>NW_026607501.1:1335701-2582365 GCF_021117445.2 Syzygium oleosum | reverse complement strand
AGAGTCAAGCACCAATTTTTCACGCTTTTCATTCCGCAAAATTCCAAAATTTTCACTCCAATGCAAGAATAAGTTGTTAAGGCATAGCTTTCCAATTATATTAGCATCAATTGCATCTCTAACTTCTACCACCTTTTGCAATTCTGATATGAACAATTCTCCGTGAAGATGTGGCCAGTTCTTTAACTCCTTTAACTGTGATCCTTTCTCTGGTCTTACCACAAACTTGGACAAGATCGTAAGATTCTTCAAATTACTTATACATAATGGCATCTCTTTTAGACTCCCTGTGTCTCTAATGTCAAGAAACTGTAAGCTTGCCAATTTTGTGATACCTAGAGGCAACATAGAAAGCTTTTCACAACCTCTTAAGATCAAAGCTTGTAATTTGCACAAGCCGCCAATTGACTCAGGTAGCCTTTTAATATCAGTGTACGAGAAATTGAGATATCGAAGATGTTTTAAATCACCAATACAATTCGATACCTCTATTATGGAACAATGACATAACGAAAACACCCTCAAGTACTTCAATTTTGTTAGCAAGTCATGTAGAACTTTGTTGGAAATGTGGAATTTGTCATCCGGACTAGATCTATCATGCAGTAACATTAAACTTCTTAGTATCTTCATTCGGTGATATGCTCTCAAGCATTCTGATGTAACACACCACGACGAGGTGAATGATGCATAACGAGCTTTCTCCAGAGATGCATCATCCTCATCACCTGCTAGCTGATGCTTCCCAGAGCTAAAGCATGTCCCACCCGCAATTGACTTTGCTAGATCATTCAAAAGATCATGCATCGAAAACTTCGACGTGTCAACAGTGGATTGTTGAAGAAATGATCTGGATACTAACTCATCAAAGTGAGTCTGTCCCAATTTCAAGATATTCTCCTTTTCTCTTCGTCCATCTAAAAATCCCTCCGCTATCCATAAGAGTACTAGCTCATCCCTCTCAATTTCGCAATCCTTGGGAAATACCGCACAATAAGCAAAACATCTCTTCAAATGAGAAGGAAGATGGACATAGCTCAATTTCAAGACTCGAAGAACCTTATCATTTTCCCCCATCGGAAGATCCCACATTTTGTTATTTAAGATAGCTTCCCATTGATCGGGATTCCCTTTATCCCGTAGGAGACCGCCCAATACCTTTGCTGCCAAAGGTGAACCTTTACATTTTTCAGCTATTTTCTTGCCTATTGTTTCAAGATCTGGGTGCCTCTCAAAATTCATTGCTCTAAGAGCATGAAAGGCTAATAAGCTTATACAATTATCAAGGGACAACTCCTTCAAAGGATATGACGAAGCTCCTGTTATGGAAACAACGGTACGGTTGCGAGTCGTGACAAGGATCTTGCTTCCCTTAGCCCCTGCTTCAAATGGCTTTAAGAGGTCAGTCCATTCTTCATAGTTTTCATTCCAAACATCGTCTAACACCACAAGAAACTTCTTCCCCGATAGATTGTCCTTCAACTTAACTTGAAGCTCATTAAGATCTTCTCCCTCGTTGGACAACCCAGTGATCGACCGCAAAATAGTCTTTGTTATGTCGAGAACATGAAAAACATCCGAAACACAAACCCATGCTTTCCTCTCGAAATAGCTACTCACTGTCGCATCATTATACAACCGTTGAGCCAAGGCCGTCTTTCCAACACCGCCCATTCCAACTATGGGGACTATGCTCAGTGTGGTATCGCCATTTTCGGCTTCACCAGTCAATAGTTCAAGTATATCTGCTTCTTCCTTCTCCCTGCCGAAAAACTGAGGCTCCGGCAGAGAAGTGCTGGGGAGCCTTTTGTAGGTATAGTCAGATCTGTCCACAGCATTCTCAATCAAGCTTAGATGAGCCTTCCTGGTGATGATCTCTTCCAATCTATCATTTATCTTCTGTACTGTAACAGCCCGAATTTCGATGTAATTTCCGGGATCAATGAAACTGATATTATTTCGCATTTCATTTTAGTAAGTCTCACCCAGAGCTGATCACTCTCGGGATACTAACCAATAGGGTATGGCTAACTAGAAGATGGTACGTGGACCGGGGACCCTATCGCGAAAGGGATACCGATCACGAGAGACTCTGAGGAAATATTTTGGGCCAACGTGAGCCGATCTTAGGAAAGGTAACGGATTTGGTTTGGCCAAGGCCAACGATGTACGATTGGGACGCAGTGATTCTCGCAAGACCAAAAGTGCACGTGGTCAACCAAATCCGAACTTGAACCTAATGATTGTGACCTCCGGAACTAATGATAATTTCTCATTCTCTCAATGATCGAGACCATCACGATACGAATCGCCTTAGGTCGATACGTGTAACCTCTAAACAGCCACCCGTTAGTGAGAGACTCTGAAATTGAAAGTTTAGCGGGTTTTGTTCACGGAATTGGGCCCGGATTTCGGTATCGATTTTCAAAGGCTTAAGAGACTATTTTTGGGAATCTGACGTCATATTACGCTGGCCACTCACATGTGGAGTTAGTACGAGTAAAAATTGGAATTTCGGTCCGGGGGTGAAAAATTACGACTTTGCCCCCAGGATGCCAGCGTCGCTTTTCGAGGCCAAATGAGGTTATTTTTCGTGGCCGATGCCATTTTTGGGTGGCCACGCTTACCAGGAGTCATTTTGGACAAAAACTGGAATTTCGACAAAAATTGAAAAAATAATATTATTTTATTCCCGAAACTTTGACGTGGATTTTCGAGGGCTTGCGCGATGAATTTCGCGATTCCGACGCCATATTATGTTGGCCACGCATATATGGAACGCGTATGTGCGAAAATTGGAATTTCGGTTCGGGATTGGAAAATTACGAAAATGCCCCTAGGCCATTTTTGATTAATTCCGAAAATTGGATTTAATTTTGGGATTAACCAAGGTGAGTTAAGGTTAAACCAGGTCTGGTCAACCATGGTTAGGGACAAAAGACCATTTCACCCCTAAATTATTGGATTAGGGCAAATCCTAGCCTTTGGATCAAGGGCAAAATTGTCCATTGGCTTGATTTTTGACACATGGCACCCTAGGCCCTAGTTTTTGACTAAGATAAGCATTTTTTCTCTCTCCTCTCTCACTCCCACGACCAGACCAGCCTTCAGAAAATTTTCTCTCCATTTTCCCCTCACTTTCTCTCATTTTCTCTCAAATTTTCACTCTCATTTTCTCTCTCGCCGGAGCACGCCGCCGACCGCCGTGCCTCGCCGTCGACCCCCTTGGTCCCCCGCTTCAGCTCAGCCTCGGTTCCGTCCATTTCTCTCTCCTTTTTCTTTCTCTTTTTCTCTCTTTTTCTCATTTTCCATTACGTGAACAAGTCCGGCGGGAGCTTCGCCAGGAGCTCCGATCGCCGTCCGTCGACACCCGGCCGCTCGGCCGTCCATACGTCGCCGTTCGGCCCGTCCGTACAAAAGTGACCGTACGGGCTGTTCACGTCCGTACGGTACTGTTCATCCAGACCGTACGGCCGTCGCCGCCGTGACCGGCGCCTCGCCGGCCACCGTTCCCAGCCCGTCCGTACAGTGGTGTCCGTACGGTGGTACTGTTCACGCGTCCGTACGGGATCGCTGTTCACCCCCGTCCGTACACCGCGCCGCCGTCCGCCGGGAATTCCGCCGCCGGTTTCGCTGTTCATCAGTGATCGGCCGCCATTCCCCGTCGTCGTGACCCTTGTTTTGGTGAGTAAAATTCCTAAACCCGGATTAGGACTGATAGTGCGTTTTTCCTGGACTGGTTTAGGTATTATCGGTGCATTTTTGACTGGCTTAGATAATAGCAGTGTGTATTTGAGACTGGGGTTGAGGACCGATTAGTAGAATTTATTATCGGAAAAATTTAGTGGATTAATGAGAATTGTTGGGGAGGATAATAGGGTTTAATGACCAATTTAGGAGTTCATCGGTGAAATTGCCGGGTATGCCCGGGTTGTCTGAATTATATTGGTGCTCGTGGTTCATTGCATTGCATAACATGGACACGTATTGCGTATGCCAAGAGTGAGGCATGTGATGAAAATTGTGCGAGAATGCGTGTCTGCCATGAGCATGTGATCACCTAAAATACCCTGAAGCGTTATACGCTGGGTTCAGATAATAATAAGCTGTGTGATCACCTAAGTACCTTCGGGTCGATACCGTCCTCATGCACTTTGAAGCGGGACGATGCCCGGTACGTCCGGAAGGCGACCATCCTCATGCACTTTGAAGCGTGCTCGGTTCGCAAGGAGAACAAGTGTTGCGCCTCATGCACTTTGAAGCGAGCTAGAGACACCGGGCCGGATCGGATGCTGCGCCTCATGCACTTTGAAGCGTGCTAGACGCACCGGGCCGTGAAAAATTGATGACTCGAGTCGTAATAATAATTAATTGGGCAAGTGTGCCAGTGTGGGCCAGTGGGCCAAAGAAATGTGCATGACATGTCAATGACATTTGCATGCATAAACATGCATTGAATGGCATGCGAGTGTGTGAGACTCGGTGTATGAGCATGTGATTGGCGTACGTGTGATAATGTGTGCCACCTATGTCCCGTGATTATTACATATTGAACTATCTAACCTGCAAGGTCAGAGAATTGTATGATTATGGTTGTGTTATGATTTTAAATGTTTGTTTCCGGTCAGGAGATTGCATGCTAGCCTAGCCTAGGTTTAGGGGTTGAACTCACTGAGATTCGTCTCACGGTTGTGTAAACCGAAACTTTTCAGACCCCCAAAGAGTAGGATGCCGAGGTCACCACCTCTTTTTGGGAATACCGCCTTTTATCCAGCAGTCGTCGAGCATGCACCCCGGTGGGGATGGAGTAGAACGGAGAAGTGGCTGTTTGGGTTATTCCCAGCTGTTGGTGTTTCCTTTTTGGTTGTCGTGAACACTGTAAAAAGAGTTTTAAAATAGTAATATAAGTATGTACATATTTTCTGCGTTGATCGTTGTTTATTGGATGGCTATCCTTGGCTCATATTGTAATTGTCTGGGTTTGTTTATTTTATACTTCCGCTTGTGCTTGATCTCTGTATGGGCGTGGGTCGGCGACGCTTCCTGGGACGTCGCAATTTATCGACTGAAGGTGGGATGCTCACCCTTCGTGGGGTACGGGGCGTGACATGTACCTCAGTTTCAAACACGAGGGAGCTTGGGCTGGGATTCGATACGGAGGATTTATGTTGGCCAATAAGAGAGAACTTCCATTTCGCTAGACCTCTGCTTGTGCTGGATTCTGCCTCTGACTTGGCCTGAGCGGCTTTGATCGCGAACTCATCGAGCAAGTCTTCCATGTCATAGGCCAAGTCCCTAACATCTTCCAGCCATAGCTTCACCAGACCTTTACCGCTCAATTGCTTGTCCTCTGCATCATCGAGCACTGCATTGATTGTGTCCAGCATCTTCTTCCACTTATTGAGCAGGTCGATGCTAATTCCAGATAAGGGTGGTGCTCCATTTCTTTGCGCATAGTCCAATCCCAGAGAAGCCAACTTCTCGAACAAGACCTGAAGGAAGGCACTCAATAGGATCTCCCCAATGGCCATGGGTGAATCCGTCAACTGTAGAGAACAACAAGGGTTAGGGTGAAGTAAAGTGATAATAAGCTAATGGAGAGAGTAAATGGGTGAATCAGTCACCGTAGAGAACAAGAAGGGTTATGGCGAAGCAAAGTAATAGTGATATAATGGAAAGAGAAAACTGAAGTCCGGGAAGACCAAGACTTTCACCTACCAAAAACATTAAACAAAGACCTAGACTTTCAAGGATTTACATCAGTGGTTAGAGAAATCAAAATAAAATACTTTTCGTCCACAACTGCTTCTCTTGTAATGTTTAAAGATTATCCTTAGATATTTGTAGTTTCCACAATCATATTTATTTCATATATAAAAACCATAAACTCAGGAAGATCAAAACTTTTAGTTATACAAGTCATTAGAGACGGCTAACTATGTCTGTTCAATAAGAAAAAAGCTAACTTTGTCCGTTCATCCACATTGAAGGAAGAATCGAGGTACTTCTTATATTTCCATAATATAGTCAAATTATTTCAGTAAATTGTTTTCTTAAAACATATGCGAATCTTGAGCACTGTAATAGCCATGTGAAAGCCTTCTTATTGCATATTCAACAATAAAGCAGAAAACAAAAACATTGAAATCACAAGGATATTGAGAATATATGAAAAAATTATGCGTGCACTCGAAGTTGATCATTGAAGAATTTGACCTTTGTTTTGAATCGAGACTTTTGGCTTGTGTTTAAAATAGAGGGGTCTTGTGTTTGAAACAGAGGACCTCGTCTTGTGGCCTTTTAAAACAGAGGATAATAGGTGATTTTTCTTCATGTGACCAACTTAGAGTGCACACAGATTATGTTAAAAGTTTACTACTTAATGTGTTTTGTTGGCTTTTTATTTTTGCATACGTATATTCTCGGTATCCTTATGACTTCAATGTCTTGTGAATATGGATCAGTATAACTTTTACATGCCAGTTACAGTGCTATAATTTCGCAGCAAGATGGGGGGCAATGATTTGCTGAAGGGTGCTAAGGTAGTAGTTGACGATTGGGAATCGCCTTAATAGGAGAATCATGGTCCTTCGAACTTGATTTTCCTACTCATTAGTGTGATGTGTAGAGTATAATTTTGCAGTAGATTACATAATGTTAGTCGGTGATATTTGACTTGTTTACCATTTGCAGAGTAAGATAAAACAAGTTGCTCAATGGATTAGTGGGTGTGCCTAACACTTTTTCTTATTTAGCGATGAATGAAGCGCACCGCAATTGATAGGACCGGCAAATGAACATCTTTGTGCAGCTTGCACCAACTAGAATAAATGTTTTGAAACCTAAATTATTAGGATACACCCAACAATGGCATCTTACTTTTCTGTTATACATCTACAAGTCATCAAAGTTTGTCTGTTTCGTAAGGAAAACAAAAACACGGGCTTTGGCCAAAAGTAAAGTCTTGATCCGAAGAAAAAGGAGAACAATGTAACTTATGCTCTTCGGTCTAATTGAAACTTCTTGTTGTATAAACATACTCAAATAAAATGCTTTTCATCAGGAAGACCAAGATTTTACTGGAAATCATCTACTTTCTTGCGTAGAAAGTGAAGCAAAAGGGAAAAAAGTAACAATGGGAAAGAAACTTTACTAAAATCCAGGAAGGCCGAGGCTTTGCAGGACTTAAATTGGCTTCATAGCTTCCATTTTCACATCCCTCCTCTTGTTGGGATGTGGTTCATACTCCCTAATACAAGACAGCATGGGGAGCGGGCGAGGGTCTGGGGTTGTAAGGGGCAGCGCCCCTAAAAGCCAAAAGGTTTTTTATATTTTGAATTCGTGATTTTATTAGTAGTTTGGGTTTGAACCCTTGAATAACTATTAGATATATATTCTCTTTCTTTTGTAGTTGAGGGATGTAATAGAGAGGTGTGATGTGCTAATTATAGTAGAATGCTCAGCTGGACGTAGCTTTAGTTTAAGGGTGAACTAGGATAAAACCTTGCGTCTCAAATTCTCTTTCTCGCTTTTACTCCCTATTTTCTTTGTGATTGTGAGACGAATCCTAACACCTCTTTCATCCCTTCTAAATGTCTCTTTTTCTATTACTACTAGAATTTCCATGCTTTACATGCCTTGCTTAAAATTAAAAATACTATAAATTAGTATTAGAAGGAAGCCACGAAGGATTATGGTAAAGCAAAGTGATAATGAAAAGGATTTCTCAATGGCCATGAGTGAATTAGTCACCGTAGAGAGCAACAAGGGTTATGGTAAAGCAAAGTGATAATGAGCCTTCGAGAGAAAAAGCTATAAAGTTCATGAAGGCCAAGATTTCCACCTACCAAAAATACGCTTTCAATGTAAAATACTTTTTGTCTACGAGTGCTTATTTCGTTATATTTAGAGAGTATCCCCAGAGATTTTACTGAATGCCATGTGTCTTCTTTGTCTGGAAAGGGAATCAAAAGCGAAGTACTGCTAGTGGAAGAGAAACTTTAATAGATTCCAGGAAGACTATTACTTTGCAGGACGCATATTGGCTTTGGTGCTTTACGTTTCACATCCCTCCTCTTCCATCCCTATGTGAATGTCTTGTTTTCCATTGCTAGTAGAATTTCCATGCGTCATGTGGGTT
Source organism: Syzygium oleosum (assembly GCF_021117445.2). Classification (NCBI taxonomy): domain Eukaryota; kingdom Viridiplantae; phylum Streptophyta; class Magnoliopsida; order Myrtales; family Myrtaceae; genus Syzygium; species Syzygium oleosum. The sequence goes on along the minus strand of NW_026607501.1, from coordinate 2,574,225 downwards.
CTATTTTTTTTTTGTGTGATTTGTGATATTATTTGACAATTTGCACTGATTATTGTTCTCTTGCTTAAAATTAACATTAATATAATTTTCGTGATTTTTCATTCATTAATCTCCATTCTACTTGTCTATTGGAATTATGTCTAGATTTTCATTTATCTTTTCAAATTTAAGTCTAATAAATGAAAAAAGAGCAAAAGGAAAGTTAAAAAAGAAAAACAGGAAAAAACTGATAAAGACAGGAATGGGGCGATAATACTCTTCGTGACTTGCAGAGAGTTCCACTTTATTTTTTTTTCGTTTTTTTAATGAAGATGCAATCTAAAATTACTAACATGCAAAATATGATTTTCCTAGACTTTCCAATGCATAACATGTGATTTATGAAAGGAAACGTGCAAATATGACAATTAATAATACTGCATTCCAAATGGCCTAGATGTGCATGTAACTTTTCAAATATAATTTTCCTGATACGAATATAATAATATTCCATCCTAATATGTAATTAAAAATCCTAAATATGCTCAAATATGAATATAAGAACACACTATAAATTGTGAATATGACTTTCCCTAAATAAGCATATGTTTAATATGCAATTTCCTAAATCTAGAACACCTAATTAATGTACATGTGGTTTTATTAAACATGCCCCCTATTATACAAATCTAGAATGCAACCAATGTTTATAACATGCCATGGATGACTTTTATGAAATGTGACATATGTAAATTCATGAAACTACATGTGAAGACGTGAACGAGAGGGACCTAGCGATATGCAATTTCATGAACACCAACGGGAAAAATATTCAACAAATCACCATGAATTATGCAATCAAGCCGCAACTTTAGTCAGGACAGCAAGTAACTTTCCCAAAATTTTGTCATTAAACTTGCAATCGGGATTATAAATAGTCAAGAAATCGGTTTAAGAACCAAACTTTTGTTGCTGCTGTTGCCTCTTCTTTTGCTCAAAACATTGCTTTTGCCTCCATTAATATAAAGATTTCAAAAATAATAGGTGGTTACTCTCATGTAATAACTGCCTACCAGATACTTAAGTAGCGAAGTTCTGGCTACATCAATTTGAGGCAAAAAGAGAGCAAGTAGATAGATGTCTCTTACCTGTTCCGAGTAGACTTCCCTAAGTAGACCGGTGAATGGGATTAGATCAACGGCAGCAATCCAGCAAGCACGAGCGCTAGGTTCGGACGATCAGGAAGAGAACAGTGTTGAGCAGGGGAACGAGCAGGGGTTACAAAGAAGCCAAGTGAGAATGAGATAATGGAGAGAGAAAACTATAAAGTCCAGGAAGACTATTTCACCTACCGAAAACATTAAACAAAGACCAGGCAGACTATTTCACCTAACCATGTGCCCGCATGAGAGTTTATTCTCTTGCCAGGCGAGAGCCAGTGCAAAGCTTAAACTAATTGATAACTCATTGCACCCTTTAATGACCTATTTGCCCTGCGCATCATTGGACGTATTCTGGCATTATTTGTACTCAGAGCGCATATTTTCCTAATAAATTTTTTTACTTATGAGTGTTTTTGTTGGATTTTTGGCTCTGTGTGCATCCGTAAATTCTCAGTATCCTAATGATTTCGGCATATTATTGAATATGCTATCGACATGGGCTTTTCCGTGTTAGTTACAGTGCTAAAAATTCCCAAATGTTTAAGAAAATAAATACCTTGAGTATATTATGGATACTTAAGAAGGTGCTCGATTTGTCCTTCAACATGGACGAACATGTAGAGTTCTTGCAAACAGATTAGCACATATTTTAGTGATGAATGAAGCTGACCACCATGATTGGGACCGGCAAATAAGCATCTTTGTGCAACTTGCACCGACTAAATCTTAAGATAAACATTTTGGAAGGTACACCTACCGATGGCAGCTCAGTTTTTGTCATACATCTACAAGTCATCAAGGACAACTAACTTTGTTTGTTCGATGAGGAAAACAAAAACAAGTGCTTAGGGATGAACAACAAAAAGGGTTAGGCACACCAACTCATCCATTAAGCAACTTGCTTGAATTTAATCTGGCAATACTGAACAAGTCAAATCACCAACTAACACTATGTCTAGGAGATTTCATTCTACGCATCACACTAATGAACAGAAAAATTCTGTTCAGAGGACCACGATGCTCCTATTATGCGATTCTCGATCATCAACTCCTACCTCAGCACCTTTCAGCCCATCTTGCTGCGGCATTTTTTTTCCGCAAGTGCTTGTCTCATAATATTTAAAGATTATCTGTAACAGTCTAAATTTTCGATCCTTTTCCCGGGATTCATGAAATGAATATTTGACCAATGCACTTATAGTGAGATCTCGCCCGGAATAGCGCATTCTCGGGATGCTAACCTTAGGGGTAAGGCCAGTACGGGATTTAGTTCACACGATCAAAGAACTCGACCTTGATTCGATCTTCGACCATATCGATTGACGAGGGAATGTTTTGAGCCAACAGAGACCGATCTATTTGATTGATCGTGTCCAAAGGAAACTAGTGACAGACCCTCGCAATTATATGACAATCGAGGTCACCTTGGTTCGAGCAAACTTAAACGTGACTGGACTTAGTGTCGGTCACGGGTTGAGAGCGCGTAATCCCAACGAGCCACCCGTTAGCAAGAGATAAGCTAAAGTCGCGATTGTTCAATTCTAGTCATTTCTTGGAATTCGGGCCCGGGAATCGAGAATTTTGAAAGTGACAATTTTGAGCGGCCGATGACGTTTTTGGCTTGGCCAACCTTGGGGCCACCCATTTCTGCAAAAAAAATGGATTTCGATTCGGGACCGGAAAAATTACGATTTTGCCCCTCGGGACCCCGACGTTGATTCTGAGGCCGTATGAGATTATTTTTCGAGGACGATGTCATTTTGGGATGGCCACACACATTTAGAGTTGTTACGGTCAAAAATTGGAATTTTGGCTCAGAAGTGAAAAATAATATTATTTTAATCCCCAGGACTTTGCAGTCGATTTTCGAGGGCTTAAGGGGCTATTTTCATGAATCCGACGCCATATTATGTTGGCCACACTTATTTGGGGTTGGTATAGCCAAAAATTGGAATTTCGCCCCGGGACCGGAAAAATGACAATTTTGCCCCTGGGCAGTTTTCGGGTCCGAATTTTTGGGAAATTATTTGGGATAATTATCAAGGGTTATCAGCTCAATTATTGGACCTTGGACGCTTTTGCCCCTCAATTATTGGATTGGAACGAACGAGGACCGTCGGATTAGGGGTATTTTGGTCAAAACCGTTGGATCGGCAACACATGGCGCGAATGGGCTGCTATATTTGACCGTTCTGACCCATTTCTCTCTCTCCTCCCTCATTTTTCGGCCAGCAGCACCTCAGACCAGCCTCCTCCGCCCATTTCCTCCTCCTCCGCCATTCTCTCTCTCTCGGTCATTCTCGCTGGAACCGCCGCACGCCACCGCCGCACCGCCGTTCGTTGCCTGGCCGCCGGCGACGCTGCTGCTGCTGGGCCGGCTGCTCCAGCCCATTCGTCTCGCCTTTCTTAGGTAAGTGTTTTCCCCAAATGTTGCCTAGGACCTCGGGTGTCGTTAGGCTCGTTTACGACTCGATTTAGGTGAACTTAGTGGCTGTTTTGGGACTGTGATGAGGGTTGAGTATTTGGTGATTGTGGACTGGTTTTTCGATGGAAATATGAAGTTTGGGAGGTTCGGATAGGGCCGTGATGATACGGAACGATTACGGTTTGAATTCGTGTGATTTGGTGTGATTTTCGGATTTGTGACTACTGTACCCATCCGGTTTGCTATTTTTGTAGAGAATTTTTTGGGCCGAATTTGAGGAAGTTTTCTTCATGAAAGTTGTTTCCAACATCTTGAAGTATAACATATTTTAAATTTGGAATTTTTGGAGGCCATTTGGTTAGTACGAAAACCCATTTTCAGACCGTATGGAAATTGCCCGGAACACTGTTCATCCCGACCTCCGGGTTTGTTTGAATTTTTATAAATTTTTCCAGACCCATTTTTAAAATACTTCCTTCACAAAACTTGTTGGGGACATTTGTGACTATGACATATAAAAATTTCAAAGCTTTTTAAGGTGATTTGGATGTTGAAATAAATGTATTTTGAGGACAAAACAGTCTGTTAGAGCGAACTGATTTTGGTCTGATTTCGAGGGACAAAAAGGCATTGTTACAGATTGAACCGGATTTCGTGTTCTTCATAAGAAATGTTTATCGGGATGTGTTTTGTGATATATCCAAAATTTAGAATTTTTAGAGTTCGTTTACTATTTATTTTGATGGGATTTCGGTCACTGTGTAGACTGCCCAGATTTACCTTGATTCTATGCATGTTCATTTTTATGAGCGAGAAATTGTGTGTGACCACGTGCCAAGTATGTGTGGCCGTGTGGCGTGATTGTATGATGGTAATGTGTGTTGGCGTAAGTCATGTGTGGCGTGGGATTGTGTATGGCCGTGTGTATGTGTGGCCGTGTGGTACGTGTGGAACGAAGGTACGAGAATGTGAAATTGTGAAATGTGTGTGAGGTGTGTATGTTTGGTTGTGCGACTGTTGGCCGTGTGATAGTGTGGTTTGAGTGGAACGAGGGTATGGAAATGTGGGATTGGTTGGAAAGGATCCGTCCTGAGGCGTGTACGTTTACGCGGGACGATGCCGTCCCTGACAAGGTGACGATGCCCGGCCTGACGAGGTGTCGATGCCTGACGTGGTCAGAAGACCGTTGGCCTGATGCGTTTTACGCGGGCATGGTAGAAGGAAAGTGTGTGTAGGATTCCGTCCTGAGGCGTGTATGTTTACGCGGGACGATGCCGTCCCTGACGAGGTGACGATGCCTGGCCCGACGGGGTGACGATGCCTGACGAGGACAGAAGACCGTTGGCGTGATGCGTTTTACGCGGGCGCGGTAGTGGTGGAATGGTTGAGAATGAGCTAGATTTGGCTAGATGTGAGAGGACTGTGAAAAGTGACGCATGGCGTGAGTTCGTGTGCGAGAGTGGTTGGTATCGTGTATTGTGGTGCTCGATTATGGAGTAAAATCTGCTAGGCATGATATGGAACGTGCCCAAGTAGGTTTTACCTTATAATCGAGGCATGTGCGTGTCTGTGATTCATTGCTGTGATGTGCTGGCTGTATTATGGTCTAACGTGCAGAAACGTGCATGATGGATTCCAGGTAGGGGCGTGTGTGGTTGGTAGTTTGATTGATTGTCGTATGTTATGCGTGTTTTCGTCTGGCGGTACGTGAGTGCCTACGTGGGGTTTGGGGTTGTACACTTATTGAGATTCGTCTCATAGTTGTATAATTCACAATTTCAGTCCCCCAGCCGTAAACCCGGGAAGTCCGCCTCCTTCTTTTGGAAGTTCGAGGAACCGCTTTTGGTGCCCGGTGGAACTGCAGGTGAGTGTCCGAAGGCTCAAGCCCGAAGAATCAGGAGCAGAACGGAAGGGCGACCCTTAGGTTTTTCCCTAGGGCATTTTAGGGGTTGTGTAAATCGGGTTGACCCATAGGAAAGTTAAGTTAACCAGACCCTGATCTTTTGTTATGACGGTGATTTCGGATGCTAGTTTGCTGCATATGTTTGTAATATAATGTTAGTTTTTGTGGTGCAGTAATATCGTATGAAATGCTGTTATTGTTGTTTGATTGTTCTGTTGTTCTACCCCGTCGTCGTCATCTTTTTGTCCGGGGTTTTGTTTTATATATCTCGTTTCCGCGTGTGGCTCTGATGTTTTGGGTTGGGTCGGCGACATTCCTGGGACGTCGCAACAAATTCGACCTATAGCGGGATGTCGCAAGCTCGATGGGGGTTCGGGGCGTGACATTATCCCCCACACATTTGTATATATGTGCATGTAAATTGACCTAGGAAGACCAAGACCTCACCGAATGACCAAGAGCTAACGGGAAAGAAACATCCACGGACGCCAGGATGACCGAGAATTGGGAGGACGCAAACTGGTTTTGTTGTTCCACTTTTCACAGGCCTCTTCTTCCATCACTATGCAAATGACTTCCTCTTTTTTTTTCTTCATCACCAGTAGAATTTCCACGCGTTACTAGTCTTGCTTAAATTTGACTGTACTATAAATTTCGTCCAACTCGTTTCATGTTCATTTATATTGTGATTTTTCATCATTAATCTCTACCGTATTTGTCTATTAGAATGATGTCTAGAATTTAAGTTTGATAATTTAGAAACAAAAAAAAAACAAAGAGAAAAACTAAAATGGAAAAACACCAAAAATCTTTAAAAAGAGAAAAGACGGAGGAGGGATGGGGCGAGCGGCGGAGGAAACATTCAGTGATTTGCAACCGCCACGTCAACGGCTGATGTGGAGGGCATTTATTATTGATATCCAATTAGATCTTGACACATGGATGTTGACTTGGAAATTAAAAAACATATATTTTTTTCTCTTTTCCTCTTCCATCTTCAACCTCCGCTCCGGGCTTGGCTATCTCCGCCGCCAAGCCGCCGCTACCACCATCCTTGAGCCTTGTTGAGCTTGTCGCCGGCGGCCATGGACGAGCCAACCTCCGCGTCCACCCTCTCCGTCGTCCCGGCGGCTAAGCCTTGGCCGCGAGCTCTCTTCCACAAATATGGAGATGTAGAGCAGCGGTCGACCATGGACGGACAGATCCGAGCGACGACGTCCGCTGCCAGATCTGGCGTTCTTTCAAAAACCTCGTGGCCATGGACGGTGGCTCGAGTCGTTTGACCCTACCGACGGTCTCGCAGCTATCGGGCTAGTCGCTAATTGCAGGATCGTCTTCTTTTCTTCTGGGTTTCTTTTAGGGTTCATGGGTTTTGATTTCTGGGAATGAAGTTCTGTGAACTGCGTGGGGTTTTCTTGATTTGTGTTTCAAGATGCCTAAACAAAGTGAAAGTTCGTGCTGCTGCTTCAGATCTGGAATTCGTTCGTGAATGAACAGAGGAAGAGGAAGCGCTCGTCCGTGGCCGACCTCCGCGATTTATGGACGAGCCACCGTCCATGGCCTCCCAACCTGCTTAAGTCATGGTTTCAGATCTGGTGTTCTCTCGCGGCCATGGATGGTGCCTTGAGTCATTTGGCCCTAGATTTGAAGTTCGTCCACCTGTTGCTCCGGATCTGGAGTTCGTTCGAGGATGAACAGAGGAAGACGAAACGCTCGTCCATGGCCGACCTCCGGGCGATTTATGGACGAGCCACCGGCCATGGCCACCCCTCCTACGCGTTTTCACATCTGTGACGAGAAGCCGTGCCGCCGTCGCCAGTGGATGAGCGGCCGTCCATTCCGACCGCCACCGTCCATGGAAACCCAGACGAAGAAGAGTGCACTGTTGAAGAAGGAAGCAAAAAAGAAAATCCACGTCATTTTTTTAATGCACAACAGCAGCCATATGTCCATTTATTATTAGATGAGAATAAAATATGCTTGCCATGTCAGATTTTGACGTGGCGCTTTGTAACCACTGGATATTTTCTCGGGCAGGCAAGAGAGAGCACCACTGTACTACCATGGCCCCCGCCAGTGCTAGGACGACTATATTGCCAACATCTCCACCTTTAGTCACCTTCATTTTTCTGGAGATGTTTTTCTTAGAGCGGTTTAGGAAGGATAGGGACACATAAGAAACTGAACTTTTATTCATTTTACGATCAAGTACCTAATTTTGTTTTTTTGTTCAATCAAGCACCTCAATTTTCCAAATTTGGCTCAATTTGAATATCCCATTAAGTTAATTTCCATGTAATGTGATTTTACTGACATGACTCGTTTACTTAGTAAAAGTTAAACATAATAACTGACGTGGCTCGCTTACCCTACGAATTGAGTGATGAGGAGAGAGAGAGAGTGTGTGTTTTGACTTTAATGATCTTTACTGTCCAATATGTCTTTGCTGACGTGACAACATCTCAAAATACTACAAGAATGCTAATGTCGACAGTTAACTACTATTTAATAGCGTTGGTGTCATATCAACATTTTTCATCCACAATTTTAACGGAGGCCTGTAATTGATCAAACCAAAAAAACTTTAAACATTTGATTACAGAAGGTTAATAGTTCAAATATTTGTGTGTCATTATCCAAGAATTTATCATACAATGATTAGTCCAAATTCAAATCTCAACCATACTTTTGTTTAGGCGATGTTTGTTATACAAACTCATCCTCTAGATTCATTGCTTCGTATCACTCTAATGATGTCTTTTTTTAAAGATAATTCGTTCTTTCATGTGAAATAGAATAGGAAATATTTTTGTTAATTTCACACCATTACAAAAAGATTTAGCTGCTAATCAAGCACATTTGGAGACTGTAAAGTTCTCAATGTTGATTTCCTTTACATTTCCTCTTGAATCATTCGATTATAAAAATCCTAAAAATAAAGTATTACTCACCCGTTTATTTCTTGAACCATTTCTTTAGTTGTAAGGGGGGAAATTACCAATTCATTCATAAATCTATTATATAGATGACAATTCAGCCTTTAACTTTTCAATTTTGTCAATACAGTCCTAAACTTTTACGTGAAATTACAATGTAGTCCTTCCGGCCAATTATCATCGGAAATTACCGATATGGTGATCCATGTAGGACGTTATTTTGAAAAAGTTATCTACATTAGCATGCCACGTCGGATGGTCGACTATAATTGGACACAATGTCAACAATTTCCGTTGACAATTGGCTGAAATAACAAAATTGGAATTTTGCACAAATGTTTAGAACTACATTGACATAATTGAAAATTTGAATTGACAACTGTATAATAAATTTAGGATTGATTTGGTTATTATCCCGTTGTAAAGTTATAACTTATATGCATATGTCAATTTTATTGAAGTACTAATGATGGTTTCAGGGGACGAGGCTATAGCTCTCTGTCATCCATTTAATTTTGGTGCTTTTCATTGGATTAACGGTAAGTATCGTATATGTTTTTTCCTCTTTTAATGGTCAAAAAGATCTTAGATTCAATTCATACAAAAAAAAGAAAAAAGGATAATCGATATTGCTTGCAGTTGAGGCCTCTTCGTACCAAATTAGATTAGTGCATTTGTCAATTTTAATTTTGTTTTGTAGGAAATTATATCTGGTTAAAGTATGCCAAGTTATGAGGTTTGCGTAACATTTGAAATCTATTAACCATGAAAATAGTTCATATTATTCTCATTCCTGATTTTTAACTACATGTGCGTGAAATTCACATGTCTAGTCTGTACGAAGGACGGGTGTGAACATAAGTAATTTAATAGATTGAACATCTCATAATTTATTGACCTCACTAATTGGGATCAAATTCAAATATATTTTTCCTAAAACAGATATCTATTCGCTTAGTAGTTGTTTTTCTGTTTTTTTTTTTTTGGCTATTAATAACTTTTGGAAATGGAAAATAAATAACTAATAGGGCTCATTAAGGAGGAGTGACCAACTTTATATATACAATTATACGCATGGGCTTATAATCATTATGTATAGGAGTTATCGGTTCTAGGTCTGTTGAGCCGATTCCCAAATTTTGGAATGTGGAGCCGATCATGTAGACCCCGAACCAGACAACCTTTTTTTTTTTTGGATTTTTGGTTTCATCACCCGATACGAAGAAAAAGGTGAGGGCCTTCGTGGCTTGCTGGCCACGGGTGAGGCGGCCCTCATCCACATTCGTAATGCCATTTCCACACCACCAAAAAGCTGGGGAAAGCCATCTATCGTTCAAACTAAAAAACGAGTCTTCGTATTTTCGAAGGCTCTCCTATTTCTTTCTTCCAAACAAACCAGTAAGCTAATGAAATGAATCAACCATAAACACAGCCCAACATAAACAAAGAGTAATCATAACTACTTATGGTAGAAAGCAAATGAAAGTATGTTTCAAAAGGCAATTTAAGATATTTTGAACCTGCATATCTATGCAAAGCGATGAGCAGGGCATTTTCTGCAGGGTGAGCTTGGAATCCAATTTGTAACGACAAGAGAGAGAATGTTGATCATCATAGTGGCAGAAAGGCTTTGTTCACCATGATAGCTCCCGCTAAATTATCTGTTTGACCCAGCATTTGAGATTCAAATGCAGGGTGGCGAGTTCATCTTCAAAATAGACTGCTTCTGATTGATAACTGAGATTGAACTGGCCATCATATATAGACTGCTTCTGATGTCCTTGCTGGCATCAAAGACGAGCTGAGAGTTGCCTAAAGCATTATCTGCACACTCTTTCTGAATCACTGGGGCAAAATTTAGGACTAATGAGGAATGAGGTGGATCAGTCCGCTATTGGTTTAGTCTCCAGATGTAAATGAGAGTTTGTCTAATTAAATCTATACAGCAGATACTCAAAACTTTGAACTTGTGAAGAAAAGAGTGAAAAAGCAAGTTATCTTAACAGCTCCAACAAAAACATTGGACCTTAAATTGAATCATACGGCTCGTATGCAATGTCAATTTCACCTATATCCATGAAGGAGCTGTCTCCATGTGACATTCCGAATTTCGGCCCATTTTTAGATTTTATAAAACGCGTAATTTGTCAGTGTGCTTATAGTAAAATCTCGCCCGGGAACTGATGACTCCCGGTTATCATTTTAAATTAGAGATTTCGCTAGAATCGCACTCGATCAAATCTGGCCGTCATTTAGACCCCGAACTTGGCATTCGATTTTTGGGAGTTTCAGGACGAAATAAATTGGACGGTGTCAATATTATCGTAGCCAGCGTTGAGATTGTCAGGAATAATGGAAAAAGGGGAGTTTTTGACCGAGTGCGAATTTGGACTAGTAGACCTCTCTCGCTATAGTTTGATTTAATTAATTCGGCTTTTGTCCCTTTTTATATGCGAGGCTTATTTTGGACCGGTAGATCTCTTTCGATTTTGAATTTAGGCCATCGGATCGCATTTAATATTTGATTGAAGTTAATTTTTTTTATTATTTTTCTCTCTCCCCTCTCCTCTCTCCTCCGCGCGCACGTTCTCTCTCTCTCTCCTCCTTCTCTTCTCTCCTCTCTGACCGCACGCAACCCCCATGCAGAAGTCCACTCACGCCCATTCCTCCCCCCTCCTCTGACACCTTCTCTCCTCTCTCTCTTCTTCTTCCTTCTTCTTCTCTTTCTTCTTCCTTTCTTTTTCTGCTTCGGTCTTCTTCCTCCCCGACGAGCCGCGTCTGGACTCCGCTCCGCCCGACGCCGTCCCGCTCGTCGCCGCGTACCGCGCCGTCGCCGGCCAGCTCGACCGCCGCGCCGCGCCGTCCGCCAGCCGCCGCCCCGACCTTCCTCTTCTCCTCCCTCGCGCGCGCAGCAGCGAACTCACGCCACTGCCCGTCGCGCCCGGCGCTGTCCAGCCGCGCTTGGCCATCGCCGCCGTCGTCCCAGTCGCCGCCGTCCGTCAGCCATCGCCCCCGACCGGCTGTCCTGTCCCCTCCCCCTGTTCGCACGAGCCGTGAGCTCGCCCCAGCGACCGCCGCGGGCCCAGCTGTCCCCGTTGCCGCCGCTCGGCGGTCCGCTCCGCCGTCCAGCTCGCCGCCGTGCTGCCTCGTCGCCGCCGGTCCGCCATCTCTCCCCCTCAGCCTCGATCCCTCTCTCTCCCTCAACCTCACCCCCCCTGGTTCACTCTTTTTCTCCCTGTCCAGCTCGCTGCCGCCGCGTCGCTGTCGCCGTCGTCGTCACCGCCGCGTCGCCGCCGCCACCGGTCGCTGCCCCGGCCAGCCAGCCCAGGCCGTGGCCGGCTCGTCGCCCACGCGACCAAGCCGCGCGCCCGTCGCCGTGCCCGCGCCCACGCCCACGCCCGTGCCCGTTGCCCGCGCCCGTGCCGGCGCCCGTGCCCGCGCCCGTGCCCGTCGCCCAGGCGCGTTGCCCGTTCAGCCGGCCCGTCGCCCGGGCGCGTCGCCCATCCGCTCGCCCGTGCGCCCCGGGCACGCCGCACGTCCGCCGCGCCCGCGCGCCAGGCACGCCGATCGGCCATTGTGCCCACTTTGGCCGGCCACCGCGCCTGTTGGCCCGCGCCCGCGCCCAGTCCGGTACTGTTCACCCGGGCTATTTTGGGCGCGAGCCGACTTTTCCCGGGCCAAACTTAGGTAAGTGACTTCCTAAACCCTATCTAGTACTTTGGGTATTTTTAGACTTGTTTAGGATGTGATTAGTATCGGGTTAGGAATTAATTTAGGCGTGGGCTAATTAGATTGAGTGTGCCCGATTTATGAATTATTGTGGTGATAATTGTGTGGCTAATTTAGTGATTGACTGAGGTAAATAGCATGACTTAATTGTCGTGGCGCTTGTGGGTGAATTGGAATCAATTGAATGTGTTGACTTGAATGTCGGGTCGGTGGGCCGATGTGGGGAGCATGAATTGAGTTGACTGATGTGGCGTGCTAGATTGACATTGGTAAAAGGGTGGTGATTGAAATTGATTTATATGACTAAGAGCATGGTGAATTTTGTATTTGTGGTGCATGTGCATGAGAAAAGCCTGGATCGATCGAAGGGCTGAGCCTGAGGCGTGTTTACGCGGGCTGTGAAAGGTGAGTTAGACCTGAGGCGTAGGTTACGCGGGTCATTGGAAAGGGAAAAAAATGTCCCGAGGCGTGGTTACGCGGGACGAAGCCCGGCTGATCCGAGGGCGACCCGAGGCGCGTAGAGCGCGGGTCGTGGGAAAGTGTGAAATGTCCAGTGAGGGACGGAGCCCGGCTTGATCTGAGGGCTGACCTGAGGCGCAGTAGCGCGGGTCGTGGGAAAGTGTGAAATGTCCAAGTGAGGGACGGAGCCGGCTTGATCCGAGGGCCGACCCGAGGCGCAGAGCGGGTCGTGAGAATGGGCCCGAGGCGCATGGCGCGGGCAAGGTGTGAAAGGACCCGGGAGGTCGTGAGAAAGTTAGGCTGGACCACGCATGTTGCATAGTGTTTGATTATGAGGTGAATACTACTAGGCATGGTATGGGACGTGCCCAAGTGGTTTTACCTTATAATTGAGACACGCGCGAGTGTTATTGTATGATGCATGGGAAATTTCCTTGTGTGATCTGAATATGAGCTCTGCTGGATGCACTAATGTGATTTGACTAATGTACAGTGTGGGCATGTGATTGGATGGCGAGGTAAGTCCATTGATGTAAATTATATATAAGTTATCGGTTAGATTGCATGTTACAACTTGTCTGGGTACGCATTGGCCTATGTGGGGTATAGGGGGTTGCTTATTGAGACTCGTTCTCACGGTTATTATATAACCATTTTCAGATCTGCGATCGTGATTGATTGGAGACGCCACCAGGGTATCTCGGGATGGAGGACGGGTCAAGTTACCCCATATTTTGTGTGCCCTTCTTTTGTATAGCGAAGTAGGATACCCCACCACTATTCCCTTTTGATGTTGTGTATTTGGAATTATTGTTTTGTGCTATCTCTTTGTCATATTTTATTGTCTGGGTTGTTTTAAATTCACTTCCGCTTGCCTTTATCGTTGGGTGTTTCGTTTGGGTCGGCGACGCGTCCTGGGACGTCGCGTTCAATACGACCGTTGAAGGGGTGTCGCGAGCCCGTTGGGGTCCGGGGCGTGACACTCCACCTGCAATATCCTTCAATTCACCGATGGCTTCCTCTTGGTCAAGCTGCATAGGGATGCCTTAATCCTCAGAGCTACCCTCAAGCACATCATTATCTTCCATATCCAATAAGTCTAAAAGTTTCCATCTTTTTCTTCCTCCCTCTGTAACCAGTAAGGCTTAGGACTTTTCCTTCCAAATAAGTAGCGGACATTTCTGAATCAGCTCCGCACCTTCATAAGCTCCTCTCAAGAACACGCTAAACCTCTTCCCCCTCTCAAAGACGTAGAAAATGCCAAAATGCTTCAACAGGAGTTTCATGAGCTTCTGAGGCATCACGAATTCTCATAGAAAGTGGATGAGATGATCGGTTACCAACCTCTTTTCCATTGTGAAGCTGAGTAGCTCATGCATCGCCGCAATGGCCCTCTTATCGAATTCTTTTGATCCAGCTGGGAGGCCACGTGCATCAGCATAAGGAGATAAGTAAGACCTTTTCTGAAAGTACTCAATCTTAATTTTGTCAGAAATATTTTTCTAAGCAGGACTGGTAGATTAGCTTTGCAGCCTGTGCTATGTGCTGAGATATGTAGACGATGCACATCTATCGATACCATCATTTAATTTTGTCAGAAAATTTGGCGAGAGCTCATCTGTCAATAGGATGAGACTGAAACTTATTCCATTTATGTTGAACTTGACAAACACCCGTTTTTCAGATAACACCAGGAGGTATAACCGATGCAAAGGACTGAAGAGGTCTCGCCAACCAGGAAGGCCAGGCGAAGTGCTTTTTTTTGTTAATCTGCAATTTGATATTAGTTATCATTTTGACTGCTTCCTCTATCTTCTTTCATATTAAGTTTGTATCGGCACGTGTCAAGTTCCCTTTGACTGCTTAAAAATTGCACGAGGTTGCCACTTTCCTTAATATCTAACATGCTATCAATGTTTGTCATTAAAGTTCAGATGACCCTTCACAAGGCGTCGTGTAATCTCGATTTCCATTTGAGAACCAGCATGCTCCAAGTTATCTTTGTATACATTTGTCCTCATATAACAGTATCCTCCCGGTCTAATTTGCTCGTAGAGATAACAGTCACACAATAGACGTCTAAGCAAAAAAACATTACATTGAATAAACTCTGCATGATGACTAAATGAAATGCCAGAAAGATAATATTGCACATAGCATGATCAGGTTCTGTAGAGGCTTAGTTTTATAAACGACATATACAGCTGTATAAAACAATGTCATCTTAAACTCTCAACATAGGGCAACCGACCCATTAGAGATGAAAGTTGTCGATGTATGAGATAGAATGACTGGGTTATAAGCAACAGAAGACCATTCAATACCCAGGACTAGTTCGTAGCACTCCCAACTCTAGGCATGCTGGACTCCTTGTTAGTCTGTGCATCCACTTTGAATGTAGCGCTGCACAAAAGGCCAGAACCCGCTTCATCTCATTCAGTGGGTTATCATAACTCCTCAAACCTCCAGAGCTAGTAGAGCAGCATCCTGAGTTTTTCAAAGAAGGCAACGTTAAGTCGTAATGATTTGGCGCTCAAAAACCATTGGAAGAGCAACATTGTAGGTGAAAATGCACATGTCAAAACATGCATAAAGATAAAGAATACCCTTTAAACCTTAGATTATAAATTTAGGTTCGAAACCAATTTTTCCAATATGTTGTTACCCAACAACATAACAACATTCTCCTCTGAACTCTACTTAATATCAGCAGAGCTCATCCATCCTTACATTTCACGTTCCAACGCACAGAGGAATCTCCAGTGACGCTGCATCAACAATCTGTGAAAATAATTACCTTTAGGAAATGGTGCGAAAGATTTCCCACGGCCCTTCTTCTCGACCTCTGCATCGTCCGAAAGAAAAAGATTGCCTTCAGAATCACTTCCCCAGAAGAATGGAACGCTTCCTTCAACATCCTGCGTGATTAAGAGAACAGAAAGAATTAGATAGATAGCAGGGGGAGGGAGAGATGGAGATAGATAATCCCCAGAATGAAACCATGAAAATTATTATTACTTACAGCCGCCAGAAAGTGGTTTTTGGAGAGCCGTGGAAGAGCACAATGGCAAACTTTCCGGTGATGTCTCTCACAACTTGATCAGCAGGGTAAGGCCTCCGATCTCTCGGAGTTCTATAAGCTTCTATGACGATAATGACCTCATTGGCAGTCTTGTTCAATCCATTACCGGAAGAAAGAAAGCTTTTTATTTTGAATATCGACCTGAAAATGTTGAAAGAGATAATTCTTATTTAGAAATGCCACTGAAGATAATTCAGAACATATCGGTGCACCAAATAAAGATTAAAAGCTTGTTCTTTCGTGCTTTTGTTGAATTGGAAAAAATGGCACGTATAATTGACTACATTAGTCCGACCTCAGCTGCATTCGCACATGATCCTCCCAAGAGATTTTGCCAATACAGATTACAGTGGTATCTACAAAACAACCATAGTGAATGAGCTTAGGTCACAAGAAAAAGACGTTGGGAAGCGAACATACAACAATCGCTGAAAATGCAGAGGAATTTGATTGTGGAACGCTATGATTGTTGGTGATTCTCATGCAAAGCATAGTGCATTTCCATTCACAGTTTGTATGGTGGGTCACTCAAGTGAAAAAATAAGCAAATTTTTTGGGCAAATCTGATATGTCATCAAGAGGCAACACTGAGCATTTCGTCCTACAGTTTATTGTCCAACAAAACAGAGCTGATCCAACCCAACGAGAACACCCTCCCAAATGTCCATTTGGGACACATCTCCTTGGGAAAATATCCGTCTGTATTACGCATCGAATTGAGGGAGCGGAATCGAAGTTGATGCCTTGAAAACCAAAAACTTACCTTAACCCTAGAAAACTTACTGTGCATCGAAGAATGAATCCCGGCAATTGAACAAATGAAAGCGAAAGAACGAAAGAAGTTGGAAGCATTACCTGAGGAAGAAAAAGCAGTCAACGGAGACAAATCTTTTATCACGGGTCGGGCATGATCGATTTTACTTCATTGGATCCGAACGCCCTCAATCTCGATGAGAGGGATGTCTTGGATGACGGGCCAATAGTGGCCAGTGAGTTTTGAGCATCGATCTTTCAGAATCTCACATCTTGCTATCTCCAATTCTTGGAGGGAGGGAGGGAGGCCATCCTCTGGCAAGTACCTCAACTTCGGCCAATCTACAATCCATAAATATTGGAGAGAGGAGAGATGGTTGCGAAGACCGGTCGATAATCTTTCCACCTTCCTCATATTTGCTATGGAAAGATGGGTTAGAGAAGAAGGGAAGAGAAGACTCCACGCATCATCCTCGTCCTCCTCCTCCGAAGGAAACCACACCTTCTCTCCCTCCCCTCCCATGCTTCTTCCATCAATTCCTAGTCTCTCGAGGGAAGTGAGCATGGGTAAGCCCCATTCTCTCACCGGTTGCTTTAGGTTCTCGCACCACCAAATTGAAAACGATCGCAAATTGGGAGGCAAATCTCCTTTGGGGAAGCATTTAATATTTTCACAACCCGTAATTTCTAGAAACCGGAGGGATGTAAGACGATGCCACTCATTTGGTAGAGACTTTATCTTCGGACAACTATAAAGTCCAAGTTTCGATAGGGTGATGGGAAGGGGAGGGAAGTCCTCCACCTCCAATTCTGGACAGTGACTTATTTCCAAATAAGTGAGATTGTTACAGCTAGCAATGTTACGTCTGGCAATAGACTTTATCTTCGGACAATTCCTTAGTCTAAGAAACGACAGGGTAAGGGGAAGGGGAGGGAAGTCCTTTATCTCCAGTGTTGGACAATTATTTATTTCCAAACACTCGAGATGGGCGAGCGTGTGAAGGCACTGCGGTAGGCTTCCCAGATTCTTACAGCGGGCAATATTCAAAGATTTCAACGATTCTATTACAGTGATCTCCTCCAGCGACTCCAGTCCCTCGCAATTCCAAATACAAAGTTCTCTCAGAGCAGCAAGCGTACCCTTGGCAAACGAAAAGGATACCTGAGAATCATGATGACTAATCGGCCGATATTCAAGTTGTGACATTGTGTTATTGCTGCTGGGTCATCTGGAGGAATGGTTAGTCCCATGATTTTTGGACAATTCGAAATGCTCAGACGTCTAAGTGCGTACATCTTGCTTGGAAGCCTTTCTAAACTCATGCAATTCCTCAATTCCATCCTTTCAAGGTTGCACAATAGCTCCATCTCTCCTTCTCCTGCTACAAAAGATGTGAATTGAGGACAATATTGAATGACTATACTCTGGAGGCAAGTAAGATCTCTCGTTTCATTTCCATCTTGCCACAAGTAGGTTAGCTTGTCACAGCTTCTTATATGAAGTTCCTTTAGCTTAACCATGCAGCTCATAAACCCAGGATCAAAGCAAACAAGCTCCGCAAGATTTTTAATTTTCAGTACGGTAAGAGAAGTTAGGTTGACGAAACTTTTTAAGATCTTCTTGTTACAATCCTCAAAATATAACTCATGGAGAGATGGAAGACAAACCACGCCAGTTGAATTATTCAAATGCGGGCAATCACGAATTTTGAGCTTTATGAGATGATCAAGTTGACAAGGCAATGTCCCGAGCAACGCAGGACATCTCTGGACAACAAGATGCCGAAGACAGGAGAATGGTACTTCTTTTTCTTGGTCTACGGCAGAATGAGACCAATCTTTCCATGCTGACATACGTTCGAACGTCAAAATTTTTAAGGATGGAAAAGTTCGTTCAATTCCATAAAATTCAGAGCCTATCATGCTTACTGCATTTAAACCTTCAAGAGATAATTCTCTAAGTGAAGGTAGCTGTCCAAGTGATGGCAGCAATTTAACATTAGGACAATCACGCAAGCACAAAGACACTATCTACGCAAGCACAAAGACACTATCTTAGAGTAAGATGGATCACCTAACCATGACGGGAATAGTCCACCGCCATAGTACGAGATAGTGAGATTTTCAAGATTAGTGTGAGGTTGTAGAGAGCGAAGCACCCGTTCTTCGCGCTCATTATTCCGGAGATTTCTAAAATCTTTATCCCAAAGCAAGATTAAGTTGCTAAGGCCCTCCTTTCCCAACAAATTAGCATCTCTAACTTCTTCCACCTTTTGTAATTCAGATACGATTAACTCTCCTTGAAGATGTGGCAAGTTCTTTAACTCCTTTAATTGTGACCTTTTCTCTGGTCCTACCACAAACTTGGACAAGATAATGAGATTATTCAAATTACCTATACTCAATGGCATCTCTTTTAGACTCCCTGTATTTCTAATGTCAAGAAACTGTAACCTGATCAAATTTGTGATATTTGGAGGCAACATAGAAAGGCGCCAACAATCTCTTAAGATCAAAGCTCGTAATTTGCACAAGGCGCCAATTGACTCTGGTAACCTTATGATGTTAGTGTACGAGAGATTAAGATATCGGAGATGTTTTAAATCACCTACACAATCTGGTACCTCTATGATGTCACAATGACATAATGATAACACCCGCAAGTACTTCAAGTTTGTTAGCAACTCATGCAGCACCTTTTTGGAAATAGAGATTTTTGTTCTTTGAACAGTTAGCAGCATTAAACTTCTTAGTACCTTCATTCCAGCATATGCTCTCAAGCTTTTTGATGTAACAAATGGTGAGACATTAAAAAATGATGCATAACGAGCTTTCTCTTCAAAAGAGCCATCATCTTTGTCACCCACTAACTGAGACTCCCCAGAAGTAAAGCATGTTGCCTCCGCAATTGACTTTGCTAGGTCATTCAAAAGATCGTGCATCAAAAACTTCGACTTGTCAACACTGGATTGCTGAAAAAAGGATCTGGATACTAACTCATTGAAGTAATTCCGTCCTAATCTCAAGATATTGTCTCTTGCTTTTCGTCCATCTAAAAATCCCTCTGCTATCCATAACAGTGCCAGCTTGTCCCTCTTGAATTCGTAGTCCTTCGGAAATACTGCGCAATACGCAAAACATCTCTTCAAATAAAAACGAAGATGAATATAGCTCAATTTCAA
Source organism: Syzygium oleosum (assembly GCF_021117445.2). Lineage (NCBI taxonomy): Eukaryota > Viridiplantae > Streptophyta > Magnoliopsida > Myrtales > Myrtaceae > Syzygium > Syzygium oleosum. Next base: position 2,554,614 of record NW_026607501.1, on the reverse strand, counting down.
AGCCGGAAGAACCTCATCATTTTCTCCCATCGCGACGTCTCATATTTTGTTATTTAAGATAGCTTCCCATTCGTCAGGATTCTCTCTATTACGTAGGAGACCGCCTAACATCTTCACTGCCAAAGGTAAACCTCTACATTTTTCAGCAATTTTCTTGCCTATTGTTTCAAGAGCTCGGTGCCTCTCAAAATTTCTTGCTCCTAGAGCATGATGGGCTAATAAGCTTGTACAGTCATCAAGGGACAACTCCTTCAAAGGATACGGTGAAGCTCTTGTTATGGAAACAATAGGATTGTTGCGCGTCGTGATGATGATCTTGCTTCCCTTGGCCCCTGCTTCAAATGGCTTTAAGAGGGAAGTCCATTCTCCGTACTTCACCTTCCAGACATTGTCTAAGACCACCAGAAACTTCTTTCTGGATAGATTGTCCTTCAACTTTACTTGAAGCTCGTTAAGATCTTTGTTTTCGCAGGGCTCTCCGGTGACTGACCGCAAAATAGTCTTTGTTATGTCGAGAACATCAAAAACATCTGAAACACATACCCATGCTCTCCTCTCGAAACAGCTACTCACTCTGGCATCATTATACAACCATTGAGCCAAGGCCGTCTTTCCAACACCGCCCATCCCAACTATGGACACTATGCTAAGCGGGCTATTGGCATTTTTGGCTTCAACGGTCAGTAGTTTGAGTATCTCTGCTTCTTCCTTCTCCCTGCCGAAAAACTGAGGCTCCGGCAGAGAAGTGCTGGGGAGCCTTTTGTTGGTGTAGTGGGATCTGTCCACAACATTCTCTTTCAAGCTTAGGAGAGCCTTCTTTTTGAGAATCTCTTCAAACTTGCCGGTGATCTCTTGTAACTTGGTTTTAGACACGAGCGAGCATGGTCGGCTAAAGAAAGGGAACTTCCTTTTCACCTGACCTCTGCTTGTGCTAGATTCTGCCTTCGACTTGGCCTGAGTGGCTTCGATCTCGACCTCATCGAGCAAGTCTTCCATGTCATAGGCCAAGTCCCTAACATCGTCCAGCCATAGCTTCGCTAGACGTTCACCGTTGAGTTGCTTGTCCTCTGCATCATCAAGCACTGCATTGATTATTTCCAGCATCCCCTTACACTTATGGAGCAGAGTGATGCTGATTCCTTCCTGTTGCACATAGTCCACTCCCATCGAAGCCAACTTGTCGAACAGGACCTGAAAGAAGGAACCCAAAAAGATCTCTCCAATGGCCATGGTGAATCAGTCACTGTAGTTTATGGAGAACAACAAGGGTTATGGGGAAGCAAAGTGATAGTGAGCTAATGGAGAGAGCAAATTGTGAAGTCTAGGAAGACGAAGACTTTCAAGGATGCACATATGAGGTTAGACTAATCAAAGCAAAATGCCTTTTCTCCACAAGTGCTTGTTTCCTAATATTGGAGAATATCCCCAGCGACTTTTCTGGATATCATGTGCCTTCTTTGTCTAGAGAGCGTAGCAAAAGTGAAAGAGCTAATGGGAAAGAAACTTTAATAGATTCCAGGAAGACCAAAACTTTGCAGGACACAAATGGGCTGTGTTGCTTTACTTTTCAGATCCCTTATCTTCCATCCCAATGTGAATATCTCTTTTGTCTTTACTAGCAGAACTCCCTCGCTATACATGCCTTGCTTAAAATTGACGATGTTATAATTTTCGTCTAACTCTTTTTTGGTTCATTCATATTGTGATTTTTCATTTATTTATACAGAATTACGTCTAGACTTTTGTGTATCTTTTCAAATTTAAGTTCAATAAAAGAAAAAATAAAGCAAAGAGACAAAAAGCAAAAAACTTAAAAAGAAAAAAAAAATGCAGGGATGGGGCAGGCGAGAGCACCGCCGTCCCACAGCCTCTGCCGCGCCGTTGCCGTAAAGACCACTGCTAGGGTGACATTTCCAGCATCGCCACCTTATAGTCACCTTTGTAGACAATATTTTCTCGAGATGTTTTTCTTAGAGCGGTTTAGGAGTTAGGGCTAATCATACCGTGAGTACCTAAACTTTTGTTCATCTTCTAAACTTTTTTTTTGTTCAATGAAGTACCTCAATTTTTCAAATTTCGCTCAATTGAAGGCATCGGCTAAATAAATTGTCATGTTATGTAATTTTGTTGACATGACTTGCTTACTCAACAGAAATTAAGCAGAACAATTGACGTGGCTCACTTAACTTGCGGATTGGGTGATGAGGAGAGACAAAGAGAGTGTGTGTTAATTTACTTAAATGATCTTAGTATCCAATATGTATCTGCTAATGTGCAACATCTAGCAAAATCATATTGGACGCCAATGTGGACAGTTAATGGCTATTTAACAGCGTTATCATCCTATCAACATCTTCCGTCTACGGTTCTGACGAAGGCCTTGACCTATTGAACAAAAAAAAGAACTTTAGACACTTGATTACAAAAAAGAGTAATAGTTCGGATACTTGCGTGTCAATATCCAAGAATTTATCATATGTTGATTGATCCAGATTCAAACATACTTTGTTTATGTGATATTTCTCCTCTGAACTCATCCTCTCGATTCACCGCTTGATCTCACTTTAATAATTTCTATATTTAGATTTGTCGTTCTTTCATGTAAAAGTGAAAAGGAAAAAGTTTTGTTAATCTCACGCCATTGCAAAAGATTTCAGTGGCTAAATGTCCAGCACACTTGGAGACTATGAAGTTCTCGATGTTGATTTCTTTAGATTTTCTTCTCGAAAAATTTTGATCGCAAAAATTCGAAAAATAAGGTATTGTTCTTGCCCCCCTTTTTTGGCCAATTCCATTGCTTTCCCTTTGATCTCCTCACCCAAATCAACAAAAGTATATGCTCAGGTAGTTTGGTACACACGTGCATGTAATTGGAGATTTAATATATATATTTAAGCCTCAGAATCTTCTTTTCTTCCACTCGAAATATTATAATGGATTATCAAAATTTTGATTGAGGATAGAATTTTTGTATTTACTTGATTTTCTGTCGGCTGGACATTATGTTAATAAATAATATTATTATTGCATGTAACTGTTCAGGCATACATAATATAAACTTTACTACGATTTCTTTTATTGATTTGAAGACATTGGCACACATATATGTTCTTTATTTATCTGGCTGGTCTACCAATTACAACTAATTTGCCTAATAGTCTTTTTTGTAGATAACAGGTTGTATATTTTTTTTAAGCCAATAAATATTCCCTAATTTTCTTCGTCATGTATTATTACAGGGCAAGTCATGGGATAATTGTCCTAAATATCCTAAACCTATTGTACTATAAGCCAATTTAGTCCTAAACTTTTCAATTGGCCAATTTAGTTCTAAACCTTTTAACGATTTGCCAACGTAGTTTTTCCGGCCAATTTTGGTTGAAAATAGTTAATGTGGATGCCGGCCATTCTACGTGGCATGATCGCCAATTCAGCATTTCCGGCCAAAAAGGATTATATTGGCCAATTGTCAAAAAGTTTGAGACTATATTGCCTAAATTAAAAAGTTTAGAATTGAATTGGCCACCGTATAATAAATTTAAGACTTTTTCAATAAATTTTCCGGTAAAGTCACATACATATGTCAAAAGTATTGAAGTAGTAATGATGTTTTCTCGGGATAATGCTACACCACTCTCTCATCCATTCAATTTTTGGGTGCTTTTCACATGAGCATCCCCGGAGACTTTACTGGATATCACGTTGCTTTTTTGTCTGGAAAGGAAAGTGAAGCAAAAGTGAAAAAAGACCTAACAGGAAAGGAACTTCAATAGATTCTAGGAAGACTGTGACATCCTAAAAATTAGTCCATTTGAAATTTGTAAAATACTGAGTTTTATGAAATGTACTCGTAGTAAATTCTCGCCCGGAACTGATCATTCCTGGGATGCTAACCAATAGGGAAAGGCTAATTGGGGAATTAAATTCGCGCGACTAAGAGAAAATTCGATGGTGAATTGATTTTCGACCATAAAATCGCTGAGGTGATATTTTGAGCCACTGTTGGCCGATCCGAGGATAGTCAGGGGTCAGTTCGCCACTGTCATAATAGTGGATCGCGGGTGATTCCGCCGGACCACGAAATGACTTGACGAATGATCCTGAACCTATACCAAACGATCGTGCCCCTCGGATCTAGTGATTGATCTTCGCAATTTTAATGACAATCGAGGTCGTCACGTACCGAACGAACTTGCACGTGACTCGATTTAGTGTCAGTCACGGGTCGAATATGCGAATTTCCCCAACAAGCCGCCCGTTAGTTTGGGAAACGCTCGAGTTGCGTTTAATAAAATTTAATTATTTAATTTAGCCCAAATTGGACATCGGAAAATTAGGAAGTCAGAACGGGACGTTAGGACGACGTTGCGGTTGTAACGTGCAATTTTGGATGTGCCTGAATCCTTCAGAAAAATTCATTTTTGATGAGAAAATAAGAAAGTGACCATTTTACCCTTGGGAATTAATAAAGGGTTAGTTTTATGGGCAAAGGGCATTTTGGTAATTTTGCCCCAAAGTTTGGAAAAGACACTTTTGCCCTTGAACTTTTTGAGAAATTACAAGATTGCCCTTTGATATTTTGGATGAGATTTGATCTGGGCCGTCGGTTTCAAGATTAGATCGAATCTGGACCGTTGGATAAAAAATGTGATAGAGGGGTATTTTGGTCATTTGCCATTTTGGTCTAAAGTGCACTATTTGAGTCAAGATCAACCTCTCTGTCTCTTCATTTCTCTCTCTCCTCTCTTCGGCTCACCTTCCCCCCCCTCACCGAAATCTCTCTCTCTCTCCCTTGGCCGTACACCGGCGCCACCGTCCACCGCCCGCCAAGCCACGCCACACCACCGCCACCGTCCATACGCCCGCCGGTCACCACCCCACCGTTCGCCGCCGTTCCTCCCCTTCTCTCTCTCTCCCCGTGTGGCCATGGGTCTAGGCCGAGCAAGCCACGCCGCGCCGTCGCCGAGCAAGCCGCGCCGCCGGATCGCTGCCGTCCCCGCCGTTCACCGCCGCACTCCGTTCTAGCCGCGTAAGTCTAGAACTCGGTAAGTCGCGCTCTAAACCTTAGCTAGGACGTCGGGTATCGACGGATGATTTTCGGGTGAGATCGAGTTTATTAGGTGCGAAATTGTATAATTTTCGGAGCAGAAATAATTTGCGGGCCTTAGGATAAAAATCGGATGAGTTCGGTGGATTTTTAGGGGCTGATTGTTGGCTGTGTTTGGCTGTTTGATGGGCTGTGATGGGCCGATCGGGACGCAAATTGGATTTTTAGAACCGGCAATTAATGGTGAGAAAGTGTCGTGAATGACCGAAATTGATTTGACGCTATTTGGTTGGAGAAAAATGGCAAATTGTGTGTTTAATGTGTGTTGGAACTATGACTGGGTTGAGGTGATGAAATTGAGTGCATGATTGTGTAATCACATGATTGAAATATGCCTGCTGGGTGCACGCTTGGGCCAGACTAATTTAATTATTAAAATTGGCCATGTCAAATGCTTGGTGAGCATGTTTTGTGTGTCAATTGATGCGTGCACGGGCCATGTGTGATTGGCCAGTTAAGTGCAGTAAATGCTTATTGAGCATGTGCATATGTGAGAAAGAAATGTAGTATGACGTGTGTTCGTGAAAGTTGTGTCGTCCTGAGGCGTGTACTTTAACGCGGGACGATGCCCGGTACTATCGGAAGACTGCCAGCCTGAGGCGTGTACTTCAACGTGGGTTGCGCAGTAGGTGGTAGGTGTTGAGCCTGAGGGGTGTACTTCAACGCGGGCAAGAAACATGGCCTGAGGCGTGTACGTTAACGCGGGCCCTGAAGTGTTGTGATAAGAGGTCGCAGTGTACCTGAGGCGTGTACTTCAACGCGGGTCACTGGCGAGAGATGGGGAAAGGATATGATGAGAATGAAATGAATGCATGAAATTAGAATCGTACCTGCATGTGATTGCACGTATATGATTGTGTTTGTGTTTGTGTGATTGTCTGGAGGTACGTGATAGCCTAGGTGGGGTTTAGGGGTGTACTTACTGAGATGTAGTCCCATGGTTGTTTCAACCAACATTTTTCAGAACCCCGACCTGAGCCATGAATCCTCCGCCACCGCCACCAGAGCGTTTTGGGGTACCAGTGCACACCGAGTTTGAGGTTGCAGAATTTCCTATGGGTGATGGAATGACCTGGATTAAGCATACCACGACTGTTTTTGTAGAGGTAGGACTACCTTTATGGGAGACTCATGTTTATACCGCCTGGTTCTTCCGGGATGTAGATGGGGATGAGTTCGGGCCCATTAGGGGTTTTGATGTTCCGTTTGACTTAGTTGGGGATTGGGACCCGTCTGCCATACCTCCGATAGATGGAGAGTTGACAAGTACAGAGGTCAGTTTAGCTCAGTCTGGTTTACATCCAGCGCCCGCAGCTCAAGAATCTTCCGGGGCGGAGTACGAACCTGCACCCGAAGCATCGTAGGCTGAAGGCGACTCGATGGATATAGATTTAGAACCAATTCCCGAGGAGGAACCAGAGGAGGTAGAACCCGAGGTTGAGCCTGACGAGTCTGAGGAGCTTGAGGAGGAACCGGAGTATGTACTCCCGTATGAGTAGTATATGGATCCCAATTACGTGCCGGAATACAACTTCTTTGATGGATTATGGGAGGAGGATCAGAATGAAGTTCCAGCCGAGTCGGGTGACATAAATCACCCGATTGAGATTGAGGCAGAGCTGGAGACCTCAGAGGAGCAAACTGTTCAGGAGAGTTCGGATTCCGAAGACGAAGAGTTAGACTCAGAATGGACGCCGAGTAAGGGGCGTAGAGGTTAGTACAGGGGTTGAAGCTAGGTTTTTGAGGAGTACCATTTTGAGGATAGAATGCCCAGGTCATCGGTTCTTTTTGATATCGATATTTTATAGTACGGTGTGCACATGTATATATTGGTTTGTAAAATTGTGAATATTATGGTATAGGTTTGAATCATAAAAGAATATGTGTATTCTTCCTACTCTCCCCAGTTTTAATTGTCAGGGTGATTTGTGGTTTTCGCCGTTGAATTAAATATCTGATGATCATAAGTGGGGTCGGCGATACCCTGGGATATCGCATCATTCGACCGAGGAGGGATGGCGCGAGCTCGTTGGGGTTCGGGGCGTGACAAAGACCAAGACTTTCGCTATGTGACTGTCTTTATTATCATTGCCAGTAACACTTCCATGCTTTATATTAGGATTAATCTCTATTTTTTTTTCAAAATTTTCTCAATCTGAAGTGTGCATCAAATAAATTGCCATGTCGTAATGGTTTTGTTGACATGATTCGCTTAACCTGCAGGTTAGGTGCTGAGGAGAGAGAGTGCGCGTTGGCTTAGGCAATCTTAGCATCGATTGTCTATGCTGTCTTATGCGGCAACATCTCAAGATTCCACATATCGTACGCCAATATGGACATTTAACATCTATTTAACAGCATTAGCGTCGTGTCAACATTGTCCATCCGCAATTTCAACAAAGACCTCACATTGACCCACACTGGAAAGATTGAGGTAATTAATTGAACAAAAAAAAAATTCAATTACTTGATTGCCAAAGGAATTATAGTTCAAGTACTTATGATATCATTGTCCCCAAGAATTTATCATACAATCATTAGTCTACATTCAAATCTCAAACATACTTTTATTTACACGATACATGTTCTACAAACTCATCCTCTTGATTTGTTGCTCGATCTCACTTTATTAATCATAAAACGAATGGCATCTTCTTCTGAAAATCCTAGCTATTCTTAGCATGATATTGGGGATTTTCTTTTGTAAGATTATTCATTCTTCCATGTCAAATAGAACAGGAGATAGTTTTGTTAATTTCATGCTCAAAAAAAAAATTATTGGCTAAATGTCAAGCACATTGGGAGACTACAAAGTTCTCTATGTCAATTTCCTTTATATTTTCTTCTTGGAACCATTCGATCATATAAATTGGAGCTTTACACTCGAAATATTTTAGTGGATTATCAAAGATTTGATTGAAGATTTCTCTATACTCGATTTTCTTTCGATTGGAAATTATATTAATAATATTATCTTAAGTTGTAACTGTATGGGCACACATAATATGAAACTTTATTAGGATTTCTTAATCAATTACAACGATATTACCTATACAATATTTTTTTATAGATAATTTGTTCCCAATCTTCGAGAGACAGATGATATCGTCTGGAACGTCTATTCTGACCTGCAAGATACAAAATTGATACCACAAGGAACATATTGGATGCCAATGTAGACAGTTAATGGCTATTTAATAGTGTTGGTGTCATATCGATATTTTTCGTTCGCGATTTCAATGGAGATCTCACGTTGATGCACATTTGAAATGTCGAGATAATTGATTGAACGGAAAAGAACTTTAGATACTTGATTGCTAGCAGATAGGTAAGAAATTTCATGCACCTCATTATCTGGTTTATTTAAGTCAATTTGATAATTTTTGGAAGCCATAGATATAGAATGAAATTTGTGGGGTTCCTTTATGGAGTTTTTATTTAAGTCAATTTAATTTTGGTGCTTTTCACTGGCTTTATGGTAAGTCTTGTATTTGTTTTTTAAAAAATTTAATAGTCAATTAAAATCGACATTGCTTGCAGTTGAGGCCTCTACGGACCAAATTAGATTAGTGCATCTGGCGATTCTAATTTTGTTGTAGGTAATTATGTTTGGTTCAAGTATGCCAAGTTGTAAGGTTTGAGTAATATTTCGAAACAACCAACCACAGAAACAGTTCATTTTGTTCTAATTCCTAATTTTTAATTACATGTAATCTGAAAATATGTGCGCAATATTCATGACTATATCCTTGCGTAGCACTTGTATGAACATTAGTAATCTAATAAAATTTCATATTTCATAATTAATTGACCTCATTAATTGGGTTTAAATCTCAATAGATTTTAGATTGAATCATCTGTTTTTTTAAATTAATAACTTTTAGGAAAGGGAAAGTAAAGAATTGATAGGGCTCATCAAGGAGGAGCATAAAACTTTATATATACACACACAAGTAGAGTACCCATGCTATGCATATGCATACATACATACATACATATACATATATATATATGTATATATATACATATATATATGTATATATATGTATATATATATGTATATGTATGTATATATATATACACACACACTCAAGTAGAGTACCCATGCCACGCATCGGCTTATAATCGGTGTGTACGTATTTCATAAATTGAATCTTTCAATTTAGGAACTCATGAGCAACAATTGAAATTGTCCAGAACTTACTGAATTTGTCCTATCTTTTTGCTCAGTTCTATCTTATTTAAAGAAGAAGTGAGCTAATGGAGAGAGAAAACTATTTAGTCCAAGAAGACCAAGACATTCACCTACCAAAAACATTAAATAAAGACCAAGAACAAGACTTTTTTTTTTCATCCGTACATTCTTAGTAACCTTATGATTTCAATGTCTTTGTTTTATGTGTCATTGGTGACCATGCGATCAATGTAGGCTTTCACGTGGTAGTTACGTATTGAAAATTTGCAGCAAGATGGGCAGCAATAATCTATCGAAGGGTGCTGAGGTAGTAGTTGATGATTGAGAATCGTGGTCCTTTGCACGATTTTCTTGTTCATAAGTGTGACGCCTACGGTATAATTTCTAGTAGATTGTATGTTAGTTCACAATGCTTGACCCTTTTTCTTGTCTAGTGATGCATGACGTTAACCACAATTAATAGGACTAACAAACAAGCATCTTTGTGCAACTTGCACCGACTAAAATAAATATTGACAATCCATCTAACAATGGCATCTTACTTTTTATTACACATCTATAAGTCATCAAAGACGACTAACGATAAGGAGAATAGAAACGCATGTTTTGGGCTAACAAGAAAAAGAGTCAGGTACACCAACGAATCCACGAAGCAAGTTGCTTAATTTTACTTTGGAGATAGTAAACGATTCACAAATCACCAAGTAATCCGTTAAGCAAGTTGCTTTGGGCTAACTTTTTCTGTTCCAAGGATCACGATTCTCCTATCAAGTGATTCACAATCATCAGCAACTACTTTAGCACTCTTCAGCAGATCATTACCACCCATTTTGCTGTGAATTTTTAGCACTGTAGCTGCCACATAAAAAGCCTATAACTTAAAAAAAAAACAAACAAACAAAACACTTGTAAGTTATAAATTTTTGACAAAGATATGGATGCCCTCTAAGTTGGTCATGTGACGATATATCACCTCTTATCCTCTTTCGAAAGATAGCCAAAAGTCTTGATATGAAGAAAAAGGACAACAGTTAATTTATCTAACTCAAGGACACAATGTGCATCAAAACATAGTCTCTTGGGTCTAACTCAAATTGCTGGTCGTCACGTGATAGCATACTCGTAAAGTACTTTCCATCAGGAAGACCAATACTTTGCTGGATATCATGTGCTTTGTTTTGTCTAGAAAGTGAGCAAAAGTGAAAAAAAGATAGTGGGGAAGAAACTGTAATAAAATCCAGGAAGACCAAGACTTTCTAGGATGCAAATTGGCTTCACTGCTTCACTTTTCACATCCCTCCCCTTCCATCCCTAGGTAAATGTCTCATTTTCCATTACTAGTAGACTTTCCACGTGTTACATGTCATGCTTAAAGTTAACAATACTATAAATTAGGATAAGAAGGAAGCTCAGAAGGAACCTAGAAAGATCTTTCAATGGCCATGGGTGAATCAGTCGCTGCAAAGAACACCCAAGGGTTATGGTGAAGCAAAGTTATAATGAACTAATGGAGAGAGAAAACTACAAAGTCCAGGAAAGACCAAGACTTTTCACCTACTAAAATGTTAGAAACGAAGACCAAGACCTTCCAAGGATGCTTTCTGTCCACAAGTGCTTTGTTCACGTAAATAAACGACAAACTCAGGAAGACCAAGACTTTGCTGGACAACATGTGTTTTTTGTCTAGAAAGCGAAGCAGAAGCGAAAGAGAGCAAATGAAAAAGACAGACTTTGCAGGACGTAAATTGGCATTGTCACTTCACTTCTCACATCCCTCCTCTTCCATCCCTATGTGAATGCCTTTGTTTTTCCATTACTAGTAGAATTTCCCCACGTGTTACATGCCATGCTTAAAATTGACTGGCACTATAATTTTCGTCCAACTCTTTTTATTCTTAACCGTACTGTGATTTTTCGTTCAGTAATCTCTCTTGTACTTATCTATTAGAATTATGTCTAGATTTCCATGTATCTTTTCAAATTTAAGTTCAATAAAAGAAAAAAAAAAGTAAAGAGAAAAATAAAAAGAAAAAAACAGCAAAAACTTGAAAAAGGACGAAAAATAAAGAAAAAACGGGGCACGAGAGCGCACCACCGTCCCACGGCCACTGCCATGCCGTTGCCATCAGCACCGCTGCTTATAGTCACCTTCATAGACAACGTTTCCTTGAGCTGTTATTCTTTTTTTTTGGACAAAGAAACGCTTCTTTCATTATGCAACCAAACTAGAACCACATGGAAGTTCGAAATCACAACATAAAAACGACCAAAGGGTAGTTGGGCGGGTTGATGTAGAGATCCTATTTGGGCTGAGGGAATTAGTGCGATAGGCCCTCGCTACAAAATCCGCAGCCTGGTTCGCTCTCCTAGAACAGTAAGCTAAGGAAACTCGTTGCATTTGGGCCAATAGAATGATGTTATTCTTAGAGTGGTTTAGGAGTTAAAGAATGATGACTTCGTAAGTACCTAAGCTCTTGTTATATGGTTTTGCTGACGTGACTCGCTTACTTAGCAAAATTTAAACATAATAGCTGACGTGGCTCCTTACCCTATAGATTGAGTGATGAGGAGAGAAAAAGCGTGTTGACTTAGACGATCTTGGCGTCTAATATATCTCGGCTGACGTGGCAACATCTCAAAATACCATATCAGACGCAAATATAGATAGTTAACGACTATTTAACAGCATTAGTATCATATCAACGTTTTTTGTCTGCGGCTTTAATGGTCTTGACCTACATTTGAAAAGTTGAGGTAATTGAATAAACCAAAAAAAAATGTAGATACTTGATTACATAAAGGCTAATAATTCAGATACTTGTGCGTTGTTGTCCAAGAATTAATCATGCAATGATTGGTCTAGATTCAAATCTCAAATGTACTTATGATTACGCGATATTTATTCTACAAACTCATCCTCTCGATTCATTGCTTGGTCTTGCTTAATAATCTCTTTTTAAAGATTTTTCATTATTTCTTGTGAAAGAGAATATTAAATAGTTTTGTTAATTTCAAGCCGTTGCAAAAAGATTTCAGTGGCTAAATGTCAAGCACATTCGGAGACTGTAAAGTTCTCGATGTTGATTTCCTTCAGATTTTCTGGAATCATTCGATCATAAAATATTGCTCTTGCCCTTTTTTCGGCCAATTCCATTGCTTTCCCTTGGATCTCCTTGCCCAAAACAAAAAGGTATATGCAGGTAGTGAGGCCAAAATCAGACCGAATCAGTATGACCACTGGTCCGAATTTTGTCTCTGCAGTGGTACAGAACTGGGCTTCTGGCTGCTGTTCACGTGGAGAGACTCTAGCACTCAACTCCACGGACCACCGCACTCCGCTTTACCACCAAGGTCGAACGATTCATGTGTTCAGGGGCAATCAACAACATTGTATATCCATAATCGTTTGCTCATGAGATCATCACCGGTTCACCCGTGGTCCAACCGCTTGGACCGATTGAACCACAAACTGGCAACCTAAAACCGGCCCAAGTTCGAAAACATTGGTGCAAAGCTCCAATCCCTGCTTAAAATAGGTCGATATGACTACCTTATGTAAATTGAGTTGTAATGCACTCAATACTTTTACCATGTAACGGAAGATGATAGCAAGTTATTACAATCGATAGAGGTTCAGGTCTTATAGAATTACTGTCGTGGATGCTCTCCTCTCTCCCTCCTTGAGCATATGAGATGCGGGAAAACCTTCGTAATGCTCCAAATGAGAAAGAATCCAGCAGATGCAAGCCCGCGTAACAAAACATGAACGCAATTCATGTTATGAGGTATAAGAAAAAATGCACATAAATATCATTTCCGCACCACCAAAAGCTATGGAAAGCCAACTATTATTCAAACTAAAAAACCAGTCTTCCTATTTTCAAAGGCGAGTTCTTTCTTCCAAACAAAACTGTAAGCTAATGAAATGAATTAACCATAAATACAGCCCAACATAAACAAAGAGTTATATAAACTACTTACTGTTCGATGTTGGGTGCTAAAATCCAACAAAAGGAAATTCTCCCGTAGAATCCCAAGTTTGCCATAGTCTCATGGAGATTTTGAACAGAAATTGCAAGACCTATGGAAGAGGCAATCAGATAGAAAGCAAATGAAAGTATGTTGCAAAAGGCAGTTTAGATATTGTGGACCTGAATATCTATGCACAGCGATGAACAAGGCATTACTGCATGGTGAGCTCGGAATCTAATTTGTAACAACAAGAGAGAGAATGTTGATCATCATAGCAGCGAATAGGGTATGTTCTCCACGATGCTACTACCCAATCATCTCTTCGACCCAACAATTGAGATTCAAATGTAGGGCAGCAAGTTCACCTTCAGAATAGCAGATTAGTATTGCAGCACTAATTAAGTCGGACCAATAACTGAAAATGAACCGTTCACTGTACATAGACTGCTTCTGATGTCCTTGCGGCAAGAAGGCAAGCCTCATGATTCATTCGGGTAAGCTACGTTTTTAACAACGAATTGAAGACGGGTCATCTCAAGATGCTAATGCCTTGCTACAGATTCAAGAAAAAAGCCCAAGAAAAGTAAATGCCTCTCACTCAGGATGGACGTCAAGCAGCTTATGTTCCGTTGCACGAGGAAAAACAAGACCCCAAAACGAAACTATACGGTAAGATCGTCATGAATGCACCATTACCAGCATCAGTTTTGACTTCAACTGGAGCCGGCAAGAAGAACAAGCAAGGCGCGAAGAAGAGCGAACGTGCGGTCTAGACGGAAACAACAAGCTTGTCGTTTTGGTTTTTGCAAAAGACATTGGCATTCGCTCTCTTATTGTTCCGTTGGCATTTGCATTTCTGGTGGTAATAAAAAATGATATTTTAATTCGAATAATTAAAAGAGCTCGAGGGTCTTCTAAATGGTGATATTACATGAAAAATCTGATTCAAACTCGTAATGAAGTTTATTAAAAGAAACAAATTGAAACATATCGAAATCAAGCATTTTATTTTGTAATCTGTAAAAAGTTAAAAACATATTCTCGTTATATATAAATCCAAAAAATTAAGTGAAAAAATAAATTGTTTAGGAAAATTTATGCAAGAAATTTAATTGCTTTAACTTTTAAGACTGAGTTGCTCATTCTGTAAATTTTAGCCGGAACTATTCAATATTAAATAAAAATCAAACTTTCAAACATTAAAAGTTAAAACGTTATGGTTGGTTACTTTGTAAACCCCTTTACTAGGTGCTCCATATCCATCACCCTTCATTGAATCATCAAATTGCAAGTGTGAGGAAGGGCACTGATCTAGGCACAATACGTGAGAGCCTGTCCAAAGCCGAACCGGTGAGCCTCTGAATGCCTTAATTGTTGGTTCATATCCAGGGTTAATTCAAAAAAAAAAACACTAATTTTGGGTCGAGGGACACTTCTGGCCCGAACTTTTTTTTGTCCCATAAAAAGCATCAACTTTAGGTCGAAGGACAATTCTGAACCGAACTTTTTTTTGTCCCGTAAAAAAGCACCAACTTTAGGTCGAGTGACAATTATGGCTCCAACTTTTTTTTATCTTGTATAAAAGCACCAACTTTCACTTAAATCCCAAATCTGGCCCCCATTGATTTAAAACCATCGATTATCCAACTTGACTATTTCACCTTAGCAATAAATCCATATGACTTGCTGATTGGATTTAAAGCACTATTCATTGTCTTATTCTCTGAGCCATAGCTTGAAGAATAACGGTGAAACTATTCATCTTCTTTACTTTACCGACAAGTCAAAAATATCTCCAAATTGAATCTCTCTAGCCAGACTTCGTCGTTTTGTTGTAATTTGAAGTTGTAGACCACTGCCCGTCGATAGATGCCGTGGATGAGATTCGCCAGGCTTACCACCATAACCTTTTTTTCTCAAACAATGGTGACTTCAAACAGAAAGTCAATGGGGGGCTAGATTTGGGATCAGGGTAAAAGTTGATGATTTTTTATGAGACAAAAAGAAGTTAGGGCCAGAATTGTCACTCGACCTAAAGTTGGTGCTTTTTTACGGGACAAAAAAAAGTTCGGGTAAGAATTGTCCCTCGACCTAAAGTTAGTGCTTTTTTATGGGACAAAAAAAGTTCGGGCCAGAATTGTCTCTTGACATAAAGTTGGTGCTTTTTTTTTGGAATTAACCCTGTCCTCTTATGACTTTCTGTGCAATAGGTGCGGCGTTTGAGAATAATGCAGTTCAACAAAAAATCGATCATAATATCATATTTAACTTTACTCGGTTCTATTTGAGAAAATTATAAATCGAACAGGATCAATGCTAGTATGAAACGAACCAGATCAAATTGGGTTATTTGACACGGAAAAAAAATCAAACCAAATTTAGTCTCTTCCTCTTACAAAATTGGATCTTATAAATTCTTAAAAATTGTCTATTACTTAAACCTTCTTTTTTTTTAAAAAGAAAAGAGAAAAGAAAAATAAATCAAGAGTCCTTTTTCTTGCTAAAAGAAAAAATTGAATAGCGGATTTCAAACCATCACTCGACTCAAATTAAAAGATATGAATATATATATATATATGCAAATTAGAATTCCATATATTTTACTCTTATGTGCATATATTTTCATATATTCACATAAGATCTTATAAATTCTTAAAAATTGTATAATCATGCGAGATCTTCCATCAGATTAGCCACAAATCAAGTATATATCTTATGTATAGCTTAATTAAAGGAAATAAAATTTAAACATCTTAGTTGTAGCTATTGTCTAGAAAAGGAAACAATTACACTTTCCAAATGCTAGCATTCACTGATCTTTTTTTTATTAATCATCAAATATTAGGCAACACTAGACGTATTGAGAACTTACACTAGCGTAATATATTAAAACTTATACGGGTCTTTTTTTGGAAAAAAAGTTGTTGAGATATTTCTCGAGATAAGGCCCAAAAAGGAAACTTTCCTAATCCAAGTAAATTTCCTATTTTGAATAGGTTTTCTAGTTGGAGAAGAGTTCATATTTTGAATCTAATTCTTGTCTATATATAAGAAGTGTGACTTATTATGAAGAGTACCAAAGAGGAGATTTTGCTTGCGAATTACACTCTGAAGCAATAGAGTGTTGAAGCCAATTATATCTTGTAAGTAAAATTTGCGAATTTTTCGTGAGATTGAGACATTATTTTGTGAGAAATTGCGAGACAAAATACTGTGTGAGTTATTGGGTATAATTGGGCTTGGGAAATACTGAGAGTGCTTGAATAACTTAAGTATGGTTATAATCTTCATTGTATCGCTTGATCTACAATGGAATTCTTTGCTGCTCTCCCATGGATGTAGATTATATCAACCAAACCACGTAAATTTGGTATTTAATTTAGTTTCTTATTCTATCTATTTTTCTCTTCAACCGCTTACTTCTGCAACAATTATATCAGAGCTAGGCTTTGCTAAGTTAAAGCAAATTGATGGCGACGGAAGAAGGAAAATTGATAATCCTAAATCTGCATCGTCTATTTAGACAAGCATTGAGTGTTATTCGTCGGACGTTGCTCATAATGTCACATTTAATATTGTCAAAGAGAAAACCACTTTGGGTTTGATGAAAGCCCTGTCAGACATGTACGAGAAGCCATCTGCGATCAACAAGGTCTACTTAATGTGATGTCTCTTAACTTGAAGATTAGCGAAGGTGCATCAATTGCTCATCATATCAACGAATTTAATGTGGCCATTAGTTAATTGAGTTTAGTTGTTATTGACTTGAAGGATGAGGTACGTGTTTTGATTCTATTATCCTTATTACCTAATAGTTGGAATACTATTGTTACTGATGTTAGCAATTCATCTGGTTTAACAAGCTTGACGTTTGATGTTGTTCGAGATTTGATTCTGAGTGAGGACATCCGTAGAAGAATCTGGTGAATCTGTATCTGCTACCTTAATAAGTGAAAATAGAGGAAGAACTAGTACTCGTATTAGTAGAAATATTATAAACTTGTATAGACATAGTCAGTCTAGGATCGGCGGTGTTGTATGTTGGGATTATGGCACGAGGGAGAATCTTAGAAGGAATTGCCTCAAGCTGAAGAATGAGAAGGGTAAGGGAATTAAAGTTGAGTCTACAAATGATGTTGTAGCTGTAGCTGACGATAATTTGGATAGTGCTGATTATATGTCTGTCACTGATTATTTATTGTTTGATGAATGGATTATGGATTCTGGTTGTTCGTTTCATGCTACACCAAATAAAAACTGATTTACTACTTATCAATGCACTGATAGTAGTAAAGTGTAATTGGGGAACAACGCTGACTGCGATGTTGTAGGTGTTGCTGATGTCAAAATCAGAGGATATTGACTGGAGTGAGGCATGCTCTAGAGTTGAAGAAGATCCTAATTTCCTTGAGTGCCTTCGATTTAGCTGGGTGTTACTATACTTCCAAAGATGAAATTCTGAAAATTATTCGAGGTGCTTTGCTAATAATTAGAGGAATCAAGTATATTAGCATATATGAGCTTAAGGTGAGACAGTAACGAATTTTGTCACAAAGACATCGGATGCATTTGTTTTATAGTCTGAATTGTGGCATATACTTTTGGGCACATTAGCGAGAGAAGCCTGAAGGTTCTAAGTGAAAGGAATCCTGTAACACCCCGGGTCTACACTGTGTAATATTGTCCGCTTTTGGCCCACTAACCCTCACGGCTTTAAAACGCGTTACACAGGATAGGCCACCCAGGCCTTATAAGCAACCCCAGGACTCCCCCCCTAAGCGATGTGGGACAGAGAGATGCCCCCCTTGCCATCCTAGAAGCCTGCCAGGAGCCGCTCCTTGTCCAGGCCCTCTGGCCCCGGCGACCACTCCCCGCCCTCGTCGGACCGGGTCGTTACATTCTCCCCTCCTTCGAGCACAGCGTCCTCGCTGTGGCCCCACACGCGGTCGGGAGTCGGTTCTGATACCATTTGTAACACCTCGGGTCTACACTGTGTAATATTGTCCGCTTTGGGCCCACTGACCCTCACGGCTTTAAAACGCGTTACACAGGATAGGCCACCCAGGCCTTATAAGCAACCCCAGGACTCCCCCCCTAAGCGATGTGGGACAGAGAGATGCCCCCCTTGCCATCCTAGAAGCCTGCCAGGAGCCGCTCCTTGTCCAGGCCCTCTGGCCCCGGCGCCACTCCCCGCCCTCGTCGGACCGGGTCGTTACAAATCCATTATGTGGTTATGTTGCTGATAAATCGAATGTATGCAGGTGCTATGACTTAAATCAATGGCGAAAAGTATAGTTCAGTAGGACTATCAGAGAAACCATGGAGATTGCAGAGTTAATTCACTTGAAGTTCATAGGTTGTCGCGGTTTCCTTCAAGGAAGAGTGCCATATTTATGCTAACAATTGTAGATGACTACTCGAGGAAAACTTGGGTATTTGTGCTGCGACACAAGTTTGATGTTTTTGTCAAGATTAGGTAGTTGAAAGCTTTGATAAAAAAAGAGACTAGGAAATGATCAAGCATGTGCGGATTGATAATAGCATGGAGTTCTGCTCGAAATTATTAAATGAATTCTACATGAAGAAAATGCTAGTGAATCACAACAGGTTACAAAGATGATGAGTAGAACATTACTAGAGATAGACCATAAAATGTGTTATAGTGCTGGTATGTGAGGAGATTCCTAGTGGATGCACATAGTACTGCGAGCTACACGATGAATAGATCCCCATCGACTATAATTGGATGTTGGACTCCTAAAAAAGTGTGGTTGGGTAACGTTGCTGATTATTTTATTCTTAGCATATTTGGTTGCCCGTATTATGTTCAAGTGAGTGATACTAAGCTCGATGAGAGGGCAAGAAAGTGCTTGTTCCTAGAATATGCACAAGGTGAGCAGGGTTATCGGTTATAGTGCTCGGAATTAAATTCACCTGTTATGAACAAAGAAATTACATTTGACGAGTCTCCAGTATTTCTAGTTATGAGTGTTTATAGCAGTGTTCATATGAATCTGAATGGTGTTCAGCGTGGTATTGCAACCAAAAACTCGTAAGGTAGTGAGTACTAGGGTGGTAATCGACATAGGTGGTGCTTGTAGCAAGGTGGAGCCTGTAAAGCCAATAGTTGCTATAACTATCGAGTTTAATAAGGTACGTGTTCGATCTCTCGACATATTTGGATATAATGATGGTTTTGCTTTATTTATAGTTGAGATGGTTGTATCGATAAATTCTTGTGGAGTAGTTATAGGTGCATGTGGAGTTGATGTTTTGATGAGGTCCACAGTAATAGCCAAATTGAAGCGGCTTGAACTTGAAAGATATTTGCAGCGGTTGAGCCCATTGGGGGTTGTGGGAGAGTAGAAGCAAAATTCAGATTCAATAAAGCGATTGTGACTTAGTTCAAGCAAGATTGTTGAGATATTTCTCAAGTTTGAGCATAAAAAGGAAATTTTCGTAACTCAAGTAGATTTCCTATTTTAAATAAGTTATAATTGAATGGTTTCCTACTTAGAAAATGTTTCCTATTTTAGATCTAACTCTTGTCTATACAAAAGAGGCGTGACTTCTCATGAAGAGTATCAAAAAGAAGTTCCTGCTTGTGAATTACACCCTGAAACAATAGAGTGTTAAAGCCAATTAAATCATGTGAATAAGATTTAAGAATTTCTTCGTGAGATTGAGAGATTATTTCGTGAAGAATTGCAGGACAAAACACTGTGAGTTATTGGGTGTATTGAGGCTTGAGAAACACTGGGAGTATTTGAATAACTCGAGTGTGGTTGTAATTTCCATGGTGTCGCTTGATCTATGGTGAAATTCTTTACTGCTCTCCCGTGGACGTAGATCACATCAATTGAACCACGTAAATCTAGTATCCGATTTATTTTCTTATTTTGTTTATTTTACTTTTCGATTGTTGACACCTAAATTTTGCCTAAGTCATTTAACGTCTTGCTACATAGAAAATTGGGGATTAATTTTTAACCCCTAAATCAAAAATATTTTCATGGCATATAGGCATTAGGCGCATTTACGTAATAGGGCCTATTAGAGTATATTTTCCTTGTTTATTTTCAAAGAAAAATTAAATTAAAAAAATTAATTAATTAAAATTTTAAAAAAAATTAAAAAAAAAAAAAAAAAAAAAAAAAAAAAAAAAAAAAAAAAGATCGGTCGGGCCAATTTGGTCCGGCCTGATAGGGCCGGGCCCCCTTTTTTAAATTTTTTTAGCTATTTGAGTCCAACCCGTTTGTTTGTTTTTCCTTCTTTTTCAATTTGTCTTTGCAGCCCACTTTTGGCCTATTTTTGGCCCGGTAGCCCCGGCCCAACCTGGCCTTTCTCCCAGCCTTCAGCCCAGCCCCTCAGCCGCTCCTTCCCCTCACGCTCACGCTTGGCCAGGACGAGGACAAACAGAGACGACAAAGCAGAAGGTCGCTCTGCACAGGAAGAGTGATAGCTGTGATTTTAGAGAAGTGGAAGCAATGACATATTGCTGCAATGTGGCAGCAACTACGCTGGACAGAGCCCAAGAAAACCTTCAGCCATCTTAGCCGAAAATAGACCTAACTCAGTTCCGAAGAGTGGATTGGTTGCTGGCATGCACATAGGCAGGGAGGGCGGACTGATTAACAGCAGTTTTGAGCTGGAGATGGAATAAAATAGCAACCGGCTTCGCTGACCGTGGGGAGCCTCTTTGGAGGGATGCCCAAAAGAGAACCTCCAAAACATTTTAAAAAAGAGAAAGGAACAGAGAGCAAGGAGGGGAGAATAGAGAGCGGGGAGAGGGACCAAGAGAAAAGAAGAAAAAAAAAAGGGAGAAGAGAAGAACAGAGGGGAAAGAGACGTGAAACCAAGAGAGAAAAACAAAGGGAGGAAGCTAAAACGGGGGTGACCGGGAGCCGGAAGAGGTTTTTGAGAGAGGAGCGCTCCGGCCCCTGAGCTCAGGAGTGCCGGCAGATCCCCTCCCTCTTCTCGTTGCGCCGACCCATCAATCCACGCCAGAAGTTGAGCCGGAAATCGGAAGCTTTTCGGCACGAGCTTCTTGTTCCTCGAAACAACAATACGAGCGTCCGAGCCTCCGTGGAACAGTCCAGTCGCCGCCGTTCCCGTTCACGTCGACTACGATTTCCGCTCCATTTCTGACTGGTAATTCCTCTCCTCAATATCCCTGTTTTGGCTGAGTTTAAGATGCCGAACTTCTTCGACGAGTCCGCTTCAGACCAAGGCTATTTTGTGACTAGCAAGGTAGATTTAGAGCCTAATACACTCCATATGAACCGAAAAATTGCATAAAACTCAGATCTGGAGCCCTTACTCTAGTCGCACAGCACTTGCTCGATAAAATGCCTCAATGAGCCTCTTTGAGCCTAGAACCCCGAAATCTGGCCCTGTATTCTTTGGGATCGTTTCTAGGCAAACCAAAGTCCTTTTGTTGCAAAGATGGTCGTTTAGATCTTTATACATCACATTTGAGTAAAAAACCGCATTAAATCTCATGCAAGAGCACATGTCCGAATTTGCACATCACATGCTAGAATGAAACGTCTGAATGACTTTTTTTATGTGAAACCAGTGTCTAGATCCCGGTTTTTGCGTTTGTTTAGTATTTGTATTCATTGAATCAACAGTGACTCTTGCGTTTTTCTACGTTCACGTTCGCGAATCGTCCGAGTCGGCTTCGCATATGCATACCTTCGCCGGAGACGTTCCACCCGCGCCTACGAAGCCCGCGGTTTGAGGCCGCCTTAGTCAGCCCATTTCTCTTCGTTTTAGTATGTGTATGCTTGTATATTTGCCAGTTTGTGGTATGAGTTCGGGAAGTGGGTTTTGGTCGCCGGCGGGGGAGGGCGTGTTTTTGTTGTCGTCGGAGTGGTCTCCGGAGCGTCGGCCGGCGGTGACAGCGTAAGGCCAGCGTCGGTCGTCGGCGCTGGTGGCCCGAGCTGACGGCCGACGGTGGGGGTCTCCCGGCGAGGTCTCGGTGGAGGTAAAAAACGCAGAAAGGGAACTCTCGGTGAAGAACCAAAAGAAATAGAGGACGTGCATGGCAGAAGTGCATGGCAGAAGAGAAGAGGGGAAGGAAGGGTAATAAAAAAATAGAGAATAAAAACAGAAAAGAAACAAAAGAAAAAGGAAAAAGAAAAAGGGAAAAATCAAAATAAAAAAATAGAAAAGAAATGAAAATGGGTCCCGGGCGGGTCGGAATGCCGGGTCAGAGGTCGGGCGGATCGGGTCAGGCAATCCGGTCCGAATCCTTATTTTATTAATAAAAACATTAAAAAATATTTAAAAATATTTAAAAATTCAAAAAATATTAAGAAATATAAAAAATTCCAAAAAAATTCGAAAATGTATAAAAATCCAAAAAATATTAAAAGTCTGAAAAAATATTTAAAAAATATCAGAAAAATTAAAAAATTAAAAAATCGAGAAAAATTCGGAAAAATTCCAAAAAAAAATCAGAAAATTAGGAAATGTTTAGAAATCAGTTTTTGGCATAATTTCACTAGATTTTAGGTTAAAAACTCAAAAAAAATGAAAAATGAGAAAAATCATCTAAAAAATTCTCAAAAATCGAATAAGCCATTAGGGCTTTACCTTAGGGCTTTTGATTGCATTTTATTTTTAGAGACGATGCTAGGTCGCTAGTTGTTTATTTTCTTCATGATTATCTGGTTGCGCACTTTTAATACATTGATTGTTATTTTCTATTTTTGAAATGGTTAAGTGAAATCTTAGCTTTTTCGATAAGCTGCCCGGTACATTAGTTTGCAAACATTCAAGTTTAGGTACCGAAAGAGCACTAGTTAGATCGCTAGTGTAATCAAGTCCCCGAACTTTAGAATCTCTGGTTTCGCGTGTCACGCCCCGAACCCATCGAGCACGTAACATCCCTCCGAGGTCATCAAGTATGTGACATTCCAGGACTTGTCGCCGACCCAATCGAAACTCAAACAATTAAACGCGAGCGGAAGCAAATACGAACACTCCATACAACATTCAAATAAACGGGGTAGTAAGGAAAACACTTCCCATAAAAACTAGCAAGCCATTATAAAATCACACAGATAATCCCAGGAGGTTTACACAATTACAAGCCTCACACAAAGCCACGGATACAAAAGGGCAATTAACTTAGGGCACGAATGATAACCATTCTGTTCCAGAAACAATTCCTGGAACAGAAATAGATTTTTCTATTTTTGTTCCCAAGACGAGTTTCTGAAAAAAAAAAAAAAAACCCGTTTGATAACGACAAAAAATTTATATTTCTGAAACAGAAACCCGTTTGATGACAATACAAATTTCTATTTCTTGGAACAGAAATCCATTTTTTTAGAACCCCTTTTGGGGGTTAAACCCCTTTTAGGGTTTTTTAGGGGTTAAACCCCCTTTTAAATCCCTAAACTAAGGAGTCTTCAAAAATACCATTTGAGCACTTCAAAAAATTTAAATTTCACTCAAAGTAGGTGGCTACATATATTCTAAGCCATCCTGTGAAGTTTTGAAATTTTTGATTTTTTGATTTTTTTTGAAAAAATTCACCAAATTTCCTATTTTCCTGAAATCTGACTTTTTTTTATTTTCTGGAATTTTTCAATTTTTATGAATTTTCTGAAATTTTTTTTGAGATTTTTAGAAATTTTCTGGATTTTTTAATTTTTTTTATGAATTTTTGATTTTTTTTCTGAATTTTCTAATTTTTTTTTACAATTTTTTTTATTTTCCCGCCAGGAACCGAACTAAACCGGTTCGAATCGGTCTGATCAGGTCAGATCGAGGTCAAATTTAGGAAGAGATGTGTTTTGAAGAGAGAAGACAGGTTCTTTTAAAAATGATTTTCATTTCTTATCCAGAAATAGAAAACCTACTTTTTTTTTTGTTCTGATTTTTGATCTAGAATCAGTTCTGGAACAAAAGGTTGTTCCAGAAATAGAAAAATGGAATTGTGTTACCAAACGGGTTTCTGTTCAAAACCTATTTCCGGGAACAGAAAACTATTTTTGGACAGAAACAGAATAGTTATCATTCGCACCCTTAAACTCCTCTACAACAGAGCATCCGAAAGGATGATACATCCAATGCCCAACATCACCCCAGAACTCCGAACCACACGTGATGACTGCTCGTTATTCCAAGCCTGAAAAATGTTTAACAACGGGAGATGAGATAAATCTCAATAAGTAACTACCTAAGCCTTGCTTAGGCTAACGCGTACCAACGAACAATCCTAATCATGCAACATCGACATCCAACATGTCATAACAATCACAGGCGCCCTTACCTCGCCTCAGCACATACGCAAGTCCTGCACGTTAGAATCACGCCATAACATGGCCAATTGCTCATCAAGCTTGTACAACTCAATTCAAGGCATAATCATGCATAACACGGTTAATAATCTAGACGTGCTCATCAATTAACTCAGGCAAAGCATTCCCCAATGCAAATCGCACTCATTAAGTCCAGATTATTAACGACCTCTCAAGCCACCGAACTCCCGCCGGTCTTCTGGCGTAACCAGGCATCGTCCCGCTACTTCGGCGACGGCAACGTCCGGAACCTCTGCCCAGACGGCATTCCATAAAGGAGCATCGATCCGGCCTCCACTGCGATCGGCAACGTCTAGAACCCCCGCCTAGACGGTATCCGAACCCCCGTCGGGCATCGTCTAGAACCCCCGCCTAAACGGAACGTGTCGTGACCATGCACACACTCAACAACCATTACCGATTCTTATCTTTATGAATTAACCAAATGCCAACTAAATCTGTACTCATCAATTAAAAAGCCTCGCCTTTCTTTTGTAACAAAATCTCCGAAAAGTCCCCGAGAGAGAAAAACCGAGTATGCACAGAATCGGGGCCAAATTGGGCAGTTGTGCAGTGACCGAAATCCTTTTTAAATAAATAGTAAATCAACTCCAAAAATTCTAAATTTTGGATATGTCGTATAAAACATCTTGATAAACATTTTCCGTGCAGAACTTGGAACCCAGTTCCAACTGTAAACACCTATTTTTGTCACTTGAAGTCAGACGAAATTCAACCCGTCCGGTCAGGCCGCCTGACCATCAAAATACATCTCATCCAGTACCCAAATCACTTTGGAAAGTCTTGAAATTTTTATATGTTATAGAAACGAATGTTCTTAACAATTTTTGTGAAGAAATTTTGTTGAAAAGAGGTCTGAAAAAATTTATAGAAAATCGGAAAGACCAAAAGATCGGGTAAACAGTAAATCCGGCAGATTGAGTTCGGTCCAAAAATGGACTTACGAATGATATTAAATAATCTCCAAAAATTCCATATTTAATATATGTCAAACTTCAAGATGTTATGAACAACTTTCATGAAGAAAACTTTCTCAAATTCGGCCCACACAAGTCACAGTAAAAATAGTAAAATCCAGCGACGCAGCAGCAACCTTACCGGAAATCAACCAACAAGCACCACCAAGCAAACTAAGCACAACCAGCCACTAAACCAACTATCCACGGCCCCAATCCACCCCTAAACATGTCCATTAGTAACCCATTATCCTAACCAAGGCTTAGAGAGCACTTACTCTTAGCCTAAGCAAGAAAACCGAGCAACGGGAGCAATAGAGAGCCTCGGCACGGCAATGGCTATTCCGGCGAAGCAACGGCGAGGGCGGACGGCGGATGACAGCTCAGGTGGTCGGTGATGGTGTGAGGGTGATCATGGGTGGTGGTGATGGCCAAGTGGTGGTGACGTGAGGCGGACAGCGAGCGACAAGGCTGGAAAACAGCCGGCGACGGGAAACTTCGGGGCTGCTGGGGGCGGTGTTGCACGGCCAGGGGACGAGCTTGGGTGACGGGGTGGTCCGGTGTACGGCGGTGGATGGTCCGGCGAGGAAATGGTCTGGTCAGCGTGGCAGCAAGAATAAGCAAGAAGCAGTGAGGCAAGCGGAAGCAGAAACAGCAAAGCCAGCAGAAACAGAAGTGAAGAAGACCAAGAAGAAAGAAAGGAAAAGGAAAAGGGAGAGAGAAGGAGGAGTTGGTCAGCAGCAAGGGGACGTGGGGGTGCAGAGGAGTCAGCGGTAGCAAGCAGAAGCAATCAGCAGAGTAGCAACGTGATGGAGAGGAAGTCAGCAAAGCAAAGGCGGAAGTCAGCAGAACAGAGCCATGGCAGCAGCAGCAAAGCAGAGGCAGCAGCAACGTGGGGAGTCAGCTGAAGCATGGGGGAGTGATGATGGCTGGTGGAGTTGGTGGAAGAAGTCAGCAGCAGCAGCAAAGGCAGAAACAACGTGGGGGAGGGCAGCGGGGAAAGAGGAGGAAGTCAGCGGCGTGGGGCAGCGGCGACGTGGGGGAGGAGAGAGAGAAAAGAGAGAAAGTCGAGAGAGAGAAAAGAGAGAAAGTCAAACGCACTTGAGTGCGATCCGACGATCCTCGTTCAAATCTGAAAACGATCCAACGGCCCACGAAAAATCTAATTATAAATTAGGAAAAAGGGCAAAAGATAATAACTAAAACACACTACAAAGGAGGTCTACTAGTCCAAATCCGCATCCGGTCCAAATTTCACTTTTCACTTATCCCGGGCAATATTGACGCTGGCCACAATAATATCGACACCGTCCAATTAAATTCGTCACGAAACTCCGAGAAATTCAACACCAAAATTCGGGATCTAAATAACGGCCAAATTCGATCGAGTGCGATTCTAGCAAAATCTTTAATTTAAAAAAAAATAACCCAAGAGTGATCAGTTCCGGGCGAGATTTTATTATAAGCGCACTGACGAATTACACGTTTTATAAATCCCAAAAATAGGCCGAAATTCGGAATGTCACATTGCGTGTATCGAGGCGATACTCCCGCGTCTCGATCAGGGTTTCTAGCTGACTCTTGATCATGACTAGTGGTGACTCTAATCAAATGCGTAAATTAAAAAATTCTCGTCACACGAGGTATGAGGCTTGGGAGTGCCTCGGTCTTCGGATTAATGAATCATTTGGTTTGTCTTTCAAATGAATCAATCGTTATTCACATCCATCAACAAATACCTCTTAGCCTAAACCTGATCGGGATGGGGTGTAGGTTGCGACATCGATCGTTTGCTTCCACAACAAAGGTGAGATTGATAAACATGAATTGGTTGATGCTTAATAAATAACTTTTATGTTATTTCTGATTTTCTCTAGAATTATTTGTGAGTTCTAAACCAGATCTTTTGCAAGTTGGGAATCCAGCAACCATTTCGCTAGATACCTTAAAGAGCAAAGAGGGAAAGAAGGTGCCATAAGGAAGTTGTCCCGACCCTTAAGCATTCACTACCTACCCATTTTGTGTAGTTTTGAATTTTGGTTACCTTTTTTGAAGGTCATTCGGCATTCCCACTGGCTCACCCAAAATTGGGTGCATTTGAGAAATTAAAATATCTCACCAAGAGGATGATAAATTATTAGTGATAGAACATATTGGTTCTTCTTTAATACTTTCATGGTACTAAGATAGTTTAAGCAAAGTATTTATAGTTGTGAAATCAAGATGCAAATTGTGAATCGAAATCTTAAATTTACGAATTGCGAATTGATAATCGAATCGAATCGAATCGAATCGTATGGTTTGGTAAAAAAAAAACGTGAAATTAGTGTTATTGTCATAGATATTCATAAATTTTACAGAATGTAATAAGGCATACATTTTTCAATAAGGAAACCAAACTCTAATAATCAATCTTTCCTCCCCAAAAAGAAGAGAGACAATCTTTCTAGTTTATTTGAGTCCAAAGTGCCATACCCAGGAAAATCATCTCTTCCATCGCCTTTTGCATCGTTGTATTGGATATGCAGGGTGACATCCATCCATAACCACCGTCAATGTCACCTCTAATAACATCGCAGCATCCTAGAGGCATATAATGAGCTCCCAAGCACTTTCATTTCCTTTCTCTGCAATGGACACTTTTGTCACCCTTGCCATAGATGTCCCTAAGTTTCATGTGAGCAACAAGAAGCCATTCATCTATGACATGACATACCTGTGATGCTAACCCAAAAAGTTTGTCGACTACATTGTCGCCTTCGTGTATGAAATGCAAAAAATATTGCAAGGGCGAGGCCGACGTATCTTTATGCTGCTCCTATTTATGTTATGCCAATCGAATTTGAACAACACAACCTTATATGCTATTAGGAACTTAGTCGAGCATGGCATGCTATTGAGAGGTCACATGACTTCGTCAGGCTTGAGAAGAGATCTAATCACCACAATCGAAAGAAAAATATTTTGAAGTCATATCGAATAACTTCTAAAGTAATAAAAATTAGGGTTAATATTATGAAAAACTTCAAACTTGTACACTTGTGACAAATTTACTTCAAACTAATTTTTTAATCACAAAAAATCCCAAACTGGTACATCTGTGACAAATTTACCTTAAACTAATTTTTTGATCACAAAAAACCCCAAACTGGTATATTTGTGACAAATTTCTCCTATGTTAAATTGGATTAGTATCATGAAAAATCACAAACTGATACATATGTAACAAATGAAAGGTAAAACACCAAATTAGTACACCTGTCAACTGTCACATGTCATCCAATTCAAAATTTGACGGTAAAATTTAATGAAAACTAAATACATCAAAAACTAGTCTTCCTACTTTATGGAGGGTCGCCTATTTCCTTCTTCCGAACATAAAGTAAGCTAATGAAATGCATCAACTATAAACACAGCCCAACATGGACAAAGAGTAATATAAAACTACTCACCGTTTGATGTTGGGTTCTAAATCCCACACAAGGGAACTCTCTAGTACAATGTCCAAAAGCATGAGTGTGGCATAGTTTCACAGAGATTCTGAGCAGAAATTGCAAGGCTTACGGAAGAGGCAATTGGATAGAAAGCTAATGAAAGTACGTTGCAAAAGGCAGTTTTAGATATTTTGGACCTGAATATCCACGCAACGCGATGGACAAGGCATTTACAAGATCGATTAGACCTCAACTTATAAGATCTATTTCGGAATAATAAAACTCAATTAAACATCTTTTTTTCTTAAAAAAAGAAAAGAGAAAAGAAAAATAAGGCAAGAGCCCTTCTTCTCGCTTCCCGCCTCTCTCTCTATATGTAAGATACCCTCCCATTTCCTATCGTTTCCCATCCTCCAAAAATTGAAAAGTCTCTCCTTCTCCGCAGAGCAAAAGAACTTCGTTGCCGATCGCCACGCTCCATCATCGAGGATGATTTCGTTTCTCAGGTGAGTTTCGTGAGCTCCGGCACATTTCGATTCGTCTCCTCTTCCGCGATTTGATCGCCGAGGATGATTTCTGAACTCTGGCTCGTGTTTCTCATTGATCTGCACAGCCGACAAAGAGCAGAGCTAGCTGCAGCTCGTGGAAAGAGAAGACGTCGACGGCGACGACGAGGACGACAACGTGATCGGAACGATCGACAAAGTAAGTGAGAGCGAAACAGAGCGCGGGCGACTGCTCTCTGCTCGTGTCATTGATTCGTAGTGAGTTTTGGTGGCGTCGTGTTTGGGCCTGCGAGGCGAAGATTCGGTTTGGTTCTGAGATGAAGATAATCGTGATTTTCTGATCAGCTAGGGGGCGATTATTGCCTTTGCTAATTTTGTTTGGATTCAATTTCTTTCACCTGATTCTCGTCGTTGAAGTGAACTTTGTAGTCGCCCTAGCTTGTTCGGTCTCCGTTCTGAAGTTGAAATAGAATGCAAATCGTTCGACGTATATATATACTGCTCAGCGGATTAGCTTGATTTCGGTTTGGTTGCTCAGTTTAGCTCGATTTTCCTGGAACATTGCCACGAATCCATTCGTGTTTTTACATCTCGACCTTTCCAGTGAATTCGTCGTGATTTTTCTGTGCATAAGATAGAGGAGTAATTTTCGCTACAGTTCGAATTTGATATGTCTAATTCACCTCTTTGACGTACAAGAGCAATTCAGCTTTTGTTTATGTTACGCCACATTCGAATTGCACCATGGCATGGCATGTCTGTTTTCCACGTATTCATGACATACAGGAATCAAGAACGAATATCCTAAGCTAAATCCGTCAATAATCGCTATCGGAACACTAGATTGTCATGAATCTAGGAAATGTTTTTGTCTTGACATTCTACATCCACCAACGTATGGTTAACACGATGGCTCGTTGTTTTCATGTTCTTTCTCTGAACTATTCTCATTTTTTTGCTGTTTGCAGTTATTTCTTAGGGAAAAAGCTACAGGATGCAGGAATCTACACTTGCAATAATGTGAAAAAGCTACGAGATTCGGGATCCACCACTTGCAACAAAGCTATTGCAACTGGTGTATGCCAGAATCTCTTAGCTTTGCACCTCTCCAGCATTTATTCCCCGAGAAATGCTTGATGATGCATACAAAGAAGATATCTGATCTTCAGTTTTGAGAATTTAGTTGAGGTTCCTCTTCTTATTTGGCTAAGGTGATTTCCTTTTTCTTTGTTTTGTTTTTTTTTTTTAGCACCTTACAGGAATCAAAGGTTTATCTGAAGCAAAAGTTGACAAGATATGCGAAGCAGCTGAAAAGATAGTGGTTAGAGCTTAAATTACTTGTTATCCTGAGATGGTGGCTGCAATCAATTGGAACTTGTATAAGCATCTCACGTTAACTTCCCTTTGTTTTTCATCAGAATTTTGGTTATATTACTGGAAGTGACGCTCTGCTCGGAGTAAGTTCTTAATTCTACAAACTAAAATGGTTCGGAAGACCCGAATGAGTCATTGACCCTTGAAATAAAGCCTGCAAATGAGCATATGGACTGTAGAAAGCTGCACTTGCTCTAAACACTATTGACCTCACAGCACAAAGTACTTTTAATGTCCTCGTTTCCAGAGAAAGTCGGTCGTTCGCATCACAACTGGAAGCCAAGTCCTCGATGAGCTTTTAGGCGGTAATAGACTTTGTTTTGCAGATTGCGTATATTATTCATCATGCGTTTCAACAAAAACGACTTTCACTGATCTGCAAATGTTAAACAGGTGAGGTGGTATTCAAACTCTGGCAATTACAGAAGCATTTGGTGAATTTCGGTGAAAAGCACAGTCCAACAACGTTAGCTTTGATGAACTTTTACTTGCTTTTGTTAGTTGGTTTTCTCAGAAAATGCTGCTAACGTCACTTCAGGTCTGGGAAAACACAGCTGGCGCATACCCTGTGTTTCTACTCAGGTTGGTCTGAATTGCATATTAGGTTTCTGTCCTTAACTTCTGTTGCGTTTTATGTTTCCTAGATTAACAACGCAAATATGAACATAGTGATTGAATTTCTAGTAAAGAATACAGCCATGGGTGATCTTGGCATCGGAACGTGCGTATTAGGTGATTCTGGAAGGACGGCACTGTCATTTTCTGTAATCTGCAGCCAGTATACTGGAATGCATAATATGCAGTGGTTCAAACCAAGTAGAAAAAAGCCAGGAGAGCTACTAGGTCATAACCAATCAGAAGCCTTAATCATTGTCAGACTTGGAATGTGATGCTTGAAGTACTCTACTCTATATGCAAATCCTACAACATTATTTTCCCCTCTTTCCAAGTTCGATAGGGTCCTTTCCTATTCCTTCTATCACTCATTATTAAAGCTAATCCCATTCCATAAGATGATGATTTATGGTTTGTGGATTCCATGATCCTAACAATTTTTCCAGCTGCCAACTCACATTAGAGGGGGAATGGGAATGGCGAGGTAGCTTACATCAACACAGACAGAACTTTGTATCGTATTATAATCTGTCAGTCATTTTCTTGACCTCAACAAAGCTGCTTTTGTTTCATACTCGGCTTACATCCATGTAAGTGCATATGCACTTTCTTAACTTGGTACACACGCAGTTGCCTTGATCGAATTGTAACAATAGCCGAAAGATTTGGCATGGATCCTGGTGCCGTCCTAGATAATGTAAGCAATGCTTTCTACACTGGTGGCAATTCTTCTTTCTTTTCTGGCTAATGTACTTGCTGTAATCTAGTCTTTCCATGAATTTGAAGATCATTTATGCCCGTGCCTATACTTACGAGCGTCAGCACAACTTGCTTCTTGGTTTGGCTGCCAAAATGTATGAAGAACCAATTAGGTTACTGGTAAAACAGTGCTCGAGAATCAAACTGTACACATTTTGGGGGTTGTGTATGGTTGACCTTAGCTGAGTTATATCCTTCAAACTGTGGATCCAGTGATCGCGCTCTTTCGAGTAGATTTTACTGGAAGGGGAGAATTTTCAGAGCGTTAGGTCAATTCTGAAACCATCAAATCATGCGAGTTGTAATTTTTCAGCTCATTTGGTTTGACACTAATAGATTCCCAATTGCAGCAAAAATTGGCACAAATGCTCTCACGCTTACTTAAGATAGCTGAGGAATTTAACTTGGCAGTGTGCATGACCAATCAAGGTAACGCATCACATCTCATTTCTCCCACAAAGTCATGCATCCACTAAAAGTTCTTCTCCAAGTTAGCCCTTTGATGGTTGCACACTGAAAATTAGCAATTTGGGGACTGCACTAAGCTCATACTAGTTCTTGTAAATCTCAAGAACCAGCTATTTGGTGTAAACTGGCGATGCATACAGTAGCTGCAGTCCATGAGTTAGGAAAAAGATTATTTTTTGATGACTTTGTCTTTATTTTATTTGTTTCAGTTGTAGCTGATCCAGGCAGTCGTGTATTCGTATCATACTCAAAGAAACCTGCAGGCAGGCATGTTCTGGCTCACGTAGCCACAATTAGGTTGATGTTTAGGAAAGGCAAAGGTGAGCAACGTGTTTGCAAGGTGTTCAATGCCCCAAACCTACCCGAAGCTGAAGCTATATCCTTTTTGTGCGAGATCTTCCTCTAGTTACATACTTTATTGAAATTTATGAGATCATACTGCAGAGACTTAAGTAAAATTGTAAAATATCTGTAAGTCTATATCACAATCTT
Source organism: Syzygium oleosum (assembly GCF_021117445.2). Classification (NCBI taxonomy): domain Eukaryota; kingdom Viridiplantae; phylum Streptophyta; class Magnoliopsida; order Myrtales; family Myrtaceae; genus Syzygium; species Syzygium oleosum. Next base: position 2,521,400 of record NW_026607501.1, on the reverse strand, counting down.
CGAGAAAGTCAATACTGGGTCTACATATAGATAGGTGGAGACCTGATTTAAGCATGATGCTCACAGTATACTCGATGTTGTATGGAGATCCGCGAACACGTTGAATACCAAATTTGTGCAGACGAATTAAACAAAAAGAAGTGGAGATCGAGAATTTTTCAAAACCATCACTTTTTAAAGAAATTTTAGCGAGAGCTCATATGCCAATAAGATGAGATTGAGATTTATTTCATCTATGTTGAACTTGACAGACACACGTTTTTCAGATAACACCAGGGGTCATAGCCAATGCAAATGACAAAAGAGGTCTCTCCAATCAGGAAGGCTAGGTGAAGTATTTTTTTTTTTTGAATCTGCAATTCGATATCAGCTATCGCATTGACAGCTTTCTCTATCTTCTTTCATATTAAGTTTGTATGGGCATGTGTCAAGTTCCCTTTGACTGCTTAAAAATTGCATGAGAGTTTGCCGCTTTCGCCTTGATATCTAACTTGCTATATTGTCTATTATTAAAGTTCAGATGACCCTTCACAAGGCGTTGTGTAAACTCGATTTCCATATGTGGACAAGCATGCTCCAAGTTATCATGGTTCACATTTGTCCACATATAACAATGTCGTCCTGGCCTAATTTACTAGTAGAGATAACAATTACACAGTAGACATCTAAGTAAAAAAAACACGACATTGGATATACTCTCTGCATGATGGCTAAATGAAATGCTAGAAAGATATTATTGCACAGCATGATCAGGTTTTGTAAAGGCTTGGTTCTATAAGCAACATATACGGCTGGATAAAACAATGTTACCTCAAATTCTCAACATAGAGCAACCAACCATTAGAGTTGAAAATTGTCAATGTATGAGAAAGGGTAACTGGGTCGTAAACAACAGGAGGCCATTCGATAGCTAATGGCCTGGCCGAAAAAGGGCCACAAAGCATGAGACTCGGTAGTGTGTGGACTAGTTCGCAGCACTCCCAACTCTAGGCATGCTGGACTCCTTCTTAGTCTCCGCATCCACTTTGAACGTGGCGCCACACACTTGGCCAGAGCTGTTCACCCTAGGAACCGGCTTCACCTCATTCGGTGGGTACTCATAACTCCTCAAACCTCTGGAGCTGGTAAAGAAGCATCCTGAGTAAAAAAAGAAGGCAACGTTAAAGGTGAACGAGATTTGGAGCTGGAAACCCATCGGAAGAGCAACATTGTAGGAGAAAATGCACATGTCAAAACATGCATACAAGTAAAGAACACCATTTTAACCTTAGATTAAAAATTTAGGTTTGAAACCAATTTTTTCCAAAATGTTGTTACCTAGCAATATAACATTCTCCTCTGAACTCTGCTTAATATCAGCAGAGCTCATCCATTCTTACTTTTCACATTCCAATGCTCGGAGGAAACTCCAGTGATGCAGCATTAATGATCCGTGCAAATAATTACCTTTAGGAAATGGTGCAACAGTTTCCCATAGCCCTTCTTCATGACTTCTACATCGTCTGAGAGAACAAGATTGCCTTTGGAATCACTTCCCCGGAAGAAAGGGAAACTTCTGTCAACATCCTGTATGATTCGCCTCAGTGGCTGGTTTTCGGATATTTATGTGAAAAATCTCCACGAGGAAAATCAGTTTATATTAAGCATTGAATTAAGGAAACTGACTTCAGATGGAAGAATGAATTGCGGCAGTTAGCAAATGAAAGCGAATGTGGATCGATTTTACTTCATTGGATCCGAACCCAATCAATCTTGATGAGAGCGATTTCTTGGATGAGAGGCCAAGAGTCGCCGGTGAGTTTTGATCATCCATCTTTCAGAATCTCGCATCTACATATGTGCAATTGTTGGAGGGAGAGAGGGAGGGAGGCCATCCTCTGGCAATCACCTCAACTTCGGGCAATCTTCAATCCATAAACGTTGGAGAGAGGAGAGGTGGTTGTGAAGACTGCTTGATAGTCTTTCCACGTTCCTCGTATCTGTCAAGTTAAGAGAGGTTAGAGAAGAAGGAAAGAGAAGACTCCACGCATCCTCGTCCTCAGAAGGAAACCATGTTGGAATTTTGGGTGCAAATCCCTTGTAAAGTGAATAAGAGGTGTGGATGAAAGTGTCCCACATAGGATAGAAGAGGTGATGGGAGATGGTTAATTTTGAGGAGCTTCTCAAATGGGTTTGGGCCCCAAGGGGTACCCCACTTTTGTGGAAGGGAGAGGACCTACGCCAAGCTAGGTCGGTCCCCCGCGCACGCAGCCGCCTTCCGTCCGGCCGGCTTGGCTCCATTCTCTATCGGTTTCTATTTTTTTTTCGAATAGACACGTTGTTAGAAATTAATTAATTATATTTTTTGGACAAACAAATATGTCTGTTCGTGAGGTTCGGTTCGCCCGAACGAAAACCGAAGCCCTTCACGACTATTCACAAACCGAACTGGTTCAAGTGAACCTTTGCTGCTGTTCACGAAAAGCAAGTCTTCATTACTCGCAACTCTTCATTTTCGCCACTTTAATATATGACCAAACAGTTTAGTTCGGAATATATACGCAGTGACACTTCGTGGCATTCATATTCCTTTCCCGACGCACTAAAGACACATTCACTTCATCATTGTCATTTTGTGCGATTGTCCATGCAAAATTGCGTTCGAAGGAATCCTCTGGATACGTACCGCTTCAGAGGAACGAGATCCGTTCTATCCTGGGAGACGATTGTCCAATATCCTCGGGTACTGATTGAGGGGCCAAATTCGTCTTAAGGACACGACGTTACTTCGTTGGGCTCGGATCAACATTCTGTTTATTTATTTGTACTGCTTTCAGGTTAGTTTTCCTAACGTTTGATTTCAATTTCTAGTATACGAACATAGTCAACAACAATCTTAAGACGAATTTGCTTCGGTTCTGTTCGTATGCTTCTCAGTTAATACAATTATTCTGTATAGTTCGTCTGTTCCTTGTCATAGTCGTATAGGAATACGATTTTGTTCATACATTCTGTTCCTGTTACAGATTTTTCGTTTCTTTTCATATTAAAATTTTCAATTCTGTTCGTCAACAGGTTTTTCGTTTCTGTTTATATTAAAAATTTTCAATTTTGTTCAAGAACAAATGATTTTGTTCATAGTCATATATTTCCGATTCTGTTCGTGAATATGTTCTGTTTTTGTATTTCAGAAATGGCTTCGAATTCGACTCCGGTCAACCCTATTCCGAATCACGGAGAAAAACCAGAAAAGTTCAATGGTACGGATTTCAAGAGATGGCAACAAAAGATGTTGTTCTATCTCACGACCTTGAACTTGGCTAGATTCCTGAATGAGGATGGTCCTAAATTGGACGTTGGAGAGACAAATAAAGAAAAGGTTGCTGCTGTGGATGCATGGAATCATTCTGACTTCCTGTGTCGCAACTATGTCCTCAACGGTCTGGACAATACTCTCTATAATGTCTATAGTCCGCTAAAGACGGCTAAGGAGTTACGGGATAGTCTGGACAAGAAATACAAAACCGAAGATGCCAGATTGAAGAAATTCATTGTCGGTAATTTCTGGACTTCAAGATGATTGATTCAAAGACCGTCTTAAGTCAGGTTCAAGAGCTTCAAGTGATTATGCATGATATTCATGCTGAGGGAATGATTCTAAGTGAGTCATTTCAAGTGGCTGCCTTCATTGAAAAACTGCCACCATGCTGGAGAGATTTCAAAAATTATCTCAAACACAAGAGAAAGGAGTTGTCACTTGAAGACTTGATTGTTCGGTTGAGGATTGAGGAAGACAATAGGCTCTCTGAGAAGAAAGTTGGGAAGAACCTAGAGGTTTCAAGGGCCAATGTTGTTGAAGAAGGATCGAAACCCAACAAGAAGAGGAAAATGCCTAGCAAGTCTGGAGAGGGATTCACCCAAGGCCTGAAGAAATTCGTTGGCAAGTGCTTCAACTGTGGCAAGTCTGGACATCGAGCCAAAGACTGCAGAGCCAAGAAAAGACAGAAAACTCAGGCTAATGTGATGGAAGAGATTTCCAATGGTGTTGATATCAATCTGACTGCTATGATATCCGAGTGTAATATGGTGGGAAACCTCAAGGAGTGGTGGATTGATACTGGAGCAACTCGTCATATCTGTGCAAACAGATCGATGTTCTCGTCCTACACAACTGTAGGGGGTGATGGAAAACTTTATATGGGTAATTCATCAACCTCTAAGGTTGAAGGTGTCGGAAAGATTTCTCTAAAGATGACATCTGGAAAGACTGTGACACTAAATAATGTTCTGCATGTGCCAGATGGTCGCAAGAATTTAGTGTCTGGATCTCTCCTTAGCAAGAATGGCTTCCAGTTGGTTTTTGTATCTAATAAGTTTGTACTCTCCAAAAATGAGATGTATGTAGGAAAGGGTTATCTGAGTGATGGTTTGTTCAAGCTGAATGTAATGACTGTTGTAACCAAGGATGATTTGAATAAAGTTGCTTCTACTTATGTGCTTGAGTCTTCTAATATTTGGCATGCTAGACTAGGACACGTTAACTATAAGTCGATAAAGAAATTAATGAATATGGGACTGTTGCCGAAATTTGATTGTCCAAGTGAGAAATGCCAAGTGTGTATTGAATCTAAATTTTCTAAGCCTCCTTTCCATTCTGTAGATAATAGAGTCTCAGAACCTTTAGATTTAATACACACAGATATATGCGATATGAAATCAATATCATCAAGAGGTGGTAATAAGTATTTTATCACATTTATAGATGACTGCTCAAGGTATTGTTATGTTTATTTGCTTAGTAGCAAAGATCAGGCTGTGAATGCTTTTAGATCTTATAAGTTCGAAGTTGAAACTCAGTTGAATAAGAAAATTAAAATAATAAGGAGTGACAGAGGAGGTGAATATGAATTTCCTTTTGAGGAAATTTGTACCGAGTTTGGTATCGTTCACCAAATGACTGCTCCTTATACACTACAATCAAATGGTGTGGCGGAAAGGAAAAAATCGATTCCTAAAGGAAACAATGAATGCATTGTTGAACAGCCGTTTACCGCAGAATTTGTGGGGGAAGTCTCTTAACAAAATTTTATTTTAAATAGAGTACCCCACAAAAAGACACAACAAACTCCCTATGAGAAATGGAAAGGCAAAATGCCTAACTTGAATCATCTCAAAGTGTGGGGGTGTTTGGCTAAGGTTGCGGTTCCTAAGCCGAAAAAGGTTAAGATAGGACCAAGACTGTTGACTGTGTTTTTATTGGATATGCTCAGAATAGCAATGCATATCGTTTTCTTGTTCACAAGTCAGAGATCCCAGATATACATGTTAATACGATCATTGAATCAAGGGACGCTTCGTTCTTTGAAAACATATTTCCGCATAACATAGTATATGAACCAATTGATAATAATAATAAGAGGCCTCGAGATACTATATCTAGAAGTGATCCAATGGAGGATGAACCTAGACGTAGTAAAAGACAAAGGACTTCCACGTCTTTTGGACCTGATTTCTTAACGTATCTGTTAGAGAATGAGCCTCGGACATTCAAAGAAGCTGTGACATCGCCAGAAGCCCCGTTCTAGAAAGAAGCTATCAATAGTGAAGTTGAATCCATCCTGTCAAACCATACATGGAAATTGGTTGACCTTCCTCCTGGTAATAAACCACTACAATGTAAGTGGATTTTCAAGAGGAAAATGAAAGCGGATGGTGCTATTGATAAATATAAGGCTAGGCTTGTAGTAAAAGGATACAAGCAACGAGAAGGTCTTGATTATTTTGATACTTATTCACCTGTTACTAGAATTACATCTATAAGGATGCTAATTGCTATATCAGCGGTGTATAAGCTTGAAATCCATCAAATGGATGTGAAAACGGCCTTCTTAAACGGGGATTTGGAAGAAGAAATATATTTGGAACAACCCGAAGGGTTCATTGTTCCAGGACAAGAGAAGAAAGTATGTCGGCTATCAAGTCACTCTATGGATTGAAACAAGCACCGAAACAATGACATGCTAAATTCGACCAAGTCATGTTGTTGAATGGTTTTAAGATTAATGAGTGTGATAAATGTGTATATGTTAAGAACACTCATAATGGTTTTGCCATTTTGTGCTTATATGTAGACGACATGCTTCTAATGGGCAGCGATAGTAAGGTTGTTAAGGCAACCAAACACATGCTCACAAGTAAATTTGATATGAAAGATATGGGGGTTGCAGATGTTATTTTAGGAGTTAAAATCCATAAGACATATGGAGGATTAGCTCTATCACAGTCTCATTATATTGAGACGGTTCTTGGAAAGTACAAGAATCTAGATATTGTACCAGTAAAGACTCTCATAGATGTTAATTTACATCTTTCAAAGAATACTAGTGAAAGTAAGGCACAAAATGAGTATGCTAGTATACTAGGCAGTCTAATGTATGTCATGAACTGTACTAGGCCGGACATAGCTTGTGCTGTGAGCAAGCTAAGTCGATTTATAGTTAGTCTAGATGAAAATCATTGGAAAGCTATGAAACGTTTATTGGGCTACTTAAAGCATACTCAAGATTATGCTTTGCATTACACAGAATATCCAGCGGTACTTGAAGGATACTGTGATGCAAATTGGATAACCTAGCACTAAAGACACAAAATCGACAAGTGGATATGTATTCACACTTGGTGGGGCGGCAGTGTCTTGGAAATCATCCAAACAAACTTGTATTGCTAGATCCACTATGGAATCAGAATTTATTGCTTTGGATAAAGCCGGTGAAAAAGCAGAGTGGCTTCGAAATTTCTTGGAAGATATTCCTAATTGGCCTAAACCAGTGCCCACTGTATGTATACATTGTGATAGTCAAGCGGCAATAGGAAGGGCAAGGAATGTCATGTATAACGGTAAGTCTCGACACATACGTCGAAGACATGACACGGTAAGATAACTTCTTTCTAGTGGAATTATCACCATTGACTATGTGAAGTCGAAAGATAATGTTGCGGATCCATTGACAAAAGGCATAACTAGAGAGATGGTTGCGAAAACAGCAAGGGAAATGGGTTTAAGGCCTATAAACAAGTCATCATAGCGGAAACCCTACCTAGTTGACTGGAGATCCCAAGATCTAGGTTCAAAGGGACAACTAAGTTATGAAGACAGTGTAGAGTACTGTCAAATTTGTTTTACTCATTCCCGGATGAAGACAGTACTAATATGTGAAGGTTAAGCAAAAGCTTTTAATGATTCTGAATTGAGTATGTGATATACTATATGTTTAGAAATCACCTATGTGAGTGTGAAGTGAGGGCCGCTTCTGTGAGAATTGAAAAAGCCAAATTCTCTAAAACACTCATGAGACCAGGTGGTGTTCATGGCCAAAACGAACACAATAGTGAGAACCAATTTTGTTCGAGAAACAATTGTGTGATTTCTATTGTCTAGGCTTACACCAAAGTAAGACAGTTCAAAGACATCAAGTCTACTGATTGACCGAATACGTCTGATAGGTTTCACTAAGGAAAGTGCAAAGTCTCATACTACTTATCCTGATGCAACGTTTTCTCATGGAATAATCGCACATTGCATCTCATGCATACACGAAGAGTCAGAAAACCTGAATCTCTTATTAATGTGGGGGATTGTTGGAATTTTACGTGCAAATCCCTTGTAAAGTGAATAAGAGGTGTGGATCAAAGTGTCCCACATAGGATAAAAGAGGTGATGGGAGATGGTTTATTTTGAGGAGCCTCTCAAATGGGTTTGGGCCCCAAGGGGTACTCCACTTTTGTGGAAGGGAGAGGACCTATGCCAAGCTAGGTCGGTCTCCCCCCCCCCCCCCCCCCGCGCGCGCGCCACCGTCTGTCCGTCCGGCTCGGTTTCGGGTCCATTTTTTATTTTTTTTTTCGAACAGACACATTATTAGAAATTAATTAATTATATTTTTTGGACAAACAAACATGTCTGTTCGTGAGGTTCGGTTCGCCCGAACGAAAACCGAAACCCTTTGCGACTGTTCACGAATCGAACCGGTTCAAGTAAACCTTCGCTACTATTCACGGAAAGCGAGTCTTCATTACTCGTAACTCTTCATTTTCGCCAAAGGACCTACGCCAACCTAGGTCGGTCCCCCCCTCCCCCCCCCCCCGCGCGCGCGCCGCAACCGTCCGTCCGGCTCGGCTCGGTTCCGGGTCCATTCTCTATCGGTTTTTATTTTTTTTTCGAACAGACACGTTGTTAGAAATTAATTAATTATATTTTTTGGACAAACAAACATGTCTGTTCATGAGGTTCAGTTCGCCCGAACGAAAACCGAAGCCCTTCGCGACTGTTCACGAACCGAACCAGTTCAAGTGAACCTTCACTACTGTTCACGAAAAGCGAGTCTTCATTACTCGCAACTCTTCATTTTCGCCACTTTAATATATGACCAAACAGTTTAGTTCGGAATATATACGCAGTGACACTTCGTGGCATTCATATTCCTTTCCCGACGCACTAAAGACACATTCACTTCATCATTGTCATTTTGTGCGATTGTCCATGCAAAATTGCGTTCGAAGGAATCCTCTGGATACGTACCGCTTCAGAGGAACGAGATCCGTTCTATCCTGGGAGACGATTGTCCAATATCCTCGGGTACTGATTGAGGGGCCAAATTCGTCTTAAGGACACGACGTTACTTCGTTGGGCTCGGATCAACATTCTGTTTATTTATTTGTACTGCTTTCAGGTTAGTTTTCCTGACGTTTGATTTCAATTTCTAGTATACGAACATAGCCAACAACAAACCACACCTTCTCTCTGAATTCGCTTCCAGAGAAAGTTGGTTGTTTGCATCACAACTGGAAGCCAAGCCCTCGATGAACTTTTAGGCGGTAATAGACTTTTTTTTGCAGATTATGTATATTATTCTTCATTTGTTTCAGCAAAAACAACTTTCTCTGGTTCGGCAATGTTAAACAGGTGGTATTGAATCTCTAACAATTACAGAAGCACTTGGCGAATTTCGGTGAGAAGTACAGTCCAACAACGTTACCTTTGATGAACTTTTACTTGCTTTTGTTATTTGGTTTTGAATCTCCCACAAACTCGTGCATCCGTTAGAAGATCTTATCCGATTTAGCCCTTTGATGGTTGCTCACTGAAAGACAGCAATTTGGGGACGGCACTAAGCTCATACTGATTCGTGCAAACTAGTGATACATAAGAGTAGTTGCAGTCCATGAGTTAGGAAGAAGAGGATTTTTTGACGACTTTGTCTTTGATTTATTTGTTCCGGTCGGAGCTGATCCGAGTGGTGGTGTATTCATATTAGACCCAAAAGAAACCTGCAGGTGGGCATGTTCTGGCTCTTGCAGCCACAATTAGGTTGATGTTTAGGAAAGGCAAAGGTGAGCAATGCGTCTGCAAGGTTTTGGATGCCCCAAACCTACCCGAAGCTGAAGCTATATCCTTTTTGTGCCGGATTTTCATCTAGCTATATACTTTACTTCATTGAATTTTACCCAATTATACTGCAGAGACCAGGTAAAATATCTAGGAATCTATATCAAAATATGTGAGAAAATCGAGTGCGAGTCTACGTATGGATAGGTGGAGTCCTGATTTAAGTATGATACTTACAGTATACCTAATGTTGAAAGGAGATCCATGGATGTGTCAAATATGAATATTGTGTGGAGGAATTAAATAAGAAAGTGGATGTCGAGAATACTTCTAAGCATGACTAGTTGATTAGCTATGCAGCCTGTGCTATGTATACGATGTACATCTATCAATACCATCACTTAATTTCACTCAAAAAATTTAGCAAGAGCTCATCATGTCAATAAGAGAAGACCGAGACTTGGTCCATGTGCGTTAGACTTGACGAACACGTTTTTCAGATAACACTAGGTGGCATGGCCGCAAAGGACTAAAGAGGTCCTCGCAAGCGTAACAATAAGATCGTGCACTAAAACCGATAATGAAAAAGGGCGCCATGTCCGGACGGGCGGGATGAGCGAAGGGTGCCATGGACTGAGGAAGATCCCGAGTCTCATCTAAGACAATTAAATGCACCCCGAGGTTCTGCCGAGGAACTAGGGGACCTTCTCGAGCACAGGATAGGCAATTGAGAGATAGAGCTAGCCTATTCCCTTTTTTGTTGATCTGCAATTTGATATTGGCTGAGTATTGACAGCTTCCCTCCATCTTCTTTTTCCTATTAAGTTTGTATCGGCACGTGTCAAGTTCCCGTTGACATCTTAAAAATTGCAAGATTGACTGCTGCTTTAGCCCTAATGTCTAACATGCTATCATTGTCTATTATCGAAGTTCATATGACCCTTCATAATGCGTCAGGTTAACTCAATTTCCATATGAGAACCGGCACGCTCCAAGTTATTTTGGTCTTCTTTTTTCCTCATTTAACAATATCGTTCCGGTCTCATTTCCTAGTAGAGATAACAGTAACACAATAGACATCTAAGCGAAAAAATGTAACATAAAATAAACTCTGCATGATGGCTAACTGAAATGCCAGAAAGATATTATTGCACATAGCATGATCAGGTTCTGTAAAGGCTTGGTTTTATAAGCAACAGGAACAGCTGCATAAAGCAATGTCATCTCAAACTCTCAACGTAGAGCAAACGACCATGAGAGCCTGAAAATTGTCAATATATGAGAAAGGGTGACTGGGTTATAAGCAATAGAAGGCCATTCAATAGCTAATGGCCTGGCCAAAAAGGGCCATAAACCATAAGACTCGAGAGTGCGAGGACCGGTTCGCAAGCACTCCCAACTCTAGGCATGCTTTGGACTCCTTAGTCTCCGCATCCCCTTTTGAATGTCGTGCCGCACACTTGGCCGTAGCCGTCCACCCTAGGAACCTGGCTTCACCTCATTCATTGGGTGCTCATATCACCAAAACCTCCAGTGCTAGTAAAGAAGCATCCTGAGTGGAAAAGAAGGCAATGTTAAGAGGTGAACAATTTGGTGCTCGAAAACCATTGGAAGAGCAACATTGCAGGTTTTAATGCACATGTCAAAACATGCATACAGATAAAGATTGCCACTATTGTTGAGGAAAACTCCTATTAATTTTGAAGTTGACAAAACCTTCTATGTTATTGTAAATCTGATACTTATTCTGAATTATTCAAGGTCTGTATATTCTGGAAGCTCAGAAGAAAGTTATTCAGACTTTACAAGCTGTCAAGTATATTTTTGAAGACCCACATAATCGAAGTTCTGAGATTCAGAAGCAGAAGATATTCAGATGCAGATGCAGAAGTTATTCAGATGCAAATGCAGACGAAGAAATTATTCAGACGAAGAAATTCGTCGACGCAGAAGAAATTATTCGGACGCAAATTCTTCGAGCGCAGACGCAGGAGTTCTTCCGATGCGCACGCAGAATATCTTCGCACGTGAGAATTCGAACGTAACACAACAATAGTGATCCGGCATGGATTTCACGAAGGAATGTTCTGATTGTCTCAATCTGAATCAAACTGATTGACAATCAAACATCATGACAAGAATGCATTACAACGGACAAAGTTCTACTTATGGAAACCAAGATTCTGATTGTATGGGCGACCAGAATCAGCGGGATTCAGAATCTGTCAACCAACGGCTACTCAATTTCTTACTATACAAATCTGTCCAAGGTAAAGATTGGAAGATGATCCTACGAAAGGCGTCCAACGGCTAGTTTGGAAGCGAGAGGAGTATTTAAGGAGATCAACGAGCGGCGGAAGGTAGTACGGAATCAAGAATCAACAAGTCCAAAGTCGAGCTTAATCCAATCATTTTTCTCGTCATTCTGAGCCAAATATTAAGATCTTGAGGGACACTTTGTAAGAGTGATTGTGTGAGATAGAGAGTCCTATCATACACAAGAGTGTTAACACTCAGAAGTTGTAATTCCTCTTGATTACATAGTAAAATCCAAACAAGAGGTCAGAAGCGTGGGAGAGTGGACGTAGGCTGCTATAAGCCGAACCACTATAAACTTGTGTGCGATTCTCTTTCCCTTATCTCTTACTTTACATTCTGCACATCAAGAAAGCACCGTCTATATAATCTGTCTTGAATCCGAACTTTATTCGGACTCTTCTCGTGATTTATTTCGTTTCCGCATAAATTACTAAAAATTGTTTTAGATCACCTATTCACCCCCCTCTAGGTGATCCTTGCTAGCTACATCAACTATAACCCTAGATTAACAAGTTAGGCTTGAAACCAATTTTTCCAACTCATGCCAAACATCAAAAATGGGGAAAATATCTTCATACAGCTAATTTCTCATAAATTATACCGGGACTGCAATCCAGACTCATTTTTTAAGCTATTGGCAAATGATACCGCATATTCAATGTCAAAAACTTAGACTTGTCCTTCCACGAGCCCTAATCAAACGACAAACGTGGGCCGCAGAATCGTGAGTACATCCCGTATATCGCGACAATCGTCTCCGCGTCCTTTTTGTTTTTTCTCTCGTAGCTAAGCCTCATTATATGTTTTGTAAGGTACCGTGACCCCATTGAACCAATCTTGGATGATGACAAGAACTAAACTTGCCTGATTCAAAGAGGACTGAAGTATCTTCTTATGATCCTGGAAATTCCCATGGAAAGGCGCCACCTTGCCTTGAGAAACCACCTAGAGCTCGTCCATGCTTCCAGATATTACATGCTCATTGTGACTAACCTGCAAATCAAGGTGAAAAGAGGGCTATTAGCTGTGAAGACGATCAATCATTGGTCAAATTCAAGTATTTTGTCAAGAAATCAATCTCACCATCAGAATTCCTCCTTGGAACAAGACCAGACCTTGAATGAAAGCCTCAACTGCATCCAAATCCTGCAGTTTGGGATAGTAAAGAACGCAGAATCATACTCATCAATCCTTAGACAAGAAACTAGCAATTTACAAAGATAACACTTTAGTAGTCACTGGTCATTAAAGCAGAACTTAAAGTCCACATTTATAAACAAAGAGATTTCCGCATAAATTAAGTGCAAAGCCCTGTACTGCCTGTAGGCACAATTATCTGAACAACTTGGTATTATACACTTCTATAATACAAAAACACAGATCAGGCTGGCATAACTATTCTATTCCCAATATTTTGCAAGTTGGAACAATTACACTGGTTTCTATTTCATTATAAATTAGAAGCATGGCGATAGAGGCTCCCCGAAGTTGTGATCACTGATTGCTTCTTCTGTATTTTCAATGTCAAGACCAGATTCCAATAAGTTCTACTAGTGCAAGACAATAACAAGCTAACTGAAATAGTAATAAAAGTCACAAGGATGAAATAAATGAGTTAACTTACCAGATGATTGGATGGCTCGTCAAGCAAATCTATGTGAGGTTTCTTGAAAGTTATCTCGGCAAATGCAACTCTGGTTTTCTGACCACCTATTGATATGGTCAAAGCACCATGTTATATGTGCAATAACATCCAAAAAGCCTCAGAGAAAGTACAGAGTGAACTGCAATTCAGATTGCAAATTGACTAACCTCTAATAGAGCTTCACAATGTCATACGAAAATTGCTTCAACAAAAAATTTACAGATCCAACAGTAGCAGAGAGGGAGGAGATGTATCAGACAAGGTATACATTGGTTGAAGTGCAAGATTTCCAGTTACACCAAAGGAACACAAGTGAGCTTGAAGCTTTTGTTCCGGAACTCCCTGTGGGAAGAATGCCACATAAGGTCTTTTCAGACAAAATGACAGAATGTATGACGAAATCTTATTCCGCAGTGGAGTAAATGCAAACAACTGATTGCTGAATATATTTGCCTCGGAGCTCATTGCTGACAATTCGAACACAGAGGCAGGCAGCATATTGTTACAATCTCAACCAAATAAATATGAGTATATTGGCTAAAAATTTCTAGCAAGCTGTAAGTAACAGTTCCTAACCCAACAGAGATCAAGGCCCAAACGGAAGGTGGTTTATGAATATCGATCCTATCATGAATTGGAGTTGTATTGAAAGCTTGGAGCCATGAGCTGCCCCAGACAGACTACTTCACACTACGAAGGATCATCATCAACAAAAAGAAGGTTCTCGATGATAAAGAAAACCATAAAAAAGAAAAACAGCATCCCCTTTCTTCACAATCATATCACAGCTTCCACATAACTAATCCTATTTTTAGATTTTGAGAGGGATTATTCTTATTTAGATCATAATCACTAGAAGAAAATTTAGAACATATCAATACACCAAATAAAATTAAACGCTTCTTCTTTTTCTGTAAATTGCAAAAAATGAGACATAACATTGACATACTAGGAAGAGGATAGTGCTGTCAAAATAGGGATCTGGATCCCCCATTCTTCCTACTGCATTTGCTTATAAGCATCGAATTGGAGTGCAGAAACGAAATCGATGCGTTCAAGACCAAAGGACTTACCCAAACCCATAGAAATCTGACCGTAGATGGAAGAACGAACCGCGGCAGTCAGCAAATGAAAGCGAAAGTGGATCGATTTCACTTCATTGGATATGCACCCCAATCAATGCGGATGGTGAGGGATTTCTTGGATTTCCGGAAATTCACGTGAGACTTCTCCACGGGAAAGTATCAGTTTGTGTTGAGCATCGAATCGAGGAAGCAGAAATGGAAATCGATGCCTCCAAAAACCATAAACTCATCCGAACCCTAGAAAACCCACTGTGCATGGCCGAATCAATTCACCAGATCTGATGGCCATCAATGTCGACGAGAGGGATGTCTTGGATGAGGGGCCAATAGTCGCCACCGAGGTTGGAGCATCGGTCTTTCAGAATCTCGCATCCATTTATCCACAATTCTTGGAGGGAGGGAGGGAGGCCATCCTCTGGCAAGTACCTCAACTTCGGGCAATCGTAAATCTCCAAACTTCTGAGAGAGGAGAGGCGGTTGCGAAGACCGCTCGACAGTCTTTCCACGTTCTTCATCCGTCCAATGGCAAGTTTGGTTAGAGAGGAAGGGAAGAGAAGACTCCACGCATCCTCCTCGTTCTCCTCCGAAGGAAACCTCACCTTCTCTCCCTCCCCTCCCATGCTTACTCCGTCAATGTACAGTCCCTCGAGGGAAGTGAGCATGTGTAAGCCCCATTCTCTCATTGGCTGCTTCAGGTTCTCGCACTCCCAAATTTCAAACGACCGCAAATTGGGAGGCAAATCCCCTTTGGGGAAGCGTTCGATATTTTCACAACCCATAATACGTAGATTCCGGAGGGAAGTAAGACGATGCCACTCATTTGGTAGGGACTTTATCTTCGGGCACCAATAAAGGTGAAGTCTCGATAGGGACATGGGAAGGGGAGGGAAGTCGTCCACCTCCAATTCTGGACAGCAATTTATATCCAATTCAGTGAGATTTTTACAGCTAGCAATGTTACAGTTGGCGATAGACTTTATCTTCGGACATCCACCAAGAGCGAAATATGACAGGGTGATGGGAAGGGGAGGCAAGTCCTCTATCTCCAGTGCTGGGCAGTTTTGTATTGTCAAACGAGTGAGCTGGGCGAGCGTGTGAAGACACTGAGTTAGGCTTCCCAGATTCTTACAGTCGGAAATAACCAAAGATTTCAGTGATTCTACGGTGATCTCTTCCAGCGACTCCAGTCCCTCATACTTCTTAATATAAAGTTCTCTCAGAGCAACGAGTCTACCCTCGGCAAACGGAAAGGATATCCGAGAGTCCTGATGACTAATCCCAAGATATTCAAGTTGTGACATTGTGTTATTGCTGTCGGAGTCATCTTGAGGAATGGTTAGTCCCATGATTTTTGGACAATTCGAAATGGTCAAACGTCTAAGTGCATGCATCTTGCTCGGAAGCCTTTCTAAACTCGTGCAATTCGTCAATTCCATCCTTTTAAGGTTGCACAACAGCTCTGTCTCTCCTTCGTCTGCCATAAATGATGTTAATTGAGGACATTTTTCGATGACTACACTCTCGAGGCAAGTAAGATTTTGCGTTTCATTTCCATCTTGCCACAAGTAGGTTAGCTTGCCACAGCTTCTTATATCGAGCTCCTTTAGCTTATGCATGCAGCTCATAAACCCAGGATCAAAGCAAACAAGCTCTGCAATATTTTCTATTTTCAATATGGTTAGAGAAGTTAGGTTGACCAAGCTCTTTAAGATCTCCTTGTTACAATCCTCAAAATATAACTCACGGAGAGATAAAAGACAAACCACACTGGTTGAGTCATTCAAATGCGGGCATGAATGAATTTTAAGCTTCATGAGACTATTAAGTTGACAAGGCAATGTCCCGACCAATGAAGGACAACTCTGGACAACAAGATGCTGAAGACAAGGGAATGGGACTTCTTCTTTTGGGCTCCCGGCGTAAGGAAACCAATCCTTCCATGCCAACATCTCTTTCAACTTCAAAGTTGTTAAGGATGAGAAAGGCCTTTTACCTCCGTAAAATTCGAAGCCTATCATTTTCACTGCATGCAGACCCTCAAGAGATAATTCCTCAAGTGAAGGTAGTTGTCCAAGTGGGGGCAACGATATAACATTAGGACAACCCCCCAAGCACAAAGACACTATCTTGGAATATGATGGACCATCTAACCATGAAGGGAATATTGTACCACCATAGTTCAAAATAGTGAGATTTTCAATATTAGTGGGAGGTCGCAGAGAGTCAAGCACTTGTGCTTCGTGCTTATGATTCCTGAGATTTCCCAAATGTTCATCCCAATGCAAGGATAAGTTGGTCAGGCCTCGCTTTTGAACCAAATTAGCATCAACTGCATCTCTAACTTTCTCCACATTTTGCAATTCTGATATGAGTAATTCTCCTTGAAGATGTGGCAAGTTCTTTAACTCCTCTAATTGCGACCCTTTCTCTGGTCCTGCCACAAACTTGGACAAGATAGTAAGATTTTTCAAATTGCTGATACCCAACGGCATCTCTTTTAGACGCCTTGTATCTCTAACATCAAGAAACTGTAAGCTGACCAACTTTGTGATACCTTGAGGCAACTTTGAAAGGTTATGACAACTTCTTAAGATCAAAGCTTGTAATTTGCACAAGCCGACAATTGACTCAGGTAGCCTTTTGATATAACTGTATGAGACGTTGAGATTTTGAAGATGTTTTAAATCACCAACACAATTCGGTACCTCTCTAATTAAACAATAACATAACGAGAGCACCCTTAAGTACTTCAATTCTGCTAGCAAGTCATGTAGCACCTTGTTGGAAATATGGAAAAAGCCCACACTAGATCCAATAGGCACTATAATTAAGCTTCTTAGTGCCTTCATTCTGTGATATGCTCTCAAGTCTTTTGATGTAACGTAAGGCAGTGAGACGAATGATGCGTAACGAGTTTTTTCAAGAGATGATGCATCATGTTCATTGCTTGCCTGCTGAGGCTCCCCTGAGCTAAAGCAAGTCTCACCAGCAATTGACTTTGCTAGATCATTCAAAAGATCATGCATTGAAAACTTAGATGCGTTAACACTTGATTGTTAAAGAAATGATCTGGATACTAACTCATCAAAGTGATTCCGTCTAGATCTCAAGATATTGTCCTTTGCGTTTCGTCCATCTATAAAGCCCTCCGCTATCCATATGAGTACCAGCTCATCCCTCTCGATTTCATAATCTTTGGGAAATACTGCACAATAAGCAAAACATCTCTTCAAATAGGAAGGAAGATGTACATAGCTCAATTTTAAAACGGGGAGAACCTCATCCTTTTGTGCCGTCGGAAGATCCCATATTCTGTTATTTAAGGTATCTTCCCATTCATAAGGATTCCTTTTATTACGTAGGGCACCGCCCAACATCTTCGCTGCCAAAGGTAAACCTCTACATCTTTCAGCTATTTTCTTGCCAATTGTTTCAAATTCCGGGTGCCTCTCAAAATTTCTTGCTCCCAGAGCATGATAGGCTAATAAGCTAGTACAGCTATTAATGGACAACTCCTTCAAAGGATATGGCGAAGCTCCTGTTATGGAAGCAACAGGACGGTTGCGCGTCGTGATGATGATCTTGCTTCCCTTAGCCCCTGCTTCAAATGGCTTTAAGAGGGATGTCCATTCTCCATACTTCTCATTCCAGACATCGTCTAAAACCATAAGAAACTTCTTCCCAGACAATTCATTTTTCAACTTAACTTGAAGCCAGTTAAGATCTTTGTCCTTGCAGGGCCATTTGCTGATCGACTGCAAAATAGTCTTCGTTATGTCGAGAACATCAAAAACATCCGAAACACAGACCCATGCTCTCCTCTCGAAACAGTTGTTCACTCTAGGATCATTATACAGCCGTTGAGCCAAGGCTGTCTTTCCAACACCACCCATTCCAACTATGGGAACTATGCTTAGAGTAGCATCGGAATTTTGGACGTCACTTATCAATAGTTCGAGTACCTGTGCTTCTTCTTCCTCCCTACCGAAAAACTGAAGCTCCGGTAAAGAAGTGCTGGGGAGCCTTTTGTTGGTGTCGTTGGATCTATCCACGACATTCTCTCTCAAGCTTAGATGAGCCTTCCTGTTGAGAATCTTTTCCAACCTGCCATTAATCTCTTGTACCTTGGTTTCAGACACGTGCGAGCTCGATTGGTTAAAGAAAGAGAACTTCCTTTTCAACTGACCTCTGCTTGTGCTGGATTCTGCGTTCAACTTGGCCTGAGTGGCTTCGATATCAAACTCATCGAGCAAGTCTTCCATGTCATAGGCCAAGTCCCTAACATCGTCCAGCCACTGCTTCACTAGACGGTCACCCCTCAGTTGCTTGTCCTCTGCACCATCCAGCACGGCATTGATTGTTTCCAGCATCACCTTCCACTCATCAAGGGCTTTGCTGATTCCTTCTCGCTGCGCATAGTCCAATGTCAGAGAAGTCAACTTGTCGAACAAGACCTGAAAGAAGGAACCCAAAAAGATCTCTCCAATGGCCATGGGTGAATTAGTCACTGTAGAGAACAACAAGGGTTACGGGGAAGCAAAGTGATGATGAGCTAACGGAGAGAGAGAAAAAACTATAAAGTCCAGGAAGACCAAGACTTTCACCTACCAAAAAGATCAAACAAAAATCAGAGGTTAGAGAAATCAAAATAAATATACGTTTTGTCCACAAGTGCTTGTTTCTTAATATTTGGAGAATATCCCTAGAGACTTTACTGTATATCATTTGCCTTTTTGTCCGGAAAGTGAAGAAAAAGTGAAAAAGAGCTAATGGGAAAGAAACTTCAATAGATTCCAGGAAGAGCAAGACTTTGCAGGACGCAAATTGCAGTTTGTTGCTTCACTTTTCACATCCCTCCTCTTTCATCCCCATGGGAATGTCTCTTTTTCCTTTACCAGTAGAACTTCCACGTGTGTCTTGCTTAAAACTAATGATCGTATAACTCTCGTCCAACTCTTTTCATGTTCATTCATATTGTGATTCTTAAGTCATTAATCTCTGTTCTTGTCTATTATAATTATGTCTAGATTTTCATATATCTTTTCAAATTTAAGTTCAATAAAAGAAGAAAACGCAAAGAGAGAAACAAAAAAGAAGAAACAGCAAAAAAAGAAACAAAGAAAAAAAAATGCAGGAATGAAACCTGCGAGAGCACCACCGTCCCATGGCCATTACCACACCGTTGCCGTCAGCACCGCTGCTAGGGTGACATTTCCAATGGCACCACCTTATAGTCACCTTCGTAGACAATATTTTTCTTGAGATGTTTTACTTAGAGCGGTTTAGGAGTTAGGGATGATGATATCGTAACTACCTAAGCTTTTGTTCATTTTACAATCGAGAACCTACACTTTTTGTTTGTTCAATCAAGTACCTCAATTTTTCAAATTTGGCTCACTTTAAGGCATCCATTAAATCAATTTCTGTATCATGTGATTTTGCTGGCATGACTCATTTACCCAAACAAAAGTTAAGTCTAATAGCTTAATGTGGCTCGCTTACCCTGCATATTGGATGATGAGGAGAGAGAGTGTGTGTGTGTGACTCAGACGATCTAAACCGTCTAATATGTCTGCTTACACGACAGCATCTCAATATACAAGATCGGATGCCAATGTGGACAGTTTATGGCTATTTAACGGCGTTAGCATCCTATCAACATATTTCGTCCACAATTCTAATGGAAGCCTCGACACACATTTCAAATGTTGAGGTAATTGATTGAATGAAAAAAACTTTAGAGATTTGATTACGAAAAAGAGTAATAGTTTGGATACTTGTACGATGATTGCTCTAGATTCAAATCTCAAAGGTACTTTTGTTTACGAGATATTTATTCTACAAACTCATCCCCTTGATTCATTGCTTGGTCTCGCCTTAATATTTTTCTTTAGTAAGAATATTCATTCTTTCATGTGAAGGAGAACAGGAGATGGTGTTGTTAATTTCAAGCGCCAAAAGATTTCAGTGGCTAAATGGCGAGCAGATTGGGAGGCTACAAAGTTCAAGCTTTACACTCGAAATATTTTCGTGGATTATCAAACATTTTATTGAAGATAGAATTTTTCTTTGTACTTGATTTTCTTTCGATTGGACATTATATTAATAATATTATCATCAGACGTAACTGTGCGGACACCCATAATATAAAACTTTACTAAGAATTCTTAACCAATTACAACGAAACTGCCTAAATGATATTTTTTGTAGATAATTTGTTCCAACTCTTTGAGTGATGGATCGATATCATCCTGAACATCTTTTCTGACCCACAAGAGACAAAATTGATACCACAAGGAACATATTGGATGTCAATGTAAATAGTTAAGGGCTACTTAATAGCATTGGTGTCAAATCGACATTTTTCGTTCGCGATTTCAATGGAGCTCTCACGTTGACCCACATTTGGAGTGTCAAGATAATTTATTGAACTGGAAAAAAAAACTTTAGATACTTGATTACCAACGCATAGGTAAGAAATTTGATGCACCTCATTATCTGGTTTTATTTCAGTCAATTTGAATATCTTTGGAAGCCATAGATATAAGAATGAAATTGATGGGGGTTCCTTTTATGGAGTTTTTGCTTCAACCACTCGCATGTAAAATCGAACAAGCGACTCCTCTTGAATGCAAATGCTTGAAATAAGGCAAAATCAAATTGTGTGTTTTCTTTTTTATATAAGCCAAGAAATATTCTCTGATTTTCTTTGTCATGTATTACTCCTAGGCGGTTATAAATGATAGTTGTAAAGTCATATACACATGTCAAAAGTATTGAAGTACTAATGATGTCATCCATTTTATTTTGTTGCTTTTCACTGGCTTTATGGCAAGTCTTGTATTTGTTTTTTCTTTTTTTTTTATAACTTTTAGTAGTCAATTAGATTCAATTGATACAAAAAAAGAAAACCGGAAAATCAACATTGCTTGCAATTGAGGCCTCCACGGAAAAAAATTGGATTAGTGCATTTGACGATTTTAATTTTGTCGTAGGTAATTATGTTTGGTTCAAGTATGCCGAGCTCTAAGGGTTGAGTAATATTTGAAAACAATCAACAAGAAAAACAGTTCATTTTGTTCTAATTCCTAATTTTCAATCACAGGTAATCTGAAAATACGTGCGCAATATTTGTATGTCTACGCCTGTGCGTAGCATGTGGTTGAACATTAGTAATCTAATAAAATTTCATATTTCATAATTAATTGACCTCATTAATTGGGTTCAAATCTAAATAGATTTTAGATTAAATCATCTGTTTTTTTAATTAATAACCTTTAGGAAAGGGAAAGTAAATAATTGATGGGGCTCGTCAAGGAGTGTACATCTTGCGTATGTATTTTATAAATTGAATCTTTCAATTTAGGAACTCACGAGCAACAGTTGAAATTGTCCAGAATTTATTGAATTTTTCCTATCTTTTTGCTTAGTTCTATCTTATTTAAAGCAGAAGTGAGCTAATGGAGAGAGAAAACTATTTTGTTCACGAAGACCAAGACATTCACCTACCAAAAACATTTAAACAAGAGTTAATGCCACGAAAAATCTCAAATCTATACACATATGGCAAATTTACCCAAAACTAATTTTTTGACCATGAAAAATCCCAAACTGGTACATCCGTGACAAATTTACTACAAACTAATTTTTTAACCATAAAAAATTCAAAACTGGTACAACTCTGACAATTTTACCATAAACTAATTTTTTAACCACCAAAAACCCTAAACCGGTATACTTGCGACAAATTTACCCTCCGTTAAATTAAATTAATACCACGAAAAATCACAAACTAGTAAACATGTGACAAATAGAGGGGTAAAACCCCAAACTGGTATACCTATCAATTGTCACGTGTCATCTCATTTAGCAATTCGACAGTAAAATTTAACGGAAACTAACGGAGGGTAAATTTGTCACAGGTGTACCAGTTTTTGGTTTTTTGTGGTCAAAAAATTAGTTTGGGGTAAATTTGTCACATATATATCAGGTTGGGGTTTTTGTAGTCAAAAAATTGGTTTTAGATAAATTTGTCACATATGTACCCGTTTGGATTTTTCATCGTCAAAAAATTAGTTTGGGCTAAATTTGTCACGGATGTACTAGTTTAAGATTTCATGGTATTAACCCTTTAAACAAAGACCAAGAACAAGGTTTTTTTTTTTTGCATGCATACTTTCTCAGTAACCTTATGATTTTGATGTCTTCATTTTTATACGTTATTGGTGAATATGCGATCAATGTACGCCTTTACGCGGCAGTTACGTGCTGAAAATTTGCAGCAAGATGGGCAGCAATGATATGCTAAAGGGTGCTGAGGTAGTAGTTGATGATTGAGAATCGTGGTCCTTTGCACGATTTTCCTGTTCATAAGTGTGATGCCTACAGTATAATTTCTAGTAGATTGTACATTGTTAGTTGGCAATGCTTGACCCTTTTTCTTGTCCAGTGATGAATGAAGCTGGCCACAACTAATAAGACTTACAAACAAGCATCTTTGTGCAACTTGCACCGATTGAAATAAATGTTGACGATCCACCTGACAATGACATCTTACTTTCTATTATACATCTACAAGTCATCAAAGATAGCAAACTCTGACTGTTTGATATGGAGAACAGAAACACGCGCTTTGGGCTAACAAGAAATAAAGTAGGGTGCACCAACAAATCCATGAAGCAAGTTGCTTAATTTTACTTTGGAAATAGTAAACGATTCACAAAATCACCAACTAATCCATTAAGCAAGTTGCTTTGGGCTAACTTTTTTTGTCCTATCAAGCGATTCGCAATCATCAACAACTACTTCAACAATTTTCAGCGGATCATTGTCGCCCATCTTGCTGCGAAATTTTCAGCATTGTAGCTACCACATAAAATGCCTATAACTTAAAAACAAAAAAACAAACAAAACACTTGGGAAGTAAATAAATTTTTGACGAAGATATAAATGCCCCCTAAGTTGGTCATGTGAAGAAATATCAACTCTTATCCTCTTTCTAACGACAGCCAAAAGTCTTGATCAGGAGAAAGAGGAGAACAGTTGATTTCTGTAACTCAAGGAGACAATGTGCATCAAAACATGGTCTCTTCGGTCTAACTCAAAATTGCTGGTCGTGATAGTATACTCATCAAGTTCTTTTCATCAGGAAGACCAAGACTTTGCTAGATATCATCTACTTTTTTTTGCCTAGAAAGTGAAGAAAAAGTGAAAAAGAGATAGTGGGGAAAAAACTGTAATAAAATCCAGGAAGACCAATACTTTCCAGGGCGCAAATTGGCTTCACTGCTTCACTTTTCACATCTCTCTTCCATCCCTATGCGAATGTCTCTTTTTCCATTACTAGTAGACTTTCCACGCGTTACATGTCTTGCTTCAAATTAATAATTCTATAAATTAGTATAAGAAGGAAGCTAAGAAGGAACCCAAAAAGATCTTTCAATGGCCATGGGTGAATCAGTCACTGTAGAGAACACCCAAGGGTTATGGTGAAGCAAAGTGATCACGAGCTGATGGAAAGAGAAAATTATAAAGTCCAGGAAGACCAAGACTTTTCACCTACCGAAAAGATCAAACGAAGACCAAGACCTTTCAATTATGCTTTCTGTCCACAAGTGCTCTCTGTTCATGTACATAAACCATAAACTCAGGAAGGACCAAGACTTTACTGGACATCACGTACTTTTTTGTCTAGAAAGTGAAGCAGCAGCGAAAGAGAGCAAATGAAAAAAGACAAGAGACTTTGCAGGACGCAAATTGGCATTGTCGCTTCACTTCTCACACCCCTCCTCTTCCATCCATCCCTATGTGAATGCCTTTGTTTTCCGATTACTAGTACATGCCATGCTTAAAATTGATTGTCACCATAATTTTCGATCACAAAAATTCAAAAAATAAAGTATTGTTCTTGCCCCCTTTTTTGGCCAATTCCATTGCTTTCCCTTTGATCTCCTCACCCAAATCACCAAAAGTATATGCTCAGGTAGTTTGGGACACACGTGCATGTAATTGGAGATTTAATATATATTTAAGCCTAAGAATCTTCTTTTCTTCCGCTTGAAATATTTTAATGGATTATCAAACATTTGATTGAAGATAGAATTTTTGTATTTACTTGATTTTCTGTCGGTTGGACATTATGTTAATAAATAATATTATTATTACATGTAACTGTTTAGGCATACATAATTTAAAACTTTACTATGATCTCTTCTTATTCATTTGAAGAAATTCGCACATTTATATGTTCTTTATTTGTCTGTCGAGTCTACCAAATACAACTAATTTGCCAAATAGTGTATTTTTGTAGATAATAGTTTTTATGCTTTTTTGTAAGCCAATAAATGTTTCTTGATTTTCTTCGGAATATATTATTACAAGGCGATCATTAATGATAGTTGTAAAGTCATGGGATAATTATCTTAAATATCCTAAACCTATTGTACAATGACCACTTCAGTCCTAAACTTTTCAATTTGGCCAATTTAGTCTCAAACCTTTGACGATTTGTCAATATAATCATTCCGGCCAATTTTAGCCTAAAGTTACTGATGTGGATGCCGGCCATCCTGTGTAACATGATCGCAAATTCAGCATTTTCCGGTCAAAAAGGATTACATTGGCAAATCATCAAAAAGTTTAGGACTAAATTTGTTAAATTAAAAAATTTATGACTAAATTTAGGACTTTTTCGACAAATTTTCCCATAAAGTTACATACATATGTCAAAAGTATTGAAGTAGTAATGATATTTTCTTGGGACAAGGCTATAGCACTTCTGTTATCCATTCAATTTTGGGTGCTTTTCACATGAAGATCAGTGGTAAGAGGAATGAAAATGAAACATTTTTTGTTCACAAGTGCTTGTTTCATAGTATGTAGAGAACATCCCCGGAGACTTTACTGCATATCACGTGCTTTTTTGTCTGGAAAGGAAAGTGAAGCAAAAGTGAAAAAGACCTAACGGGAAAGAAACTTCAATAGATTCCAGGAAGACCAAGACTTTGGCTATGTGAATGTCTTTGTTTTCATTACCAGTAACACTTCCATGCATTATATCAGTATTAATCTCTATTTTTTTTTTCAAATTTTGCTCAATTTGAAGTTGCATCAAATAAATTGCCATGTTGTAATGATTTTGTTGGCATGGTTCGCTTAACCTACAAGTTAGGTGATGAGGAGAGAGAGAGTGTGTTGGCTTAGACAATCTTCACATCATTGTCTCTGAAGATATCATATTGGACGTCAATATGGACTTTTGGGTGCTATTTAACAGCGTTAGCATCGTCTCAACGTTTCCATCCGCAATTTTAACGAAGACCTTACATTGACCCACACTTGAACAATTGAGGTAATTAATTGAACAAAAAAAAATTCACTTACTTGATTGCCAGAGGAATTATAGTTCAAGTACTTATGATGTCATTGTCCCCAAAAGTTTAACATACAATCATTAGTCTAGGTTCAAATCTCAAACATACTTTTGTTTACTCAATACATGTTCTACAGACTCATCCTCTTTGATTCGTTGCTCGGTCTCACTTTATTAATCATAAAACGATTGGCATCTTCCGTTGGAAATCCTAGTTATTCTTAGCATGATATTGGGGATTTTCTTTTGTAAGATTATTAATTCTTCAAGAGAACAGGAGATAGTTTTGTTAATTTCAAGAGCAAAAAAAAAAAATTATTGGTTAAATGTCATGCACATTGAGAGACAACAAAGTTCTCAATGTCGATTTCCTTTAGATTTTCTTCTTGGAACCATTCGATCATAAAAATTGGAGCTTTACACTTGTAATATTTTAGTGGATTATCAAAGATTTGATTGAAGATTTCTTTGTGCTAGATTTACTTTCAATTGGAAATTATATTAATAATATTATCATCAGATGTAACTGTACGGGCACACATAATATAAAACTTTACTAGGATTTCTTAACCAATTACAACGAAATTGCCTAAATAATATTTTTTGTCGATAATTTGTTCCCACTCTTCGAGAGACAGATGATATCGTCTGGAACGTGTACTCTGGCTGCAAGATACAAAATTGAAGTGCTTGTTTCGTAGTATGCAGAGAACATCCCCGAAGACTTTACTGCATTGCTTTTTTGTCTGGAAAGGAAAGCGAAGCAAAAGTGAAAAAGACCTAACGGGAAAGAAACTTCAATAGATTCCAGGAAGACCAAGACTTTGGCTATGTGAATGTCTTTGTTATCATTACCAGTAACACTTCCATGCATTATATCAGTATTAATCTCTATTTTTTTTTTTTCAAATTTTGCTCAATTTGAAGTTGCATCAAATAAATTGCCATGTCATAATGATTTTGCTGACATGGTTCGCTTAACCTACAAGTTAGGTGATGAGGAGAGAGAGTGTGTGTTGGCTTAGACAATCTTAGCATCATTGTCTTTGCTGTCTGACGAGGCAACATCTCAAGATATCATAATGGACGCCAATATGGACATTTAACAGCTATTTAACAGTGTTAGCGTCGTCTCAACGTTTTCCATCCACAATTTTAACAAAGACCTTACATTGACCCACACTTGAACAATTGAGGTAATTAATTGAACGAAAAAAAATTCACTTACTTGATTGCCAAAGGAATTATAGTTCAAGTACTTATGATGTCATTGTCCCCACAAGTTTAACATACAAGCATTAGTCTAGGTTCAAATCTCAAACATACTTTTGTTTGCGCGATACCTGTTCTACAAACGCATCCTCTTTGATTCGTTGCTCGGTCTCACTTTATTAACCATAAAACGAATGGCATCTTCTGCTGGAAATCCTAGTTATTCTTAGCATGATATTGAGGATTTTCTTTTGTAAGATTATTCATTCTTCAAGAGAACAGGAGATAGTTTTGTTAATTTCAAGCGCAAAAAAAAATTATTGGTTAAATGTCAGGCACATTGGGAGACTACAAAGTTCTCAATGTCGATTTCCTTTAGATTTTCTTCTTGGAACCATTCGATCATAAAAATTGGAGCTTTACACTTGTAATATTTTAGTGGATTATCAAAGATTTGATTGAAGATTTCTTTGTACTCAATTTACTTTCGATTGAAAATTATATTAATAATATTATCATCAGATGTAACTGTACATGCACACATAATTCAAAACTTTACTAGGATTTCTAAACCAATTACAACGAAATTGCCTAAACAATATTTTTTGTAGATAATTTGTTCCCACTCTTCGAGAGATGGATGATATCGTCTGGAATGTCTACTCTGGCTGCAAGACACAAAATTGATACCACAAGGAACATATAGGATGCCAATGTAGATAGTTAACGGCAATTTAATAGTGTTGGTGTCATATCGACATTTTTCATTCACGATTTCAATGGAGGTCTCATGCTGACCCACATTTGATATGTCAAGATAATTTATTGAGCGGAAAAAAACTTGAGATACTTGATTGCCAGCATATAGGTAAGAAATTTCATGCACCTCATTATCTGGTTTTATTTAAGTCAATTTGATAATTTTTGGAAGCCATAGGTATAGCATGAAATTGATGGGGTTCCTTTATGGAGTTTTTATTTAAGTCAATTTAATTTTCGTGCTTTTCACTGGCTTTATGGTAAGTCTTGTATTTTTTTTTTTTTAACTTTTAATAGTCAATTAAAATCGACATCGCTTGCAGTTGAGGCCTCTACGGACCAAAGTAGATTATTGCATCTGGCGATTCTAATTTTGTTGTAGGTAATTATGTTTGGTTCAAGTATGCCAAGTTCTAAGGTTTGAGTAATATTTGGAAACAATCAACCAGAGAAACAGTTCATTTTGTTCTAATTCCTAATTTTTAATTACATGTAATCTTAAAATATGTGAGCAATATTCATATGTCTACTTGTGTGCGTAGCACTTGTATGAACATTAGTAATATAATAAAATTTCATATTTCATAATTAACTGACCTCATTAATTGGGTTCAAATCTCAATAGATTTTAGATTAAATCATCTGTTTTTTTTTAATCAATAACTCTTAAGGAAAGGAAAAGTAAACAATTGATAGGGCTCATCAAGGAGATGATATATATATATACACACACACTAGTAGAGTACCCATACTACACATCGGCTTATAATCAGTGCATATGTATTTTATGAATTGAATCTTTCGATTTAGAAACTCATGAGCAACAGTTGAAATTGTCCAGAACTTATTGAATTTATCTTATCTTTTTGCTTAGTTCTATCTTATTTAAAGCAGAAGTGAGCTAATGGAGAGAAAAAAACTATTTAGTCCAGGAAGACCAAGACATTCACCTACCAAAAACATTAAACAAAGATCAAGACCAAGGCTTTTTTTTTTGCATCTGTACATTCTCAGTAACCTTATGATTTCAATGTCTTTGTTTTATGCATTATTGGTGAATATGCGATTAATGTAGGCTTTTACGTGGCAGTTACGTGCTGAAAATTTGCAGCAAGATGGGCAATAATGATCTGCGGAAGGGTGTTGACGTAGTAGTTGATGACCGAGAATCGTGGTCATTTGCACAATTTTCCTGTTCATAAGTGTGATGCCTACAGTATTTAGTAGATTGTACATTGTTAGCTGGCGATGCCTTACCCTTTTTCTTGTCTAGTGATAATGAAGCTGACCACAATTAATAGGACTGACAAACAAGCATCTTTGTGCAACTTGCACCGACTGAAATAAATATTGACGATCCACCTAACAATGGCATCTTACTTTCTATTATACATCTACAAGTCATCAAAGACAGTTAACTTTGACTATTCGATAAGGAGAACCAAAAACACGTGCTTTGGGCTAACAAGAAAAAGAGCTGAGTACACCAACGAACCCATGAAGCAAGTTGTTTAATTTTACTCCAGTAATATTAAACGATTCACAAATCACCAACTAATCGGTTAAGCAAGTTTCTTTGATCTAACTTTTTCTATTCAAAGGACCATGATTCTCCTATTTGTCGAATATCTAATTCAATCCTATCAACGATGCAAGAAAAGTAATGGAAATTCGCACAACACAAGAATTTACGTGGTTCAGCAAGAACAAAGCATATAGATGTGAGGTTTCACAAAATCAGGGAGCTTGTGTCAGATGGCAGCATTCACTTGAGGAAGATTCACACGAATAGCAATCCTGCAGATTGTTTTACCAAGCCAGTCACTATTGAGAAGTTTGGGTCCTGTTTGGGCTCAATTAATATAACTCGCTGTTGAAGGTGAGGGACGCACTCAATGAGTGCGAGAGTGTACCTCTTATGGAGGTACGGGGATGAAGACATCTATATTTCATATTCTTTCGCAGGTGGCTTTACAGAATCCAAGCCAAGGTGGAGATTGTTGAGGTTGATGTCTTGTATTCTGTTATCCAAGAGATTATGAGGCGGTTCCGAAAGGCCCCCTGACGACTGGACAGCACGGGGGTCCCGCTCCCCGGTGAGCGGGCGGGGGTCCGAGGGGGCCGCCTCGACGGGGGTCGCTGGGGCAGCGCCCCCGGGCCGCCAGAGGCATTTTATGTTCAGTCATAGAAGGATCTCTATGGGAAAGTTAAATGTTTTAAGCTATGTGGGCAATTTTGTAATTTGTGCCATGTAGGGTTTCGCTATATATTTAGGGCGAAACAGGTCTCTAGAGAGAGAATGAGGGAGTGAGAAAGAGTTGCTGTATACTTTTCTACGTTATTAGTGAAACAGATCTCATCTCCCCGTGGACGTAGGTAGGCGGAACATCTCCCCTGCTAAACCACGTAAATTCTTGTGTTGTGCGAATTTCCATTACTTTTCTTGCATCGTTGATAGGATCGAATTAGATATTCGACACTATCAATCGATTCACAATAATCAATAACTACTTTAGCACTCTTCAGCATATCATTGCCGCCCATTTTGCTACGAATTTTTAGCACTTTTGCTGCCACATAAAAGGCCTATAACTTAAAATAATAATGAAAAACCAACAAAACACTTGGTAAGTTATAAATTTTTTACGAAGATAGGCATGCCCTCTAAGTTGGTCATGTGAAGAAATATCACCTCTTATCCTCTTTCTAACGACAGCCAAACGTATTGATATGGAGAAAAAGAACAGGTAATTTATCTAAATCAAGGACACAATGTGCATCAAAACATAGTCTCTTCAGTCTAACTCAAATTGCTGGTCGTGATAGCATACACTCATAAAGTACTTTCCATCGGGAAGACCAAGACTTTACTGGATATCATGTGCTTTTTTTTGTCTAGAAAGTGAAGCAAAAGTGAAAAAGAGAAAGCGGGGAAGAAACTGTAACAAAATCCAGTAAGACCAAGACTTTTCGGGACGCAAATTTACTTCAATGCTTCACTTTTCACGTCCCTCCTCTTCCATCCCTACGCAAATATCTCTTTTTCCATTACTAGTAAAATTCCCACGCATTACATGTCTTGCTTCAAATTAACAATACTATAAATAGTACAAGAAGGAGGCTAAGAAGGAAGCCAAGAAGATCTTTCAATGGCCATAGGGGAAACAGTCCTGTAGAGAACAACCAAGGGTCATGGTGAAGTAAAGTGATAATGAGCTAATGGAGAGAGAAAACTCTAAAGTCCAGGAAGACCGAGACTTTTCATCTACCAAAAACATCAAATGAAGACCAAGACCTTTCAAGGAGGCTTTCTGTCCACAAGTGCTCTGTCCATGTACAACCATAAATTCAGGAAGACCAAGACTTTGCTGGACATCATCACGTACTTTTTTGTCTAGAACGTGAAGCAGAAGCGAAAGAGAGCAAATGAAAAAGACAAAAGACTTTGCAGGACGCAGATTGGCATTGTCGCTTCACTTCTCACGCTCCTCCTCTTCCATCCATCCCTATGTGAATGCCCTTGTTTTTCCAATTACTAGTAGAATTTCCTCACGCGTTACATGTCATGCTTAAAATTGACTGTTTCTACAATTTTCGTCCAACTCTTTTCATGCTTAATCGTACTGTGATTTTTCATTCTGTAATCTCTCTTGTACCTGCCTATTAGAATTATGTCTAGATTTCCATGTATCTTTTCAAATTTAAGTTCAATAAAAGAGAAAAAACAGCAAGAACTTAAAAAAGGAAGAAACAAAAAAGTATGAATGGGGCAAGAGAGCGCACGACTGTCCCACGGCCACTGCCATGCCGTTGCCATCAGCAACGCTGCTTATAGTCACCTTCATAGACAACATTTCCTTGAGATGTTATTCTTATAGCAGTTTAGGAATTAAAAGAATAATGACATCGTAAGTACCTAAGCTCTTGTTCTATTTACAATTGAGTACCTGAACTCTTTTTTTTTTCAATCAAGAACCTCAATTTTTCAATTTTGATTCAATTTGAGGCATCGCTTAAATAACTTGCCATGTTAAATGATTTTGCTGACGTGACTCGCTTACTTAGCAAAAGTTAAACATAATAGTTGACGTGGCTCCTTACCCTAAAGATTGAGTGATGAGGAGAGAAAAAGTGTATTGACTTAGACGATCTTAGTGTCTAATATATCTCAGCTGACGTGATAGCATCTCAAGATATCATATCAGATGTCAATATGGACAGTTAACGACTATTTAACAGCATTGGTATCATATCAACATTTTTTGTCCGCGGTGTTAATGGAAGTCTTGACCTACATTTGAAAAGTTGAGGTAATTGACCGAAAAAAAAAATGTAGGTACTTGATTACAAAAAGGCTAAGAATTCAGACACTTGCGCATCATTTCCAAGAATTTATCATGTGATGATTGGTCTATATTCAAATCTCAAACGTACTTTTGATTACACGATATTTATTCTACAAACTCATCCTCTCGATTCATTGCTTGGTCTCGCTTAACAATCCCTTTTTTAAGATTTTTCATTCTTTCATGTGAAAGAGAATATTAATTAGTTTTGTTAATTTCAAGCCGTTGCAAAAAGATTTGAGTGGCTAAATGTCAAGCACATTCGGAGACTATAAAGCTCTTGCCCCTTTTTTTTTGGCCAATTCCATTGCTTTCCCTTTGATCTCCTCGCCCAAAACTAATAAACTATGTGCAGGGAGTTTGGCCAAAATCAGATCGAACCGGTTTGATCACCGGTTCACTCCCTAAACCAGCGAAATAGGCCGTTTTTCAAAATTGGGTTGACCCAATTTTAGAGTCTCACGGGTACAGAACCGGGCTTCCGGTTGCTATTGCACACGGAGGAGCTCGAGCACCCGACTCCATGGACCGCCGGCACTCCGCTTTACCCCCAAGGAGCTACACTTGGGAAGTTGAATGGTAAGCAGACTGTCCCACGTCATCACTGGCCAAAAATAAATATACAAAAAATTCGTGTGGTCGCCTCCACGCTGTGCTGTTATTAAGTCCATCATTTTTGTAATGGATGATTTTTTTCTGCATTTTTGCCGTTCCTTGATCAGTCACCATCACAGATGTCCAAATCTCCACGTCCTTTCGTCCACCGCTACTGGACAAATTTCCTTAATTAGGGTACTTTGTGTGAGAGAGATGAATGCGACAACTTCCTATTCAAGCATCCTCATGAATGTGTGACAACTGATTGGAAAGAAGCTTTCCGCTTCACTTCAATTAACCTTTAGTTGCGTGAGGACATGTGCTGTCCCGTGAAGAGTTAAAGAGATGGGTAATCTCCATGATTTGCCGATGTAGAGATTACGTATTGAATAGCAATTTTTGATAATGTTACCCTTATTGACACATTAGATTTGGACTAACTTATTAGACTCTTATGTCGCATTGATATTAACCATTAGTTGAAAATAAGTCTTGACTTTCCATGCATTATCTTTCATAGATTTGTTGACAAAATGCCCCTCTAAGCATCACTTTAAGTGAAATAAAAAACTCAGTCCACAAAATAAAATTGAAGTTGTTTAATTTTTATGCCAACAATAATTATTAGATTAGAATGTGAAATAATTATCATAGAATTGCCATATGATGATATGGTTGGAATTTGGTTAATGTCTCTCTGTTCTTACTCTTTTAAAAGTTACTTATTGATATGAGTTTAATGTAATAGATTAATATTATGAAAGACCCTAAACTGGAATATCTATGACAAATTTGTCCATAACTAATTATTTTACCACAAAAAATCCCGAATTGGTACGCATGTGACAAATTTACCTCAAATTAATTTTTTAACTATCAAAAATTCTAAACTTGTACACTTGTGACAAATTGGTAAATTTATGACAAACAGAGGGGTAAAACCTTATACTGGCATAACTGTCAACTATCACGTATCATCTAACTTAACAATTTGACGATAAAATTTAATGGAAACTAATATAGGGTAAATATGTTATAAGTGCATCAGTTTGGGGTTTTTGGTAGTCAAAAAATTAGTTTGATGTAAATTTATCATAAATGTATTGATTTGAAGTTTTATGTGGCATTAACCCTAATGTAATGTTTCCTATTATTCTTAAACGGCAACATCGATATGACAATTTTCTTTGACTTTTCTTCTCATAAAGAAAGAGCGAGTCTCACACCAATAATGCATAATAGACTCAATAATAGAGGCTTCTGGGGCATCTTGCAAGATGCCTTACACTTTACACCCAGTCTGGCGTTTGTGTGGCTTTTTTCTCTTTCAAATATCTTGATGAGCTGTTCCATTTCCCACTCTTCAATAGCCTGTCCTCACCTCATGGGTTCGCTAGAATAGTATTATTGATCTTGTGAATATGCTCAATGCACTCGGTTGGGCGCACCTTTCGAGAATTCCCGGACAAACGCATCTCTTTCGGCGGAGATTGATGGGAACTTGATGGTACATCAACGGAGCTCGCTGGGACATGTGTTGGGATTGGCATTGGCCCACAAAGTAAAAGTAGTTTGCAGACTGTGCACACCATGCACGAATCGATAAGGCAACATGTGAAACAAAGCTGTTCCAAACACTTCATCGCCAAAATGTGTACACCTCAAATGATACTCAGTAACATTTTGTGAGTTGCGACGCATATTTTAATAAAGACCGATGAAAAAAGAATGGTTTTCATTCATTGCATTTCCAAAAAAATAGATGATTGCTCGAACTAGTTATGGAGCAGGATTCAATAATTAATAAGGGATTTAGGCATAGTAGTAATTGAATTTTTTGCGAAAATTGTAGGTAGGTCTTTGAACTCTTTTTTTTTGTCGATTGCGTCCATACATTGTGTGTGTGTGTCTATATATATATATATATATATATATATATATATATATATATATATATATCATTTTTTATTTTTTATTCTTTCAAATCTTTTTTTTTAAACATGCAGATGGACCTGATGATGATGTGGACTATATGCATGGGATGTAGATCGTCTACTAAGATATGCACGCGCGTTGTTTGTCTACCGCGCCATCAGGATGATAGGAGACACCCCCTCCCCCCGCCCAAAAAACAGAGAAATAGAGAGAGAATGATGAATAAGAGGAGCAGATGCTGAAGAAAAGGAAGGAAAGAGGAGGAAAAATGGTTGTGCCGAGAAGAAGAAATAGTGAAACAGAGCAAGAACGAAGAGAGACGAAGAAGGCAAAGAGATTTGAGTGCAAAAAAGAATGAAGCAAGGGCAGCATCAAAACACAGCGACTTTTTGCTGGAAAAAATCAATAATGTCTCGGTGGTTGCTTGCTGTGCATGAGGCGTGCTTGGACCTAACAATCGAAATTTCATGATTCCTATGCATATTTTGCTGCCGAAGATCTCGTTATAACCCCTTGGCTTATCATTAATCTATTGATTTATTTCCCCGGTGTAGCCTAAATCTCTCATGTTTGATGCGCTCCGCTTTCGTCTATTCAGCTTTTTCAAAAAGCATTCTTGGACTCACTGGAGGGGGAGGGAGATGGGACTTCCACCTATTTAATGTCTAGTCAAATCGTTGTATCTTCTCGGCCTAACAACCAACATGCAAAGCTATTTTCCAACGACTGAGCTCTGTTAGACAAAAGAGTACGTATGGACCCCACTTTTGCATGCATCATTCAATCATGGGATTGGGTTAATAATAACATAGCTACTTTCTTGGACTTTTTGGAAAATTATCAACATTCCTCTATATTTATTGCTACGGCACTTTTCCGTTCTTTATATTTTCATTAATTTTTTTCATATCACTATAGGACTGGTCCATATTGCTATTTTTTGATATACTAATATGATCTTGCATGGGAGTGAAATTGAATGATGGGGTGCCATAATTTTGGAACTACACATCAATCTAGGCTAATCTCATTTAATAAATCGCCGACGCCATGCCATTGTTTGATTGAATTCATGCACTTATTAAGTAGCCTTTGGCATATTCACAATTCCACTGAATTGCATCCTTAGTTTAAATTAGTGATTATGTTGTGGTACAATTGCACGTCATTATAATATCTCTGAAGAACTCCCCTTGAATAATATTATGCGAAAAGAGGAGTTCCCTTTATATTTGAAAACTATGAGGTTAACATGACCAATGGAGTAATGCTTCGTGAATCCCCAACATCCTTTCCACAACAAGAAGATGTTAGTGTTTCTTTTTTCTAGTCTACAATCCAGCTTGAAACCGGCCGGAGCCTTGAGAAGCATCGAGATATCATTTCCATAGCTTTTCAAGAAAGCTTTTGGAGTTAATTCTTTATTATACAATAACTCACCATAGTCAAACTGAAAGTGCAAAAAGAAAAGGAAGAGAAGTAAGAAGTTTTAAATTCTGCAACATGGATCCAAGATCAGTTTCCATAAGCAGTGTGCTGCGCATTGAATTTTAGTGATAATTGCTTCATTTCACTAGTGTAAAGCTAGAGAATCCAAACTATTGTTTACACAGTGATTGGTGCAATGATGATATAACGCACAACTTAATACTTTTGGCGTGAGGTATGGGACAGTGGGGTTTGGCGGGACAATATCATCAAGCTAGATCCAACAGTCGACATCCATTTTCTTTTAGTCGATGGCTGGGATCGTGCCCGTAACTTTGAGCTCATTACTTTATTACATTAATTTTTGTTAGTTAAACCTGTGTATCCGTGCAG
Source organism: Syzygium oleosum (assembly GCF_021117445.2). Classification (NCBI taxonomy): domain Eukaryota; kingdom Viridiplantae; phylum Streptophyta; class Magnoliopsida; order Myrtales; family Myrtaceae; genus Syzygium; species Syzygium oleosum. Next base: position 2,484,949 of record NW_026607501.1, on the reverse strand, counting down.
CTACTCCTCTTTTCAGAATAGTAAATAAGGGTTGAAAGGACGTTTCGGAAACCTAAACCATCATGCATAGAACACTTTATCACGTTTGATACTGGACAATCGTTTACGAATCCTATGAAGATATTCACATCTTTCTCGTAGTATAGTTTTAAAAAGGACAAATAGATTTTAACTGTCGAGGAACAGTGCTTTTCCACTTCACCCCTCTCGAGCCAATGATCAATTAAGCAAAGAGTCGCCAATTATTAAGCTAAAACTAACGACTCTCTTGATGAGGCCCAAATGAACAAGCTTTCCCTTCACTTGAATTAGCCCTTTGTTGCATGAGGATCGTGATGTCCCATTAAGAGTTAAAGAGATGGGTGTTCCGGATGATTTGCCATTGTAGAGATTATATATTGAATAACAATTTTTGATAATGTTGTCCTTATTGACACGTTAGACTTGGGCTAACGTAGATCCTTACATCCAATTAATATTAACGATTAATTGAAAATAAGTCTTGACTTTTCATGTATTATCTTTCATAGATTTATTGGCAGAAAGCCTCTCAAGGCGTCCCTTTACGTGAAAAAAGAAACTCAATTCACAAAATAAAATTGAAGTTGTTTGATTTTTATGCCAACCATAATTATTATATTAGAATGTGAAGTTGCTCCTAGATCCGTACATCTATTATGACTATTTGAAAATGTTGGGACTAATTTCTAACAAAAAAAATGTTATGATTAATTAAAGTCATGAGAGACGTTCTCTTTGTAATTAAGTTGATAAGGATCTTTTGCATAATAACTATCTAGTTTATGATGAATAAGTGCATATAAAAAAATTATCCTGTAAAGTTAGCATCATCCTATATAAACTTACAAGATTAATAAAAATAAAAAACAATGAGAAATTAGAAGCCGGTTTGATATTTTAAATAAGCGTGAAGTCACACCTATCTTGAGAGTCCACCAAGACTTCCTCTGAATTTGAAACAATCCAAGGAGTCTATTATTTTTTCATAGAGAAAAAAGAGAGAGTTACAAATGTGAGTTGTGTTTGAAAAAATTGTAAATTCATTTAACACCCATATATTTTTGGGTTTTGAGATTCTAAATCCATTTATAACCCATTTACTAAATACAACTAACTCATATAATGATTCACTCATCAAATATGAGTCCATTTTGACAAGTCGACTAAATTGCATGCTTAGTTTATTTTAGTGATTGCATTTTTGTACCACTATATGTCATCATAATATCTCCGAAGAAACACTCTCGTTGAATAATATTAGGCGAAAAGAGGAGTTCCCTCTATATTGGAAAACTATGGGGTGAACATGACCAATGAACTAATGCTCCATGATGTCAAGCCACCCTTTCCACTGCGAAACCATATCATTGTATCGCTTTTCTAGTTCTAAAATTCAGTTCGAACCAGACAGAACTTTGAGAAGCACCGAGCTCGAGAGCATTTCTATAGCTTCCCAAGAAACTCTTTGGAATTAATTATTTATTATAAAAAATTGAAAAAGTCCATGAAAATAACTCATCATAGTCAAACTGAAGTGCACAAAGAAAAGGAAGAAACTTGGGAAGTCTAAAATTCTGCAACATGGATGCAAGATCAGTTTCCATAAGCAGTGTGCTTCAGTATGGATGCGCAATCAATTTTAGTGATAATTGCTTCATTTCACAAGTGTAAAGATAGAGAATCCAAACTATATAGTTTACGCACTGATTGGTGCAATATTAATATGGCACGGCTTATTATTTTTGGCGTGAGGTATGAGACAGTGGGGCTTGGCAGGACAAATTGGTCATGCCAAATCCAACAGTTGATATTAATTTTCTTTTATCCGATGGCTGAGATCATGCACAAAACTTCGAGCCCATTACTACTTATTATTTTTGTTACATCGATTTTTGTCAGTTAAATCTGTGTATCCGTGCAACTACTCTTCTTTTCAGAATAGTAGATAATGGTTGAAAGGATATTGTGGAAACATGAATCATGTGCATAATACATTCCATGTTTATCACGAGTGGTTCAGGACAATCGATTACGAATCCTACGATGATATTCATATCATTAAAGTCTGAATCAGACCAAAGAAAAAGTCTGAAAATAGGACAAAGAGATTGCTCGGTGATCGAGGCAAATATGCTTGACCGTGTGTAACTGAAACAAAGTGAGAAAAGAAGCGATGAAGTTTGAGGAACGTGCAAAGCTATTTTCCAACCAAAGAGTTTATCAGACAAGAGAGTACAGATGGACCTCACTTTTGCAGGCATAGTTCATTCATGGGATTGTGGTAATAATGCATGGTTGCCTTCTTGGAAATAATAACTTTAATAATCAAATCATTCACCATGTAATGCTTATTATTAATAAGAACTCATATTTTCAAGTACCCGCCATTTGTAAAATATGTGATTGAATTAAACACCAATTAAAAGATCACGATGCGAGAAAAACTATGGCTTATAAAATTACAAGCGACATCACCAAACTCTTGTGATTGCAGTTCGGACTTGGTAGAGAGCAAGACAAATGTAATCTAGTCCTCGTCTTTTTGACAAGATGTAATGGATCTTCAGTTTCGTCGAGCACGATTTGTTTGAATGCCTCAGAGTTGCAATTCATTTTTTTCCCCCACTATTCCCCTTGAAGAATGCAATGAGAATTGTCTACCCGTATGCATATTTGAACAAGCAAAGTATGAATATGAAAGACCATAACATAAGCACATAGAATGAGAGAACACAACAATATGTATATTCACGGCCCTTGACATTATTTGCTAGTTTCAGAAGTTATAACCTGCAGCTTTTAACTATATGATAGGGTGCATAATCTGAAAGTCATCTATCTTAGCCTGTCAAAATTTGTGCTGTTAGACTATACATCAGATACATAATATAATCTCAAGCCTTAGCCACAGGTATAAGGTATAAATCAAACAAAGTGATACAAGGCAATCTTTCCATGAATATCTTCATATAAGATGGCTGCACCACCACATTGAAAAATGGATGCTCCGATTCAAATTTGTTGGCTAATTGAATCCTACCAAGAATAATACATTTGGAAATGATTGATCAAACATGTGATAGTCCGACCAACTTATTCACATCACTTTTATAAATCAATTTTATAAATTAATTCTTATAGTTGTAGTATTATTCTTTCTTGATAATACTCAAACGATATGTGTGTAAAAGAATTAAAAAAATTTATCTTAATTGGTGCTTGGCGAGACACAGGCTTACTCTAAACTCTAGATTGAGAAGACATTACAATTTCAAAAATAGTAGTACTCGAAAAAGACGAGCTATATCGACCCAAATAATTGTAAAAATAAGAAAAATAGAAAAGATCAACTTGACCTTGACTATAAGCATGGCTTGCCATCAAAGCCAAATTTTTTAAGGAAAAAAATGGTTTGTTAATTGCATGAACCTAGTCTTCTTGAGCCCAAATGATCTCACTTTTTATATTTCGTGATTTTCACTTGAGACCCAAGTGATACGCATTGAAACCCAAATATCACTCTATCTAATTATTTTAATAGCATGGAGTTTTTAACATGTTGAAATAGAGTTTCATGATGAAGGGAGAACATAAAATTAGACGATCAAAATTGACAGGTGTAAATTTTCAATTTACTTGAGAAATTACGAAATGTACGAGGTTAAGATTGTGTCATGATCAATATAGAGACATGCATAAGGATGTTTTATTTTCATCAAAGTTTGAGGTATTGATGTTTTACTATTGCTGGGAAAATTGCACAGTCGGTATTAAACGTATTGTACATAATGTAATCGAGTCGTAAATCTTTCGATTGAACTAATTTAATCTTAGCTTCTTTGAGAAAAAGTATAATCAAGTCCTCTCAATTAAGTTTCACCTGATTTATTGGACGTGTCATCCTAATCATGGCTAATTGTACTACGTGTAAGGGCGAAGGTGTGACGTGGACAAAAATTACATGAAACAATGTTATTTGTTCTTAGATAAACGGCGTGGTTGCTTGGTCGAGCGACTAAAGCCTCTAATAACCAATGAAAAAGTAATAGTAGATCCAACCACATATTTACTAAATGTGGACACGAGTGGGAGTGGGGACACCTCATTTATCTAATGTCTAGTCAAATTATTGCATCTTGTGGACCTAAGCAACGTACATAACTTTTTTCCAATGACAAAGCACTATCGATTGGGTATCCTATGAAGATATTCATATCATTATAGGCTGAAAAAGGACAAATAGATTGTCCGGTGACCGAGGCAAAGATGCTTGACAATAAGACACTGAAGGGAAGTGAACAAAAGGAGCGAAGAGTGACTCCAAGAACACAGGCCACCATGAAGTGGGGCGTGGAAGTTGCTTTACGGAGAACTTTGGGCCGCTTTTAATCCGGGAGATATATAGTCCAATTTACTTTGTCGATTCTCCTTGGATGAGCTAAAGACATAAAAGGGGTTCAAAAGGGGGCTTTTTCTGGTTCGTGGCCCAATTCACATAGCTCATCAGAAGATAAAATTTTCGTTTTGTAGTCCGTCAAAGCGTATCAAGCCCATTGGCTCCAGCCCAATTTATCCACCAATTAGGCCGTAGAAGCTGTAGCCCCTCTAGCCGGTGACCCTATCTGCTAAAGATCCGCTTGAAATCTTGGAATCCCATCGTTTCCGACGCTATTCATCGTTGTGCGCCACCACTCATCGACGCCATTGGTCGTTGTACGCCCATTAACCGGAAATGACATTGGGTCAATTTTCCAATTAGAGGAAATTCAAATAGAAATCTCAAATTGAAAGACCTATCGAAATTAAAATATTTCTTCAAAGTTGAAGTTGCAAGAAATAAAAGTGGAATTTTCCTTTCACAAATGACATCAAAACACTATTCATTCAAGCAAGAACATACCGCGGACAACAAACTCACACGATTTCCAAAAGCGAATTTCAAGCCGCATATAGCACATATGAGCAATCTAGAGACAAAAATACCTTCCCTAACAATAATAGGGAAATGAACAAATATGTGCAGCAACAATAAGAGACGAATGAATCGAGATCAAGTCGGATTCAAGAATGATACTCAACAAGCGAAACCTCAACACAAACTAATAGCATGGGAATGGGTAAGCATGACATTAGAAGACACAGCAATGCGGTCATCTCATCCAATCGTGTATCAATAAAAGCAATATAACTCCTAGAATGACTAGGAATACTACCTCAAATCGGCCTCCGCTCTAAGGACATCTAGGAGGGATAGGGCGACGGGAGCCCGGTGGTGGCTCGACGGCGGCCGGTAGATGGCAAGTGGATGGAGTTGCTTCTGCGAGAGAAATTGGTGTATTCGCCCAACTATTGATGGAGTCGAGAAAAAAAAATAGAGAGGAAAAAACTACAAAAAAACCTGAAACTATATCCACCGCGACACTTTTACCCTACACTTGTAAATGTGTCACACATGTTACAGGTTTTGGGTTTTCTGATGTCAAAAGAAAAAGTTTGTTACAGTGGACACAATTTTGGATTTTAAAAAGTCGAGTAAATTTATCATAATAAATATAATTCGAAATTTTGGGTGTTTTTTTTTTTTTAAAAGAAGATAATTTGTGAGTCATTAGATGAATCTTCCTTTTTTTATTCTCGTCGTTTTCTCTTCAAGCTCCTCGCCGCCGCCCATCTTCACACTCCGGCCTATCGTCTCGGGCGATGACGACTCTTGATTTGGCCTCGGATTCCGTCATCGCCGGTGGGAGTGGCCACCGGTCAATCGGATGAAGCTCTTGTGAGCACCAGGCCACATCCCCCTCTCCCTTTGCGCGCGGCTTAGACGGGGCGAAACGATGGACGCAAAGCTGACGGCGGCGATGGAATCCGAAAGGCGGCGAACAAGCCAAAAACCCACCGAAAGGTTCAATCGCATACGAAACAACCTGATGGTGCAGCGGCGGCGGTAGCGGCGTGAGAGAGAGAGAGGAGAACAAAAAAAGAATGGAGGAAGACTTGATGGAAACTGAGGATGGACCGAGAGAAATGGAAAGAGAGAGAGAGAGATGACTCGACTCCAATGGAATGAAGAGGGGGATTGATCTCTCTAGCTGACGATGATTCACTACAACCGCCGATGGGAAGCATCGCCCAGCCATTCGTCCAGATCGAGCTCTTTGCCGTTCGTTGCTTCCGGCACCCACCAAATGTCTTTGCGTCGTACGAGCGAGAAGGCGTCCGGTGAATTGCGCAAGAGAGAAACAGAGGGTGAGACGATTCTGAAACAACAAATAGAGGAAGACACGCCTGGAGAAATCTCCACAGACAGCCGGTTCCTCGTGACAATCAGGCGATGACCGTCAATGAACAGTCAGGCTGTTTCGTCTCTGATTGAACTCTGGAATCAATATAAATAGACTCCAACTTTGCCTGTTGATTTCTGTTTCGTTTTGTTTTCTAAAATTCTCTTCACTGTCTTCCGAAGTTCCATTGCGGTCGATTACATTGTGGAGGAGGAATCGAGTTTGCGTGGAAGGTATTCGATGGAATGACGAAACCGGACTCTGTTTCGAAGAATACCTATGAGAGAGAGAGAGAGAGAGAGAGAGAGAGAGAGAGAGAGAGAGAGAGAGAGAGAGAGAGGATCAGTGGGCTTTATTGAACGCGGGATGTTGTCGATTCTAAGGCTGCGCATGGCAACTTGCCAAATAGCGTTTGATTCCGTTCTTTTGTTCCCCGAATCAGTTTGGGAATAGAAATCCATTTGTTTAATTTTTTGATTCTGGGCACAAATTCTTGCAAATTTGTGCCTAGAATCAGTTTTGGAACAGAATCAAGAATAAAAAAAAAGTAGCTTCTTGATTCTGGGAACAAAAATGAGAATCAGTTTTTTTTTTCTTCTTCTTTTTCTTGTTTTTTAGTATAGCTTCTAATGTCCGGCACGAGGGCCACCCTCATCGTAACTAGCGAGATTAAAATATTTTAATAAAAAAATATTATTAATAAAAAAAATTTTACCGGCCATGGAAAAAAATAAAAAAAATATTATTAATAAAAAAAATTTTACCGGCCATGGCGAAAAAAATAAAAAATATGTTATTAATAAAAAAAATTTTACCGGCCATGGCCAACAACCAGGCCATGGCGAAAAAAATAAAAAATATATTTTCAATTAAAATATTTTTTATTTAAAATATTTTAATAAAAAATATTATTAATAAAAAAATTATTTATAAAAAAATATTTTACCAGCCATGGCCAGCGACCAGGACATGGCAAAAAAAATAAAAAATAATAATTTCAATAAAAATATTTTACCGGCCATGGCCAGCGACCAGGCCATGGCTAAAAAAAATAAAAAAATATTTTCAATAAAAATATTTTTTAGTAAAATATTTTTAAAAAAAATTATTAATAAAAAAAAGTTTATAAGAAAATTTTTTACCAGCCATGGCCAAAAAAATAAAAATTATTTAATTAAAAAATATTTTACCGGCCATGGCCAAGAAGGAGGAGAAGAAAAAAAGAAAAGAAAGAAATATTAAAATATTTAAAATGTTATTAAAATATTATTAATAAAAATAAATTTTATGCCGTTACCAAACGCATTTCTGTTCTCGGGCACAGAATTTTGGGCCGTTACCAAATGCCTTTAAATGCTCAGAATCAGTTTCCAAGCATAGAATCAAAAAGAATCATTTCTGACCAGAATCTGTTCCCGGGCACAGAATGGTTGTCATGCGCAGCCTAAGACGAAAAGCCACTGCCAGAGGCAGCTCCGATGCTGTGTTGTTGGGAGAGAGAGGTTGCGGAATAGTTGTGTTCGTTACAGGGTTATGCTATTGTGGCAAAAGAGATGATTGTGAGAGAGGCTCCAAAATACTGCGCCCGATGAGGAATTGTCTGCAGATCCTAAGAGTCTTTCCTAATGGGTGGTGAGGAGGTGGGAGAATACCAAGGGGCCTACAAGGTGTCTTAAAGGTTTCCTGTGGTTTTTATGCAGCGCGTTAGTTGCATTATTTGAATGCGTTGTTGTCAAGGAGTGGATAGTTTGCATGGTCGCAAATCTAATTGGTGTTTGCTCAAGTCCCATGTTCAGTTGATAACATGACGGTATCAACCTAAGCACAGAAAAATGAGGTATACATGACACATATGCTCCAGTATAATATCATAGGTGCGGCATGGGACCGTTGTTACTACTTTGATTAACTCAGCTTGTAATGTTTGGTATTAGCTGCAGAAAGCTTCACCGTCTCCTTCATCGTTTTCCTGCCTTCTTTTGTTCGAAAGGGTAAGCAATCATTCACAGATTCTGGGCATGCTCGTCTTGTTCCGAAGCGGTAATTGCTTTTGCTATTCAATGACTCTTCGCCCCCATAAACTTTGATCGGTGACCTATTGTTGCATGGATTAGCCGCTGTCCTCTAACTTCTTGTTCCATTTGGTGATGAGGGTAATTAGTCGATGATTCAATCTTGTTGAGTTCGATTTGTTAATTTGTGTTCTGGTGTTCTAGGGGTTGAACAAATTTCTTATTGGGATCTGCTTTGCTTCGTGATTATTTGTATCGATATTATGCATTGTTTCATTTTGTTATAATGCGGTGTAGGAAATTGGTGAGCTCCTAAAGCTCACTCCTAGGCAATGTCATTGTTTATTATAGGCCATTTGCTGCATTTGTTTCTCTTGTATACATTTATTTAGTGACAGCATATTAGCATAAAGACTCTCGAAATACAAATCATAGAGATGTGAGGAAGTATCTTTGTGGATTTTTCAACACTACATAATGTAGAGATATCTGAGTCACGAGTAGTTGATAAGCCATTAGAGGTATTATTTGTGACTGATGTGTAACTATCTTTGTCGGGCATAGGTACGGACCTCTCCCAAAAAAAAATCATGTGCTCAATCAGTCCCATTCGTCCATTCAAGGGGATCCGAAGGTAGAGTTTGGTTTAATTGTCTCGACTCTGACTTGAATAAATGGCTCGTCCATTTTGATGTTATTCTACTCATATATTTGTTATGAACTTATAAATAAGACATGTAGTTTGTGTATTCTTTTTGATCGCCATAGCTAGTTAATTGCTTATTAACCGTTATTGTGTATCTTAACAAGGAAAATACTCTTTATTATCAACGAAAAATGACGAAAAAATGATAAATGAGAAAATGACCAAAAATGGAAGTTGCATTTAGATTTAAAATTGAGTATTACGTTTCACCGCATCCTATTTTTATTAGTGTCCCATTATCATCGTTTAAGGTAGAGAATTTTCATGTTTAGATTCAAACTTAGCTCACTTGGTTCCTACCCCAGGGTTTAATAACAAGGTGATGTATATATTCCTTGCCCGAAAGTGTATGGGGTTTTACTATCCTGCACTTTAACTTCATAGTCTCTACTTTCATACTCTATCTCGATTTGATGTTTCTCTTTATCTTGCTTTGATGCGTCGATTACCTTATGTGTTTGAACTAATGTTGATCGATCGTGCAACCGTTGGTGCAAGGTCACAATCCCCTGCCGATTCTTCCCAAGACCGCCCCCTTTGTAACCCATTTTCTCAAAGCAACTTCATTCCAATTCCCTTGGTGTATACTTCTCGAAGCAGCCCACATTCCCCGAATCATAATGAATCCCTCTTAGCACCCCCCTCCTTGCCGTGCATTCTTCTCCAATTAGGATTGCTCTTTCCTCCTCTCCGCTCCCTCCGTGATCTTCCGCCCGAATGCCGTCGGCAAGAAACTCTCCTCCCCCTCCTCTCCGTTCTCATCGAAACCGTCCTCTCCGCTTCTTAAACCCCAAACCCACACCAGCGCCAGCCCCTAAGCCCGGCCTATCCTCGTCCATGGCAGCAGACTCGTCATCCTCATTCTCCCTCCTCGAATTCTCATCAAGGTCTCTGTTCAGCATGACCGTGCCAGTGGACACGAAATTCACGGGTTTCGACAGATCGGTCTTACCTAGGAGGTCCTTGTTCTTCCGCCACTTCCTCTTGGAGGACTTGTCGGAGTCCGAATCGGAGTCCTCCGACGCGAAGACGCCGTAGATCACGTCCTCCTTGGTCTGCGCCCACTTCTCCCTCTGCCGCCGGTAGTAGAACTCCCCGTCGATCCACTGCCCATCGTCATAATCGTTGTCCATCCCGAACCTCTCCATCTCCTGGTCCTCGTCCATCTTCCACAATCCCTGTTAAACCGAACCGAAGCAAGGAGCCTAGGTTTCGGAGGGCTTCGCAGGCGGGGAGAGAGAGGGGGGCGGCGCTGACGCCGGATGCCGAGGCGACCGGCGGCGGTTGGAGGCGGAGATGGGCGGTGCAGCTTGGCTCGAGGGTGGAGAGAGAGATCGAGAAGAAGCAATAGTGACCGATGCAAGAAGAAACACTGAGAAATGGAAAACCTAATGGATCTTCTTCTTCTTCATCCTCTTCCGTTTTCAATTTCTCGGATGTTAACAATTATTCTTGATTTTTTGATAATTCCCTATTTTACTTTAAGGAGAGGAAATTTATTTATCGTGATTTATTTTTAATTTATGTTGGTAACATGTTGATAATCGGGACTAAAATTGGGTAAATTTTCCAATTATAGACTTAAGAAGATTGAAAAAAACATTTCTTTAGGAATTTAAGTTGCGAGAAATAAAAACAGAACTTTCCTTTAACAGTAGGAAGTATATGTTGGATATTGTAAAGGACGGGGGAATGGCACGACACAAGCCTAATAATTTTCCCAATTAAGCTCAAAACTTGAAATTATCGAGGATTTTGTTTTCTAGGTGTACTTCAAGCCAATTTATGAAAAAATCGAAGGTATTGTCAAATAACGATTCAAAATTAAAAGGGTACGTCATGACAAAAAAAATTGTAACAAAAACCCCGTTGTCAGCAAACGTACCAAATATTTGTAGCCTTCTCATTGAAAACTGACTTGTTTAGAACCTATACAGTAAGCAAGGCAAGAATGGCATGAAGGTTCGTATAAGGTTAGAACTATAAGCTAAGCACCCAAACCAGAGAAAGCAAGAAGAGGTCTAGGTGGAATCCTCATTTAAATACAAGGATACAAGAGAGTATGGTTTGCAAAGACGTCAACCAATTTGTACATTTTAAGGAAGAGAGTCCTCTTTTGGTCTCTTAATCCAGGGGTAACTTTTCATCATTACTTAAAAAGTGAAAAATCATCAATAACTCCCACTCTTCACCTCTCTCTGCTTTCTAAATGTAAATAGTTAATTGTCGAACAAAAGCAATAAAAAGGTAATGGCATCTTTTTATCGAGGGACTATCTATCATTTTAAAATTTTTAATAGATGTCAGTAACTGAATCTAACGGAAATGGCACTTGTCACGCCCCGAACCCTATCGAGCTCGCGACATCCGCCACTGGTCGATTTATGCGACATCCCAGGGTTGTCGCCGACCTCAATTACAATCATCAGAGATTTAAATCCATAGCGGATACTACAATTAATCCCGGACAATTTAAAACTGGGGAAACATTCAGGGAGAATATACATATTCCTTTCTCATTCGAACTTATACCATAATATTCACAATCTTACAAACCTTAATATACATGTGCACACCGTATTAAAACCATCGAAATCAAAATGGACCGATGACCTGGCATTCTACCTCAAAAATGGTACTCTCCAAAATCTATCATTATGAACCCCTAATGATAGCCCCTACGCCCTTTACTCGGCGTCCATTCTGAGTCTGACTCATCCCCATCTGAATCTGAACTTCCCTGATCGGCTTGCACCTCCGAAGACTCCGTCTCCGCCTCAATCTCAATCGGGTGATTGATGTCGCCCGACTCAGTTCGAACTTCATTCTGATTCTCCTCAGCTAGAATATCAAAGAAATTGTACGCAGGCACGAAATTGGGATCCATATATTGCTCAAAAGGGAGTATATATTCCGGGTCTCCTACAGGCTCTTCCGACATCTCAGACTCGTCATTAGGCTCTACCTTGGGTTCTATTTCGGGCTCCGCTTCCTCTGGTTCTTCCTCGGGGATCGGTTCTAAATCTATGTCCATTGGTTCAGCTTCAGCTTGCGATGCTTCAGGCTCGGGTTCATGCTCAGCCTCCGAAGATCCTTGAGCTGCCGGCGCTGGATGCATTCCAGATTGCGCTAAACTAACCTTTGTACTGGTCAACTCTCCATCTATCGGAGGTATGGCAGCCGGGTCCCAATCCCCAACGAGATCAAACGGAACATCAAAACCCCTAACGGGCCCGAACTCATCTCCATCTACATCCCGGAAGAACCAGGCAGTATAAACATGGGTCTCCCATAAAGGTAATCCTACTTCTACGAAAACCGTTGTGGTATGCTTAATCCAGTCATTCCATCACCCATCGGAAATTCTGCAACCTCATTCTCGGTGTGCACTGGCACCCCAAAACGCTCTGGTGGCTGTGGCGGAGGATTCATGGATCTGGTCGGGGTTCTGAAAATGTTGGTTGAAACAACCATGAGAACACTTCTCAGCAAGTTCACCCCTAAACCCCACCTAGGCTATCACGTACCTCCAGACAATTAAACAAACACAAACACAATCACATACACGCAATCACATGCAGGCACAATTCTCATTTCAGACATTCATTTCATTCTCATCATATCTTTTTCCACATTCCTCGCCAGTGACCCGCGTAAAAGTACACGCCTCAGGTACACTGCGACCTCTTTTCACAACACTTCCGGGCCCGCGTAAACGTACACGCCTCAGGCCATGTTTCTTGTCCGCGTTGAAGTACACGCCTCAGGCTCAACACCTACCACCTACTGCGCAACCCGCGTTGAAGTACACGCCTCAGGCTAGCAGTCTTCCGGTAATACCGGGCATCGTCCCGCGTAAACGAACACGCCTCAGGACGGCACAATTTCCACGAACACATATCACACCACACCCACTTTCTTACTCATGCACATGCTCCACAAGCATTTACCACATTTAACTGGCCAATCACACGTGGCCCGTGCACGCATTAATTACACATGACCCATGCTCACTCAGCATTTAACAAGGCCAATTTTAATAATTAAATCAGTCTGGCCCACGCGTGCACCCAACAGGCATATTTCAATCAGGCAATTACACAACCATGCACTCAATTTCATCACTAAAATTCAGTCACAGTTTAAACACACCATAAACGCACAATTTGCCATTTTTCTCCAACCAAATGGCGTCAAATCAATTCCGGTCCTTCACGAGACTTTCTCGCCATTAATTGCCGGTTCTAAAAATCCAACTTGCGTCCCGATCGGCCCATCACAGCCCAATGAACAGTCATCCACAGCCCACTGTCGACCTTCAATCACCTGCCAAAATTTCCCAAATTCCATTCTAAGGCCCGCCCATGGGTTTTGTTCATAAATCAAGCAAATTCCACATAATATTAAACCCGATTTCTCCCCAAAAATCATCCATCGATACCCGAAGTCCTAAATTGGGTTTAGAGCGCGACTTACCTAGTTCTAGACTCACGGAGCTAGAACAGAAAGCGGCGGCACTTAATCGGGAACGGCGGCGAACGGCGGCGCGGCTTGGCGGCGAGAACGGCGACGGCGGGGGCGCGGCTTGCCTTGGCCGAGACCCACGGCCACACGGGGAGAGAGATAGAAGGAGAGGGACGGCGTGGGGCTGGCGGTGGTGCGGCGGTCCGGCGAGCGTACGGACGGCGGCGACGGGTGAGCACGGGGCGGCGTTCGGCGGGGGAAGGGGGCTCACGGTTGAGGGGGGCCTTCGGTGGGGGAGGGGGACCGAATGGGAAAGAGAGGAGAAAGAGAGACTAGACTTAAATAGTGCCAATTTTGACCAAATTTGGCAAATGAACAAAATACCCTTCTCTCACATTTTTTATCCAACGGTCCAGATTCGATCTAATCTTGAAACCGACGGCCTAGATCGAATCTTGCCAAAAATATCCAAGGGCAATCTTGTAATTTCTCAAAAAGTCTAAGGGCAAAATTGTCTTTTTCAACTTTTAGGGAAAAATTACCAAAATGCCCTTGCCCTTTAAAACTAACCCTTTAATAAATTCCAAGGGAAAAATTGTCACTTTCTCCGTTTCTCGCCGAAATCGAACTTTTCTGAAAAATCCGAAGAAATCCAAAGTTGTACGTTCCAATTACAACGTCGTCCAAAGGCCCTTTTGTGATTTTCCGAATTTTCTGACGCTCGGTTTGGTCTCTACTCAATATTCCAATTATATATTCATAACGTAACTCGAGCGTTTCTCAGACTAACGGGTGGCTTTTGGGGAAATTCACCTATACGACCCGTGACTGATACTAAATCGAGTCACGTACAATTTATTCAGACCGTAATGACTTCGGTTGTCATTTAAATCGCGAGGATCGATCACTAGGTCCGATGAGTACGATCGTTCGGAATAAATTCGGGATCGTTCGTCAATTCATTTCGTGGTCCGGCGGAATCACCCGCGATCCACTACTATGACAGTGGCGAACTGACCCTTAGTTATCCTTGGATCGGCCTACTATGGCTCAAAAAGTCACCTCGGCGATTTTATGGTCGAAAGTCAATTCATGATCGAATTCTTACTTTGTCGCACGAATTTTAAGTCCCCAGTTAGCCTTTCCCTAATGGTTAGTATCCCAGGAATGATCAGTTCCGGGTGAGAACTAGCTACAAGTACATTAATAAAATAATTCATTTTATAAATCCCAAATGATCGAAATTTTGGAATGTCACAATCTTCCCCCTTTACAAAAATTTCGTCCTCGAAATTTACAAATCTCACCACTACCCAACATTTACAAATCTTACTACTGCTCAAACAACTGGGGGTATTGACGTTGCATCATCTCCTCACTTTCCCAAGTTGTGCCTTCAGTCCCGTGGTGCTCCCAAATAACTTTGACCATCGGGATTGTCTTGTTCCTCAAAACTCGCTCCTTACGATCTTCGATTCTTACCGGTCTCTCGACATAAGACACTCTGTCATCAACTTCGATCTCCTCATAATTCAACACATGCGTCGGATCCGATTCATATTTCCTTAACATCGATACGTGGAACACATTATGCACTCGCGATAAATTTGGCGGTAAATCTAGGATCACGATCTGATGTTATCGACACGGGTACCCCATGCAATCGAACTATCTGCTCTACGTACAACTCAGCATATCGATCTAATGCGAAGTCCTTTCGCACAGCCAAAAAGTGTGCCGACTTGGTCAATCTGTCGACAATCACCCAGATAGCATCATGACCTCTTTGGCTTTTCGGCAATCCCGTCACAAAGTCCATAGTTATGTGCTCCCACTTCCATTCTGGAATTTTCAAAGGTCGCAATAATCCCCCGGGCTTACAATGTTGCGCTTTCACTTGCTGACACGCCAGGCACTTAGCCACGTGTTTAGCGATATCCGCCTTCATACCATTCCACCAGTAATATTGTCTCAAATTCCGATACATTTTAGTACTACCTGGATGGATACTATAACTGCTACGATGCGCTTATAACAGAATCTCCTCCTTAAGCCCCGCATCGTCAGGCACACATAACCGTCCTCGGAATTTCAATATCCCGTCTTCAGACACTTGAAAATCTGGCCTTCTCTTGGCCGCTTCCATCTTTAGAATCTTTTGAATTTCCTGATTCGAAGATTGCAACATCTTAATTTTAGTCTGAATCTCCGGTTCAATCCTAAGCATAGCCAGCAAGCTCGAGACTTGACTCACTTCGAATCTGAACTCCGAGTCTCGTACTTTTTCTTACAGTGTCCACTCCTTGACCATCAAATGTGCTATACTCGATTTACGACTCAAAGCATTGGCTACCCGGTTAGCCCGGGATGATATAAAATTTCGCAGTCGTAATCCTTCAACAACTCCATCCACCGACGCTGCCTCATGTTTAACTCCTTTTGGGAAAACAAATACTTGAGGCTCTGATGGTCTGTATAAATCTGAAACTTCTCTCCGCATAAATAATGTCGCCAAATCTTCAAGGCGAATACTATGGCGGCCAATTCCAAGTCATGCGTCGGATAGTTCAACTCATGCGGTCTTAACTGCCTTGATGCATAAGCTACTACTCGCCCATTTTGCATGAGTACACATCCCAATCCTTTCAACGACGCATCACTATATATATCATATCCTCCAGGTCCTGACGGAATAGTCAATACTGGTGCTGTTGTCAATCTATGCTTCAATTCTTGAAAACTCCTCTCACATCTATCTGACCATTCAAATCTCGTTTCCTTTTTCAGCAAATGCGTCAACGGCGTTGCTCTTGCCGAAAACCCTTCTACGAAACGACGATAATATCCTGCTAAATCCAGAAAACTTCGAACCTCTGTTACCGTCGTGGGTCTAGGCCACTTCATCGCAGCTTCAATCTTCGATGGATCTATTGAGATTCCTTCCCCCGAGATCACATGTCCAAGAAACGCGACTCGATTGAGCCAAAACTCACACTTGCTAAACTTAGCATATAGTGCGTTCTCCCTTAAAGTCTGTAGGACCTTACTCAAATGGAATTCATGCTCCTCGGGACTTTTCGAATACACCAATATATCGTCTATAAAAACGATCACAAACTAGTCCAAGAATTCTTTGAACACCCGATTCATCAGGTCCATAAAGGCAGCGGGGGCGTTTGTCAATCCAAACGGCATTACCGTAAATTCATAATGTCCATACCTCGTCCTAAATGCCGTCTTCGGTATATCCTCATTCCAAACCCTCAACTGATGATACCCCGTTCTCAAATCAATTTTAGAGAACACCGAAGCCCCTTGCAACTGATCAAACAAACCATCAATTCTCGGTAAGGGATATTTATTTTTAATCGTCACCTGATTCAGCTGCCTGTAATCTATACACAACCTCAATGATCCATCTTTCTTCCTTACAAATAACACCGGCGCTCCCCACGGAGACGCACTGGGACGAATAAATCCATCATCCAACAATTCCTGCATCTGCACCTTTAACTCTTTTAACTCCGACAACGACATTCTATAAGGTGCTTTCGAAATTGGCTCGGTTCTAGGTGCCAATTCGATTACAAATTCTACCTCCCTCGCTGGTGGTAGTCCCAGCAATTCCTGAGGGAACACATCGGGATACTTGCACACCACTGCTAAATCCTCAAGCCTCGGCTCTTCGGCCGTTGAATCAACTACTGCCGCTAGGAACCCTTGACAACCTTCACTCAGCAATTTCGTCATTTCTAGCGACGAAATCCATGGAATCGAGGGTCCTCCTCGACTTCCCACAAATTTAAATTCCGGATGTCCAACAGGATTAAATTGGATCACCCTGCTATTGCAGTCCATTACCGCTCTCTGCTTAGATAGCCAATCCATGCCCACTATCACATCAAAATCATACATGTCTAGGACTGCTAAATCGATCATTTCCTCCCTATCCTCAATCACAATCTTATAGTTTGGACAACCCAACGAGACCAGCAGTTTATCATTCAAGGGAGTGGTCACACATAATACCACATCAAGCAATTGCGGTTCCAAACCAATTAAATCAACAAACTGTTTCGATACGAAAGAATGTGAAGCTCCAGGGTCAAACAAAACATATGCAGCATGGTTGCAAAGAGAAATCGTACCTGTGACAACCCCTGGTGCATTCTCAGCCTCTCGTCTGGTCATAGCATACACTAGTCCTTGCGCTTGAGGCCTATTCAGGTTTGCTGTCTGAGCTGCTCCAGCCTGATTCCCATTCCGAGGCGGCGGCAATGCAGGCGGCCTATTCTGTCTGGGATTGGGGCAATTCCTTATGTGATGACCGAATTCCCCACATCCAAAACACGCTCCACCCCGGGTTGGACAAGGTCCATTCCCATGTCTACCTCCACAAATTCTACACGGTCCATTGAAATTCCTAACTGGTTTTCCAATATTCCTTTTTATAGAAGGAGTAAAGCTCTTGCTATCCATCATCGGCCTCTTTCCAAGGTTACGATTGTCCCTACCCTGGACAAATCTCGACCCAGAAGCGATGGCCCGATCCACCTGATCTCGCTCTAGAATCTGGGCCCTATCAAATATTTCCTCATACGTCTGCAGATTTACCAGTAACAACTGGCTACGAATATCAGTCTTTAATCCGTCCCGAAATCTTCGCGCCTTGTCATCGGGATGTTCCACCATTCTCGGCGCAAACTTAGACAGTCTCGCAAATTCTGCCTCATACTGATCTACTGTCATCTGACCCTGACGGAGTCTCATAAACTCTGCTAACTTTCTCTCCCTAGCACTTGCCGAGAAATATTTTTCATAAAACCTCTCAGTAAAAACAGCCCAAGTTCGGTCTGTGTCTTCCGAGAACACCCTATCCTTGGTGGCTTTCCACCAATCATTCGCGTTGTCCTGCAATTGATATACCGCCAGAGTTACTTTCTCATGATCATTGCACTCTAACACCTCAAAAGCCTTCTCGAGTTCCTCTACCCACTGAGGTGCAGCCTCAGGGTCACCTTTCCCAGAGAACTTAGGCGGTTTAAGCTTTATGAACTGTTCTACCAGTTGATGCATCGGTCTATTTACAATCACATGCCCCTGTCCTTGATTCTCATTATCATTATCAACAGCAACGGCCACAGCAGCCTTGGCAGCTTGGGCATTCGCAGCAGCTCTTTCCTGAGTCTGCTATCCTAACAGATTTCCGATCTGTTCTAAGGTTCTCATGACAGCTTCCATTCTAGGGTCCTCCGCAGGTCTAACTTCTACTCTGGGGTCCACTGCAGCTCCAGCATCAACCCCAAGATTTTCTATCGCTTCTACACCCATGCCGAGGTCCTCTACAGCCCTAGCTCGAGCACGAGCTCGACTTCTTGTTCCCCTTCCAGCGCCCTTTCTTGGGACTCTTCCTACGCCTCTTCCTTCACTGCTCATTGTCGTAATTCTACCACTCTCCTACCTGCTATAATTCCATTTAGGAATTAGCAATCTAGGCCCACTAGATTAATCCAATCCTAAGCAGTGAATTAACACAAGAGTTCACTCAGCAAATAATCCCTCACTGCCAATCACGAAGTCACAATCACAAGAGTCTGAACACTTACCTCAGGTCCAGACGCACCTGCATTTCAATTACCACAACAATTAACTTACTCAATCAATCACAACAAACAATCTGGAGGCACGTGTAGCTCATTCCGCCCTACAACTCACTAAAGTCTCCCTAGTTCTACCCCACAATCTCTCCTCCTTATCACTCCAAACTTCGACCAGTTTAGATCGAGCTGACCTTGCTCTGATACCAATTCAAAAGGGGATGTTACGCCCCGAATCCTATCGAGCTCGCGACATCCGCCACTGGTCGATTTATGCGACATCCCAAGGTTG
The DNA here is from genome assembly GCF_021117445.2 of Syzygium oleosum. NCBI lineage: Eukaryota > Viridiplantae > Streptophyta > Magnoliopsida > Myrtales > Myrtaceae > Syzygium > Syzygium oleosum. The sequence continues at coordinate 2,465,576 of NW_026607501.1, read as the reverse complement.
TCGCCGACCTCAATTACAATCATCAGAGATTTAAATCCACAGCGGATACTACAATTAATCGCGGACAATTTAAAACTGGGGAAACATTCAGGGAGAATATACATATTCCTTTCTCATTCGAACTTATACCATAATATTCACAATCTTACAAATCTTAATATACATGTGCACACCGTATTAAAACCATCGAAATCAAAATGGACCGATGACCTGGCATTCTACCTCAAAAATGGTACTCTCCAAAATCTATCATTATGAACCCCTAATGATAGCCCCTACGCCCTTTACTCGGCGTCTATTCTGAGTCTGACTCATCCCCATTTGAATCTGAACTTCCTTGATCGGCTTGCTCCTCCGAAGACTCCGTCTCCGCCTCAATCTCAATCGGGTGATTGATGTCGCCCGACTCAGCTGGAACTTCATTCTGATTCTCCTCAGCTAGAAAATCAAAGAAATTGTACGCAGACACGAACTTGGGATCCATATATTGCTCAAAAGGGAGTATATATTCCGGTTCTCCTACAGGCTCTTCCGACTCCTCAGACTCGTCATTAGGCTCTACCTCGGGTTCTATTTCGGGCTCCGCTTCCTCTGGTTCTTCCTCGTGGATCGGTTCTAAATCTATGTCCATTGGTTCAGCTTCAGCTTGCGATGCTTCGGGCTCGGGTTCATGCTCAGCCTCCGAAGATCCTTGAGCTGCCGGCGCTGGATGCATTCCAGATTGCGCTAAACTAACCTCTGTACTGGTCAACTCTCCATCTATCGGTAGTATGGCAGCCGGGTCCCAATCCCCAACGAGATCAAACGGAACATCAAAACCCCTAAAAGGCCCGAACTCATCTCCACTACATCCCGGAAGAACCAGGCGGTATAAACATGGGTCTCCCATAAAGGTAATCCTACTTCTACGAAAACCGTTGTGGTATGCTTAATCCAGGTCATTCTATCACCCATCGGAAATTCTGCAACCTCATTCTCGGTGTGCACTGACACCCCAAAACGCTCTGGTGGCGGTGGCGGAGGATTCATGGATCTGGTCGGGGTTCTGAAAATGTTGGTTGAAACAACCATGAGAACACTTCTCAGCAAGTTCACCCCTAAACCCCACCTAGGCTATCACGTACCTCCAGACAATTAAACAAACACAAACACAATCACATACACGCAATCACATGCAGGCACAATTCTCATTTCAGACATTCATTTCATTCTCATCATATCTTTTTCCACATTCCTCGCTAGTGACCCGCGTAAAAGTACACGCCTCAGGTACACTACGACCTCTTTTCACAACACTTCCGGGCCCGCGTAAACGTACATGCCTCAGGCCATGTTTCTTGCCCGCGTTGAAGTACACGCCTCAAGCTAGCAGTCTTCCGGTAATACCGGGCATCGTCCCGCGTAAACGAACACGCCTCAGGACGGCACAATTTCCACGAACACATATCACACCACACCCACTTTCTTACTCATGCACATGCTCCACAAGCATTTACCACATTTAACTGGCCAATCACACGTGGCCCGTGCACGCATTAATTACACATGACCCATGCTCACTCAGCATTTGACAAGGCCAATTTTAATAATTAAATCAGTCTGGCCCACGCGTGCATCCAACAGGCATATTTCAAAATGGCAATTACACAGCCATGCACTAAATTTCATCACTAAAATTCAGTCACAGTTTAAACACACCATAAACGCACAATTTGCCATTTTTCTCCAACCAAATGGCGTCAAATCAATTCCGGTCCTTCACGAGACTTTCTCGCCATTAATTGCCGGTTCTAAAAATCCAACTTGCGTCTCGATCGGCCCATCACAGCTCAATGAACAGTCATCCACAGCCCACTGTCGACCTTCAATCACCGGCCAAAATTTCCCAAATTCCATTCTAAGGCCCGCCCATGGGTTTTGTTCATAAATCAAGCAAATTCCACATAATATTAAACCCAATTTCTCCCCAAAAATCATCCGTCGATACCCGAAGTCCTAAATTGGGTTTAGAGCGCAACTTACCTAGTTCTAGACTCACGCGGCTAGAACGGAAAGCGGCGGCACTTAATCGGGAACGGCGGCGCGGCTTGGCGGCGACGACGGGGGCGCGGCTTGGCTTGGCCGAGACCCACGGCCACACGGGGAGAGAGAGAGAGAGAAGGAGAGGGACGGCGTGGGGCTGGCGGTGGTGCGGCGGCGAGAACGGCACGGCACGGCGGCGGTCCGGCGAGCGTACGGACGGCGGCGACGGGCGAGCACGGGGCGGCCTTCGGCGGGGGAAGGGGGCTCACGGTTGAGGGGGGGCCTTCGATGGGGGAGGGGGACCGAATGGGAGAGAGAGGAGAGAGAGATACTAGACTTAAATAGTGCCAATTTTGACCAAATTTGGCAAATGAACAAAATACCCTTCTCTCACATTTTTTATCCAACAGTCCAGATTCGATTTAATCTCGAAACCGACGGCCCAGATCGAATCTTGCCAAAAATATCCAAGGGCAATCTTGTAATTTCTCAAAAAGTCCAAGGGCGAAATTGTCTTTTCCAACTTTTAGGGAAAAATTACCAAAATGCCCTTGCCCTTTAAAACTAACCCTTTAATAAATTCCAAGGGAAAAATGGTCACTTTCTCCGTTTCTCGCCGAAATCGAACTTTTCTAAAAAATCCTAAGAAATCCAGAGTTGTACGTTCCAATTACAACGTCGTCCAATGGCCCTTTTGTGATTTTCCGAATTTTCTGACGCCCGGTTTGGTCTCTACTCAATATTCCAATTATATATTCATAACGTAACTCGAGCGTTTCTCAGACTAACGGGTGGCTTTTGGGGAAATTCGCCTATACGACCCGTGACTGATACTAAATCGAGTCATGTACAATTTATTCAGACCGTAATGACTTCGGTTGTCATTTAAATCGCGAGGATCGATCACTAGGTCCGATGAGTACGATCGTTCGGAATAAGTTCGGGATCGTTCGTCAATTCATTCAGTGGTCCGGTGGAATCACCCGCGATCCACTACTATGACAGTGGCGAACTGACCCTTAGTTATCCTTGGATCGGCCTACTATGGCTCAAAATGTCACCTCAGCGATTTTATGGTCGAAAGTCAATTCACGATCGAATTCTTACTTTGTCGCACGAATTTTAAGTCCCCAGTTAGCCTTTCCCTAATGGTTAGTATCCCATGAATGATCAGTTCCGGATGAGAACTAGCTACAAGTACATTAATAAAATAATTCATTTCATAAATCCCAAATGAGCGAAATTTCGGAATGTCACAATCTTCCCCCCTTACAAAAATTTCGTCCTCGAAATTTACAAATCTCACCACTACTCAACATTTACAAATCTTACTACTGCTCAAACAACTGGGGGTATTGACGTTACATCATCTCCTCACTTTCCCAAGTTGCGCCTTCAGTCCCGTGGTGCTCCCAAATAACTTTGACCATCGGGATTGTCTTGTTCCTCAAAACTCGCTCCTTACGATCTTCGATTCTTACCGATCTCTCGACATAAGACACTTTGTCATCAACTTCGATCTCCTCATAATTCAACACATGCGTCGGATCCGGTTCATATTTCCTTAACATCGATACGTGGAACACATTATGCACTCGCGATAAATTTGGCGGTAAATCTAGGATCACGATCTGATGTTATCGACATGGGTACCCCATGCAATCGAACTATCTGCTCTACGTACAATTCAGCATATCGATCTAATGCGAAGTCCTTTCGAACAGCCAAAAAGTGTGCCGACTTGGTCAATCTGTCGACAATCACCCAAATAGCATCATGACCTCTTTGGCTTTTCGGCAATCCCGTCATAAAGTCCATAGTTACGTGCTCCCACTTCCATTCTGGAATTTTCAAAGGTCGCAATAATCCCCCGGGCTTACAATGTTGCGCTTTCACTTGCTGACACGTCAGGCACTTAGCCACGTGTTTAGCGATATCCGCCTTCATACCATTCCACCAGTAATATTGTCTCAAATTCCGATACATTTTAGTACTACCTGGATGGATACTATAACTGCTACGATGCGCTTCTGACAGAATCTCCTCCTTAAGCTCCGCATCGTCAGGCACACATAACCGTCCTCGGAATTTCAATATCCCGTCTTCAGACACTTGAAAATCTGGCTTTCTCTTGGCCTCTTCCATCTTTAGAATCTTTTGAATTTCCTGATCCGAAGATTGCAACATCTTAATTTTAGTCTGAATCTCCGGTTCAATCCTAAGCATAGCCAGCAAGCTCGAGACTTGACTCACTTCGAATCTGAACTCCGAGTCTCGTACTTTTTCTTACAGTTTCCACTCCTTGACCATCAAATGTGCTATACTCAATTTATGACTCAAAGCATCGGCTACCCGGTTAGCCTTCCCGGGATGATATAAAATTTCGCGGTCGTAATCCTTCAACAACTCCATCCACCGACGCTGCCTCATGTTTAACTCCTTTTGGGAAAACAAATACTTGAGGCTCTGATGGTCTGTATAAATCTGAAACTTCTCTCCGCATAAATAATGTCGCCAAATCTTCAGGGCGAATACTATGGCGGCCAATTCCAAGTCATGCGTCGGATAGTTCAACTCATGCGGTCTTAACTGCCTTGATGCATAAGCTACTACTCGCCCATTTTGCATGAGTACACATCCCAATCCTTTCAACGACGCATCACTATATATATCATATCCTCCAGGTCCTGACGGAATAGTCAATACTGGTGCTGTTGTCAATCTATGCTTCAATTCTTGAAATCTCCTCTCATATCTATCTGACCATTCAAATCTCGTTTCCTTTTTCAGCAAATGCGTCAACGGCGTTGCTATTGCCGAAAACCCTTCTACGAAACGACGATAATATCCTGCTAAACCCAGAAAACTTCGAACCTCTTTTACCGTCGTGGGTCTAGGCCACTTCATCGCAGCTTCAATCTTCGATGGATCTACTGAGATTCCTTCCCTCGAGATCACATGTCCAAGAAACGCGACTCGATTGAGCCAAAACTCGCACTTGCTAAACTTAGCATACAGTGCGTTCTCCCTTAAAGTCTGTAAGACCTTACTCAAATGGAATTCATGCTCCTCGGGACTTTTCGAATACACCAATATATCGTCTATAAAAACGATCACAAACTGGTCCAAGAATTCTTTGAACACCCGATTCATCAGGTCCATAAAGGCAGCGGGGGCGTTTGTCAATCCAAACGGCATTACCGTAAATTCATAATGTCCATACCTCGTCCTAAATGCCGTCTTTGGTATATCCCCCTTCCAAATCCTCAACTGATGATACCCCATTCTCAAATCAATTTTAGAGAACACCGAAGCCCCTTGCAACTGATCAAACAAATCATCAATCCTCGGTAAGGGATATTTATTTTTAATCGTCACCTGATTCAGCTGCCTGTAATCTATACACAACCTCAATGATCCATCTTTCTTCCTTACAAATAACACCGACGCTCCCCACGGAAACGCACTGGGACAAATAAATCCCTTATCCAACAATTCCTGCATCTGCACCTTTAACTCTTTTAACTCCGACAACGACATTCTATAAGGTGCTTTCGAAATTGGCTCCGTTCCAGGTGCCAATTCGATTACAAATTCTACCTCCCTCGGTGGTGGTAGTCCCGGCAATTCCTGAGGGAACACATCGGGATACTCGCACACCACAGCTATATCCTCAAGCCTCGGCTCTTCGGCCGTTGAATCAACTACTGCCGCTAGGAACCCTTGACAACCTTCACTCAGCAATTTCGTCATTTCTAGCGACGAAATCCATGGAATCGAGGGTCCTCCTCGACTTCCCACAAATTTAAATTCCGGATGTCCAACAGGATTAAATTGGATCACCCTGCTATTGCAGTCCATTACCGCTCTCTGCTTAGACAGCCAATCCATGCCCACTATCACATCAAAATCATACATGTCTAGGACTGCTAAATCGATCATTTCCTCCCTATCCCCAATCACAATCTTACAGTTTGGACAACCCAACGAGACCAGCAGTTTATCATTCAAGGGAGTGGTCACACATAATACCACATCAAGCAATTGCGGTTCCAAACCAATTAAATCAACAAACTGTTTCGATACGAAAGAATGTGAAGCTCCAGGGTCAAACAAAGCATATGCAGCATAGTTGCAAAGAGAAATCGTACCTGTGACAACCCCTGGTGCATTCTCGGCCTCTCGTCTGGCCATAGCATACACTCGTCCTTGCGCTTGAGGCCTATTCTGGTTTGCTGTCTGAGCCGCTCCAGCCTGATTCCCATTCCGAGGCGGCGGCAATGCAGGCGGCCTATTATGTCTGGGATTGGGGCAATTCCTTATGTGATGACCGAATTCCCCACATCCAAAACACGCTCCACCCCGGGTTGGACAAGGTCCATTCCCATGTCTACCTCCACAAATTCTACACGGTCCATTGAATTTCCTGATTGGTTTTCCAATATTCCTTTTTACAGAAGGAGTAAAGCGCCTGCTATCCATCATCGGCCTCTTTCCAAGGTTACGATTGTCCCTACCCTGGACAAATCTCGACCCAGAAGCGGTGACCCGATCCACCTGATCTCGCTCTAGAATCTGGGCACTATCAAATATTTCCTCATACATCTGCAGATTTACCAGTAACAACTGGCTACGAATATCAGTCTTCAATCCGTCCCGAAATCTTCGTGCCTTGTCATCGGGATGTTCCACCATTCTCGGCGCAAACTTAGACAGTCTCGCAAATTCTGCCCCATACTGATCTACTGTCATCTGACCCTGACGGAGTCTCATAAACTCTGCTAACTTTCTCTCCCTAGCACTTGCCGAGAAATATTTTTCATAAAACCTCTCAGTAAAAACAGCCCAAGTTCGGTCTGTGCCTTCCGGGAACACCCTATCCTTGGCGGCTTTCCACCAATCATTCGCGTTGTCCTGCAATTAATATACCGCCAGAGTTACTTTCTCATGATCATTGCACTCTAACACCTCAAAAGCCTTCTCGAGTTCCTCTACGAGGTGCAGCCTCAGGGTCACCTTTCCCAGAGAACTTAGGCAGTTTAAGCTTTAGGAACTGTTCTACCAGTTGGTGCATCGGTTTATTTACAATCACATGCCCCTGCCCTTGATTCTCATTATCATTATCAACAGCAACGGCCACAGCGGCCTCGGCAGCTTGGGCATTCGCAGCAGCTCTTTCCTGAGTTTGCTATCCTAACAGATTTCTGATCTGCTCTAAGGTTCTCATGACAGCTTCCATTCTAAGGTCCTCCGCAGGCCTAACTTCTACTCTGGGGTCCACTGCAGCTCCAGCATCAACCCCAAGATTTTCTATCGCTCCTACACCCATGCCGAGGTCCTCTATAGCCCTAGTTCGGGCACGACCTCGACCTCTTATTCTCCTTCCAGCGCCCCTTCTTGGGACTCTTCCTTCACTGCTCATTGTCGTAATTCTACCACTCTCCTACCTGCTATAATTCCATTTAGGAATTAGTAATCTAGGCCCACTAGATTAATCCAATCCTAAGCAGTGAATTAACACAAGAGTTCACTCAGCAAACAATCCCTCACTACCAATCACGAAGTCACAATCACAAGAGTTTGAACACTTACCTCGGGTCCAGACGCACCTGCATTTCAATTACCACAACAATTAACTTACTCAATCAATCACAACAAACAATTTGGAGGCACGTGTAGCTCATTCTGCCCTACAACTCACTGAAGTCTCCCTAATTCTACCCCATAATCTCTGCTCCTTATCCTCCAAACTTCGACCAGTTTAGATCGAGCTGACCTTGCTCTGATACGAATTCAAACGGGGATGTCACGCCCCGAACCCTATCGAGCTCGCGACATCCGCCACTGGTCGATTTATGCGACATCCCAGGGTTGTCGCCGACCTCAATTACAATCATCAGAGATTTAAATCCACAGCGGATACTACAATTGATCCCGGACAATTTAAAATTGGGGAAACATTCAGGGAGAATATACATATTCCTTTCTCATTCGAACTTATACCATAATATTCACAATCTTACAAACCTTAATATACATGTGTACACCGTATTAAAACCATCGAAATCAAAATGGTCCGATGACCTGGCATTCTACCTAAAAAATGGTACTCTCCAAAATCTATCATTCTGAACCCCTAATGCTAGCCCCTACGCCCTTTACTCGGCGTCCTTTCTGAGTCTGACTCATCCCCATATGAATCTAAACTTCCCTTATCGGCTTGCTCCTCCGAAGACTCCGTCTCCGCCTCAATCTCAATCGGGTGATTGATGTCGCCCGACTCAGTTGGAACTTCATTCTGATTCTCCTCAGCTAGAAAATCAAAGAAATTGTACGCAGGCACGAAATTGGGATCCATATATTGCTCAAAAGGGAGTATATATTCCGGGTCTCCTACAGGCTCTTCCGACTCCTCAGACTCGTCATTAGGCTCTACCTCGGGTTCTATTTCGGGCTCCGCTTCCTCTGGTTCTTCCTCGTGGATCGGTTCTAAATCTATGTCCATTGGTTCAGCTTCAGTTTGCGATGCTTCGGGCTCGGGTTCATGCTCAGCCTCCGAAGATCCTTGAGCTGCCGGCGCTGGATGCATTCCAGATTGCGCTAAACTAACCTCTGTACTGGTCAACTCTCCATCTATCGGGGGTATGGCAGCCGGGTCCCAATCCCCAACGAGATCAAACGGAACATCAAAACCCCTAACGGGCCCAAACTCATCTCCATCTACATCCCGGAAGAACCAGGCGGTATAAACATGGGTCTCCCATAAAGGTAATCCTACTTCTACGAAAACCGTAGTGGTATGCTTAATCCAGGTCATTCCATCACCCATCGGAAATTCTGCAACCTCATTCTCGATGTGCACTGGCACCCCAAAACGCTCTGGTGGCGGTGGCGGATGATTCATGAATCTGGTCGGGGTTCTGAAAATGTTGGTTGAAACAACCATGAGAACACTTCTCAGCAAGTTCACCCCTAAACCCCACCTAAGCTATCACGTACCTCCAGACAATTAAACAAACACAAACACAATCACATACACGCAATCACATGCAGGCACAATTCTCATTTCAGACATTCATTTCATTCTCATCATATCTTTTTCCACATTCCTCGCCAGTGACCCGCGTAAAAGTACACGCCTCAGGTACACTGCGACCTCTTTTCACAACACTTCCGGGCCCGCGTAAACGTACACGCCTCAGGCCATGTTTCTTGCCCGCGTTGAAGTACACGCCTCAGGCTCAACACCTACCACCTACTGCGCAACCTGCGTTGAAGTACACGCCTCAGGCTAGCAGTCTTCCGGTAATACCGGGCATCGTCCCGCGTAAACGAACACGCCTCAGGACAGCACAATTTCCACGAACACATATCACACCACACCCACTTTCTTACTCATGCACATGCTCCATAAGCATTTACCACATTTAACTGGCCAATCACATGTGGCCCGTGCACGCATTAATTATACATGACCCATGCTCACTCAGCATTTGACAAGGCCAATTTTAATAATTAAATCAGTCTGGCCCACGCGTGCACCCAACAGGCATATTTCAATCAGGCAATTACACAACCATGCACTCAATTTCATCACTAAAATTCAGTCACAGTTTAAACACACCATAAACGCACAATTTGCCATTTTTCTCCAACCAAATGGCGTTAAATCAATTCCGGTCCTTCACGAGACTTTCTCGCCATTAATTGCCGGTTCTAAAAATCCAACTTGCGTCCCTATCGGCCCATCACAGCCCAATGAACAGTCATCCACAGCCCACTATCGACCTTCAATCACCGGCCAAAATTTCCCAAATTCCATTCTAAGGCCCGCCCATGGGTTTTGTTCATAAATCAAGCAAATTCCACATAATATTAAACCCGATTTCTCCCCAAAAATCATCCGTCGATACACGAAGTCCTAAATTGGGTTTAGAGCGCAACTTACCTAGTTCTAGACTCACGCGGCTAGAACGGAAAGCGGCGGCACTTAATCGGGAACGGCGGCGAACGGCGGCGCGGCTTGGCGGCGAGAACGGCGACGGCGGGGGCGCGGCTTGCCTTGGCCGAGACCCACGGCCACACGGGGAGAGAGAGAGAGAAGGAGAGGGACGGCGTGGGGCTGGCGGTGGTGCGGCGGCGAGAACGGCACGGCACGGCGGCGGTCCGGCGAGCGTATGGACGTCGGCGACAGGCGAGCACGGGGCGGCGTTCGGCGGGGGAAGGGGGCTCACGGTTGAGGGGGGGCCTTCGGTGGGGGAGGGGGACCGAATGGGAGAGAGAGAGACTAGACTTAAATAGTGCCAATTTTGACCAAATTTGGCAAATGAACAAAATACCCTTCTCTCACATTTTTTATCCAACGGTCCAGATTCGATCTAATCTTGAAACCGACGGCCCAAATCGAATCTTGCCAAAAATATCCGAGGGCAATCTTGTAATTTCTCAAAAAGTCCAAGGGCAAAATTGTCTTTTCCAACTTTTAGGGAAAAATTACCAAAATGCCCTTGCCCTTTAAAACTAACCCTTTAATAAATTCCAAGGGAAAAATGGTCACTTTCTCCGTTTCTCGCCGAAATCGAACTTTTCTGAAAAATCCGAAGAAATCCAAAGTTGTACGTTCCAATTACAACGTCGTCCAAAGGCCTTTTTGTGATTTTCCGAATTTTCTGACGCTCGGTTTGGTCTCTACTCAATATTCCAATTATATATTCATAACGTAACTCGAGCGTTTCTCAAACTAACGGGTGGCTTTTGGGGAAATTCGCCTATACGACCCGTGACTGATACTAAATTGAGTCACGTATAATTTATTCAGACCGTAATGACTTCGGTTGTCATTTAAATCGCGAGGATCGATCACTAGGTCCGATGAGTACGATCGTTCGGAATAAGTTCGGGATCGTTCGTCAATTCATTTCGTGGTCCGGCGAATCACCCGCGATCCACTACTATGACAGTGGCGAACTGACCCTTAGTTATCCTTGGATCGGCCTACTATGGCTCAAAATGTCACCTCGGCGATTTTATGGTCGAAAGTCAATTCACAATCGAATTCTTACTTTGTCGCACGAATTTTAAGTCCCCAGTTAGCCTTTCCCTAATAGTTAGTATCCCAGGAATGATCAGTTCCGGGTGAAAACTAGTTACAAGTACATTAATAAAATAATTCATTTCATAAATCCCAAATGAGCGAAATTTCGGAATGTCACAGCACTCGCAGTGTGCGTTGGGTCTAGTTATCTCTACGAGAGTGGTTTAGAATTAAGACTTTGAGAGTTTGGTCTTATGTTTATGAATGTACAAGTTTAGGTCATTGAATCCAATTTAAAGTGATAATTTATCTTTAAGTTTTTGTTTCTGCTGTTTCACTTTATTGATCTTAAATTGACGTGGCTTAGCGACTGCTTGGGAACTTCTTTGGCCAATACTTTGGAAAAATCGCAAATGATAACCTTAATATTATCACGTATTTTGTCAACACCTGAATTTTTGTTGACAATTCAAGCATCTGTCCCTGTGAAAGTACAAAAACAGAGAATAGAAAAAACAACAAAAAAGAGCGAAGAAGAATAGATAAATAAATATATAATAAACTAATTAGAAAAACAATGGCTGTTTAAAAGGGGGCCAACTCACATAGCTCCCAGAAGGAAAAAAAAATTTGTTTTAAGGCCATCAAAGCGTATCAAGCCCGTCGTTGGCTCCAGCCCATTTTATCCACCAATTATTAGGCCGTAGAAGCTGTAGCCCCTCTAACCCCGAACACCACCCTGCATGCAGCCACGACCCATTCCCTGCTGAAGACCCGCTTGAAATCTTTGGAATCCTGTCATTTCCGACGCCATTCTTCTTTGTACGCCCATCAACCGGAAATCACATTGGGTTAAATTTTCCAATACGAGGCAATTCAAATAGAAATCTCAAATCGAAATACCTATGGAAAATTAAAAATGTTTCTTCGGGTTGAAATTACGAGAAATAAATATGAATTTTTCCTTTCACAAATAACATTAAATAATGTTGCTTCGAGCGAGAACAGACCGCCAACAGTAAGCTCACCCAATTTACAAAAGCGAATTTCAAGCCACGAATACCACATATGAGCAATCCAGAGACGAAAATGCCTTCCCTAACAGTAATAGGGAAATGAACACATATAAGCAACAACGATAAGAGACGAATGAATCGAGATCAAATCGGCTTCAAGAATGATACTCAACAAGCTAAATCTCAACACAAACTAAATAGCATGGGAATGGTTAAGCATGACATTAGAAGGCACGGCAACGCGGTCGTCTCATCTAATCGTGTATCAATAAAAACAATCCAGTTCCTAGAATGACTAGGAATACTACCTCAAATCGGCCTCCACGCCGAGGACATCCAGGAGGGATAGACAAATGTTTGTCACACAGTAGACATAATTTTGAATTTTAAAAAGTTGAGTAAATTTATCATAATGAATATAATTTGAAATTATTTGCGTTTTAAAAAAAATAATTTGTGAGTCGTTGGATGAATCTTCCTTTTTTTTGTTCTCGTCATTTTCTCTTCAAGCTCCTCGCCGCTGCCCATCTTCACGCTCCGGCCTATCGTCTCGGGCGACAACGACTCTCGATTTGGCCTCGGATTCCGTCGCCGCTGGTTGATGAGGCGGCGCCGGTCCGGCAGGAGTGGCCACCGGTCATTCGGATGAAGCTCTTGTGAACACCAGCCCACATCCCCCTCCCCCTTTGCGCGCAGCTTATGTTACAGAATTTTGGAAGAAGGAAAGCTACACAGTATGCAAAGAACTACGTTGTTCTTATTGCATTTTTTCTCTTAAAAAAACTTTACATCAGATGCTCTTCTTAAAGAGCTGACACACGACAGTTAACAGCATAAAAAAAAAGTACTCCACTAACCCCTAAAAAACAGCAACGTGCAGAAATCACCTATTGACTTGGTAAAACACAAAGCCATGTTCTACACCACTACAAAACAGACTCCTAATAACTAGGACGCTAAACAATTGACAATTAAATAATCCACGTGACTCAACATGCCCTCCCTTAAACTGAAAGTTTGCTAACATTCAGTTTAATACAACTTCTGGACACCAAGCAGGTTTCTCGGCTTTTTGAAATGCAGCCAACTTGAGGGACTTGGTAAAGATATCAGCAACTTGATCCTCACTTCTGCAATAGATGAGATCAATAACTCCTTCCTTCGTCAGATCCCTCAAGAAATGAAACTTGACATCTATGTGCTTGCTTCTTCCATGTAAAACAGGATTTTTGGAGAGCTTTATTGCTGAACTATTGTCACAATAAATCACAGTAGGTCCTTGGCTCTCAACATGAAGTTCTTCGAGAATTTTCTTCAACCAAATAGCTTGACAAGCGCATGAAGTTGCTGCAACAAATTCAGCTTCAGTGGTTGATAAAGTGACAATCGGCTGCTTCTTTGATGACCATGAAATAGCTCCCGAACCCATCATAAATACATATCCGGAAGTGCTTCTTCTATCATCTTGATCTCCGGCATAATCACTATCAGTGAAGCCCATCAAGTTTGAGCTTTCTCCCTTCTTGTAGAGCAATCCAAAGTCAGCCGTACCTTGCAAGTATCGAAAAATTCTCTTGGCAGCAAAGAGATGCATCTCAGTAGGATTCTCCATGTACCTACTTATGAGACTCACAGAATACACTATATCTGGCCTAGTTGAAGTTAAATACATCAAGCTTCCCACAATTTGCTTGTACATGGTGCTATCAACTCTCTTTCCTTCAGGATCTTTCAGTAACTTCAAACCCACCTCTGTTGGTGTGCTAGAAGAATTGCAATTCTTCAATTGGAACCTCTCTAAAATGTCTTGCACATATTTTCTTTGGGAAATGAAGACTCCACCAGCAAATTGAACAACTTCTATCCCAAGGAAATAGTGCATCTTTCCAAGATCAGACATATCGAATTCAAGCATCATAGACTGCTTAAATTTTTCAAGCATAGCACTATCATTTCCAGTATAAATCAAATCATCAACATACAGGCAAACAATAAGCATCTTCCCTCCTTCTCCAGTTTTCACAAAAAGCGTATGCTCATATGGACATTTTCGGAGACCTTCCTTCAGAAAATAGGCCTCTATACGACTATACCAAGCTGTTGGAGCTTGTTTTAGTCCGTATAACGCCTTGTTTAGTTTGTACACCTTGTGCTCACTACCAAACTTTATATAACCAGGAGGAGGTTGATCAATAAATACCTGTTCTTCCAAGTTGCCATGTAAAAATGCCGACTTCACGTCCAACTGGAAGATAGGCCATGAATTTTGTGCCGCAAGTGCAATCACCACTCTGATTGTGTCATGTCGGGCAACTGGAGCAAAAACTTCTCTATAGTCAATGCCGAACTCTTGCTTGTAGCCTTTTGCGACTAAGCGGGCTTTGTACTTATCGACTTCACCGTTCTCCTTTAACTTCGTCTTGTACACCCATTTCACTCCAATGGTCTTTTGCCCTTTTGGAAGCTCTATCAACTCCCAAGTATTATTTCTTTCAATGGCTGCAATTTCTGCATCCGTCGCCTTCTGCCATTTTAGTTCTTTAACAGCATCTTCGAAAGCTACTGGATCGCAATCTGAAAATAAGGCAAAATGAGTAAAAGGGTCTTCAGTTTGATCGATCCCAGTTACCTCATAATCAGTCATCCATGCGGGCCTTCTTCTAACTCGTCGAGGTTGCTATTCATCTCCTGTTTCAGAGGCTGAAATACATTCATTGATTGCTGGTTGTTGCTCATTTTCTACAGGTTCTGCATTCTCCAAAGGCCGCTGCAATTTTTCTCCATTCTCTCCATCAAAATCAGCTTGTATTTGCTGTTCAACTTTGTTTTCGTTCCATAACCAGAACCTCTCTTCATCAAAAATTACATCACGACTGATGATAATTTTCTTGGTGATAGGATTATACAATTTGTATGCTTTTGAATGTTCACTAACACCAAGAAAAATGCATTTTTCACCTTTGTCATCAAGCTTGATCCTCTTCTGATCTGGTACGTGGGCAAACGCTATACAACCGAAAATTCTGAAATGCTCGACACATGGTCTGTGCCCATTCCAAGCTTCTTCAGGCGTCATATTTTGAACAGCTAGTGTGGGGCTCCTGTTCAATACATGAATGCTCCAATTGACAGCTTCAGGCCAAAAACTTCTTGGAACACTGCTTCTTGCCAAAATGGTTCGTACCATGTTTACGATGGTGCGATTCTTCCTCTCTGCAACGCCATTTTGCTGTGGCGTATAAGCTGTCGTAAGCTGTTTTCGAATTCCATGAGTCTCACAAAAATTTATGAATTCTTGCGAGTTATATTCTCCACCACGATCGCTGCGAAGAGTCTTTATAAGCATGCCTGCTTCTTTTTCGACCAGTACTTTGAAGTTCTTGAAAGCTAGAAAAGCTTCAGACTTCTCCTGCAGAAAATAGACCCAAGTTTTCCGACTATAATCATCAATGAACGTTATAAAGTAACGTTTACCGCCATTTGATGTCGATTTGGCCTCGGATTCCGTCGCCGCTGGTTGATGAGGCGGCACCGGTCCGGCAGGAGTGGCCACCGGTCATTCGGTTGAAGCTCTTGTGAACACCAGCCCACATCCCCCTCCCCCTTTGCGCGCAGCTTAGACGGGGCGAAACGTTGGACGCAAAGCTGACGGCGGCGATGGAATCCGAAGGGCGGCGAACAAGCCGAAAACCGACCGAAAGGTGCAATCGCATACGAAACGACCTGATGGTACAGCAGCGGCGGTAGCGGCGTGGGAGAGAGAGAGAGGAGAACAAAAAAAGAATGGAGGAAGACTTGGTGGAAACTGAGGATGGACGGAGAGAAATGGAGAGAGAGAGAGAGAGATGACTCGACTCCAATGGAATGAAGGGGGGGATTGATCCCTCTAGCTGACGATGATTCACTGCAACCGCCGATGGGAAGCACCGCCCAGCCATTTGTCCAGATCGAGCTCTCTGCCGTTCGTTGCTTCCAGCACCCACCGAATGTGCTGCGTCCTCTGAGCAGAAGGCGTTCGGTGAATTGCGCAAGAGAGAAACAAAGGGTGAGACGATTTTGAAACAACAAACAGAGGAAGATACGCCTAGAGAAATCTCCACAGACAGCCGGTTCCTCGTGACAATCAGGCGATGACGGAATTTCTCGATCAACAGTCACACTTGCCCGGTCGTTCATCTCCGATTGAACTCTAGAAATATTTTAGATTCATCCCAAATTTGTCTGTTGACTTCTATTTCGGCTTTTGTTTTCTCCCATTCTCTCGCGGTATTCCGAATTTCCATTGCCGTCGGTTGCACTGTGGGGCAGGAATCGAGTTCGCAAGGAAGGTGTTTGATGGAATGACGAAGCCGGACTCTGCTCTGAAGAATACCTTTTCAAGAGAGAGAGAATCGGTGAGCTTTATCTGGCTGTGAGAGCAAGTTCAAGTCCAAGAGCGCAAGATGTCAATTCTCAGACAAAACCCGGAGGCTCGGATGCTGTGTAGTGTTGAGAGAGGTTGCGGAAGAGTTGTGCTGCAGCGACGCGGTTACAGAGTTATGCTACTGCGGTGAAAGAGATGACTGTGAGAGAGGCTCTGAATACAGCGCTTGATAAGGAAATGCCTGCTTATACTAGAGTCAATCTAATGGGTGAGGAGGTCGGAGAATACCAAGGAGCCTTTCAAGGTGTCTTAAAGGTTCTTTTGCAGAAGTATGGACCTGAGAGGGTTGTTGATGCTCCTATCACAGAGGCTGGTTTCACTGGAGTTGAAGTCGAGCCTACAAGGTGTCTTTAGTTTCAAGAGGAGCTGCAGCACGAGTTGGTGCCCGACACTCCCAAGCCCTGCGAGGACGTCGCCATCCCATCTGGAGGAAGCTTTACCGGATCCGGTCTCGTTAAATCACTCATCACCCTCAGGATCTATGGGACACGAGAATCGTCCATGGCGTACGGAATGAGAGTTGCTCATGAACTGTGTAACATCTCTGGTATGTTCCTCCAACCAAAGTTCTTCCTCATCGTCTTGCTTTTCAGATTTGTCGTCACTAATTTCTAATGCAGTGGGTTAGTTGCTTTATTTGAATGCGTTGTTGTCGGGGAGTGGATAGTTGGCATGGTCGCAAATTTTATTGGTGTTTACTCAAGTCTCCTTTTCAGTTGCTATCATTACGGTATCAACATAAAGCACAGAAAGATGAGGTATACATAATAACGTAGGCGCTGGATGGGACCATTGTTATTACTCTGATTAACTCAGCTCGCAATGTTTGGTATTAGCCTCAGAAAGCGTCACGTCTCCTTCGTCCTTTTCCCGCCTTCTTTTGTTCGAAAGGGTAAGCAATCATTCGCAAATTCTGGACATGCTCGTCTTGATATGAAGTAGTAATTGCTTTTGCTATTCAATGACACTCTTCGCCCTCATAAGCTTTGATTGTTGACCTATTGTTGCGTAGCTTAACCACTATTCTCTAAATTGTTGTTCCATTTGGTAACGAGGGTAATTGGTCGATGATTCGGTCTTGTTGAATTCGATCTGTTAATCATGTGCTCTGCTGTTCTAGCGGTTGAATGAATTTTTATTTGGATCTGCTTTGCTTCATGGTTATTGGTATCAATCTTATATGTTGGTTCAATCTGTAATAGTGCAGTGTAGGAAAATGGTGAACTCCTGAAGCTCACTCCTAGGCAACATCGTTGATTATGGGCCCTTTGCTGCATTTATTTCTCTTGTATACATGTATTTAGTGACAGCAGATTAGAGCATGCAGACTCTCTGGAAATACAAATCATGGAGATCTGAGGAAGTATCTTCGTGGATATTTCGACACTACATGGGGGAAAAAGTACAGTTATGTAATGATACCGGAGTCATGAGTAGTCGATAAGCCATCAGAGGTATTATTTGTGATTGTTGTCTAACAAGAAGCTGTAACTGATGTCTTTCTCTCGCGAATGCCCGCCAATCGGCAGAGAAGGACAGATACTATGTCCCTCTGGCCGGTCCAAGGCTCCTAATGAGCTTCATTGCCCACAGATCTGTCCGAATACTGAAGAGATGATATTTGTTTGTTTTCCTGAATATGTTGCTTGGCGAATCCAACCGGAGCACCTTGGACATGTACATGTTTTGAACAGCTTATACTTGAAAATTGTTAAATTGAACATGAGATACAACGGCGATGCTTTAAGCTCCAGATCTTAGTGGGCTATTGGTAAGACATCGCAGGATCACCAGTTTGAAAAAGGGCTGCTTCGAATCAACATCACTGGCCAATTCAGGAGATGGGAGAGGCCTTGAAAGTGTAGGACCATGAAAATCCGGGTTAGAATGGCTCACTTTGCATGTAGAATGCTCGATCCCACCTGTAGTGAAACACGAGAACTAAACTAGAAGGTGGTGTGAACATCTCTTTAATTGACTGGCTATGAAAAGATTTCTCATAGATTGGAAATTACTGTTATCATGAAAATCAAAATTCAGTTAATTTGATGGAATAAGTGCTAAATGCTCTTCATATCAGAAGAAACTAATAAACTACAAGTGGCACTGACATGCAAAAATACTTGCATGAATCTTCAAGAATTTGAAAAGAGATGAAGAAAAGAATGTGATGTAAGTAGAAATTGACCTGGTAAATCCACTGGTTGCTCAAGGAAAGTCTAATTGACATTATGACACTTCATTAGTTCTATATGTCAGGTTGAGCCACTAAAATACTTAAAGAAGCACCAAATATAAGAGTTTCTTCTAAACTGGAAGTTACAGAATTGAGACTAGCGCACAAAAGAAGAAAACTTAAACAGATAAAGAGTCTACTTTTCATTGATTCCCAACTACTGAACAAAGGAGGCATAATTAGGAATCCTAAGTTCAGATCGACGATACAAATGGCTTAGAGTAAGACTTCCCTATGTTCATCTTAATCAATGTGAATCGGCTCCTTACCAGCTACTGAAAAAGGACACACGGAACACAACATCATCCCTATCAATGAGCTCAAACACAGATCTTTCCCATACACAGATGAGTTTCTCTTGCAAAAACAGGCCAACCAGCAGAGAAGAATACCCACGTTTCATGCGTGTAGCTTAAGAGCTTCTCCGGACACGATTTTTCTGAAAACCTAAGAGTCGCCATTTCCTTGTTTTCTTGAATATGTTCCTTGTTTTCTTGAATATGTTGCTTTGCAAATCGACCAGGAACGTCCGGCACATATCTACATGTGTGGAAAAACCACTGTATGCTAAAAGGAGGACATCACATAAAGCATACACTAATGTGGAAAAAAGCAGATGATGTAGATTCATGCCCATATTTGCTAGTTCAGGAGTTTTAAGCAACAGCCTTAATAGTCTCATGAAAGTCATCGATCTTAACCTGCAATCTAAAGCATTCTTGAAGAAGTGGCTGTCCATCAATAGCTATTTTCAATTAGGTCACCATTCAAGTGAGTGCCCGTTCTTTCACTTGGATGTAAATAGAGCGGCTTGTGGAGAATATCCAAGGCAATCCCGACCCGAATACTGTCTTTACTTATTCATTTTTTTCTGGTTCCACGTTATTCCATCGTTAGGATTTCCCCCAGACACTTTGAGAAAAATAACATGTCATATGGTTCCCCATACAAACCAAATCAACTTGGGAAAACATAATATCGAGGCATGATTTATAGCAATCGTAATTGAACTTCAGACATGCCAGTGATGAATTAGGCTAGAGATCTCACCACTTTACTCTCATGATCTTGCCGTATCACCACTTTGAAAAAGAGATGTTCCGAAGTGAGGGGCTTTGGAGGTGTAGGACCACGAAAAACCGGCTTAGAATGGTCCGGCTTTGGAGATGTCCAATTTTATGTTTAGATTGTTCATTCCTACGCTAAACTAAAAATGAGAACTTCATTAGTCTTTAGCATAAGCGTTTCTTCAATAGATTTACCATGAAAGGATCTCTGCAGAGATTGGAAATTATGATTATCATAACAATCAAAATTGAGACAATTTAACGGGATATATGTTACAAGTGTCTTCAAATAAGAAGAGACAAGCTAACTAGAATTTATTACGTACCATTCAAACCACAAAAGCTTTATTAAAACGATTTTGAGTGTATTTTTAAATTAAAAAAGAAAAAGAAAAAGAAAGTGTACTTGTTAGTGATGCAGCACAACAAAACATGGTAGGCATAATTGTAAACCCAGAACTCAAGTCACGCCATAACCAGCTAAAAGTGACGCTTCCAGTACTCATTTCAAACAATGCAAATCAAGTGTTTACTGATACCACTCAAAATGGAGAGTTTGAACGCAATATATCATCCCTATCAATTAGCTCGAGCACGCAAACATTTCTTGCAAGCATGAGTTTCTCTCGGGAATGCACGTCAACCAGAAGAAAGGATAGAGACATAGCCCCTCTGACGCGTCTGCAGCTCCTAACGAGCTTCACTGGCCATGATCTGTCGAAATACTTAAGAGTTGCTCTTTCGCTTTTCCTGAATATGTTGCTTGATGAATCATCCCGGACACTCTGCGCTTGTACATGATTGAACAGCCACGCTATGAAAGAGCTTGACGATAGTGATGGTGGAGACGGTGAGCTTGAGAGAAAATAATAATGGAGCAAGACTTTGTTGAAAAAATGAAGATGGACAGAGAGATGAGGATCACCTTCCCACCGCGTCGCCTATCTCCCAACGGATCGTCCTTCATTGTTTAGCCACCACGACGGTCGAACTTGACCACTGGAGTTTCCTGGTCGTTGAACGTGCTGCATCCTCTAAGCAGAAGGTGTTCGGTGAATTGGACAATAGAGAAACAGAGGGTGAGACGATTTTGAAACAACAAACAGAGGAAGATGCGCCTAGAGAAATCTCCTCAGTTCCTCGCGACATTCAGGCGATGACGGAATTCGTCGATCAACAGTCACGCTTACCAGGTCGTTCCATCTCCGATTGAACTCTAGAGTTCATTCCGATACATTCCAACTTTGTCTTTTGATTCATGTTTCACTTTTGTTTTCTCCCATCCTCTTGCCGTCTTCTAGAAATTCCATTGCTGTTGGTTGCACTGTGGAGGAGGTATCGAGTTCGCAAGGAAGGAGTTCGATGGAATGACGAAGCTGGTCTCAAAGACTACCTGTTCAAGAGACACAGAACCGGCGAGCTTTACCTGGTGGTGGGAGCAAGTTCAAGTTCGAGAGCGCTAGATTGTAAGACGAAAAGCCACTGCCGGAGGCTCGGATGCTGTGTCGTCGAGAGAGAGGTTGTGGAAGCGTTGTTGCCGCAGAGTTATGCTACCGCAGCGAAAGAGACTGACTGTGAGAGAGGATCTGAATACAGCGCTTGATGAGGAAATGCCTGCAGATCCAGAAGTCAGTCTTTCTAATGGGTGGTGAGGAGGTCGGAGAATACCAAGGAGACTTACAAGGTGTCTTAAAGGTTCTTTTTTTTTTTTTCCGGACAAGTATGGACCTGAGAGGGTTGTTGATTCTCCAATCACAGAGGCTGGTTTCGCTGGAGTTGAAGTCGGCGCTGCTTTCTGTGGTCTCAGGCCTGTCGTGGAGTTCATGACATTCAATTCGCTATGCAGGCGTCCCCCATCCCACCCGGAGGAAGCTTTACGGATCCGGCCTCGTTAAATCACTCATCACCCTCAGGATCTATCGGACACGAGAATCGTCCACCTCGTACGAAATGAGAGTTGCTCATGAACTATGTAACATCTCGGGTACGTTCCTCCAACCAAAGTACTTCCTCATCCTCTGCTTTTTCATATTTGCAGTCACTAATTTCTTAATGCAGGGTGTTGGTTGCATTATTTGAATGCGTTGTCATCAAGGAGTGGATAGTTTGCGTGGTCACAGATTTAATTGGTGTTTACTCAAGTCTCCTTTTCAGTTGCTATTATTATGGTGTCAACATAAGCACAGAAGTATAAGATATACATGACACATATGCTCAATATAATATCTTAGGCGCAGGATGGGACCATTGTTATTACTTTGATTAACTCAGCTTGTAGTGTTTGGTATTAGCCTCAGAAAGCTTCATGTCTCCTTCGTCCTTTTCATGCCTTCTTTTCTTTAAAAGGGTAAGCAATCATTCGCAAATTCTGGACATGGTCGTCCTATTGTGAAGTAGCAATTGCTTTTGCTATTCAATGACTCTTTGCCCTCATAAACTTTGATTGGTGACCCATTGTTATTCCATTTGGTAACGAGGGTAATTACTCGTTGATTCAGTCTCGTTGAATTCAATTTGTTAATTACGTGCTCCGGTGTTCTAGGAGTCGAATAAATTTTTATGTGAATCTGCTTTGCTTCATGGTTATTAGCCTGAATATTTTGTGTTGTTTCATTCTGTTATAGGGCATTGTAGGAAATTGGCGAACTCCTAAAGCTCACTCCTAGGCAACGTCGCCATTGATTATAGGCCATTTGCTGCATTTCTTTCTCTTGTACATGTATTTAGCGACAGCAGATTAGCATAGAGACCCTCTGGAAATACAAATAATGGAGATCCGAGGAAGCATCTTTGTGGGATTTTCGACACTACATTGGGGCAAAGAAAACCACATAGTTATGTAGAGATAGCCGAGTCACGAGTAGTTGATAAGCCACCATATATCATTTGTGATGATGTCAATCAACAAGCTGTTGCTGCAAAGAATGCAGGCCTTCAGGTGACTACAGGAGCATCTATCGGGCCAATTCTGAAGAAATTCCTAACAGGACCCATATACTATGTTCAATGTGAATGCATTATGTCTAAAGTATCTATATGCGGAGAAATCTGAAAGCAAGACTTTGCCAATTTCAATGCTTTTGTTTAGGGGTTCATCCTATCATTGTGGTTGAATTTGATTCCTGATTTTCAATGAAAAGAATGTGAAGGCAAAAATTTAGGTGTCAATAATTGGTAAGGCGAGAGACTATTAATCCTTTTTTCCCTGTTAAACAATAAGGAAGACATTGGTATGAAAATTTCTTTAATTGACTAATTATGAAAAGATGTGGCATAGATTAGAAATTGCTCTGCCATACATATCAATATTCAGTTAATATGACAAAATGAAATCTGATTGCTCTTCACATGATAAGAAACTAATAAACTTCAATTTGCGCCAACATGTGAAAAGGCTTACACAAAATCTTCAAGAATTCTAAAAGAGAATGGAAAGAATCTAATGTAAGTCCACATTGAGCTTGTAAAAACATGGGTTGTGCCTTGAAATTCAGAGTTGGTATATGGCTTAAGGGAAGTATATTCGATGTTTCTACACTATTCAGTTCCAAAGGTCGGGTTGAGCCCCCAGAAACCTTAAAGAAGCACCTAATTTTAGAGATTCTTTCCAAAATGGAAGATATAGAATCGACATTAGCAATCATGCCCACATTGTGACTATCAACACTAGGATCAAGGAAAGGTATCGTACACATCCAGGACCATTCCATTCATTAGAACAAAACTCATGCTTTTATCCATTTTGCCGAATTGGAAGTAGATTTCAGCCTAGCAATTCTGCAGTTCTGTTCTCACCAAAAGTGAGCTAAAGCAATGCTTCCTCTGCATCCTACTGCATAGTATTATTCACCCAAGTCTTATCAGTGGATCTGAAGATAGATACTCTAAACACGATATTGTCCCTTTTGATAGAGCTCGAACACACGCGTCTTACACGTTCAGAGAAGTTTCTCTCATGAATGCAGCCCAACCGGCAAATAACTTTCCATAATGTTCGTGGTTCATGAGCTTCAACGGCCATGATTTGTCTTGAAATATGAGAGCCATGGTCTGTGGGCTTTTCTTAATGTGCGTCTTTGGGAATGAACCACGAACTCTTTGCTCAAGTAGACACTTCGCAATTTTGTCATCAGAAAAAAGAAAACAACCAATGATTTATGAGGAAGCACGAGGATCCATTTCAAAGAATGTGAAGGATAACAACAGAAACTATTGACACGATGCACGATTAAAATTAGAGTTAACATAGTCTAGCGACTCTCTTTGATTTATATCCAAGAGTTGTCATTGTCATGAGGATCTTACCACATTGCTTTTCTTCAGATATATTCACCAAACGATTCACATGCTCACGGGCAATCGACAACATTACATACCTATAATCGTTTGCTCGTGACATCATTACCGGTTCACTTGTCGTCCAAGCGCTTGGACCGATTGAACCACAAACTAGCAACCTAACTGGTTCTCTAATCGGCCCAAGTTTGAAAACAT
Source organism: Syzygium oleosum (assembly GCF_021117445.2). NCBI lineage: Eukaryota > Viridiplantae > Streptophyta > Magnoliopsida > Myrtales > Myrtaceae > Syzygium > Syzygium oleosum. The sequence continues at coordinate 2,441,284 of NW_026607501.1, read as the reverse complement.
TAGTGCAAAGCTCAATCCCTGCTTAAAACAAGTAAATATGACTATCTTATATGAATTGAGTTGTAATGCACGAATTACTTTCACCCCCTAACAAAAGATGATAGCAAGTGATTATACCTGATAGAGGTTCGGCTATCATAGAATTACTGTCGTGGATGCTCCTCTCTCTCTCTCCTTGAGCATACGAGACGCAAGAAAACCTTCGTAATGCTCCAAATGAGATTGATGGTCAACCTCCACGTCCTACTTTACTCCTGTCGTTGCTCTAGTTGGAGCTATGACCAATGCTTGACCTTTCCCTTATAAAATTCGTAACCAACAGTAAGTCTTTGCTTTGGCATCGCACAAATTTTAATTTAAGATGCTAATAAATCTTAGTCAAGAGGGAAAAGAGTTAACATCTACCGCTTCATTTAGTTTACATTTAATAATGAAAAATAGTGCTACACACCGGAAAAAAAGGGAAAAATCAGAAAAGGCTCCACCAACAAAGATAAAAGATCACACGAAGAAACAGCGAATTTAGAATTATATTGAGTATGCGATAAATCGAAAGAGGAACCTTATCTCTAATAATCAACCTATCCTCCACAAAAACAAGAGAAACAATCTTTCTAGCTTATTTGACTAAAAAGGGCCATGCCCAGGAATATCATCTCCTCCATCGCCCTTTCCATCCTAATCTTCGATATGCAGGGTGACATCTGTCCGCCATCACCTTCAGCGTCACTTCTAATCACATTGCAGCATCGCTAGAGGCATATAATGAGCTCCCAAGCACTTGTTCATTTCCTTTCTCTGCAGTGGACACTTTGTCACCCTTGTCATAGATGTCCCTAAGTTTCATGTGCTCGACAACACGCCATTCATCTATGACATGAAAACTTTCTTTACCTGCGATGCTAAGCCAAAAGGTTTGTCAACTACATTGTCACCTGAAAATGTTTTTTGGTTTTTTGAAAAAGATTTTTGATCCGTTCATTTGAAATATTCTATATTGAATAGAGAATTTTCAGTCCTCTACTCTACCAGCTGAGCTATCCCGACCATTCCTTACACATCATCCTGATTTTACTAGATGACTTGGTTCTATGTCAATTAAAAAGACGAAAGGGCTAGAAAAAGTCATACAATAACTGTCCTAGCTCTACCATATCTTTTGTTTCATTTCTTCTGGAACAATCACAAACACTTTTTTGATTATGGATCTACTACCAGAAATTCAATGCGTAATCTTAGCATTCAATGTAAGCTCCAATAGAAAAATATTGGAAAGGAAAAATGCTTCGAAGATTAACCTGTTCCCATGCAATAGTTAGGAATTCTTGACGGTATCGAGCTGGAACAACCTTTGCTTCTTGAATACCCTGATTCAGCGCTAAAGAATTTCCCGCCGCTACCATATAGTATTCATCTCTACTTGTATTTTATACATTGGAAGAATCCGTTTTGTTATTAATAAACTAGGAAAAGAATAACTGAAAGAAAGGAAATCAATTAGTTATTCATGAAAGTGTCATTTATTTAATGACTAGAATTAGATGAGGATATATAGCTCGGAGACGTAGAACAAAAATTCGTTTATTTGCATCAAGCTTTCGGGGGGCTCGTTCAAGACTTACTCGAACAATTATTCAACAGAAATAAGATCTTTGGTTTCGTCTCATCGAGATAGAGATAGGAAAAAGAGAGATTTTCGTCGTTTGTGGATACTCGTTCATGCTTTTCCTGGAGGTCTGGAGAAAGCTGCAATCAATAGAATTTTCCTAATCCTCCCTTCCCGAAGGAAGAATGTGAAATTCTTTTTCCTTTCCGCAGGGACCAGGAGATTGGATCTAGCCGTAAGAAGAATGCTTGGATGATAAATAACTCTGTATCAAATGCAAAAAATATTGCAAGGGTAAGGCCGAAATATCTTTTCTGCTGCTTCTATTTACGTTAAGTCAAACAAATTTAAATAACACAACCTTATATGCTCTTAGGAACTTAGTCGAGTGTGGCATGCTATCAAGAGGTCATAGGACTGTGTCAGGTTTGAGTCGAGATCTAATCGCCACAATCAAAAGAAAATCATTTCAATGTCATCTCGAATAAACCTCAAAAGAAATGAAATCTATCAACCATGGTATTTTTTTTTTTGGTAACCGAGGATCCGCCACCATTCCCCGGGGATGAGCCCGCACAGGTAATCGGGGCGCCTATACCTCGGGGGAGACTAGCCCAGCAACCCACCGCCAGGGCCCCTCACTTAAATTACGGAGCCGAGCGGGGATTCAAACCCAGAACCTCTTGGGAGGGAAGGTAAGCACCCACCAACTCGGCCATGCGCAGGTGGGTAAACCATGGTAATTTTTTTATATAGCAAAACCCAGAAAAATGCAGTGCAAAATATTTTTAGCTATACAGTAGCAGTTCGGTTTGTCGCATGCAGTTTAAGATATCATGGTTTTTATGAGCCCGAGAAGAAATCTAGTGGCAACATTTGAAAGCAAATTACTCAACATTGTCTCCAGTGAGTTTGCTAAGAATTTTCTTTTGATAAGCGAAAGAAATTTAGTGCAAAATGGTATCAAGCAGATGCTAGCCCGCGTAACAAATCATGAACGCAATTCATGTTATGAGGTATAAGAAAAAATGCACATTAGTAATGTCATTTCCACACACCAAAAACTGTGGAAAGCCATCTATGATTCAAACTAAAAACCAGTCTTCCTATTTTCAAATTTCTTTCTTCCAAACAAATCAGCAAGCTAAAGAAATTAATCAACCATAAACACAGCCCAACATAAACAAAGAGTCATTTAAACTACTTACCGTTTGATGCTGGGTTCTAAAATCCAACAAAAGGAAGTTCTCTAGTAGAACCCAAAAACATGAGTGTGCCATAGTTTCATGGAGATTTTGATTGCAAGACATATGGAAGAGGCAATCAGATAGAAAGCAAATGAAAGTATGTTGCGAAAAGGCAGTTTTAGATATCGTGCACCTGAATATCCATGCACAGCGATGAACAAGGCATTACTGCAGGGTGAGCTCGGAATTTAATTTGAAACAACAAGAGAGAGAATGTTGATCATTGTAGCGGCAGAAAGGCTATGTTCTCCATGATAGCTACTACACAATTATCTCGTTGACCCAACAATTGAGATTCAAATGCAGGGTTGCAAGTTCAACTTCAGAATAGCAGATTAGTATTGCAGAACTCATTACGTCGGATCAATAACTGAGAATGAATCGGTCACCGTACATAGACTGCTTCTGATGTCCTTGCTGGCACCAAGGCAGGCTGAGAGTTGCCAAAAGCATTACCTGCACATTTTTAAATCATTGATTTCAGAAGTTCCAGTGGCAATGTTTAGGACTAACGAGGAAAGAGATGGATCACTCTGCCATTGGTTAACTTGGTTTATAGATATAAGCAAGAGTTGACTAATTAAACCTGTACAGCAAATACTCGAACCTTTTTACTTGTGAAGAAGAATACTGGAAAGCAAGTTATCTTGACAGCTCGAACAAGAGCATATGACCTTAAAATGAATCACGAGTGTTGAGAGTACTTGGCTAATAGGGGCATATTTGTCTATTTCCTTTATTATTTTATATATTGCAGCAATAAGGGTAATATTGTAATTTTGACCTTTTTGGCTTTATTATAAATAGATAACTTGGGGTCACATAGACCTAACTAAGCATTTAGTTCAGTTTTTTCTCTCAACATGGTATCAAAGCCAGATTTGAACTGAAACCCTAACCCTAATCTCTCCTATGTGCAACCTTTCTTTTTCCTCTCTTCACGCCTTCACTCTCCCCCACCGCAGTTCCTTCTCATCTTCTCCTTTGCTCTCTTTCACGGTGTAGGGCAGCACTAATGATTTGATTCTTTGAATCTAGTGTCTGCCCTAAACTTCACCTCTATGACATAACTAAAACTTCTTTGCAGTCCGCGATAGGTGGTTCAACTTCTTCTGCGATTTTTTGGATCTTCTTGTTTGAAATTGTTTCTGCCTTGCCGCTGGCCTACAATTCTCTCGTGTGTGAAGACCAAAGCACTGCAGTTCGTGGACCACCATATTTTTTTCAGATTCTTTGGGATAAATTAGAATTATCGATTCTTTTCAAGTTTTCAAAATCTTGAAAAAATCGATTTTTTTCTTCCCTTCATCTGATCTTGCTGATTTTTTTGAGGATATTTTTAGCCTACTACCAGTGACACAATGTCTGATGGTTCAGTTGAGAATCCTCCACTTACAGGAGATGGCCGTACAGATTATATTACTTTCGCTACAATCTTTGTGAAGCTCGACGGCACAAATTATTCGATATGGTCTCGATCTGTATTTTTGACCATTGCAGGCCGTGGGCTTACAGGTCATATCAACGGCACTTCTGTGAAGCCGGAAACATCGGGTGCTACTCAAGACAAGTGGATCTCGAATGACTCTTTGGTAATGTCTTTTTTGCTTAACTCGATGCAGTCACCTATTGCAAAAGGATATTTGCTTCTTGATTCTGCGGCGCAAATTTGGTCAGCTGCTAGGGATACTTATGGTCAAATCGGGAATGATGCACAGGTGTATGAACTTCGAAAAAGGGTTCATGACACTTCTCAGAAGGAGATGACTATATCTCAATATTATGCTGAGCTTCGGAGTTTATGGCAAGAGCTAGATCATTATACCGATTATCAACCAACTAATGCTACAGACATTGCTGCCTACAAGAACCATGTGGACAAGATCAGAGTTTATGATTTCTTGGCAGGATTGAATGTTGAATATGATCAGATACGTGTTCAAGTCCTTAGCCGGTCTCCATTCCCCACTCTGGAACAGTCCTATGCCTTAGTTCACTCAGAAGAAAGCCGTAGGACAGCAATGCTCCAGTCCTCTACTATTGATCGATCTGCTCAACAAATTAGTGCTGGCACTATTAATAAATCTGGTTCGTTCTCTCGATTTAATGATACCCCTAAGGAAGTTGTGAAGTGTGAATATTGTCATAGGCCTTATCATACTAAGGCTACCTGCTGGAAGTTACATGGAAAACCTGTAGATTTTGAGGAAAAAAAAGCATAGAGAAAGGAAAAAAAACAAAGCAAACCATACGGAAACTGTTACTGCTACACCTACTACTGATATCGGTTTATCCCAGGAAGAACTTCAGGCATTTCGATGTCTACTGAAAGCTTCTACTACTGCTGCTTCCTCCACAGTTGCCAATTCGTCTTCCCATTTTGCTTCAAATCTAGCCACTTCAGGTATCTTCTTTGGGGGGTTTAATACATCTGTTGTTTCCAGCCCATGGATCATTGATACAGGGGCTACATATCATATGACAGGTTCTTCTAGTCTCTTTCATCAATATACCCCTACTTCCGGTAGAGACAAAGTTCGTGTAGCTGATGGAACCCTCTCTTCCATCGCTGGAAAAGGGTCTATCAATTGTTCCTCCACTCTTCCCTTGTCTTCTGTTTTACATATTCCATCATTCTCTACTAATCTCCTTTCTATTAGTAGTTTGACTCGAGACTTAAAATTGTAAAGTAACTTTTTTCCCTTCTTACTATATTTTCCAGGATCTGGTAACGGAGAAGGAGATTGGATATGGTAGATTGGATGGTGGTCTTTATCTGCTCGAGGGTAGTGGGGTTTCTACTTCTATGTCGTCTACTACGCCCCATCAAGTTAATTCAGCATTGATAGATCTCCATCAGTGGCACTGCAGATTAGGTCATCCCCCTTTAGGAACTTTAGAAAAAGTTTTCCCGAGTCTCGTTTCAGCTTGTAATAAAGATGAGTTTTTTTGTGAAGCTTGTGTCTTTGCTAAACAAACTTGTTCTACATATTCATCTTCAAATAATAAAATTCGTTTCCCTTTTCATGTGATTCATACTGATGTGTGGGGTCCTTCCCGACGTACTTCTATTTCTGGTTATCGATGGTTTGTTACTTTTATCGATTGTCATTCTCGTGCAACTTGGGTTTATTTGTTGAACCATAAGAGTGACGTTTTTCGTTATTTTCAAATTTTTCACAAAATGATTCAAACTCAATTCAACGCCACTATGAAAATTCTTCGCAGTGACAATGGCACTGAGTACACTGAATGTCAGTTTCAACGGTATCTCTTTGATCATGGCATTATTCATCAGACCAGTTGTGTTGATACCCCAGCATAGAATGGTGTTGTCGAAAGAAAGAACCGACATTTGTTAGAGGTCGCCAGGTTTCTTATGTTTGCACGTCATGTCCCCTCTCAGTATTGGAGTGATCCTATTTTAACCGCTGCCTATTTAATCAATCGGATGCCGACTAGAATTCTTGATTTTCGCACACCTATTGATGTTTTACAGGAATCATCAACTTTTATTCTTCCTCCAAAAATTTTTGGTTGTGTTTGTTATGCTCGTAATACTACCACTAAGAGTAAGTTGGAACCCCGCGGTCTCCACTGCATATTTCTTGGGTATTCAGCTACTCAAAAGGGTTATAAGTGTTATCATCCTCCTTCTAGGCGCAGTATTATATCTATGGATGTGATTTTTCATGAGTCTACTTCTTATTATTCCGCTCCACCTCTTCAGGGGGAGTGTCCTAGTGTAGAGGTGTTGCCAATTCTAGATGTTCCTATAGTTATTACTTACTCTTCTCCTTCTCCTCCTCCTCCTCCAATAGTCTCTGATCATTCTCCTTTTCCTTCTCAAGAGGAGAACGATGCAACGCAAGTAGAGAATAATGCAATACTACAGGGGGATGCAATACTACAGGGGGAGATATCAGAGATTCAGGGGGAGACCACACCTGTTAAGCAAAGTATGGGTATCTTTCAAAGGCGGATTGATAGTGGGGAAACATTGAAGACATATCGTCGTAGGAATTCCACAACCAACACGCAGGTTAAAACCACTGATACATTGCTTATTCAGTCATCATCTCCGGATCCGGATTCTACTACTTCTTCTGATGAGGTTTCTCCTTCTGATCTTCCTATCGCACTCCGAAAGGGTACTAGAACTTATACTCAACACCCTATATCCAATGTTGTTTCATATGACTCTTTGTCCAGCTCTTATTGTACTTTTGTATCTTCTCTATCTTCCGTTTCTATTCCACGGAATTGGCAAGAAGCTTTTGCAGATGAGAAGTGGAAGACAGCAATGGTGGAGGAAATGCATGCTTTGAAGAAAAATGACACGCGGGATCTTGTTGTTCTTCCTCCTGGGAAACAACCGGTAGGATGTAAGTGGGTGTTTGTAGTCAAACAGAAGATGGATGGTACTGTGGACAGATATAAAGCATGGTTGGTGGCGAAGGGATTTACTCAAACTTATGGGATTGACTATCAAGAAACTTTTGCTCCTGTTGCCAAGTTGAATACTGTTCGAGTGTTGCTTTCGTGTGCTGTAAACCAGGGATGGGATCTTCAGCAGTTAGATGTGAAGAATGCATTTCTTCATGGAGAGTTAGAAGAGGAGGTATATATGGAGATTCCTCCAAGTTTTTCTTGTGACAAAACTCAAGGTAAAGTGTGTAAGCTGAAACGTGCACTTTATGGTTTAAAGCAATCACCTCGAGCTTGATTTGGTAGGTTTCAGAAAGCTATGATCTTTGTTGGGTATAAACAAAGTAATGCTGATCATACTTTGTTTGTGAAGAGATCAGGTGCTAAAGTCGCTATTCTTATTGTCTATGTAGACGACATTATTATCACAGGGAATGATACTGATGAGATAAGCCGGTTGAAGAATTTTCTTGGACAAGAATTCGAAATAAAGGATCTTGGAAAGCTCCGATACTTTCTTGGAATTGAAGTTGCCAAATCTTCAAAAGGTATCTTTCTATCCCAAAGGAAGTATGTCCTTGATCTTTTAACAGAAGTTGGGTTATTAGGATGTCGTCCCTCTGATACACCTATTGAGGTCAATACTCGTCTTCGAGAAAAGGATGGTGATCTCGTAGATAAGGGTCGTTATCAACGGTTAGTGGGCAAGTTGATTTATTTATCACACACCAGACCTGATATTGCTTTTGCTGTGAGCCTAGTGAGTCAGTTTATACATGATCCATACTCTACTCATATGGATGCTGTTCTTCGAATCCTTCGATATTTGAAGTCTACTCCCGAAAAAAGGGATTCTTTTATCTCCTCGTGATGGCTTGAAATTTGAAGCCTATACAGATGTTGATTGGGCTGGATCTCCTGACCGAAAGTCTATTTTTGGGTATTGTACTTTCTTAGGAGGGAATCTTGTGATTTGGCGTAGCAAAAAGCAGAATGTGATTGCTCGATCTAGTGCTGAAGCAGAATTTCGTGCAATGGCACATGGAGTTTGTGAACTGTTATGGCTTAAAGAATTACTTGAAGATCTTGGTGTATCTATTCCTATTCCTATGATGCTATATTGTGATAATAAAGCCGCCATTAGTATTGCTCACAATCCTGTACAGCATGACCGTACAAAACATGTGGCGATTGACAGGCACTTTATCAAAGAGAAGTTAGAGAGTGGTTTAATTTGCATGCCCTTTGTTCAGTCCGGTGATCAACTTGCTAATGTGTTGACTAAAGGATTGGGAAGTAAATCGTTTCATCTTGTTTTAGTCAAGTTGGGCATGTGTGATATCTATGCTCTAACTTGAGGGGGAGTGTTGAGAGTTCTTGGCTAATAGGGGCATATTTGTCTATTTCCTTTATTATTTTATATATTGCAGCAATAAGGGTAATATTGTAATTTTGGCCTTTTTGGCTTTATTATAAATAGATAGCTTGGGGTCACATAGACCTAACTAAGCATTCAGTTCAGTTTTTTCTCTCAACAACGAGGCTTGTATTCATTGTCGATTTCATATATATCCATGAAGGAGCTGTCTCCAACTGCAATATCCTCCAATTCACTAATGGCTTCTTCTTGGTCAAGCTGCATAGGGATGCCTTCATCCTCAGAGCTACCCTCGAGAAAAACATTATCTTCCATATCCGATATGTCAGTAAAAGTTTCTATCTTTTTCTTCCTCCCTCTATATCCAATAAGGCTTAGGACCTTTTCCTTCCACAGAACCGGCAGACATTTCTGAATCAGCTCTGCACCTTCATAAGCTCCTGTCAAGAACACACTAAACCTCTTCCCCCTCTCAGAGACATAGAAAATGCCAAGATGCTTCAACAAGAGTCTCATCAGCTTCTGAGGCATCACGAATTCTCGTCGAAAGTGGGTAAGGTGATCAGTTACCAACCTCTTTTCCATTGTGAAGCTGAGTAGCTCATGCATCACCGCAATGCCCCTCTTATCGAATTCTTTTGATCCAGCTTGGAGGCCACGTGCATCAGCATAAGGAGATAAGTAAGATCTTTTCTGAAAGTGCTCAATCGACCCTACATATCTATAGATTTTATTGTAACTGGCAGGAAACTTCATGGGAAAAGATAGGGAAAGCAACCCTGGAGTATGAGAGGCAGATTCCGATACCCCCAATACGGCTTTCTCCAACTCTGTGATAACCCAAGCAGGATTCCACTCGACGAGCTCGAGATAATCAACTTCATCCGGAGATTTAACCACTTTGAAGTGCTGCGGATACTCGTGTACCCACTTGCTCCTAAAATCAACTGGCAAACCAAACTCTCTCCTGAAATGAGCAATTTTGTCCAATGGAAGCCATTTATCGACTGACATCATCAACATTCTAATCACATATTCGGCCACCGTGCCAGAGTGTTCCCTAATCAATCTCTCCTCTTCCTCTAAGAGGTCTTCAGCTTCTTTAGTCATTCCACACCACAATACCCCCTTCTGATCCTTGTACAACTCAAACAGTTTCGGTGACTTCCGAATAAAATCCACTATACTGTGAGGCTTGGGCAAATTAATTTGTCTCTGGTATCAATCCAACGACCTCACGGGGATTATCATCTCAGGTTCCTGCTTCAACATTTCCATCCGAACCAACACCTTAGACACCACTTTATGCTTCTCGGCGGCGATTTCGAGATCATGGACCCTCTTGTTCTTGCTCCTATCTTGCACTCTCTTGCTCGTGGTCACGAATCTACGCTGCGACCAGGTAAGTAAAACCTCGCCAAAACTCCAATTTCGTCCCAGGGTAGGCAGACGCACTAGCGAGGTGACAATGCATCCAAACCCTCTTGCCGCACTCCATTCGGTCGAGGAAGCTACGTTTTTAACAGTGAATCGAAGATGGGTCATCTCAAGACGCTAATGCCTTGCTCCAAGTTCAAGAAACAAGCCCAAGAAAAGCGAATGCCTCTCACTCAGGACAGGCGTCAAACAGCTTGCGTGCAAGGGAAAGAGGGAAAACAAGACCCCAAAACGAAAACATTCGAGAAGACCACCGTGAAGGCACGATCACCACCTCCTTGAGTTCCCTCGATCAGCACCAGTTACGGTTGGATTTCAGGTGTGGTTTGTGCGGAGACTGAAGAAGAAGCGGGCCGAGAAGGAGAGCGAAGGGGCGGGAGTATTGGTTTTCGCAAGAAACGTTGGCATTTCTCTCTCGTTATTACGTTTTTGCCCAAAAGCTAAAAGAAAATAAGGATTGTGGGGTGCCAAGTTCGAAATAACGAGTTTTGCATTTCTGATCGTAATTAAAATGATTTTTTTATTTTAAATAAAAGTAATATCACTAAAAACTCTAAACTGATAAAAAAATCCAATCTGGTGTACTTGTGACAAAATTTACGTTAATTTTCATTAAATTGGATTAATACAACAAAAAACCATGAAATGATATACATGTGATAAAGGGAGAGTAAAACCCTAAAACTAGTATATTCATCAACTGCCACGTGTCATTCAACTCAATAATTTGACGGTAAAATTTAACGGCAAATTAACGGAGAATAAATTTTTCACAAATTTACCAGTTTGAGGTTTTTTGTGGTCAAAAAATTTGTTTTGAGAAAATTTATCATATGTATACCAGTTTGGAGGTTTTCGTGGTGTTAACCCTTTAAATAATTAAAAGATCTCGAGAGTCTTACAAATCATTATATTCACATGTTTATAAAAATTGAGGTATTTGAGATTACCCGGAAAATCCGGTGGAAACTCGTAATGAAGTTTAGTAAAAGAAATAAATTGAATCATGTGAAACCAAACATTAATATCGCGTAATCCGTAGACAGTTAAATTATATATAAGTCTAAAAGTTACGTAAGAGAATAATTTTTTTTAAAAGGGTTAATATTACGGAAAATCCCAAACTAATACACCTGTGACAAATTTACCTAAACTAATTTTTCAACCACAAAAAATCCCAAATTGGTGCACCTGTAACAAGTTTACCCTAAACTAATTTTTTTACCACAAAAAACCTCAAACTGGTACATTTGTGACAAATTTGCCCTTCATTAACTTAGATTAATACCACAAAAAATCACAAACTGATATACCTGTCACAAATAGAGGGTAAAACCCCAAACTAATACACCTGTCAACTGTTACATGTCATTCAACTTAGAAATTTGATTGTAAAATTTAACAGAAACTAATAGAGGGTAAAATTGTCACAGATGTGTCAATTTGAGGTTTTTAGTGGTAAAAAATTAGTTTGGGGTAAATTTGTCATAAATGTACCGATTTGAAATTTTTCATGGTATTAGCCCTTTAAAAAATATATATGTAAGAGATTACTAATGATTTTAACTATCAAGTCTGATTTGCATATTCAGGAAATTGGAGCAGGAAGGGCCAAGTACTGCATATAAAAATCAAATTTCAAACATTAAAACAATAAATCAACCATGCGCCATGCTTGTCACCCTTTAACGAAATTACCAAGTCGCTAGTGCTAGGAAATGTGTCGGCCTAGGCATGCATGCGATGGATGTGGAGTTGGAGCATCATGCGGTTGAATGAAGCATATATCACAATGAATAATCAATTTTTTCCTTTTTTTTAAAACAATTTTATTCGGGCTAACAGATTTAGCAAATTATAAACCGAGCGCAACTGATGTGAGTATGAAACCAAACTCCATTGGTCCATACTACCGATCCATGATAAATCGAATTGGAGTTATTTGACGCGAAAAAAAATAAACAAACCGAATTTTCTCTCTCGCTCTTATAGAAATGGATCTCATAAATTCATAAAACTCAATTACACCTCTTTCTCTTTAAAAAAAAAAAAGAGAAGAAAAAACGAACTCAATCTTATAACGGATTTCAAACCATTACTCAACTCGAATTAATCTGATCAAATCGATCCCGCTTCTCACCTTCCTATAGAAACTCGCTTTAATTTCTAATCGTTTCCCATCCACAATTTTTTTTTTAAACTCTCTTCTTCTTCTTTATTGAGCAAACCAACCTGCAATCACATGGACGTAGAGAAATTTGAAGCTCTTATATCGCGGCATTGAGGTGAGTATAAAATCGAGCAAAATCAAATCGAGTTATTAAATGTGAAATTAAAAAAATCAAACCCAATTTATTCTATCCCTCTTTAGGCACGGATCTTATAAGATCCATTAAAACTCAATTTATGAGATCTATTTCGGAATAATAAAACTCAATCAAACGTCTTTTTCTTAAAAAGAAGGGTTAATATCATGAAAAACTCTAAACTAGTACACTTGTGACAGATTTACCCCAAACTATTTTTTGACCACAAAAAACTCAAAACTGGTACATCTGTGACAATTTTATCCTGAACTATTTTTTTGACCACCAAAAACCTCAAACTGGTACATCTGTGACAATTTTACCCCGAACTAATTTTTTAATACTATTTTTTCGATTTTTTAGTTTTACTTATCTTTTCATTTTCCTTTCCTTTTTTTTTTCCCTTTATCTTCAACCTCTGGTCGGCGAGGTTGGCCCCGCCGATCGCTAGCGAGGCCTACCTCGTCGGCAATTGGCAAGGTCGGCCTTGCCCCACCCCTAGCGAGGGGTAACCTCGCCGCTTTTGGGCGAGGCCTACCTCGTCGGCAATTGGCAAGGTCGGCCTTGCCCCACCCCTAGCGAGGGGTAACCTCGCCGCTTTTAGCAGAGCTAGCTGCAGCTCGCGGAAAGAGACGACGTCGACAACGACGACGCCGCAATCGAAACCATTCGACAAAGTAAGTAAGAGCGAAACAGAGCGCGGGCGACTGCTCTCTGTTCGTGTCAATGATTCGTCATTAGTTTTGGCTTGCGAGCAAAGATTCGGTTTGATTCTGAGATGATGATAATCATGATTTTCTGATCAGCTAGTAGGTGATTATCGACTTCGCTAATTTGTTTGCATTCAATTTCGTTCACCTGATTCTCGTCGTTGAAGCGAACTTTGTAGTCGACCTAGTTTGTTTGGTCTCTGTTCCGAAGTCGAAATTGAATGCAAATAGTTCGACGCATCTACAACCGTAAATCTCTCTGAATATTGGTGTTAAGTGACTCTGAATCCGTTCGTATTTTTACATGTCAACCTTTCCAGTGAACTCGTAGTGATTTGTCTGTGCATAAGATAGAGAAGTAATTTTCACTACTGTTCGAACATGATATGTCTGATTCACCTCTTCGACGTATGTCTTCCGATCATACAAGAACAATTCAGCTTTTGTTTATGTTATGCGACATTCGAATTGCACCATGGCATGGCATGCAAGGATTAAGAACGAGTATCCTAAGCTAAAGTCGTCAATAATCACTATTGGAACACTAGATTGTCATAAATCTAGGAAATGCTTTTGTCCTGACATTCTGCATCCACCAACGTATGGTTAACACGATGGCCTGTTGTTTTCATGTTCTTTCTCCGAACTATTCTCATTTTTTTTTCGGTTTGCAGTTATTTCTCAGGGAAAAAGCTACAGGATGCAGGAATCTACACTTGCAATATTGTGAAAAAGCTACGAGATTCGGGATCCACCACTTGCAACAAAGCTATTGCAACTGGTGTATGCCAGAGTCTCTCAGCTTTTGCACCTCTCCAGCATTTATTCCCCGAGAAATGCTTCATGATGCATACAAAGAAGATATCTGATCTTCAGTTTTGAGAATTAAGTTGAGGTTCCTCTTCTTATTTGGCTAAGGTGATTTCCATTTTCTTTGTTTTGGTTTTTTTTTTTAGTACTTTATTGGAATCAAAGGTTTATCTGAAGCAAAAGTTGACAAGATATGCGAAGCAGCTGAAAAGATAGTGGTTAGAGCTTAAATTACTTGTTATCCTGAGATGGTGGCTGCAATCAATTGGAACTTCTATACGCATCTCACGTTAACTTCCCTTTGTTTTCATCAGAATTTTGGTTATATTACTGGAAGTGACGCTCTGCTCGGAGTACGTTCTTAATTTTACAAACTAAAATGGTTCGGAATACCCGAATGAGTCATTGACCCTTGAAATAAAGCCTGCAAATTAGCACATGGACTGTAGAAAGCTGCACTTGCTCTAAACACTATTGACCTCACAGCACAAAATACTTTTAATGTCTTCGTTTCCAGAGAAAGTCAGTTGTACGCATCACAACTGGAAGCCAAGTCCTCGCTGAGCTTTTAGGCGATAATAGACTACCTTTTGCAGATCGTGTATATTATTCATCATGCGTTTCAACAAAAACGACTTTCACTGATCTGGAAATGTTAAACAGGTGGTATTGAAACTCTGGCAATTACAGAAGCATTTGGCGAATTTCGGTGAAAAGCAGAGTCCAACAGCATTAGCTTTGATGAACTTTTACTTGCTTTTGTTAGTTGGTTTTCTCAGAAAATGCTGTTAACGTCACTTCAGGTCTGGGAAAACACAGCTGGCGCATACCCTTTGTGTTTCTACTCAGGTTGGTCTGAATTGCATATTAGGTTTCCGTCCTTAACTTCTGTTGCGTTTTATGTTTCCTAGATTAACAACGCAAATATGAACATGGTGATTGAATTTCTAGTAAAGAATACAGCCATGGGTGATCTTGGCATCAGAACGTGCGTATTAGGTGATTCTGGAAGGACGGCACTGTCATTTTCTGTAATCTGCAGCCAGTATACTGGAATGCATAATATGCAGTGGTTCAAACCAAGTAGAAAAAAGACAGGAGAGCGTAGTAGGTCATAACCAATCAGAAGCCTTAATCATTGTCAAACTTGGACTTGGGTTGATCATCAGTTGAATGTGATGCTTGAAGTACTCTACTTTATATGAAAATCCTACAACATTATTTTCCCCTCTTTCCATCACTCATTATTAAAGCTAATCCCGTTCCATAAGATGATGATTTATGGTTTGTGGATTCCATGATCCTAACAATTTTTCCAGCTGCCAACTCGCATTAAAGGGCGGAATGGCAAGGTAGCTTACATCGACACGGACGGAACTTTGTAATCTATTATAATGTGTCAGTCATTTTCTTGACCTGAACAAAGCTGCTTTTGTTTCATACTCGGCTTACGTCCATGTAAGTGCATATGCACTTTCTTAAGTTGGTACACATGCAGTTGCCCTGATCGAATTGTACTAATAGCCGAAAGATTTGGCATGGATCGTGGTGCCATCCTAGGTAATCTAAGCAATGCTTTCTACACTGGTGACCATTCTTCCTTCTTTTCTGGCTAATGTACTTGCTGTAATCTAGTCTTTCCATGAATTTGAAGATCATTTATGCCTGTGCCTATACTTATGAGCGTCAGCACAACTTGCTTCTTGTTTTGTCTGCCAAAATGTCTGAAGAACCAATTAGGTTACTGGTAGGACAGTGCTCGAGAATCAAACTGCACACATTTTGTGAGGTGTCGATGGTTGACCTTAGCTGAGTTATATCCTTCACACTGTGGATCCAGTGATCGCTCTCTTTCGAGTGGATTTTACTAGAAGGGAGAATTTTCAGAGCGTTAGGTCGATTCTGAAACCATCAAATCATGAAAGTTATAATTTGTCAGCTCATCTGGTTTGATACTAATAGATTCCCAATTGCAGCGAAAATTGGCACAAATGCTCTCACGCTTACTTAAGATAGCTGAGGAATTTAACTTGGCAGCATACATGACCAATCAAGGTACCACATCACATCTCATTTCTCCCACATAGTCATGCATCCACTAAAAGTTCTTATCCAATTGAGCCCTTTGATGGTTGCACACTGAAAAGGAGCAATTTGGGGACTGCACTAAGCTCATACTAGTTCTTGTAAATCTCAAGAACCAGCTATTTGGTGTAAACTGGCGATGCATACAGTAGCTGCAGTCCATGAGTTAGGAAAAAGATGATTTTTTGATGACTTTGTCTTTATTTTATTTGTTTCAGTTGTAGCTAATCCAGGCAGTGGTGTATTCGTATCAGACCCAAAGAAACCTGCAGGCGGGCATGTTCTGGCTCACGCAGCCACAATTAGGTTGATGTTTAGGAAAGGCAAAGGTGGGCAGCGCATTTGCAAGGTGTTCAAGGCCCCAAACCTACCTGAAGCTGAAGTAGACCTATCAAAATGGGTCATAAACCCATTTCTTAATCCATATATTAGTAAATGGTTCATATATGGGTTAGTTATATTTAATAAATGGGTAGAAGTCTTATATTGGTGTTAAATGGGTCGTAAATGGGTTTACAACTGATTTAAATTCAACGCATTTCTATCGCCCTCAGTCAATTTTGCATTCACTCACTCCGCACTCTCATTTTAGCTTGGGTATCAATTTTTCTATATTTAATTAAATATGGAAGTGTTTTAGCAATATGGGTCTGATCAGGTATGGGTCGGGTCGGGTCGGGTCGGGTATGGGTCAAGAAAATTGCATTGCGCATAAATGGGTCATAAACGGGTTAATGGGTCAATTTGGGTCGGATCATTTATGACTCGACACAAACCCGACCTGACCCACCCATTTGACAGGTCTAAGCTGAAGCTATATCCTTTTTGTGCTGAATCTTCCTCTAGTTACATACTTTATTGAAATTTATGAGATCATACTGCAGAGACTAAGTAAAATATCTGTAAGTCTATATCAAAATCTACAAGAAAGTTGATACTGAGTCTACATATAGATAGGTGGAAACCTGATTTAAGCATGATGCTCACAGTATACTCGATGTTATATGGAGATCTGCTAACACGTTGAATACCAAATTTGTGCAGAGGAATTAAACAAAAAGAAGTGGATATCGAGAATTTTTCAAAACCATCACTTTTGTCAGAAATTTTAGCAAGAGCTCATATGTCAATAAAATGAGACTGAGATTTATTTCATCTATGTTGAACTTGACAGCCACATGTTTTTCAGATAAGGACGGGGCATAGCCGATGCAACGGACTGAAGAGGTCTCTCCAACCAGGATGGTCAGGCGAAGTGCTTTATTTTCTTTTTTTGTTAATCTGTAATTTGATATTAGTCATAGTATTGACAGCTTCCTCTATCTTCCTTCATATTAAGTTTGTATTGGCATGCGTCAAGTTCTTTTGACTGCTTAAAAGTTGCACGAGAGTTTGCCGCTTTGGTGTTAGTATCTAACATGCTACCATTGTCTTTTATTAAAGTTCAGATGACCTCTCACAAGGCGTCGTGTAAACTCGATTTCCATATGAGAACCGGCATGCTCCAAGTTATCATGGTTCGCATTTGTCCTCATACAACAATGTTGTCCCGGCCTAATTTACTAGTAGAGATAACAATTACACAATAGACATCTAATTAAAGAAAAACATGACATTGAATAGACTCTCTGCATGATGGCTCAATGAAATGCCAAAAAGATATTATTGCACATAGCATGATCAGGTTTTGTAAAGGCTTAGTTCTATAAGCAACATATACAGCTGGATAAAACAATGTTATCTCAAATTCTCAACACAGAGCAACCGACCATTAGAGTTGAAAATTGTTAATGTATGAGAAAGGGTGACTGGGTCATAAGCAACAGAAGGCCATTCAATACCTAATGGCCTGGCCGAAAAAGGGCCACAAACCATACGACTCAGTAGTGCGAGGACCAGTTCGCAGCACTCCCAACTCTAGGCATGCTGGACTCCTTCTTAGTCTCCGCGTCCACTTTGAATGTGGCGCCGCACACTTGGCCAGAGCTGTCCACCCTAGGAACCGGCTTCACCTCATTCGGTGGGTGCTCATAACTCCTCAAACCTTTGGAGCTGGTAAAGAAGCATCCTGAGTAAAAAAAAAGCCAACATTAAATGTGAACGATTTGGAGCTGGATAACCATCGGAAGAGCAACATTGCAGGTGAAAATGCACATGTCAAAACATGCATACAAGTAAAGAACACCATTTTAACCTTAGATTATAAATTTAGGTTCGGAACCATTCTTTCCATTACCCAACAACATAACATTCTTCCCTGAGCTCTGCTTAATATCAGCAGAACTCATCCCTCCCTACTTTTCACGTTCCAATGCTCAGACAAATCTCCAGTGACGCTGCATTAATGATCCGTGAAAATAATTACCTTTAGGAAATGGTGCAACAGTTTCCCATAGCCCTTCTTCATGACTTCTACATCATTCAAGAGAACAAGATTGCCTTTGGAATCACTTCCCCAGAAGAAAGGGAAACTTCTGTCAACATCCTGTATGATTAAGAGGACATAGAGGATTAGATAGATCGCAGAAGGAGGGAGAGATAGAGATATTTAAGAATGAAACCATGAAAATCATTATTACTTACAACCGCCAGAAATGTGGTTTTTGGAGGGCCGTCGAAGAGCACAAACGCAAACTTTCCGGTGACGTCTCATACAACTTGATCAGCAGGGTAAGGCCTCTGATCTCCCTGAGTTCTATAAGCTTCTATGACAGTAATGATGTCATTGGCAGTCTTGTTCAATCCATATTGCTGCTTGAGAAGAGCAACATCCTCTGGGTGTCCTTGAAACAAGCAGAAGATGTCATCGCAAACGATCATGCCACAGAGGGTAACTCGTCAAATATCTATACAATAACCGGAAGAAAGAAAGCTTCTTATTTTGAATATTGACCAGAACATGTTGAAAGAGATTGTTCTTATTTAGATCGTATTCATTAGAAGATAATCCAGAACACATCAGTGTACCAAATAAAATTAATAGCTCTTTTTTGTATTTTGTTAAATTGGAAAAAACGACCCATATAATTGACTACATTAGTCTGACCTCAGCAGCGTCTGCACATGATCCTCCCAAGAGATTTTGCTAATACAGATCACCATGGTATCTGCAAAACAACCACAGTGAATGAGCTAGGGCACAAGAAAAAGATGTTGGGAAGAGAACATAGAACAATCGCTGAAAATGCAGAGGAATATGATTGTGGAACGCTATGATTGTTGGTCATTCTCGTGCAAAGAATAGTGCATTTTCATTCACAATTTGTTTGGTAAGTCACTCAAGTGCAAAAATAAGCAAACTTTTTGGGCATCAAGCAGAGTTGAAAATATGTCATCAGTATAGCAAGAGACAGCACCGTGAACATTTCGTCCTACAGATGCCAATCTTTCACCTTCAATGGCTGGTTTCAGACATTTATGTGAAAAATTTCCATGAGGAAAATCAGTTTGTATTAAGCATCGAATTGAGGAAACTGACTTCAGATGGACGAATGAATTGCGGCAGTTAGCAAATGAAAGCGAAAGTTGGATTGATTTTACTTCATTGGATCCAAACCCAATCAATCTTGATGAGAGCAATTTCTTGGATGAGGGGACAATAGTCGCCAGTGAGTTTTGAGCATCGATCTTTCAGAATCTCACATCTAGATATGAGCAATAGTTGGAGGGAGGGAGGGAGGCCATCCTCTGGCAAGTACCTCAACTTCGGGCAATCTTCAATCCATAAACGTTGGAGAGAGGAGAGGTGGTTGTGAAGACTGCTTGATACTCTTTCCACGTTCCTCGTATCTGTCAAGTTAAGAGAGGTTAGAGAAGAAGGAAAGAGAAGACTCCACGCATCCTCGTCCTCATAAGGAAAACACACCTTCTCTCTGAATTCGCTTCCAGAGAAAGTTGGTTGTTCGCATCACAACTGGAAGCCAAGCCCTCGATGAACTTTTAGGCGGTAATAGACTTTTTTTTGCAGATTATGTATATTATTCTTCATTTGTTTCAGCAAAAACAACTTTCTCTGGTTCGGCAATGTTAAACAGGTGGTATTGAATCTCTAACAATTACAGAAGCACTTGGCGAATTTCGGTGAGAAGCACAGTCCAACAACGTTACCTTTGATGAACTTTTACTTGCTTTTGTTATTTGGTTTTGAATCTCCCACAAACTCATGCATCCGTTAGAAGATCTTATCCTATTTAGCCCTTTGATGGTTGCTCATTGAAAGACAGCAATTTGGGGACGGCACTAAGCTCATACTGATTCGTGCAAATTAGTGATACATAAGAGTAGCTGCAGTCCATGAGTTAGGAAGAAGATGATTTTTTGACGACTTTGTCTTTGATTTATTTGTTTCGGTCGGAGTTGATCCAGGCGGTGATGTATTCATATTAGACCCAAGAGAAACCTGCAAGTGGGCATGCTCTGGCTCTTGTAGCCACAATTAGGTTGATGTTTAGGAAAGGCAAAGGTGAGTAGCGCGTCTGCAAGGTGTTTGATGGCCCAAACCTACCCGAAGCTGAAGCTATATCCTTTTTGCACCAGATCTTCGTCTAGCTATGTACTTTACTCCATTGAATTTTACCCGATTATACTGCAAAGACCAAGTAAAATATCTCGGAATTTATATCAAAATATGTGAGAAAGTCGATACCGAATCTTTATATGGATAGGTGGAGTCTTGATTTAAGCATGATATTTACAGTATACCTAATGTTGAATGGAGATCCATGAACGTGTCAAATATGAATATTGTGTGGAGGAATTAAATAAGAAAGTGGATGTCGAGAGTACTTCCAAGCAGGACTGGTTGATTAGCTATGCAGCTTGTGCTATGTATATGATGCACATCTATCATTACCATCACTTAATTTCACTCAGAAAATTTGGCGAGAGCTCATCATGTCAATAAGAGAAGACTGAGACTTGTTCCATGTGTGTTAGACTTGACGAACACGTTTTTCAGATAACACCAGGAGGCATGGCCGCTGCAAAGGACTAAAGAGGTCCCTGCAAGCAGAACAATAAGATCAGGCACTAAAAATGATAATGAAAGAGGGTGCCATGTCTGGACGGGCGGGCGGAATGGATGAGCAAAGGGTGCCATGGACTGAGGAAGATCCCGAGTCTCATCTAAGACAACTAAATGCACCCCGAGGTTCTGCCAAGGAACTGGGGGACCTTCTTGAGCACAGGATAGGCAATTGAGAGATAGAGCTAGCCTATTCCCTTTTTTGTTGATCTGCAATTTGATATTAGCTGAGTATTGACAGCTTCCCTCTTTCTTCTTTTTCCTATTAAGTTTGTATAGGCACGTGTCAAGTTCCCGTTGACATCTTAGAAATTGCAAGATTGACTGCTGCTTTAGCCCCAATCTCTAACATGCTATCATTGTCTGTTATCGAAGTTCAGATGATCCTTCATAATGTGTCGGGTTAACTCGATTTCCATATGAGAACCAGCATGCTCCAAGTTACTTTGGTCCACTTTTTTCCTCATTTAACAACTAGTAGAGATAACAGCATTACAATAGACATCTAATTCGAAAAAACGTAACATAAGAAAAATTGCATGATGGCTAACTGAAATGCCAGAAAGATATTATTGCACATGATCAGGTTCTTTAAAGGCTTGGTTTTATAAAAAACATGTACAGCTGCATAAAACGTCATCTCAAACTCTCAACATAGAGCAACCGACCATTAGAGTTGAAAATTGTCAATATATGAGAAAGGGTGACTGGGTTATAAGCAATAGAAGGCCATTCAATAACTAATGGCCTGGCCAAAAAAGGGCCATAAACCATAAGACTCAGTAGTGCGAGGACCAGTTCGCAGCACTCCCAACTCTAGGCATGCTGGACTCCTTCTTAGACTCCGCATCCACTTTGAATGTCGCACCGCACACTTGGCCAAGCTGTCCACCCTAGGAACCGGCTTCACCTCATTCAGTGGGTGCTCATATCTCCTCAAAACCTCCAGAGCTAGTAAAGAAGCATCCTGAGTGGAAAAGAAGGCAATGTTTAGAGGTGAACAGTTTGGTGCTCGAAAACCATTGGAAGAACAACATTGTAGGTGAAAATGCACACGTCAAAACACGCATACAGATAAAGATTGCCACTTTAACCCTAGATCAACAAGTTAGATTTGAAACCAATTTTTCCAACTCATGCCAAAGCTTATGCATCTTTACTTCCTATAAGTCTTCCAATATGTTGTTACCCAACAATGCAACATTCTCCTGTGAACTCTGCTTAATATCAGCAGAGCTCATCCATACTTACTTTTCACATTTCAATGTGCGGAGTAAACTCCAGTGAAGCTGCATCAATAATCCCTGAAAATGATTACCTTTCGAGAATGGTGCAAAGGATTTCCCACAGCCCTTCTTCACAACTTCTGCATCATCCGAGAGGACAAGATTACCTTCAGAATCACTTCCCCAGAAGAAAGAAACACTTCCATCAACATCCTGCATGATTAAGACAAGAGAAAGGATTAGATAGATCTCAGGTGGAGGGAGAGATTGAGAGAGATATTCCAGAATGAAACCAATGAATAAAGTCCAACAAAAATCAGTTTGATCTAACCATTGCCTCTCTAAACAATGAAATCAAGAATCTTTGTTTTTTTAGAGCGACCGTTACTATTATTTTTTCTAAAGCTACCATTATCAAGAGATGGACTGGGTATTTGAATAGAAGAAAGATGAACTTTAATTTTTGACCAGGCAATCAGTTTTTAAAAGGGTTTTGATCTGCAAGTTCATTCATAATTTAGCTGTTAAATTCGCACATTCAAAACCTCTGTTTTCAATCTATTCTTCCATCTACACAATAAGTGTTATAAGAAGAAAGAAAGCTTCTTATTTTGAATATGACCTGAAAATGTTGAAAGGATATTATCTAACCAATTCACATACAGAATTTCATTATAGTATTTTTTGGCTAGGGATGGCCTACGATATAGTTGCTAAAAGCAATTCTGTACTTAGAGTTGAAAGTACAAATTTTTTGTTGATCATGAAAATATTATCAAAATTAATTCTCCTGAACAGTGCCAAACAACGAAAATGGGGAAAATATCTTCGTACAGCTAATTTCTCATAAATTATACCAGGACTGCAATCCAGACTCAGTTTTTAAGCTATTGGCAAATGATACTGCATATTCAATGTCAAAGACTTAGACTTGTCCTTCTGCGAACCCTAATCAAATGACACACGTCTGCCGCTGTAAATGTGAGTACATCCTGTATATCAGCAGCAATCGTCTCCTCATCCTTTTTGATTTTCTCTTTGTAGATAAGCCTCATTATATGTTTTGTAAGGTACCGTGACCCCATTGAACCACTCTTGGATGATTAAAAGAACTAAACTTGCCTGATTCAACGAGGACTGAAGTATCTTCTTATGATCCTGGAAATTCCCATGGAAAGGCACCACCTTGCCTTGAGAAACCACCCAGAGCTCGTCCATGCTTCCAGATATTACATGCTCATTGTGACTAACCTGCAAATCAAGGTGAAAAGAGGGCTATTATATGTGAAGACGATAGATCATTGGTCAAATTGAAGTATTTAGGCAAGAAAATCAATCTCACCATCAGAATTCCTCCTTGGAACAAGACCAGACCTTGAATGAGCACCTCAACTGCATTCAAATCCTACAGTTTGGGATAGTAAAAAACGCATAATCATACTCATCAATCCTTAGACAAGAAACTAGCAATTTACAAATATAACACTTTAGTAGTCACTGGTCATTAAAGCAGAACTTAAAGTCCACATTTATAAACAAAGAGATTTCCACATAAATTATGTGCAAAGCCCAATACTGCCTATAGGCACAGATATCTGAACTACTCGGTATTATAAATTTCTGTAATACAAAAACACTGATCAGGCTAGCATAACTATTCTATTCCCAATATTTTGCAAGTTGGAACTATTACATTGGTTTCCATTCCATTATAAGTTAGATGTATGGTGACAGAGGCTCCCTGAAGCTGTGATCACTGATTGCTGCTTCTGTATTTTCAATGTAAAGACCATATTCCAATAAGTTCAATTAGTGCAAGACTATAACAAGCTAACTGAAATAGTAACATAAGTCACAAGGTGGAGAAAAATGAGTTAAACTTACCAGATGATTGGATGGCTTGTCACGCAAAATGCAACTCTGCTTTTCTGACCACCTATTTATATGGTCAAAGCACCATGTTATATTTGCAATAACATCCAAAAAGCCTAAGAGAAAGTACAAAGTGAACCGCAATTCAGATTACACATTAACTAACCTCTAATGGAGCCTCACAATGTCATACGAAAATTGCTTCAACAAAAAATTTACAGATCCAACAGTAGCAGAGAGGGAGGAGATGTATCAGACAAGGTATACATTGGTTGAAGTGCAAGATTTCCAGTTACACCAAAGGAACACAAGTGGGCTCGAAGCTTTTGTTCCGGAACTCCCTGCAGGAAGAATGCCACATAAGAAGGTATTTTCAGACAAAATGACAAAATGTATGATGAAATCTTACTGCGCGGTGGAGTAAACGCAAACAACCGATACTTTAAAGAACTGAATAGATTTGCCCCAGAGCTCACTACTGGCAATGCAAACCCAGAGGCAGGCAGCATATCGTTACATTCTCAACCAAATAAGCATGAGTATATTGGCTAAAAATTTCTAGCATGCTGTAAGTGATAGTTCCTAACCCAACAGAGATCAAGACCCAAACGGAAGGTGGTTTATGAATATCGATCCTATCATGAATTGGAGTTGTATTGAAAGCTTGGAGCCATGAGCTGCCCCAGACAGACTGCTTCACACTACGAAGGATCATTGTTAACGAAAAGAAGGTTCTCGATGATAAAGAAAACCATAAAAAAGAAAAAAAAAACAGTATCCGCTTCCATATAACTAATCGTGTTTTTAGATTTTGAGAGAGATTATTCTTATTTAGATCATAATCACTAGAGGAAAATTTAGAACATATCAATCCACCAAATAAAATTAAACGCTTCTACTTTTTCTGTAAATTGCAAAAAATGAGACATAACATTCACATACTAGGAAGAGGATAGTGCTGTCAAAATTGGGATCTGGATCCCCCATTCTTCTTACTGCATTTGCTTATAAGCATCGAATTGAAGTGCAGAAACGAAATTGATTCGATGCTTTCAAGACCAAAGGACTTACCCGAACCCATACAAATCTGACCGTAGATGGAAGAAGGAACCGCGGCAGTCAGCAAATGAAAGCGAAAGTGGATCGATTTCACTTCATGTGAGACATCTCCACGGGAAAGTATCATTTGGTATTAAGCATCGAATCGAGGAAGCAGAAATGGAAATCGATGCCTCCAAAAACCATAAAACTCACCCGAACCCTAGGAAACCCACTGTACATGGCCGAATCAATTCACCAGATCTGATGGTTATCAATGTTGATGCTCGGGATGTCTTGGATGAGGGGCCAATAGTCGCCACCGAGGTTTGAGCATCGATCTTTCAGAATCTCGCATCCATATATCTCCAATCGTTGGAGGGAGGGAGGGAGGCCATCCTCTGGCAAGTACCTCAACTTCAGGCAATCGTAAATCCCTAAATCTCGGAGAGAGGAGAGATGGTTGCAAAGACCGCTCGACAGTCTTTCCAAGTTCTTCATCTCTCTAATGAGAAGATAGGTTAGAGAGGAAGGGAAGAGAAGACTCCAGGCATCCTCCTCCTCCTCGTTCTCCTCCGAAGGAAAACTCACCTTCTCTCCCTCCCCTCCCATGCTCCTTCCGTCAATTCGCAGTATCTCGAGGGAAGTGAGCATGTGTAGGCCCCATTCTCTCATTGGCTGCTTCAGGTTCTCGCACCCCCAAAGGAAAAACGACCGCAAATCGGGAGGCAAATCCCCTTTGGGGAAGGATTTGATATTTTCACAATTCACAATAAATAGAAACCGGAGGGAAGTAAGACGATGCCACTCATTTGGTAGTGACTTTATCTTCGGGCACATAAAAAGTTTAAGGCTCGATATGGACATGGGAAGGGGAGGAAAGTCCTCCACCTCCAATTCTGGACAGCAATTTATATCCAATTCAGTGAGATTTTTACAGCTAGCAACGTTACAGTTGGTGATAGACTTTATCTTTGGACATTCACTGAGAGCGAAATATGACAGGGTGAGGGGAAGGGGAGGGAAGTCCTCTATCTCCAGTGCTGGACAATTAAATATACTCAAACGAGTGAGATGGGCGAGCGTGCGAAGACACTGGGGTAGGCTTCCCAGATTCTTACAGTCGGAAATAACCAAAGATTTCAGCGATTCTACTTCGGTGATCTCTTCCAGTGACTCGAGTCCCTCGTACTCCCAAATATAAAGTTTCCTCAGAGCAGCAAGTCTACCCTCGGCAAACGGAAACGATATCCGAGAATCTTGATTACGAATCTCCAGGTATTCAAGTTGTGACATCGTGTTATTGCTGTCGGGGTCGTCTGGAGGAATGGTTGGTCCCATGATTTTTGGACAATTCGAAATGCTCAAACGTCTAAGTGCATGCATCTTGCTTGGAAGCCTTTCTAAACTCGTGCAATCCGTCAATTCCATCCATTCAAGGTTGCACAAGAGCTCTATCTCTCCTTCTCCCGCCACAAAAGATGTGAATCGAGGACAATGTTGGATGACTACACTCTGGAGGCAAGTAAGTTTTCGTGTTTCATTTCCATCTTGCCACAAGTAGGTTAGCTTGTCACAGCCTCTTATATTGAGCTCCTTTAGCTTATGCATGCAGCTCATAAACCCAGGATCAAAGCAAACAAGCTCCTCAATATCTAGAACTTCGAGAATGGTTAAAGAAGTTAGTTCGACTAAGCTCTCAAAGATCTCCTTGTTACAACTCACAAGGTATAACTCACGGAGAGATGGAAGACAAACCATACTGGTTGATTCATTCAAACGCGGGCAATCACCAATTTCGAGCTTTATGAGATGATCAAGTCGACAAGGCAATGTCCCCATTAACGCACGACAGCTCCGGACAACAAGATGCTGAAGATAGGAGAATGGTACTTCATTTTCTTGGCCTTCGGCATAAGGAGACCAATCTTTCCATGCCGACATCTGATCAAACTTCAAAATTGTTAAGGATGGAAAAGGGCGTTCAATTCCGTAAAATTCAGAGCCTATCACGCTTACTGCATTTAAACCTTCAAGAGATAATTCTCTAAGTGAAGGTAGCTGTCCAAGTGATGGCAGCGATTTAACATTAGGACAGCCACGCAAGCACAAAGACACTATCTTAGAGTAAGATGGATCACCTAACCATGAAGGAAATAGTCCACCACCATAGTACGAGATGGTGAGATTTTCAAGATTAGTGTGAGGTCGTAGAGCGCGAAGCACTTGTTCTTCGCGCTCATCATTTCGGAGATTTCCAAAATCTTCATCCCAAAGCAAGATTAAGTTGCTGAGGTCCTCCTTTCCCAACAAATTAGCATCTCTAACTTCTTTCACCTTTTGCAATTCAGATACGATTAACCCTCCTTGAAGATGCGGCAAGTTCTTTAACTCCTTTAACTGTGACCCTTTCTCTAGTGCTACCACAAATTTGGACAAGATAATAAGATTCTTCAAATTACCGATACTCAATGGCATCTCTTTTAGACTCTCTGTATCCCTAATGTCAAGAAACTGTAAGCTAACCAAATTTGTGATATCCGGAGGCAACATAGTAAGGCGCTGACAACCTCTTAAGATCAAAGCTTGTAATTTGCACAAGCCACCAATTGACTCGGGTAGCCTTATGATGTTAGTGTACGAGAGATTAAGATATCGGAGATGTTTTAAATCACTAACACAATCCGGTACCTTTATGATGTTACAATGACATAACGACAACACCCGCAAGTACTTCGAGTTTGTTAGCAACTCATGCAGCGCCTTGTTGGAAATAGAGAAATTACTTGAACCCGCACCAATTCCAACACGCAATACCATTAAACTTCTTAGTATCTTCATTCCGTCATATGCTCTCAAGCATCTTGATGTAACATACCGTGATGAGATGAATGATGCATAAAGAGCTTTCTTATCAAGAGAGGCATCATGTTCATCATCCCCCGGTTGAGACTCCCCAGAGGTAAAGCACGTCCCACCCGCAATCGACTTTGCTAGGTCATTCAAAAGATCGTGCATCGAAAACTTAGATGTGTTAACACTAGATTGTTGAAAAAAGGATCTAGATACTAACTCATCGAAGTAATTCCGTCCTGGTCTCAAGATATTCTCATTTGCTTTTCGTCCATCTACAAAGCCCATTGCTATCCATAAGAGCACCAGCTCATCCCTCTCAAATTCGTAGTCCTTGGGAAATATTGCACAATAAGCAAAACATCTCTTCAAATAAGAAGGAAGATGGACATAGCTCAATTTCAAAGCTGGGAGAACCTCATCATTTTTTTCCATCGTTGCCTCCCATATTCTATCATTTAAGATAGCTTTCCATTCGTCGGGATTCTCTTTGTTACGTAAGAGGCCACCCAATATCTTCGCTGCCAAAGGTAAACCTTTACATTTTGCAGCTATTTTCTTGCCTACTGTTTCAAGATATGCATGCCTCTCAAAATTTCTTTCTCCCAGAGCATGCTGGGCTAATAAGCTTGTACAGTTATCAAGGGACAACTCCTTCAAAGTATATGGAGAAGCTCCTGTTATGTAAGCAACAGGAAGGTTGCGCGCTGTGACAATGATCTTGCTTCCCTTAGCCCCTGCTTCGAATGGCTTTAGGAGGACAGTCCATTCTTCATACTTCTCATTCCAAACGTCGTCTAGAACCACAAGAAGCTTCTTTTCGGCTAGACTGTCCTTTAACTTAACTTGAAGCCCGTTAAGATCTTCGCCCTCGGATGGCAACCCGGTGACGGACCGCAAAATAGTCTTTGTTATGTCAAGAACATCAAAAACATCTGAAACACAAACCCATGCTCTCCTCTCGAAACAGCTTTTCACTTTGTCATGATTATACAATCGTTGGGCCAAGGCCGTCTTGCCAACACCGCCCATCCCAACTATGGGGACAATGCTCAGAGTGGCATCGGAATTTTGAACGTCACTGATCAATAGTTCGAGTATCCTTGCTTCTTCCTTCTCCCTGCCAAAAAAATGAAGCTCCGATAGAGAAGTGCTGGGGAGCCTTTTGTTGGTGTAGTTGGATCTGTCCACAACATTCTCTCTCAAGCTTAGAGGAGCCTTCTTGGTGACAATATCTTCAAACCTTCTCTTGATCTCATGTACCTTAGGGTCAGACACGAGCAAGCGCGGTCGGCTTAAGAAAGAGAACTTCCTTTTCCATCGACCTCTGCTTGTGTTGGATTCTTCCTCCGACTTGGCACGAGCGGCTTCAATCTCGAACTCTTCAAGCAAGTGTTCCATGTCATTGGCCAAGTCCCTAACATCGTCCAGCCACAACTTCACCAGATGGTCACCGCTGAGTTGCTTGTCCTCTACAGCATCCAGCAATGCATTGATTTTGACTAGCATCCCCTTCCACTCATCGAGGATGATGGTGCTGGTTCCTTCCCGTTGCACATAATCCAATGCCAGAGAACTCAACTTGTCAAAGAGGACTTGAAAGAAGGAACCCAAAAAGATCTCTCCAATGTCCATGGCGAATCAGTCACTGTAGAGAACAACAAAGGTTATGGAGAACCAAAGTGATAGTGAGCTAATGGAGAGAGAAAGCTATAAAGTCCGGAAAGACCAAGACTTTCTCCTGCCAAAAAGATGCAACAGCGGCCAAGACTTTTAAGGATGCACATCAGAGGTTAGATGACAAATCAAAGTAAAATAAGTTTTGTCCACAAGTGCTTGTTTCGTAATATTTAGAGAATATTCCCAGAGATTTTACTGGATATCATGTGCCTTCTTTGTCTGGAGAGTGAAGCAAAAGTGAAAAACAGCTCACGGGAAAGAAACTTCAATAGACTCCAGGAAAACCCAGACTTTGCATAATGCAAATTGGGGTTTGTTGCTTCACTTTACACATCCCTCCTGTTCCGACCCCAAGTGAATGTCTCTTCTTTCTTTATTAGTGGAACTTTCACGCGTTACATGTCTTTGCTTAAAATTGACGATACTATAATTTTTGTCCAACTCTTTTCCGGTGCATTCATATCGTGATTTTTGCTTCATTTATCTAGAATTATGTCTAGAGTTTCACGTATCTTTTCAAATTTAAGTTCAATAAAAGAAAAAAGCAAAGAGAAAAACTAAAATGAAAAAAAAAGCGAAAAACTAAAAAAGAAAAAAATGCAGGGATGGGGCAAAAGAGCACCGGCATCCCACGGCCTCTGCCGTGCTGATGCCGTAAGGACTGCCGCTAGGGTGACATTTCCAATGTCGCCACCTTATAGTCACCTTCGTAGACAATATTATTGTTGAGATATTATTCTTAGAGCGGTTTAGGAGTTAGGGCTAATGATACCGTAAGTACCTAAACTTTTGTTCATTTTCTAAACTTTTTTTGTTGTTCAATGAAGTACCTCAAATTTTCAAATTTGGCTCACTTTAAGGCATCCGTTAAATAAATTGTCATGCTATATGATTTTGTTGACATGACTTGCTCACTCAATATAAGTTAAGCATAACAATTGACGTGGCTCGCTTAACCAGCGGATTGGGTGATGAGGAGAGAGAGAATGTGTGTGTTCATTTAAATGATCTTAACGTTCAATATGTCTCGGCTAATGTGCAACATCTCAAAATATCATATCGGATGCCCGTGTGGACAATTAATGGCTATTTAGCAACGTTATCGTCATATCAACATTTTCCGTCCACGGTTTTGACTAAGGTCTTGACCCATTGAACAAAAAAAAAACTTTAGACACTTGATTACAAAAAAAGAGTAATAGTTTGGATACTTGTGTGTCAATATCCAAGAATTTGTCATACGTTGATTGGTCCAGATTCAAATCTCAAACGTACTTTTGTTTACGTGATATTTGTCCTACAAATTCATCCCCTGGATTCATGCTTGGTCTCACTTTAATAATATCTGTATTAAGATTTGTCGTTCTGTCATGTAAAAGAGAATAGGAAAAAGTTTTGTTAATCTCACGCCATTGCAAAAAGATTTCAGTGGCTAAAATGTTAAGCACACTTGGAGACTATAAAGTTCTTAATGTTAATTTCTTTTGATTTTCTTCTCGAATAATTTCGATCACAAAAATTTGAAAAATAAAGTTTTATTCTTGCCCACTTTTTTGGCCAATTCCATTGCTTTCCCTTTGATCTCGTCACCCAAATCAACAAAAGGATATATTTAAGCCTAAGAATTTTCTTTTCTTCCACTCGAAATATTTTAATGGATTATCAAGCATTTCATTGAAGATAGAATTTTTGTATGTACTCGATTTTCTGTCGGTTGGACATTTGTTAATAAATAATATTATTATCACACGTAACTGTTTAGGCATACATAATTTAAAACTTTCCTATGATTTCTTTTTATTCATTTGAAGACATTCGTACATTTAAATGTTCTTTATTTGTCTGTCGGGTCTACCAAATACAACTAATTTGCCTAATAGTGTTTTTTTTGTAGATAATAGTTCGTATATATTTTTTGTAAGCCAATAAATGTTTCTTGATTTTCTTCGTCATATATTATTACAAGGCGATCATTAATGATAGTTGTAAAGTCATGAGATAATTATCCAAAATATCCTAAACCTATTATACGATGGCCAGTTTAATCCTAAACATTTCAATTTGACCAATTTAGTCATAAACTTTTGAAGATTTGCCAATATAGTCCTTCCAGCTAATTTTAGCCTAAAGTCGCTGATGTGGATGTCGGCGAACCTCCGTAACATGATCACAAATTCAGCATGTTCCGGCCAAAAAGGATTACATTGGCAAATCATCAAAAAATTTATGACTAAATTGGTTAAATTGAAAAGTTTATGATTAAATTGACCGATGTATAATAGATTTAGGACCTTTTGGATAAATTTTTCCATATATACATGTGTCAATAGTATTGAAGTAGTAATGATGTTTTCTTGGGACAAGACTTTTAGCACTCTGTCATCCATTCAATCTTGGGTGCTTTTCACTTGCACGTAAGTGGTTAAAGGAATGAAAATGAAATACTTTTTGTCCACAGGTGCTTGTTTCGTAATATTCGGAGAAAATTTCTAGAGACTTTACTGGATACCATGAGCTTTTTTTGTCTAGAAAGTGAAGCAAAAGTGAAAAAAAGCTAACGGGAAAGAAACTTTAATAGATTCCAGGAAGACCAAGACTTTGGCTGCGTGAATGTCTCGGTTATCATTACCAAGGGTGTGCAAAAGAATCGGGAACCACCCGAATCGCCCGAGACTGCCCCGAAACCGATCGATAGTTCCTAAGGGAATCGATCCGGTTCCCGGTTCTAGGTGTGTAACCACCCACCCACCCACTCGGACCAGATCAGTAATATAATAATAATATATAATATTTTATTTATTTAATTTTTAACTTAAAAAAAGAAAAAATCATAAATCCCTAAACTAAACCTAATTCGCTTGACGTTCATAGCCTCACATTGAGCCGAGAAACACATTCTTTCGCTTTCGCCTTACTCTCACTCTCTCACTCTTCTCGGACGATGCTCACCTCACCGTCTTCGACTCTCCGTCTCCGTCTCCGTCTCCGTCCTTGGCTAATGGGACCGGTTTCATGGACCCACCCGGGAACCAGATCGGACCGGCAGTCCGGTTCCCGGGTGGATCCATAGAACCAACAGGCGGTTCCCAATTACAATTTTTTGGAACCGGTCCCTAGTGGGCGGTTTTCGATTCTAGGATGGGAACCGCCTACCCGGACCATGCTCACCCCTAACCATTACTAGCAACACTTCCATCTTGGTTATCATTGCTAGACAAACAAGCTCAAGATATCATATCGAACGCCAATATGGACATTTAATAGCTATTTAACAGCGTTAGTGTCGTGCCAACGTTTTCCATTTGCAATTTTAACGAAGACCTCACATTGACCCACACTTGAAAAATTGAGGTAATTCATTGAACGAAAAAAGAAAGTTCAAGTACTTGATTGCGAAAGGAATTATAGTTCAAGTACTTATGATGTCATTGTCCCGAAAAGTTTATCATACAATGGTTAGTCTAGGTTCAAATCTCAAACATAGTTTTGTTTAGGCGATACCTTTTCTACAAACTCATCCCCTCGATTCATTGCTCGGTTTCACTTTATTAATCATAAAACAAATGGCATCTTCTTCTGAAAATCCTAGCTATTCTTAGCATGATATTGGGGATTTTCTCTTGTAAGATTATTCATTCTTCCATGTGAAAGAGAACAGGAGATAGTTTTGTTAATTTCATGCGCAAAAAAAAAATTATTGGCTAAATGTCGAGCACATTGGGAGACTACAAAGTTCTCAATGTCGATTTCCTTTATATTTTCTTCTTGGAACCATTTGATCATAAAAAATTGGAGCTGTACACTTGAAATATTTGAGTGGATTATCAAAGATTTGATTGAAGTTCTTTGTAATTGGAAATTATATTAATCATATTATCATGTAATTGTACGGGCACACATAATATAAAATTTTGCTAGCATTTCTTAACCAATTACAACGATATTGCCTATATAATATT
Source organism: Syzygium oleosum (assembly GCF_021117445.2). NCBI lineage: Eukaryota > Viridiplantae > Streptophyta > Magnoliopsida > Myrtales > Myrtaceae > Syzygium > Syzygium oleosum. The sequence continues at coordinate 2,407,626 of NW_026607501.1, read as the reverse complement.
TTTTTGTAGATAATTTATTCCCTCTCTTACATCTACTCTGACCCGCAAGATACAAAATTGATACTACAAGGAACATATCGGACGCCAATGTAGACAGTTAACGGCTATAAATACTATTTTTTCATAAGCCAAGAAATATTCTCTGATTTTCTTTGTCATGTATTACTACTAGGAGACTATAAATGATAGTTGTAAATTTATATACCCATGTCAAAAGTATTGAAGTACTAGTGATCTCATCCATTTAATTTTGGTGCTTTTCACTGGCTTTATGGTAAGTCTTGTATTTGCTTTTTTTTTAACTTTCAATAGTCAATTAAAATCGACATTGCTTGCAGTTGAGGCCTCTACGGACCAAATTAGATATGGTTCAAGAATGCCAAGTTCTAAGGTTTGAGTAATATTTAGAAACAATCAACCACAGATACAGTTCATTTTGTTCTGATTCCTAATTTTTAATTACATGTAATCTTAAAATATGTGCGCAATTACCATATGTCTACGTCTGTGCGTAGCACATGTATGAACATTAGTAATCTAACAAAATTTCATATTTCATAATTAATTGACCTCATTAATTGGGTTCAAATCGAGATAGATTTTAGATCAAATCATCTGTTTTTTTAATCAATAACTTTTAGGAAAGGGAAAGTAAATAATTGATAGGGCTCATTAGGGAGGAGTGTACAACTTTACATATATATATCCTAATAGAGTCTACACATCGGCTTATAATCAGTGTGTATTTATTTTATAAATTGAATCTTTCAATTTAGGAACTCATGAGCAACAGTTAAAATAGTCTAGAACTTGTTGAATTTTTCCTATCTTTTTTATTAGTTCTATCTTATTTAAAGCAGAAGTGAGCTCATCAAGAGAGAAAACTATTTAGTCCAGGAAGACCAAGACATTCACCTACCAAAAACATTAAACAAAGATCAAGACCATGGCTTCTTCTTTTTCTTTTTCTTTTTTTTGCATCCGTACATTCTCAGTAACCTTATGATTTCAATGTCTTTGCTTTTTGCGTTACTGGTGAATATGCGATCAATGTAGGCCTTTGCATGGTTTTCCTGTTCGTAAGTGTAATGCCTACAGTATAATTTCTAGCAGATTGTGCATTGTTAGTCGTCGATGCCTAACCCTTTTTCTTGTCTAGTGATGAATGAAGCTGGCCACAATTAAGAGGACTGACAAACAAGCATCTTTGTGAAACTTGCCCCGACTGAAATAAATATTCACGATCCACCTCACAATGGCATCTTACTTTCTATTAGACATCTACAAGTCATCAAAGATAGCTAACTTTGACTATTCGATAAGGAGAATAGAAACACGTGCTTTGGGCTAACAAGAAAAAAAGTCGGGTAAACCGACGAATCCATGAAGCAAGTTGCTTAATTTTACTCTGGAGATAATAAACGATTCACAAATCACCAACTAATCTATTAAGCAAGTTGCATTGGGCTAATTTTTTCTGTTCAAATGACCACGATTCTCCTATCACGCGATTCACGATCATCAACAACTACTTTAGCACTTCTTCAGCAGATCATTGCCGCCCATTTGTTACAAATTTCTAGCATTGTAGCTGCCACGTAAAAAGCCTATAACTTTAAAAAAAAAAAAACCAACAAAACACTTGGGAAGTTATAAAATTTTGATGAAGATATGCATGCCCTATAAGTTGCTCATGTGAAGAAATATCACCTCTTATCCCCTTTTCGAACGACAGCCAAAAGTCTAGATCTGGAGAAAGAGGAGAAAAGTTGATTTATCTAACTCAAGGACACAATGTGCATCAAAACATAGTCTCTTCAGTCTAATTCAAATTGCTGGTCGTGATAGCATACTCATATAGTACTTTTCATCGGGAAGACCAAGACTTTACTGGATATCATGTACTTTTTTTTTTGTCTAGAAAGTGGGGAAGAAACTGTAACAAAATCTAGGAAGACCAAGACTTTCCAGGACGCAAATTTACTTCAGTGTGTTAAGTAAAAAGAACAATGATAGAGAGATTAAAAATTAATCTTAATGTCCTAATATTAGTATCTAACAAAAATTGAAGTAACAATTTTTTGTTATTAAACTGGACATCAAGTATTTGACATCAACTTTAATCAAGATTATAGATAGGCATGAAATCGGTTTAAGAACCAAAATAATGTTGCTGTTGCTGTTGCTGCCTCTTCTTTTGCTCAAAATATTGCTTTTGCCTCCATTACTAGAAAGATTTCAAAAAGAATAGGTAGTTGCTCTCATTTAATAAATGCAAACCAGATGCTTTAGGTAGAGAAATTATAGCTGCATTAGTTTGAGGGAAAAACAGAGCAAGTAGATAGATGTCTCTTACCTGTTCTAAGTAGACTTCCTGGAGCAGGCTGGTGAACAGGATGAGATCAACGACAGAAATTCAACAAGCACAAGCACTAGGTTTGGACGAGCAAGAGGAGAACACTGTTGAGCAGGGGGACAAGCATGGATTATGGTGAAGCCAAGTGATAATGAGCGAATGGAGCGAGAAAACTATAAAGTTCAAGAAGACCAAGACTTTCACCTACCAAAGAGGTGAAAAGAAGACCAAGACTTTTTAAAGATGCACATAAAAAATTGGAGAAATCGATATAACATACGTTTTGTCCACAAGTGCTCGTAATATTTAGAGAATATCCCCATAGACTTTATTGGACACCGTGTGCTTTTTGTCCGGAAAGATGTGCTTTTTTGTCTCGAAAGTGAAGCAAAAGTAGATAATTTCCACGGGTTACATGTGAAGCAAAAGTGAAGCACTTTCAAGAAAAGAGTGCTGATGGGAAATAAACTTCAATAAAATCCAGGAAGACCAAGACTTTGCAGGACGCAAATATTCTTAGCATGATATTGGGGATTTTCTTTAGTAAGATTATTCATTCTTCCATGTCAAAGAGAACAGGAGATAGTTTTGTCAATTTTATGCCCCAAAAAAAATCATTGGCTAAATGTCAAGCACATTGGGAGACTAAGTTCTCAATGTCGATTTCCTTTAGATTTTCTTCTTGGAACCATGCTATCATAGAAATTGGAGCTTTACACTCGAAATATTTTAGTGGATTATCAAACAATTGATTGAAGATTTATCTGTACTCGATTTCTTTCGATTGGAAATTATATTAATAATATTATCATAAGATGTAACTATACGGGTACACATAACATAAAACTTTACTTGGATTTCTTAACCAATTACAACGATATTGCCAAGATAATATTTTTTGTAGATAATTTGTTCCCACTCTTTGAGAGATAGATGATATCGTCTGGAACGTCTATTTTGACCTGCAAGATACAAAATTGATACCACAAGATACATATCGGACGCCAATGTAGACAGTTAATGGCTATTTAATAGTGTTGGTGTCATATTGATATTTTTCGTTCTCGATTTCAATGAAGGTCTCGCGTTGACCCACATTTGAAATGTTGAGATAATTTATTGAACAGAAAAAAGCTTGAGGTACTTGATTGCCAGCACATAGGTAAGAAATTTCATGCACCTCATTATCTGGTTTTATTTAAGTCAATTTGATAAGTTTTGGAAGCCATAGATATAGAATGAAATTGATGGGGTTCCTTTATGGAGTTTTTATTTAAGTCAATTTAATTTTGGTGCTTTTCACTGGCTTTATGGTAAGTCTTGTATTTTTTTTTTTTGAACTTTTAATAGTCAATTAGAATTGACATTGCTTGCAGTTGAGGCCTCTACGGACCAAATTAGATTATTGCATGTGACGATTTTAATTTTGTTGTAGGTAATTATGTTTGGTTCAAGTATGCCAAGTTCTAAGGTTGGAGTGATATTTTGAAACAATCAACCACAGAAACAACTCATTTTGTTCTAATTCCTAATTTTTAATTACATGTAATCTGAATATATGTGCGCAATATTCATATGTCCACATCTATGCGTAGCATGCGTACGAACATTAGTTATCTAATAAAATTTCATATTTCATAATCAATTGACCTCATTAATTGGGTTCACATCTAAATAGATTTTTAGATTAAATCATCTGTTTTTTTTAATTAATAACTTTTAAGGAAAGGGAAAGTAAATAATTGATAGGGCTCATCAAGGAGGAGTGACCAACTATATATATATACACAAACAAGTAGAGTACCCATGCTAACGCATCGGCTTATAATCAGTATGTACGTATTTTATAAATTTAATCTTTCAATTTAGGAACTCATGAGCAACAGTTGAAATTGTCCAGAACTTATTGAATTTTTCCTATCTTTTTGGCTTAGTTCTATCTTATTTTAAGAAGAAGTGGGCTGATGGAGTGAGAAAACTATTTAGTCCAGGAAGACCAAGACATTCGCCTACCAAAAACATTAAACAAAGACCAAGACCAAGGCTTTTTTTTTTTTTTTTGCATCCGTACATTCTCAGTAACCTTATGATTTCAATGTCTTTGTTTTATGCGTTATTGGTGAATATGCGATCAATGTAGGCTTTTACATGGCAGTTACGTGCTGAAAATTTGCAGCAAGATGGGCAGCAATGATATGTTGAGGGTGCTGAGGTAGTAGTTGATGACCGAGAATTGTTGTCCTTTGCACGATTTTCCTGTTCATAAGTGTGATGCCTATAGTATTTAGTAGATTGTACATTGTTAGTTGGTGATAATGATGAATGAAGTTGACCACAATTAATAGGACTGACATACAAGCATCTTTGTGCAACTTGCACCTGAAATAAATGTTGACGATCTACCTAGCAATGGCATCTTACTTTCTATTATACATCTACAGGTCATCAAAGACAGGTAACTTTGATTGTTCGATAAGGAGAACAGAAACACGTACTTTGGCCTAACAAGAAAAAGAGTCAGGTACACCAACGAATCCATGAAGCAAGTTGCTTAATTTTACTCTAAAAATAGTAGACGATTCACAAATCACCAACTAATCCATTAAGCAAGTTGTTTTGGGCTAACTTTTTCTGTTCAAAAGACCACGATTCTCCTATTAAGCGATTCACGATTATCAACAACTACTTCAGCACCCTTCAGCAGATCATTGCCACCCATTTTGCTGCGAATTTTTAGCATTGTAGCTGCCACGTAAAAAGCCTATAACTTAAAAAAAAAAAAAACCAACAAAACACTTGGTAAGTCATAAATTTTTGACGAAGATATGCATGCCCTCTAAGTTGGTCATGTAAAGAAATATCACCTCTTATTCTCTTTCGAACGACAGCCAAAAGTCTTGATCCGGAGAAAAAGGAGAATAGTTGATTTATCTAACTCAAGGACACAATGTGCATCAGAACATCGTCTCTTCAATCTAACTCAAATTGCTTGTCGTGATAGCATACTCGTAAAGTAGTTTTCATAAGGAAAACCAAGACTTTACTGGATATCATGTACTTTTTTTTTTGTCTAGAAAGTGAAGCGAAAGTGAAAAAGAGAAAGTGGGGAAGAAACGGTAATTAAATCCAGGAAGACCAAGACTTTCCAAGATGGAAATTGGCTTCGCTGCTTCACGTTTCACATCCCTCCTCTTCCATCCCTATGTGACTCTCTTTTTCCATTACTAGGAGACTTTCCACGCGTTACATGTCTTGCTTCAAATTAACAATACTATAAATTTAGTATAAGAAGGAAGCTAAGAAGGAAGCCAAGATGATCTTTCAATGGCCATGGGTGAATCAGTCACTGTAGAGAACACCCAAGGGTTATGGTGAAGCAAAGTGATAACCAGCTGATGGAGAGAGAAAACTATGAAGTCCAGGAAGACCAAGACTTTTCACCTACCGAAAAGATCAAACGAAGACCAAGACCTTTCAAGGATGCTTTCTGTCCACAAGTGCTCTCTGTTCATGTACATAAACCATAAACTCAGGAAGGACCAAGACTTTAGTGGACATCACGTACTTTTTTGTCTAGAAAGTGAGGCAGAAGAGAAAGAGAGCAAATGAAAAAAGACGAAACTTTGCAGGACGCAAATTGGCATTGTCGCTTCACTTCTCACACCCCTCCTCTTCCATCCATCCCTATGTGAATGCCTTTGTTTTCCGATTACTAGTACATGCCATGCTTAAAATTGACTGTCACTATAATTTTCGATCACAAAAATTCAAAAAATAAAGTATTGTTCTTGCCCCTTTTTTGGCCAATTCCATTGCTTTCCCTTTGATCTCCTCACCCAAATCAACAAAAGTAGGGAAAATTCCAATTAAGGACCTCAAGTGGGGCCTTTTTCTCAAAAGAGGACCCCAAGTGGTCTTAGTGTCAAATAAGAGCATGAAGTGCCCAATCAGTCTCAAATAAGGATCCGAAGTGCCCAAAAAGTCTCAAATAAGGGCCTGGGTCTCCAGCCCGCCAAAATGCCGCCGGCTGCTAGAATGTTACTATTCCAAGACCTAAGAAGTAACTTTTTATTTTTTATTATTTTTTCCTTTGTTGTTTTTTTCTTTTCCTTTTTTTTTCCTTCTCTTCCTCCGCTGGCCATAGCCGGGGCCGGCGGAGGTCGTCGGCCTCAGGCGAGGCCGCCCTCGCCGGTGTCGGGCGAGGGCCGCTCTCGCCAGCCGCTGGCGAGGCTCAACCTCGACGGCCTCGCTCGACGCCGGCGAGGTCGAGCCTCGCCAGGCCGGCCGGCAGGGCCGAGCCCTCGCCAGATCTGGCGAGGCTCAACCTCGCCGGCAACTGGCGAGGCTCGACCTCACCCAGCAACGACGAGGTCGAACCTGGCCAGTTCTGGCGAGGGCTCGACCTCGCCGGCCGCCGGCGAGGCTCGACCTCGCCGGCGTCGGGCGAGGCCGGCCTTGCCATTGCGAGGCGAGACCGACCTCGCCCGACGCCGGCGAGGTCGAGCCTCGCCAGCCGCCGAGGCTCGAGCCGTCGCCGGAACTAGCCGTGCTCGACCTCGCCGTTGCCGGGACTCTGGGCGAGGTCGAGCCTCGCCAAACCGGCGGGCTCGACCTCGCCGTTCTGGGCGAGGTCGAGCCTCGCCGCTGCGCGCAGTTGAACCTCGCCGTAGATCTGCGAGGGCTCGGCCCGCCCCGACCGCCTCGCCGACGCCGGCGAGGTCGAGCCTCGCCGAAGAATCGGCAAGGCCAACCTCGCCGCCCAGGCGAGGGCGGCCCTCGCCCGACGCCGGCGAGGGCGGCCTCGCCCGACGCCGTCGACCTCCGCCGGCCCCGGCTATGGCCGCCGGAGGAAGAGAAGAAAAAAAAAAAGAGGAAAAGGAAAAGAAAAAAAACATAAAAGGAAAAACAGCAAAGGAAAAAATAAAAAAAAATTAATAAGTTACTGTTCCGGTGCCGGAATAGTAACATTCTCGCCGGCCGGCAGGCATTTTGGCCGCCCGGCGACCCAAACCCTTATTTGAGACTTTTTGGGCACTTCAGGCCCTTATTTGACACTAAATTCACTTAGGGTTCTCTTTTGAGAAAAAGGCCCCACTTGAGGTCCTTAATTGGAATTTTCCCACAAAAGTATATGCTCAGGTAGTTTGGGACACACGTGCATGTAATTGGAGATTTAATATATTTTTAAGCCTAAGAATCTTCCTTTCTTCCACTTGAAATATTTTAATGGATTATCAAACATTTGATTGAAGATAGAATTTTTGTATTTACTTGATTTTCCGTTGGTTGGACATTATGTTAATAAATAATATTATTATTACATGTAAATGTTCAGGCATACATAATTTAAAACTTTACTATGATTTCTTTTTATTCATTTGAAGAAATTTGCACATTTATATGGTCTTTATTTGTTTGTCGAGTCTACCAAATACAACTAATTTGCCAAATAGTGTATTTCTGTAGATAATAGTTTGTATATTTTTTTGTAAGCCAATAAATGTTTCTTGATTTTCTTCGTAATATATTATTACAAGGCAATCATTAATGATAGTTGTTATGTCATGTGATAATTATCTTAAATATCCTAAACCTATTGTACAATGGCCACTTCAGTCCTAAACTTTTCAATTTGGCCAATTTAGTCCTAAACCTTTGACGATTTGTCAATATAGTCATTCCGGCCAATTTTAGCCTAAAGTTGCTAATGTGGATGCCGGCCATCCTCTTTAACATGATTGCAAATTCAGCGTTTTCCGGCCAAAAAGGATTACATTGGCAAATCCTTAAAAAGTTTAGGATTAAATTGGTCAAATTAAAAAGTTTAGGACTGAATTGATCGATATATTTTCCCATAAATTGGTCAAATTTAGGACTTTTTCGACAAATTTTCCCATAAAGTTACATACATATGTCAAAAGTATTGAAGTAGTAATGATATTTTCTTGGGACAAGGCTATAGCACTTCTGTCATCCATTCAATTTTGGGTGCTTTTCACATGAACATCAGTGGTAAGAGGAATGAAAATGAAATATTTTTTGTTCACAAGTGCTTGTTTCGTAGTATGTAGAGAACATCCCTGGAGACTTTACTGCATATCACGTGCTTTTTTGTCTAGAAAGGAAAGTGAAGCAAAAGCGAAAAAGACCTAACGGGAAAGAAACTTCAATAGATTCCAAGAAGACCAAGACTTTGGCTATGTGAATGTCTTTGTTATCATTACCAGTAACACTTCCATGCATTATATCAGTATTAATCTCTATTTTTTTTTTCAAATTTTGCTCAATTTGAAGTTGCATCAAATAAATTGCCATGTCGTAATGATTTTGTTGACATGGTTCGCTTAACCTACAAGTTAGGTGATGAGGAGAGAGAGAGTGTGTGTTGGCTTAGACAATCTTCGCATCATTGTCTCTGCTATCTGATGTGGCAACATCTCAAGATATCATATTGGACGCCAATATGGACATTTAACGGCTATTTAACAGCGTTAGCATCGTCTTAACGTTTTCCATCCGCAATTTTAATGAAGACCTTACATTGACCCACACATGAACAATTGAGGTAATTAATTGAAAGAAAAAAAATTCACTTACTTGATTGCCAAAGGAATTATAGTTCAAGTACTTATGATGTCATTGTCCCCAAAAGTTTAACATACAATCATTAGTCTAGGTTCAAATCTCAAACATACTTTTGTTTACGCGATACCTGTTCTACAAACTCATCCTCTTTGATTCGTTGCTCGGTCTCACTTTATTAATCATAAAACAAATGGCATCTTCTGCTGGAAATCTTAGTTATTCTTAGCATGATATTGGGGATTTTCTTTTGTAAGATTATTCATTCTTCAAGAGAACAAGAGATAGTTTTGTTAATTTCAAGCGCAAAAAAAAAATTATTGGTTAAATGTCATGCACATTGGGAGACCACAAAGTTCTCAATGTCGATTTCCTTTGTATTTTCTTCTTGGAACCATTCGATCATAAAAATTGGAGCTTTACACTTGTAATATTTTAGTGGATTATCAAAGATTTGATTGAAGATTTCTTTGTACTCGATTTACTTTCTATTGGAAATTATATTAATAATATTATCATCAGATGTAACTGTATGGGCACACATAATACAAAACTTTACTAGGATTTCTTAACAAATTACAATGAAATTGCCTAAATAATATTTTTTGTAGATAATTTGTTCCCACTCTTCGAGAGACGGATGATATCGTCTGGAACGTCTACTCTGGCTGCAAGATACAAAATTGATACCACAAGGAACATATAGGACACCAATGTAGATAGTTAACAGCTATTTAATAGTGTTGGTGTCATATCGACATTTTTCGTTCGCGGTTTCAATGGAGGTCTCATGTTGACCCACATTTGAAATGTCGAGATAATTTATTGAACGGAAAAAAACTTGAGATACTTGATCGCCAGCATATAGGTAAGAAATTTCATGCACCTCATTATCCGGTTTTATTTAAGTCAATTTGATAATTTTTGGAAGCCATAGATATAGAATGAAATTGATGGGGTTCCTTTATGGAGTTTTTATTTAAGTCAATTAATTTTGGTGCTTTTCACTGGCTTTATGGTAAGTCTTGTATTTGGTTTTTTTAACTTTTAATAGTCAATTAAAATCGACATTGCTTGCAGTTGAGGCCTCTACGGACCAAAGTAGATTAGTGCATCTGGCGATTCTAATTTTGTTGTAGGTAATTATGTTTGGTTCAAGTATGCCAAGTTCTAAGGTTTGAGTAATATTTGGAAACAATCAAACAGAGAAACAGTTCATTTTGTTCTAATTCCTAATTTATTTATTTTTTGGTAAGGACTAATTCCTAATTTTAATTACATGTAATCTTAAAATATGTGCGCAATAGTCATATGTCTACTTGTGTGCGTAGCACTTGTAGGAACATTAGTAATATAATAAAATTTCATATTTCATAATTAACTGACCTCATTAATTAGGTTCAAATCTCAATAGATTTTAGATTAAATCATCTGTTTTTTTTAAGGAAAGGGAAAGTAAACAATTGATAGGGCTCATCAAGGAGATGGGTGCAACTTTATATATATACACACGCACTAGTAGAGTACCCATACTACGCATCGGCTTATAATCAGTGCGTATGTATTTTATGAATTGAATCTTTCAATTTAGAAACTCATGAGCAACAATTGAAATTGTCCAGAACTTATTGAATTTATCTTATCTTTTTGCTTAGTTCTATCTTATTTAAAGCAGAAGTGAGCTAATGGAGAGAAAAAAACTATTTAGTCCAGGAAGACCAAGACATTCACCTACCAAAAACATTAAACAAAGATCAAGACAAAGGCTCTTTTTTTTTTGCATCCGTACATTCTCAGTAACCTTATGATTTCAATGTCTTTGTTTTATGCATTATTGGTGAATATGCGATCAATGTAGGCTTTTACGTGGCAGTTACGTTCTGAAAATTTGCAACAAGATGGGTAATAATGATATGCAGAAGGGTGTTGAGGTAGTAGTTGATGACCGAGAATCGTGGTCATTTGCACGATTTTCCTGTTCATAAGTGTGATGCCTACAGTATTTAGTAGATTGTACATTGTTAGTTGGCGATGCCTGACCCTTTTTCTTATCTAGTGATCAATGAAGCTAACAACAATTAATAGGACTGACAAACAAGCATCTTTGTGCAACTTGCACCGACTCAAATAAATGCTGACAATCCACCTGACAGTGGCATCTTACTTTCTATTATTCATCTACAAGTCATCAAAGACGGCTAACTTTGACTATTCGATAAGGAGAACCAAAAACACGTGCTTTGGGTTAATAAGAAAAAGAGTAGGGTACACCAACGAAACCATGAAGCAAGTTGCTTAATTTTACTCCGGTAATATTAAACGATTCACAAATCACCAACTAATCCGTTAAGCAAGTTTCTTTGGGCTAACTTTTCCTATTCAAAGGACCATGATTCTCTTATCAAGCGATTCACGGTAATCAACAACTACTTTAGCACTTTTCAGCAGATCATTGCCGCCCGTTTTGCTGCGAATTTTTAGCACTTTTGCTGAAGCCTGTAACTTAAAATAATAATAAAAAACCAACAAAACACTTGGTTAGTTATAAATTTTTTACGAAGATAGGCATGCCCTCTAAGTTGGTCATGTGAAGAAATATCACCTCTTATCCTCTTTCAAACGACAGCTAAACGTATTGATCTGGAGAAAAAGGAGAACAGGTAATTTATCTAACTCAAGGACACAATGTGCATCAAAACATAGTCTCTTCAGTCTAACTCAAATTGCTGGTCGTGATAGCATACACGCATAAAGTACTTTCCATCAGGAAGACCAAGACTTTATTGGATATCATGTGCGTTTTTTTTGTCTAGAAAGTGAAGCAAAAGTGAAAAAGAGAAGGTGGGGAAGAAACTATAACAAATCCAGGAAGACCAAGACTTTTCGGGACGCAAATTTACTTCATTACTTCACTTTTCACGTCCCTCCTCTTCCATCCCTATGCAAATATCTCTTTTTCCATCACTAGTAAAATTTCGACGCGTTACATGTCTTGCTTCAAATTAACAATACTATAAATTAGTACAAGAAGGAAGCTAAGAAGGAAGCCAAGAAGATCTTTCAATGGCCATGGGTGAAACAGTCCTGTAGAGAACAACCAAGGGTCATGGTGAAGTAAATCGATAATGAGCTAATGGAGAGAGAAAACTCTAAAGTCCAGGAAGACCAAGACTTTTCATCTACCAAAAAGATCAAACGAAGACCAAGACCTTTCAAGGAGGCTTTCTGTCCACAAGTGCTCTGTCCATGTGCAACCATAAACTCAGGAAGACCAAGACTTTGCTGGACATCATCACGTACTCTTTTGTCTAGAACGTGAAGCAGAAGCGAAAGAGAGCAAATGAAAAAGACAAAAGACTTTGCAGGACGCAGATTGGCATTGTCGCTTCACTTCTCACACCCCTCCTCTTCCATCCATCCCTATGTGAATGCCCTTTTTTTTTTTCCAATTACTAGAATTTCCCCACGCGTTACATGTCATGCTTAAAATTGACTGTTTCTACAATTTTTGTCCAACTCTTTTCATGCCTAATCGTACTGTGATTTTTCATTCAGTAATCTCTCTTGTACTTGCCAATTAGAATTATGTCTAGATTTCCATGTATCTTTTCAAATTTAAGTTCAATAAAAGAAAAAAAAAAGCAAAGAGAAAAAACAGCAAGAACTTAAAAAAGGTAGAAACAAAAAAGTATGAATGGGGGCAAGAGAGCGCACGACTGTCCCACGGCCACTGCCATGCCGTTGCCATCAGCAACGCTGCTTATGGTCACCTTCATAGACAACATTTCCTTGAGATGTTATTCTTAGAGCAGTTTAGGAGTTAAAAGAATAATGACATCGTAAGTACCGAAGCTCTTGTTCTGTTTACAATGGAGTACCTGAACTTCTTTTTTTCAATCAAGAACCTCAAATTTTCAATTTTGGCTCAATTTGAGGTATCAGTTAAATAACTTGCCATGTTATATGATTTTGCTGACGTGACTCGCTTACTGAGTAAAAGTTAAACATAATAGTTGACGTGGCTCCATACCCTAAAGATTGAGTGATGAGGATAGAAAAAGTGTGTTGACTTAGACGATTTTAGTGTCTAATATATCTCGGCTAACGTGATAGCATCTCGAGGTACCATATCAGACGTCAATATGGACAGTTAACGACTATTTAACAACATTGGTATCATATCAACATTTTTTGTCCGCGATTTTAATGTAAGTCTTGACCTACATTTGAAAAGTTGAGGTAATTGACTGAACAAAAAAACATGTAGTTACTTGATTACAAAAAGGCTAATAATTCAGATACTTGCTCGTCGTTCCCAAGAATTTATCATGCGATGATTGGTCTAGATTCAAATCTCAAATGTACTTTTGATTACACGATATTTATTCTACGAACTCATCCTCTCGATTCATTGCTTGGTCTCGCTTAATAATCTCCTTTTTAAGATTTTTCATTCTTTCATGTGAAAGAGAACATTAATTAGTTTTGTTAATTTCGAGCCGTTGCAAAAAGATTTCTATGGCTGAATGTCAAGCACATTCGGAGACTATAAAGCTCTTGCCCCTTTATTTTGGCCAATTCCATTGCTTTCCCCTTGATCTCCTCGCCCAAAACTAATAAAGTATGTGCAGGGAGTTTGGCCAAAATGATCGAACCGGTTTGATCACCGGTTCACTCGCTAAACCAGCGAAACAGACTGGTTTTCAAAATTGGATCGACCCAATTTTAGAGTCTCGCAGGTACAGAATTGGGCTTCCGGCCGCTGTTGCACACGGAAGGGCTCGAGCACCTAACTCAATGGACCGCTGGCGCTCCGCTTTACCCCCAAGGCCGAACGATTCACGTGCTCACAGCCAATCGACAACATTACATACCTATAATTGTTTGCTCATGACATCATCACTGGTTCACCCATCGTCCAAGCGCTTGGACCGGTTGAACCACAAACTGGCAACCTAACTGGTTCTCTAAGCAGCCCAAGTTTGAAAACATCAGTGCAAAGCTCAATCCCTACTTAAAACAAGTAAATATGACTATCTTATATGAATTGAGTTGGAATTAACGAAATACTTTTACGCCATAACAAAAGATGATAGCAAGTGATTATACCTGATAGAGGTTCAGCTATTATAGAATTACTGTCGTGGATGCTCCTCTCTCACTCCTTGAGCATACGAGATGCAGGAAAACCTTCGTAATGCTCCAAATGAGATTGATGCTCAACCTCCACGTCCTACATTACTCCTGTCGTTGCTCTAGTTGGAGCTATGGCCAATGCTTGACCTTTCCCTTAAAAATTTCGTAACCAACAGTAAGTCTTTGCTTTGGCATCCCACAAACTTCAATTTAAGATGCTAATAAATCTTAGTCAAGAGGGAAAAGAGTTAACATCTTCAACTTCATTTAGTTTACAATCAATAATGAAAAATAGTGCTATAACACCAGAAAAAAAAAGGGAAAATCAGAAAGGGCTCCACCAACGAAGATAAAAGATTACACGAAGAAACAGCAAATTTAGAATTATTTTGAGTATGCGCTAAATCAAATAAGGAAACTTAACTCTAAATATCAATATATCCTCCACAAAAAGAAGAGAAAGGATCTTTCTAGTTTATTTGACTAAAAAGTGCCATACCCAGGAACATCATCTCTTACATCGCCCTTTCCATCCTAATCTTCGATATGCAGGGTGACATCCGTCCACCATCACCCAGCGTCACTTCTAATCACATTTCAGCATCGCTAGAGGCATATAATAAGCTCCCAAGCACTTGATCATTTCCCTTTCTCTGCAGTGGACAATTTGTCACCCTTGTCATAGATGTCCCCAAGTTTCATGTGCTCGACGACACGCCATTCATCTATGACAAGAAAACTTTCTTTACCTGCAATGCTAAGCCAAAAGGTTTGTCAACTACATTGTCACCTTTGTGTATCAAATGCAAAAAATATTGCAAGGGTAAGGCCGAAGTATCTTTTCTGCTGCTTCTGTTTATGTTAAGTCAAACAAATTTAAATAACACAACCTTATATGCTCTTAGGAACTTAGTCGAGCATGGCATGCTATCGAGAGGTCATAGGACTATGTCAGGCTTGAGAAGAGATCTAATTGCCACAATCAAAAGAAAATTATTTCAGTGTCATCTTGAATAAACCTCAAAAGAAATGAAATCTATCAACCATGGTATTTGGTTATAAAGCAAAAACCAGAAAAATGCAGTGCAAAATATTTTTAGCTATACAGTAGCAGTTCAGTTTGTCGCAGGCAGTTTAAGATATCATGGTTTTTATGAGCAAGAGAAGAAATCTAGTGGCAACATTTGAAAGCAAATTACTCAACATTGTCTCCAGTGAGTTTGCTAAGAATTTTGATAAGCAAAAGAAATTTATTGCAAAATGGCATCAAGCAGATGCTAGCCTGCGTAACAAATCATGAACACAATTCATGTTATGAGGTGCACATTAGTAATGTCATTTCCACACAACCAAAAGCTGTGGAAAGCCATCTATGATTCAAACTAAAAAACCAGTCTTCCTATTTTCAAAGGCTCTCCTATTTCTTTCTTCCAAACAAATCAGTAAGCTAAAGAAATGAATCAACCATAAACACAGCCCAGCATAAACAAAGAGTTATATAAACTACTTATCGTTCGATGCTGGGTTCTAAAAAACAACAAAAGGAAGTTCTCTAGTAGAACCCAAAAACATGAGTGTGCCATAGTTTCATGGAGATTTTGAATAGAAATTGCAAGACCTATGGAAGAGGCAATCAGATAGAAAGCAAATGAAAGTATGTTGCAAAAGGAAGTTTTAGATATTGTGCACCTGAATATCCATGCACAGCGATGAACAAGGCATTACTGCAGGGTGAGCTCAGAATCTAATTTGAAACAACAATAGAAAGAACGTTAATTATTGCAGCGGCAGATAGGCTATGTTCTCCATGATTGCTACTACCCAATCATCTCTTTGACCCAACAATTGAGATTCAAATAACTTGCAGGATTGTAAGTTCAACTTCAGAATAGCAGATTAGTATTGCAGAACTCAGTAACTCGGACCAATAACTGGGAATGAACCGGTCACCGTACATAGACTGCTTCTGATGTCCTTGCTGGCACCAAGGCAGGCTGAGAGTTGCCAAAAGCACTATCTGCACATTTCTTAATCATTGATTCAGGAGTTCCAGTGGCAATGTTTAGGACTAACAAGGAATGAAATGGATCAGTCCGTTATTGGTTAACTTAGTTTATAGATGTAAGGACGAGTTTGTCTAATTAAATCTGTACAGAAAATACTCCAAACTTTGAACTTGTGAAGAAGAAGACTGGAAAGCAAGTAATCTTGACTGCTCGAACAAGAACATATGACCTTAAAATGAATCACAAGGCTTGTATTCATTGTCGATTTCATATATATCCATGAAGGAGCTGTCTCCAACTGCAATATCCTCCAATTCACTAATGGCTTCTTCTTGGTCAAGCTGCATAGGGATGCCTTCATCCTCAGAGTTACCCTCAAGAAAATCATTATCTTCCATATCCGATATGTCTGTAAAAGTTTCTATCTTTTTCTTCCTCCTTCTATAACCAATAAGGCTTAGGACCTTTTCCTTCCACAGAACCAGCGGACATTTCTGAATCAGCTCTGCACCTTCATAAGCTCCTGTCAAGAACACACTAAACCTCTTCCCCCTCTCAGAGACATAGAAAACGCCAAGATGCTTCAACAAGAGTCTCATCAGCTTCTGAGGCATCACGAATTCTCGTCGAAAGTGGGTGAGGTGATCCGTTACCAACCTCTTTTCCATTGTGAAGCTGAGTAGCTCATGCATCACCGCAATGGCCCTCTTATCGAATTCTTTTGATACAGCTTGGAGGCCACGTGCATCAGCCTAAGGAGATAAGTAAGATCTTTTCTGAAAGTGCTCAATCGACCCTCCATATCTATAGATTTTATTGTAACTGGCAGGAAACTTCAAGGGGAAAGATAGGGAAAGCAACCCTGGAGTATGACAGGCAGATTCTGATACCCCCAATACGGCTTTCTCCAACTCTGTGATAGCCCAAGCAGGATTCCACTCGACAAGCTCGAGATAATCAACTTCATCCGGAGATTTAACCACTTTGAAGTGCTGTGGATACTCGTGTACCCACTTGCTCCTAAAATCAATTGGCAAACCAAACTCTCTCCTGAAATGAGCAATTTTGTCCAATGGAAGCCATTTATCGACTGACATCATCAACATCCTAATCACGTATTCGGCCGCCGTGCCAGAGTGTTCCCTAATCAATCTCTCCTCTTCCTCTAAGAGGTCTTCAGCTTCTTTAGTCATTCCACATCACAATACCCCCTTCTAATCCTTGTACAACTCAAACAGCTTCGGTGACTTCCAAATAAAATCCACTATACTGTGTGGCTTGGGCGAATTAATTTGTCTCCGGTATCGATCCAACGACCTCACGGGGATTATCATCTCGGGTTCCTTCTTCAACATTTCCATCAGAACCAACACCTTAGACACCACTTTATGCTTCTCGGTGGCGATTTCGAGATCATGGACCCTCTTGTTCTTGCTCCTATCTTGCACTCTCTTGTTCGTGGTCATGAATCTACGCTGCGACCAGGTAAGCAAAACCTCGCCAAAACTCCAATTTCCTCTCAGGGTAGGCAGACGCACTGGCGAGGTGACAATGCATCCAAACTCTCTTGCCGCACTCCATTCGTTCGAGGAAGCTACGTTTTACAGTGAATTGAAGATGGGTCATCTCAAGACGCTAATGCCTTGCTCCAAGTTCAAGAAACAAGCCCAAGAAAAGCGAATGCCTCTCACTCGGGACAGACATCAAACAGCTTGCGTGCAACGCAATGAGGGAAAACAAGACCGTGAAACGAAAACATTCGAGAAGATCACCGTGCAAGCACGATTACCACCACCTTGGGTTCCCTCGATCAGCACCAGTTACGGTTGGATTTCAAGTGTGGTTTGTGCTGAGAACGAAGAAGAAGCGAGGCGAGAACGAGAGCGAAGGGGCGGCAGTTCTGGTTTTCGCAAGAAACGTTGGCATTTCTCTATTATTATTACTTTATGGGAAAATTTCGAAGAAGGATAGGAATTTTCCTCATTTTTTAAAATAAGAATTTAAAATGAATTTTATTTTAAATAAGAGCTTGAAGTAATTTTTATTTCAAAAAAAGGGTACGAAGTAGTCATATCAATATCAAAAAAGGGTATGATTTCACCAACTAATTAAAGGCATTTTCGTTCTTTTTTTTTATTTGAAATAATATCTATTTCAAGTCTTTATTTAAAAAATTGATGACAGTTCACGCTCTTATTTAAATTTTTCCTTGCGTTTTTCCCAAAAACTAAAAAGAAATAAAGACATATCAGCTTTTGTTTTGCTTTCGGGCTGTCCAATGAGTTTTGCATTTGTCGTCGCAATTAAAATGATTTTTTTTATTTTAAACAATTAAAAGAGCTCGAGAGTCTTACAATTGTTTATATTCATGTGTTTATAAAAAAAACTGTGGTGTTTGAGATTACCTGAAAAATCTAGTGTAAATCCATAATGAAGTTTAGTAAAAAAAATAAATTGAATCATGTGAAATCAAACATTAATAACGTGTAATAAATAGACAGTTAAACTTCTTCTTGTTATATATAAGTTTAAAAAGTTACGTAAGAGAATAATTTCTTTAAGAAAAAATATACGTAAGAGATTACTAATAATTTTAACTGTCAAGTTTGAATTGCTTATTTAGCAAATTGGAGCAGGAAGGGTCCAATACTATATAAAAATAAAATTTCATACATTACAACAATAAATCAAGTGTGCTCCGTGCTTGTCATCCTTTAACGAATTACTAAGTCACTAGTGCTAGGAAATGTGTCGGCTTAGGCAAGCACGGCCAACTCTGTCAAGAGCAATGGATGTGGAGTTTGAGTATCATGCGGTTGACCAAAGCATCTATCACAATGCCTAATCAATTTTTTCCTTTTCTAAAAAGAATTTTATTTGGTTGATAGTTTGGGAAAATTATAAACCGAGCGGGACTCATGTGAGAATGGAATCGAACTCCGTTTGCCCGGACTACCGGTCCATGATAAATCGAATTTGAGTTATTTTACGCGAAAAAAAATAAACAAACTGAATTTTCTTTCTCTCTCTTAGAGAAATGGATCTCATAAATTCATAAACTCAATTAAACCTCTTTCTCTTTTAAAAAAAAAAAAGAGAAGAAAGAATGAACTCAATCTTATAGCGGATTTCAAATCATTACTCAACTCGAATTAACCTGATCAAATCGATCCCGCTTCTAACCTTCCTATATAAACTCGTTTTAATTTCTAATTGTTTCCCATTGCAAATTTTTTTTTAAACTCTCTTCTTCTTTTTCACTTAGCAAACCAACCTGCAATCACACGGATGTAGAGAAATTTGAAGCTCTCACATTGCGACATTGAGGTGAATATAAAATCGAGCAAAATGGAATTGAGTTATTAAATGCGAAATTAAAAAAATCAAACACAATTTATTCTATCCCTCTTTAGGAATGGATCTTGTAAATTCTTAAAATTATTTTAAGAATTCATAAGATCCATTAAACCTCAATTTGTAAGATCTATTTCGGAATAATAAAACTCAATTAAACATCTTTTTCTTAAAAAAGAAAAGAGAAAAGAAAAATAAGGCAAGAGCCCTTCTTCTCGCTTCCCGCCTCTCTCTATATATAGACGATTCCCTCCCATTTCCTATCGTTTCCCATCCTCAAAAAATTTGAAAGTCTCTCTTTCTCCGCAGAGCAAAAGAACTTCGTCGCCGATCGTCACGCTCCATCGTTGAGGACGATTTCATTTCTCAGGTGAATTTTGCGAGCTCCGGCAGATTTCGATTCGTGTCCTCTGCCGCGATTTCATCTCCGAGGATGATTTCTGAGTTCCGGCTCGTGTTTCTCGCTGATCTGCACAGCCGACGAAGAGCAGAGCTAGCTGCAGCTCGTGGAAAGAGAAGACATCGACGACGGCGACGATGAGGACGACGTGATCGGAACGATCAACGAAGTAAGTGAGAGCGAAATGGAGCGCCGGCGACTGCTCTCTGCTCGTGTCATCGATTTGTCGTGAGTTTTGGCGGCGTCGTGTTTAGGCTTGCGAGGCGAAGATTCGGTTTGGTTCTGACTTCTGAGATGATGATAATCGTTATTTTCTGATCAGCTCGTAGGCGATTATTGACTTCGCTAATTTTGTTTGGATTCGATTTCGTTCACCTGATGCTCTCGTCGTTGAAGTGAACTTCGTAGTCGACCAAGTTTGTTTGGTCTCTGTTCCGAAGTCGAAATAGAATGCAAATCGTTCGACGCATCTATAGCTGTAAATCTCTGTGTATATTGATATAAAGTGACTCTAAATCCTGCTCAGCGGATTAGCTTGATTTCGGTTTGGTTGCTCAGTTTAGCTCGATTTTCCTGGAACATCACCGCGAATCCATTCATATTTTTTACATCTTGACCATTCCAGTGAATCCGTTGTGATTTTCCATGCATAAGATAGAGTAATTTTCGCTGCCGTTCAAACATGATATGTCTGATTCACCTCTTTGACGTACGTCTTCTGATCATACAAGAGCAATTCGGCTTTTGTTTATGTTAGGTGACATTCAAATTGCACGTGTGTTTTCCACGTATTTGTGACACATATGAATTAATAACGAGTATCCTAAGCTAAATTCGTCAATAATCACTATTGGAACACTAGATTGTCATTGATCTAGGAAATGCTTTTGTCTTGACATTCTACGTCCAACAAGGTATGGTTAACACGATGGCGTGTCATTCTCACGTTCTTTCTCTGAACTATGCTCATGTTTTTGTTTGCAGTTATTTCTCAGCGAATAAATGCTGGAGATGTAGGAATCTACACTTGCAATGGCTTGATGACGCATACAAAGAAGGTATCTTCTGATCTTCAGTTCCGAAAATTAAGTGGAGGTATTATTTGGCTATGGTGATTTCCTTTGTCTTTGTTTTGTTCTTTTGTAGCACTTGACTGGAGCAAAAGATGAGAGGATATGCGATGCGAAGCAGCTGAAAATATAGTGGTTAGAGCTTAAATTCTTCTTTTCCTGAGATGGTGGCTGCTATCAATCGGAACTTCTATATGCATCTCGCATTAACTTCCCCTTGTTTTCATCAGAATTTTGGTTATATTACTGGAAGTGACGCTATGCTCAGAGTAAGTTCTTAATCCTACAAACTTCGAGCTAAAATGGTTCGGAAGACCTGAATGAGTCATTGACCCTAGAAATAAAGTCTGCAAATTAGCATATGGACTGTAGAAAGCTGCACTAGCTCTAAACACTATTGACCTCACAGCACAACATACTTTTAATGTCTTTGTTTCCAGAGAAAGTCGGTTGTTCGCATCACAACTGGAAGCCAAGCCCTCGATGAGCTTTTTAGGAGGTAATAGACTTTGTTTTGCAGATTGTGTATATTATTCTTCATGCGTTTCAACAAAAACAACTTTCACTGGTCTGGAAATGTTAAACAGGTGGTATTGAAACTCTGTCAATTACAGAAGCATTTGGCGAATTTCGGTGAAAAGCACAGTCCGACAACGTTAGCTTTGATGAACTTTTACTTGCTTTTGTTAGTTGGTTTTCTCAAAAAATGCTGCTAACGTCAGTTCAGGTCTGGGAAAACACAGCTTGCACATACTCTGTGTGTTTCTACTCAGGTTGGTCTGAATTGCATATTAGGTTTCCGTCCTTAACTTCTGTTGTGTTTTTATGTTTCCTAGATTAACGATGCATATATGAACATAGTGATTGAATTTCTAGTAAAGAATACAGCCATGGTTGATCTTGGCATCAGAACGTGCGTATTAGGTGATTCTGGAAGGATGGCACTGTCATTTTCTGTAATCTGCAGCCAGTATACTGGAATGCATAATATGCAGTGGTTCAAACCAAGTAGAAAAAAGCCAGGAGAGCGTACTAGGTCATAACCAATCAGAAGCCTTAATCATTGTTAGACTTGGACTTGGGTTGATCATCAGTTGAATGTAATGCTTGAAGTACTCCACTTTATATGCAAATCTTACAACATTATTTTCCCCTCTTTCCATCACTCATTATTAAAGGTAATCCTGTTCCATAAGATGATGATTTATGGTTTGTGGATTCGATGATCCTAACAATTTTTCCAGCTGCCAACTCACATGAGAGGGGGGAATGACAAGGTAGCTTACATCGACATGGACGGAACTTTGTATCCTATTATAATTTGTCAGTCATTTTCTTAACCTCAGCAAAGCTGCTTTTGTTTCATACTCGGCGTACGTCCATGTAAGTGCATATGCACTTTCTTAACTTGGTACACATGCAGTCGCCTTGATCGAATTGTACCAATAGCCAAAAGATTTGGCATGGATCCTGGTGCCGTCCTAGATAATGTAAGCAATGCTTTCTACACTGGTGGCAATTCTTCCTTCTTTTCGGGCTAATGTAATTGCTGTAATCTAGTCTTTCCATGAATTTGAAGATCATTTATGCCTGTGCCCATACTTATGAGCATCAGCACAACTTGCTTCTTGGTTTGGCTGCCAAAATGTCTGAAGAACCAATTAGGTTACTGGTAAGATGGTGCTCGAAAATCAAACTGCACAGATTTTGTGAGGTGTCGATGGGGGGCCTTAGCTGAGTTATATCCTTCAGACTGTGGATCCAGTGATCACTCTATTTTGAGTAGATTTTACTGGAAGGGGAGAATTTTCAGAGCGTTAGGTTGATTCTGAAACCATCAAATCATGTGAGTTGTAATTTTTCAGCTCATCTGGTTTGACACTAATAGATTCCCAATTGCAGAAAAAATTGGCACAAATGCTCTCACGCTTACTTAAGACAGCTGAGGAATTTAACTTGGCAGTGTACATGACCAATCAAGGTACCGCATCACATCTCCTTTCTCCCACATAGTCATCCACTAAAATTTCTTGTCCAATTTAGCCCTTTGATGGTTTCTCACTGAAAAATAGCAATTTGGGGACTGCACTAAGCTCATACTAGTTCTTGTAAATCTCAAGAACCATCTATTTGGTGTAAATTGGCGATGCGTACAGTAGCTGCAGTCCACGAGTTAAGGAAAAGATGGTTTTTTGATGACTTTGTCTTTATTTTATTTGTTTCAGTCATTGCTGATCCAGGCCGTGGTGTGTTCGTATCAGACCCAAAGAAACCCGCAGGCGGGCATGTTCTGGCTGACGCAGCCACAATTAGGTTGATGTTTAGGAAAGGCAAAGGTGAGCAGCCCGTTTGCAAGGTGTTCAATGCCCCGAAGCTGAAGCTGTATCCTTTTTGTGCCAGATCTTCCTCTAGTTATATACTTTCTTGAACTTTATGAGATCATACTGCAGAGACTTAAGTAAAATATCTATAAGTCTATATCAAAATCTTCGAGAAAGTTGATACTGAGTCTACATATAGATAGGTGGAGACCTGATTTAAGCATGATGCTCACAGTATACTCGATGTTGTATGGAGATCCGCAAACACGTTGAATACCAAATTTATGCAGAGGAAAATTAAACAAAAAGAAGCGGAGATCGAGAATTTTTCAAAACCATCACTTTTTAAAGAAATTTTAGCGAGAGCTCATATGTCAATAAGATGAGATTGAGATTTATTTCATCTATGTTGAACTTGACAGATGCACGTTTTTCAGATAACACCAGGGGTCATAGCCAATGCAAAGGACTAAAGAGGTCTCTCCAACCAGGAAGGCCGGGCGAAGTACTTTTTTATTTTGAATCTGCAATTTGATATTAGCTATCGCATTGACAGCTTTCTCTATCTTCTTTCATATTAAGTTTGTATGGGCATGTGTCAAGTTCCCTTTGACTGCTTAAAAATTGCACGAGAGTTTGCCGCTTTCGCCTTGATATCTAACTTGATATATTGTCTATTATTAAAGTTCAGATGACCCTTCACAAGGCGTTGTGTAAACTCGATTTCCATATGAGGACAAGCATGCCTCAAGTTATCATGGTTCACATTTGTCCACATATAACACAGTAGACATTTAAGTAAAAAAAACACGACATTGAATAGACTCTCTGCATGATGGCTAAATGAAATGCTAGAAAGATATTATTGCACAGCATGATCAGGTTTTGTAAAGGCTTGGTTCTATTAGCAACATATACAGCTGGATAAAAAAATGTTACCTCAAATTCTCAACATAGAGCAACCAACCGTTAGAGTTGAAAATTGTCAATGTATGAGAAAGGCTGACTGGGTCATAAGCAACAGGAGGTCATTCGATAGCTAATGGCCTAGCCAAAAAAGGGCCACAAAGCATATGACTCGGTAGTGTGTGGACTAGTTCGCAGCACTTCCAACTCTAGGCATGCTGGACTCCTTCTTAGTCTCCGCATCCACTTTGAACGTGGCGCCACACACTTGGCCAGAGCTGTCCACCCTAGGAACCGGCTTCACCTCATTCGGTGGGTGCTCATAACTCCTCAAACCTCTGGAGCTGGTAAAGAAGCATCCTGAGTACAAAAAGAAGGCAACGTTAAAAGGTGAACGCGATTTGGAGCTGGAAAACCATCGGAAGAGCAACATTGTAGGTGAATATGCACCTGTCAAAACATGCATACAAGTAAAGAACACCATTTTAACCTTAGATTAAAAATTTAGGTTTGAAACCAATTTTTTCCAATTTGTTGTTACCCAACAACATAACATTCTCCTCTGAACTCTGCTTAATATCAGCAGAGCTCATCCATTCTTACTTTTCACATTCCAATGCTCGGAGGAAACTCCAGTGATGCTGCATTAATGATCCGTGCAAATAATTACCTTTAGGAAATAGTGCAACAGTTTCCCATAGCCCTTCTTCATGACTTCTACATCGTCTGAGAGAACAAGATTGCCTTTGGAATCACTTCCCCAGAAGAAAGGGAAACTTTTGTCAACATCCTGTATGATTCGCCTCAGTGGCTGGTTTTCGGATATTTATGTGAAAAATCTCCATGAGTAAAATCAGTTTATATTAAGCATTGAATTAAGGAAACTGACTTCAGATGGAAGAATGAATTGCGGCAGTTAGCAAATGAAAGCGAATGTGGATCGATTTTACTTCATTGGATCCAAACCCAATCAATCTTGATGAGAGCGATATCTTGGATGAGGGGCCAAGAGTCGCCGGTGAGTTTTGAGCGTCCATCTTTCAGAATCTCGCATCTACATATGTGCAATTGTTGGAGGGAGGGAGGCCATCCTCTGGCATTCACCTCAACTTCGGGCAATCTTCAATCCATAAATGTTGGAGAGAGGAGAGATGGTTGTGAAGACTGCTTGATAGTCTTTCCACGTTCCTCGTATCTGTCAAGTTAAGAGAGGTTAGAGAAGAAGGAAAGAGAAGACTCCACACATCCTCGTCCTCGGAAGGAAACCACACCTTCTCTCTAAATTCGTTTCCAGAGAAAGTCGGTTGTTCGCATCACAACTGGAAGCCAAGCCCTCGATGAACTTTTAGGCGGTAATAGACTTTCTTTTACAGATTGTGTATATTATTCTTCATTTGTTTCAATAAAAACAACTTTCTCTAGTTTGGCAATGTTAAACAGGTGGTATTGAATCTCTAACAATTACAGAAGCATTTGGCGAATTTCGGTGAGAAGCACAGTCCAACAACGTTACCTTTGATGAACTTTTACTTGCTTTTGTTAGTTGGTTTCCCACAAACTTGTGCATCCGTTAGAAGATCTTATCCCATTTAGCCCTTTGATGGTTGCTCACTGAAAGACAGCAATTTCGGGACGGCACTAAGCTCATACTGATTCGTGCAAACTAGTGATACATAGAGTAGCTGCAGTCCGTGAGTTAGGAAGAAGATAATTTTTTGACGACTCTGTCTTTGATTTGTTTGTTTCAGTCGGAGCTGATCCAGGCGGTGGTGTATTCATATTAGACCCAAAAGAAACCTGCAGGTGGGCATGCTCTGGCTCTTGCAGCCACAATTAGGTTGACGTTTAGGAAAGGCAAAGGTGAGCAGCGCGTCTGCAAGGTGTTTGATGGCCCAAACCTACCGGAAGCTGAAGCTATATCCCTTTTGCGCCAGATCTTCGTCTAGCTGTATACTTTACTCCATTGAATTTTACCCGATTATACTGCGGAGACCAGGTAAAATATCTAGGAATTTATATCAAAATATGTAATAAAGTCGATACCGAATCTTCATATGGATAGGTGGAGTCTTGATTTAAGCATGATATTTACAATATACCTATGTTGAATGGAGATCGATGAACGTGTCAAATATGAATATTGTGTGGAGGAATTAAATAAGAAAGTGGATGTCGAGAATACTTCTAAGCAGGAGTGGTTGATTAACTGTGCAGCTTGTGCTATGTATACGATGCACATCTATCAATACCATCACTTAATTTCACTCAGAAAATTTAGCGAGAGCTCATCATGTCAATAAGAGAAGACTGAGACTTGTTCCATGTGTGTTAGACTTGATGAACACGTTGTTCAGATTACACCAGGAGGCATGGCCGCTGCAAAGGACTAAAGAGGTCCCTGCAAGCAGAACAATAAGATCAAGCACTAAAAATGATAATGAAAGAGGGCGCCATGTCTGGACGGGCGGGCGGAATGGATGAGCAAAGGGTGCCATGGACTGAGGAAGATCCCGAGACTCATCTAAGACAACTAAATGCACCCCGAGGTTCTGCCGAGGAACTGGGGGACCTTCTTGAGCACAGGATAGGCAATTGAGAGATAGAGCTAGCCTATTCCCTTTTGTGTTGATCTGCAATTTGATATTAGCTGAGTATTGACAGCTTCCTTCTATCTTCTTTTTCCTATTAAGTTTGTATCGGCACGTGTCAAGTTCCCGTTGACATCTTAAAAATTGCAAGATTGACTGCTGCTTTAGCCCTAATCTCTAACATGCTATCATTGTCTGTTATCGAAGTTCAGATGATCCTTCATAATGCGTCGGGTTAACTCGATTTCCATATGAGAACCAGCATGCTCCAAGTTATTTCGGTCCACTTTTTTCCTCATTTAACAACTAGTAGAGATAACAGCATTACAATAGACATCTAATTCGAAAAAACGTAACATAAGAAAAATTGCATGATGGCTAACTGAAATGCCAGAAAGATATTATTGCACATGATCAGGTTCTTTAAAGGCTTGGTTTTATAAAAAACATGTACAGCTGCATAAAACGTCATCTCAAACTCTCAACATAGAGCAACCGACCATTAGAGCTGAAAATTGTCAATATATGAGAAAGGGTGATTGGGTTATAAGCAATAGAAGGCCATTCAATAACTAATGGCCTGGCCAAAAAAGGGCCATAAACCATAAGACTCAGTAGTGCGAGGACCAGTTCGCAGCACTCCCAACTCTAGGCATGCTGGACTCCTTCTTAGACTCCGCATCCACTTTGAATGTCGCACCGCACACTTGGCCAAGCTGTCCACCCTAGGAACCGGCTTCACCTCATTCAGTGGGTGCTCATATCTCCTCAAAACCTCCAGAGCTAGTAAAGAAGCATCCTGAGCGGAAAAGAAGGCAATGTTTAGAGGTGAACAGTTCGGTGCTCGAAAACCATTGGAAGAGCAACATTGTAGGTGAAAATGCACATGTCAAAACACGCATACAGATAAAGATTGCCACTTTAACCCTAGATCAACAAGTTAGATTTGAAACCAATTTTTCCAACTCATGCCAAAGCTTATGCATCTTTACTTCCTATAAGTCTTCCAATATGTTGTTACCCAACAATGCAACATTCTCCTGTGAACTCTGCTTAATATCAGCAGAGCTCATCCATGCTTACTTTTCACATTTCAATGTGCGGAGTAAACTCCAGTGAAGCTGCATCAATAATCCCTGAAAATGATTACCTTTCGAGAATGGTGCAAAGGATTTCCCACAGCCCTTCTTCACAACTTCTGCATCATCCGAGAGGACAAGATTACCTTCAGAATCACTTCCCCAGAAGAAAGGAACACTTCCATCAACATCCTGCATGATTAAGACAAGAGAAGGGATTAGATAGATCTCAGGTGGAGGGAGAGATTGAGAGAGATATTCCAGATCGAAACCAATGAATAAAGTCCAACAAAAATCAGTTTGATCTAACCATTGCCTCTCTAAACAAAGAAATCAAGAATCTTTGTTTTTTTAGAGCGACCGTTACTATTCTTTTTTCTAAAGCTACCATTATCAAGAGATGGACTGGGTACTTGAATAGAAGAAAGATGAACTTTAATTTTTGACCAGGCAATCAGTTTTTAAAAGGGTTTTGATCTGCAAGTTCATTCGTAATTTAGCTGTTAAATTCGCACATTCAAAACCTCTGTTTTCAATCTATTCTTCCATCTACACAATAAGTGTTATAAGAAGAAAGAAAGCTTCTTATTTTGAATATGACCTGAAAATGTTGAAAGGACATTATCTAATTTCATTATAGTATTTTTTGGCTAGGGACGGCCTACGATATAGTTACTAAAAGCAATTCTGTACTTAGAGTTGAAAGTACAAATTTTTTGTTGATCATGAAAATATTATCAAAATTAATTCTCCTGAACAGTGCCAAACAACGAAAATGGGGAAAATATCTTCGTACAGCTAATTTCTCATAAATTATACCAGGACTGCAATCCAGACTCAGTTTTTAAGCTATTGGCAAATGATACTGCATATTCAATGTCAAAGACTTAGACTCGTCCTTCTGCGAACCCTAATCAAATGACACACGTCTGCCGCTGTAAATGTGAGTACATCCTGTATATCAGCAGCAATCGTCTCCTCATCCTTTTTTATTTTCTCTTTGTAGATAAGCCTCATTATATGTTTTGTAAGGTACCATGACCCCATAGAACCACTCTTGGATGATTAAAAGAACTAAACTTGCCTGATTCAACGTGGACTGAAGTATCTTCTTATGATCCTGAAATTCCCATGGAAAGGCGCCACCTTGCCTTGAGAAACCACCCAGAGCTCGTCCATGCTTGCAGATATTACATGCTCATTGTGACTAAACTGCAAATCAAGGTGAAAAGAGGGCTATTATATGTGAAGACGATAGATCATTGGTCAAATTGAAGTATTTAGGCAAGAAAATCAATCTCGCCATCAGAATTCCTCCTTGGAACAAGACCAGACCTTGAATGAGCACCTCAACTGCATTCAAATCCTGCAGTTTGGGATAGTAAAAAACGCAGAATCATACTCATCAATCCTTAGACAAGAAACTAGCAATTTACAAAGATAACACTTTAGTAGTCACTGGTCATTAAAGCAGAACTTAAAGTCCACATTTATAAACAAAGAGATTTCCGCGTAAATTATGTGCAAAGCCCAATACTGCCTATAGGCACAGATATCTGAACTACTCGGTATTATAAATTTCTGTAATACAAAAACACTGATCAGGCTAGCATAACTATTCTATTCCCAATATTTTGCAAGTTGGAACTATTACATTGGTTTCTATTCCATTATAAGTTAGATGTATGGTGACAGAGGCTCCCTGAAGCTGTGATCACTGATTGCTTCTTCTGTATTTTCAATGTAAAGACCATATTCCAATAAGTTCAATTAGTGCAAGACTATAACAAGCTCACTGAAATAGTAACATAAGTCACAAAGTGGAGAAAAATGAGTTAAACTTACCAGATGATTGGATGGCTCGTCAAGCAAAATGCAACTCTGCTTTTCTGACCACCTATTTATATGGTCAAAGCACCATGTTATATTTGCAATAACATCCAAAAAGCCTAAGAGAAAGTACAAAGTGAACCGCAATTCAGATTACACATTAACTAACCTCTAATGGAGCCTCACAATGTCATACGAAAATTGCTTCAACAAAAAATTTACAGATCCAACAGTAGCAGAGAGGAGAGAGATGTATCGGACAAGGTATACATTGGTTGAAGTGCAATATTTCCAGTTACACCAAAGGAACACAAGTGAGCTCGAAGCTTTTGTTCCGGAACTCCCTGCGGGAAGAATGCCACATAAGAAGGTATTTTCAGACAAAATGACAGAATGTATGACGAAATCTTATTCCGCAGTGGAGTAAACGCAAACAACTGATACTTTAAAGAACTGAATAGATCTGCCCCAAGGGTCACTGCTGACAATGCAAACACAGAGGCAGGCAACATATCGTTACAATCTCAACCAAATAAGCATGAGTATATTGGCTAAAAATTTCTAGCAAGCTGTAAGTAACAGTTCCTAACCCAACAGAGATCAAGACCCAAACGGAAGGTGGTTTATGAATATCGATCGTATCATGAATTGGAGTTGAATTGAAAGCTTGGAGCCATGAGCTGCCCTAGATAGACTGCTTCATACTACGAAGGATCATCATCAACAAAAAGAAGGTCCTCGATGATAAAGAAAACCATAAAAAAGAAAAACAGCATCCCCTTTCTTCACAATCATATCACAGCTTGCACATAACTAATCATGTTTTTAGATTTTGAGAGAGATTATTCTTATTTAGATCATAATCACTAGAAGAAAATTTAGAACATATCAATGCACCAAATAAAATTAAACGCTGCTTCTTTTTCTGTAAATTGCAAAAAATGAGACATAACATTGACATACTAGGAAGGGGATAGTGCTGTCAAAATTGGGATCTGGATCCCCCATTCTTTTTCTGTAGATGGAAGAAGGAACCGCGGCAGTCAGCAAATGAAAGCGAAAGTGGATCGATTTCACTTCATGTGAGACATCTCCACGGGAAAGTATCATTTGGTATTAAGCATCGAATCGAGGAAGCAGAAATGGAAATCGATGCCTCCAAAAACCATAAAACTCACCCGAACCCTAGGAAACCCACTGTACATGGCCGAATCAATTCACCAGATCTGATGGTTATCAATGTTGATGCTCGGGATGTCTTGGATGAGGGGCCAATAGTCGCCACCGAGGTTTGAGCATCGGTCTTTCAGAATCTCGCATCGATATATCTCCAATCGTTGGAGGGAGGGAGGGAGGCCATCCTCTGGCAAGTACCTCAACTTCGGGCATTCTTGGATCCATAACAGTCGGAGAGAGGAGAGACGGTTGCGAAGACCGCTCGACAGTCTTTCCACGTTCTTCATCTCTCTAATTGCAAGAAGGGCTAGAGAGGAAGGGAAGAGAAGACTCCACGCATCCTCCTCCTCCTCGTTCTCCTCCGAAGGAAACCGCACCTTCTCTCCGTCCCCTCCCATGCTCCATCCGTCAATTATCAGTATCTCGAGGGAAGTGAGCATGTGTAGGCCCCATTCTCTCATTGGCTGCTTCAGGTTCTCGCAGTCCCTAATTTCAAAGGACCGCAAATTGGGAGGCAAGCCTCCTCTGGGGAAGCGTTCGATATTTTCACACCACGTAATCTGTAGTTCCCGGAGGGAAGTAAGACGATGCCACTCATTTGGTAGGGACTTTATCTTCGGGCACATAAAAAGATCAAGTGTCGATAGGGACGTGGGAAGGGGAGGGAAGTCCTCCACCTCCAATTCTGGACAGCTACCTATTCCCAAAAAAGTGAGATTTTTACAGCCGGCAATGTCACAGTTGGCAATAGACTTTATCTTCGGACATTCACTGAGAGCGAAATATGACAGGGTGATGGGAAGGGGAGGGAAGTCCTCTATCTCCAGTGCTGGACAGTCACTTATTTTCAAATGAGTGAGATGGGCGAGCGTGTGAAGACACTGAGGTAAGCTTCTCAGATTCTTACAGTCGGAAATAACCAAAAATTTCAGCGATTCTACTTCGGTGATCTCTTCCAGCGACTCCAGTCCCTCGTACTCCTGAAGACAAAGTTCCCTCAAAGCAGCAAGTCTACCCTTGGCAAACGAAAATGATATCCGAGAGTCTTGATGACTACTCTGCAGATATTCAAATTGTGACATCGTGTTATTGCTATCGGGGTCATCTTGAGGAATGGTTAGTCCCATGATTTTTGGACAATTCGAAATGGTCAAACGTCTAAGTGCATGCATCTTGCTTGGAAGCCTTTCCAAACTCGTGCAATTTGTCAATTCCATCCTTTCAAGGTTGCACAATAGCTCTATCTCTCCTTCTTCCGCCACAAATGATGTGAATCGTGGACAATTTTTGATGACTACACTCTCGAGGCAAGTAAGTTTTCGCATTTCATTTCCATCTTGCCACAGGTAGGTTAGCTTGCCACAGCCTCCTATATCGAGCTCCTTCAACTTATGCATGCAGCTCATAAACCTTGGATCAAAGCAAACAAGCTCCGCAAGATTTTCAATTTTTAATATGGTTAGAGAAGATAGGTTGACGAAACTCTTTAAGATCTCCCTGTTGCAATCCTCAAAATATAACTTATGGAGAGATGGAAGACAAACCACACCTGTTGAGTCATTCAAACGCTGGCAATGACGAATTTTGAGCTCTAACAGATGATCAAGTTGATAAGGCAATGTCCCTGTCAACTCAGGACAGCTCTGGACAACAAGATGCCGAAGACAGGAGAATGGTACTTCGTTTTCTTGGCCTCTGGTATAACGAGACCAATCTTTCCATGCCGACATCCGATCAAACTTCAAAATTGTTAAGGATGGAAAAGGGCGTTCAATTCCGTAAAATTCAGAGCCTATCATGCTTACTGTATTTAAACCTTCAAGAGATAATTCTCTAAGTGAAGGTAGCTGTCCAAGTGATGGCAGTGATTTAACATTAGGACAGTCACGCAAGCACAAAGACACTATCTTAGAGTAACATGGATAACCTAACCATGACGGGAATAGTCCACCACCGTAGTACGAGATAGTGAGATTTTCAAGATTAGTGTGAGGTCGTAGAGCACGAAGCACCTGTTCTTCATGCTCATCATTTCGGAGATTTCCAAAATCTTTATCCCAAAGCAAGATTAAGTTGCTGAGGCCCTCCTTTCCCAACAAATTAGCATCTCTAACTTCTTCCACCTTTTGCAATTCAGATACGATTAATCCTCCCTGAAGATGCGGCAAGTTCTTTAACTCCTTTAACTGTGACCCTTTCTCTGGTGCTACCACGAACTTGGACAAGATAATAAGATTCTTCAAATTACCAATACTCAACGGCATCTCTTTTAGACTCTCTGTATCTCTAATGTCAAGAAACTGTAAGCTGACCAAATTTGTGATATCTTGAGGCAACATAGAAAGGCGCAAACAACCTTTTAAGATCAAAGCTTGTAATTTGCACATGGCGCAAATTGACTCGGGTAGCCTTATGATGCTAGTGTATGAGAGATTAAGATATCGGAGATGTTTTAAATCACCAACACAATCCGGTACCTCTATGATGTCACAATGACATAATGATAACACCCGCAAGTACTTCGAGTTTGTTAGCAACTCATGCAGCACCTTTTTGGAAATATAGATTTTTTTTCCGACATGATCAAATTGAGCAATCAGCAGCATTAAACTTCTTAGTGCCTTCATTCCAGCAAATGCTCTCAAGCTTCTTGATGTAACATACCCCGATGAGATGAATGATGCATAGCGAGCTTTCTCTTCAAGAGAGGCATTATCTTCATCACCCACTAGCTGAGACTCGCTAGAGGTAAAGCATGTCACATCCGCAATTGACTTTGCCAGGTCATTCAAAAGATCGTGCATCGAAAACTTGGATGTGTCAACACTGGATTGTTGAAAAAAGGATCTGGATACTAACTCATCGAAGTAATTGCATCCTAATTTCAAGATATTCTCTTTTGCTTTCCGTCCATCTAAAAAGCCCTCTGCTATCCATAAGAGTACAACATCGTCCCTCTCAAATTCGTAGTCCTTTGGAAATACTGCGCAATATGCAAAACATCTCTTCAGATAAGAAGGAAGATGCACATAGCTCAATTTCAAAGCTGGAAGAACCTCATCATTTTCTCCCGTGGCTACATCCCAAATTCTATTTTTTAAAATAGCTTCCCATTCGTTGGGATTCTCTTTATTACGTAGGAGACCGCCCAATATCTTCACTGCCAAAGGTAAACCTCTACATTTTTCAGCCATTTTCTTGCCAATTGTTTCAAGACCTGGGTGCCTCTCAAAATTTCTTGCTCCCAGAGCATGATAGGATAATAAGCTAGTACAGCTATTAATGGACAACTCCTTCAAAGGATATGGCGAAGCTCCTGTTATGGAAACAACAGAACGGTTGCGCGTCGTGATGATGATCTTGCTTCCCTTGGCCCCAACTTCAAACGGCTTTAAGAGGGATGTCCATTCACCATACTTCTCATTCCATACATCGTCTAAAACCATAAGAAACTTCTTCCCAGACAAATCATCTTTCAACTTAACTTGAAGCCAGTTAAGATCTTTGCCCTCGCAGGGCGATTTGCTGATCAACTGCAAAATAGTCTTCGTTATGTCGAGAACATCAAAAACATCCGAAACGCAGACCCATGCTCTCCTCTCGAAATAGCTGTTCACTCTAGGATCATTATACAGCCGTTGAGCCAAGGCTGTCTTTCCAACACCACCCATCCCAACTATGGGAATTATGCTCAGAGTAGCATCAGAATTTTGGACATCACTTATCAATAGTTCAAGTACCTGTGCCTCTTCCTCCTCCCTACCGAAAAACTGAAGCTCTGGCAAAGAAGTGCTGGGGAGCCTTTTGTTGGTGTAGTTGGATCTGTCCACAGCATTCTCTCTCAAGCTTAGATGAGCCTTCATGGTGAGAATCTTTTCCAACCTGCCATTAATCTCTTGTACCTTGGTCTCAGACACGTGCGAGCGTGATTGGTTAAAGAAAGAGAACTTCCTTTTCAACTGACCTCTGCTTGTGCTGGATTCTGCCTCCGACTTGGCCTTAGTGGCTTCGATATCGAACTCATCAAGCAAGTCTTCCATGTCATAGGCCAAGTCCCTAACATCGTCCAGCCACTGCTTCACTAGACGGTCACCACTCAGTTGCTTGTCCTGTGCACCATCTAGCACGGCATTGATTGTTTCCAGCATCCCCTTCCACTCATCAAGGGCTTTGCTGATTCCTTCTCGCTGCGCATAGTCCAATGTCAGAGAAGTCAACTTGTCGAACAAGACCTGAAAGAAGGAACCCAAAAAGATCTCTCCAATGGCCATGGGTGAATTAGTCACTGTAGAGAACAACAAGGGTTATGGGGAAGCAAAGTGATGATGAGCTTACAGAGAGAGAAAACTATAAAGTCCAGGAAGACCAAGACTTTCACCTACAAAAAAGATCAAACAAAACTCGGGGGTTAGAGAAATCAAAATAAATATACGTTTTGTCCACAAGTGTTGTTTCTTAATATTTGGAGAATATCCCCAGAGACTTTACTGTATATCATTTGCCTTTTTGTCCGGAAAGTGAAGAAAAAGTGAAAAAGAGCTAATGGGAAAGAAACTTCAATAGATTCGAGGAAGACCAAGACTTTGCAGGACGCAAATTGGAGTTTGTTGCTTCACATTTTTGACATCCCTCCTCTTTCATCCCCATGGGAATGTCTCTTTTTCCTTTACCAGTAGAACTTCCACGTGTTTCTTGCTTAAAACTAATGATCCTATAACTCTCGTCCAACTCTTTTCATGTTCATTCATATTGTGATTCTTAAGTCATTAATCTCTGTTCTTGTCTATTATAATTATGTCTAAATTTTCATATATCTTTTCAAATTTAAGTTCAATAACAGAAGAAAACGCAAAGAGAGAAACAAAAAAGAAGAAACAGCAAAAAAAGGAAAAAATATGCAGGAATGAAACCAGCAAGAGCACCACCGTCCCATGGCCATTACCGCACCGTTGCCGTCAGTACCACTGCTAGGGTGACATTTCCAATGGCGCCACCTTATAGTCACCTTCGTAGACAATATTTTTCTAGAGATGTTTTACTTAGAGCGGTTTAGGAGTTAGGGACGATGATATCGTAAGTACCTAAGCTTTTGTTCATTTTACAATCGAGAACCTGCACTTTTTGTTTGTTCAATCAAGTACCTCAATTTTTCGAATTTGGCTCACTTTAAGGCCTCCATTAAATCAATTGCCGTATCATGTGATTTGCTGGCATGACTCATTTACCCAAACAAAAGTTAAGTATAATAGCTTAATGTGGCTCGCTTACCCTGCAGATTGGATGATGAGGAGAGAGTGTGTGTGTGTGTGTTGACTCAGACGATCTAAACCGTCTAATATGTCTGCTTACGTGACAGCATATCAATATACAAGATCGGATGCCAATGTGGACAGTTTATGACCATTTGACGGCGTTAGCATCCTGTCAACATATTTCGTCCGCAATTCTAATGGAAGTCTTGACACACATTTGAAATGTTGAGGTAATTGATTGAACGAAAAAAACTTTAGAGATTTGATTACGAAAAAGAGTAATAGTTTGGATACTTGTACGATGATTGGTCTAAATTCAAATCTCAAAGGAACTTTTGTTTACGCCATATTTATTCTACAAACTCATTCCCCTTGATTCATTGCTTGGTCTCGCCTTAATATTTTTCTTTAGTAAGAATATTCATTCTTTCATGTGAAGGAGAACAGGAGGTGGTGGTGTTAATTTCAAGCGCCAAAAGATTTCAGTGGCTAAATGGCGAGCAGATTGGGAGGCTACAAAGTTCGATCATAAAAATTCGAGCTTTACACTCGAAATATTTTCGTGGATTATCAAACATTTTATTGAAGATAGACTTTTTCTCTATACTTGATTTTCTTTCGGTTGGACATTATATTAATAATATTATCATTAGATGTAACTGTGCGGACACCCATAATATAAAACTTTACTGAGAATTCTTGACCAATTACAATGAAACTGCCTAAATAATATTTTTTGTAGATAATTTGTTCCAACTCTTTGAGAGATGGATCGATATAATCTTGACCGTCTGTTCTGACCCACAAGAGATAAAATTGATACCACAAGGAAAATATTGGACGTCAATGTAAATAGTTAAAGGCTACTTAATAGCGTTGGTTTCTTATTGACATTTTTCCTTTCCGATTTCAATGGAGGTCTCACGTTGACCCACATTTGAAGTGTGAAGACAATTTATTGAACTGGAAAAAAAAACTTTAGATACTTGATTACCAGCACATAGGTAAGAAATTTGATGCACCTCATTATCTGGTTTTATTTCAGTCAATTTGAATATCTTTGGAAGCCATAGATATAAGAATGAAATTGATGGAAGTTCCTTTTATGGAGTTCTTGCTTCAACCACTCGCATGTAAAATCGAATAAGCGACTCCTCTTGAATACAAATGCTTGAAATAAGGCAAAATCAAATTGTGTATTTTTTTTATATAAGCCGAGAAATATTCTCTGATTTTCTTTGTCATGTATTACTCCTAGGCGATTATAAATGATAGTTGTAAAGTCATATACACATGTCAAAAGTATTGAAGTACTAATGATGTCATCCATTTTATTTTGTTGCTTTTCACTGGCTTTATGGTAAGTCTTGTATTTGTTTTTTCTTTTTTTTTATAACTTTTAGTAGTCAATTAGATTCGATTGATACAAAAAAAGAAAACCGGGAAATCGTATTGCTTGCAGTTGAGACCTCTCCGGAACAAATTAGATTAGTGCATTTGACGATTTTAATTTTGTCGTAGGTAATTATGTTGGGTTCAAGTATGCTGAGTTCTAAGGGTTGAGTAATATTTGGAAACAATCAACCAGAGAAACAGTTCATTTTGTTCTAATTCCTAATTTTCAATCACAGGTAATCTGAAAATACGTGCGCAATATTCGTATGTCTACGCCTGTGCGTAGCACATGGATGAACATTAGTAATATAATAAAATTTCATATTTCATAATTAATTGACCTCATTAATTGGGTTCAAATCTAAATAGATTTTAGATTAAATCATCTGTTTTTTTTAATTAATAACTTTTAGGAAAGGGAAAGTAAATAATTGATAGGGCTCGTCAAGGAGTGTACATCTTGTGTATGTATTTTATAAATTGAATCTTTCAATTTAGGAACTCATGAGCAACAGTTGAAATTGTCCAGAACTTAATGAATTTTTCCTATCTTTTTTCTTAGCTCTATCTTATTTAAAGCATAAGTGAGCTAATGGAGAGAGAAAACTATTTCATTCACGAAAACCAAGACATTCACCTATCAAAAACATTTAAACAAGGATTAATGCCACAAAAATTCTAAACTGATACACATGTGACAAATTTACCCAAAACTAATTTTTTGACCATGAAAAATCTCAAATCGGTACACCCGTGACAAATTTACCACAAACTAATTTTTTAACCACAAAAAACCCCAAACTGGTACACCTTTGACAATTTTACCCTAAACTAATTTTTTGACTACAAAAAATCCTAAACTGGAACACTTGCGACAAATTTACCCTCCGTTAAATTGGATTAACACCACGAAAAATTACAAATTGGTAAACATGTGACAAATAGAGGGGTAAAACCCCAGACTGGTATGTCCATCAACTGCAACGTGTCATCTAAATCAGAAATTTGACGATAAAATTTAACGGAAATTAACGGAGGGTAAATCTGTCACAAGTGTACCGGTTTGGGGTTTTTTGGGGTCAAAAATTAGTTTTGGGTAAATTTGTCACATGTGTACCAGGTTAGGGTTTTATGTAGTCAAAAAATTAGTTTTAGGTAAATTTGTCACATACGTACCCGTTTGGGATTTTTCATCGTCAAAAAATTAGTTTTGGGTAAATTTATCACAGGGGTACCAGTTTAGGATTTCATGATATTAACCCTTTAAATAAAGATTAAGAACAAGGTTTTTTTTTCAAGCGTACATTCTCAATAACCTTATGATTTTGATGTCTTCGTTTTTATACGTTATTGGTGAATATGTGATCAATGTAGGCCTTTACGTGGCAATTACGTGCTGAATATTTGCATCAAGATGGGCAGCAATGATATGCTGAAGGGTACTGAGGTTGTAGTTGATGATCGAGAATTGTGGTCCTTTGCACGATTTTCCTATTCATAAGTGTGATGCCTACGGTATAATTTCTAGTAGATTGTACATTGTTAGTTGACGATGCCTGACCCTTTTTCTTGTCCGATGATGAATAAAGTTGGCCACAATTAATAAGCATCTTTGTGCAATTTGCACCGATGGAAATAAATGTTGACTATCCACCTGACAATGGCATCTTACTTTCTATTATACATCTACAAGTCATCAAAGATAGCTAACTCTGACCGTTTGATATGGAGAACAGAAACACGTGCTTTGGGCTAACAAGAAATAAAGTTGGGTGCACCAACAAATCCATGAAGCAAGTTGCTTAATTTTACTCTGGAAATAGTAAACGATTTACAAAATCACCAACTAATCCATTAAGCAAGTTGCTTTGGGCCAACTTTTTTTGTCCTATCAAGCGATTTGCGATCATCAACAACTACTTCAACACTCTTCAGCAGATCATTGTCACCCATCTTGCTGCGAAATTTTCAGCACTGTAGCTTCCACGTAAAAAGCCTATAACTTAAAAAAAAAAAACCAACAAAACACTTGGGAAGTAAATAAATTTTTGACGAAGATATAAATGCCCCTAAGTTGGCCATGTGAAGAAATATCACCTCTTATCCTCTTTCTAACGATAGCCAAAAGTCTTGATCCGGAGAAAGAGGAGAACAGTTGATTTATCTAACTCAAGGACACAATGTGCATCAAAACACGGTCTCTTCGGTCTAATTCAAAATTGCTGGTCGTGATAGCATACTCATCAAGTACTTTTCATCAGG
The DNA here is from genome assembly GCF_021117445.2 of Syzygium oleosum. Lineage (NCBI taxonomy): Eukaryota > Viridiplantae > Streptophyta > Magnoliopsida > Myrtales > Myrtaceae > Syzygium > Syzygium oleosum. The sequence goes on along the minus strand of NW_026607501.1, from coordinate 2,367,913 downwards.
AAAACCAAGACTTTGCTAGATATCATCTACTTTTTTTTGTCTAGAAAGTGAAGAAAAAGTGAAAAAGAGATAGTGGGGAAGAAACTGTAATAAAATCCAGGAAGACCAATCCTTTCCGGGGTGCATATTGGCTTCACTGCTTCACTTTTCACATCTCTCTTCCATCCCTATGCGAATGTCTCTTTTTCCATTACTAGTAGATTTTCCACGCGTTACATGTCTTGCTTCAAATTAATAATTCTATAAATTAGTATAAGAAGGAAGCTAGGAAGGAGCCCAAAAAGATCTTTCAGTGGCCATGGGTGAATCAGTCACCGTAGAGAACACCCAAGGGTTATGGTGAAGCAAAGTGATCACGAGCTGATGGAAAGAGAAAATTATAAAGTCCAGGAAGACCAAGGCTTTTCACCTACCAAGAGATCAAACGAAGACCAAGACCTTTCAATTATGCTTTCTGTCCACAAGTGCTCTCTGTTCATGTACATAAACCATAAACTCAGAAAGGACCAAGACTTTACTGGGCATTACGTACATTTTTGTCTAGAAAGTGAAGCAGAAGCGAAAGAGAGCAAATGAAAAAAGACTAGAGACTTTGCAGGACGCAAATTAGCATTGTCGCTTCACTTCTCACACCCCTGCTCTTCCATCCATCCCTATGTGAATGCCTTTGTTTTCCGATTACTAGTACATGCCATGCTTAAAATTGACTGTCACTATAATTTTCGATCACAAAAGTTCAAAAAATAAAGTATTGTTCTTGCCCCCTTTTTTGGCCAATTCCATTGCTTTCCCTTTGATCTCCTCACCCAAATCAACAAAAGTATATGCTCAGCTAGTTTGGGACACACGTGCATGTAATTGGAGATTTAATATATATTTAAGCCTAAGAATATTCTTTTCTTCCGCTTGAAATAGTTTAATGGATTATCAAACATTTGATTGAAGATAGAATTTTTGTATTTACTTGATTTTCTGTCGATTGGACATTATGTTAATAAATAATAATATTATTACATGTAACTGTTCAGGCACACATAATTTAAAACTTTACTGTGATTTCTTCTTATTCATTTGAAGAAATTCGCACATTTATATGTTCTTTATTTGTCTGTCGAGTCTACCAAATACAACTAATTTGCCAAATAGTGTATTTTTGTAGATAATAGTTTGTATTTTTTTTTGTAAGCCAATAAATGTTTCTTGATTTTCTTCGGAATATATTATTACAAGGCGATCATTAATGATAGTTGTAAAGTCATTGGATAATTATCTTAAATATCCTAAACCTATTGTACAATGGCCACTTCAGTCCTAAACTTTTCAATTTAGCCAATTTAGTCCCAAACCTTTGACGATTTGTCAATATAGTCATTCCGGCCAATTTTAGCCTAAAGTTGCTAATGTGGATGCCGGCCATCCTCTTTAACACGATCGCAAATTCAGCGTTTTCCGGCCAAAAAGGATTACATTGGCAAATCATCAAAAAGTTTAGGACTAAATTGGTCAAATTAAAAAGTTTAGAACTGAATTGATCGATATATAATAAATTTAGGACTTTTTCGACAAATTTTCCCGTAAAGTTACATACATATGTCAAAAGTATTGAAGTGGTAATGATATTTTCTTGGGACAAGGCTATAGCGCTTCTGTCATCCATTCAATTTTGGGTGCTTTTCACATGAACATCAGTGGTAAGAGGAATGAAAATGAAATATTTTTTGTTCGCAAGTGCTTGTTTCATAGTATGTAGAGAACATCCCTGGAGACTTTACTGCATATCACGTGCTTTTTTGTCTAGGAAAGTGAAGCAAAAGCGAAAAAGACCTAACGGGAAAGAAACTTCAATAGATTCCAAGAAGACCAAGACTTTGGCTATGTGAATGTCTTTGTTATCATTACCGGTAACACTTCCATGCATTATGTCAGTATTAATCTCTATTTTTTTTTTCAAATTTTGCTCAGTTTGAAGTTGCATCAAATAAATTGCCATGTCGTAATGATTTTGTTGACATGGTTCGCTTAACCAACAAGTTAGGTGATGAGGAGAGAGAGTGTGTGTTGGCTTAGACAATCTTCACATCATTGTCTCTGCTATTTGATGTAGCAACATCTCAAGATATCATATTGGACGCCAATATGGACATTTAACAGCTATTTAACAGCGTTAGCATCGTCTCAACGTTTTCCATCCGCAATTTTAATGAAGACCTTACATTGACCCACACTTGAACAATTGAGGTAATTAATTGAAAGAAAAAAAAATTCACTTACTTGATTGCCAAAGGAATTATAGTTCAAGTACTTATGATGTCATTGTCCCCAAAAGTTTAACATACAATCATTAGTCTAGGTTCAAATCTCAAACATACTTTTGTTTACGCGATACCTGTTCTACAAACTCATCCTCTTTGGTTCGTTGCTCGGTCTCACTTTATTAATCATAAAACGAATGGCATCTTCTGCTGGAAATCCTAGTTATTCTTAGCATGAGTTTGGGGATTTTCTTTTGTAAGATTATTCATTCTTCAAGAGAACAAGAGATAGTTTTGTTAATTTCAAGAGCAAAAAAAAAATTATTGGTTAAATGTCATGCACATTGGGAGACTACAAGGTTCTCAATGTCGATTTCCTTTATATTTTCTTCTTGGAACCATTCGATCATAAAAATTGGAGCTTTACACTTGTAATATTTTAGTGGATTATCAAAGATTTGATTGAAGATTTCTTTGTACTCGATTTACTTTCTATTGGAAATTATATTAATAATATTATCATAAGATGTAACTGTATGGGCACACATAATACAAAACTTTACTAGGATTTCTTAACAAATTACAATGAAATTGCCTAAATAATATTTTTTGTAGATAATTTGTTCCCACTCTTCAAGAGATGAATGATATTGTCTGGAACGTCTACTCTGGCTTCAAGATACAAAATTGATACCATAAGGAACATATAAGATACCAATGTAGACAGTTAACAGCTATTTAATAGTGTTGGTGTCATATCGACATTTTTCATTCGCGGTTTCAATGGAGGTCTCATGTTGACCCACATTTGAAATGTCGAGATAATTTATTGAGCGGAAAAAAACTTGAGATACTTGATTGCTAGCATATAGGTAAGAAATTTCATGCACCTCATTATTCGGTTTTATTTAAGTCAATTTGATAATTTTTGGAAGCCATAGATATAGAATGAAATTGATGGGGTTCCTTTATGGAGTTTTTATTTAAGTCAATTTAATTTTGGTAGTTTTCATTGGCTTTATGGTAAGTCTTGTATTTGTTTTTTTTTTAACTTTTAATAGTCAATTAAAATCGACATTGCTTGCAGTTGAGGCCTCTACGGACCAAAGTAGATTAGTGCATCTGGCGATTCTAATTTTGTTGTAGGTAATTATGTTTGGTTCAAGTATGCCAAGTTCTAAGGTTTGAGTAATATTTGGAAACAATCAACCAGAGAAACAGTTCATTTTGTTCTAATTCCTAATTTTCAATTACATGTAATCTTAAAATATGTGCGCAATATTCATATGTCTACTTGTGTGCGTAGCACTGGTATGAACATTAGTAATATAATAAAATTTCATATTTCATAATTAACTGACCTCATTAATTGGGTTCAAATCTCAATAGATTTTAGATTAAATCATCTGTTTTTTTTAATTAATAACTCTTAAGGAAAGGGAAAGTAAACAATTGATAGGGCTCATCAAGGAGATGGGTGCAACTTTATATATATATACACACACTAGTAGAGTACCCATACTACGCATCGGCTTATAATCAGTGCGTATGTATTTTATGAATTGAATCTTTCAATTTAGAAACTCATGAGCAACAGTTGAAATTGTCCGGAACTTATTGAATTTATCATATGTTTTTGCTTAGTTCTATCTTATTTAAAGCAGAAGTGAGCTAATGGAGAGAAAAAACTATTTAGTCCAGGAAGACCAAGACATTCACCTACCAAAAACATTAAACAAAGATCAAGACCAAGGCTTTTTTTTTTTTGCATCTGTACATTCTCAGTAACCTTATGATTTCAATGTCTTTGTTTTATGCGTTATTGGTGAATATGCGATTAATGTAAGCTTTTACGTGGCAGTGACGTGCTGAAAATTTGCAGCAAGATGGGCAATAATGATCTGCGGAAGGGTGTTGACGTAGTAGTTGATGACCGAGAATCGTGGTCATTTGCACGATTTTCCTGTTCATAAGTGTGATGCCTACAGTATTTAGTAGATTGTACATTGTTAGTTGGCAATGCCTTACCCTTTTTCTTGTCTAGTGATGAATGAAGCTGATCACAATAAATAGGACTGACAAACAAGCATCTTTGTGCAACTTGCACCGACTGAAATAAATGCTGACGATCCACCTAACAATGGCATCTTACTTTCTATTATACATCTCCAAGTCATCAAAGACAGCTAACTTTGACTATTCGATAAGGAGAACCAAAAACACGTGCTTTGGGCTAACAAGAAAAAGAGTCGGGTACACCAACGAACCTACGAAGCAAGTTGCTCAATTTTACTCCGGTAATATTAAACGATTCACAAATCACCAATTAATCCGTTAAGCAAGTTTCTTTGGTCTAACTTTTTCTATTCAAAGGACTATGATTCTCCTATCAAGCGATTCGCGATAATCAACAACTACTTTAGCACTCTTCAGCAGATCATTGCCGCCCATTTTGCTGCGAATTTTTAGCACTTTTGCTGCCACGTAAAAGGCCTATAACTTAAAATAATAATAATAAACCAACAAAACACTTGGTAAGTTATAAATTTTTGACGAAGATAGGCATGCCCTCGAAGTTGGTCATGTGAAGAAATATCACCTCTTATCCTCTTTCTAATGATAGCCAAACGTATTGATCTGGAGAAAAAGGAGAACAGGTAATTTATCTAACTCAAGGACACAATGTGCATCAAAACATAGTCTCTTCAGTCTAACTCATATTGCTGGTCGTGATAGCATACACTCATAAAGTACTTTCCATCAGGAAGACCAAGACTTTACTGGATATCATGTGCTTTTTTTTGTCTAGGAAGTGAAGCAAAAGTGAAAAAGAGAAAGTGGGAAAGAAACTGTAACAAAATCCAGGAAGACCAAGACTTCCGGGATGCAAATTTACTTCATTGCTTCACTTTTCACATCCCTCCTCTTCCATCCCTATGCAAATATCTCTTTTTCCATTACTAGTAAAATTTCCACGCGTTGCATGTCTTGCTTCAAATTAACAATACTATAAATTAGTGCAAGAAGGAAGCTAAGAAGGAAGCCAAGAAGATCTTTCAATGGCCATGGGTGAAACAGTCCCCGTAGAGAACAACCATGGGTCATGGTGAAGCAAAGTGATAATGAGTTAATGGAGAGAGAAAACTTTAAAGTCCAGGAAGACCAAGACTTTTCATCTAGCAAAAAGATCAAACGAAGACCAAGACCTTTCAAGGATGCTTTCTGTCCACAAGTGCTCTGTCCATGTACATAAACCATAAACTCAGGAAGACCAAGACTTTGATGGACATCATCACGTACACTTTTGTCTAGAAAGTGAAGCAGAAGCAAAAGAGAGCAAATGAAATAGACAAAAAACTTTGCATGACGCAGATTGGCATTGTCGCTTCACTTCTCACACCCCTCCTCTTCCATCCATCCCTATGTGAATGCCCTTGTTTTTCCCACTACTAGTAGAATTTCCTCGCCCGTTACATGTCATGCTTAAAATTGACTACTTCTACAATTTTCATCCAACTCTTTTCATGCTTAATCGTACTGTGATTTTTCATTCAGTAATCTCTCTTGTACCTGCCTATTAGAATTATGTCTAGATTTCCATGTATCTTTTCAAATTTAAGTTCAATAAAAGAGAAAAAAAATCAAAGAGAAAAAACAGCAAGAACTTAAAAAAGGAAGAAACAAAAAAGTATGAATGGGGCAAGAGAGCGCACGACTGTCCCACGGCCACTGCCATGCCGATGTCATCAGCAACGCTGCTTATAGTCACCTTCATAGACAACATTTCCTTGAGATGTTATTTTTTAGAACAGTTTAGGAGTTAAAAGAATAATGACATCGTAAGTACTGAAGCTCTTGTTCTGTTTACAATCGAATACCGAAACTTTTTTTTTTCAACCAAGAACCTCAATTTTTCAATTTTGGCTCAATTTGAGGCATCAGTTAAATAGCTTGCCATGTTATATGATTTTGCTGACGTGACTCGCTTACTTAGCAAAAGTTAAACATAATAGCAGAAGTGGCTCTTTAACCTAAAGATTGAGTGATGAGGATAAAAAAAAGTGTGTTGACTTAAACGATCTTAGTGTCTAATATATATCGGCTGACGTGATAGCATCTCGAGGTACCATATCAGACGTCAATATGGATAGTTAACGACTATTTAACAGCATTGGTATCATATCAACATTTTTTGTCCGCGGTTTTAATGGAAGTCTTGACCTACATTTGAAAAGTTGAGGTAATTGACTGAACAAAAAAAAATGTAGGTACTTGATTACAAAAAGGCTTATAATGCATATACTTGCGCATCGTTTCCAAGAATTTATCATGTGATGATTGGTCTATATTCAAATCTCAAATGTGCTTTTGATTACACGATATTTATTCTACAAACTCATCCTCTCGATTTATTACTTGGTCTCGCTTAATAATCTCTTTTTAAAGATTTTTCATTCTTTCATGTGAAAGAGAATATTAATTAGTTTTGTTAATTTCAAGCCGTTGCAAAAAGATTTCAGTGGTTAAATGTCAAGCGCATTCAGAGACCATAAAGCTCTTGTCCCATTTTTAATAGAAAGTAAGATGCCCCTTTTGTTTTGAGTTTATTAGTCTCTTCAGTCTAACTCATATTGCTGGTCGTGATAGCATACACTCATAAAGTACTTTCCATCAGGAAGACCAAGACTTTACTGGATATCATGTGCTTTTTTTTGTCTAGAAAGTGAAGCAAAAGTGAAAAAGAGAGAGTGGGGAAGAAACTGTAACAAAATCGAGGAAGACCCAGACTTTCCGGGACGCAAATTTACTTCATTGCTTCACTTTTCACGTCCCTCCTCTTTCAGCCCTATGCAAATATCTCTTTTTCCATCACTAGTAAAATTTCCACGCGTTACATGTCTTGCTTCAAATTAACAATACTATAAATTAGTGCAAGAAGGAAGCTAAGAAGGAAGCCAAGAAGATCTTTCAATGGCCATGGGTGAAACAGTCCCTGTAGAGAACAACCAAGGGTCATGGTGAAGTAAAGTAATAATGAGCTAATGGAGAGAGAAAACTCTAAAGTTCAGGAAGACCAAGACTTTTCATCTAGCAAAAAGATCAAACGAAGACCAAGACCTTTCAAGGATGCTTTCTGTCCACAAGTGCTCTGTCCATGTACATAAACCATAAACTCAGGAAGACCAAGACTTTGCTGGACGCCATCACGTACTCTTTCGTCTAGAAAGTGAAGCAGAAGCGAAAGAGAGCAAATGAAAAAGACAAAAGACTTTGTAGGACGCAGATTGGCATTGTCGCTTCACTTCTCACACCCCTCCTCTTCCATCCATCCCTATGTGAATGCCCTTGTTTTTCCAATTACTAGAATTTCCCCACGTGTTGCATGTCATGCTTAAAATTGACTGCTTCTACAATTTTCATACAACTCTTTTCATGCTTAATCGTACTGTGATTTTTCATTCAGTAATCTCTCTTGTACCTGCCTATTAGAATTATGTCTAGATTTCCATGTATCTTTTCAAATTTAAGTTCAATAAAAGAAAAAAAAGGCAAAGAGAAAAAACAGCAAGAACTTAAAAAAGGAAGAAACAAAAAAGTATGAATGGGGCAAGAGAGCGCACGACTGTCCCACGGCCACTGCCATGCCGTTGCCATCAGCAACGCTGCTTATAGTCACCTTCATAGACAACATTTCCTTGAGATGTTATTCTTAGGGCAGTTTAGGAGTTAAAAGAATAATGACATCGGAAGTACCTAAGCTCTTGTTCTATTTACAATCAAGTACCTGAACTTTTTTTTTTCAATCAAGAACCTCAATTTTTCAAGTTTGGCTCAATTTGAGGCATTGCTTAAATAACTTGCCATGTTATATGATTTTGTTGATGTGACTCGCTTACTCAGCAAAAGTTAAACATAATGGTTGACATGGCTCCTTACCCTAAAGATTGAGTGATGAGAAGAGAAAAAGTACGTTAACTTAGACGATCTTAATGTCTAAAATATCTCAGCTGACGTGGTAGCATCTCAAGATACTATATCAGATGTCAATATGGACAGTTAATGACTATTTAACAGCATTGGTATCATATCAACATTTTTTGTCCGCGGTGTTAATGGAATTCTTGACCTACATTTGAAAAGTTGAGGTAATTGACCGAAGAAAAAAAAAATGTAGGTTCTTGATTACAAAAAGGGTAATAATTTAGATACTTGCGCATCGTTTCCAAGAATTTATCATGCGATGATTGGTCTATATTCAAATCTCAAATGAACTTTTGATTACACGATATTTATTCTACAAACTCATCCTGTCGATTCATTGCTTGGTCTCGCTTAACAATCTCTTTTTTAAGATTTTTCATTCTTTCGTGTGAAAGAGAATATTAATTAGTTTTGTTAATTTCAAGCCGTTGCAAAAAGATTTCAATGGCTAAATGTCAAGCACATTCGGAGACTATAAAGCTCTTGCCCCTTTTTTTTTTGGCCAATTCCATTGCTGTCCCTTTGATCTCCTCGCCCAAAACTAATAAACTATGTGCAGGGAGTTTGGCCAAAATCAGATCGAACCGGTTTGATCACCGGTTCACTCGCTAAACCAGCGAAATAGACCGTTTTTCAAAATTGGGTTGACCCAATTTTAGAGTCTCACGGTACAGAACCGGGCTTCCGGTTGCTACTGCACACGGAGGAGCTCGAGCACCCGACTCCATGGACCGCCGGCACTCCGCTTTACCCCCAAGGAGCTACACTTCGGAAGTTGAATGGTAAGCAGACTGTCCCACGTCATCACTGGCCAAAAAAAAATATACAAAAAATAAGTGTGGTCGCCTCCACGCTGTGCTGTTATTAAGTCTATCATTCTTGTAATGGATGATTTTTTTTTGCAGTTTTGCCGTTCCTTGATCAGTCACCATCACAGATGTCCAAATCTCCACGTCCTTTTGTCCACCGCTACTGGACAAATTTCCTTAATTAGGGTACTTGTGTGAGAGAGATGAATGCGACAACTTCCTATTCAAGCATCCTCATGAATGTGTGACAACTGACCGGAAAGAAGCTTTCCGCTTCACTTCAATTATCCTTTAGTTGCGTGAGGATATGTGCTGTCCCGTGAAGAGTTAAAGAGATTGGTAATCTCCATGATTTGCCAATGTAGAGATTATGTATTGAATAGCAATTTTTGATAATGTTCTCCTTATTGACATGTTAGATTTGGACTAACTTATTAGACTCTTATGTCGCATTGATATTAACCATTAGTTGAAAATAAGTCTTGACTTTCCATGCATTATCTTTCATAGATTTGTTGACAAAATGCCCCTCTAAGCATCACTTTAAGTGAAATAAAAAACTCAGTCCACAAAATAAAATTGAAGTTGTTTAATTTTTATGCCAACAATAATTATTAGATTAGAATGTGAAATAATTATCATAGAATTGCCATATGATGATATGGTTGGAATTTGGTTAATGTCTCTCTGTTCTTACTCTTTTAAAATTTACTTATTGATATGAGTTTAATGTAATAGATTAATATTATGAAAGACCCTAAACTGGAATATCTATGACAAATTTGTCCATAACTAATTTTTTTACCACCAAAAATCCCGAATTGGTACGCATGTAACAAATTTACCTCAAATTAATTTTTTGACTATCAAAAATTCTAAAATGGTACACTTGTGCAAATTGGTAAATTTATGACAAACACAGTGGTAAAACCTTATACTGGCATAACTGTCAATTATCACGTATCATCTAACTTAACAATTTGATGATAAAATTTAATGGAAACTAATATAGGATAAATTTGTTATAAGTGTACCAGTTTGGAATTTTTGGTAGTCAAAAAATTAATTTGAGGTAAATTTATCATAAATGTATTGATTTGAAGTTTTATGTGGCATTAACCCTAATGTAATGTTTCCTATTATTCTTAAACGGCAACATCGATACGACAATTTTCTTTGACTTTTCTTCTCATAAAGAAAGAGCGAGTCTCGCACCAATAATGCATAATAGACTCAATAATAGAGGCTTTTGGGGCATCGTGCAAGATGCCTTACACTTTACACCCAGTCTGGCGTTTGTGTGGCTTTTTTCTCTTTCAAATATCTTGATGAGCTGTTCCATTTCCCACTCTTCAATAGCCTGTCCTCACCTTATGGGTTCGCTAGAATCCTATTATTGATCTTGTGAATATGCTCAATGCACTCGGTTGGGCACACCTTTCGAGAATTCCCGGACAAACGCATCTCTTTCGGCGGAGACTGATGGGAACTTGATGGTACATCAATGGAGCTCGCGGGAACATGTGTTGGCATTGGCATTGGCCCACAAAGTAAAAGTAGTTTGCAGACTGTGCACACCATGCACGAATCGATAAGGCAACATGTGAAACAAAGCTGTTCCAAACACTTCATTGCCAAAATGTGTACACCTCAAATGATACTCAGTAATATTTTGTAAGTTGCGACGCATATTTTAGTAAAGACTGATGAAAAAAGAATGGTTTTCATTCATTGCATTTCCAAAAAAATAGATGATTGCTCGAACTAGTTAAGGAGCAGGATTCAATAATTAGTAAGGAATTTAGGCATAGTAGTAATTGAATTTTTTGCGAAAATTGTAGGTAGGTCTTTGAACTCTTTTTTTTTTGTCGATTGCGTCCATACATTATGTGTGTGTGTGTATATATATATATATATTTATTCTTTCAAATCTTTTTTTTTAAACACGCAGATGGAGCTGATGATGATGTGGACTATATACATAGGATGTAGATCGTCTACTAAGATATGCACGCACGTTGTTTGTCTACCGTGCCATCAGGATGATAGGAGACACCCCCTCCCCCCGCCCAAAAAATAGAGAAATAGAGAGAGAATGATGAATAAGAGGAGCAGATGCTGAAGAAAAGGACGGAAAGAGGAGGAAAAATGGTTGTGCCGAGAAGAAGAAATAGTGAAACAGAGCAAGAATGAAGAGAGACGAAGAAGGCAAAGAGATTTGAGTGCAAAAAAGAATGAAGCAAGGGCGGCATCAAAACACATTGACTTTTTGCTGGAAAAAATCAATAATGTCTCGGTGGTTGCTTGCTGTGCATGAGGCGTGCTTGGACCTAACAATCGAAATTTCATGATTCCTATGCATATTTTGCTGCCGAAGATCTCGTTATAACCCCATTGGCTTATCATTAATCTATTGATTTATTTCCCCGGTGTAGCCTAAATCTCTCGTGTTTGATGCGCTCCGCTTTCGTCTATTCAACTTTTTTCAAAAAGCATTCTTGGGACTCACTGGAGGGGGAGGGAGATGGGACTTCCACCTATTTAATGTCTAGTCATATCGTTGTATCTTCTCGGCCTAACAACCAACATGCAAAGCTATTTTACAACGACTGAGCTCTGTTAGACAAAAGAGTACGTATGGACCCCACTTTTGCATGCATCATTCAATCATGGGATTGGGTTAATAATAACATAGCTACTTTCTTGGACTTTTTGGAAAATTATCAACATTCCTCTATATTTATTGTTACGGCACTTTTGTTTTTTGGGTAAGTATTGTTACGGCACTTTTCCGCTCTTTATATTTTCATTAATTGTTTTCATATCACTATAGGACTAGTCCATATTGCTATTTTTTGATATACTAATATGATCTTGCATGGGAGTGAAATTGAATGATGGGGTGCCATAATTTTGGAACTACACATCAATCTAGGCTAATCTCATTTAATAAATCGCCAACGCAATGCCATTGTTTGATTGAATTCATGCACTTATTAAGTAGCCTTTGGCATGTTCACAATTCCACTGAATTGCATCCTTATTTCAAATTAGTGATTATGTTGTTGTACAATTGCACGTCATTATAATATCTCTGAAGAACTCTCCTCGAATAATATTACGCGAAAAGAGGAATTCCCTTTATATTTGAAAACTATGAGGTTAACATGACCAATGGAGTAATGCTTCGTGAATCCCCGACATCCTTTCCACAACAAGAAGATGTTAGTGTTTCGTTTTTCTAGTCTACAGTCCTGCTTGAACCGGCCGGAGCCTTGAGAAGCATCGAGATATCATTTCCACAGCTTTTCAAGAAACCTTTTGGAGTTAATTCTTTATTATACAATAACTCATCATAGTCAAACTGAAAGTGCACAAAGAAAAGGAAGAGGAGTAGAAGTTTTAAATTCTGCAACATGGATCCAAGATCAGTTTCCATAAGCAGTGTGCTGCGCATTGAATTTTAGTGATAATTGCTTCATTTCACAAGTGTAAAGCTAGAGAATCCAAACTATTGTTTACACTGTGATTGGTGCAATGATGATAGAAAGCACAGCTTAATACTTTTGGCGTGAGGTATGGAACAGTGGGGTTTGGCGGGACAGTATCATCAAGCTAGATCCAACGGTCGACATCCATTTTCTTTTAGTCGATGGCTGGGATTGTGCTTGTAACTTTGAGCCCGTTACTTTATTACATTAATTTTTGTTAGTTAAACCTGTGTATCCGCGCAGCTACTCCTCTTTTCAGAATAGTAAATAAGGGTTGAAAGGACGTTTCGGAAACCTGAACCATCATGCATAGAACACTTTATCACGTTTTGTACTGGACAATCGTTTACGAATCCTATGAAGATATTCACATCTTTCTCGTAGTATAGTTTGAAAAAGGACAAATAGATTTTAACTGTCGAGGAACACTACTTTCCCACTTCACCCCTCTCGAGGCAATGTGTCACGCCCCGAACCCGAACGAGCGCGCAATCATCCCTTTGTGGTCATAATGTACGCAACATCCCAGGACTTATCGCCGACCCAATCAAAACACTAACGAGCAACGCATGCGGAAGCAACCTCGAACTCTCCAAACAACATATAAACAACGGGATAGTAGAGAGACAAAGAATACACATTAACAAGACACTTTTATAAACATAACATCGATTACAACACATACATTTGCAAGCCTTCTACGAGGCAACTATCTACAAACCACGCACAACAAGGATCGGGTGGTTGGTAAGCTTAACTCCTCTACAAAAAGGGGCACTCAAAAGATGAGCTAACTCGACCTATCCTCAATCCCCGTAGTATTCTGGCAGCGTCTCCGGATCAATCACGGTTGCGGGTCTGAAATGGTTTGGTTATATAACCATGAGAACACTTCTCAATAAGCAACTACCTAAGCCTCGCTTAGGCCAAAGCGTACCTCTGAACAATTCTAAACATGCAATACCGACATCCAACATGTCATAACAATCACAGGCGCCCTTACCTCGTCTCGGCACATACACAAGCCCTGCACGTTAGAATATCGCCATAACATGGCCAATTGCTCATCAAGCTTGTACAACGCAATTCAAGGTATAATCATGCATAACACGGTTAATAACCCAGACGTGCTCAACATTAAATTCAATCATGGCATTCTCCAATGCATAGCACACGTTTATAAATGTCCAGATTATTAACGACCCCTCGGGCCACCGAACTCCCGCCGGTCTTCTGGCGTAACCAGGCATCGTCCCGCTACATCGGCGACGGCAACGTTAGGGATCGAACACCCCTCGGAAAGCTGGGTACCCAACGGCATTCCACTTAGGAACATCGATCCGGCCTCTACCGCGATCGGCATCGTCTGGGATCGAACACCCCCCGGCAACCCCGGGTACCAGACGGCATCCGAACTCCCGCCGGGCATCGTCTAGAACTCCCGCCTAGACGGAACGTGTCGTGACCATGCACATACCTCAGCAATCATTATCAATTCTTATCTTTGTAAATTAGCCCAATGTCAACTAAATCCGTCAAACGCCACGATAACATCGAATAGTCCCCGAGAGAGAGAAAACCGGAATTGCACACATTCGGGCTATTCTGGGCAGTTTGCGCAACAACCGAAATCCTTTGAAATAAATAGTAATTCAACTCCAAAAATTCTGAAATTTGCATATGTTATACAAAACATCTTGATGAACATTTTTCATGAAGAACACAAGATCCATTTCTGTCTAGAACCACCTCTTTTTGTCATCCAAAGTCGGACATAAAACATTTCATTCGGACTGACCATCCGGCTTCCAAAATGCATTTCAAGTAGTAACTAAATCTCCTTAGAACAATTTGAAATTTTTATATGTCATAGAAAAAAATGTCTCCAGAAATTTTTGTGTAGGAAGTATTTTGAAAATAGGTCTAGAAAAATTTATAAAAATTCGAACAAACCCGAAGGTCGGAGGAACAGTGTTTCTGTTAGACTTATTTCGGTCAAAAGATGGACTTACGAATGGCACTAAATGATCTCTAAAAATTCCATATTTAATATATGTCAAACTTCAAGATGTTATGAACAACTTTCATGAAGAACACTTCCTCAAATTCGGCCCACAAAATTCACAGTAAAAATAGCAAAATCCAGCGATACAGCAGCAACCTTACCGAAAATTAACCAACAAGCACCACCAAGCAAACCAAGCACAACCAGCCACTAAACCAACTATCCACAGTCCTTAAACCATCTCTAACATGTCCATTAGTCACCCCTTAGCCTAGTCAAGGGTTAGAAAGCCACCTACTAGAGAGCCTAAGCTAGAAAACCAAGAAGAAGAGGTAGCAGCAACTCCGGCGGTGAGCTGAGCTCACAGTGGCTGGACGGGCGAGCGGCGGCACTCACGGCGGCCGGACGGTGGCTGAGGGAGGCGGGCAAAGCTGCTGGTCGGGCTGGAATGGAGGAGCCAAGCAACAATAGAAGCAACGAAGCAGAAGCAGAACAAGCAGCAGCAGCAGGGGCAAAGCAGAAGCAAGAACCGAAGGGAAGAAGCAGAAGTGGAAGAAGCAGCAGCTCAGCAGAAGCAGCAGCAACGGCAGTAACGTGAGGGAGTGGGGAAAGTCAGCGGTCAGCAAAGCAATGCAGAGGCAGAAGCGGCAGAACAGAAGCAGCAACAGCACGTGAGGTGCAGCAGGAAGTCAGCAGCAAAGTCAGCAGAAACGGTATGGTGGGAGCAGCAAAAGTCAGCAGAAGCAAGGTCAGCACGTGGGGCAGCGGCATGGGGGTTCAGCGGGGGAGGAGGAGAAGAGAGAGAGAGGAGAGAGAAGGGTTCAACATTATCCACCAAATATTATCTACAATTTCCCCTTTTTTCGAAATTCTGATCAACCCGATAATTGGCCACGTTTAACGAGACGAAGTCTGAATAAATTAGTCGTGACACTTCGAGAAATTCGCCATCCAAGTTCGGATTCAAATGACGGTCAATTTCACTCAAATGCGACTTTAGTGTATCTCTGACTAACGGGCGGCTTTTTAGGGTTTACGCGTATCGACCTGTGGTTACTCAAGTCATGGCGACCTCGGTCGTCACCGAAGGTCGACTCATGGTCGAGTTCTTAGGTCCACGTACATTTCCCTAGGTAGCCATTCCCTAATGGTTAGTCTACTCGAGAGTGATCAATTCCGAGCGAGATTTAATTGAAAGCGCATTGAAGAAATATTCATTTCATACGTCCCGAAAATGGGTCGAAATTCAGAATGTCACACAATGATCAATTAAGCAAAGAGTCGCCAATTATTAAGCTAAAACTAACGACTCTCTTGATGAGGCCCAAATGAACAAGCTTTCCCTTCACTTGAATTAGCCCTTGTTGCATGAGGATCGTGATGACCCATTAAGAGTTAAATAGATGGTTGTTCCGGATGATTTGCCATTGTAGAAATTATATATTGAATAACAATTTTTGATAATGTTGTCCTTATTGACACGTTAGACTTGGGCTAACGTAGATCCTTACATCCAATTAATATTAACGATTAATTGAAAATAAGTCTTGACTTTTCATGTATTATCTTTCATAGATTTATTGGCAGAAAGCCTCTCAAGGCGTCCCTTTAAGTGAAAAAAGAAACTCAATTCACAAAATAAAATTGAAGTTGTTTGATTTTTATGCCAACCATAATTATTATATTAGAATGTGAAGTTGCTCTTAGATCCGTACATCTATTATGACTATTTGAAAATGTTGGGACTAATTTCTAACAAAAAAAATGTTATGATTAATTAAAATCATGAGAGACGTTCTCTTTGAAATTAAGTTGATAAGGATCTTTTGCATAATAACTATCTAGTTTATGATGAATAAGTGCATATAAAAAAATTATCCTGTAAAGTTAGCATCATCCTATATAAACTTACAAGATTAATAAAAATAAAAAACAGTGAGAAATTAGAAGCCGATTTGATATTTTAAATAAGCGTGAAGTCACACCTATCTTGAGAGTCCACCAAGACTTCCTCTGAATTTGAAACAATCCAAGGAGTCTATTATTTTTTCATAGAGAAAAAAGATAGAGTTATAAATGTGAGTTGGGTTTGAAAAAATTGTAAATTCATTTAATACCCATATATTTTTGGGTTTTGAGATTCTAAATCCATTTATAACCCATTTACTAAATACAACTAACTTCACTCATCAAATATGAGTCCATTTTGACAAGTCGACTGAATTGCATGCTTAGTTTATTCTAGTGATTGCATTTTTGTACCACTATATGTCATCATAATATCTCCGAAACACTCTCGTTGAATAATATTAGGCGAAAAGAGGAGTTCCCTCTATATTGGAAAACTATGAGGTGAACATGACCAATGAACTAATGCTCCGTGATGTCAAGCCACCCTTTCCACTGCGAAACCATATCATTGTATCGCTTTTCTAGTTCTATAATTCAGTTCGAACCGGACGGAACTTTGAGAAGCACCGAGCTCGAGAGCATTTCTATAGCTTCCCAAGAAACTCTTTGGAATTAATTATTTATTATAAAAAATTGAAAAAGTCCATGACAATAACTCATCATAGTCAAACTGAAGTGCACAAAGAAAAGGAAGAAACTTGGGAAGTCTCAAATTCTGCAACATGGATGCAAGATCAGTTTCCATAAGCAGTGTGCTTCAGTATGGATGCGCAGTCAATTTTAATGATAATTGCTTCATTTCATAAGTGTAAAGATAGAGAATCCAAACTATATAGTTTACGCACTGATTGGTGCAATATTGATATGGCACGGCTTATTATTTTTGGCGTGAGGTATGAGACAATGGGGCTTGGCAGGACAAAATGGTCATGCCAAATCCAACAATTGACATTAATTTTCTTTTATCCGATGGCTGAGATCGTGCACATAACTTCGAGCCCATTACTACTTATTATTTTTGTTACATCGATTTTTGTCAGTTAAATCTGTGTATCCGTGCAACTACTCTTCTTTTCAGAATAGTAGATAATGGTTGAAAGGATGTTGTGGAAACCTGAATCATGTGCATAATACATCCCATGTTTATCACGAGTGGTTCAGGACAATCGATTACGAATCCTACGATGATATTCATATCATTAAAGTTTGAATCAGACCAAAGAAAAAGTTTGAAAATAGGACAAAGAGATTGCTCGGTGATCGAGGCAAAGATGCTTGACCATGTGTAACTGAAACAAAGTGAGAAAAGAAGCGATGAAGTTTGAGGAACATGCAAAGCTATTTTCCAACCAAAGAGTTTATCAGACAAAAGAGTACAGATGGACCTCACTTTTGCAGGCATAGTTCAATCATGGGATTGTGGTAATAATGCATGGTTGCCTTCTTGGAAATAATAACTTTAATAATCAAATCATTCACCATGTAATGCTTATTATTAATAAGAACTCATATTTTCAAGTACCCGCCATTTGTAAAATATGTGATTGAATTAAACACCAATTAAAAGATCACGATACGAGAAAAACTATGGCTTATAAAATTACAAGCGACATCACCAAACTCTTGTGATTGTAGTTCGGACTTGGTAGAGAGCAAGACAAATGTAATCTAGTCCTCGTCTTTTTGACAAGATGTAATGGATCTTCAGTTTCGTCGAGCATGATTTGTTTGAATGCCTCAGAGTTGCAATTCAATTATTTCCCCCACTATTTCCCTTGAAGAATGCAAAGAGAATTGTCTACCAGTATGCATATCTGAGCAAGCAAAGTATGAATATGAAAAACCATAATATAAGCACGTAGAATGAGAGAACACAGCAATATGTATATTCACGGCACTTGACATTATTTGCTAGTTTCAGAAGTTATAACCTGCAGCTTTTAACTATATGATAGGGTGCATAATCTGAAAGTCATCTATCTTAGCCTGTCAAAATTTGTGCTCTTAGACTATGCATCAGGTACATAATATAATCTCAAGTCTTAGCCACAGGTATAAGGGATAAAGCAAACAAAGTGATACAAGGCAATCTTTTCATGAATATCATCATATAAGATGGCCGCACCACCACTTTGAAAAATGGACGCTCCGATTCAAATTTGTTGGCTAATTGAATCCTACTAAGAATAATACATTTGGAAATGATTGATCAAACAAGTGATAGTCCGACCAACTTATTCACATCACTTTTATAAATCAATTTTATAAATTAATTCTTATAGTTGTAGTATTATTCTTTCTTGATAATACTCAAACCATATGTGTGTAAAAGAATTAAAAAAAATTATCTTAATTGGTGCCTGGCGAGACACGGGCTTACTCTAAACTCTAGACTAAGAAGACATTACAATTTCAAAAATAGCAGTACTCGAAAAAGACGAGCTATATCGACCCAAATAATTGTAAAAATATGAAAAATAGAAAAGATCAACTTGACCTTGACTATAAGCATGGCTTGCCATCAAAGCCAGATTTTTTAAGGAAAAAAATGGTTTGTTAATTGCATGAACCCAGTCTTCTTGAGCCCAAATGATCTCACTTTTTATATTTCGTGATTTTCACTCGAGACCCAAGTGATACGCATTGAAACCCAAATATCACTCTATCTAATTATTTTAATAGCATGGAGTTTTTAACATGTTGAAATAGAGTTTCATGATGAAGGGAGAACATAAAATTAGACGATCAAAATTGACAGGTGCAAATTTTCAATTTACTTGAGAAATTACGAAATGTATGAGGTTAAGATTGTGTCATGATCAATATAGAGACATGCATAAGGATGTTTTATTTTCATCAAAGTTTGAGGTATTGGTGTTTTACTATTGCTGGGAAAATTGCACAGTCGGTATTAAACGTATTGTACAGAATGTAATCAAGTCGTAAATCTTTCAATTGAACTAATTTAGTCTTAGCTTCTTTGAGAAAAAGTATAATCAAGTCCTCTCGATTAAGTTTCACCTGATTTATTGGACGTGTCATCCTAATCATGGCTAATTGTCCTATGTGTAAGGGCGAAGGTGTGACGTGGACAAAAATTACATGAAACAACGTTATTTGTTCTTAGATAAACGTCGTGATTGCTTGGTCGAGCAACTAAAGCCTCTAATTACCAATGAAAAAGTAATAGTAGATCCAACCACATATTTACTAAATGTGGACACGAGTGGGAGTGGGGACACCTCATTTATCTAATGTCTAGTCAAATTATTGCATCTTATGGACCTAAGCAACGTACATAACTTTTTTCCAATGACAAAGCACTATCGATTGGGTATCCTATGAAGATATTCATATCATTATAGTCTGAAAAAGGACAAATAGATTGTCCGGTGACCGAGGCAAAGATGCTTGACAATAAGACACTGAAGGGAAGTGAACAAAAGGAGCGAAGAGTGACTCCAAGAACACAGGCCACCATGAAGTGGGGCGTGGAAATTGCTTTACGGAGAACTTTGGGCCGATTTTAATCCGGGAGATATATAGTCCAATTTACTTTGTCGATTCTCCTTGGATGAGCTAAAGACAAAAAAGGGGTTCAAAAGGGGGCTTTTTCTGGTTCGTGGCCCAATTCACATAGCTCATCAGAAGATAAAATTTTCGTTTTGAGTCCGTCAAAGCGTATCAAGCCCATCGGCTCCAGCCCAGTTTATCCACCAATTAGGCAGTAGAAGCTGCAGCCCCTCTAGCCGGTGACCCTATCTGCTAAAGATCCGCTTGAAATCTTGGAATCCCATCGTTTCCGACGCTATTCATCGTTGTGCGCCACCACTCATCGACGCCATTGGTCGTTGTACGCCCATTAACCGGAAATGACATTGGGTCAATTTTCCAATTAGAGGAAATTCAAACAGAAATTTCAAATTGAAAGACCTATCGAAAGTAAAATATTTCTTCAAAGTTGAAGTTGCGAGAAATAAAAGTGAAATTTTCCTTTCACAAATGACATCAAAACACTATTCATTCAAGCAAGAACATACCGCGAACAACAAACTCACACGATTTCCAAAAGCGAATTTCAAGCCGCGTATAGCACATATGAGCAATCTAGAGACAAAAATACCTTCCCTAACAATGATAGGGAAATGAACAAATATGTGCAGCAACAATAAGAGACGAATGAATCGAGATCAAGTCGGATTCAAGAATGATACTCAACAAGCGAAATCTCAACACAAACTAATAGCATGGAAATGGGTAAGCATGACATTAGAAGACACAGCAATGCGGTCATCTCATCCAATCGTGTATCAATAAAAGCAATCCAACTCCTAGAATGACTAGGAATACTACCTCAAATCGGCCTCCACTCTAAGGACATCTAGGAGGGATCGGGCGACAGGAGCCCGGTGGTGGCTCAACGGCGGCCAGTAGATGGCAGCGGATGGAGTTGCTTCCGTGAGAGAAATTGGTGTATTCGCCCAACTATTGATGGAGTCGAGAAAAAAAAATAGAGAGGAAAAAACTACAAAAAAACTTGAAACTATATCCACCGCGACACTTTTACCCTACACTTATAAATGTGTCACACATGTTACAGGTTTTGGGTTTTCTGATGTCAAAAGAAAAAGTTTGTTACGGTGGACACAATTTTGAATTTTAAAAAGTTGAGTAAATTTATCATAATGAATATAATTCGAAATTTTGGGTTTTTTTTTAAAAAAGAAGATAATTTATGAGTCGTCGGATGAATCTTCCTTTTTTTTATTCTCGTCGTTTTCTCTTCAAGCTCCTGGCCGCCGCCCATCTACACGCTCCGGCCTATCGTCTCGGGCGACGACGACTCTCGATTTGGCCTCGGATTCCGTCGTCGCCGGTTGATGAGGGGGCGCCGGACCGGTGGGAGTGGCCGCCGGTCAATCGGATGAAGCTCTTGTGAGCACCAGCCCACATCCCCCTCCCCCTCCGCGCGCGGCTTAGACGGGGCGAAACGATGGACGCAAAGCTGACGGCGGCGACGGAATCCGAAAGGCGGCGACGGAATCCGAAAATCGACCGAAAGGTTCAATCGCATACGAAACGACCTGATGGTACAGCAGCGGCGGTAGCGGCATGGGAGAGAGAGAGAGGAGAAAAGGAAAAATGGAGGAAGACTTGGTGGAAAATGAGGATGGACGGAGAGAAATGGAGAGGAGAGAGAGAGAGAGAGAGAGAGAGAGAGAGAGAGAGAGAGACAGAGATGACTCGACTCCAATGGAATGAAGGGGGGGATTGATCCCTCTAGCTGACGATGATTCACTGCAACCGCCGATGGGAAGCACCGCCGAGCCATTCGTCCAGATCGAGCTCTCTGCCGTTCGTTGCTTCCAGCACCCACCGAATGTGCTGCGTCCTCTGAGCAGAAGGCGTTCGGTGAATTGCGCAAGAGAGAAACAGATGGTGAGACGATTCTGAAACAACAAACAGAGGAAGATACGCCTAGAGAAATCTCCACAGACAGCCGGTTCCTCGTGACAATCAGGCGATGACCGTCAATGAACAGTCAGGCTGTTTCGTCTCTGATTGAACTCTGGAATCAATATAAATAGACTCCAACTTTGCCTGTTGATTTCTGTTTCGTTTTGTTTTCTAAAATTCTCTTCACTGGCTTCCGAAATTCCATTGCGGTCGGTTGCATTGTGGACGAGGAATCGAGTTTGCGTGGAAGGTATTCGATGGAATGACGAAACCGGACTCTGTTTCGAAGAATACCTGTGAGAGAGAGAGAGAGAGAGAGAGAGAGAGAGAGAGAGAGAGAGGATCAGTGGGCTTTATCTGGCGGTGAGAGCAAGTTCAAGTCCGAGAGCGCGGGATGTTGTCGATTCTAAGACGAAAAGCCACTGCCAGAGGCGGCTCGGATGCTGTGTGGATGGGAGAGGGAGGTTGCGGAACAGTTGTGTTCGTTACAGGGTTATGCTGTTGTGGCAAACGAGATGACTGTGAGAGAGGCTCCAAAATACTGCGCCTGATGAGGAATTGTCTGCAGATCCTAAGAGTCTTTCCTAATGGGTGGTGAGGAGGTGGGAGAATACCAAGGGGCCTACAAGGTGTCTTAAAGGTTTCCTGTGGTTTTTTATGCAGCGCGTTAGTTGCGTTATTTGAACGCGTTGTTGTCAAGGAGTGGATAGTTTGCATGGTCGCAAATCTAATTGGTGTTTGGTCAAGTCCCATGTTCAGTTGATACCATGACGGTATCAACCTAAGCACAGAAAAATGAGGTATACATGGCACATATGCTCCAGTATAATATCGTAGGTGCAGCATGGGACCGTTGTTACTACTTTGATTAACTCAGCTTGTAATGTTTGGTATTAGCCGCAGAAAGCTTCACCGTCTCCTTCGTCGTTTTCCTGCCTTCTTTTGTTCGAAAGGGTAAGCAATCATTCGCAGATTCTGGGCATGCTCGTCTTGTTCCAAAGCGGTAATTGCTTTTGCTATTCAATGACTCTTCGGCCCCATAAACTTTGATCGGTGACCTATTGTTGCATGGCTTAGCCGCTGTCCTCTAACTTCTTGTTCCATTTGGTGATGAGGGTAATTAGTCGATGATTCAGTCTTGTCGAGTTCGATTTGTTAATTACGTGCTCTGGTGTTCTAGGGGTTGAACGAATTTCTTATTGGGATCTGCTTTGCTTCGTGGTTATTTGTATCGATATTATCCATTGTTTCATTATGTTATAATGCGGTGTAGGAAATTGGTGAGCTCCTAAAGCTCACTCCTAGGCAATGTCGTCGTTTATTATAGGCCATTTGCTGCATTTGTTTCTCTTGTATACATTTATTTAGTGACAGCAAATTAGCATAAAGACTCTCGAGAAATACAAATCATAGAAATGTGAGGAAGTGTCTTTGTGGATTTTTCGACACTACGTAATGTAGAGATATTATTTGTGATTGATGTGTGACTATCTTTGTCGGGCCTAGGTACGGACCTCTTCCAAAAAAAAATCATGCATTCAATCAGTCCCATTCGTTCATTCAAGGGGATCCGAAGGTAGAGTTTGGTTTAGTTGTCTCGACTCTGACTTGAATAAATTGCTCGTCCATTTTGATGTTATTCTACTCATATATTTGTTATGAACTTATAAATAAGACATGTAGTTTGTGTATTCTTTTCGATCGCCATAGCTAGTTAATTGCTTATTAACCGATATTGTGTATCCTAGCAAGGAAAATACTCTTTATTATCAACGAAAAATGACGAAAAAATGATAAATGAGAAAATGACCAAAAATGGAAGTTGCATTCAGATTTAAAATTGAGTATTACGTTTCACCGCATCCTATTTTTATTAGTGTCCAATGACCATCGTTTAAGGTAGAAAATTTTCATGTTTAGATTCAAACTTAGCTCACGTGGTTCCTACCTCAGGGTTTAATAACAAGGTGATTTATATATTCCTTGCCCAAAAGTGTATGGGGTTTTACTATCCTGCACATTAACTTCATAGTCTCTACTTTCATACTCTATCTCAATTTGATGTTTCTCTTTATCTTGCTTTGATCCGTCGATTACCTTATGTGTTTGAACTAATGTTGATCGATCGTGCAACCGTTGGTGCAGGGTCAATATCCCCTGCCGGTTCTTCCCAAGACCACCCCCTTTGTAACCCATTTTCTCAAAGCAACTTCATTCCAATTCCCTTGGGTTGCGTTTGGTCGACCGGATAAAAGTCAGGATAGGATATGTTTTATCATATCCTGTGTTTGGTGGTGGTCCAGGATAAGATAAGGTCGGATATAGACCGGATATAGCCCGGATAAAAAAATCCGAGGGGGGTGGGATAGACCTGGATAGGATTTCTAATGCCTATTTTTCCAGAAACCCTACGCTTGACTCGCCGTCATCTTCATCCCCACACCTTGTGCGCTTTCACCAAAAAAATTTCTCGGCTTTTTTTCCTTCACCGACTCCTCCGGACCCGTGAATAGCCAAAAAAAAAAATTATCCTATCCGATTTTAAATCCATAGTCCACTAAACAGTGGATAGGATATGAAGAAATCCCAGGATTTCTTATTCTATCCTATCAAGTCCTATCCTGTTTAGAAATCTGGACAACCAAACGCGGCCTTGGTGTATACTTCTCAAAGCCGCCCACATTCCCCGAATCATAATGAATCCCTCTTAGCACACCCCCTCCTTGCCGCACTTTCTTCTCCAATTAGGATTGTGCTCTCCTCCTCTCCGCTCCCTCCTTGATCTTCCGCCCAAATGCCGTCGGCAAGAAACTCTCCTCCCCCTCCTCGCCGTTCTCATCGAAACCATCCTCTCCGCTTCTTAAACCCCAAACCCACACTAGCGTCAGCCCCCAAGCCCGGCCTATCCTCATCCATGGCAGCAGACTCGTCATCCTCATTCTCCCTCCTCGAATTCTCATGAATCTCTCTGTTCGGCATGACCGTGCCGGTGGACACGAAATTCACGGGTTTCGACAGATCGACCTTACCTAGGAGGTCCTTGTTCTTCCTCCACTTCCTCTTGGAGGACTTGTCGTAGTCCGAATCGGAGTCCCCCGACGCGAAGACGCCGTAGAGCATGTCCTCCTTGGTCTGCGCTCGCTTCTCCCTCCGCCACCGGTAGTAGAACTCCCTGTCGATCCACTGCCCGTCGTCGTAATCGTTGTCCATCCCGAACCTCTCCATCTCCTGGTCCTCGTCCATCTTCCACAATCCCGATTAAACCGAACCGAAGCAAGGAGCCTAGGGTTCGGGGGGCTTCGGAGGCGGGGAAAGAGAGGGGGGCTGCGCTGACGCCGGATGCCGAGGCGGTCGGCGGCGGTCGGAGGCGGAGATGGGCGGTGCAGCTTGGCTGAGGGTGGAGAGAGAGATCGAGAAGAAGCAATAGTGACCGATGCAAGAAGAAACACTGAGAAATGGAAAACCTAATGGATCTTCTTCTTTTTCATCTTCTTCTTCCGTTTTCAATTTCTCGGATGTTAACAATTATTCTTGAGTTTTTTATAATTCCCTATTTTACTTCAAGGAGAGGAAATTTATTTATCGTGATTTTTTTTAATTTATAGCGATTCAAAATTAAAAGGGTACGTCACAACAAAAAAATTGTAACAAAAACCCCGTTGTCAGCAAACGTACCAAATATTTGTAGCCTTCGCATTGAAAACTGACTTGTTTAGAACCTATACGGTAAGCAAGGCAAGAATGGCATGAAGGTTCGTATAAGGTTAGAACTATAAGCTAAGCACCCAAACCAGAGAAAGCAAGAAGTGGTCTAGGTGGAATCCTCATTTAAATACACGGATACAAGAGAGTATGGTTTGCAAAGACGTCAACCAATTTGTAAATTTTAAGGAAGAGATTCCTCTTTTGGTCTCTCAATCCAAGGGTAACTTTTCATCATTACTTAAAAAGTGAAAAATCATCAATAACTCCCACTCTTCACCTCTCTCCGCTTTCTAACTGTAAATAGTTAATTGTCGAACAAAAGCAATAAAAAGGTAATGGCATCTTTTTATCGAGGGACTATCTATCATTTTAAAATTTTTAATAGATGTCAGTAACTGAATCTAACGGAAATGGCACTCGCGGTGTGCGTTGGGTCTAGTTATCTCTACGAGAGTGGTTTAGAATTAAGACTTTGAGAGTTTGGTCTTATGTTTATGAATGTACAAGTTTAGGTCATTGAATCCAATTTAAAGTGATAATTTATCTTTAAGTTTTTGTTTCTGCTGTTTCACTTTATTGATCTTAAATTGACGTGGCTTAGCGACTGCTTGGGAACTTCTTTGGCCAATACTTTTGGAAAAATCGCAAATGATAACCTTAATATTATCACGTATCTTGTCGACACCTGAATTTTTGTCGACAATTCAAGCATCTGTCCCTGTGAAAGTACAAAAAACAGAGAATAGAAAAAACAACAAAAAAGAGCGAAGAAGAATAGATAAATAAATATATAATAAACTAATTAGAAAAACAATGGCTGTTTAAAAGGGGGCCAACTCACATAGCTCCCAGAAGGAAAAAAAAATTTGTTTTAAGGCCATCAAAGCGTATCAAGCCCGTCGTTGGCTCCAGCCCATTTTATCCACCAATTATTAGGCCGTAGAAGCTGTAGCCCCTCTAACCCCGAACACCACCCTGCATGCAGCCACGACCCATTCCCTGCTGAAGACCCGCTTGAAATCTTTGGAATCCTGTCATTTCCGACGCCATTCTTCTTTGTACGCCCATCAACCGGAAATCACATTGGGTTAAATTTTCCAATACGAGGCAATTCAAATAGAAATCTCAAATCGAAATACCTATGGAAAATTAAAAATGTTTCTTCGGGTTGAAATTACGAGAAATAAATATGAATTTTTCCTTTCACAAATAACATTAAATAATGTTGCTTGAGCAGAAACAGACCGCCAACAGTAAGGCTCACCCAATTTACAAAAGCGAATTTCAAGCCACGAATACCACATATGAGCAATCCAGAGACGAAAATGCCTTCCCTAACAGTAATAGGGAAATGAACACATATAAGCAACAACGATAAGAGACGAATGAATCGAGATCAAATCGGCTTAAAGAATGATATTCAACAAGCGAAATCTCAACAAAAACTAAATAGCATTGGAATAGCTAAGCACGACATTAGAAGGCACGGCAACGCGGCCGTCTCATCCAATCGTGTAACAATAAAAACAATTCAGCTCCTAGAATGACTAGGAATACTACCTCAAATCGGCCACCACGCCGAGGACATCTAGGAGGGATATAAAAATGTTTGTCACACAGTAGACATAATTTTGAATTTTAAAAAGTCGAGTAAATTTATCATAATGAACATAATTTGAAATTTTTTGCGTTTTAAAAAAAATTATTTGTGAGTCGTTGGATGAATCTTCCTTTTTTTTTATTCTCGTCGTTTTCTCTTCAAGCTCCTCACCGCCCCCCATCTTCACGCTCCGGCCTATCGTCTCGGGCAACGACGACTCTCGATTTGGCCTCGGATTCCGTCGCGGCCGGTTGATGAGGCGGCGCCGGACCGATGGGAGTGGCCACCGATCAATCAGATGAAGCTCTTGTGAGCACCAGCCCACATCCCCCTCCCCCTTTGCGCGCGGCTTAGACGGGGCGAAACGATGGACGCAAAGCTGACGGCGGCGGTGGAATCAATCTACCGAAAGGTTCAATCGCATACGAAACGACCTGATGGTGCAGCAGCGGCGGTAGCGGCGTGAGAGAGAGAGAGAGGAGAAAAGGCAAAATGGAGGAAGACTTGGTGGAAAATGAGGATGGACGGAGAGAGAGAGAGAGAGAGAGAGAGAGAGAGAGAGAGAGAGATGACTCGACTCCAATGGAATGAAGGGGGGATTGATCCCTCTAGCTGACGATGATTCACTGCAACCGCCGATGGGAAGCACCGCCCAGCCATTCGTCCAGATCGAGCTCTCTGCCGTTCGTTGCTTCCAGCACCCACCGAATGTGCTGCGTCCTCTGAGCAGAAGGCGTTCGGTGAATTGCGCAAGAGAGAAACTGAGGGTGAGACGATTTTTGATTTTGAAACAACAAACAGAGTGAGATACGCCTAGAGAAATCTCCACAGACGGCCGGTTCCTCGTGACAATCAGGCGATGACGGAATTTCTCGATCAACAGTCACACTTACCCGGTCGTTTCCATCTCCGATTGAACTCTAGAAATATTTTAGATTCATCCCAAATTTGTCTGTTGACTTCTGTTTCGGCTTTTGTTTTCTCCCATTCTCTCGCGGTGTTCCGAATTTCCATTGCCGTCGGTTGCACTGTGGAGCAGGAATCGAGTTCGCAAGGAAGGTGTTCGATGGAATGACGAAGCCGGACTCTGTTCTGAAGAATACCTTTTCAAGAGAGAGAGAACCAGCGAGCTTTATCTGGCGGCGAGAGCAAGTTCAAGTTCGAGAGCGCAAGATGTCAATTCTCAGACGAAAGCCGAAGGCTCGGATGCTGTGTAGTGTTGAGAGAGGTTGCGGAAGAGTTGTGCTGCAGCGACGCGGTTACAGAGTTATGCTACTGCGGTGAAAGAGACGACTGTGAGAGAGGCTCTGAATACAGCGCTTGATAAGGAAATGCCTGTAGATACTAGAGTCAATCTAATGGGTGAGGAGGTCGGAGAATACCAAGGAGCCTTTCAAGGTGTCTTGAAGGTTCTTTTGCAGAAGTATGGACCTGAGAGGGTTGTTGATGCTCCTATCACAGAGGCTGGTTTCACTGGAGTTGAAGTCGAGCCTACAAGGTGTCTTTAGTTTCAAGAGGAGCTGCAGCAGGAGTTGTTGCCCGACACTCCCAAGCCCTGCGAGGACGTCGCCATCCCATCTGGAGGAAGCTTTACCGGATCTGGTCTCGTTAAATCACTCATCACCCTCAGGATCTATCGGACACGAGAATCGTCCATGGCGTACGAAATGAGAGTTGTTCATGAACTGTGTAACATCTCTGGTATGTTCCTCCAACCAAAGTTCTTCCTCATCCTCTTGCTTTTCAGATTTGTCGTCACTAATTTCTGATGCAGTGGGTTAGTTGCTTTATTTGAATGCGTTGTTGTCGGGGAGTGGATAGTTGGCATGGCCGCAAATTTTATTGGTGTTTGCTCAAGTCTCCTTTTCGGTTGCTATCATTACGGTATCAACATAAAGCACAGAAAGATGAGGTATACAAAATAACGTAGGCGCAGGATGGGACCATTGTTATTACTCTGATTAACTCAGCTTGTAATGTTTGGTATTAGCCTCAGAAAGCGTCACGTCTCCTTCGTCCTTTTCCTGCCTTCTTTTGTTCGAAAGGGTAAGCAATCATTCGCAAATTCTGGACATGCTCGTCTTGATATGAAGTAGTAATTGCTTTTGCTATTCAAGGACACTCTTCGCCCTCATAAACTTTGATTGTTGACCTATTGTTGCGTAGCTTAACCACTATTCTCTAAATTGTTGTTCCATTTGGTAACGAGGGTAATTGGTCGATGATTCGGTCTTGTTGAATTCGATCTGCTAATCATGTGCTCTGCTGTTCTAGCGGTTGAATGAATTTTTATTTGGATCTGCTTTGCTTCATGGTTATTGGTATCAATCTGATCTGTTGTTTCAATTTGTAATAGTGCAGTGTAGGAAAATGGTGAACTCCTGAAGCTCACTCCTGGGCAACATCGTTGATTATGGGCCCTTTGCTGCATTTGTTTCTCTTGTATGCATGTATTTAGTAACAGCAGATTAGAGCATGCAGACTCTCTGGAAATACAAATCATGGAGATCTGAGGAAGTATCTTTGTGGATATTTCGACACTACATGGGGGAAAAAGCACAGTTATGTAAAGATACTTGAGTCATGAGTAGTCGATAAGCCATCAGAGGTATTATTTGTGATTGTTGTCTAACAAGAAGCTGTAACTGATGTCTTTCTCTTGCAAATGCCCGCCAATCGGCAGAGAAGGACAGATACTACGTCCCTCTGGCCCGTCCAAGGCTCCTAATGAGCTTCACTGCCCACAGATCTATCCGAATACTGAAGAGATGATATTTGTTTGTTTTCCTGAATATGTTGCTTGGCGAATCCAACCGGAGCACCTTGGACATGTACATGTTTTGAACAGCTTATACTTGAAAATTGTTAAATTGAACATGAGATACAACAGCGATGATTTAAGTTCCAGATCTTAGTGGGCTATTGGTAAGACATCGCAGGATCACCATTTTGAAAACGGGCTACTCCGAATCAACATCACTGGCCAATTCAGGAGATGGGAGAGGCCTTGAAAGTGTAGGACCTTGAAAATCCGGGTTAGAATGGCTCACTTTGCATGTAGAATGCTCGATCCCACCTGTAGTGAAACACGAGAACTAAACTAGACGGTGGTGTGAACATCTCTTTAATTGACTGGCTATGAAAAGATTTCTCATAGATTGGAAATTACTGTCATCATGAAAATCAAAATTCAGTTAATTTGATGGAATAAGTGCTAAATGCTCTTCATATCAGAAGAAACTTATAAACTACAAGTTGCACTGACATGCAAAAATACTTGCATGAATCTTCAAGAATTTGAAAAGAGATGAAGAAAAGAATGTGATGTAAGTAGAAATTGACCTGGTAAATCCACTGGTTGCTCAAGGAAAGTCTAATTGACATTATGACACTTCATTAGTTCTATATGTCAGGTTGAGCCACTAAAATACTTAAAGAAGCACCAAATATAAGAGTTTCTTCTAAACTGGAAGTTACAGAATTGAGACTAGCGCACAAAAGAAGAAAACTTAAACAGAAAAGAGTCTACTTTTCATTGATTCCCAACTACTGAACAAAGGAGGCATAATTAGGAATCCTGAGTTCAGATCGACGATACAAATGGCTAAGAGTAAGACTTCCCTATGTTCGTCTTAATCAATGTGAACCGGCTCCTTACCAGCTATTGAAAAAGGACACACGGAACACAATATCATCCCTATCAATGAGCTCAAACACAGATCTTTCCCATACACAGATGAGTTTCTCTTGCAAAAACAGGCCAACCAGCAGAGAAGAATACCCACGTTTCATGCGTGTAGCTTAAGAGCTTCTCCGGACACGGTTTTTTTGAAAACCTAAGGGTCGCCATTTCCTTGTTTTCTTGAATATGTTGCTTTGCAAATCGACCAGGAACGTCTGGCACATATCTACATGTGTGGAAAAACCACTGTATGCTAAAAGGAGGACATCACATAAAGCACACACTAATGTGGAAAAAAGCAGATGATGTAGATTCATGCCCATATTTGCTAGTTCAGGAGTTTTAAGCAACAGCCTTAATAGTCTCATGAAAGTCATCGATCTTAACCTGCAATCTAAAGCATTCTTGAAGAAGTGGCTGTCCATTAATAGCTATTTTCAATTAGGTCACCATTCAAGTGAGTGCCCGTTCTTTCACTTGGATGTAAATAGAGCGGCTTGTGGAGAATATCCAAGGGAGTCCCGACCCGATTACTGTCTTTACTTATTCATTTTTTCGTGGTTCCACATTATTCCATCATTAGGATTTCCCCCCGACACTTTGAGAAAAATAACATGTCATATGGTTCCCCATACAAACCAAATCAACTTGGGAAAACATAATATCGAGGCATGATTTATAGCAATCATAATTGAACTTCAGACATGCCAGTGATGAATTAGGCTAGAGATCTCACCACTTTACTCTCATGATCTTGCCGTATCACCACTTTGAAAAAGGGATGTTCCGAAGTGAGGGGCTTTGGAGGTGTAGGACCACGAAAAACCGGCTTAGAATGGTTCGGCTTTGGAGATGTCCAATTTTATGTTTAGATTGTTCATTCCTGCGCTAAACTAAAAATGAGAACTTTATTAGTCTTTAGTATAAGCGTTTCTTCAATAGACTTACCATGAAAGGATCTCTGCAGAGATTGGAAATTATGATTATCATAACAATCAAAATTGAGACAATTTAACGGAATATATGTTACAAGTGTCTTCAACTAAGAAGAGACAAACTAACTAGAATTTATTACGTACCAATCAAACCACAAAAGTTTTATTAAAACGATTTTGAGTGTATTTTTAAATTAAAAAGAAAAAGAAAAAGAAAGTGTACTTGTTAGTGATGCAGCACAACAAAACATGTTAGGCATAATTGTAGACCCAGAACTCAAGTCACGCCATAACCAGCCAAAAGTGAGCTTCGAGTACTCATTTCAAACAATGCAAATCAAGTGTTTACTGATACCACTCCAAATGGAGAGTTGGAACGCAATATATCATCCCTATCAATTAGCTCGAACACGCAAACATTTCTTGCAAGCATGAGTTTCTCTCGGGAATGCACGTCAACCAGAAGAAAGGATAGAGACATAGCCACTCTGACGCGTCTGCAGCTCCTAACGAGCTTCACTGGCCATGATCTGTCGGAATACTTAAGAGTTGCTCTTTTGCTTTTCCTGAATATGTTGCTTGATGAATCCTCCCGGACACTCTGCGCTTGTACATGATTGAACAGCTACGCTATGAAAGAGCTTGACGATAGTGATGGTGGAGACGGTGAGCTTGAGAGAAAATAATAATGGAGCAAGACTTTGTTGAAAAAATGAAGATGGACAGAGAGATGAGGATCACCTTCCCACCGCGTCGCCTATCTCCCAAGGGATCGTCCTTCATTGTTTAGCCACCACGACGGTCGAACTTGACCACTGGAGTTTCCTGGTCGTTGAACGTGCTGCGTCCTCTGAGCAGAAGGTGTTGGGTGAATTGCGCAATAGAGAAACAGAGGGTGAGACGATTTTGAAACAACAAACAGAGGAAGATACTCCTAGAGAAATCTCCTCAGTTCCTCGCGACATTCGGGCGATGACGGAATTCGTCGATCAACAGTCACGCTTACCAGGTCGTTCCATCTCCGATTGAACTCTAGAGTTCATTCCGATACATTCCAACTTTGTCTTTTGATTCATGTTTCGCTTTTGTTTTCTCCCATCCTCTCGCCGTCTTCTAGAAATTCCATTGCTGTTGGTTGCACCGTGGAGGGGGTATCGAGTTCGCAAGGAAGGAGTTCGATGGAATGACGAAGCTGGTCTCAAAGACTACCTGTTCAAGAGACACAGAGAATCGGCGAGCTTTACCTGGTGGTGGGAGCAAGTTCAAGTTCGAGAGCGCAAGATTCTAAGACGAAAAGCCACTGCCGGAGGCTCGAATGCCGTGTCGTCGAGAGAGAGGTTGTGGAAGCGTTGTTGCCACAGGGACATGGTTACAGAGTTATGCTACCGCAGCGAAAGAGACGGACTGTGAGAGAGGATCTGAATACAGCGCTTGATGAGGAAATGCCTGCAGATCCAGAAGTCAGTCTTTCTAATGGGTGGTGAGGAGGTCGGAGAATACCAAGGAGCCTTACAAGGTGTCTTAAAGGTTCTTTTTTTTTTTTCCGGACAAGTATGGACCTGAGAGGGTTGTTGATTCTCCAATCACAGAGGCTGGTTTCGCTGGAGTTGAAGTCGGCGCTGCTTTCTGTGGTCTCAGGCCTGTCGTGGAGTTCACGACATTCAATTTCGCTATGCAGGCGTCCCCCATCCCACCCGGAGGAAGCTTTACGGATCCGGCCTCGTTAAATCACTCATCACCCTCAGGATCTATCGGACACGAGAATCGTCCACCGCGTACGAAATGAGAGTTGCTCATGAACTGTGTAACATCTCGGGTACGTTCCTCCAACCAAAGTACTTCCTCATCCTCTGCTTTTTCAGATTTGCAGTCACTATTTTCTTAATGCAGTGTGTTGGTTGCATTATTTGAATGCATTGTCATCAAGGGTGGATAGTTTGTGTGGTCACAGATTTAATTGGTGTTTACTCAAGTCTCCTTTTCAGTTGCTATTATTATGGTGTCAACATAAGCACAGAAGTATGAGATATAGATGCCACATATGCTCTATATAATATCTTAGGCGCAGGATGGGACCATTGTTATTACTCTGATTAACTCAGCTTGTAATGTTTGGTCTTAGCCTCAGAAAGCTTCATGTCTCCTTCGTCCTTTTCCTGCCTTCTTTTCTTTAAAAGGGTAAGCAATCATTCGCAAATTCTGGACATGGTCGTCCTGTTATGAAGTGGCAATTGCTTTTGCTATTCAATGACTCTTTGCCCTCATAAACTTTGATGGGTGACCCATTGTTATTCCATTTGGTAACGAGGGTAATTACTCGTTGATTCAGTCTCGTTGAATTCAATTTGTTAATTACGTGCTCTGGTGTTCTAGGAGTCGAATAAATTTTTATGTGAATCTGCTTTGCTTCATGGTTATTAGCATGAATATTTTGTGTTGTTTCATTCTGTTATAGGGCATTGTAGGAAATTGGCGAACTCCTAAAGCTCACTCCTTGGCAACGTCGCCATTGATTATAGGCCATTTGCTGCATTTCTTTCTCTTGTACATGTATTTAGTGACAGCAGATTAGCATAGAGACCCTCTGGAAATACAAATCATGGAGATCCGAGGAAGCATCTTTGTGGGATTTTTCGACACTACATGGGGGCAAAGAAAACCACATAGTTATGTAGAGATATCCGAGTCACAAGTAGTTGATAAGCCATCAGATATTATTTGTGATGATGTCAATCAACAAGCTGTTGCTGCAAAGAATGCAGGCCTTCAGGTGACTACAGGGGCGTCTATCGGGCCAATTCTGAAGAAATTCGTAACCGGACCCATATACTTTGTTCAATGTGAATGCATTATGTCTAAAGTATCTATATGCGGAGAAATCCGAAAGCAAGACTTTGCCAATTTCAAAGCTTTCGTTTAGGGGTTCCTCCTATCTTTGTGGTTGAATTTGATTCCTGATTTTCGATGAAAAGAATGTGAAGGCGAAAATTTAGGTGCTAACAATTGGTAAGGCGATAAACTATTAATCCTTTTTTCCCTGTTAAACAATGAGGAAGACATTGGTATGAAAATTTCTTTAATTGACTAATTATGAAAAGATGTAGCATAGATTAGAAATTGCTCTGCCATACATATCAAGATTCAGTTAATATGACAAAATGAAATCCGATTGCTCTTCACATGATAAGAAACTAATAAACTTCAATTTGCGCCCACATGTGAAAAGGCTTACATAAAATCTTCAAGAATTCTAAAAGAGAATGGAAAGAATCTAATGTGAGTCCACATTGAGCTTGTAAAAACATGGGTTGTGCCTTGAAATTCAGAGTTGGTATATGGCTTAAGGGAAGTATATTCAATGTTTCTACACTATTCAGTTCCAATGGTCGGGTTGAGCCCCCAGAAATCTTAAAGAAGCACCTAATTTTAGAGATTCTTTCCAAAATGGAAGATATAGAATCGACATTAGCAATCATGCCCACATTGTGACTATCAACACTAAGATCAAGGAAAGGTATCGTACACATCCAGTACCATTCCATTCATTAGAACAAAACTCATGCTTTTATCCATTTTGCCGAATTGGAAGTAGATTTCAGCCTAGCAATTCTGAAGTTCTGTTCTCACCAAAAGTGAGCTAAAGTGATGCTTCCTCTGCATCCTACTGCATAGTATTATTTACCCAAGTCTTATAAGTGATTCTGAAGATGGATACTCTGAACACGATATTGTCCCTTTTGATAGAGCTCGAACACACGCGTCTTACACCTTCAGAGAAGTTTCTCTCATGAATGCAGCCCAACCGGCAGATAACTTTCCATAATGTTCAGGGTTTATGAGCTTCAACGGCCATGATCTGTCTTGAAATATGAGAGCCATGGTCTGTGGGCTTTTCTTAATGTGCGTCTTTGGGAATGAACCGCGAACTCTTTGCTCAAGTTGACACTTCGCAATTTTGTCATCAGAAAAAAGAAAACAACCAATGATTTATGAGGAAGTACAAGGATCCTTTTCAAAGAATGTGAAGGATAACAACAGAAACTATTGACACGATGCACGATTAAAATTAGAGTTAACATAGTCTAGCGACTCTGATTTATATCCAAGAGTTGTCATTGTCATGAGGATCTTACCACATTGCTTTTCTTCAGATATATTCACCAAACGA
This sequence comes from Syzygium oleosum, assembly GCF_021117445.2. Classification (NCBI taxonomy): domain Eukaryota; kingdom Viridiplantae; phylum Streptophyta; class Magnoliopsida; order Myrtales; family Myrtaceae; genus Syzygium; species Syzygium oleosum. Next base: position 2,331,916 of record NW_026607501.1, on the reverse strand, counting down.
TTCACGTGCTCATGGGCAATCGACAACATTACATACCTATAATCGTTTGCTCATGACATCATTACCGGTTCACTCGTCGTCCAAGCGCTTGGACCGATTGAACCACAAACTGGCAACCTAACTGGTTCTCTAATCGGCCCAAGTTTGAAAACATCAGTGCAAAGCTCAATCCCTGCTTAAAACAAGTAAATATGACTATCTTATATGAATTGAGTTGTAATGCACGAATTACTTTTACCCCCTAACAAAAGATGATAGCAAGTGATTATACCTGATAGAAGTTCGGCTATTATAGAATTACTGTCGTGGATGCTCCTCTCTCATTCCTTGAGCATACGAGATGCAAGAAAACTTCGTAATGCTCCAAATGAGATTGATGCTCAACCTCCACTTCCTACATTACTCCTGTCGTTGCTCTAGTTGGAGCTATGACCAATGCTTGACCTTTCCCTTATAAAATTCGTAACCAACAGTAAGTCTTTGCTTTGGCATCGCACAAACTTTAATTTAAGATGCTAATAAATCTTAGTCAAGAGGGAAAAGAGTTAACATCTACCGCTTCATTTAGTTTACATTTAATAATGAAAAATAGTGCTATAACACCGGAAAAAAGGGAAAAATCAGAAAGGGCTCCACCAACAAAGATAAAAGATCACACGAAGAAACAGCGAATTTAGAATTATATTGAGTATGCGCTAAATCGAAAGAGGAACCTTAACTCTAATAATCAACCTATCCTCCACAAAAACAAGAGAAACAATCTTTCTAGCTTATTTGACTAAAAAGGGCCATGCCCAGGAATATCATCTCCTCCATCGCCCTTTCCATCCTAATCTTCGATATGCAGGGTGACATCCGTCCGCCATCACCTTCAGCGTCACTTCTAATCACATTGCAGCATCGCTAGAGGCATATAATGAGCTCCCAAGCACTTGTTCATTTCCTTTCTCTGCAGTGGACACTTTGTCACCCTTGTCATAGATGTCCCTAAGTTTCATGTGCTCGACAACACGCCATTCATCTATGACATGAAAACTTTCTTTACCTGCGATGCTAAGCCAAAAGGTTTGTCAACTACATTGTCACCTGATAATGTTTTTTGGTTTTTTGAAAAAGATTTTTGATCCGTTCATTTGAAATATTCTATATTGAATAGAGAATTTTCAGTCCTCTGCTCTACCAGCTAAGCTATCCCGACCATTCCTTACACATCATCCTCATTTTACTAGATGACTTGGTTCTATGTCAATTAAAAAGATGAAAGGGCTAGAAAAAGTCATACAATAACTATCCTAGCTCTACCGTATCTTTTGTTTCATTTCTTCTGGAACAATCACAAACACTTTTTTGATTATGGATCTACTACCAGAAATTCAATGCGTAATCTTAGCATTCAATGTAAGCTCCTATAGAAAAATATTGGAGAGGAAAAATACTTCAAAGATTAACCCGTTCCCATGCAATAGTTAGGAATTCTTGACGGTATCGAGCTGGAACAACCTCTGCTTCTTGAATACCCTGATTCAACGCTAAAGAATTTCCCGCCGCTACCATATAGTATTCATCTCTACTTGTATTTTATACATTGGAAGAATCCGTTTTGTTATTAATAAACTAGGAAAAGAATAACTAAAAGAAAGGAAATCAATTAGTTATTCATGAAAGTTTCATTTATTCAATGACTAGAATTAGACGAGGATATATAGCTCAGAGACGTAGAACAAAAATTCATTTATTTGCATCAAGCTTTCGGGGGGCTCGTTCAAGACTTAATCGAACAATTATTCAATAAAAAATAAGATCTTTGGTTTCGTCTCATCGAGATAGAGATAGGAAAAAGAGAGATTTTCGTCGTTTGTGGATCACTCGTTTATGCTTTTCCTGGAGGTCTAGAGAAAGCTGCAATCAATACGATTTTCCTAATCCTCCCTTCCCGAAGGGAAGAACGTGAAATTCTTTTTCCTTTCCGCAGGGACCAGGAGATTGGATCTAGCCGTAAGAAGAATGCTTGGATGATAAATAACTCTGTATCAAATGCAAAAAATATTGCAAAGGTAAGGCCGAAATATCTTTTCTGCTGCTTCTATTTACGTTAAGTCAAACAAATTTAAATAACACAGCCTTATATGCTCTTAGGAACTTAGTTGAGTGTGGCATGCTATCGAGAGGTCATAGGACTGTGTCAAGTTTGAGACGAGATCTAATCGCCACAATCAAAAGAAAATCATTTCAGTGTCATCTCGAATAAACCTCAAAAGAAATGAAATCTATCAACCATGGTATTTGTTTATAAAGCAAAAACCAGAAAAATGCAGTGCAAAATATTTTTAGCTATACAGTAGCAGTTCGGTTTGTCGCATGCAGTTTAAGATATCATGGTTTTTATGAGCCCGAGAAGAAATCTAGTGGCAACATTTGAAAGCAAATTACTCAACATTGTCTCCAGTGAGTTTGCTAAGAATTTTCTTTTGATAAGCAAAAGAAATTTATTGCAAAATGGCATCAAGCAGATGCTAGCCCACGTAGCAAATCATGAACGCAATTCATGCTATGAGGTATAAGAAAAAATGCACATTAGTAATGTCATTTCCACACACCAAAAACTGTGGAAAGCCATCTATGATTCAAACTAAAAACCAGTCTTCCTATTTTCAAATTTCTTTCTTCCAAACAAATCAGCAAGCTAAAGAAATTAATCAACCATAAACACAGCCCAACATAAACAAAGAGTCATTTAAACTACTTACTATTTGATTGCGGGTTCTAAAATCCAACAAAAGGAAGTTCTCTAGTAGAACCCAAAAACATGAGTGTGCCATAGTTTCACGGAGATTTTGATTGCAAGACCTATGGACGAGGCAATCAGATAGAAAGCAAATGAAAGTATGTTGCGAAAGGCACTTTTAGATATCGTGCACCTGAATATCCATGCACAGCGATGAAAAGGCATTACTGCAGGGTGAGCTCGAAATCTAATTTGAAACAACATGATAGCTACTACGCAATCATCTCGTTGACCCAACAATTGAGATTCAAATGTAGGGTTGCAAGTTCAACTTCAGAATAGCAGATTAGTATTGCAGAACTCATTACGTTGGATCAATAACTGAGAATGAATCGGTCACATAGACTGCTTCTGATGTCCTTGCTGGCACCAAGGCAGGCTGAGAGTTGCCAAAAGCATTACCTGCACATTTTTAATCATTGATTTCAGAAGTTCCAGTGGCAATGTTTAGGACTAACGAGGAAAGAGATGGATCACTCTGCCATTGGTTAACTTGGTTTATAGATGTAAGCAAGAGTTGACTAATTAAACCTGTACAGCAAATACTTGAACCTTTTTACTTGTGAAGAAGAATACTGGAAAGCAAGTTATCTTGACAGCTCGAACAAGAACATATGACTTAAAATGAATCATGAGGCTTGTATTCATTGTTGATTTCATATATATCCATGAAGGAGCTGTCTCCAACTGCAATATCCTCCAATTCACTAATGGCTTCTTCTTGGTCAAGCTGCGTAGGGATGCCTTCATCCTCAGAGCTACCCTCGAGAAAAACATTATCTTCCATATCCGATATGTCAGTAAAAGTTTCCATCTTTTTCTTCCTCCCTCTATATCCAATAAGGCTTAGGACCTTTTCCTTCCACAGAACCAGCGGACATTGCTGAATCAGCTCTGCACCTTCATAAGCTCCTGTCAAGAACACACTAAACCTCTTCCCCCTCTCAAAGACAGAGAAAATGCCAAGATGCTTCAACAAGAGTCTCATCAGCTTCTGAGGCATCATGAATTCTCGTCGAAAGTGGGTGAGGTGATCACTTACCAACCTCTTTTCCATTGTGAAGCTGAGTAGCTCATGCATCACCGCAATGGCCCTCTTATCGAATTCTTTTGATCCAGGTTGGACGCCACGCGCATCAGCATAAGGAGATAAGTAAGATCTTTTCTGAAAGTGCTCAATCGACCCTCCATATCTATAGATTTTATTGTAACTGGCAGGAAACTTCAAGGGAAAAGATAGGGAAAGCAACCCTGGAGTATGAGAGGCAGATTCCGATACCCCCAATACGGCTTTCTCCAACTCTGTGATAGCCCAAGCAGGATTCCACTCGACGAGCTTGAGATAATCAACTTCATCCGGAGATTTAACCACTTTGAAGTGCTGCGGATACTCGTGTACCCACTTGCTCCTAAAATCAACTGGCAAACCAAACTCTCTCCTGAAATGAGCAATTTTGTCCAATGGAAGCCATTTATCGACTGACATCATCAACATCCTAATCACGTATTTGGCCGCCGTGCCAGAGTGTTCCCTAATCAATCTCTACTCTTCCTCTAAGAGGTCTTCAGCTTCTTTAGTCATTCCACACCACAATACCCCCTTCTGATCCTTGTACAACTCAAACAGTTTCGGTGACTTCAGAATAAAATCCACTTTACTGTGTGGCTTGGGCAAATTAATTTGTCTCTGGTATCGATCCAATGGCCTCAAGGGATTATCATCTCGGGTTCCTTCTTCAACATTTCCATCAGAACCAACACCTTAGACACCACTTTATGCTTCTCGGTGGCGATTTCGAGATCGCGGACCCTCTTGTTCTTGCTCCTATCTTGCACTCTCTTGCTAGTGGTCATGAATCTACGCTGCAACCAGATAAGCAAAACCTCGTCAAAACTCCAGTTTCCTCTCAGGGTAGGTGAACGCACTAGCGAGGTGACAGTGCATCCAAACTCTCTTGCCGCACTCCATTCGTTCGAGGAAGCTACGTTTTTAACAGTGAATTGAAGATGGGTCATCTCGAGATGCTAATATGGCTTTGCTCCAAATTCAAGAAACGAGCCCAAGAAAAGCGAATGCCTCTCACTCAGGACAGGCATCAAACAGCTTGCGTGCAAAGGAAAGAGGGAAAACAAAACCCGGGAACGAAAACATTCGAGAAGATCACCGTGAATGCACGATTACCACCTCCTTGGGTCCCTCGAGCAGCACCAGTTACGGTTGGATTTCAGGTGTGGTCTGTGCGGAGAACGAAGAAGAAGCGAGGCGAGAAGGAGAGCGAAGGGGCGGTAGTTTTGATTTTCGCAAGAAACGTTGGCATTTCTCTCTTATTGTTACGTTGCGGGAAATTTTCAAATAAAGGAACGAAGTATCCTCATTTCCTTAAATAAAGATTTGAAGTTAACCTATTTGAAATAACTACTTGAAGTGCTTTTATTTTTTCAAATAAAGATATGAAGTTGACTTTATTTTAAATAAGAGCATGAAGTGATCATGTCAGTATAAAAAAGGAATCTAATCTTACCAACTAATCAAGGGCATTTTTATCCTTTTATTTTTTAAATATTTTTTCCTTTTGCTTTTCTTCTTTTCTGTTTCTTTTTGACCGTTTCTTTTTGTTTTCTCCATCGTTGGCCATTGCCTTGCCTCACCGGCCAGCAACGGAGAAAAAAACAGAAAAGAAAATAATAAAAATAATAAAATGATGAAAATGTCCTTGATTAGTTGGTGGGTCATGCCCTTATTTGAGAAAATAAGAGTTCTTCAGACTTTTTATTTAAAAATAATAATAATGGCACTTCAAATTCTTATTTGAAATAATTCCTTACGCTTTTCCTAAATGCTAAAAAATAAAATAAAGACATATCGGCTTTTGTTTTGCTTGTAAGCTGCCCAACGAGTTTTACATTCGTCATCGCAATTAAAATGATTTTTTGATTTTAAATAATTAAAAGAGCTCTAGAGTCTTACAAATGGTTATATTGACGTGTTTATAAAAAAAATTAGGTGTTTGAGATTACCCGAAAAATTCTGGTGTAAATTCATAATGAAGTTAGTAAAAGAAATAAATTAAATCATGTGAAACCAAACATTAATATTATGTAATTCGTAAACAATTAAATCTCTTCTCATTATATACAAGTCTAAAACGTAACGTAAGAGAATAATTTTTTTTAGGAAAAGACATGTAAGAGATTACTAATGATTTTAACTATCAAGAGTGATTTGCACATTCAGGAAATTGGAGCAGGAAGGGCCCAATACTATATAAAAATCAAGTTTCAAACATTAAAACGATAAATCAAGCGTGCTCCATGCTTGTCACCCTTTAACGAAATTACTAAGTTGCTGGTAAGCGTGCTTCGCAAGCTATTTGTCACGCCCCGCACTCCTCGGCGCGCCACATCCCTCGCAAAGGTCGATTCGTGTGCGACATCCCAGGACACGTCGCCGACCCAACACCCAACACAGAGATTTAAAGCACATGCGGAAGTAATTAAAACCACCCGTACATTAAAATACACCTAACCAAGGATAGCCATACAACAACCAGCACGGATAAATATACACTTGTTTTGACATCGGGAAACATATACAATATTCATATACAGCCCACACTCAAAAGTCAAAAGCGGGTACGTGGCTCGGCGATCAAACACTATATCTAGCCGGGGCTCCTCCCAAAACGTTTCAATACGCTTGCCATCCTCGAGTGGTGGTCCGAAAAATTGGATTTCAACAACAAGTGAGAATAAATCTCAACGAGTAATTCCCTAAACCTAAATTAGGCTAAAGTGCACCTCCCGACGAGTACTAAATCAACACACCAAGCAAATCATAATTGACTTAGGCCCTCGGGCCCAAATCCAACACTCACCTTGCCCTGCAGGTTAGGCACTTACAGTTCAAGCATAACACATAGGACCCAATCGCAGCACACGTACACATCATTTGGTCACAACGCATATCATGCTTATGCTCGTGCTCATACGCGTGCTCACGCCTCATCAATGCATTTTCGCACGCTTGCACTCAGCACACTTGCCATTTATCAATTTCTCCTTCGACCCGCGTTAAACGCATCAGGTCCGACCCGCATAAAACGCATCAGGTCCATCACTTCGAGATCGATCTCCGGCCCGCGTAAAACGCATCAGGCTCATGACACATAACCCGCGTAACACGCATCAGGTTGGTCATCTTCCGGTAATCCGGGCATCGTCCCGCGTAACACGCCTCAGGACGGGTTCACTACCCCGCGTAAAACGCATCAGGGCTTTATGTGATCACTCATTCACAAACACCAATTGTTATCTGAACCCCGCGTTAAACGCATCAGGGCATTTTAGGTGATCACAATGCACATGTCACTCGAGCACACTTGTAAATGCACATGCCGTGCCAATGCTCGTGATGCAAACTCATAGCCATAAACTTCACACTCGGGCATTCACGATTTCACAATGGACATTCAATAGCACAATGCCAATTAATTAGTTCACAGTGCACCATGTCCATTCAACATTTCAATATGCCCAACCCACATATTAGCACGACCATGAAATTCAATTCAAGCACTCATGCACGGTACACAATTCACGCGTATAAATCACACAACCGGGTCAACAAGAATTCGCGCATTCGAGGCCCGCCAAGCTATTCCATTCTTAGTCCCGCTAGACATGCGACACGACATCACAAATCCAACCACAAACAAAGGCCAATCAGCCAGTCAATTAATCAATGCAATCATTCCCGGTAATTGCAAGATTAAACTCCAAATAGGTCGCGCCTTGTCCAATTCAATCCGTTATGGAAAAGCCACTATACCGCAAATTTTAGGCCAATAAATATCTTCAAAATGCCCCATTAAACTTTCCAAAACATCATTCTAATCAGCCACCACAAAGACCAAATGAGGCGCGCACTAAAATCCATATTTAAAGCCCGAACTTACTCCAAACTTGGACTGCTCCGAACCAATCTGTCCAGCCATCTCACGGCACCTCGCGGGTCACTAAATCTCAACTAAATTGTCGCACTAAGCCCGTAAAATAGTCACCAAGGCAGCCACCATTCGGTCTCCCAATTTCACCCACTAAATCCACAATTCCGTCCAAATCACGGCACCTATGCCTCGCCACATCACAGCACGCTATAGTCCACTAAACCTCAATTAAATCATCATTCTCGGTCACCAAACGCACCACAAAATCAGCCCCTAGCGACCTCCACTCGGTCCTCAATTTGCACCCGCCAAATTCACATTTTCACACAATTTAAGGCGCCTATGCCCAGCCACCGCACAGCACTATACGGGCCACTAAACCTCGACCAAATAATCATCCTTGGTCACCAAAAACACCACAAAATCAGCCCCTAACAGCAGCCACCATTTAGCCCCTAATTACCCTAATTAACCCTAAAACCCGTCTAGAAATGCAAATTGTCTTAATTAGGGCTTAGGGTCAAACTCACCGGATGTCCTAAGCTTGAAACGGGCCGAAAACGCGACGAAAAGGGGCTGGGCAGCGGCAGTCCCTCGCCGGAACAGTAACGGCGGCGGCGTAGTTCCTCCGGCTCAAGGCCTCTCACGGTCAAACCGAGAGAGAGAGAGAGAGAGAGGGAGGAGAGGGGGACTTGCCGGCTACTTGGGGTGAGAGGGATGGCGGCCCACGGCGACGGCACCGGCGAACAGCGGCGGCCGGGCGCGACGGGCAGCAGCGGCGGGAAGAAGTCCAGAACAGGGGAAGGCTTCGGGGGAGAGAAAAACAGGGGAAAAAAAGGGGGAACCGGGGGTCTTGCCGGAGCAGCAACAGCAACGGCGGCGACGGGCCAGATGGACGGCGGCGTCGGCGGCTGGTAGGGTGGCATCGGGCGGAGCTGGATGGGCGGTCGAGCAGCAGCCGGCGAGCAGAGCAGGAACGAAGCAGAACCAGGCGAGTTCGGGGAAGGAAGAAGGAAGAAAAAGAAGAGAAAGAAAGAAGAAAAGAAAAAGAAAGAAAGAAAAGAAAAGAAGAGAGAGAGAGAGCAGGTGGGAGTTGGTGAGCTGAGGGGACGTCTGCCAAGGGGAAACGTGCGCGCAGAGGAGAGAGAGAGAATAAAAGAAAATATTTGAACATTCAAATATTATTTGCAATCCGATGGCCCAAATTAAAAACCGAAAGTGGTCTACCGGTCCAAAATAAGCCTCGCACATAAAAAGGGACAAATGCCAAATTAATTAGACCAAATCATAACGAGAGAGGTCTACTAGTCCAAATTCGCACGTGGTCAAAAACTCCCATTTTTCCATCATTCCTGACAATCTCAACGCTGGCCACAACAATATCGACACCATCCAATTTATTTCGTCCCGAAACTTCCGAAAATCGACTGCCAAGTTCGGGGTCTAAATAACGGTCAAATTCGATCGAGTGCGATTCTAGCGAAATCTCTAATTTAAAAATAATAACCGAGAGTGATCAGTTCTCGGACGAGATTTTACTATAAGCACACTGACAAATTACACGTTTTATAAATCCCAAAAATGGGCCGAAATTCGGAATGTCACACTATTCCGAATGGCTTAATTGTTGTTTCATATTCTCGTATGACTCAGGAGCGATGAGTGTGGAGTTTTGAGCATGATGCAGTTCAATAAAGCATAAATCACAATCCATAATCAATTTTTTTCCTTTTCGAAAAAGAATTTTATTTGGTTGATAGTTTGGGAAAATTATAAACCGAGCGAGACTCATGTGAGTATGGAAACGAACTCCTTTTGGTCGGACTGCCGGTCCATGATAAATCGAACTGGAGTTATTTGACGCAAAAAAAAAAACAAATCGAATTTTCTCTCTCGCTCTTATAGAAGTGGATCTCATAAATTCATAAACTCAATTGAATCTCTTTCTCTTGAAAAAAAGAAAAAAGAAAAAAATGAACTCAATCTTATAGCGGATTTCAAACCATTACTCAACTCGAATTAACCCGATCAAATTGATCCCACTTCTCACCTTCCTATATAAACTCGCTTTAATTTACAATTGTTTCCCATCGTAAATTTTATTTGAAACTCTCTTTTTATTCGTCACTGAGCAAACCAACAGGCAATCATACAGAAGCTGAGAAATTTCAAACTCTCACGTTGCGGGACTAAGGCGAGTCTAAAACCGAGCCAAATCAAATGGAGTTATTCAATGCGAAATAAAAAAAAAAATCAAACCCAATTTATTCTATCCCTCTTTAGGAATGGATCTTATCAATTCTTAAAATTCATAAGATCTATTTCGGAATAATAAAACTCAATAAAACATTTTTTTTTAAAAGAAAAGAGAAAAGAAAAAAATAAGGCAAGAGCCCTTCTTCTCGCTTCCCGCCTCTCTCTATATATATAAGATTCCCTCCCATTTCCTCTCGTTTCCCATCCTCAAAAAATTTGAAAGTCTCTCCTTCTCCGCAGAGCGAAAGAACTTCATTGCCGATCGTCACGCTCCATCGTCGAGGACGATTTCGTTTCTCAGGTGAGTTCCGCGGTTTCAATTTCGTTCACCTGATTCTTGTCGTTGAAGTGAACTTTGGAGTCGACCTTGTTTGTTCGGTCTCTGTTCTGAAGTCGAAATAGAATGCAAATCATTCGACGCATCTATAGCTGTAAATCTCTCTGAATATTGGTGTTAAGTTACTCTGAATACTGCTCAGCGGATTAGATCGATTTCGGTTTGGTTGCTCAGTTTAGCTCGATTTTCCTGGAACATCACTGCGAATCCATTCGTGTTTTTACATCTCAACCTTTCTAGTGAATTCATTCTGATTTTTCTGTGCATAAGATAAAGGAGTAATTTTTGCTACAGTTCGAACATGATATGTCTAATTCACCTCTTTGCCGTAGGTCTTCTAATCATACAAGAGCAATTCAGCTTGTGTTTATGTTATGCGACATTCGAATTGCACCATGGCATGGCATGTCTGTTTTCCACGTATTGGTGACATGCAGCAATTAAGAACGAGTATCCTAAGCTAAATTCGTCAATAATCGCTATTGGAACACTAGATTGTCATAAATCTAGGAAATGCTTTTGTCCTGACATTCTGCATCCACCAACGTATGGTTAACACGATGGCCTGTTGTTTTCATGTTCTTTCTCCGAACTATTCTCATTTTTTTTTCGGTTTGCAGTTATTTCTCAGGGAAAAAGCTACAGGATGCAGGAATCCACACTTGCAATAATGTGAAAAAGCTACGAGATTCGGGATCCACCACTTGCAGTAAAGCTATTGCAACTTGTGGATGCCAGAGTCTCTTAGCTTTTGCACCTCTCCAGCATTTATTCCCCGAGAAATGCTTGATGATGCATACAAAGTAGATAACTGATCTTCAGTTTTGAGAATTAAGTTGAGGTTCCTTTTCTTATTTGGCTAAGGTGATTTCTTTTTTCTTTTTTTTTCTTTTTTTGTAGCACTTTACTGGAATCAAAGGTTTATCTGAAGCAAAAGTTGACAAGATATGCGAAGCAGCTGAAAAGATAGTGGTTAGAGCTTAAATTACTTGTTATTCTGAGATGGTGGCTGCAATCAATTGGAACTTCTATACGCATCTCACGTTAACTTCCCTTTGTTTTCATCAGAATTTTGGTTATATTACTGGAAGTGACGCTCTGCTCGGAGTATGTTCTTAATTTTACAAACTAAATTGGTTCGGAAGACCTGAATGAGTCATTGACCCTTGAAATAAAGCCTGCAAATTAGCATTTGGACTGCAGAAAGCTGCACTTGCTCTAAACACTATTGACCTCACAGCACAAAGTACTTTTAATGTCTTCATTTCCAGAGAAAGTCGGTTGTTCGCATCACAACTGGAAGCCAAGCCCTTGATGAGCTTTTTAGGCGGTAATAGACTTTGTTTTGCAGATTGTGTATATTATTCTTCATGCGTTTCAACAAACACAACTTTTCCTGGTCTGGAAATGTTAATCAGGTGGTATTGAAACTCAGGCAATCATAGAAGCATTTGGCGAATTTCGGTGAAAAGCACAGCCCAACAACGTTGGCTTTGACGAACTTTTACTTGCTTTTGTTAGTTGGTTATCTCAGAAAATGCTGCTAACGTCACTTCAGGTCTGGGAAAACACGGCTTGCACATACCCTTTGTGTTTCTACTCAGGTTGGTCTGAATTTCATATTAGGTTTCCGTCCTTCACTTCTGTTGCGTTTTATGTTTCCTAGATTAACAACGCAAATATGAACATAGTGATTGAATTTCTAGTAAAGAATACAGCCATGGGTGATCTTGGCATCAGAACGTGCGGATTAGGTGATTCCGGAAGGATGGCACTGTCATTTTCTGTAATCTGCAGCCAGTATACTGGAATGCATAATAAGCAGTGGTTCAAACCAAGTAGAAAAAAGCCAGGAGAGCGTACTAGGTCATAACCAATCAGAAGCCTTAATCATTGTTAGACTTGGACTTGGGTTGATCATCAGTTGAATGTGATGCTTGAAGTACTCTACTTTATATGCAAATCCTACAACATTATTTTCCCCTCTTTCCGTCACTCATTATTAAAGGTAATCCTGTTCCATAAGATGATGATTTATGGTTTGTGGATTCCATTATCCTAACAATTTTTCCAACTGCCAACTCACATGAGAGGGGGGAATGACAAGGTAGCTTACATCGACACGGACGGAACTTTGTATCCTATTATAATCTGTCAGTCATTTTCTTGACCTCAGCAAAGCTGCTTTTGTTTCATACTCGGCTTACGTCCATGTAAGTGCATATGCACTTCTTAACTTGGTACACATGCAGTCGCCTTGATCGAATTGTACCAATAGCCGAAAGATTTGGCATGGATCCTGGTGCCGTCCTAGATAATGTAAGCAATGCTTTCTACACTGGTGGCAATTCTTCCTTCTTTTCTGGCTAATCTACTTGCTGTAATCTAGTCTTTCCATGAATTTGAAGATCATTTATGCCCGTGCCTATACTTATGAGCATCAGCACAACTTGCTTCTTGGTTTGGCTGCCAAAATGTCTGAAGAACCAATTAGGTTTCTGGTAAGATAGTGCTCGAAGATCAAACTGCACACATTTTGTGAGGTGTCGATGGTTGACCTTAGCTGAGTTATATCCTTCAGACTGTGGATCCAGTGATCGCGCTCTTTCGAGTGGATTTTACTGGCAGGGGAGAATTTTCAGAGCGTTAGGTCGATTCTGAAACCATCAAATCATGCGAGTAGTAATTTTTCAGCTCATCTGGTTTGACACTAATAGATTCCCAATTGCAGCAAAAATTGGCACAAATGCTCTCATGCTTACTTAAGATAGCTTAGGAATTTAACTTGGCAGTGTACATGACCAATCAAGGTGCCGCATCGCACCTCCTTTCTCCCACATAGTCATGCATCCACTAAAAGTTCTTATCCAATTTAGCCCTTTGATGGTTGCACTCTGAAAAATAGCAATTTGGGGACTGCACTAAGCTCATACTACGTAGCTGATCCGGGCGGCGGTGTGTTCATATCAGACCCAAAGAAACCTCCAGGCAGGCATGTTCTGGCTCATGCAGCCACAATTCGGTTGATGTTTAGGAAAGGCAAAGGTGAGCAGCCCGTTTGCAAGGTGTTCAATGCCCCAAACCTACCCGAAGCTGAAGCTATATCCTTTTTGTGCCAGATCTTCCTCTAGTTACATACTTTATTGAAATTCGTGAGATCATACTGCAGAGACTAAGTAAAATATCTGTAAGTCTATATCAAAATCTGCGAGAAAGTCGATACTGAGTCTACATATAGATAGGTGGAGACCTGATTTAAGCATGATGCTCATAGTATACTTGATGTTGTATGGAGATCTATGAACACGTTGAATACCAAATTTGTGCAGAGGAATTAAACAAAAAGAAGTGGGTATCTAGAATTTTTCAAAACCATCACTTTTGTCAGAAATTTTAGCAAGAGCTCACATGTCAATAAGATGAGATTGAGATTTATTTTATCTATGTTGAACTTGACAGGCACACGTTTTTCAGGTAACACCAGGGGGCATAGCCGATGCAAAGGACTAAAGAGGTCTCTCCAACCAAGAAGGCCAGGCGAAGTACTTTTTTTTTTTCTTTTGAATCTGCAATTTGATATTAGCTATCGTATTGACAGCTTTCTCTATCTTCTTTCATATTAAGTTTGTATGGGCATGTGTCAAGTTCCCTTTGACTGCTTAAAAATTGCACAGGAGTTTGCTGCTTTGGCCTTAATACCTAACTTGCCATATTGTCTATTATTAAAGTTCAGATGACCCTTCACAAGGCGTTGTGTAAACTTGATTTCCATGTGAGGACCAGCATGCTCCAAGTTATCATGGTTCACATTTGCCCACATATAACAATGTCGTCCCGGCCTAATTTACTAGTAGAGATAAAAATTACACAGTAGACATCTAAGTAAAAAAAACACGACATTGAATAGACTCTCTGCATGATGGCTAAATGAAATGCTAGAAAGATATTATTGCACATAGCATGATCAGGTTTTGTAAAGGCTTGGTCCTATAAGCAACATATACAGCTGGATAAAACATTGTTATCTCAAATTCTCAACATAAAGCAACCGACCATTAGAGCTGAAAATTGTTAATGTATGAGAAAGGGTGACTACTGGGTCATAAGCAACGGGAGGCCATTCAATACCTAACGGCCTGGCCGTAAAAGGGCCAGAAACCATATGACTCGGTAGTGTGTGGACTAGTTCGCAGCACTTCCAACTCTAGGCATGTTGGACTCCTTCTTAGTCTTCGCATCCACTTTGAACGTGGCGCCACACGCTTGGCCAGAGCTGTCCACCCTAGGAACCGGCTTCACCTCATTCGGTGGGTGCTCATAACTTCTCAAACTTCTGGAGCAGGTAAAGAAGCATCCTGAGTAAAAAAGAAGGCAACGTTAAAAGGTGAACGCGATTTGGAGCTGGAAAACCATCGGAAGAGCAACATTGTAGGTGAAAATGCACATGTCAAAACATGCATACAGATAAAGAATACCATTTTAACCTTAGATTAAAAATTTAGGTTTGAAACCAATTTTTTCCAATATGTTGTTGGGTAACAACATAACATTCTCCTCTGAACTCTGCTTAATATCAGCAGAGCTCATCCATTCTTACTTTTCACATTCCAATGCTCGGAGGAAACTCCAGTGATGCTGCATTAATGATCCGTGCAAATAATTACCTTTACGAAATGGTGCAACAATTTCCCATAGCCCTTCTTCATGACTTCTACATCGTCTGAGAGAACAAGATTGCCTTTGGAATCACTTCCCCAGAAGAAAGGGAAAACTTTTGTCAACATCCTGTATGATTCGCCTTAGTGGCTGGTTTTCAGATATTTATGTGAAATATCTCCACGAGGAAAATCAGTTTATACTAAGCATTGAATTAAGGAAATTGACTTCAGATGGAAGAATGAATTGCGGCAGTTAGCAAATGAAAGTGAATGTGGATCGATTTTACTTCATTGGATCTTAACCCAATCAATCTTGATGAGTGCGATTTCTTGGATGAGGGGCCAAGAGTTGCAGGTGAGTTTTGATCATCCATCTTTCAGAATCTCGCATCTACATATGTGCAATTGTTGGAGGGAGGGAGGGAGGCCATCCTCTGGCAATCACCTCAACTTCGGGCAATCTTCAATCCATAAATGTTGGAGAGAGGAGAGACAGTTGTGAAGACTGCTTGATAGTCTTTCCACGTTCCTCGTATCTGTCAAGTTAAGAGAGGTTAGAGAAGAAGGAAAGAGAAGACTCCACACATCCTCGTCCTCGGAAGGAAACCACACCTTCTCTCTGAATTTGTTTCCAGAGAAAGTCGGTTGTTCGCATCACAACTGGAAGCCAAGCCCTCGATGAACTTTTAGGCGGTAATAGACTTTCTTTTACAGATTGTGTATATTGTTTTTCATTTGTTTCAACAAAAACAACTTTCTCTGGTTTGGCAATGTTAAACAGGTGGTATTGAATCTCTGACAATTACAGAAGCATTTGGTGAACTTCGATGAGAAGCACAGTCCAACAACGTTACCTTTGATGAACTTTTACTTGCTTTTGTTAGTTGGTTTCCCACAAACTCGTGCATCCGTTAGAAGATCTTATCCCATTTAGCCCTTTGATGGTTGCTCACTGAAAGACAGCAATTTGGGGACGGCACTAAGCTCATACTGATTCGTGCAAACTAGTGATACATAGAGTAGCTGCAGTCCGTGAGTTAGGAAGAAGATAATTTTTTGACGACTCTGTCTTTGATTTGTTTGTTTCGGTCGGAGCTGATCCAGGCGGCGGTGTATTCATATTAGACCCGAAAGAAACCTGCAGGTGGGCATGTTCTGGCTCTTGCAGCCACAATTAGGTTGATGTTTAGGAAAGGCAAAGGTGAGCAGCACGTCTGCAAGGTTTTCGATGGCCCAAACCTACCTGAAGCTGAAGCTATATCCCTTTTGCGCCAGATCTTCGTCTAGCTGTATACTTTACTCCATTGAATTTTACCCGATTATATTGCGTAGACCAGGTAAAATATCTAGGAATTTATATCAAAATATGTGAGAAAGTCGATACCGAATCTTCATATGGATAGGTGGAGTCTTGATTTAAGCATGATATTTACAATATACCTAATGTTGAATGGAGATCGATGAACGTGTCAAATATGAATATTGTGTGGAGGAATTAAATAAGAAAGTGGATGTCGAGAATACTTCTAAGCAGGACTAGTTGACTAGCTGTGCAGCTTGTGCTATGTATACGATGCACATCTATCAATACCATCACTTAATTTCACTCAGAAAATTTAGCGAGAGCTCATCATGTCAATAAGAGAAGACTGAGACTTGTTCCATGTGTTAACACCAGGAGGCATGGCCACTGCAAACGACTAAAGAGGTCCCTGCAAGCAGAACAATAAGATCAAGCACTAAAAATGATGATGAAAGAGGGCGCCATGTCTGGACGGGCGGGCGGAATGGATGAGCAAAGGGTGCCATGGACTGAGGAAGATCCCGAGTCTCATCTAAGACAACTAAATGCACCCCGAGGTTCTGCCGAGGAACTGGGGGACCTTCTTGAGCACAGGATAGGCAATTGAGAGATAGAGCTAGCCTATTCCCTTTTTTGTTGATCTGCAATTTGATATTAGCTGAGTATTGACAGCTTCCTTCTATCTTCTTTTTCCTATTAAGTTTGTATCGGCACGTGTCAAGTTCCCGTTGACATCTTAAAAATTGCAAGATCGACTGCTGCTTTAGCCCTAATCTATAACATGCTATCATTGTCTGTTATCGAAGTTCAGATGATCCTTCATAATGCGTCGGGTTAACTCGATTTCCATATGAGAACCAGCATGCTCCAAGTTATTTTGGTCCACTTTTTTCCTCATTTAACAACTAGTAGAGATAACAGCATTACAATAGACATCTAATTCGAAAAAACGTAACATAAGAAAAATTGCATGATAGCTAACTGAATTGCCAGAAAGATATTATTGCACATGATCAGGTTCTTTAAAGGCTTGGTTTTATAAAAAAACATGTACAGCTGCATAAAACGTCATCTCAAACTCTCAACATAGAGCAACCGACCATTAGAGCTGAAAATTGTCAATATATGAGAAAGGGTGACTGGGTTATAAGCAATAGAAGGCCATTCAATAACTAATGGCCTGGCCAAAAAAGGGCCATAAACCATAAGACTCAGTAGTGCGAGGACCAGTTCGCAGCACTCCCAACTCTAGGCATGCTGGACTCCTTCTTAGACTCCGCATCCACTTTCAATGTTGCACTGCACACTTGGCCAAGCTGTCCACCCTAGGAACCGGCTTCACCTCATTCAGTGGGTGCTCATATCTCCTCAAAACCTCCAGAGCTAGTAAAGAAGCATCCTGAGTGGAAAAGAAGGCAATATTTAGAGGTGAACAGTTTGGTGCTCGAAAACCATTGGAAGAGCAACATTGTAGGTGAAAATGCACACGTCAAAACACGCATATAGATAAAGATTGCCACTTTAACCCTAGATCAACAAGTTAGATTTGAAACCAATTTTTCCAACTCATGCCAAAGCTTATGCATCTTTACTTCCTATAAGTCTTCCAATATGTTGTTACCCAACAATGCAACATTCTCCTGTGAACTCTGCTTAATATCAGCAGAGCTCATCCATCCTTACTTTTCACATTTCAATGTGCGGAGTAAACTCCAGTGAAGCTGTATCAATAATCCCTGAAAATGATTACCTTTCGAGAATGGTGCAAAGGATTTCCCACAGCCCTTCTTCACAACTTTTGCATCATCCGAGAGGACAAGATTACCTTAAGAATCACTTCCCCAGAAGAAAGGAACACTTCCATCAACATCCTGCATGATTAAGACAATAGAAACGATTAGATAGATCACAGGTGGAGGGAGAGATTGAGAGAGATATTCCAGAACGAAACCAATGAATAAAGTCCAACAAAAATCAGTTTGATCTAACCATTGCCTCTCTAAACAATGAAATCAAGAATCTTTGTTTTTTTAGAGCGACCGTTACTATTCTTTTTTCTAAAGCTACCATTATCAAGAGATGGACTGGGTATTCAAATAGAAGAAAGATGAACTTTAATTTTTGACCAGGCAATCAGTTTTTAAAAGGGTTTTGATCTGCAAGTTCATTCGTAATTTAGCTGTTAAATTCGCATATTCAAAACCTCTGTTTTCAATCTATTCTTCCATCTACACAATAAGTGTTATAAGAAGAAAGAAAGCTTCTTATTTTGAATATGACCTGAAAATGTTGAAAGGATATTATCTAACCAATTCACATACAGAATTTCATTATAGTATTTTTTGGCTAGGGACGGCCTACGATATAGTTACTAAAAGCAATTCTGTACTTGAGTTGAAAGTACAAATTTTTTGTTGATCATGAAAATATTATCAAAATTAATTCTCCTGAACAGTGCCAAACAACGAAAATGGGGAAAATATCTTCGTACAGCTAATTTCTCATAAATTATACTAGGACTGCAATCCAGACTCAGTTTTTAAGCTATTGGCAAATGATACTGCATATTCAATGTCAAAAACTTAGACTCGTCCTTCTGCGAACCCTAATAAGATGACACACGTGGGCTGCTGTAAATATGAGTACATCCTTTATATCAGCAGCAATCGTCTCCTCGTCCTCTTTGGTTTTCTCTTTGTAGCTAAGCCTCATTATATGTTTTGTAAGGTACCGTGACCCCATTGAACCACTCTTGGATGATTAAAAGAACTAAACTCGCCTGATTCAACGAGGACTGAAGTATCTTCTTATGATCCAGGAAATTCCCATGGAAAGGTGCCACCTTGCCTTGAGAAACCACCCAGAGCTCGTCCATGCTTCCAGATATTACATGCCCATTATGACTAACCTGCCAATCAAGGTGAAAGAGGGCTATTATATGTGAAGACGATCGATCGTTGGTCAAATTGAAGTATTTAGGCAAGAAAATCAATCTCACCATCATAATTCCTCCTTGGAACAAGACCAGACCTTGAATGAGCACCTCAACTGCATTCAAATCCTGCAGTTTGGGATAGTAAAAAACGCAGAATCATACTGATCAACCACCCTTAGACAAGAAACTAGCAATTTACAAAGATAACACTTTAGTATTCACTGGTCATTAAACAGAACTTAAAGTCCACATTTATAAACAAAGAGATTTCCGCATAAATTATGTGCAAAGCCCAATACTACCCATAGGCACAGATATCTGAACTACTCGGTATTATAAATTTCTGTAATACAAAAACACTGATGAGGCTAGCATAACTATTCTATTCCCAATATTTTGCAAGTTGGAACAATTACATTGGTTTCTATTCCATTATAAGTTAGATGTATGGTGACGGAGGCTCCCTGAAGCTGTGATCACTGATTGCTTTTTCTGTATTTTCAATGTAAAGACCATGTTCCAATAAGTTCAATTAGTGCAAGACCATAACAAGCTAACCGAAATAGTAACATAAGTCACAAGGTGGAGAAAAATGAGTTAAACTTACCAGATGATTGGATGGCTCGTCGAGCAAAATGCAACTCTGGTCTTCTGACCACCTATTTATATGGTCAAAGCACCATGTTATATGTGCAATGACATCCCAAAAGCCTCAGAGAAAGTACAGAGTGAACCGCAATTCAGATTACAAATTAACTAACCTCTAATAGAGCTTCACAATGTCATACGAAAATTGCTTCAACAAAAAATTTACATATCCAACAGTAGCAGAGAGGGAGGAGATGTATCAGACAAGGTATACATTGGTTGAAGTGCAAGATTTCCAGTTCCACCAAAGGAACACAAGTGAGCTTGAAGCTTTTGTTCCGGAACTCCCTGCAGGAAGAATGCCACATAAGAAGGTAATTTCAGATAAAATGACATAATGTATGACAAAATCTTATTCCGCGGCGGAGTAAACACAAACAACTGATACTTTAAAGAACTGAATAGATTTGCCTCAAGGGTCACCGCTGACAATGCAAACACAGAGGCAGGCAGCATATCGTTACAATCTCAACCAAATAAGCATGAGTATATTGGCTAAAAATTTCTAGCAAGCTGTAATTGATAGTTCCTAACCCAACAGAGATGAGGACCCAAATGGAAGGTGGTTTATGAATATCGATCCTATCATGAATTGGAGTTGTATTGAAAGCTTGGAGCCATGAGCTGCCCCAGATAGACTGCTTGATACTACGAAGGATCATCGTCAACTAAAAGAAGGTTCTCGATGATAAAGAAAACCATTAAAAAAAAAAAAACAGCATCCCCTTTCGTCACAATCATATCACAGCTTCCACATAACTAATCCTGTTTTTAGATTTTGAGAGAGATTATTCTTATGTAGATCAGAATCACTAGAAGAAAATTTAGAACATATCAATGCACCAAATAAAATTGAAGTGCAGAAGCGAAATCGATGCGTTCAAGACCAAAGGACTTACCCGAACCCATAGAAATCTGACCGTAGATGGAAGAAGGAACCGCGGCAGTCAGCAAATGAAAGCGAAAGTGGATCGATTTCACTTCATTGGATCTGAATCCCCAATCAATGCGGATGGTCAGGGATTTCTTGGATTTCCGGAAATTCATGTGAGACTTCTCCACGGGAAAGTATCAGTTTGTGTTGAGCATCGAATCGAGGAAGCAGAAATGGAAATCGATGCCTCCAAAAACCATAAACTCACCCGAACACTAGAAAACCCACTGTGCATGGCCGAATCAATTCACTGGATCCGATCGTCATCAATGCCGATGTAAGGGATGTCTTGGATGAGGGGCCAACAGTCGCCACCGAGGTTTGAGCATCGGTCTTTCAGAATCTCGCATTCATATATCTCCAATCGTTGGAGGGAGGGAGGGAGGCCATCCTCTGGCAAGTACCTCAACGTGGGGCAATCTCCGATCCGTAAAAATATGAGAGAGGAGAGGCGGTTGCGAAGACCGCTCGACAGTCTTTCCACGTTCTTCATCTCTCCAATATCAAGAGTGGTTAGAGAGGAAGGGAAGAGAAGACTCCACGCATCCTCCTCCTCGTTCTCCTCCGAAGGAAACCGCACCTTCTCTCCCTCCCCTCCCATGCTTATTCCGTCAATTACCAGATAGTCGAGGGAAGTGAGCATGTGTAGGCCCCATTCTCTCATTGGCTGCTTCAGGTTCTCACACCCCCAAAGGCAAAACGACCGCAAATTTGGAGGCAAATCCCCTTTGGGGAAGGATTTGATATTTTCACAGCACGTAATCCATAGAAACCTGAGGGAAGTAAGACGATGCCACTCATTTGGCAAGAACTTTATCTTCGGGCACATAGAAAGTTTAAGGCTCGATAGGGACATGGGAAGGGGAGGAAAGTCCTCCACCTCCAATTCTGGACAGCAATTTATATCCAATTCAGTGAGATTTTTACAGCTGGCAATGTCACAGTTGGCGATAGACTTTATCTTCGGACATTCACTGAGAGCGAAATGTGACAGGGTGAGGGGAAGGGGAGGGAAGTCCTCTATCTCCAGTGCTGGACAATTAAATATGCTCAAACGAGTGAGATGGGCGAGCGTGTGAAGACACTGCGGTAGGCTTCCAAGATTCTTACAGGAGCCAATATCCAAAGATTTCAGTGATTCTACTACGGCGATTTCTTCTAGCGACTCCAGTCCCTCGCACTCCCGAATATAAAGTTCCCTCAGAGCAGCAAGTCCACCCTCGGCAAACGGAAAGGATATCCGAGAATCCTGATTCCTAATCCACAGATATTCAAGTTGTGATATCGTGTCATTGCTATCAGGGTCATCTTGAGGAATGGTTAGTCCCATGATTTTTGGACAATTCGAAATGCTCAAACGTCTAAGTGCATGCATCTTGGTTGGAAGCCTTTCTAAACTCGTGCAATTCGTCAATACCATCCTTTCAAGGTTGCACAACAGCTCTATCTCTCCTTCTTCCGCCACAAATGATGTGAATCGTGGACAATTTTTGATGACTATACTCTCGAGGCAAGTAAGTTTTCGCGTTTCATTACCATCTTGCCACAGGTAGGTTAGCTTGCCACAGTCTCCTATATCGAGCTCCTTCAACTTATGCATACAGCCCATAAACCCTGGATCAAAGCAAACAAGCTCCGCAAGATTTTCAATTTTCAATATGGTTAGAGAAGTTAGGTTGACGAAACTCTTTAAGATCTCCCTGTTGCAATCCTCAAAATATAACTCATGGAGAGATGGAAGACAAACCACACTGGTTGAGTCATTCAAACGCGGGCAATGACGAATTTTGAGCTCTAAGAGATGATCAAGTTGATAAGGCAATGTCCCTGTCAACTCAGGACAGCTCTGGACAACAAGATGTCGAAGACAGGAGAATGGTACTTTGTTTTCTTGGCCTCTGGCATAACGAGACCAATCTTTCCATACCGACATCCGATCAAACTTCAAAATTGTTAAGGATGGAAAAGGGCGTTCAATTCCGTAAAATTCAGAGCCTATCATGCTTACTGTATTTAAACCTTCAAGAGATAATTCTCTAAGTGAAGGTAGTTGTCCAAGGGATGGCAGCAATTTAACATTACGACAGCCACGCAAGCACAAAGACACTATCTTAAAGTAAGATGGATCACCTAACCATGACGGGAATAGTCCACCACCGTAGTACGAGATAGTGAGATTTTCAAGATTAGTGTGAGGTCGTAGGGCGCGAAGCACGGGTGCTTCGAGCTCATCATTCCGGAGATTTTCAAAATCTTCATCCCAAAGCAAGATTAAGTTGCTGAGGCCCTCCTTTCCCAACAGATTAGCATCTCTAACTTCTTCCACCTTTTGCAATTCAGATACAATTAATCCTCCCTGAAGATGCGGCAAGTTCTTTAACTCCTTTAACTGTGACCCTTTCTCTGGTGCTACCACAAACTTGGACAAGATAATAAGATTCTTCAAATTACCAATACTCAATGGCATCTCTTTTAGACTCTCTGTATCTCTAATGTCAAGAAACTGTAAGCTGACCAAATTTGTGATATCCGGAGGCAACATAGAAAGGCGCCGACAACCTTTTAAGATCAAAGCTTGTAATTTGCACATGGCGCAAATTGACTCAGGTAGCCTTATGATGCTAGTGTATGAGAGATTAAGATATCGGAGATGTTTTAAATCAGTAACACAATCCGGTACCTCTATGATGTCACAATAACATAATGATAACACCCGCAAGTACTTTGAGTTTGTTAGCAACTCATGCAGCACCTTTTTGGAAATATAGATTATTCTTCTGCCATAATCAAATTGAGCAGTCAGTAGCGTTAAACTTCTTAGTACCTTCATTCTAGCAAATGCTCTCAAGCTTCTTGATGTAACAAACCCCGATGAGATGAATGATGCATAGCGAGCTTTCTCTTCAAGAGAGGCATTATCTTCATCACCCACTAGCTGAGACTCGCTAGAGGTAAAGCATGTCACATCCGCAATTGACTTTGCCAGGTCATTCAAAAGATCGTGCATCGAAAACTTGGATGTGTCAACACTGGATTGTTGAAAAAAGGATCTAGATACTAACTCATCGAAGTAATTGCATCCTAATTTCAAGATATTCTCTTTTGCTTTCCGTCCATCTAAGAAGCCCTCTGCTATCCATAAGAGTGCCACATCATCCCTCTCAAATTCGTAGTCCTTTGGAAATACTGCGCAATACGCAAAACATCTCTTTAGATAAGAAGGAAGATGCACATAGCTCAATTTCAAAGCTGGAAGAACCTCATCATTTTCTCCCATGGCTACATCCCAAATTCTATTTTTTAAGATAGCTTCCCATTCGTCGGGATTCTCTTTATTACGTAGGAGACCGCCCAATATCTTCGCTGCCAAAGGTAAACCTCTACATTTTTCAGCTATTTTCTTGCCAATTGTTTCAAGATTTGGGTGCCTCTCAAAATTTCTTGCTCCCAGAGCATGATAGGATAATAAGCTAGTACAGCTATTAATGGACAACTCCTTCAAAGGATATGGCGAAGCTCCTGTTATGGAAACAACAGAACGGTTGCGCGTCGTGATGATGATCTTGCTTCCCTTAGCCCCTGCTTCAAATGGCTTTAAGAGGGATGTCCATTCACCGTACTTCTCATTCCAAACATCATCTAAAACCATAAGAAACTTCTTCCCAGACAAATCATCTTTCAACTTAACTTGAAGCCAGTTAAGATCTTTGTCCTCGCAGGGCGATTTGCTGATCAACTGCAAAATAGTCTTCGTTATGTCGAGAACATCAAAAACATCCGAAACGCAGACCCATGCTCTCCTCTCGAAATAGCTGTTCACTCTAGGATCATTATACAGCCGTTGAGCCAAGGCTGTCTTTCCAACACCACCCATCCCAACTATGGGAATTATGCTCAGAGTAGCATCAGAATTTTGGACGTCACTTATCAATAGTTCGAGTACCTGTGCCTCTTCCTCCTTCCTACCGAAAAACTGAAGCTCCGGCAAAGAAGTGCTGGGGAGCCTTTTGTTGGTGTAGTTGGATCTGTCCACAGCATTCTCTCTCAAGCTTAGATGAGCCTTCCTGGTGAGAATCTTTTCCAACCTGCCATTAATCTCTTGTACCTTGGTCTCAGACACGTGCGAGCATGATTGGTTAAAGAAAGAGAACTTCCTTTTCAACTGACCTCTGCTTGTGCTGGATTCTGCCTCCGACTTGGCCTTAGTGGCTTCGATATCGAACTCATCGAGCAAGTCTTCCATGTCATAGGCCAAGTCCCTAACATCATCCAGCCACTGCTTCACTAGACGGTCACCACTCAGTTGCTTGTCCTGTGCACCATCTAGCACAGCATTGATTGTTTCCAGCATCCCCTTCCACTCATCAAGGGCTTTGCTGATTCCTTCTCGCTGCGCATAGTCCAACGTCAAAGAAGTCAACTTGTCGAACAAGACCTGAAAGAAGGAACCCAAAAAGATCTCTCCAATGGCCATGGGTGAATTAGTCACTGTAGAGAACAACAAGGGTTACGGGGAAGCAAAGTGATGATGAGCTAACAGAGAGAGAGAGAAAACTATAAAGTCCAGGAAGACCAAGACTTTCACCTACCAAAAAGATCAAACAAAAATCAGAGGTGAGAGAAATCAAAATAAATATTCGTTTTGTCCACAAGTGCTTGTTTCTTAATATTTGGAGAATATCCCCAGAGACTTTACTGTATATCATTTGCCTTTTTGTCCTGAAAGTGAAGAAAAAGTGAAACAGAGCTAATGGGAAAGAAACTTCAATAGATTCGAGGAAGACCAAGACTTTGCAGGCCGAAAATTGGAGTTTGTTGCTTCACATTTTTGACATCCCTCCTCTTTCATCCCCATGGGAATGTCTCTTTTTCCTTTACCAGTAGAACTTCCACGTGTGTCTTGCTTAAAACTAATGATCCTATAACTCTCGTCCAACTCTTTTCATGTTCATTCATATTGTGATTCTTAAGTCATTAATCTCTGTTCTTGTCTATTATAATTATGTCTAGATTTTCATATATCTTTTCAAATTTAAGTTCAATAAAAGAGGAAAACGCAAAGAGAGAAACAAAAAAGAAGAAACAGCAAAAAAAGAAAAAAAGAAAAAAAAATGCAGGAATGAAACCAGCGAGAGCACCACCGTCCCATGGCCATTACCGCACCGTTGCCGTCAGCACCGCTGCTAGGGCGACATTTCCAATGGCGCCACCTTATAGTCACCTTCGTAGACAATATTTTTCTTGAGATGTTTTACTTAGAGCGGTTTAGGAGTCAGGGATGATGATATCGTAAGTACCTAAGCTTTTGTTCATTTTACAATCGAGAACCTACACTTTTTGTTTGTTCAATCAAGTACCTCAATTTTTCGAATTTGGCTCACTTTAAGGCATCCATTAAATCAATTGCCGTATCGTGTGATTTTGCTGGCATGACTCATTTACCCAAACAAAAGTTAAGTATAATAGCTTAATGTGGCTCGCTTACCACCCTGGAGATTGGATGATGAGGAGAGAGTGTGTGTGTGTGTTGAGTTAGACGATCTAAACCGTCTAATATGTCTACTTACGCGACAGCATCTCAATATACAAGATCGGATGCCAACATGGACAATTTATGACAATTTAACAGTGTTAGCATCCTGTCAACATTTTTCGTCCGCAATTCTAATGGAAGCCTTGACACATATTTGAAATGTTGATGTAATTGATTGAACGAAAAAAAAACTTTAGAGATTTGATTACGAAAAAGAGTAATAGTTTGCATACTTGTACGAGGATTTGTCTAAATTCAAATCTCAAAGGTACTTTTGTTTACGCGATATTTATTCTACAAACTCATCCTCTTGATTCATTGCTCGGTCTCACCTTAATAATTTTCTTTAGTAAGAATATTCATTCTTTCATGTGAAGGAGAACAGGAGATAGTGTTGTTAATTTCAAGTGCCACAAGATTTCAGTGGCTAAATGGCGAGCAGATTGGGAGACTACAAAGTTCGATCATAAAAATTTGAGCTGTATGCTCGATCTATTTTTGTGGATTATCAAACATTTTATTGAAGATAGACTTTTTCTTTGTCCTTGATTTTCTTTTGGTTGGACATTATGTTAATAATATTATCATTAGATGTAATTGTACGGGCAAACATAATATAAAACTTTACCGAGATTTCTTAATGAAATGAAACTGCCTAAATAATATTTTTTGTAGATAATTTGTTCCAACTCTTTGAGAGACGGATCGATATTGTCTTGAACGTCTGTTCTGGCTCACGAGAGACAAAATTGATACCACAAGGACCATACCGGACGTCAATGTAAATAGTTAACGGTTACTTAGCGTTGGTGTCATATCGACATTTTTTGTTCGCGATTTCAATGGTGGTCTCATGTTGACCCACATTTGAAATGTCGAGATAATTGATTGAACGGAAAAAAAAAACCTTTAGATACTTGATTACCAGCACACAGGCAAGAAATTTGATGCACCTCAGTATCTGGTTTTATTTCATTCAATTTGAATATCTTTGGAAGCCATAGATATAAGAATGAAATTGATGGGGGTTCCTTTTATGGAGTTTTTGCTTCAACCACTCGCATGTAAAATCGAATAAGTGGCTCCTCTTGAATGCAAATGCTTGAAATAAGGCAAAATCAAATTGTGTATTTTTTTTATATGCCAAGAAATATTCTCTGATTTTCTTTGTCATGTATTACTGCTAGGCGAATATAAATGATAGTTGTAAAGTCATATACACTTATCAAAAGTATTGAAGTAGTAACGATGTCGTCCATTTTATTTTGGTGCTTTTCACTGGATTTATGGTAAGTCATATATATATTTTTTAACTTTTAGTAGTCAATTAGATTCAATTGATACAAAAAAGAAAACCGGAAATTCGTACTGCTTGCAGTTGAGGCCTCTACGGAACAAATTAGATTAGTGCATTTGACGATTTTAATTTTGTTGTAGGTAATTATGTTCGGTTCAAGTATGCCGAGTTCTAAGAGTTGAGTAATATTTGGTAACAATCAACCACAGAAACAGCTCATTATATTCTAATTCCTAATATTTAATCACATGTAATCTGAAAATATGTGCACAATATTCATATGCCTAGGTTTGTGCGTAGCGCGCGGATGAACATTAGTAATCTAAGATAGTTTCATATTTCATAATTAATTGACCTCATTAATTGGGTTCAAATGTAAATAGGTTTTAGATTAAATCATCCGTTTTTTTTCCTGTTTTTCTATTAATGACTTTTAGGAAAGGGAAAGTAAATAATTAATAGGGCTCATTAACGAGGAGTGATCAACTTTATATACCGGTAGAGTACCCATGCTACGCATCGGCTTACGATCAGTGCGTACGTATTTTTTAAAATTGAATCTATCAATTTAGGAACTCATGAGCAACAGTTGAAATTGTCCAGAACTTATTAAATTTTTCCTTTCTTTTCGTTTAGTTCTATCTTTTTGAAAGCAGAAGTGAGCTAACGGAGAGAGAAAACCATTTAGTCGAGGAAGACCAAGACTTTCCACCTACCAAAAACATTAAAGAAAGACCGAGACTTTCAAGGATGCACATCAGTGGTTAGAGAAATCAACCTAAAATACTTCCGAGGATTTTAAAGGCCAGGAAGACCAAGACTTTCGCCTACCAGAAACATTAAACAAAGACCAAGACTTTCACCTGCCACCAAGACTTTCAAGGATGCTCTTCGGTGGTTAGAGGAATCAAAATAAAATAGTTTTTCGTGCTTGTCTGGTAATGTTAGAGATTATCTTCAGATATTTGTAGTTTCCACAATCATATATTCTCAGGAAGACCAAGACTTCTGGATATACAACTACAAGTCATCAGATGGCTAACTTTGTCTGTTCGATAAGGCAAATGCTAACTTTGTTTGTTCGTCCACTTTGAAGGAGGAATCGAGGAACTTGCTATATTTCCACAATATATTCAAATTATTTCAGTAAATTATTTTCTTAAACATATGCGAATCTTTAGCACTGTAACTGCCATGTAAAGCCCTACATTGATTGCATATTCACGAATAAAGCAGAAAACAAAGACATTGAAATCACAAGCATACCAAGAATATATGGAAAAACTATGCGTGCACTCGAAGTTGATTATTAAAGAAAAGTCACCTCTTATCCTCTGTTTTGGATGGTCACAAGAAAAAGGTCCTCCGTTTCAAACACAAGCCAAAAAGTCTCGATCTAAAACAGAGGACAAAAGTTGATTTTTCTTCGTATGACCAATTTAGAGTGCATGCAGATCATCGTTAAAAATTTATTACTCACGAGTGTTTTGTTGGCTTTTTTTTATGCATCCGTACATTCTCAATAACCTTATGGTTTCAATGTCTTTGTTTTATGACTTATTGGTGACATTCGATCAATGTAGGCTTTATAGTGCTAAAGATTCAGAGCAAGACTGGCAACAACGATCTACTGAAAGGTGCTGAGGTAGTAGTTGATGATAGAGAACCACTTGATAGGAGAATCTCCTTTGCACGATTTTCCTGTTTTTTCTTTTTTTTACTTTTATTGTTAGTTGGCGATGTCTGACCCTTTTTCTTGTCTAGCAATGAATGAAGCTAACCACAATTAATACGATTAACAAATAAGCATCTCTGTGCAACTTGCACCGATTGAAATAAATGTTAACGATCCACCTCACAATGGCATCTTACTTTCTATTTGCATCTACAAGTCATCAAAGACAGCTAACTTTGACTGTTCGATAAGGAGAACATAAACACATGCTTTGGGCTAACAAGAAAAAGAGCCGGGTACGCCAACGAATCCATGAAGCAAGTTGCTTAATTTTACTTCGGAAATAGTAAACGATTCACAAATCACCAACTAATCCATTAAGCAAGTTGCTTTGGGCTACCTTTTTCTTTTTAGAGGACCACGATTCTCCTATCAAGCGATTCACGATCATCAACAACTACTTTAGCACTCTTCAATAGATCATTGCCGCCCATTTTGCTATGAATTTTTAGCACTGTAACTGCCACATAAAAAGCCTATTACTTAAAAAAAAAACCAACAAAACACTTGGTAAGTTGATAATTTTTTATGAAGATATGGATGCCCTCTAAGTTGGTCATGTGAAGAAATATCACCTCTTATCCTCTTTCAAACGATAGCCAAAAGTCTTGATCGAGAGCAAAAGGAGAACAGTTGATTTATCTAACTTTTCATTGAGAAGACCAAGACTTTACTGGATGTCATGTTCTTCCTTTTGTCTAGAAAGTGAAGCAAAAGTGAAAAAGAGATAGTGGGGGAAGAAACTGTAATAAAATCCAGGAAGATCAAGACTCTCCAGGACGCAAATTGGTTTCATTGCTTCACTTTTCACATCCCTCCTCTTCCATCCCTATGTGAATGTCTCTTTTTCTATTACTAGTAGAATTTCCACACGTTACATGTCTTGCTTCAAATTAACAATACTATAAATTAGTATAAGAAGGAAAAGCTAAGAAGGAACCCAAAAAGATCTTTCAATGGCCATGGGTATATTAGTATTTGTGGAGACCTTCCAGGGTTATGGTGAAGCAAACTGATAATGAGGTAATGGAGAGAGAAAACTTTAAAGTCCAGGAAGACCAAGTCTTTCACCTAGCAAAAAGATCAAACAAAAACCAAGACCTTTAAGGATGCTTTCTGTCCACAAGTGCTCTATTCATGTAAATAAACCGTCAACTCAGGAAGGACCAAGACTTTGCTGGACATCACGTACCTTTTTGTCTAGAAAGTGAAGCAGAAGCGAAAGAGAGCAAATGAAAAAGACAGAGACTTTGCAGGACGCAAATTGGCATTATCACTTCACTTCTCACATCCTTCCTCTTCCATCCATCCCTATTTGAATGCCTTTGTTTTTCCATTATTAGTAGAATTTCGCCATGCGTTACATGCCATGCTTAAAATTGACTGTCACTATAATTTTCGTCCAACTCTTTTTATGCTTAATCGTACTGTGATTTTTCATTCAGTAATCTCTCTTGTACTTGTCTATTAGAATTATGTCTAGATTTCCATGTATCTTTTCAAATTTAAGTTCAATAAAAGAAAAAAAAAGCAAAGAGAAAAATAAAAAAGAAAAAACAGCAAAAACTTAATAAAGGAAGAAAAATAAAGCAAAAACGGGGCACGAGAGCGCACCACCGTCCCACGGCCACTGCCATGCCGTTGCCATCAGCACTGATGCTTATAGTCACCTTGAACCACATGGAAGTTCCAAATCACAACATAAAAACGACCAAAGGGGGGGCTGGGTTTGTGTAGAGATCCAATTTGGGCTGAGGGAATTAGTGCGATGGGCCCTCTCTACAAAATCCGCGGTTCGCGTTCCTAGAACAGTAAGCTAAGTAAATTCGTTGCATTTGGGCCAATAGAATGATGTTATTCTTAGAGCGGTTTAGGAGTTAAATAATGATGACTTCGTAAGTACCTAAGCTCTTGTTATATGATTTTGCTAACGTGACTCGCTTACTTAGCAAAATTTAAACATGATAGCTGACGTGGCTCCTTACCCTATAGATTGAGTGATGAGAGAAAAAGTGTGTTGATTTAGACAATCTTGGCGTCTAATATATCTCGGCTGACGTGGTAGCATCTCAAAATACCATATCAGACGCAAATATAGATAGTTAACGACTATTTAACAGCATTAGTATCATATCAACGTTTTTTGGGCTGAGGGAATTAGTGCGATGGGCCCTCTCTACAAAATCCGCGGCCTGGTTCGCGTTCCTAGAACAGTAAGCTAAGTAAATTCGTTGCATTTGGGCCAATAGAATGATGTTATTCTTAGAGCGGTTTAGGAGTTAAATAATGATGACTTCATAAGTACCTAAGCTCTTGTTATATGATTTTGCTAACGTGACTCGCTTACTTAGCAAAATTTAAACATGATAGCTGACGTGGCTCCTTACCCTATAGATTGAGTGATGAGGAGAGAAAAAGTGTGTTGATTTAGACAATCTTGGCGTCTAATATATCTCGGCTGACGTGGTAGCATCTCAAAATACCATATCAGACGCAAATATAGATAGTTAACGACTATTTAACAGCATTAGTATCATATCAATGTTTTTTGTCTGCAGCTTTAATGGTCTTGACCTACATTTGAAAAGTTGAGTAATTGACTAAACCAAAAAAAAATGTAGATACTTGATTACATAAAGGCTAATAATTCAGATACTTGTGCGTTGTTGTCCAAGAATTAATCATGCAATGATTGGTCTAGATTCAAATCTCAAATGCACTTATGATTACATGATATTTATTCTACAAGCTCATCCTCTCCATTCATTGCTTGGTCTTGCTTAATAATCTCTTTTAAAGATTTTTCATTATTTCTTGTGAAAGAGAATATTAAATAGTTTTGTTAATTTCAAGCCGTTGCAAAAAGATTTCAGTGGCTAAATGTCAAGCACATTTGGAGACTATAAAGTTCTCAATGTTGATTTCCTTCAGATTTTCTGGAATCAATCGATCGTAAAATATTGCTCTTGCCCTTTTTTCGGCCAATTCCATTGCTTTCTCTTGGATCTCCTTGCCCAAAACAAAAAGGTATATGCAGGCGGTGTGGCCAAAATCAGACCGAATCAGTATGACCACTGGTCCAAATTTTGTCTCTGCAGTGGTACAGAACTAGGCTTCTGGCTGCTGTTCACGTGGAGAGATTCTAGCACTCAACTCCACGGACCACCGCACTCCACTTTACCACCAAGGTCGAACGGTTCATGTGTTCACGGGCAATCAACAACATTATATATCTATAATCATTTGCTCATGAGATCATCACCGGTTCACCCGTAGTTCAACCGCTTGGACCGACTGAACCACAAACTGGCAACCCAAAACCGGCCCAAGTTGGAAACATTGGTGCAAAGCTCCAATCCCTGCTTAAAACATGTAGATATGACTATCTTATATGAATTGAGTTGTAATGCACGCAATACTTTTACCGTGTAACGGAAGATGATAGCAAGTTATTACAACAGATAGAGGTTCGGGTATTATAGAATTACTGTCATGGATGCTCTCCTCTCTCCCTCCTTGAGCATATATGAGATGCGGGAAAACCTTCGTAATGCTCCAAATGAGAGAGAATCCAGCAGATGCAAGCCCGCGTATCAAAACATGAACGCAATTCATGTTATGAGGTATAAGAAAAAATGCACATAAATATCATTTCCGCACCACCAAAAGCTATGGAAAGCCAACTATTATTCAAACTAAAAAACCAGTCTTCCTATTTTCAAAGGCGAGTTCTTTCTTCCAAACAAAACTGTAAGCTAATGAAATGAATTAACCATAAATACAGCCCAACATAAACAAAGAGTTATATAAACTACTTACTGTTCGATGTTGGGTGCTAAAATCCAACAAAAGTAAGTTCTCCAGTAGAATCCCAAGTTTGCCATAGTCTCATGGAGATTTTGAACAGAAATTGCAAGACCTATGGAAGAGGCAATCAGATAGAAAGCAAATGAAAGTATGCTGCAAAAGGCAGTTTAGATATTGTGGACCTGAATATCTATGCACAGCGATGAACAAGGCATTACTGCATGGTGAGCTCGGAATCTAATTTGTAACAACAAGAGAGAGAATGTTGATCATCATAGCAGCAGATAGGGTATGTTCTCCACGATGCTACTACCCAATCATCTCTTCGACCCAACAATTAAGATTCAAATGTAGGGCAGCAAGTTCACCTTCAGAATAGCAGATTAGTATTGCAGCACTAATTAAGTCGGACCAATAACTGAAAATGAACCGTTCACTGTACATAGACTGCTTCTGATGTCCTTGCGGCACCAAGGCAAGCCTCATGATTCATTCGGGTAAGCTACGTTTTTAACAACGAATTGAAGACGGGTCATCTCAAGATGCTAATGCCTTGCTACAGATTCAAGAAAAAAGCCCAAGAAAAGTAAATGCCTCTCACTCAGGATGGACGTCAAGCAGCTTATGTTCCGTTGCACGAGGAAAAACAAGACCCCAAAACGAAACTATACGGTAAGATCGCCATAAATGCACCATTACCAGCATCAGTTTTGACTTCAACAGGAGCCGGCAAGAAGAACAAGCAAGGCGCGAAGAAGAGCGAACGTGCAGTCTAGACGGAAACAACAAGCTTGTCGTTTTGGTTTTTGCAAAAGACATTGGCATTCGCTTTGTTCCGTTGGCATTTGCATTTCTGGTGGTAATAAAAAATGATATTTTAATTCGAATAATTAAAAGAGCTCGAGGGTCTTCTAAATGGTGATATTACATGAAAAATCTGATTCAAACTCATAATGAAGTTTATTAAAAGAAACAAATTGAAACATATCGAAACCAAGCATTTTATTTTGTAATCTGTAAAAAGTTAAAAACATATTCTCGTTATATATAAATCCAAAAAATTAAGTGAAAAAATAAATTGTTTAGGAAAATTTATGCAAGAAATTTTAATTGCTTTAACTTTTAAGACTGATTTGCTCATTCTGTAAATTTTAGCCGGAACTATTCAATATTAAATAAAAATCAAACTTTCAAACATTAAAAGTTAAAACGTTATGGTTGGTTACTTTGTAAACCCCTTTACTAGGTGCTCCATATCCATCACCCTTCATTGAATCATCAAATTGCAAGTGTGAGGAAGGGCACTGATCTAGGCACAATACGTGAGAGCCTGTCCAAAGCCGAACCGGTGAGCCTCTGAATGCCTTAATTGTTGGTTCATATCCAGGGTTAATTAAAAAAAAAGCACTAATTTTGGGTCGAGGGACACTTCTGGCCCGAACTTTGTTTTGTCCCATAAAAAGCACCAACTTTAGGTCAAAGGACAATTCTGAACCGAACTTTTTTTGTCCAGTAAAAAATCACCAACTTTAGGTCGAGTGACAATTATGGCTCCAACTTTTTTTTATCTCATATAAAAGCACCAACTTTCACTTAAATCTCAAATCTGACCCCCATTGATTTAAAACCATCGATAATCCAAGTTGACTATTCCACCTTAGCAATAAATCCATATGACTTGCTGACTGGATTTAAAGCACTATTCATTGTCTTATTCTCTGAGCCATAGCTTAAAGAATGACGGTGAAACTATTCATCTTCTTTACTTTACCGGCAAGTCAAAAATATCTCCAAATTGAATCTCTCTAGCCAGACTTCGTCGTTTTGTTGTAATTTGAAGTTATAGACCACTGCCCGTCGATAGATGCCGTGGATGAGACTCGCCAGGCTTACCACCATAACCTTTTTTTCTCAAACAAGGGTGACTTCAAACAGAAAGTCAACGGGGGGCTAGATTTGGGATCAGGGTAAAAGTTGGTGATTTTTTTATGAGACAAAAAGAAGTTAGGGCCAGAATTGTCATTCGACCTAAAGTTGGTACTTTTTTACGGGACAAAAAAAGTTCGGGTCAGAATTGTCCCTCGACCTAAAGTTAGTGCTTTTTTATGGGACAAAAAAAAGTTCGGGCCAGAATTGTCTCTTGACCTAAAGTTGGTGTTTTTTTTTGGAATTAGCCCTGCCCTCTTATGACTTTCTGTGCAATAGGTGCGGAGTTTGAGAATAATGCAGTTCGACAAAAAATCAATCATAATATGATATTTAACTTTACTCGGTTCTATTTGAGAAAATTATAAATCGAACAGGATCAAGGCTAGTATGAAACGAACCAGATCGAATTGGGTTATTTGACGCGGAAAAAAAATCAAACCAAATTTAGTCTCTTCCTCTTATAAAATTGGATCTTATAAATTCTTAAAAATTGTCTATTACTTAAACCTTCTTTTTTTTAAAAAAGAAAAGAGAAAAGAAAAATAAATCAAGAGTCCTTTTTCTTGCTAAAAGAAAAAATTGAATAGCGGATTTCAAACCATCACTCGACTCAAATTAAAAGATATGAATATATATATATATATATATATATATATATATATATATATATGCAAATTAGAATTCCATATATTTTACTCTTATGTGCATATATTTTCATATATTCACATAAGATCTTATAAATTCTTAAAAACTGTCTAATCATGCGAGATCTTCCATCAGATTAGCCACAAATCAAGTATATATCTTATGTATAGCTTAATTAAAGGAAATAAAATTTAAACATCTTAGTTGTAGCTATTGTCTAGAAAAGGAAACAATTACACTTTCCAAATGCCAGCATTCACTGATCTTTTTTTTATTAATCATCAAATATTAGGCAACACTAGACGTATTGAGAACTTACACTAGCGTAATATATTAAAACTTATACGGGTCTTTTTTTGGAAAAAAAGTTGTTGAGATATTTCTCGAGATAAGGCCCAAAAAGGAAACTTTCCTAATCCAAGTAAATTTCCTATTTTGAATAGGTTTTCTAGTTGGAGAAGAGTTCATATTTTGAATCTAATTCTTGTCTATATATAAGAAGTGTGACTTATTATGAAGAGTACCAAAGAGGAGATTTTGCTTGTGAATTACACTCTGAAGCAATAGTGTTGAAGCCAATTATATCTTGTAAGTAAAATCTGTGAATTTTTCGTGAGATTGAGACATTATTTTGTGAGAAATTGTGAGACAAAATACAGTGTGAGTTATTGGGTATAATTGGGCTTGGGCAATACTGAGAGTGCTTGAATAACTTAAGTATGGTTATAATCTTCATTGTATCGCTTGATCTACAATGGAATTCTTTGCTGCTCTCCCATGGATGTAGACTATATCAACCAAACCACGTAAATTTGGTATTTAATTTAGTTTCTTATTCTATCTATTTTACTCTTCAATCGCTTACTTCTGCAACAATTGGTATCAGAGCTAGGCTTTGCTAAGTTAAAGTAAATTGATGGCGACGGAAGAAGGAAAATTGATAATCCTAAATCTGCATCGTCTATTTAGACAAGCATTGAGTGTTATTCGTTTGACGTTCGCTCATAACGTCACATTTAATATTGTCAAAGAGAAAACCACTTTGGGTTTGATGAAAGCCCTGTCAGACATGTACGACAAGCCATCTACGATCAACAAGGTCTACTTAATGTGACGTCTCTTAACTTGAAGATTAGCGAAGGTGCATCAATTGCTCATCTTATCAACGAATTTAATGTGGCCATTAGTTAATTGAGTTTAGTTGATATTGACTTTGAGGATGAGGTACGTGTTTTGATTCTATTATCCTTATTACCTAATAGTTGGAATACTATTGTTACTGATGTTAGCAATTCATCTGGTTTAACAAGCTTAACGCTTGATGTTGTTCGAGATTTGATTCTGAGTGAGGACATCCGTAGAAGAATCTGGTGAATCTGTATCTGCTATCTTAGTAGGTGAAAATAGAGGAAGAACTAGTACTCGTATTAGTAGAAATATTATAAACTTGTGCAGACATAGTTAGTCTAGGATCGGCGGTGTTGTATGTTGGAATTATGGCACAAGGGAGAATCTTAGAAGGAATTGCCTCAAGCTGAAGAATGAGAAGGGTAAGGGAATTAAAGTTGAGTCTGCAAATGATGGTGCAGCTGTGGCTGACGGTAATTTGGATAGTGCTGATTATATGTCTGTCACTGATTATTTATTGTTTGATGAATGGATTATGGATTCTGGTTGTTCGTTTCATGCTACACCAAATAAAAACTTATTTACTACTTATCAATGCACGGATAGTAGTAAAGTGTAATTGGAGAACAACGCTGACTGCGATGTTTTGGGTGTTGTTGATGTCAAAATCAGAGGATATTGCCTGGAGTGAGGCATGCTCTAGAGTTGAAAAAGATCCTAATTTCCTTGAGTGCCTTCGATTTAGCTAGGTGTTACTATACTTCCAAAGATGAAATTCTGAAAATTATTCGAGGTGCTTTGCTAATAATTAGAGGAATCAAGTATATTAGCATATATGAGTTTTAAGGTGAGATAGTAACGAATTTTGTCGCAGAGACATCGGATGCATTTGTTTTATAGTCTGAATTGTGGCATATACTTTTGGGTACATTAGCGAGAGAAGCCTGAAGGTTCTAAGTGAAAGGAATCCATTATGTGGTTATGTTGCTGATAAATCGAATGTATGCAGGTGCTATGACTTAAATCAATGGCGAAAAGTAGAGTTCAGTAGGACTATCAGAGAAACCATGGAGATTGCAGAGTTAATTCACTTGAATGTTCATAGGTTGTCGCGGTTTCCTTCAAGGAAGAGTGCCATATTTATGCTAACAATTGTAGATGACTACTCGAGGAAAACTTGGGTATTTGTGCTGCGGCACAAGTTTGATGTTGTTGTCAAGATTAGGTAATTGAAAGCTTTGATAAAAAAAAAAAAGAGACTGGGAAATGATCAATCATGTACGGATTGATAATAGCATGGAGTTCTGCTTGAAATTATTAAATGAATTCTACATGAAGAAAATGCTAGTGAATCACCACAGGTTACAGAGATGATGAGTAGAACATTACTAGAGATAGACCATAAAATGTGTTATAGTGCTGGTATGTGAGGAGATTCCTAGTGGATGCACATAGTACTGCGAGCTACATGATGAATAGATCCCCATCGACTATAATTGGATGTTGGACTCCTAAAGAAGTGTGGTTGGGTAACATTGCTGATTATTTTATTCTTAGCATATTTGGTTGCCCGTATTATGTTCAAGTGAGTGATACTAAGCTCGATGAGAGGGCAAGAAAGTGCATGTTCCTAGAATATGCACAAGGTGAGCAGGGTTATCGGTTATAATGCTCGGAATTAAATTCACCTGTTATGAATAAAGAAATTACATTTGACAAGTCTCCAGTATTTCTAGTTATGAGTGTTTATAGCAGTGTTCATATGGATCTGAATGGTGTTCAACGTGGTATTGTAACCAAAAACTCGTAAGGTAGTGAGTACTAGGGTGGTAATCGACATAGGTGGTGCTTGTAGCAAGGTGGAGCCTGTAAAGCCAATAGTTGCTATAACTATCGAGTTTAATAAGGTACGTGTTCGATCTCTCGACATATTTGGATATAATGATGGTTTTGCTTTATTTATAGTTGAGATGATTGTATCGATAAATTCTTGTGGAGTAGTTATAGGTGCATGTGGAGTTGATATTTTGATGAGGTCCACAGTAATAGCCAAATTGAAGCGGTTTGAACTTGAAAGATATTTGTGGCGGTTGAGCCCATTGGGGGTTGTGGGAGAGTAGAAGCAAAATTCAGATTCAATAAAGCGATTGTGACTTAGTTCAAGCGAGATTGTTGAGATATTTCTCAAGTTTGAGCATAAAAAGGAAATTTTCGTAACTCAAGTAGATTTCCTATTTTAAATAAGTTATAATTGAATGGTTTCCTACTTAGAAAAGGTTTCCTATTTTAGATCTAACTCTTGTCTATACAAAAGAGGTGTGACTTCTCATGAAGAGTATCAAAAAGAAGTTCCTGCTTGTGAATTACACCCTGAAACAATAGAGTGTTGAAGCCAATTAAATCTTGTGAATAAGATTTATGAATTTCTTCGTGGGATTGAGAGATTATTTCGTGAAGAATTGCAGGACAAAACACTGTGAGTTATTGGGT
The DNA here is from genome assembly GCF_021117445.2 of Syzygium oleosum. NCBI lineage: Eukaryota > Viridiplantae > Streptophyta > Magnoliopsida > Myrtales > Myrtaceae > Syzygium > Syzygium oleosum. The sequence continues at coordinate 2,292,550 of NW_026607501.1, read as the reverse complement.
GTATTGAGGCTTGAGAAACACTGGGAGTATTTGATTAACTCGAGTGTGGTTGTAATTTCCGTGGTGTCGCTTGATCTATGGTGAAATTCTTTACTGCTCTCCCGTGGACGTAGATCACATCAATTGAACTACATAAATTCAGTATCCGATTTATTTTCTTATTTTTTCTATTTTACTTTTCGATTGTTGATACCTAAATTTTGTCTGGATCATTTAACGTCTAACTGCATAGAAAATTGGGGATTAATTTTTAACCCCTAAATCAAAAATATTTTCATGGCATATAGACATTAGGCGCATTTACGTAATAGGGCCTATTATAGTATATTTTCCTTGTTTATTTTCAAAGAAAAATTAAATTAAAAAATTAATTAATTAAAATTTAAAAAAATAAAAATTAAACATTAAAAAAAAAAAAAAAAGGATCGGTCGGGCCAATTTGGTCCGGCCTGATAGGGCCGGCCCCCCTTTTTAAATTATTTTAGCTATTTGAGTCCAACCCGTTTGTTTATTTTTCCTTCTTTTTCAATTTGTCTTTGCAACCCACTTTTGGCCTATTTTTGGCCCGGTAGCCCCGGCCCAACCTGGCCTTTCTCCCAGCCTTCAGCCCAGCCCCTCAGCCTCTCCTTCCCCTCACGCTCACGCTTGGCCAGGACGAGGACAAACAGAGACGACAAAGCAGAAGGTCGCTCTGCACAAGAAGAGTGATAGCTGTGATTTTAGAGAAGTGGAAGCAATGACATATTGCTGCAATGTGGCAGCAACTACGCTGGACAGAGCCCAAGAAAACCTTCAGCCATCTTAGCCGAAAATAGACCTAACTCAGTCTCGAAGAGTGGATTGGTTGCTGGCATGCACATAGGCAGGGAGGGCGGACTGATTAACAGCAGTTTTGAGCTGGAGATGGAATAAAATAGCAACCGGCTTCGCTGACCGTGGGGAGCCTCTTTGGAGGGATGCCCAAAAGAGAACCTCCAAAACATTTTAAAAAAGAGAAAGGAACAGAGAGCAGGGAGGGGAGAATAGAGAGCGGGGAGAGGGACCAAGAGAAAAGAAGAAAAAAAAAAGGGAGAAGAGAAGAACAGAGGGGAAAGAGACGTGAAACCAAGAGAGAAAAACAAAGGGAGGAAGCTAAAAGGGGGTGACCGGGAGCCGGAAGAGGTTTTTGAGAGGGGAGCGCTCCGGCCCCTGAGCTCAGGAGTGCCGGCAGATCCCCTCCCTCTTCTCGGTGCGCCGACCCATCAATCCACGTCGGAAGTTGAGCCGGAAATCGGAAGCTTTTCGGCACGAGCTTCTTGTTCCTCGAAACAACGATACGAGCGTCCGAGCCTCCGTGGAACAGTCCAGTCGCCGCCGTTCCCGTTCACGTTGACTACGATTTCCGCTCCATTTCTGACTGGTAATTCCTCTCCTCAATATCCTTGTTTTGGCTGAGTTTAAGATGCCGAACTTCTTCGACGAGTCCACTTGAGACCAAGGCTATTTTGTGACTAGCAAGGTAGATTTAGAGCCTACTACACTCCATATGAACCGAAAAATTGCATAAAACTCAGATCTGGAGCCCTTACTCTAGTCGCACAGCACTTGCTCGATAAAATGCCTCAATGAGCCTCTTTGAGCTAGAACCCCGAAATCTGGCCCTGTATTCTTTGGGATCGTTTCTAGGCAAACCAAAGTCCTTTTGTTGCAAAGATGGTCGTTTAGATCTTTATACATCACATTTGAGTAAAAAACCGCATTAAATCTCACGCAAGAGCACATGTCCGAATTTGCACATCACATGCTCGAATGAAACGTCTGAATGACTTTTTTATGTGAAACCAGTGTCTAGATCCCGGTTTTTGCGTTTGTTTAGTATTTGTATTCATTGAATCAACACTGACTCTTGCGTTTTTCTACGTTCACGTACACGAATCGTCCGAGTCGGCTTCGCATATGCATACCTTCGCCAGAGACGTTCCACCCGCGCCTACGAAGCCCGCGGTTTGAGGCCGCCTTAGTCAGCCCATTCCTCCTCGTTTTAGTATGTGTATGCTTGTTTATTTGCCAGTTTGTGGTTTGAGTTCGGGAAGTGAGTTTTGGTCGCCGGCGGGGGAGGGCGTGTTTTTGTTGTCGTCGGAGTGGTCTCCGGAGCGTCGGCCGGCGGTGACAACGTAAGGCCAGCGTTGGTCGTCGGCGCTGGTGGCCCGAGCCGACGGCCGACGGTGGGGGTCTCCCGGCGAGGTCTCGGTGGAGGTAAAAAATGCAGAAAGGGAACTCTCGGTGAAGAACCAAAAGAAATAGAGGACGTGCATGGCAGGAGTGCATGGCAGAAGAGAAGAGGGGAAGGAAGGGTAATAAAAAAATAGAGAATAAAAACAGAAAAGAAACAAAAGAAAAAGGGAAAAATCAAAATAAAAAAAATAGAAAAGAAATGAAAATGGGTCCCGGGCGAGTCGGAATGCCGGGTCAGAGGTTAGGCGGATCGAGTCAGGCGATCCGGTCCGAATCCTTATTTTATTAATAAAAACATTAAAAAAATATTTAAAAATTCAAAAAAATATTAAGAAATATAAAAAATTCCAAAAAAATTCGAAAATGTTTAAAAATCCAAAAAATATTAAAAGTCTGAAAAAATATTTAAAAAATATCGGAAAAATTAAAAAATTAAAAAATCGAGAAAAATTCGGAAAAATTCCAAAAAATAATCAGAAAATTAGGAAATGTTCAGAAATCAGTTTTTGGCATAATTTCACTAGATTTTAGGTTAAAAACTCAAAAAAAAATGAAAAATGAGAAAAACCATCTAAAAAATTCTCAAAAATCGGATAAGCCATTAGAGCTTTACCTTAGGGCTTTTGATTGCATTTTATTTTTAGAGACGATGTTAGGTCGCTAGTTGTTTATTTTCTTCATGATTATCTGGTTGCGCACTTTTAATACATTGATTGTTATTTTCTATTTTTGAAATGGTTAAGTAGAATCTTAGCTTTTTCGATAAGCTGCCCGATACATTAGTTTGCAAACATTCAAGTTTAGGTACCGAAAGAGCACTAGTTAGGTTGCTAGTGTAATCAAGTCCCCGAACTTTAGAATCTTTGGTTTTCGCGTGTCACGCCCCGAACCCCATCGAGCACATAACATCCCTCCGAGGTCATCAAGTATATGACATCCCAGGACTTGTCGCCGACCCAATCGAAACTCAAACAATTAAACGCAAGCGGAAGCAAATACGAACACACCAAACATTCAAATAAACGGGGTAGTAAGGAAAACACTTCCCATAAAAACCAGCAAGCCATTATAAAATCACACAGATAATCCCAGGAGGTTTACACAATTACAAGCCTCACACAAATCCACTTCTTAACGAGGCCACGGATACAAAAGGGCTGTTAACTTAGGGCGCGAATGATAACCATTCTGTTCCAGAAACAATTTTTGGAACAGAAATAGATTTTTCTATTTTTGTTCCCAAGACGAGTTTCTGAAAAAAAAAAACCCATTTGATAACAACAAAAAATTTCTATTTCTGAAACAGAAACCCGTTTGATGACAATACAAATTTCTATTTCTTGGAACAGAAATCCATTTTTTTAGAACCCTTTTTGGGGGTTAAACCCCTTTTAGAGTTTTTTAGGGGTTAAAACCCCTTTTAAATCCCTAAACTAAGGAGTCTTCTAAAATACCATTTGGGCACTTCAAAAAATTTAAATTTCACTCAAAGTGGGTGGCTACAGATATTCTAAGCCATCCTGTGAAGTTTTGAAATTTTTGATTTTTTGATTTTTTTTGAAAAAATTCACAAAATTTCCTATTTTCCTGAAATCCGACTTTTTTTTATTTTCTGGAATTTTTCAATTTTTCTGAATTTTCTATTTTTTTTTAGAAATTTTTTTATTTTCCCGCCGGGAACTGAACTGAACCGGTTTGAATTGGTCTAATCAGGTCAGACCGAGGCCAAATTTAGGAAGAGATGTGTTTTGAAGAGAGAAGACAGGTTCTTTTAAAAATGATTTTCATGTCTCATCAAGAAATAGAAAACCTACTTTTTTTTTGTTCTCATTTTTGGTCTAGAATCAGTTCTGGAACAAAAGGTTGTTCCAGAAATAGAAAAATGAAATTGTGTTACCAAACGGGTTTCTGTTCCAAACCTATTTCCGGAAACAGAAAATTAGTTCTGGACAGAAACAAAATGGTTATCATTCGCACTCGTAAACTCCTCTACAACAGGGCATCCGAAAGGATGATACATCCAATGCCCAACATCACCCCAGAATTCCGAACCACACGTGATGACTGCTCGTCATTCCAAGCCTGAAAAATGTTTAACAATGGGAGATGAGATAAATCTCAATAAGTAACTACCTAAGCCTCGCTTAGGCTAACGCGTACCTCCGAACAATCCTAATCATGCAACACCGACATCTAACATGTCATAACAATCACATGCGCCCTTACCTCGCCTCAGCACATACGCAAGTCCTGCACGTTAGAATCACGCCATAACATGGCCAATTGCTCATCAAGCTTGTACAACTCAATTCAAGGCGTAATCATGTATAACACGGTTAATAATCTAGACGTGCTCATCAATTAACTTAGGCAAAGCATTCCCCAATGCAAATCGCACTCATTAAGTCCAGATTATTAACGACCTCTCAAGCCACTGAACTCCCGCCGGTCTTCTGGCGTAACCAGGCATCGTCCCACTACTTCGGCAACGGCAACGTCCGGAACCCCTGCCCAGACGGCATTCCATAAAGGAGCATCGATCAGGCCTCCACTGCGATCGACAACGTCTAGAACCCCCGCCTAGACGGCATCCAAACCCCCGTCGGGCATCGTCTAGAACCCTTGCCTAAACGGAACGTGTCTTGACCATGCACACACTCAACAACCATTACCGATTCTTATCTTTATGAATTAACCAAATGCCAACTAAATATGTACTCATCAATTAAAAAGCCTCACCTTTCTTTTGTAACAAAATCTCCAAAAAGTCCCCGAGAGAGAGAAAAACCGAGTATGCACAGAATCGGGGCCAAATTGGGCAGTTGTGCAGTGACCGAAATCCTTTTTAAATAAATAGTAAATCAACTCCAAAAATTATAAATTTTGGATATGTCGTATAAAACATCTTGATAAACATTTTTCATGCAGAACTTGAAACCCAGTTCCAACAGTAAACACCTATTTTTGTCACTTGAAGTCAGACGAAATTCAACCCATCCGGTCAGGCCGCCTGACCATCAAAATGCATCTCATCCAGTACCCAAATCACTTTGGAAAGCCTTGAAATTTTTATATGTTATAGAAACGAATGTTCTTAACAATTTTTGTGAAGAAATTTTGTTGAAAAGAGGTCTGGAAAAATTTATAGAAAATCGGAAAGACCAAAAGGTCGGATAAACAGTAAATCCGGCAGATTGAGTTCGGTCCAAAAATGGACTTACGAATGGTATTAAATAATCTCCAAAAATTCCATATTTAATATATGTCAAACTTCAAGATGTTATGAACAACTTTCATGAAGAAAACTTCCTCAAGTTTGGCCCACACAAGTCACAGTAAAAATAGTAAAATCCAGCAACGCAGCAGCAACCTTACCGGAAATCAACCAACAAGCACCACCAAGCAAACTAAGCACAACCAGCCACTAAACCAACTATCCACAGCCCTAATCCACCCCTAAACATGTCCATTAATAACCCATTATCCTAACCAAGGCTTAGGGAGCACTTACTCTTAGCCTAAGCAAGAAAACCGAGCAACGGGAGCAATAGAGAGCCTCGGCACGGCAATGGCTATTCCGGCGAAGCAACGGCGAGGGCGGACGGCGGATGACAGCTCAGGTGGTCGGTGATGGTGTGAGGGTGATCGTGGGTGGTGGTGATGGCCAAGTGGTGGTGACGTGAGGCGGACGGCGAGCGACGAGGCTGGAAAACAGCCGGCGATGGGAAACTTCGGGGCTGCTGGGGGCGGTGTTGCACGGCCAGGGGACGAGCTGGGGTGACGGGGTGGTGTGGTGTACGGCGGTGGATGGTCCGGCGAGGAAATGGTCCGGTCGGCGTGGCGAAAGAATAAGCAAGAAGCGGTGAGGCAAGCGGAAGCGAAACAACAAAGCCGGCGAAACGAAGTGAAGAAGACCAAGAAGAAAGAAAGGAAAAGGAAAAGGGAGAGAGAAGGAGGAGTTGGTCGGCGAAGGGGACGTGGGGGTGCGGAGGAGTCGGCGGCGCAAGCGAAGCAATCGCGGAGCGGAACGTGATGGAGAGGAAGTCGCAAAGCAAAGGCGGAAGTCGGCGAGAACGAGGCATGGCGGCGGCGGCAAAGGAGGCGGCGGCAACGTGGGGAGTCAGGTGAAGCATGGGGGAGTGATGATGGCTGGTGGAGTTGGTAGAAGAAGTCAGCAGCAGCAGCAAAGGCAGAAACAACGTGGGGGAGGGCAGCGGGGAAAGAGGAGGAAGTCAGCGGCGTGGGGCAGCGGCGACGTGGGGGAGGAGAGAGAGAGAAAAGAGAGAAAGTCAAACGCACTTGAGTGCGATCCGACGATCCCCGTTCAAATCTGAAAATGATCCAACGACCCACGAAAAACCCTAATTATAAATTAGAAAAAAGGCCAAAAGATAATAACTCTACTAAGGAGGTTTATTAGTCGAAATCCGCATCCGGTCCAAATTTCACTTTTCACTTATCCCGGGCAATATTGACGCTGGCCACAATAATATCGACACCGTCCAATTAAATTCGTCACGAAACTCCGAGAAATTCAATACCAAAGTTCGGGCTCTAAATAACGGTCAAATTCGATCGAGTGCGATTCTAGCAAAATCTCTAATTTAAAAAAAAATAACCCAAGAGTAATCAATTCCGGGCGAGATTTTATTATAAGCGCACTGATGAATTACACGTTTTATAAATCCCAAAAATGGGCCGAAATTAGGAATGTCACATTGCGCGTATCGAGGCGACACTCCCGCGTCTCGATCAGGATTTCTAGCCGACTCTTGATCATGACTAGTGGTGACTCCAATCAAATGCGTAAATTAAAAAATTCTCGTCACGCGAGGTATGAGGCTTGGGAGTGCCTCGGTCTTTGGATTAATGAACCATTTGGTTTGTCTTTCAAATGAATTAATCGTTATTCACATCCATCGACAAATACTTCTTAGCCTAAACCTGATCGAGACGGGGGTAGGTTGCGACATCGATCGCTTGCTTCCACAACAAAGGTGAGATTGATAAACATGAATTGGTTGATGCTTAATAAATAACTTTTATGTTATTTCTGATTTTCTCTAGAATTATTTGTGAGTTCTAAACCAGATCTTTTGCAAGTTGGGAATCCAGCAACCATTTCGCTAGATACCTTAAAGAGCAAAGAGGGAAAGAAGGTGCCATAAGGAAGTTGTCCCGACCCTTAAGCATTCACTACCTACCCATTTTGTGTAGTTTTGAATTTTGGTTACCTTTTTTGAAGGTCACTCGGCATTCCCACTGGCTCACCCAAAATTGGGTGCATTTGAGAAATTAAAATATCTCACCAAGAGGATGATAAATTATTAGTGATAGAACATATTGGTTCTTCTTTAATACTTTCATGGTACTAAGATAGTTTAAGCAAAGTATTTATAGTTGTGAAATCAAGATGCAAATTGTGAATCGAAATCTTAAATTTACGAATTGTGAATTGATAATCGAATTGAATCGAATCGAATCGTAGGGTTTGGTAAAAAAAATACGTGAAATTAGTGTTATTGTCATAGATATTCATAAATTTTACAGAATGTAATAAGGCATACATTTTTCAATAAGGAAACCAAACTCTAATAATCAACCTTTCCTCCCCAAAAAGAAGAGAGAAAATCTTTCTAGTTTATTTGAGTCCAAAGTGCCATACCCAGGAAAATCATCTCTTCCATCGCCTTTTGCATCCTAGTCTTCGACATGCAGGGTGACATCCATCCATAACCACCTTCAATGTCACCTCTAATAACATCGCAGCATCCTAGAGGCATATAATGAGCTCCCAAGCACTTTCATTTCCTTTCTCTGCAATGGACACTTTTGTCACCCTTGCCATAGATGTCCCTAAGTTTCATGTGAGCAACAAGAAGCCATTCATCTATGACATGACATACCTGTGATGCTAACCCAAAAAGTTTGTCGACTACATTGTCGCCTTCGTGTATGAAATGCAAAAAATATTGCAAGGGCGAGGCCGACGTATCTTTTCTGCTGCTCCTATTTATGTTAAGCCAATGGAATTTGAACAACACAACCTTATATGCTATTAGGAACTTAGTCGAGCATGGCATGCTATTGAGAGGTCACATGGCTTCGTCAGGCTTGAGAAGAGATCTAATCACCACAATCGAAAGAAAAATATTTTGAAGTCATATCGAATAACTTCTAAAGTAATAAAAATTAGGGTTAATACTATGAAAAACTTCAAACTGGTACACTCGTGACAAATTTACTTTAAACTAATTTTTTAATTACAAAAAATCCCAAACTAGTACATCTGTGATAAATTTACCTTAAACTAATTTTTTGATCACAAAAAACCCCAAACTGGTATATTTGTGACAAATTTACCCTATGTTAAATTAGATTAGTATCATGAAAAATCACAAACTGATACATATGTAACAAATGAAAGGTAAAACACCAAATTAGTACACCTGTCAACTGCCACATGTCATCCAATTCAGAATTTGACAGTAAAATTTAATGGAAACTAAATACAGCAAAAACTAGTCTTCCTACTTTATGGAGGGTCGCCTATTTCCTTCTTCCGAACAAAAAGTAAGCTAATGAAATGCATCAACTATAAACACAGCCCAACATGGACAAAGAGTAATATAAAACTACTCACCGTTTGATGTTGGGTTCTAAATCCCACACAAGGGAACTCTCTAGTACAATGTCCAAAAGCATGAGTGTGGCATAGTTTCACAGAGATTCTGAGCAAAAATTGCAAGGCTTACGGAAGAGTGGAGGTGTCAAAATGGGTCTTAAACCCATATATGACCCATTTAAAAATAAATGGGTCACTTTAATTTTAAAGAGTTAACCTTAAATGGGTTTTAAATTTTAAAACTTAAAGATAAATGGGTCTAAATTGGTTGAGTTTGGAACCCATGTCCAACCCACCTACTAGACCCATCCACACACTCTCTCCCTCTTTACAAAAATGTTTAAAAAAAATCGAAATTTAATTATTTTTTTTTCTCTTTTTCTTTTATTTTTTCTTTTCTCTTCTTTCTTTTTCTTTTTTTTTTTATTCCGGCCGGTGGTCGGCCACGGCGACCGGCCACCGGGGCGGGACGACCTCGTTGGAGGCCGGCGAAGCTCGAGCTCGTCGGCCTCGAGCGAGGCTCGAGGCTCGCCCGATCCCGGCGAGGCTCCAGCCTCGCTCGAGGCCGGCGAAGCTCGAGTCTCGCCAGCCTCGGGCGAGCTCGAGCTTCGCCGGCCTCGGGCGAGGCTCCACGTCGCTAGATCCGGCGAGGTCGAGCTCGCCCGAGGCCAGAGAGCTTGAGTCTCGCCAGATCGGCGAGGCTGGAGCCTCGCCTGAGGCCGGCGAGGCCGAGGCCTTGCCAGATCGGCGAGAACGAGCTTCGCCAGCCTCCGGCGAGCTCGTCCTCGCCTATGGTCGGTCGCCGGCCACGGCGGCCGGCAATCGGCCAAAAATAAAGGAAAAAGAAAAAAAGAAAAAAAAAATTAAAAATTCGATTTAAAAAATAAAAAATATATTAATTTTTTTTTATTTTCTTGGATAATGACTTTATGGAAAATATTTTCTAGAAATATCGCATTTTTCGTAAAACAACCCTTTGATGGTTGCTCACCGAAAGACAGCAATTTGGGGACGGCACTAAGCTCATACTGATTCGTGCAAACTAGTGATACATAAGAGTAGTTGCAGTCCATGAGTTAGGAAGAAGATGATTTTTTGACGACTTTGTCTTTGATTTATTTGTTCCGGTCGGAGCTGATCCGAGCGGTGGTGTATTCATATTAGACCCAAAAGAAACCTGCAGGTGGGCATGTTTTGGCTCTTGCAGCCACAATTAGGTTGATGTTTAGGAAAGGCAAAGGTGAGCAATGCGTCTGCAAGGTTTTGGATGCCCCAAACCTACCCGAAGCTGAAGCTATATCCTTTTTGTGCCGGATTTTCATCTAGCTATATACTTTACTTCATTGAATTTTACCCAATTATACTGCAGAGACCAGGTAAAATATCTAGGAATCTATATCAAAATATGTGAGAAAATCGGTACTGAGTCTACATATGGATAGGTGGAGTCCTAATTTAAGCATGATACTTACAGTATACCTAATGTTGAAAGGAGATCCATAGATGTGTCAAATATGAATATTGTGTGGAGAAATTAAATAAGAAAGTGGATATCGAGAATACTTCTAAGCATGACTAGTTGATTAGCTGTGCAGCCTGTGCTATGTATACGATGTACATCTATCAATACCATCACTTAATTTCACTCAAAAAATTTAGCAAGAGCTCATCATGTCAATAAGAGAAGACCGAGACTTGATCCATGTGCGTTAGACTTGACGAACACGTTTTTCAGTTAACACTAGGAGGCATGGCCGCTGCAAAGGACTAAAGAGGTCCTGCAAGCAGAACAATAAGATCAGGCACTAAAACTGATAATGAAAAAGGGCGCCATGTCTGGACGGGCGGGATGAGCGAAGGGTGCCATGGACTGAGGAAGATCCCGAGTCTCATCTAAGACAATTAAATGCACCCCGAGGTTCTGCCGAGGAACTGGGGGACCTTCTCGAGCACAGGATAGGCAATTGAGAGATAGAGCTAGCCTACTCCTTTTTTTTGTTGACTTGCAATTTGATATTAGCTGAGTATTGACAGCTTCCCTCCATCTTCTTTTTCCTATTAAGTTTGTATCGGCACATGTCAAGTTCCCATTGACATCTTAAAAATTGCAAGATTGACTGCTGCTTTAGCCCTAATGTCTAACATGCTATCATTGTCTATTATCGAAGTTCATATGACCCTTCATAATGCGTCAGGTTAACTCAATTTCCATACGAGAACCGGCACGCTCCAAGTTATTTTGGTCTGCTTTTTTCCTCATTTAACAATATCGTTCCGGTCTCATTTCCTAGTAGAGATAACAGTAACACAATAGACATCTAAGTGAAAAAACGTAACATAAAATAAACTCTGCATGATGGCTAACTGAAATGCCAGAAAGATATTATTGCACATAGCATGATCAGGTTCTGTAAAGGCTTGGTTTTATAAGCAACAGGAACAGCTGCATAAAGCAATGTCATCTCAAACTCTCAACATAGAGCAAACGACCATGAGAGCCTGAAAATTGTCAATATATGAGAAAGGGTGACTGGGTTATAAGCAATAGAAGGCCATTCAATAGCTAATGGCCTGGCCAAAAAAGGGCCATAAACCATAAGACTCAGTAGTGCGAGGACCAGCTCGCAGCACTCCCAACTCTAGGCATGCTGGACTCCTTAGTCTCCGCATCCCCTTTTTGAATGTCGTGCCGCACACTTGGCCAGAGCTGCCCACCCTAGGAACCGGCCTCACCTCATTCATTGGGTGCTCATATCACCAAAACCTCCAGTGCTAGTAAAGAAGCATCCTGAGTGGAAAAGAAGGCAATGTTAAGAGGTGAACAATTTGGTGCTCGAAAACCATTGGAAGAGCAACATTGCAGGTTTTAATGCACATGTCAAAACATGCATACAGATAAAGATTGCCACTATAACCCTAGATTAACAAGTTAGGCTTGAAACCAATTTTTCCAACTCATGCCAAACATCAAAAATGGGGAAAATATCTTCATACAGCTAATTTCTCATAAATTATACCGGGACTGCAATCCAGACTCATTTTTTAAGCTATTGGCAAATGATACTGCATATTCAATGTCAAAAACTTAGACTTGTCCTTCCACGAGCCCTAATCAAACGACAAACGTGGGCCGCTGTAACTGTGAGTACATCCTGTATATCAGCAGCAATCGTCTCCACGTCCTTTTTTGTTTTCTCTCTGTAGCTAAGCCTCATTATATGTTTTGTAAGGTACCGTGACCCCATTGAACCAATCTTGGATGATGACAAGAACTAAACTTGCCTGATTCAAAGAGGACTGAAGTATCTTCTTATGATCCTGGAAATTCCCATGGAAAGGCGCCACCTTGCCTTGAGAAACCACCTAGAGCTCGTCCATGTTTCCAGATATTACATGCTCATTGTGACTAACCTGCAAATCAAGGTGAAAAGAGGGCTATTAGCTGCGAAGACGATCAATCATTGGTCAAATTCAAGTATTTTGTCAAGAAATCAATCTCACCATCAGAATTCCTCCTTGGAACAAGACCAGACCTTGAATGAAAGCCTCAACTGCATCCAAATCCTGCAGTTTGGGATAGTAAAGAACGCAGAATCATACTCATCAATCCTTAGACAAGAAACTAGCAATTTACAAAGCTAACACTTTAGTAGTCACTGGTCATTAAAGCAGAACTTAAAGTCCACATTTATAAACAAAGAGATTTCTGCATAAATTAAGTGCAAAGCCCTGTACTGCCTGTAGGCACAATTATCTGAACAACTTGGTATTATACACTTCTATAATACAAAAACACAGATCAGGCTGGCATAACTATTCTATTCCCAATATTTTGCAAGTTGGAACAATTACACTGGTTTCTATTTCATTATAAATTAGAAGCATGGCGATAGAGGCTCCCCGAAGTTGTGATCACTGATTGCTTCTTCTGTATTTTCAATGTCAAGACCAGATTCCAATAAGTTCTACTAGTGCAAGACAATAACAAGCTAACTGAAATAGTAATAAAAGTCACAAGGATGAAATAAATGAGTTAACTTACCAGATGATTGGATGGCTCGTCAAGCAAATCTATGTGAGGTTTCTTGAAAGTTATCTCGGCAAATGCAACTCTGGTTTTCTGACCACCTATTGATATGGCCAAAGCACCATGTTATATGTGCAATAACATCCAAAAAGCCTCAGAGAAAGTACAGAGTGAACTGCAATTCAGATTACAAATTAACTAACCTCTAATAGAGCTTCACAATGTCATACGAAAATTGCTTCAACAAAAAATTTACAGATCCAACAGTAGCAGAGAGGGAGGAGATGTATCATACAAGGTACACATTGGTTGAAGTGCAAGATTTCCAGTTACACCAACGGAACACAAGTGAGCTTGAAGCTTTTGTTCCGGAACTCCCTGTGGGAAGAATGCCACATAAGAAGGTCTTTTCAGACAAAATGACAGAATGTATGACGAAATCTTATTCCGCAGTGGAGTAAACGCAAACAACTGATTGCTGAATATATTTGCCTCGGAGCTCATTGCTGACAATTCGAACACAGAGGCAGGCAGCATATTGTTACAATCTCAACCAAATAAACATGAGTATATTGGCTAAAAATTTCTAGCAAGCTGTAAGTAACAGTTCCTAACCCAATAGAGATCAAGACCCAAACGGAAGGTGGTTTATGAATATCGATCCTATCATGAATTGGAGTTGTATTGAAAGCTTGGAGCCATGAGCTGCCCCAGACAGACTACTTCACACTACGAAGGATCATCATCAACAAAAAGAAGGTTCTCGATGATAAAGAAAACCATAAAAAAGAAAAACAGCATCCCCTTTCTTCACAATCATATCACAGCTTCCACATAACTAATCCTATTTTTAGATTTTGAGAGGGATTATTCTTATTTAGATCATAATCACTAGAAGAAAATTTAGAACATATCAATACACCAAATAAAATTAAACGCTTCTTCTTTTTCTGTAAATTGCAAAAAATGAGACATAACATTGACATACTAGGAAGAGGATAGTGCTGTCAAAATAGGGATCTGGATCCCCCATTCTTCCTACTGCATTTGCTTATAAGCATCGAATTGGAGTGCAGAAACGAAATCGATGCGTTCAAGACCAAAGGACTTACCCAAACCCATAGAAATCTGACCGTAGATGGAAGAACGAACCGCGGCAGTCAGCAAATGAAAGCGAAAGTGGATCGATTTCACTTCATTGGATCCGAACGCCGTCGACGTAGATGAGAGGGATGTCTTGGATGAGGGGCCAATAGTCGCCACCGAGGTTTGAGCATCGGTCTTCCAGAATCTCGCATCCTTTTATAAACAATATTTGGAGGGAGGGAGGTAGGCCATCCTCTGGCAAGTACCTCAACTTCGGGCAATCGTGGATCCGTAACTCTTGGAGAGAGGAGAGATGGTTGCGAAGACCGCTCGACAGTCTTTCCACGTTCTTCATCTCTCCAATGGCAAGTTTGGTTAGAGAGGAAGGGAAGAGAAGACTCCACGCATCCTCCTCCTCCTCGTTCTCCTCCGAAGGAAACCGCACCTTCTCTCCCTCCCCTCCCATGCTTACTCCGTCAATTCCCAGACTCTCGAGGGAAGCGAGCATGTGTAGGCCCCATTCTCTCACTGGCTGCTTCAGGTTCTCGCACTCATAAATGTAAAACGACTGCAAATTGGGAGGCAAATCCCCTTTGGGGAAGGATTTGATATTTTCACAACCCGTAATATATAGATACCGGAGGGAAGTAAGACGATGCCACTCATTTGGTAGGGACTTTATCTTCGGGCACATATAAAGTACGAGTCTCGATAGGGACATGGGAAGGGGAGGGAAGTCCTCCACCTCCAATTCTGGACAGCGATTTATATCCAATTCAGTGAGATTTTTACAGCTGGCAATGTTACAGTTGGTGATAGACTTTATCTTCGGACATTGACTGAGAGCGAAATTCGACAGGGTGAGAGGAAGGGGAGGGAAGTCCTCTATCTCTAGTACCGGACAATTAAATATGCTCAAATGAGTGAGATGGGCAAGCGTGTGAAGACGCTGCGGTAGGCTTCCTAGATTCTTACAAGAGCTAATAGCCAAAGATTTCAGTCCCTCGTACTTCTCAATACAAAGTTCCCTCAGAGCGGCAAGTCCACCCTCGGCAAACGGAAATGATATCCGAGAATCCTGATCATTAATCCCCAGATATTCAAGTTGTGACATCGTGTTATTGCTGTCGGGGTCATCTTGAGGAATGGTTAGTCCCATGATTTTTGGACAATTCGAAATGCTCAAATGTCTAATTGCATGCATCTTGCTTGGAAGCCTTTCTAAACTCATGCAATTCCTCAATTCCATCCTTTCAAGGTTGCACAACAGCTCTATCTCTCCTTCTTCCGCCACAAATGATGTGAATCGTGGACAATTTCCGATGACTACACTCTCGAGGCAAGTAAGTTTTCGCGTTTCATTTCCATCTTGCCACATGTAGGTTAGCTCGCCACAGCCTCCTATATCGAGCTCCTTCAACTTACGCATGCAGCTCATAAACCCTGGATCAAAGCAAACAAGCTCCGCAAGATTTTCAATTTTCAATATGGTTAGAGAAGTTAGGTTGACGAAACTCTTTAAGATCTCCATGTTGCAATCCTCAAAATATAACTCATGAAGAGATGGAAGACAAACCACACCGGTTGAGTCATTCAAACGCGGGCAATGATAGATTTTGAGCTCTAAGAGATGATCAAGTTGATAAGGTAATGTCCCGACCAATGAAGGACAACTTTGGACAACAAGATGCTGAAGACAGGGGAATGGGACTTCTTCTTTTGGGCCCCCGGCGTAAGGAAACCAATCCTTCCATGCCAACATATCTTTCAACTTCAAAGTTGTTAAGGATGAGAAAGGCCTTTTACCTCCGTAAAATTCGGAGCCTATCATTTTCACTGCATGCAGACCTTCAAGAGATAATTCTTTAAGTGAAGGTAGTTGTCCAAGTGAGGGTAGCGATATAACATTAGGACAGTCCCGCAAGCACAAAGACACTAATTTAGAATATGATGAACCATCTAACCACGATGGAAATGTTGAACCACCGTAGTACGAGATAGTGAGATTTTCAAGATTAGTGTGAGGTTGCAAAGAGTTAAGCATCTGCATTTCATGATTCCGGAGATTTCCCAAATGTTCATCCCAATGCAAGGATAAGTTGGTAAGGCCTTGCTTTTGAAACAAATTAGCATCAACTGCATCTCTAACTTTTTCCACCTTTTGTAATTCTGATATGAATAATTCTCCTTGAAGATGTGGCAGGTTCTTTAACTCCTCTAACTTCGACCCTTTATCTAGTCCTACCACAAACTTGGATAAGATAGTAAGATTTTTCAAATTACCGATACCCAACGGCATCTCTTTTAGACTCATCGTATCTCTAATATCAAGAATCTGTAAGCTGACCAACTTTGTGATACCTTGAGGCAACTTTGAAAGGTTATGACAACTTCTTAAGATCAAAGCTTGTAATTTGCACAAGCCGACAATTGACTCAGGTAGCCTTTCGATATGAGTGTATGAGAGATTGAGATTTTGAAGATGTTTTAAATCACCAACACAATTCGGTACCTCTACAATGGAACAGTGACATATTGAGAGCACCCTCAAATACTTCAATTCTGCTAGCAAGTCATGTAGCACCTTGTTGGAAATATTGAAAACGCCCCCACTAGATCCAACATGCACTAGAATTAAACTTCTTAGTGCCTTCATTCTGTGATATGCCCTCAAGCATTTTGACGTAACGTAATGCGGTAAGACGAATGATGCGTAACGAGTTTTTTCAAGAGATGATGCATCATGTTCATTGCTTGCCTGCTGAGGATCCCCTGAGCTAAAGCAAGTCCCACCCGCAATTGACTTTGCTAGATCATTCAAAAGATCATGCATTGAAAACTTAGATGCGTTAACACTTGATTGTTGAAGAAATGATCTGGATACTAACTCATCAAAGTGATTCCGTCCAGATCTCAAGATATTCTCCTTTGCGTTTCGTCCATCTATAAAGCCCTCCGCTATCCATATGAGTATCAGCTCATCCCTCTCGATTTCGTAATCTTTGGGAAATACTGCACAATAAGCAAAACATCTCTTCAAATAGGAAGGAAGATGTACATAGCTCAATTTTAAAACGGGGAGAACCTCATCCTTCTGTGCCATCGGAAGACCCCATATTCTGTTATTTAAGGTAACTTCCCATTCATCAGGATTCCTTTTATTACGTAGGGCACCGCCCAACATCTTCGCTGCCAAAGGTAAACCTTTACATCTTTCAGCTATTTTCTTGCCTATTGTTTCAAGTTCCGGGTATTTCTCAAAATTTGTTGCTCCAAGAGCATGAAGGGCTAATAACCTTGTACAATTATCAAGGGACAACACCTCCAAAGGAAACGGCGTAGCTCCTGTTATGGACACAACAGTACTGTTGCGAGTCGTGATGATAATCTTGCTTCCCTTAGCCCCTGATTCAAATGGCTTTAAGAGGGCAGTCCATTTTCCGTACTCTTCATTCCAGATATCGTCTAAAACCACAAGAAACTTCTTCCCGGATAGATTTTCCTTCAACTTAACTTGAAGCCCGTTAAAATCTTCACGCTCGCAAGACGACCTGGTGATTGATTGCAAAATAGTCTTTGTTATGTCAAGAATATCAAAAACATCCGACACACAAACCCACGCTCTTATCTCGAAATAGCTATCTACTTTGGTATCATTATACAGCTCCTGAGCAAAGGCCGTCTTTCCAACACCGCCCATCCCAACAATGGGGACTATCTTCAGCGTGGCATCAGAATTTTCGACCTCACTTATCAATAGTTCAAGTATCTCTGTTTTTTCCTTCTCCCTGCCAAAAAATTGAGGCTCAAGAAGAGAACTAGTGGGGTCCCTTTTTTTGTTGAAGTTGGACATGTCTGCAACATTCTCTTTCAAGCTTAGACGAGCCTTCGTGGTGACAATCGCTTTCAACCTGTCATTGATCTCTCGTACCTTAGTTTCTGACACGAGCGAGCACAGGTTTGGATTCGATCCGGAGGATTTATCTCGGACAAAGAAAGAGAACTTCCATTTCTCCGGACCTTTGCTTGCGCTGGATTTCGCCTCTGAGTCAACCTGACCGGCTTGGATCACGAACTCATCAAGCAAGTCTTCCATGTCATAGGCCAAGTCCCTAACATCGTCCAGCCACAGTTTCACTAGAGGCTTACCCCTGAGTTGCCTGTCCTCTGCATCAGCCAACACTGCATTGATTGTGACCAGCATCTCCTCCCACTCCTTGAGCAGGGCGGTGCTAATTCCTTCCCGTTGTGCATAGCCCAATGCGAGAGAAGCCAACTTGTCGAACAGGACCTGAAAGAGGGAAGCCAAGAAGGAACCCAAAACGATCTCTCCAATGGCCATGGGTGAATCGGTCACTGTAGAGAACGACAAATGTGTTAAGGTGAAACAAAGTAAAAATGAGCTAATGAAGAGAGAAAACAACGAAGTCGAGGAAGACCAAGATGTTCACTTACCAAAAAAAATAAAGAAAGACCAAGACTTTCAAGGGATGCACACCAAAGGTTAGACAAATCAAAATAAAATGGTTTTTGTCCACGAGTGCTTGCTTCGTCAATTGTTCTCATCTTTCTTCAGATCGAGACTTTTCTTGTAGGCATCCAAAACAAAGGATAAAAGGTGATTCTTCTACATATGACCAACTTAGAGCGCATGCATATTTTCGTCAAAAACTACATTGCTTACAAGTGTTTTGTTGGCTTTTTTCGCATCCGTATATTATCAGTATCCTTATGATTTCAATGTCTTTTTTTTTTGCTTTATTGGTGAATATGCTATCAATGTAGGCTTTTTATGTGGCGGTTATAGTGCTAAAAATTCACACGTGTTTAAGATATAAGAATATTATCAATTCTTCCTTCAATGCGAATGAGCATGTAAAGTCATCAAATACGGCTAACTTTTTCTGCTCAATAAGGAAGACAAAGCACATGGTTCTGGCTAAACAAGAAAAACGATCGGGCACACCAACTAATCTATTATGCAAGTTGCTTTATCTTCATCTGGAAATTGTGAACCCGTCAAATATCACCCACTGACAATATATAATCTATTTAAAATTATACTTTAAGCTTCACACTAATAAACAGGAAATCGTGTTACAAAAGATGGCGATTCTCCTATCATCCCTGATCATTTACTCTTACCTCAATAGCCTTTTTCGACCAAGAAAAAAAGCCTTCAGCAGATTATTGCTGCCCAACAAATATAAGAGAGTTTCTTTTAGAAGTGTACAATATAAAATGAAAACTTGGGCTTTTTAGGGTTGAACAATATGCGAAGTCTGCTTGATACGAGGTTAATGCGCATTATAAAAGATGAACAATCTCAAAAACGTTTATGACGTAGAAATACCTTTTTTTCTAACAAAACACGAGTCTATGCGTGTTCTTTTTCTAACAAAGCACAATTCTGATTTTAATAATTCAAAATTTAATTCTTCAACACGAACAACTGGACATTTTTCACTGTCTTGAAAGAAAATACATGGATTAGTTGTCTTGCACTGAACTATCATCGATTTTCGCATGATGAAAACAAGTCGTTCACACGCAACACCCTTGGGGCTTCGGCAAGAATTACTTCAAGAATTACACTGGCACACATTAAAAGAATACTAAATCACAAACACCTTATTAATTCATCTTACCCCTTTCGGTTGATGGTGAATCCACTACATCTATATAATAAGGACTTTTTATTATAAGAGCGAATATGCGAGAAGACACAACAAAAGTTATTTATTTTATTTGGCACCACAAAATTATGGCAAACGTGACTTTCCCACTAATCTTTGCTGAAGAGGAATGAAGCTATCGTCTTGCGATCCAATTTCATGGATAACAATTCGAATACATTGACGGTATAAAATAATTACTTTGCGAGAGGGATAAAAATACCGATTCCATTATAAATGAATACTTTAGATCTTGGGATTGCTAATCGTGTAAAATCATTTCACTTCAGTGTGTGTTAAGTAAAAAGAACAATGATAGAGAGATTAAAAATTAATCTTAATGTCCTAATATTAGTATCTAACAAAAATTGAAGTAACAATTTTTTGTTATTAAACTTGACATCAAGTTTTTGACATCAACTTTAATCAGGATTATAGATAGGCATGAAATCGGTTTAAGAACCAAAATAATGTTGCTGTTGCTGCCTCTTCTTTTGCTCAAAATATTGTTTTTGCCTCCATTACTAGAAAGATTTCAGAAAGAATAGGTAGTTGCTCTCATTTAATAAATGCAAATCCGATGCTTTAGGTAGCGAAATTCTTGCTGCATCAGTTTGAGGGAAAAACAGAGCAAGTAGATAGATGTCTCTTACCTATTCGAAATAGACTTTCTGGAGCAGATCGGTGAACAGGATGAGATCAACGACAGCAATTCAACAAGCACAAGCACTAGGTTTGGACGAGCAAGAGGAGAACACTATTGAGCAGGGGCACAAGCATGGATTATGGTGAAGCCAAGTGATAATGAGCGAATGGAGAGAGAAAATTATCAAGTTCAAGAAGACCAAGACTTTCACCTACCAAAGAGTTGAAAAGAAGACCAAGACTTTTAAAGATGCACATAAAAAATTAGAGAAATCAATATAAAATACGTTTTGTCCACAAGTGCTCGTTTCGTAATATTTAGAGAATATCCCCATAGACTTTATTGGACACCATGTGCTTTTTGTCCGGAAAGATGTGCTTTTTTGTTTGGAAAGCGAAGTAAAAGTAGATACTTTCCACGCGTTGCATGTGACGCAAAAGTGAAGCACTTTCAAGAAAAGAGTGCTGATGGGAAAGAAACTTTAATAAAATCCGGGAAGACCAAGACTTTGCAGGCCGCAAATATTCTTAGCATGATATTGGGGATTTTCTTTTGTAAGATTATTCATTCTTCCATGTCAAAGAGATCAGGAGATAGTTGTTGATTTCATGCCCCAAAAAAAATCATTGGCTAAATGTCAAGCACATTGGGAGACTAAGTTATCAATATCGATTTCCTTTAAATTTTCTTCTTGGAACCATGTGATCATAGAAATTAGAGCTTTACACTCGAAATATTTTAGTGGATTATCAAACATTTGATTGAAGATTTCTCTGTACTCGATTTACTTTCGATTGGAAATTATATTAATAATATTATCATAAGATATAACTGTACGGGCACACATAATATAAAACTTTACTGGGATTTCTTAACCAATTACAACAGAATTGCCAATATAATATTTTTTGTAGATAATTTGTTCACACTCTTTGAGAGACAAATGATATCGTCTGGAACGTCTATTTTGACCTGCAAGATACAAAATTGAAACTACAAGGAACATATCGGACGCCAATGTAGACAGTTAATGGCTATTTAATAGTGTTGGTGTCATATTGATATTTTTTCGTTCTCAATTTCAATAGAGGTCTTGCGTTGAACCACATTTGAAATGTTGAGATAATTTATTGAACGGAAAAAAGCTTGAGATACTTGATTGCCAGCACATAGGTAAGAAATATCATGCACCTCATTATCTGGTTTTATTTAAGTCAATTTGATAAGTTTTGGAAGCCATAGATATAGAATGAAATTGATGGGGTTCCTTTATGGAGTTTTTATTTAAGTCAATTTAATTTTGGTGCTTTTCACTGGCTTTATGGTAAGTCTTGTATTTGTTTTTTTTTTTAACTTTTGATAGTCAATTAAAATTGACATTGCTTGCAGTTGAGGCCTCTACGGACCAAATTAGATTATTGCATTTGACGATTTTAATTTTGTTGTAGGTAATTATGTTTGGTTCAAGTATGCCAAGTTCTAAGGTTGGAGTGATATTTTGAAACAATCAACCACGGAAACAGCTCATTTTGTTCTAATTCCTAATTTTTAATTACATGTAATTTGAAAATATGTGCGCAATATTCATATGTCTACATCTGTGCGTAGCACGCGTACGAACATTAGTTATCTAATAAAATTTCATATTTCATAGTCAATTGACCTCATTAATTGGGTTCACATCTAAATAGATTTTTAGATTAAATCATCTGTTTTTTTAATTAATAACTTTTAAGGAAAGGGAAAGTAAATAATTGATAGGGCTCATCAAGGAGTGACCAACTATATATATACACACAAACAAGTAGAGTGCCCACGCTAACGCATCGGCTTATAATCAGTATGTACGTATTTTATAAATTGAATCTTTCAATTTAGGAACTCATGAGCAACAGTTGAAATTGTCCAGAACTTATTGAATTTTTCCTATCTTTTTGCTTAGTTCTATCTTATTTTAAGAAGAAGTGGGCTGATGGAGTGAGAAAACTATTTAGTCCAGGAAGACCAAGACATTCGCCTACCAAAAACATTAAACAAAGACCAAGACCAAGGCTTCTTCTTTTTTTTTTTTGCATCCGTACATTCTCAGTAACCTTAAGATTTCAATGTCTTTGTTTTATGCGTTATTGGTGAATATGCGATCAATGTAGGCTTTTACATGGCAGTTACATGCTGAAAATTTGCAGCAAGATGGGCAGCAATGATATATTGAAGGGTGCTGAGGTAGTAGTTGATGACCGAGAATCGTGGTCCTTTGCACGATTTTCCTGTTCATAAGTGTGATGCCTACAGTATTTAGTAGATTGTACATTGTTAGTTGGTGATAATGATCAATGAAGTTGACCACAATTAATAGGACCGACCTACAAGCATCTTTGTGCAACTTGCATCGACTGAAATAAATGTTGACGATCCACCTGACAATGGCATCTTACTTTCTATTATACATCTACAGGTTATCAAAGATAGGTAACTTTGATTGTTCGATAAGGAGAATAGAAACCCGTGCTTTGGGCTAACAAGAAAAAGAGTTGGGTACACCAACAAATCCATGAAGCAAATTGCTTAATTTTACTCTGAAAATAGTAGACGATTCACAAATAACCAACTAATCCATTAAGCAAGTTGCTTTGGGCTAACTTTTTCTGTTCAAAAGACCACGATTCTCCTATTAAGCGATTCACGATCATCAACAACTACTTTAGCACCCTTCAGCAGATCATTGCCGCCCATTTTGCTGCGAACTTTTAGCACTGTAGTTGCCACGTAAAAAGCCTATAACTTTAAAAAAAAAAAAAAAAAACCAACAAAACACTTGGTAAGTATAAATTTTTGACGAAGATATGCATGCCCTCTAAGTTGGTCATGTAAAGAAATATCACCTCTTATTCTCTTTCGAACGACAACCAAAAGTCTTGATCCGGAGAAAAAGGAGAACAGTTGATTTATCTAACTCAAGGACACAATGTGCATCAAAACATCGTCTCTTCAATCTAACTCCAATTGCTTGTCGAGATAGCATACTCATAAAGTAGTTTTCATCAGGAAAACCAAGACTTTACTGGATATCATGTACTTTTTTTTTGTCTAGAAAGTGAAGCGAAAGTGAAAAAGAGAAAGTGGGGAAGAAACGGTAATCAAATCCAGGAAGACCAAGACTTTCCAAGATGCAAATTGGCTTCACTGCTTCACTTTTCACATCCCTCCTCTTCCATCCCTATATGACTGTCTCTTTTTCCATTACTAGTAGACTTTCCACGCGTTACATGTCTTGCTTCAAATTAACAATACTATAAATTTAGTATAAGAAGGAAGCTAAGAAGGAAGCCAAGAAGATCTTTCAATGGCCATGGGTATATCAGTCACTGTAGAGAACACCCAAGGGTTATGGTGAAGCAAAGTGAGAGAAAACTATAAAGTCCAGGAAGACCAAGACTTTTCACCTACCGAAAAGATCAAACGAAGACCAAGACCTTTCAAGGATGCTTTCTGTCCACAAGTGCTCTCTGTTCATGTACATAAACCATAAACTCAGGAAGGACCAAGACTTTAGTGGACATCACGTACTTTTTTGTCTAGAAAGTGAAGCAGAAGAGAAAGAGAACAAATGAAAAAAGACGAGACTTTACAGGACGCAAATTGGCATTGTCGCTTCGCTTCTCACACCCCTCCTCTTCCATCCATCCCTGTGTGAATGCCTTTGTTTTCCGATTACTAGTACATGCCATGCTTAAAATTGACTGTCACCATAATTTTCGATCACAAAAATTCAAAAAATAAAGTATTGTTCTTGCCCCTTTTTTGGCCAATTCCATTGCTTTCCCCTTGATCTCCTCACCCAAATCAACAAAAGTATATGCTCAGGTAGTTTGGGACACAAGTGCATGTAATTGGAGATTTAATATATATTTAAGCCTAAGAATCTTCTTTTCTTCTGCTTGAAATATTTTAATGGATTATCAAACATTTGATTGAAGATAGAATTTTTGTATTTACTTGATTTTCTATCGGTTGGACATTATGTTAATAAATAACATTATTATTACATGTAACTCTTCAGGCATACATAATTTAAAACTTTACTATGATTTCTTCTTATTCATTTGAAGAAATTCGCACATTTATATGTTCTTTATTTGTCTGTCGGGTCTACCAAATACAACTAATTTGCCAAATAGTGCATTTTTTTAGATAATAGTTTGTATATTTTTTCGTAAGCCAATAAATGTTTCTTGATTTTCTTCATAATATATTATTACAAAGCGATCATTAATGATAGTTGTAAAGTCATGGGATAATTATCTTAAATATCCTAAACCTATTGTACAACGGCCACTTTAATCCTAAACTTTTCAATTTAGCCAATTTAGTTCTAAACCTTTGACAATTTGTCAATATAGTCATTCCGGCCAATTTTAGCCTAAAGTTGCTGATGTGAATGCTAGCTATCCTCCGTAACATGATCACAAATTCAGCATTTTCTGGCCAAAAAGGATTATATTGGCGAATTATTAAAAATTTTATGACTAAATTGGTCAAATTAAAAAGTTTAGAACTAAATTGATCGATATATAATAACTTTAGGACTTTTTCGACAAATTTTCCCATAAAGTTACATACATATGTCAAAAGTATTGAAGTAGTAATGATATTTTCTTGGGACAAGGCTATAGCACTTCTGTCATCCATTCAAATTTGGGTGCTTTTCACATGAACATCAGTGGTAAGAGGAATGAAAATGAAATATTTTTTGTTCACAAGTGCTTGTTTCGTAGTATGTAGAGAACATCCTCGGAGACTTTACTTCATATCACGTGCTTTTTTGTCTGGAAAGGAAAGTGAAGCAAAAGTGAAAAAGACCTAACGGGAAAGAAACTTCAATAGATTCCAGGAAGACCAAGACTTTGGCTACGTGAATGTCTTTGTTATCATTACTAGTAACACTTCCATGCATTATATCAGTATCAATCTCTATTTTTTTTTCAAATTTTGCTCAATTTGAAGTTGCATCAAATAAATTGCCATGTCATAATGATTTTGCTGACATGGTTCGCTTAACCTACAAGTTAGGTGATGAGGAGAGAGAGTGTGTGTTGGCTTAGACAATCTTAGCATCATTGTCTCTGCTGTCTGACGCGGCAACATCTCAAGATATCATAATAGACGCCAATATGGACATTTAATAGCTATTTAATAGTGTTAGCGTCGTCTCAACGTTTTCCATCCACAATTTTAGCAAAGACCTTACATTGACCCACACTTGAACAATTGAGGTAATTAATTGAACGAAAAAAAAATTCACTTACTTGATTGCCAAAGGAATTATAGTTCAAGTACTTATGATGTCATTGTCCCCACAAGTTTAACATACAAGCATTAGTCTAGGTTCAAATCTCAAACATACTTTTGTTTACGCGATACCTGTTCTACAAATGCATCCTCTTTGATTCGTTGCTCGGTCTCACTTTATTAACCATAAAACGAATGGCATCTTCTGCTGGAAATCCTAGTTATTCTTAGCATGATATTGGGGATTTCTTTTGTAAGATTATTCATTCTTCAAGAGAACAGGAGATAATTTTGTTAATTTCAAGCGCAAAAAAAATTATTGGTTAAATGTCAGGCACATTGGGAGACTACAAAGTTCTCAATGTCGATTTCCTTTAGATTTTCTTCTTGGAACCATTCGATCATAAAAATTGGAGCTTTACACTTGTAATATTTTAGTGGATTATCAAAGAGATGATTGAAGATGTCTTTGTACTCAATTTACTTTCGATTGAAAATTATATTAATAATATTATCATCAGATATAACTGTACGGGCACACATAATACAAAACTTTATTAGGATTTCTAAACCAATTACAACGAAATTGCCTAAATAATATTTTTTGTAGATAATTTGTTCCAACTCTTCGAGAGATGGATGATATCGTCTAGAATGTCTACTCTGGCTGCAAGATACAAAATTGATACCACAAGGAACATATAGGACGCCAATGTAGATAGTTAACGGCTATTTAATAGTGTTAGTGTCATATCGACATTTTTCATTCACGATTTCAATGGAGGTCTCATGTTGACCCACATTTGAAACGTCGAGATAATTTATTGAACGGAAAAAAACTTGAGATACTTGATTGCCAGCATATAGGTAAGAAATTTCATGCACCTCATTATCTGGTTTTATTTAAGTCAATTTGATAATTTTTGGAAGCCATAGATATAGCATGAAATTGATGGGGTTCGTTTATGGAGTTTTTATTCAAGTCAATTTAATTTTGGTGCTTTTCACTGGCTTTATGGTAAGTCTTGTATTTGTTTTTTTTAACTTTTAATAGTCAATTAAAATCGACATTGCTTGCAGTTGAGGCCTCTACGGACCAAAGTAGATTATTGCATATGGCGATTCTAATTTTGTTGTAGGTAATTATGTTTGGTTCAAGTATGCCAAGTTCTAAGGTTTGAGTAATATTTGGAAACAATCAACCAGAGAAACAGTTCATTTTGCTCTAATTCCTAATTTTTAATTACATGTAATCTTAAAATATGTGCGCAATATTCATATGTCTACTTGTGTGCGTAGCACTTGTATGAACATTAGTAATATAATAAAATTTCATATTTCATAATTAACTGACCTCATTAATTGGGTTCAAATCTCAATAGATTTTAGATTAAATCATCTTGTTTTTTTTAATCAATAACTCTTAAGGAAAGGGAAAGTAAACAATTTTAGGGCTCATCAAGGAGATGGGTGCAACTTTATATATATATATATATATATATATATATATATATATATATGTATGTATGTATGTATGTATGTATACACACACTAGCAGAGTACCCATACTACGCATCGGCTTATAATCAGTGCATATATATTTTATGAATTGAATCTTTTGATTTAGAAACTCATGAGCAACAGTTGAAATTGTCCAGAACTTATTGAATTTATCTTATCTTTTTGTTTAGTTCTATCTTATTTAAAGCAGAAGTGAGCTAATGGAGAGAAAAAACTATTTAGTCCAGGAAGACCAAGACATTCACCTACCAAAAACATTAAACAAAGATCAAGACCAAGGCTTTTTTTTTTTTTGCATCTGTACATTCTCAGTAACCTTATGATTTCAATGTCTTTGTTTTATGCATTATTGGTGAATATGCGATTAATGTAGGCTTTTACGTGGCAGTTACGTGCTGAAAATTTGCAGCAAGATCGGCAATAATGATCTGCGGAAGGGTGTTGACGTAGTAGTTGATGACCGAGAATCGTGGTCATTTGCACGATTTTCCTGTTCATAAGTGTGATGCCTACAGTATTTAGTAGATCGTACATTTTTAGCTGGCCATACCTTACCCTTTTACTTGTCTAGTGATGAATGAAGCTTACCACAATTAATAGGACCGACAAATAAGCATCTTTGTGCAACTTACACCGACTAAAATAAATGTTGACGATCCACCTAACAATGGCATCTTACTTTCTATTATACATCTACAAGTCATCTAAGACAGCGAACTTTAACTATTCGATAAGGAGAACCAAAAGCACGTGCTTTGGGCTAACAAGAAAAAGAGTTGGGTACACCAACGAACCCATGAAGCAACAAAACACTTGGTAAGTTATAAATTTTTTATGAAGATAGGCATGCCCTCTAAGTTGGTCATGTGAAGAAATATCACCTCTTATCCTCTTTCTAACGACAGCCAAACGTATTGATCTGGAGAAAAAGGAGAACAGGTAATTTATCTAACTCAAGGACACAATGTGCATCAAAACATGGTCTCTTCAGTCTAACTCAAATTGCTGGTCGTGATAGCATACACCATAAAGTACGTTCCATCAGGAAGACCAAGACTTTACTGGATATCATGTGCTTTTTTTTGTCTAGAAAGTGAAGCAAAAGTGAAAAAGAGAAAGTGGGGAAGAAACTGTAACAAAATCCAGGAAGACCAAGACTTTTCGGGACGCAAATTTACTTCATTGCTTCACTTTTCACATCTCTCCTCTTCCATCCCTATGCAAATATCTCTTTTTCCATTACTAGTAAAATTTCCACGCGTTACATGTCTTGCTTCAAATTAACAATACTATAAATTAGTACAAGAAGGAAGCTAAGAAGGAAGCCAAGAAGATCTTTCAATGGCCATGGGTGAAACAGTCCTGTAGAGAACAACCAAGGGTCATGGTGAAGTAAAGTGATAACGAGCTAAAGGAGAGAGAAAACTCTAAAGTCCAGGAAGACCAAGACTTTTCATCTACCAAAAAGATCAAACGAAGACCAAGACCTTTCAAGGATGCTTTCTGTCCACAAGTGCTCTGTCCATGCACATAAACCATAAACTCAGGAAGACCAAGACTTTGCTGGACAGCATCACCTACTCTTTTGTCTAGAAAGTGAAGTAGAAGCGAAAGAGAGCAAATGAAAAAGACAAAAGACTTTGCAGGAAGCAGATTGGCATTGTCGCTTCACTTCTCACACCCCTCCTCTTCCATCCATCCCTATGTGAATGCCCTTGTTTTTCCCATTACTAGAATTTCCCCACGCGTTACATGTCATGCTTAAAATTGACTGTGTCTACAATTTTTGTCCAACTCTTTTCATGCCTAATCGTACTGTGATTTTTCATTCAGTAATCTCTCTTGTACTTGCCTATTAGAATTATGTCTAGATTTCCATGTATCTTTTCAAATTTAAGTTCAATAAAAGAAAAAATAAGCAAAGAGAAAAAACAGCAAGAACTTAAAAAAGGTAGAAACAAAAAAGTATGAATGGGGGCAAGAGAGCACACGACTGTCCCACGGCCACTGCCATGCCGTTGCCATCAGCAACGCTGCTTATAGTCACCTTCATAGACAACATTTCCTTGAGATGTTATTCTTAGAGCAGTTTAGGAGTTAAAGAATAATGACATCGTAAGTACCGAAGCTCTTGTTCTGTTTACAATCGAGTACCTGAACTTTTTTTTTTCAATCAAGAACCTCAAATTTTCAATTTTGGCTCAATTTGAGGTATCAGTTAAATAACTTGCCATGTTATATGATTTTGCTAACGTGACTCGCTTACTGAACAAAAGTTAAACATAATAGTTGACATGGCTCCTTACCCTAAAGATTGAGTGATGAGGATAGAAAAAGTGTGCTGACTTAGACGATCTTAGTGTCTAATATATCTCGGCTAACGTGGTAGCATCTCGAGGTACCATATCAAACATCAATATGGACAGTTAACGACTATTTAACAGCATTGGTATCATATCAACATTTTTTGTCCGCGATTTTAATGGAAGTCTTGACCTACATTTGAAAAGTTGAGGTAATTGACTGAACAAAAAAAAATGTAGTTACTTGAATTACAAAAAGGCTAATAATTCAGATACTTGCTCATCGTTCCCAAGAATTTATCATGCGACGATTAGTCTAGATTCAAATCTCAAATGTACTTTTGATTACACGATATTTATTCTACGAACTCATCCTCTCGATTCATTGCTTGGTCTCGCTTAATAATCTCTTTTTAAAGATTTTTCATTATTTCATGTGAAAGAGAACATTCATTAGTTTTGTTAATTTCGAGCCGTTGCAAAAAGATTTCAGTGGCTGAATGTCAAGCACATTCGAAGACTATAAAGCTCTTGCCCCTTTATTTTGGCCAATTCCATTGCTTTCCCCTTGATCTCCTCGCCCAAAACTAATAAAGTATGTGCAGGGAGTTTGGCCAAAATGATCGAACCGGTTTGATCACCGGTTCACTCGCTAAACCAGCGAAACAGACTGGTTTTCAAAATTGGATCGACCCAATTTTAGAGTCTCACAGGTACAGAATTGGGCTTCTGGCTGCTGTTGCACACGGAGGGGCTCGAGCACCTAACTCAATGGACCGCCGGCACTCCGCTTTACCCCCAAGGCCAAACGATTCACGTGCTCACAGCCAATCGACAACATTACATACCTATAATCGTTTGCTCATGACATCATCACTGGTTCACCCGTCGTCCAAGCGCTTGGACCGGTTGAACCACAAACTGGTAACCTAATTGGTTCTCTAAGCGGCCCAAGTTTGAAAACATCAGTGCAAAGCTCAATCCCTACTTAAAACAAGTAAATATGACTATCTTATATGAATTGAGTTGGAATGAACGAAATACTTTTACGCCATAACAAAAGATGATAGCAAGTGATTATACCTGATAGAGGTTCAGCTATTATAGAATTACTGTCGTGGATGCTCCTCTCTCACTCCTTGAGCATACGAGATGCAGGAAAACCTTCACAATGCTCCAAATGAGATTGATGCTCAACCTCCACGTCCTACATTACTCCTGTCGTTGCTCTAGTTGGAGCTATGGCCAATGCTTGACCTTTCCCTTAAAAATTTCGTAACCAACAGTAAGTCTTTGCTTTGGCATCCCACAAACTTCAATTTAAGATGCTAATAAATCTTAGTCAAGAGAGAAAAAAGTTAACATCGACAGCTTCATTTAGTTTACAATCAATAATGAAAAATAGTGCTATAACACCAGAAAAAAAAGGGAAAATCAGAAAGGGCTCCACCAACGAAGATAAAAGATTACACGAAGAAACAGCAAATTTAGAATTATTTTGAGTATGCGCTAAATCAAATAAGGAAACTTAACTCTAAATATCAATATATCCTCCACAAAAAGAAGAGAAAGGATCTTTCTAGTTTATTTGACTAAAAAGTGCCGTACCCAGGAACATCATCTCTTACATCGCCCTTTCCACCCTAATCTTCGATATGCAGGGTGACATCCGTCCACCATCACCTCAGCGTCACTTCTAATCACATTTCAGCATCGCTAGAGGCATATAATGAGCTCCAAGCACTTGATCATTTCCCTTTCTATGTAGTGGACAATTTGTCACCCTTGTCATAGATGTCCCCAAGTTTCATGTGCTCGACAACACGCCATTCAACTATGACAAAAAAACTTTCTTTACCTGCGATGCTAAGCCAAAAGGTTTGTCAACTACATTGTCACCTTTGTGTATCAAATGCAAAAAATATTGCAAGGGTAAGGCCAAAGTATCTTTTCTGCTGCTTCTGTTTATGTTAAGTCAAACAAATTT
The DNA here is from genome assembly GCF_021117445.2 of Syzygium oleosum. Taxonomy (NCBI): domain Eukaryota; kingdom Viridiplantae; phylum Streptophyta; class Magnoliopsida; order Myrtales; family Myrtaceae; genus Syzygium; species Syzygium oleosum. The sequence goes on along the minus strand of NW_026607501.1, from coordinate 2,261,177 downwards.
AAATAACACAACCTTATATGCTCTTAGGAACTTAGTCGAGCATGGCATGCTATCGAGAGTTCATAGGACTATGTCAGGCTTGAGAAGAGATCTAATTGCCACAATCAAAAGAAAATTATTTCAGTGTCATCTCGAATAAACCTCAAAAGAAATGAAATCTATAAACCATGGTATTTGGTTATAAAGCAAAAACCAGAAAAATGCAGTGCAAAATATTTTTAGCTATACAGTAGCAGTTCAGTTCGTCGCAGGCAGTTTAAGATATCATGGTTTTTATGAGCAAGAGAAGAAATCTAGTGGCAACATTTGAAAGCAAATTACTCAACATTGTCTCCAGTGAGTTTGCTAAGAATTTTGATAAGCAAAAGAAATTTATTGCAAAATGGCATCAAGCAGATGCTAGCCTGCGTAACAAATCATGAACACAATTCATGTTATGAGGTATAAGAAAGAATGCACGTTAGTAATGTCATTTCCACACAACCAAAAGCTGTGGAAAGCCATCTATGATTCAAACTAAAAAACCAGTCTTCCTATTTTCAAAGGCTCTCCTATTTCTTTCTTCCAAACAAATCAGTAAGCTAAAGAAATGAATCAACCATAAACACAGCCCAACATAAACAAAGAGTTATATAAACTACTTATCATTCGATGCTGGGTTCTAAAAAACAACAAAAGGAAGTTCTCTAGTAGAACCCAAAAACATGAGTGTGCCATAGTTTCATGGAGATTTTGAATAGAAATTGCAAGACCTATGGAAGAGGCAATCAGATAGAAAGCAAATGAAAGTATGTTGCAAAAGGAAGTTTTAGATATTGTGCACCTGAATTCACAGCGATGAACAGGGCATTACTGCAGGGTGAGCTCAGAATCTAATTTGAAACAACAATAGAAAGAACGTTAATTATTGCAGCGGCAGATAGGCTATGTTCTCCATGATTGCTACTACCCAATCATCTCTTTGACCCAACAATTGAGATTCAAATAACTTGCAGGGTTGTAAGTTCAACTTCAGAATAGCAGAACTCATTAACTCGGACCAATAACTGGGAATGAACCGGTCACCGTACATAGACTGCTTCTGATGTCCTTGATGGCACCAAGGCAGGCTGAGAGTTGCCAAAAGCATTATCTGCACATTTCTTAATCATTGATTCAGGAGTTCCAGTGGCAATGTTTAGGACTAACAAGGAATGAGATGGATCAGTCCGTTATTCGTTAACTTGGTTTATAGATGTAAGGACGAGTTTGTCTAATTAAATCTGTACAGAAAATACTCCAAACTTTGAACTTGTGAAGAAGAAGACTGGAAAGCAAGTAATCTTGACTGCTTGAACAAGAACATATGACCTTAAAATGAATCATGAGGCTTGTATTCATTGTTGATTTCATATATATCCATGAAGGAGCTGTCTCCAACTGCAGTATCCTCCAATTCGCTAATGGCTTCTTGTTGGTCAAGCTGCATAGGGATGCCTTCATCCTCAGAGTTACCCTCAAGAAAATCATTATCTTCCATATCCGATATGTCTGTAAAAGTTTCTATCTTTTTCTTCCTCCCTCTATAACCAATAAGGCTTAGGACTTTTTCCTTCCACAGAACCAGCGGACATTTCTGAATCAGCTCTGCACCTTCATAAGCTCCTGTCAAGAACACACTAAACCTGTTCCCCCTCTCAGAGACATAGAAAACGCCAAGATGCTTCAACAAGAGTCTCATCAGCTTCTGAGGCATCACGAATTCTCGTCGAAAGTGGGTGAGGTGATCGGTTACCAACCTCTTTTCCATTGTGAAGCTGAGTAGCTCATGCATCACTGCAATGGCCCTCTTATCGAATTCTTTTGATCCAGCTTGGAGGCCACGTGCATCAGCATAAGGAGATAAGTAAGATCTTTTTTGAAAGTGCTCAATCGACCCTCCATATCTATACACCTTCTTGTAACTGGCAGGAAACTTCAAGGGGAAAGATAGGGAAAGCAACCCTGGAGTATGAGAGGCAGATTCCGATACCCCCAATATGGCTTTCTCCAACTCTGTGATAGCCCAAGCAGGATTCCACTCTACAAGCTCGAGATAATCAACTTCATCTGGAGAGTTAACCACTTTGAAGTGCTGCGGATACTCGTGTACCCACTTGCTCCTAAAATCAGCTGGCAAACCAAACTCTCTCCTGAAATGAGCAATTTTGTCCAGAGGAAGCCGTTTATTGACCGACATCATCAACATCCTAGTCACGTATTCAGCAGCCGTGCCAGAGTGTTCCCTAATCAATCTCTCCTCTTCCTCTAACAAGTCTTCAGCTTCTTTAGTCATTCCACACCACAATACCCCTTTCTGATCCTTGTACAACTCAAACAGTTTCGGCGACTTCTGAATGAAGTCCACTATACTGTGTGGCTTGGGCAAATTAATTTGTCTCCGGTGTCGATCCAGCGACCTCACGGGGATTATCATCTCGGGTTCCTTCTTCAACATTTCCATCAGAACCAACACCTTAGACACCACTTTATGCTTCTCGGTGGCGATTTCGAGATCATGGACCCTCTTGTTCTTGCTCCTATCTTGCACTCTCTTGCTAGTGGTCATGAATCTACGCTGCGACCCCATAAGTACAACCTCACCAAAACTCCAATTTCTTCTCAGGGTAGGCGAACGCACTAGCGAGGTGACGAAGCATCCAAACTCTCTTGCCGCACTCCATTCGTTCGAGGAAGCTACGGTTTTAACAATGAATTGAAGACGGGTCATCTCGAGATGCTAATATGGCTTTGCTCCAAATTCAAGAAACAAGACCAAGAAAAGCAAATGCCTCTCACTGAGGACAGAAATCAAACAGCTTACGTGCAACGGAACGAGGAAGAACGAGAGGCCAAGACGAAGATATTGGAGAAGATCAGCGTAAATGCGCGATGACCACCTCTCTTGGATCACTCGATCAGCATCAGTTTTGACTTCAACAGAAGCCGGTCGGGATTTCAAGCGTGGTTTGTGCGGAGAATGAAGAAGAAGAGGAGGGAATGGGATTTCAAGCTTGTAGTTTTGGTTTTTGCGTTTTTTGTAGTAATAGAAATGATATTTTGATTTAAATAATTAAAAGAGCTCCAGGTCTTAAGGATGCGTTCGGTTCAGTTTTGCAAATGGGCATCGGAGAAATGCAAATATATTTAACTTTAAAGTCCCTTAGAAAATGCAAATTGCCTTCGGTAAAAACTCCTTTGTGAACCTTCTTTGGCCGAAGTAGTATTTGATAAATTTTATTTTGCAAAGAGTTTTGAGATTTTTTTTACTAAAAAAAGGGAGCTTACCAGAGCCGCCAATGGGCTATAGCCGCCAGCAGTCGTCGCCTGAGGTCGGGCGACTCCTGGCGAGGGTCGCGCAACCCCAGGCGACCTCAAGCGGCCGTCGCCGAGGTCGGGCAACCTCGCCGGCCTCTCGCCGGGGCTTCGCCATCTCAATCCGGCCTCGAGCAGCTCTAGCCGACCTCCCTCAACCCAAAGAAGCTGAACAGTCACAAGGGTCAAAATTGGAATATTAAAGAATTAGTTATGGTAGCTTGGGAAGAAAAAAATTGGTTTCAGCATTCGCAATGCTGACTTTCGGCCGAAAGCTTACTGGAAATGCTCGCCAAACACTTTAGCATTTCCTCAAGGGACTTTTGAGGTCGAAAGCCCTTTGGGAATGTTAAACCAAACGCACTTTAAGTGATATTCGTGTGTTTTTATAAAATTTAGGGGTTTGAGATTACATATAAAATCTGATTTAAAATTATAATAAAGATTAGTAAAAGAAATAAATTGAATCCATAACAAAACCAAGCATTGTATCTTGTAATTTAACCAAGTATTGTATCTTGTAATTTATAGACACCTGAACCTCTTCTCATTATATATACACGTTCAAAAACTTACGTAAAAGGTTAATTTGATAATTTTTTTAGGAATAACTTCTAAGTCTAATCTGCTCATTTTGTGAATTGGAGTCGAAAGGGTTCGATATTAAATAAAAATCAAATTTTAGAAATTAAACGTGCTCCATGTCCGTCACCCTTTATTGAATCACTGAGTTACAAATTTTAGGATAGGTGCCGGCCTAGGCACAGCACAACCAAACCAGTCACGACCAAGTGTTTGGCTAGTCATTTCAAATAACTTAATTGTCGGTTCATATTCTCGCGATTTTAGGAGCAATAAGTGTGGAGTTTGAGCACAATCCATTTAACCCAGATCGATTCTTTTCCTTTTCTAAGTAGAGCTTTATTTGGTCCAATTTGAGAAAATTGGCTTTCGCAGAAAATGCTGCTAACTTCACTTCAGGTCTGGGAAAACACAGCTTGCGCATACCTTGTGTGTTACTACACATGTTGGTCTGAATTGGATATTAGGTTTCTGTCGTTAACTTCTGTTGCAGTTTTTGTTCAGATGAACAATGCCAAATAGTAACATAATGATTGAATTTCTACAAAGAATAAAGACATGGGTGATCTTGGCATCAGAACGTGTGTATTAGGTGATTCTGGAAGTATGCCACTCTCATTTTCTGTAATCTGCAGTCGGTATACTGGAACGCATATACAGAGGCTCAAATCAAGTAGGAAAAAGGCCAGAAGAGTTTGTACTATGTCATAACCGAGTAAATGCCTTAATTATTGTCGGACTCGGACTTGGGGTTCAATCATCAGTCGAATGTGATGCTTCTTGGAGTACTCTACTTTATTTGCAAATCCTACAGCAGTATTTACCCCCATTTTCAATCATTCTTTATTTATGGTTTGTGGATTCCATGTTCGTAAAAAAATTTCAGCTGCCAACTCACATGAGAGGAGGAAATGGCAAGGTTGCTTACATCGACACAGAAGGAACTTTGTATCCGATTATAATCTGTCTGTATTTTTCTTGACCTCTACAAAGCTGCTTGTGTTTTGTAATCGTCTTATGTCCATGTAAGTGCATGTGCCCTTTCTTAACTTAGCACACCTGCAGTCGCCGTGATCAAACCGTACCAATAGCCGAGAGATTTGGCATGGATCCTGGTGCAGTCCTAGATAATGTAAGCTAAGCATTCTATACCGGCGGCAACTCCTTTTTTTTCTGGCTAGTGTACTTGCTATAATCTAGTCTTTCCATGAATTTCAGATCGTTTATAGCCGTGGCCACACTGATGAGCATTAGTACAAATTGCTTCTTGGTCTGGCTGCCAAAATGTCTAAAGAAAAATTTAGGTTACTGGTAAGACACTGCTCGAGAATCAAACTGATACAGATTTTTTGAGGTGTGGATGGTTGACCTTAGGTGAGTACCATTTTCAGATTGTGGATTCAGTGATCGCTCTCTTCCGAGTGGAGTTTACTGGAAGAGGAAAACTTGCAAGGCGCCAGGTAGGTCCTGAAACCATCAAATCATGCTAGTTGTGATTTTTCAGCTCATCTGGTTTGACACTTTCAGATTCCGAATCGCAGCAAAAATTGGGACAAATGCTCTCATGTTTAATTATGATAGCTGAGGAATTTAACGTCGCAGTCTACATGACTAACCAAGGTATCGCATCACATCTCATTTATCCCACATAGTCGTGCTACCATTAAAAGATCTCATCCAATTTAGCCCTTTGCTGAAAGATAGCAATTTGGGGACTGCACGGGAAAAGTGCCAAAAAACTTCTAAACCTTTTGCATTAGTGCCAATTTAGTCCTAAACATTTTTTTGGTGTCAATTCAGTCCTAAACCTTTTGCATTTGTGTCAATTTAGTCCTAAACCTTTTTTTGGTGCCAATTCAATCATAAACTTTTTGTTTTTGTGCCAATTTTGACCGGAATTTGCCGATGTGGACGCCTACTGGCCGCCGGCCGGTCACCGGCGCCGATGTGAACAACTTTAATAATATTTTAATGTTTTTTGAATTTTTATTATTTTCCTTTTTTCTTTTTTTCACTTTTTTTTTTGTCTCTCTCTCCTTCCTCTGGCCGGCGAGCTCGACCTCGCCAGCCACGGGCAAGGCTCGAGCCTCGCCGGAGGCCGCGGCAAGGGCGAGCCTCGCCATGTTCAGGTGAGGCCCGAACTCGCCGGATCTGGCGAGGTCGAGCCTCGCCCAGCGACCTCGCCAGATCCGGCGAGGTCGGGCCTCACCCGACCAAGGCGAGGCTCGCCCTCGCCGGGCGAGGCTGTCATGCCCCGAACCCCCGTCGAGCTCGCGACATCCCGCTTCAGGTCGAACGATTGCGACATCCCAGGAATAACGTCGCCGACCCAACGATCCATCAGAGTTAAATTGCGGCGGAAGCAATCAAAAATCCCGGGCATTAAAATTGGAGAACACCAGGAAGGAACAAATCGACAAACCACCAAGCATATATTATACTTCCAAATATTTACATCATCCGCCAATACAAACCACAAAATAATTTATAAGCACACCGAACTATGAACTCCAAACCACCAAAATATCAAGATCAGCTCTCTAAGTCAGCACTATCCAAAAATGGGGCGCATCCTCCTCCCAGAACTATCCCCTACGCCCTCTCGAAGGCGTCCACTCTGACTCACTGTCCTCGGCATCACCACCTGAATCCTCCGCAGCTATCTGCTCACCCGACGACTCCGAGTCGACCTCAATCTCAACATTCAGGCGGAGGCTCTGAAATGGTTTGGTTGAAACAACCATGAGATCACATCTCAATAAGTCACAACCTAAGCCCCACCTAGGCTATCACGTAATTCCAGACACATCCAAAGGCGCAACCAAACAACCACACAACCAGCAATCAAACATTCACACATACCTGGACTCTCTGCATACGCACCGTGCACGTTAGCCCACAATCCCAACGTACAATTCTTGCACACATGCCATCACACACTTTCCACATATCAATACGCACGCCAATCATACCACAGCAGTACATCACAGCCGCGCGTGTGCGTCAATTATAAAGCAAAACCTACTTGGGCACGTCCAATACCATGCCTAGCAGATTTTACCCCATAATCGCGCACTGCATCACGCGATACAAACACACTCGCACACTAACTCACACCATGCATCACTTTCACAATCCTCACATGTCAAGCCAAATCCCGCTCGTTCTCAACCTTTCCACCACTACCGCGCCCGCGTAAAACGCATCAGGCCAACGGTCTTCTAACCTCGTCAGGCATCGACACCCCGTCGGGCCGGGCATCGTCACCTCGTCAGGGACGGCATCGTCCCGCGTAAACGAACACGCCTCAGGACGGAATCCTACACACACTTTCCTTCTACCGCGCCCGCGTAAACGCATCGGCCAACGGTCTTGACCACGTCGAGGCATCGTCACCCCGTCGGGCCGGGCATCGTCACCTCGTCGGGACGGCATCGTCCCGCGTAAACGTACACGCCTCAGGACGGACCTCACCCCGCGTAAACGTACACGCCTCAGGGTCTCACTTTTCAAACCAATCCTACATTCCAGTACCTTCGTTCCACTCAAACCACATTTGTCACACGGCCACACCTACACACTGCCAAACACGCACACCTCACACACATTTCACAATTTCACATTCTCGTCACACGAACACGCCACCCAATCACACATTCTTGGCACGCGAATACAATACACGAATGCACTATCACGCCACCACATCTCACGGCCAAACACACGCGGCATATCATCAATCCATATTCAAACACACATTCAGGCTCAATTCCCGCCACAAGGGCAGCAACCATTCAACCTCGACACCCCCACCATTCCGCTCATAAAAACGAACATCCAAAAAATCGGGGTAAAATTGGGCAGTTTATACAGTGACCGAAATCCCATCAAAATAAATAGTAAACGAACTCCAAAAATTCTCAATTTTGGATATGTCACAAAACACATCCCGATAAACATTTCTTATGAAGAACATGAAATCCGGTTCAAACTGCAACCATGCCTTTTTGTCCCTCGAAATCAGACCAAAATCAGTTTGCTTCAACAGAATATTTTGTCCTCAAAATACATTTATTTCAACACCCAAATCACCTTGAAAAGCTTTGAAATTGTTATATGTTATATCCACGAATGTCCCCAACAACTTTTGTGAAGGAAGAATTTTGAAAATAGGCCTGGAAAAATTTATAAAAATTCGAACAGACCCGAAGGTCGGGTGAACAGTAAATCGGGCAGTTTTATTTCGGTCCAAAGATGGACTTTCGAATGACCTCAAATGATTTCCAAAAATTCCCAAATTAAAGTATGTTATACCTCAAGATGTTGGGAACAACTTTCATGAAGAAACCTTTCTCAAATTCGTCACACAAAATTCTCTAAAAAAATAGAAAACCGGGTGGGTACAGTAACCGCGAATCCGCGATTCACCCCGAACCTCACGGATTCAAGCCCGAACCGATTTCTACCGAATTCCAACCGCCAAAACTCATTTCCCGACGTCTAATCCAACCCGCAACAACCACTAACAGCCATACTCGGCCACCAATAGCCATGATTAACCACCAATAACCATGATCAACACCTTAATCAACCTCTAATCACCCCAAACTGCACCCAAACGAGTCCGAAAAATACCCGACGTCCTAGGCGAGGTTTAGGGAGCGACTTACCGGACTCTAGACTAACTCGGCTAGAGCGGGAAGGTGGAACGGCTGGCCGGCGGGTCACGGCGGCACACGGCGGCGGCAACGGCGAGCGGCGGCGCTCCGGCTTAGCTTGACTTCTCATGGCCAAATGAAAAAAAGAAAATGAAGAAGAAGAAGAAGAAGTGTTGGCGTGGGAGGAAGGGGGCTGCCGGCTGGAATGAAAAATGGGGGAGAGAGAATGGGAGGAGAGAGAGAAAGGGCAATAATAACTTTGACCAATTTTTCCCTTAATTCCAATTTTGCCCCTCTAATACTTGGTCCACATTGCTCCAAACCAAAATATCTAAGGGCGTTTTGGTCCAATATTTTGGGGCTGATATTTATCCACAATTAATCTCCAAATTCAATTTCCAAAATCCCCAAAATTCGGAATACCCAAAAATAGGCCTAGGGGCAAAATCGTAATTTTTCGGTCCCGGGTCGAAATTCCATTTTTCGACCGTACCAACTCCAAATGTGTGTGGCCAACATAATATGGCGTCGGATTCGCGAAATTCATCGCGCAAGCCCTCAAAAATTGACTGCAAAGTTCCGGGAATAAAATAATATTATTTTTCCAATTTTTGTCGAAATTCTAATTTTTTGCCGTAACCACTCCAAATATGCGTGGCCACTCTAAAATGACCTTGGCCTCGAAAAATAACCTCAAACGACCTCAAAATCCAACATCGGTGTCCACAGGGGCAAAACCGTAATTTTTCCGGCCCCGGACCGAAATCTATTTTTTTGCAGAAATGGGTGGCCCCAAGGTTGGCCAAGCCGAAAACGTCATCGGCCGCTCAAAATTGTCACTTTCAAAATTCTCGATTCCCGGGCCCGAATTCCAAGAAATGACTAAAATTGACCAATCGCGACTTTAGCTTATCTCTTGCTAACGGGTGGCTCATTAGGATTACGCGCTCTCGACCCATGACCGACACTAAGTCAAATCACGTTTAAGTTTGCTCGAACCAAGGCGACCTCGATCGTCATATAATTGCGAGGGTCTGTCACTAGTGCCCTTCGGACACGATCAATCAAATAGACCGGTCTCGGTTGGCTCAAAACATTCCCTCGTCAATCCATATAGTCGAAGATCGAACCCAGGTCGAGTTCTTTGGTCATGCGAACTCAATCCCGTAATAGCCCTATCCCTAAGGTTAGCATCCCGAGAATGCGCGGTTCCCGGGTGAGATCTCACTATAGAGCATTGGTCAAATTCATTTCCTAAATCCCGGGAAAAAGGATCGAAAATTCAGACTGTTACAGAGGCCGCCCTCGCCAGTGGCCGGCGAGGTCGAGCTCGCCGGCCAGAGGAAGGAGGGAGAGAACCAAAAAAAAAAGTGAAAAAAAAAGAAAAAATAGGAAAAATATTATTAAAGTTGTCCACGTCGGCACCGGTGACAGGCAGCCGGCCGGCAGGCGTCCACGTCAGCAAATTCCGATCAAAATTGGCTGGAATGACTAAATTGACACAAAAACAAATTGTTTAGGACTGAATTGGCACCAATTTAAAAGGTTTAGGATTGAATTGGCACCAAAAAAAGGTTTAGGACTAAATTGGCACCAATGCAAAAGGTTTAGGACTGAATTGACACCAAAAAAAGGTTTAGGACTAAATTGGCACTAATGCAAAAGGTTTAAGACTTTTTTGGCACTTTTCCTGGGACTGCACTAAGCCCGTACTAATTCGTGCAATCTCAAGAACCAGCTATTTAGTGTTAACTAGAGATACATAGAGAAGCTGCAGCCCGTGAGTTCGGAGAAAAATGATCTTTTGACGACTTTGTCTTTGATTTATTTGTTTCAGTGGCATCAGACCCAAAGAAACCTGTAGGTGGGCATGTTTAGGTTGACGTTTAGTAAAGGCGAAGGTGAGCAGCGGGTTTGCAAGGTGTTTTATGCCCCAAACCTACCCGAAGCCGAAGCTATATCCTTTATGCGCTGGATCTTCATCTAGCTATACACTTTGCTGTATTGAAATTACCAAATTATACTGCAGAAACCCAACGAATTACCTAGAAATCTATATCATAATCGGAGTGAAAGTCAATACTAAGTCTATATATGGATAGGTGGAGACCAGATTTCAAGCAGCATACTTATAGGATACTTGCATGCGCAGCCTATGCTATGGACAGAGCGCACATCTGTCAATATCATCAATTAATCTCCTCAGAAACCTTACGGAGAGCTTGCCATGGCAATAAGAGAAAACTGAGATATGTTCTATGGGTGTTAAACTTAACAAACACACGGTTTTCAGACAACACCAGGAGGCAAAGCTGATGCAAAGGACTAAAGAGGTATCTACAACCAGAACAGTAAGGCCAGGCGAAGTACCCTCTTTGTTATCCGCAATTTGACATTAGCTATGGTACTGACAGCTTCCTCTATCTTCTTTCATATCAATTCTGTATCAGCATGTGTCAAGTTCCTGTTGATAGCTTAGCTTGACTGCTGCTTTAGCCCTAACATCAAACATTCTTCGTTGTCTGTTATTAAAGTACTTATGACCCTTCATAAGGCATTGTGCTAACTCGATTTCCAATATGGGAACTCGCATGCTCCGAGTTACGTGGTCTAATATACTAGTAGAGAAATCAGAAACACAATTAGACTAATAAGCGAAAAAAACATAACATTGGATAAACTCTGCATGATGGCTAAATGAAGTGCCAGGTATTATTGCACAGAGCATGTAAGGTAATGTCAAGGCTTGGTTTTATAAGCAACATATACAGCCTGCATAAAAACGATGCCATTTCAAATCCTCAACATAGAGTGACCAACCATTAGAGCCGAAAATTGCCAGTGTATGAGTTATAAGCAATAGAAGGCCATTCAATAACTAATGGCCTGGCCAGAAAAGGGCCATAAACCATAAGATTCAGTAGTGCGAGGACCAATTCGCAGCACTCCCAACTCTAGGCATGCTGGACTCCTTCTTAGTCTCCGCATCCACTTTGAATGTAGCGCCGCACACTTGGCCAGAGCTGTCCACCCTAGGAACCGGCTTCACCTCATTCATTGGGTGCTCGTAACTCCTCAAACCTCCAGAACTGGTAAAGAAGCATCCTGAGTAGGAAAAGAAGGCAACATTAAAAGGTGAAACAATTTGGCGCTCAAAAACCATTGGCAGAGCAACATTGTAGGTGAAAATGCACATGTCAAAACATGCATACAGATAAAGAAAACCAATTTAACCCCTACCAACTCATTCCAAACCTTATAAATCTTTACTTCCTATAAGTCTTCCCATATGTTTTTACCCAAAAATATAACATTTTCCTATGAACTCTGCTTAATATCAGCAGAATTCATCCATCCTGACTTTTCACATTCCAATGCATGGACGAAACTCCAATGAAGCCGCATCAACAATCCATAAAAATAATTACCTTTAGGGAATGGTGCGAAAGATTTCCCACAGCCCTTCTTCACAACTTCTGCATCATCCGAGAGAACAAGATTGCCTTCAGAATCACTTCCCCAGAAGAAAGGAACATTTCCATCAACATCCTGCAAGATTAAGAGGACAGAAAGGATTAGATAGATCGCAGGTGGAGGGAGAGATTGAGAGCGATAATCCCAGAACGAAACCACGAAAATCACTATTACTTACAGAAGCCAGAAAAGCGGTTTTACAAGAGCTGTCAAAGAGCACAAAAGCAAACTTCCCGCTGATGTCTCTCACGACTTGATCAGCAGGATAAGGCCCCCGATCCCTCAGAGTTCTATAAGCCTCTATGACGATAATGACCTCATTGGCCGTCTTGTTCAATCCATATTGCTGCTTGAGAAGAGCAACATTCTCTATGTGCCCTTGAAACAAGCAGAAGATGTCATCGACAACCGCAAACAATCTGCCACAGCGGGTAAGGCATGTCAGATATCTATGCCAGATGACCCAATTAAGGAGAGCAGTACCGAAACTCCCGTGAACTAACAAACACAATAGGTTTCATTTCCCGGCTTTCGAAATGAGCCGGAGACTTGAGTACCACTTTCTCCTTTAGGCTGATACTTTCAACCTCCAATGCTATCACACCCAATTCCCACCAAAATCAGTTTGATTTAAACATTTGCTTCCCTAGAAAGTCGAAGTCACAAGTCTGTTTTTTGCCTCTAAGCTACCATTATCTTTTTCTCAATTACCCAGCACCCTCCAAGGATCCTTTGTGTTTGGCATGTTACCCTTCTGATCGAAAAGGTTGAATTTTCAGAGGCAAGACCAACAATCGCAACAAAAAAAAAACTAAAGTCGAATAAAGACAGAGAGCAACTAAGATACCGATCCTATTTTGTCCTTAACACAGTAACATATTATAAACAGAACAAAACTTTACAACCAAAAAAAGAAAAGAAAGCATATAACTTTGGGTTTTTGGACAATATTCCGCACGCCCCCACACACAGCAACCACAGACAGTCCACTTCGTAAAGCAAAGGCGACACGCGACATCCTTAATCAAAGACACGAAACTAAGGACACGATGCTGAAACGATCCCAGGAAACAAAAACCGCTGATCGGGGCGTGATCCAGCGAGCAAGCACCCGAGAGATCCGCGACCACAATCGCCCCGCCGATCTCGAAGCGCGATCGCGAGAACGAAACGAGCGAAAAAAAAGAAGACCCTAAACGAGCCCCGGAAATGCGAAACGAATCAGAGGGGGCGGGGAGACCTGGGGAGGAGAGGGTTCTGCCGATCGAGGGAGTAGGCCAGCAGGCCGGACGAGCCGAGGTTGACGTTGACCGCGGCGGGGTGGGCGGTGGCGAAGTGGTGGCCGAGGGCGCCGTCCTTGAGCGCCGAGGCGGCGGCGGCCCCGGCCCCCGGCTGCTGCTGCGGGCTCTGGAGCGCCTCCGGGCACTTCGCCACCGATCTGTCGAACACCGCCAGCATTTTGCACGACGACGACGAAGTCGACGATCGATGGATCGATCGGTCCGATCGCAGAGCGGATTGGGGACGAGCGAGCAAGAGCAAGAGCGCGAGCAAGAGAAGCGAACGCCAGAGAGAGAGAGGGAGAGAGAGAGAGAGAGATGGTGGGATGGAACTGGGACGTTGGCGAGCGTGGGTGAAGAAGCGAAGGGGTAGAGGGCGATGCTTATGAAATACGGCGGTGGAACCTGTGGAATTCTCGAAACTGCCCCTTCTCCCTGCCCTTTTCCGTTAACTGCTCCCCCCGCTTTCGTTATCCATTTCGTTCGTTGTTGCCTTTATCCACGTGGAAATAATAATAATTAAAAAAAAAAGGGAAACGTGCCAAATTCACGCAAATTATTGAATTCTAAAGATGCGTTAGATTCGCGGAAAATGAGTGATACGATCGCTTATATTGTTCAGAAAAATGAATGGACGGGAAAAAAATTTTCACCGTCCATGAAAATAGTTAAGCGTGAATTGTTATCGATAATGAAAATATTTTCTGTTGACTAATTTTTTAAAACGATATAAGCGATTATTTTTTAAAAAATATTTTTCGAATCACTCATTTTCCGTGAAATCAACGCACCCTAATTTTCGCCGGTCCTAATATGGGAACCCCAACTTCAATTTGGGTAATTTTTTTGGGTAAGACCAAAAAAAAAATTGGATGAAGATCGCTCCTACTCCAGCTAAGTTAGACCCTTCATGTCTTTATTAGAGACGTGCCTATTTCGAATTCTCTTTTGAGAAAACGGCCTCATTTCGGGTCTTTATTTGAAAATTTCTCTTTAAATCAATTTTTAGCTTTCTCTATCTCTTCTATTTTGGGTTATCTCTAAGATATATACTTTCATATTTCAAAAGATCACAAACGCTCACCACTGTTTTTGCACTTTTGGGTGCTTTTGTTTGGCGAAAAATGAGTGATTTGAAAAAAAAAATTGTAAAAATAATCGTCTGTATCGCTTGCAAAAATGAATTAATGAAAAATATTTTCACCATTCACGAAAATCGTTATCAATAAGTAAAAGAAAATTATTAATTAATTATCTTAAGTGATATAAGTGATCAATTTTAAAAAAATATTTTTTAAATTATCCGTTTTTCGCGGAAACAGACGAAAGGTTGAAATCTAAAATGAGAATTCTTGAAGCAGCATCCTCCTCTCCTTTTTTGCAGTAATTATGAATAGTGGACAAGGGTAACCCAGTCGGAAAAAAAATTGACACGTGGCACCGAAGGAAAGGGCCAAAAGTTTTTTTAAAAAATTTTAATTGCGGTATAAATAATTTTGACTAAATCTCGAATCCGAGTGACTCCCCTCTTGCCTGACACCCATCTCTATTTCTTAAACCGTCCGATTATATAAAAAAAAAAAAGGGGAGGGAGGAAGGGGGGGGAGAATTCCCCCGGTTCCACTGTCTGCCGCCATCCACCGGCTGTCTACCTCCACCTGTCGGCTGTCGAGAACAGAAATTTAAGAATAACTTATCAAACGAATTTTCGAGACTAGAAATTTTGTGTTGTTATCAAATGCTAATTTTTGTTTGGAAACTTGTTCGGGAAATAGATAAATATCTTATCTTTATCAGTATTATCTATGCAGTGAAAATAATGCAGATACAGATATTTAAACACTTAAAAGTAAGTGGCGAAGTTTTAGTTGATAATCACGATACGGAAATGAACTTCGCAAAGTTAAGAAAAATGATTAACTCAAAGTATCAATAAATAGAAAATAGATTAACAACCGACGTCTGAAATTATTCGAAACATAATTTTAGACCCGTGCAATGCACAGGCATCTTAATAACTAGTGGTTACTTTAACAAATCTTGGATTTTACATAATTCTCTAATAAATATCCAATCGATATAATTTCATATATTCTTGCGCATAATTCTAGAATTATGCATATTTTGGTTTTCTCGTCAACATAGACGAGAGTGTTTTTCTATTGAATCTATTACTCTATGGCTTCCTTGTTTTTTTTTTACGATATACAATAGGACTGATCGGTTCCGAGGTGAGTAGAACCGACCCTGTCATGGCCGGTTCACCATATCAAAATTGAGAATTGGATTTGTTGCCCTAAAACCGGCCAGCTTTTCTTTTTTCATTTTATTATATACAATATGGAAATTAGCCCATTAAGGTTTCGACTGATTTAATTCTTTTGGCAATTAACCTGAGACCGATTCGGCATTGACTCAAAATACAACACCAGTGATAGAATGGAGCACTGTGTTGTTGAGGTAGTCATCCATCCGGAAGAAACAGTGACTACAAAAGCAACTTTTCACGGAAGATGAGTTTTTTTTTTTGGTGATATAGTATTCTCATTTATCATTTCTCAAAAGATGAAAGACGGACGAAGTTAGGTTGATCATCATCCACACTAAAGACGGAAATATTTGCATTTTGTTGGAGAAATTCTCGAGTAGCAATAAATAGCGGGTCGAGCTCGTGAACATGACACATCCAGAGCGGGAATGCGCCACTTCGCACGTCTCATCTCACCATTCGAGCGATGAAAACCTTCCCATAATAGATTTTGTCCCTTGCATTGGCGGCCATCCACACCATCATTGTGCGATGAAGAAAAGCCGTGACGCGCTCTTTGTTCGAATATCAATGTTGAAAGAAACATCATGAATACAATACAACCTTAAAAGAATTCCGTAGAGCATCCTAACCCTTTTATAAGAAACAGTATCGCTTCGAATGTACCTCGGAGTCAAGTCGAACCGCCAGAGTGGAGTTGTTGGAACGAGTATTGGAATGGAGTCGAGCCGCTGGAGAGGAGGAGAGCGAGACACGTGAGAGAGATAAAAGAGAAATAACTTAGGTGGCTTAGTACTTAGGGATGAACCGGTTCGGTTCCCGGCCTCACTCTAGAACCGGCTTCGAGTGGAACTAACCGGTTTAGGGTCTAGAATCGGGAACCGAACTGGGGTACTCACCCATAACACACATGATCTACGTCTCGAGGATCGATTCCGTTTTTTTTTTCTTTTTTATCGGACACGTTCGATAAAATACTTCGAAAATCCCGATTCACGAGACCGCATCGGGATGGGCATTCGGATAAGCTCCGGAGGTTTTTACTTTTTGTATTTTGTATTTTTATTTTTCTTAATCGGACGGTTTAAGAAATAGAGATGGGTTGTCATACAAGATTGCCGTGCAGCCCAATCACGACGGAGTCACTCGAATTTGAGATCTAGGGTGCGCATAAATACCATTCTGTGCCCGGGAGCTATTTCTGAACAGAAATGATTTTTTTTTATTCTGTGCCGTGGGTCGCGACGGCGAGGCTCGGCCTCGCTCGATCTGGGTGAGGCCGCCTCGCCTAGGCGGCGAGGGCGACCCTCGCCTCCGCCGGCGAGGGCTGTGACGCCCTCGCCGGCCCTGGGCTGTGGCCGGTCGCCGGCGGCCGGCCCAGCCCAGGAAAGAACAACACAAAAATAAGAAAAGAAAAAAAAGAAAAAAAAAAAAAAAACTGATTCTCAAAATTGTGCCGAGAAACAAGAAGTAACTTTTTTTTACTTCTTGTTTCTTTTCCAAAACTGTTTTTCGGCACAAATTTTTGCAAAAATGTTCCAAGGAACAAAAAGTTTACCAAACGCATTTCTGTTCCGAAACTATTTCCGGGAACAAAAGAACAGAAATTTTCACTATTTGGCACGTTACCAAACGGGCCCCTAGTGTCAAAATTATTTATACCGCAATTAAGCACTTCTTCTTTAATTTTGGCCCTTTTCTTCGGCTGACACGTGTCCTTTTTTAGACCGGGTTGCCCTCGTCCCGCTTATCTTAATTACTGCAAGAGAGAGAGAGAGAGAGAGGAGGATGCCACTTCCAAGAACTCTTAGTCTAGATTTCTGAATCGTTAAAAACGGTGAGTTTCCGTGATCTCTTGAAATATATAATCCTAATATAAAAGAGAGAGAGTGGGGAATAATTTCAAATAAAGTTTCGAAATGGAATCGATTTCTTAATAAAGGGATTCGAAGTGGACACAATTTCTAATAAGTGTACGTGATTTTTTGCGGAATGTGAAAGCATGTATATTAGATAACCTCGTATAGAAGAGGGAGAAAAGGTTAAAAATTAATATAGGAGAAAAATTTCAAATAAGAACTCGAAACGGGACTATTTCCTCAAAAAGAGAGTTCGGAGCGGGCACCGACACCGTCGGGCGCTAGCTTAGTTAGAGTAACAGCGATTTTGTCCGGATCCTTCGATTTTTACCCAAAATTGAAGTTGAGGGTTCCCAACCTACAAAATGGGCCAAAACATTAATGAGAATTTTAATTACGTGCGTAAATTTGGCCACATTCCCTTTTCCTTCCACGTGGATAAAGGCGACAACGGACGAAATAGATACCAAAAAAGCGGGGATAGGAGCCCTTGATGATGGTACAGCAGAGTCCATTGATCAGGTGACGAGGCCCGAAGGGGGAAAGAGGAGATCACGTGCCACATTGAATCACCAGCGCAGTGCCTAAATCAATTTTTAGATTTCTCTTTCTCTTCTATATTAGGTTATCTAATATGTATACTTTCATATTTCAAGATCACATAAAACTCAATCGATTTTACACTTTAGAATCTAAATGAAAATTGGCACAAATGATCCTGAATTTTAGCTTAATATAAAATATCGTTTATGAATTTTTAATTTGTTCAGTATGATCTCTGAACTTTCAATACATGTTCAATTTAGTCCACAGACTAAATAATTCAAGGAATATATTGAATATTTAACAAAAGTTCAAGGATCATATCGATCAAATCAAAAGTTCAGAATGACATCGTATATGGTGTTGACATTTATGGATCACATTGAACAAATTAAAAATTAAAAAATGATGTTGCATTTTGGGTCAAAGTTGAAGAATCATTTGTGTAATTATTCCGAATCTAGAATTAAGAGTTCTTGAAGTAGCATCGGTGTTTTTTTTTTTTTTTTTCGGTAATTAAAAAAAGTGGACGAGGGTAACCCGGTCTCCGAAAAAAGAAATAGTACACGTGGCAGCTGAAGGAAAAGGGCCAGAATTTAAGAAAAAGTTTAATCGCGGGAAAAATAATTGTTTTTGACGAAATCTCGAACGCGGAGTCCTCGTGATCGGGCTGCACGGCAATCTTGTCTGACAAGTCCTCTTCATTTCTTAAACCGTCCAATTAGAAAAAATAAAAATTAAAAAAAAGAAAAAAAAATAGAGAGAGAAGTCCTCAGAGCTTATCCGAATGCCGGTGGTGACGTGGCGCGCGGACTTTTCCTAGGTGGGCCCAGCATTCTTTTATTCGTGAAAACCGCTGAACAGGTCTGGCGACGATCCATTGAATGTGCGGGGGCGAGAATGAGTAAAATAAGAAATTTGTTTTTAATAAATTAGAGGAAAATATTAGAAAAAATATTGATAGTGAAAGGAGAGGGATAAAAAGAAACTAAAAAAAAAATCTTCGCCTAAGAAAAATGAAAAATTGAGGGACATTGCAGAAGGTCAATGGTCGAGGTCGGTGAATTGTTCAGATCTAATCTTGTTTTTCGTTCTCTTGTCGCTCAGATTCTGGGTGCTTCTTCCGACGGCAATAAAATGGAGCGGCTTCTCTGCATTCCTTGTGGCAAGACAGGCCCGACCAGGGGCGATTGGTTCTTAGATAGAATGGTACCGATTCTTTGACTCGTGATTTCGACTTTTGAGAACTAGGAATCAGGAATCGAGCATGCCGGTTTTGGAACCGCCAATTTCGGTTTGGTCCCGAGAATCGGTCCGATTTTTTTGTTTTATTAAAAAAAATCAAATTTTTATGATAAAATATTAACATTGCCCCATTTCACTGCAGAAACATATGTTGGTTGGCAGTTATATTTTTGTATAATCATGTTGAAGTCGAAGACCATGTCCTATTCTCCATGTGCGCAAAGATGCTTCTTTTTTTACAAGACGGTTTCAATCCTGTAAAATCGGCGAATTCGACTTTGGAACCTGGAACCAATATCTTTTAGGTTCTCGGAATGGAAACCGAACCAATTCTAGAATGGGCTAGCCGGTTCGATCTCCGAGTTGAACCTGACTTGTACTCAATGTTACATCCAACGTAGTCTCGTGAATAAGCAATTTGAATATTTGTCAAACATATTTAATAAAAAAATATTCAATTTTCACAACATTGATTATATACATTATGGGGGAGGAACCGAGCTGGTTCATGAGAATCGGCTTTGACCGATACTATTCTCAATTCTATAATCTAAATCAGTCAGTTTTACCCAAGTTCGATTCTAGAGTAGAACTAGGAACCTATTAATTCACCTTTAAGTCCTAAGTCCAAGGGTTTTTTTTTTCTTTTACCAGTCTTGATTCCCCCCCCCTCTCATTTCTCACTCCTCTCATTTCTCACTCTTAGTTCCTCGTTGTCTCTCGGATTTGTCACTTGGGACTTCTTTGACAATGCAGCTCGACTGCCTCTCTCACCTCTTTGTGTCTCTCGTTCCTCACTCTCCTCCTCTCCGGTGGCTCGACTCCACTCCAGCACTCATTCCAACGACTCCACTCCGGCGGCTCGACTCCACTACTCCGAGGTACATTCGGAGTAATATCGTTCCTTATAAAAGAGCTAGGATACTTGACGGAATTCTCTATGGTCGTATTATATTCGTGCAGCATGTTGCAACTTTTCCTCATCGCATAGTGACGATGCGGATGGCTGCCACTGCAAGGGCGGAAATCTATTATGGGAAGCTTTTCATTGTTCGAACGGTGAGACGAGACGTGCGAAGTGGCTGGCACAGTTCCTGCTCCGCGTGTGCAGAGCTTGACCTGTTACCTATTGCTACACAAGAATTATTCCAAGAAAATGTAGTTTTTTTTTTTGTTTCTAGTGTGGATGTATGATCAGCCAACTGCATTTCTTCCCATCTTTGAGAAATGATAAATATCAATACTATATCCACAAAAAAACTTCATATTTCATACAGAGTACTACCTCATCAGCACAACGCTCTATTCTATCACCGGTACTGTATTATTAGTCAATGCCAAAACGGTCTCAGGTCAATCGCCAAAAGAAATAAGCAAGTCGAAACCTCAATTGGCTAATTTGCATATCGTATATGATAAAATGAAAAAAGAAAAGCCGGCTGGTTCTAGGGCAACAGATCCGGCTCTCAATTCCAAAAAATGGAGAATCGATCATTACAGGATCGGTTTTACTCATTCTGGAACCAATCACTTCTGTTGTACATAAAAAAAAAATGACATAAATAGTTTCTGAACTTTGACTTAATGTGCAATTTGATTCATAAATTTTTAATTTGTTCAATGTATTTGGATAAGCTCTCCGGACTTCTTCTTCTTCTTTTTTTTTTCTTAATCGGACGGTTTAAGAAATAGAGATGGGTTGACAGATAGATTGCCATGTAGCCCAATCACGAGGGAGCCACTCGGATTCGAGATTTAGTCAAAATTATTTATACCGCAATTAAACTTCTTCTTTAATTTTGGCCCTTTTTTAGACCGGGTTACCCTCGTCCACGTTTCTTAATTTCTGCAAAAAAGAGAGAGAGAGGAGGATGCCCTTTCCAAGAACTCTTATTCTAAATTCTAAATTATTAAAAACGGTGAGTTTCCGTGATTTCTTGAAATATATGATCCAAATATAAAAGAGAAAAAGTGGGAAATAATTTCAAATAAAGATCCGAAATAGGATGGATTTCTTCAAAAAATGATTTGAAGAGGACACGATCTCCAATAATGATACATGATTTTGCGGAATGTGAAAGCGCGCATATTGGACAACCTCATATAGAAAAGAGAGAAAAGGTTAAAAATTAATTTAGGAGAAATTTTTTAAATAGGAACTCGAGACGAGACCCGTTTCCTCAAAAAGAGAGTTCGGAGCAGGCACCATCAGGCGCTAGCTTAATTAGAGTAGGAGCGATTTTTGTCCGGATCCTCCGATTTTTTACCCAAAATTGAAGTTGGGGGTTACCAGCCTACAAAATGGGCCAAAACATTAACGAGGATTTAGTTACGTGCGTAAATTTGGCCACGTGCCCATTTCCTTCCACGTGGATAAAGGCGACAACGGACGAAATGGATAACAAAAAAGCGGGGGGAGCAGTTAACGGATAGCGAGAAGGGGCAGTCTCCAGAATTGGGCTGTGGATAGGAGCCCCTGATGATGATGGTACGGCAGAGAGTCCATTGATCACGTGACGAGGCCCGAAGGGGGAAAGAGGAGATCACGTGCCGCATTGAATCACCAGCGCGGTGTCCAAATCAAATTTTAGATTTCTCTTTCTCTTCTATATTAGGTTATCTAATATATGTATACTTTCATATTTCAAGATCACAGAAACCTCATCGATTTTACACTTTAGAATCTAAATGAAAATTGGCACAAATAACCCGGTCTCAAAAAATAAATCACACGTGGCAGCCGAAGGAAAAGGGCCAGAATTTAAGAAAAAGGTTTAAATGGGGGATAAACAATTTTTTCTTTGACGAAATCTCGTACGTGGAGTCCCCACGTGATCGGGCTGCACGGCAATCTTGTCTGACAAACCCCTCTTCATTTCTTCAACCGTCCAATCAGAAAAAATAATAATTAAAAAAAAAGAAAAAAAAATAGAGAGAGAAGTCCCCAGAGCTTATCCGAATGCCGGTGGTGACGTGGCGCGCGGACTATTCCTAGGTGGGCCCAGCATTCTTTATCCGTGAAAACCGCTGAACAGGTCCGCCTCCCGGCGACGATCCATTGAATCTGCGGGGGCGAGAATGAGTAAAATAAGAAATTCTTTTTTGATAAATTAAAGGAAAATATTTATAGAAAAAATATTGATAGTGAAGGGAGAGGGATAAATGTAAAAAGAAACTATAAACAAAATAAAAAGAAGAAATCTTCGCTTGAGAAAAAATGGAAAAATCGAGGGAAATTGCGCAAGGTCAACGGTTGAGGTCGGTGAACTGTTCAGATCTAATCTCGTTTTTCGTTCCCTTGTCCCTTCAGATTCTGTGTGCTCCTTCCAACGGCAATGAAATGAAGCGGCTTCTCTAGCATTCACTGCGGGGGGACTTCCCAGCAATCTGGCGAATTGGTATTTCGAAATATTTATTGGACGTATTTAATAGAAAAAAACGGTCGATTTTCGGAATATTGATGATGTATGTTATGTTATGGGTGAGTACCCGAGTTCGGTTCCTGATTCTAGACCCCAAACTTGTTAGTTCTAGCCAAAGCCGGTCGTGGAGTAAAAAACCGGAACCGAATCGATTCGTTCATAAGTGCTAAGGGCGCCAATGATAACCATTTTATTTAAAAAATAAATTTATTTGAAATAAATTTCTGGTAAGAAATAAAATTTTCTATTTCTATTCCCTAAACGAGTTTTTGAGAAAAATATGGGTTTGATAACGACATAAAATTTTTCCCTCCCAGGAGAGCAGCGGGCAGAGGTCGATGGCAGGAGGCGGACGGTGGCGGGAGGTGGTCGGTGTCGAGTAGTGATGGACGGCGGAGGACGGCGACGGACGATGGTGAGAGACGGGCAACAGACGGCAGTGGGCGCCGGCATTCTTGAAATAGAAAAATTAAAAAAAATTATTTATCATTTTTGTTTCAAACTTATTTCTGAAATCAAATTTTATTTCAAAAATAGAAAAATGAAATTGTGTTACCAAATGAAAAGGGAACTTGTTCAAATCTAATTCTTGTTTTTTTGTTCTCTTGTCCCTTAGATTCCGTGTGCTTCTTCCAACGGCAATAAAATGAAGCGGCTTCTCTAGCATTCCTTGTGGCAGGACACACCCAACTAGGGGTGATTGTTTCCCAAATGGATCGGTACCCATCCCGTGACTCCCGATTTTGACTTTTGAGAACTAGGAATCAGGAATCGAACATGCCGGTTTCGGAACCGCCAATTCCGATGTGGTCTTGGGAATAGGTCCAATTTTTTGTTTTATAAAAAAAAAATCAATTTTTTATAATAGAATATTAACATTACACCATTTTCACTACAAAATATGTGTTAGTCAAGTGGTTATATTTTTGTGTCTTCACGTGACGATCGTGCTCGATTCTCCATGTGCGCAATTTTTTGTAAAGACTGATTCATCCCGATAAAACAGGCAATTCCAACCTTGGAGTCAGAAACCGAATTGATTCTGCCTTGAACCAGCCAATTCGGTCCCTAAGTTGAACTGCCGAGTTGAACTAGACCTGTACTCACTCCTACATCCGATGCAGTCTCATGAATAGGCAATTCGAAATACTTGTCAAACATATTTAATTAAATAATATTCAATTCTCACAACATTGATTATATACATTATGGATGAGGAACCGACCTAGTTCATGTGAGCCGGCTTATGACCGGTTCGATTCTTGATTATATACCCAAAATCGGTCAGTTTTATCCAAGTTCGATTCTAAACTAAAATCGGGAACCGAACCGGTTCACTCTCATGTCCTAAGCTTTCTCTCTCTCGGTTCCTCATTCTCTCTCTCAGATTCGTCACTCGGGCCTTCTTTGACGCGGCAGCTCGACTATCTCTCTCGTTTCTCACTCTCCTCCTCTCCAATGGCTCGACTTTACCCTAGCGACTCCACTCTGAGTACATTCTGAGCGGTATTGTTTCTTACAAAAGAGATAAGATACTCCACGAAATCCTTGATGGATGCATTGCGTTCGTGCTATTTCTTTCGATATTGTTATTCGAACATAGAGCATGCTGCGACTTTTTCCTCTTCTAATAGTGAGACATGAGACGCGCGAGGTGGCACATCCCGCTCTGGATGTGTTCTCTTCACGATCTAAGAAAATGCAAACACTTTCCGTCTTTAGTGTCGATGATGATCGACCAACTTCATCCATCCCATCTTTGAGAAATGATAAATTAGAATAGCCGGGCGGCTCTATTTCCACCTCCTATACGACTAAATCCACCCAATTTTTACCGAATAGACAAAATTGTCCTCTATCAATTGCAATTTAAATTGATGACCCCGAATTTATTTACTTTCCTTTCTTCTTTTTTTATAGTTTTTTTTATATCTATGTAGGATCTACTTACCATAATTAAGAATTTCATATGTTTAGTTTTTGTTTATTGTTAGATATTACTTCCATAAAAAGTTGTTTTGTCGAAAATGGAAATTTTCAAGAAATTTAGTTCTTTTCCACGTTGTCAATGATATTTATCAATACGTTGTTAAATAGATGAAATTTAATTAAATCAAAACATTGCATTAGGTAAGAATTTTTTTTTGAAAATGCTAGTAAAATATCATTATTTTGGATTGGCAAAAATTAATATCATCTATGAACTATTTACAAAAGAATATCAAGATACCTCTTTGTGCATAATGTTTTTAGTGTGATCCCATATATTCCGTTAACGTCTTACCTGCTTTGTATAAAAGTATCTTGCAAGTACAATAAGGAAAAAATATAAATTCTTGATATGGTAAATAAAGAGACTTGATATATATTTTAAACTAATGAAATTAATAAAAATTTCACCAAGAAAATGAGCTTTTGAGATAAGAGGGACAAAAAATAGATAAGTTGTTACAAAATCAATGATATAGAAGAGATTTTTTAGTTTTATACTATATCAAAGAATGTCTTTTAGCGAGATGGCTTTACACAAAGTATGTAAAACATTATAGAAATATCTGAGATTGTACTTCTCTTTAATACGCTAAAAAACACATGTGAAATGCTTAATTAGGGTAACTATCATACATAAAAAAAGAAAAAATATAAAAAAGGAGTGGGGCCATCACTTTAAAGTGCAATTGAAAGATTGATGGCAGTTTTATCTTTTTGGGATAAGCGTATTATAAGTCTTAAAACTTGTCACGAAAGTGTAATTGAATTCTAAAACTTTCAAAAAGTGCAATCAAATCCTAAAATTTGTCAGGAAAATGCAATTAAGTCCTAAAACTTTCAAAAAGTGCAATCGAGTTATAAAACTTGTTGCGAAAGTGCAATTAAGTCCTAAAACTTTAAAAAGTGCAATCAAAATAAGAACTTAATTAGACTAACTTGACAAGTTTTAGGACTTGATTGCACTTTTTGAAAGTTTTAGGACTCAATTGCACTTTGTGACAAGTTTTAGGACTTAATTGTACTTTTTGAAAGTTTTAGGACTCAATTGCACTTTGATGATGAGTTTTAGGACTTTTAATGTACTTATCCCTATCTTTTTAGTGTAAATGGAGTGGATGTAGTCATTTAGGGGTGGAAGTAGCGCCGCCCATGCTATATCCACAAAAACTTTACATGTAGAAACTTGCTTTTGTATCTTTCATATGGATTACTAGCTCATCAACACAGCCCTCTATTTTATCACTATTGCTGTATTCCGAGTCAATGCGAAAACGGTCTCAAATTAATTGCCAAAAGAATTAAACAAGTCGAAACCTCAATGGGCTACTTTGTGTATTGCATATGATAAAATGAAAAAAAAAGCTAGTCGGTTTCAAGGCAACATACCCAGTTCTCGATTCCAAAATACGAAGAACGGATTTTAACCGCCATAGACCTATCAAATGAGTGGGTCAGTTGGGTTGAAAATAGTCCGACCCATATTGACTCATTTAATCTGTTTTGACTCATTTTAATATCACATAATTCTAGTGACCCATACCCGACTCAACCCATATTACTAAAAGACTTTAATGTTAAATCTAATTTACAAAAACTTGTTTCTTATAATTTTTTAAAAATATATATTGCTAAACAAATTCTATTTTTTTAATATTTAATAATTTTTTAATTTTATTTCTTTTTTTTCTTCTACATCTAGCGATCGGTGACCTCCGGCCAGCTAGCGACTAGTAACGACTAATGACTAGTGACTGTTGGCATCTAGCAACGACTGGCGACTGGTTGGTGATTGACGATTGAAGGTGTTCGGCGACGACCGACGACTGGTGATCGGAGACTAGTGATCGGCGATTGGTGGTGAACGGCGACGATCGGTGACCAGCCGACGACCTTTGCCGGATTTCCTAGGAAAAAAAAAGGAAAAGAAAGAAAAAAAGGAAAAACTTAAAAAATGATAAAAAAATTGGAAAATTAAAAGAATTAAAAAAATGACTTTTTTATCTATGACTCACTTAACTAACCCATATATGACCCATTTAAAATCAATTTAAGACCCATTAATTTGTTAACTAATCCATTTATGATCCACTTAAGCTTATTTTCAAAACTCAAGCCAAATCCATTTATGGCCCACATTAAAATATATGGATTAAAATATGGGTTCTAGACCCATTTTTGCCACTTCCAACCTGCCCATGAACCGATCACTCCTATCGTACATCGAAAAAGAACAGTTTCGCATTGAAAAAACTACAGTATAATGGTGGGCTTTTCGGGCTCATGGGCCTACACCATCCTCCGCCTCATCTGCTAAATTGGGCCGTGGATAGGAGCCCACGATGATGGTACAGGCAGGGTCCATCGATCACGTGACGAGGCCCGAAGGGGGGAAAAGGGAAGATCACGTGCCGCATCGAATCACCAGCACGGTGTCTAACCCCGGTAAATTCATAAAGACCGAGATCCACTCCTCCTTTACAACGCTCACGGGTCCGAAATTTCGCCAGATCGAAGCAGCGATCGATCGATCGATCGAGCGAAGAGCGCCATGGAGACCCGACCCAGATACGCGACCCTGCTGCTGCTGATCGGCCTCGTCCTCACCTCATCTCCGGCGCCGGCGTCGTCCCTGTCGGTGACGGTCAACGACGTGGAGTGCGTGTACGAGTACGTGCTGTACGAGGGCGACACCGTGTCCGGGAACTTCGTCGTCGTCGATCACGACATCTTCTGGAGCTCCGATCACCCCGGGATCGATTTCACCGTGAGCATGCGTGCCTTCTTTTCTTTGACGGTTTTTTTTTTCCTTTTGCTCCTTTCGTGGGGTTTAAGGTGATCGAGCGTTTGCATTTGAGATCTCGGGGTTTGGAGTCGATTTGTTGATTGCCTTTCGAGATTAGGGATTCGTTCGTGCTTGATTTGAGCTCGTTTGTGTATTGAGAATTGTTGCGATTCGTTTTTCGGCTTCTGGGTTGTTGCTCGTAGGGAGAATGTTGATTTGCTTTAGATAAAGTTTGGGCCTTTTTACTGCTTTGTCCCACCCCTATTTGCCCGTGCTTGATACGAGGAGCTCCTTTTGTTTTTCATTGGCTGATTGTCATATTGTAATGAGGAAATTTGGATAGGATCCGTGTGAATGGTCGATGTATCGTTTTCATGAAATGCCTTTTGTTCTCGTGATTTTTGTTTGCAAATTTTCAGTTTTGATTGGGTCGATTTCTTTATTCGATAAATTTCATTGGGGGCAATAGTGGGACTGGACTGTGGTATTCGGGAATTTAGATTGCCCTGACTCGTTTGCGGGGTTCAGTGAATATAGGTAAGGAAGTCTTATTTTTGCTTTTCATTGTACATTTGGTAGTTGCAGCGGCTGAATGACCATGCTAGCATTTCGTTCTTATTGTTGGCAATTCAGGGAATTCTTTTGTAACTTGGGTGAACTGCGTGAACCTAATCGGTTTGCCTCATGTTTCTTGGGAATGGATCTGGTTTATATCGTGTCGAGTATGACTATGATCAACCTTAAGAATGCTTTTGATCGTGATGTAACCTGTTTGTAACTGTTGATGGTTTTCTTGCTCATTAGATGTTTAGCACAATTAATCATGCCATGAACTTAGTTTACAGTGCTAAAGTGCTTTCGTTTTGTCTCAAGGCTGATGCTCTGTTGAAGGTTTTCCCTTGTTATTTCTTCTCCTCCTCGATCAGATGATGTCTTTAAAGTTTAAAACACATAAAACAGTAAATAACTGGTGCATTTGATATTCATGCATGTGATACTTTGTGTATACGGCTTTCTGTATATGCAAATATTTTGTCAAACATCTACCTGCCTGTACAATCAGATTCAATTGCTGAATCTGATGCCTCTCCTGTAGGTCACGTCTCCGGGAGGTAATGTCGTACAGACTTTGAAAGGAACTTCTGGGGAAAAGTTCGATTTCAAGGCGCCACGAAGTGGAATGTACAAATTCTGTTTTCACAATCCCTATTCAACACCAGAGACCGTCTCTTTCCAAATACATGCTGGACATATTCCAAATGAGCATGATCTAGCCAAAGATGGTTTGTCTTATTGTTCTATTATATTTTTTCTTCAATGTGGACATCCAATTATATTATTCATTCCGCTTACTATGTGTACTTCGATAGAACCTTAAGCTTGGAAGACTTATTTGGGGTGTGTGATGCAGAGCACCTGGACCCTATAAATGTTAAAATTGCTGAGTTGAGAGAGGCACTGGAATCTGTCACATTAGAGCAGAAGTACCTGAAAGCTCGGGAGTCTCGTCATCGTCATAGTAAGATTCTTGGTTTTCCCTATTGGCATACCTCAGTGAGTGATATGAATGGATGCATATTAACTAGCGTTGACTCTACTATGATGAAATCTTGACTGAAAATTGTCGTAGCACACTCGCAGCTCAAATATATGGGTCATACATGCTGGTATGTGGGCTTGGTGATACATCCCTCACCCGCAGTTCAGTAGGATTCTTAGAATATACAAATTCCTGGTTTTAAAAAATGAAGGTTGTTTTATGTGTATTTCTTATTTGATGTAAAGGTTGAACCAAAGAGGGCATGTGCTTGCATTTTACTTCTTCCGCTGCTTGGTATTTTTGAGCTGAATATATTTGACACCTTATTTAATATATATGTGTGTGTGTGTGTGGTTGGCCAAAATCTTAACACTTTCACTATGAGCTTTTAATGCTCGAGGAGAAGTTTTTCAGAATCTGACTTGTGGTTCTGCCAATGATGTGTAATTTTTGGCTTTCTGTTTTGCCATTTTCACTATAATAAGGTTTTTGCTGCTTCATTTCCTATTTAAGTGAATGAATATGAACTCACAAATCTCCCTCTTTTAAGATAATTTTTAATGAAGAGCCAGTTTATGAATGCTAGTGTGCAACTTTTCTATACTACGACTAAACTTTGCATGGTCCGATGTTTGCTGTCAGACTTTCCAATATTTTGATCTTGCGCAAAAGCTCTTGGGTTCAATAATGTGACAAATTATTCTGCTCTGCTCTAATTATCACCATCAATCTGCTCTAGCTTTCTGCATAAAAGAACTTTGACTCGGTTTAGTGTTGTATGAGTTGATTGGTTGTTTCATTATTTGCTTCTAAATTGTTGTTTTGTTCCTCTCGGGGCACTTACTGTTGGACGGCTGGTTCTGCTGCAGCTAATGAGAGCACGAGGAAACGTGTTATATACTACACTGTTGCTGAATACCTCTTGCTGGCTTGTGTAAGCACACTTCAAGTTGTATACATCCGCCGGCTCTTCAGCAAATCAGTGGGATACAACCGAGTCTGAGTCGCCTGTAATGATCTCATTCATTTTCAAGCCACAGTCAATCATAGATGAGCTTAGGGAGATATAGTAGCAGAAAAGATGTGCCTCTTCATCTGATCCACTGCTTTTTGGCTTAAACATATAGTCCGTGAGTTAGACAATGACTTCTGGTAATCTTTGGTTTCTAACTTCATTATGAATTGTGAATGCGGGCGACAAAGCCCTTGCGAACAGATGGTGTCCCTATCTTTTGCTTTTTAATTCGATGGCAAAGACTGGAAACAAGGGATGGATTGTTCCAATGAAAGCTGCTCTCTGATCAGAAATGTTTCCATTGGAGGAACTTTTCCTGGAAAACAAGATCAATTCAGTGTACAGCATGCGTGCCAGAAGATCTTTCCTTAACAAGGTCTGAAAATGATGGTTGACTTGGTGGTGGTGATGGTGACGGCGAAGTGGTCGGCTCTAATGGGTGGTGATGGCCATAAGGGGAGTGGTGTTGCTCGTCGAAGCCCAAACTGCTCGGTCAGTTTCTACTTCGAAACTCGACCAAGCGGATTCATCGTTGAATCGGCTCAATAGGAGTGGGTTCAATGTCTCAACCAAGAGTACTTTCGATTCAAACAATTTTCTTGAAAGTTCTTAACAAACAAAACGAGATGGTTAAAGATTAAACAGGCAGAGAGATGAGCTAAGTTGACGTTTTGTTACTTCTTTGTACCGTGCTTTGGCATCTTCTCGTTGCAGTAGAGCCCATTTGAGCCTTTCAAAGGCCTGCTCAGATCTAAATTGAATCCATATTATGTGGACTAAACATACACAACACTAGTGTAGAGAGGAAAAATGTACAAGTCTGTATAATGATGAGTTTTTCCTATCCTGTCTTCCTACCTTTCTACTTTTGTTTGTCGTCAGCCATTATCCTCGACGGTTACTTCTTTGTCCTGTGCTTTTCTTGCTTCGAAACGTTATCACCTTTTGATAACTGCCCATCGATCTCAACCATGCACCCGCCAATCACTCGATCTCGATGATGCCCCTTTGATACCGGCTTCATTTCTTCATTTTGAAGTTTAGGGCGCGAATGATAACCATTCTATTTCTCTTCATAACTAGTTTTCTGTTCCCAGAAACAAGTTTGGAATAGAAACCTGTTTAGTAACGCAATTCTATTTTTTTATTTCTGAAATAACTTTTTGTTCCAGAATTGATTTTGGACCAAAAATTAGAACAAAAAAAAAGTAGGTTTTCTGTTTCTGGATGAGAAATGAAAATTATTTCTAAAAGAATATGTTTTCTCTCTTCAAAACACATCTCTTCTTAAATTTGGCCTCGGTCTGACCTAGTCAGATCGTTTTGAACCGGTTCGGTCCGGTTCATTCCCGATGGGAAAATAAAAAAAATTCTAAAAAAATTAGAAAAATCAGAAAAAAAATCAGGAAATTCATAAAAAATTTAGAAAATCTGGAAAATTTCTAATAATCTCAAAAAAAAAATTCAGAAAATCCATAAAAATTGAAAAATTATAGAAAAATTCATAAAAATTTCCAGAAAATAAAAAAAAGTCAGATTTCGGGAAAATAGGAAATTTGGTGAATTTTTTCAAAAAAAAATTTAAAATTTTCAAAACTTCACAGGATGGCTTAGAATACCTGTGGCCACCCATTTTGAGTGAAATTTAAATATTTTGAGCTGCCCAAATGGTATTTTTGAAGACTCGTTAGTTTAGGGATTTAAAATGGGTTTTAATCCTTAAAAAACCCTAAAAGGGGTTTAACCCCCAAAAGGGGTTCTAAAAAAATGGATTTCTATTCCAGGAAATAGAAATTTGTGTTGTTATCAAACGGGTTTCTGTTCTAGGAAATAGAAATTTTATACTGTTATCAAACGGGTTTATGTTCCAAAAATAGAAATTTTTGGTTGTTATCAAACGGGTTTCTTTTCTCAGAAACTCGTTCTGGGAACAGGAATAGAAAAATCTATTTCTGTTTCAGGAATTGTTTCTAGAATAGAATGGTTGTCATTTGCACCCTTAGCTTCCCTCAACATAAATGGTGTATTTAGTTGAAATAGCTTCTCGGCCTTGTAAGCTCATCTGACCCAATTCTCTTTTGGGCCCTTTACAAAAACTATCTCATTCCAATTCCTACCAAATGCGGTAATGAAAAAACACTCGCTCATTGGTTTTGTTCACATTTCTTTTGTGTGGAGGGAACTTACACTTTTTGAGGAAAGAAACTAACTATTTAACATTATTTTCTGTTTTTACAACTACACGGATTCTCATCTAGAGGTAATATTAAAAATTTAGAAATAATAATGGAAAAAGAAAAAGAAAAGCAGAAAAAAAAAGACGAGGGAAGAGAGAGTAAGCAGTTTATATACGGTGGTGTCAAAGGTTGCAACCGCTATTGCGCTGGTGAAGCCACAACAGCCGAAGGCATTCTCATGGAAGGGGAGAGAGATTAATCCAAGTTTGGGCTTACCCCTCTCCTCATCTTTCACTCAGATTCTGTTTGTTTTGCAAATAATGAATAATTTAAAAAATATATTTTAAAAACCGATCACTTGTATTGCTTATCAAAATAAATGGACAAAAAATATTTTCTTCATCCATCAAAATGTTTAGATATAAATTATTGTTGATAATAAAAACATTTTCATCGACTAACTATTTCAAGCAATTATTTTTAGAAAAATATTTTTCAAATAATTTATTTTCCGTGAAACAAGCAGAGTCTCAAATTTGAGAGCACTTCCCAGTCGAAATACTTGAAAAGGATTGTCATTATAGCTAGCCTATGCATAATTTTTTTTTTTCGTTTATTAGACGAATTCGACCTTCAAATCTAGATCAAATTATTTGCGACAAGCACATGACCAGAGCCAAAGGTTCGACAGAAAATTGTGAAAATGACATAAACAGTCCATGAACTTTGGCCCAATGTGCAATGTGGTCCATGAACTTTTAATTTATTAAATGTGATTCTGAAATTTAACCCAATGTGCAATGAGTCCCTGAACTTTTAATTTGTTTAATGTTGTCTTCGAATTTTTAGTACATATTCATTTTAGTCTCTGAATTATATGAAAATATTAGCTGTAGTTCTTCCATTAATTTAAGTTTAGGGACTACATCAAATATTTTCATATAGTTCAGGGACTACATTGAACATGTACCAAAAGTCTAGGAACCGCATTGAACAAATTAAAAGTCCAAGAATCACGTTAAACATTACGCTAAAATTTAGGAACTGTATCAAATAAATTAAAAGTTCAGAGACCACATCACATATTGGGTCAAAATTCAGAGATTATTTGTGTCATTATCCCACAGAAAATTAGTCGGAGTCGATGCTCGGGGGAAGATTATAGCAAATTTGGAGAGATTATGGAGAATATTGCAATTATTAAAATCTCAATGGGCAAGTCGCATCAGTGTCGAAATCTCGAGGGGCCAAAGTGTAAATTTGCCCCTCCATTTCTTTCCTTCCTCGGAACTCTCAGTCGCATCGCTCTGGTCTCGTTTTTGACCAACTTCGTTCGATCGGTCCCGCGACGAAGATCGCCGCATTCCCTTCGTTCGAAGTCCCACCGAAGCTCGACGATGAAATGGAGAGTGACCTGGGTTTTCTGGGCGGTGATGGCGCTCCACGTCGCCGCCGTTCTCATATTCACTCGCGGGTTCCTCCTCACCCGCACCGAGCTCCCCTTCCACAGCGGTTGCTCCGATATCTCCGGCTCTCCTTGCTCCCCCCCTCGCTCCGGAGCGGCGGGCTCGAACGGGACGGGCGGTGGCGGTCCGGAGCGTTGCTGGACGAAGCCCGCGGTCGATAGGGTCGTCATCATTGTCCTCGATGCCATCAGGTTATCGCGCGCGCCACCTGTTTGACAAAAAAAACGCATCTGGGTTCGTGATTTGACTCTTCGTTGTTGTTGGGTCTTGCAGGTTCGATTTTGTGGCGCCCAGTGCGTTTTTTAAAGGTTAGTGTCTGGATGTTTTTGCTCTTCAATCGCAAATTTTCTGCGGTTGTTCTGTCTTACTTTGGTAAATGAATAAATGAGCAACATATGTTCCTTTTTTTCATTTTTGGATGATGGGGAATGGTAAGGTTTCTAATTTTACCCGTCTACAGGAGAATAGGATATCGTGCTTTTTTAGTCTATGACGCCTAAAAGCAGTTGATTGAGCTAATTGTCTAGTATGCGATCTGGTGACAAAATGAGCCATTGGGCTCTTATTTGTTTACAGTTACTTTTCTCTGCGATGCAGGCATTGTGATACCAACTTTTACTTTTTTTTCCTTATAGAAACAAAACCATGGATGGATAGATTACCAGTACTGCAAAAGCTGGCATTTAAAGAAGGATCATCTGCTAAGATTTTTAAAGCAATTGCTGATCCACCTACTACGAGTTTGCAGCGTTTGAAGGTGATAGCATCCACTTCTGATTATATTTCAAAATGCCATCCAGGATTCTTCAGGTTCTCGCGCAAGTTTGAACCAGCTTGGTGTTTTCAGTGTCCATTATGATATTTTTTTGTTGCTCAAAATTCTGTTTGTTGAATATAGTTTGTCTCTGTCAGTGGTAGAAGTGCAATTGTTATTTTCCATCGGGGCTCCGTTTAATTCCATCGAGTACTCAATGAGTTTCTTGTGTATTAGTTCTTTAATCTGTTGTTTGTTGGTCATGACAAAAAAAAGAAAAAAAAAGAGAGCTGATAGTTATTTACATGGAGACCTTATAATAGCGTTATGCTTATATGACAACTATTTATTAATGGAAAGGCTTTACACCTTGTGAAGTCATTTAATGAGAGAAGTTTAGCGAGACAAATATTGCAGTTGTACTTGTTAAGTGATTTGATGAGACCCTGTGAAGTCATTTGATTAGAGAAAAATGCTGACACAGTGGTCATACTTGTTAACTTCGTTAAAGCACGAGCTGTAGCACATAAAGCATAATGTGGGATATGTGATGGCAATTGGTTACTCTTTTAATATTCCCAGGGCTTGACAACAGGTGGGTTGCCAACCTTTGTCGACGTAGGCAATAGCTTTGGTGCGCCTGCAATCACTGAAGATAACTTGATGAATCAGGTTTGGTCATTCGCCTAAACCTTAATAAGCCATATTAAGTTTGTTAATCATTATTCATGAACAATCTCATTTGCCACACATGCTCAACCTGCTCCAGCTAGTCCGAAATGGGAAGAGAGTATTGATGATGGGGGATGATACATGGGTGCAGCTGTTTCCTCATCATTTCAATAGATCTTATCCTTTCCCTTCTTTTAATGTAAAAGATCTTCATACGGTGAGTGCTTACTTTCTTTTGCATGCAAATCCTGAATAGTTTCTCCTCAATGGTTTAAGCACCATGTATAAGCTTCTGAATTGGGTAAGTTGGCCTTCATTTTCTAGGTGGATAACGGATGCATTGACAACTTGCTTCCATCATTGTACCAAGAAGATTGGGATGTTCTAATTGCACATTTTCTTGGAGTGGTGGGTTTATCTCCGCAACTTATGTTGTAATGCATCATGTTCAAGCTGATAAAAACTTTATGGATAATTTGAGGCATATATGTTGTCCAGTCGGCAGATAAATTCTCATAAAAGGGGTGTTGTTATCTCCTGACAGGTTGACAGATTGATGCTATATAAATAATGAGTAGAGACATCAGCCAATTCTGCTGAACGATCATTTGCTAGTCCAATGCATCTTGTTAAATTCTAAGAGCCACATGTTGTGAAAAATCTGAGAAATGGAACTGCAAACAATTGATTTGATCAATAGAGCTGTCCAGTTTCAGAGAATCAGATCAAAGCTCACAAGCGCTTATACCCTGAAAAATGGTACAACTATGATGTTTTCAAATAAGTGTCCAGTTTGAAAGAATTAGTGGCTTGTCTCACGCTGATGCTCTTTGTGGTGAAGGCTGCTAGTAATTGGTCTTCATGCTATGGAAATTTTGTTCATCAGATTGTTTGAAATGCATCTGTGTCCATTTGGCCTTACGAATTCCTCTCTCTGTCTCTGTCTCTGTCTCTGTCTCTCTCTCTCTCTCTGTGGTGCACGCACGTTGTGTCCATATGGACCGTTTAATTTCATTTCTCTATGAAGTAGTCCGCGATCCTACAATTTGCTAACGCTATTGCACTAATAGTAGATGGCATCTGATATATCGTCTTTACTTGGTTTAGGATCATGCAGGGCACATATTTGGGGTCGATTCCCTTCCCATGATAGAGAAGTTGGAACAGTATAACACTGTTCTTGAGGTACTTTCCTTGATAGATGGATGAATTTGCATTTTGTGTTTGTTATTGATTGTGGCTTTCCTGTTAGATAACTAATCCTCACTTCATATTCTAAGCAATTTGAAATTTATTGATGCTCGCATTAGGTGTTTTAAGTGAAGTGTCGTTGTTTGTCTGTTCTGTATTTTATGATGCTTGAAAATGTGAGAGTAGAGCTAAGTTGGTTTCTCTGAATTAGAGATCTGCTGCTGCTTTTTCAGAGATCGTTTGGCTGTTTCGATGTGGTTCTACTGCAGTATCCCATGCTGTGTTGTGAACCTCTTTTTCTTGTTGTGTTTTCTCATAAAGTCAACTAACATAGTAAAATTTGTCAGAACGTGATTAGTGTGCTGGAAAGCCAATCAGGACCTGGTGGTTTGCACGAAAATACATTTCTCCTTGTGCTGGGTGACCATGGGCAAACCTTAAATGGTGATCATGGGGGAGGGAGTGCTGAAGAGGTATGTCACTGCTATCATTAATGAACTTTATTTGGTCTTTGATTCCATTGTTATTTCTAATATGGATCTTTTGTGCAGGTCGAAACTTCAATTTTTGCAATGAGTTTTAAGAAGCCTCTATCTGCCATACCATCTGAACTGGACATATCTTGCGAATACACCTCGGTACTTCATCTCTTTGAGCTTTCTTCGTTCTTTTCTTCTAGGAAATTTTGTGTGATTAGGTTAAGCATTCCATGTCTTCCTGTAAGGATTTTCTTCCTCAGTGATGTTCTTAAGACGCATGCACTTAATCGTAAGGTAAAAAATAAGATTTCATAGGCAGAATAATACGGGCATGGGGAGTGAAATTAAATTCATAATTACGAAGAAAGTACATTGAAAGCGCAGATTCAAAACTGGTAATTTAGCTGAGGATTAGTTTGCAGGAATGTGCTACTTTTATTATTTGTATCTAGCTTGTAATTGGTTTTATTTTTCCCGATAGTTAAACTCTGATGAGTAGTTCCACTTGACATTTCCCGAATAACTCTGACATATATTCTACTATTTTAATCTCTTATTTTCGAAATTTTCAGGATGAAAGATTTTGCATCAGCTCCATCCAACAGGTTACTAACTTATTTGCCCAACTAATTTAGAAGTTTTAATTTCAAGTGACTCAGAATTAGATTTTTCCTTTCATCACGTGTACTTAAATGCATTTTTTTCTGCAGCTTGACTTTGCAGTCACGGTTTCAGCACTGCTGGGCATTCCTTTCCCTTTTGGAAGGTGCAGTGTAAGCTCTCTGGTGCTGCTAACCCTTTGATCATCTTTGTATCAGAGTTCTTTTACTATAAAACGTTAGTAGACAGGTCAGAGGTTGTTTCGCTGTTTCTATTACGAAGGAAGTAATTTCTGGGAGAAAGCACTATAGTGATATATAGCAATTTAGGACAAGTTTGTCTAATTTTAGTTGGTGTTATAATTTATGTAGGTTGCACATGTCTCCATTGTGATTTGTGTTCGAGCTTCTATTGGTAAATTTCATGCAGATTTGGTGTGAGATGTGTAATGTATAATTGGAACAATTCTTGGGTTTTAAACTCCTGGGATATTTTCTATTGATATGAATTATCCATTAATAGCTATTCATATTGGATATCTATTCATAAATTGAATGAAAAGTAGAATTTCAACTGAATATTGAATTGTGAAGATAACAATTAATATAGTGATATAGAATTTGATCTATTTATCAATTTATATGTTTATCAATACTTAGTACCTAATATTAATATATTAAGTTGTTTCATGTTATGGTTCTAATTTAGTCATACTCTCGAGAATCTCAAGGTCTTCTGCCATGAAGAGTAAAAGATGTTGGTCCATTGAAATATTTGTATCCGTTTGCTACATCTGCTTTCAGTTATTTTTCGTTGGTGCTCTGGTCTGTAAATCTTTCTATCCTCTTGTTTCTGACAAATGAACATCATTCGGTTTCAGTTATCTCAAAAGAAGATGAGAGTTTTCCGTGAATATATTCGATTGAACTCACGAGATCGACTTTTTTCAGCATTGGGCGGGTTAATCCTGAACTCTATGCTTTAGCTGGTGGGACATGGAATATGGAGGAACTCAAGGTGGATCCAGAATATGATTTGAAGTCTGCAGAATGGTTGCAAAACTATGTCAATGTATTGTGCATCAACGCTTGGCAGGTAATTAACTTTCTGTAAGCGTATTGTTGAGCCGCATCATATAGTTCAATCTGCTTAGTGCTGGTGCTCTATCATAGAACTCAGAGTAATGAGCGTGGAGTTTAAAATTAACTTGAGAGTTATGGTTCTTTTTTCTTTGACTGGAGAAAAATATCGGGTCTCTGTCATCTGCAGTACTTTGTCATGACGAGACAAGATGCTAATCAAGTTATTAATTTGAATAATTGTTTTCTTAAAAGAATAGCAATCACATCATCCTTCCCAGCTTACCTGTTTTTCTTGTATGTGTGGATATTTCGTAGGTAAAGAGGTACATAGATATCTATTCAGCTTCATCGTTGATTGGGTTTTCCTCGGATGACATGTTACATGTAGCAAACTTGTATGCTGAAGCAGAAGCTACTTTTGCTCGAAAGATGGATGCCCTCTCATACGATAGCAAACATATAAAGTTATCAACCCTGAAGAGCCAAATTGATGCCTACTTCAAATTTTTAGCGAGTGTTGCTGAACTAGCTCGATCAAAATGGACCGAGTTTAATTTAACTTTTATGGTTATTGGTTTGGGGATGATGCTGGTATCGCTTCTCACCCATGTTCTTGCTATCAAAATGGTGAAGGAGCTGCACAACGGTTCTTTTGATCCATCAGGAAATTCTGGAATTTCCTTTGGATTAGTATTTGCCTTTTTTATTGTGGCGATTCGTGCATGCAGTTTACTATCGAATAGCTACATTTGTAAGTTTCATATCCCTAAATACTTGTACTTCATGTTAGCACATCAACTCCTGTTACTGACACTGCCAATGTTCTTTTGCTCTCTGCTCAAACCTTTTTGTCAGTGGAAGAAGGGAAAGTGGCAAATTTTCTTTTGGCAACGGCTGGAGTTGCTAAGTTCAGATATTCGATCATGAAAAGAAATATGATTTTCAAAGTAGGTACTTTGTTCCTCTTTGAGGCTTTTAGTAAATCTTTGATTATATAGGGATCATACAACTAAAAATCTGTGACTTCTGCTTCTGACTTTTGTGTTTCTGTATCTAGGCGGGTCTCTTTCTCATCCTTATTTGCCTTCTGAGATTCGCCATTGAAATTGGGCTATCCAAGCAGGCTGCCACTTCAGCTTTTCTGCATTCTAGTACCTCATGGATAATTGGGATTGACTTGAATCATCCTGTTTTGGTTTACATTCTTCAACTTTTGCCAATGCTTACTCTAATTGGATTGGCCCATCTTTTGTACAAGTCTACTGCTCATGGCTCTTCTCAAAGGATTTGCCGGATTGTTGTTGCTGGAACTATTGCCAGTTATGTTCTTATAGTTGTACACTGGGCCTCTGAAAGTAACATGTTAGGCCTTGCTCAAATCAGCAAAGGAAGGAATTTTATTCCCAGGATAATATATGCCATTGGAATTGGACAGCTGTTACTACTAGCATTTAGCCAGCTGTTTAACAGAAGCAAAGTTGTTGATCACAGAAGCTTATTTAGTAAAACAGTGAGCATGTTATCTGCATGGAGTCCATCTGTAATTATCCTGTCGGGAAAGCAGGGGCCTCTGATCGCTTTAGCATCCATAGTTGGAGGTGCTTTTTTCTTTTCATGGATTCCTTGGCACTTTAGATATACTCCTTTAAGTTTTGACGTTCCATATTAGACAATTCAGGATAATGAAAATATGGTTTTACAGGCTACTGCATAGTGATGTTGCAAAATATAGAAGAAGATAGCAATGGAACTGCCAAACCTTCAGTTGTCAATCCTCTTTCTGTAACAGAATGGAGCCTTTTAGCTCTCTCTATGTTCTTCTGTACTGGTCATTGGTAAGATTGTTTTTTGTGCTCTAGGTATAAAATTTTTGCCAAGTGATGCATTGTTTAGCTGGTCTAAAACACAGTCCAGTGGCACAGTGGAGTTTATTTAGCATTTACACTTACTGGAATAAGGCTAGGTGCTGGTGATGGTGGTTGTTTTTCTTATGTTGTACTTTGCTTTAATGTGTGCTCACAATTTGGTTGACTTAGAACCTCTCTCTGTCACACATTCTGTTAGCATTGGTGTCATGGTGTGAACCTCTATGTGGTATTATCATTTCTTATTTCTAATGTCCCATGATGTTTTCATCAGGTGTGCTTTTGATGGCCTCCGCTATGGTGCTGCATTTGTTGGGTGAGTCATGGTTACATGGATTTTCTTGGAGATTCAATGTTCTGATGCATTGTTTTTGACAACCCAGTCATGAATTGCTGCTGTTTACTTCCATAAGCATGAAGTTTTGTTTATTGGCGATCCACAATCATTTGTTTTTGTATTTTATAATTTTGCTGTTGGGATCATTCTGTGAGGTCCATTTTGTGATTTGATTTCTCCTTGTTTTCTACCAGGTTTGATGAGTTTGTCCTCATACGCCAAGCAATTCTTCTTACCATTGAGACATTTGGGTTTTCACATATTATTCCCATTTTCGGACTTCCATTCCTTGTCTTACATCGCAAGTTGTTTGCTCAGAAAGACCTCTTTGTCCAATTGTCTCTAGTAAGTGAACAATTGAATGAGCCATACACGTTTTGTATATCTTTTTGTGTTTCGTGGAGTGTCTTAAACAGCTTAGCTTGTCTAAACATCTAAGGTCTCTCTCTTCTCAGGCTTATATGATGTTTGGGCTCGTTATGGCTGCTACAGTGACGGTAACCATATTCTGTGTTATGATACAAAGGAGACATTTGATGGTAACAATCACGCCACAATTCAATGCAATGTTTCATCTCAATTACTATACTTGTGTTTATAGCTTGTGCATTGGCTGCTTTGGTTTCAGGTATGGGGATTATTTGCACCGAAGTTTGTATTTGATGTGGCGGGTCTCATTCTTACTGATGTACTGATTTGTTTGGCATCACTTTACTACTTTTGTCAGCCAGAAGATCATATAGTGGAAACTAACACCAGTGGAAGATGAAAGTTCTCGAAACCGCAATCGATGTTGATTCTTTGGAGAGTTGATTCTGTGAGAGATGCGTGTTCAAAAGTACAGATTGTGCTAATTTGTTAGCATTTTGAGGATTCACTAACTCATTTTTTGGAGTTCCTCTGTACGGAAGATGGAGAAATTGACATTGATAATGCCTTTTTGATAGAGATTACTTTGAACAGGTTTCACTCAGATTGTGTTTATTTTCCATTTTTGGAGTTCTTATAGTTTGTTATTAGGCGATAAATTTGGGAGTTCACCATCTTAGTGCTAGTAGTTGCTAATCCATCATCCTTGTGTTGCTCATCCGCAACGAATTTGGAGATTGGGTTGGAATCACACGCAGGATTCACAAAATTGAGGGTTGTGATAAATTCGGCCCAATAGATGCGGGTCAATACCAGAATTTTCACTGTGTCATGGCTAATTGAGGTGTGATTTGTTCAAGCAGTCAATTTATTTGCTTCTTGCTCGAGTCAAATGATGAAATATTACCGACAGCCACCGACAAACTATTGCGATTGTTTGGAGCACGTTTCTAGTAGGTACGGCTAGCCAAGAGCTCCACTCTTGGAAGCACGGAAAATCAAAAAAAATTTCACACCCGAACCTGCTACCATTCTATTACCACCAACTTGGAGAAATACGACCTCTTTGAAATAATACGGTTTATGCTGAATTTGGCTCTTAGATCTTTCCGTCAATTTCTACTTTCTTTTTATCTCTGAAAATATCTCCGAAATTTGGTCCACTGGTTACATATATTGGTTAATCAATCACATTGACAGGGACACTGCAACTCCGATTTTGCATTTCTAATCAGTTAGCGTCAATATAAAAAAAGCAAATGGGTCAGCACTCCATTATCGTTAGGTAAATAAGTTCAAGATGCCAACTCAAGTCTTGTCCGACTTATTCTTTCTAATGGTCCATCAGAATCATCTTATAACCAAAACAAGGGAAACAGAAAAGATGTCAGTCACAGTCACAGTCAACAGTCACGGTCTATGTCCACTGCCTCTTCATGTACAATCCATCTCCGTTGGAGAAGAAGAAGCAAGAAGTGAAAAAGAGAAAATGGAGGAGAAGCAGCGAATTCAGATTCCCAGAGTGAAGTTGGGCAGTCAGGGATTGGAGGTAAAGATCTTGCTTCCTTAGTTTTCGTTTCGAACTTCAGAGATTATACCTGATTTTTGTGACAGTTTCCACTCAGAGACTGTTTAGAAACTTTAGAGGGCACCATAGTGCTCATAGTCCTTGGTTCCTGCATTACTCGATAAGTGTGATCTGTGGTTTTGATTAAGGGTGTGATCAAAGTCCAGTCTATCTCAATTTACTACTCGAGCTCGACCGAGCTTGATCTTAGCTCAAGCTCGCCTCGATTAAGTGTACAGTAATAAGCTTGAGCTTGAATCCGACTATCCAAAAGTAAAGCTAAGCTGGAAGTTGAGCTAAGTGAGTTATGTTAGTATAATGTAATTGGAAAACAATGTAACAAGTGTTTCTTATGTATTTAGATGTATTACTCTACTTAGGATATCGTAATTCAGTTATTTGAGTCTAAGAATGCTTAATCACATTCTCGATTCCATTCAGTACTCGAATGCCCCGAGCTTGAAAGTATTAAGTCGAGTTTGAGTCAGGCTCGTAGCAAGCTCAAGATGAGCTTGGCTTATGTGCGCTCTTGATTCCGGTAAGGGCAAGCAAGGATGGACACAAAACACGGTCAAGTCATTTCAAAGGAGAAGTAGAGGAACATTTTGTTCAGTACCCTCGTTCTTAGAATAGTGTAGAAATTTTTTTTCATCTCCAGATTTGAGATAAGACATTCAAATAACATGAAGAGAAGAATGCTGAATTCATGCCATCCTCCCATCTTGTGCAGGTCTCTAGACTAGGCTTTGGATGCGGGGGACTCTCTGGTATCTGGAATGCTCCTGTTTCCCATGAAGCTGGATGTTTACTCATAAAGAGAGTATTCGAGAAGGGCATCACTTTCTTCGATACAGCGGATGTCTATGGTCATGATCATGACAATGAGATCATGATTGGAAAGGTGATTCCTGTTTTAATTAGCTTCAATGCATTGAGATTTTAATCTCTCTGTGATAATTTTTAACCTTGAACAGTGTTATGAGATGGACATCTTGAGACTCAGACGATACCTCTTATTGGTGTATTTTGTTGTTGCCTAGTTTTTTTTGCTGGTTGTCCTATAACTGAGACCTAATTGATCACTTGCTCAGGCTCTGAAGGAGCTTCCCCGAGAGCAGATTCAGTTAGCGATGAAATTCGGCGTTGGAATGGTGGAGGAGGGTCAAGTTGCCATCAGAGGTACTCCTGAGTATGTAAGAGAATGCTGCGAAGGTAGTCTTAAGAGACTAGGTGTTGATTACATAGACTTGTACTATCAGCACAGGGTGGATACCACAGTGGCGATAGAGGATACTGTAAACATTGTCGAATAATGG
Source organism: Syzygium oleosum (assembly GCF_021117445.2). Lineage (NCBI taxonomy): Eukaryota > Viridiplantae > Streptophyta > Magnoliopsida > Myrtales > Myrtaceae > Syzygium > Syzygium oleosum. The sequence goes on along the minus strand of NW_026607501.1, from coordinate 2,217,311 downwards.
TGTTTCTTCACATTGCTTTCTAGCAGATGATCATATTTCTCCAATAATTGCAATCTAAACAATTGATTTAATTAAATCAATCCCAATTGGTAATATAGGTGGGAGAACTCAAGAAGCTGGTGGAGGAAGGGAAGATAAAATACATTGGTTTGTCAGAAGCTAGCATCGATACGATAAAGAGAGCTCATGCCATTCATCCAATCACAGCTGTGCAAATGGAGTATTCTCTGTGGACTCGCGAAATTAAGGATGAATTAATTCCACTTTGCAGGTCTACTCCTATTATCCTCAAGATGTTTGTTTTTGTCCCCCCAATATATCAAGGAAATGACGCAGTTTTTACGTGTCTTTTCAATTTCAGAGAACTTGGCATCGGGATAGTTGTATATAGCCCTCTAGGTCATGGGTTCTTTGGTGGAAAGGCAGTCATTGAGAGCTTGCCCGCCGAGAGCCTGTTGGTATGTTTTTTGCTATTTATTTTGACGATTTCGATCATTAGTCTATTGGAAAGAGAATCCGGATTATGTGACCATCCAAACTTAAGTTGTTGGCACAAACAACAGCTAGCAGGGTGAGCAATCCTGCTACAAGCTCAACAAACAGCAACTAAGAGACCCAAACTAGAAGTCCCCAGTTACAGCACAACATCATATCTAAGGACACGTTTCTCTTCACATTCAAACAACTACTGAGTTTTTCTCTAATCAACCTATTTGCAAGAGGATTAAATCGAGCTAACAGAGAGAGTGGGGATATGCAGGCGAAGTTTACTGCCTCAGAAACAAAATTTTTGGGTTTCTTGGTGATATATCAGCGGTAGATGTGTTTCTATGCTCATGTATATTGTTATGTGATAGGCTATTCACCGGGGAGAACTTAGAGAAGAAAAAAGTTATATATCAAAAAGTTGTTGACCTCGCCGCAAAGCATGGTTGCACTTCTCCTCAACTCGCCCTGGCGTGGCTTCTTCATCAGGGGGATGACGTTATCCCAATACCAGGTAACAATTTCTGGTAAACATTGGGTCACATAGTACTATGGCATTAGCTGTTGATTTTTGCAAAACTAGGAGAGGTATGTCAAATCAGGCAGTCGTTGTTTTTCCCATGTTTATCACAAACTTTGAACTTACAGTTACGATGATATATAGGGACCAGAAAAGTTGAGAACCTTGAAGACAATATTGGATCAGTGGCAATTAAGCTTAGCGAAGACGAGATGAAAGAAATTCGTGATGTCGTGACCATGAATGAAGTAAGTGGGGAAAGAGAGTTCGAATTACTCGCCAAGTATTCATGGAGATATGCAAATACCCCAGCAAGATAATGCGCGACATGGATAAAAGATTGACCATGGATTTGCTCGATGGAGGCATTTCTCCCTTGTTATCTCCGCTATTTGTTGCGAGGAAAATGTCGTAGTGAAAGTGTGAGATGGGAGGTCGTGATATCCGTGTTTCAGTCTTATCCTAAGGAGCCTTAAAGATCATGAGAATAAGTGATGTAGTCTTCGAGCTTCTTGTGATAGAAACTGTAGTGTATGCCTGAATGTTGAATTCAACAAGCAGAGGTGTTCTGTTTTAAGGTGGAGAAGCTTGGCCGTTGTTTTTTCCCGACCTAATATTTCATCGGTTGTCCAACAATGGGGTTCAGCTAATCAAGCACAATACAGTAGGGACCATAACTTGTTGGTCCGAACAACTTCTCATGCATAGAAGGATAATATTCGTCGCACGGAGAATATTGCTAGGAGACGCCCGTTAATCTTTCCGTGGATGTTGATCAGCGTTTGCTACACTCGAATCGATCAATCTTATGGAGAGCAACGAATAAAGATCGAGAAAATGTTCGTCTAGCTGAAAATGTTTCTTCAAGTGCTTTGGCGAGTAGTCCCGAGCCGTTTGTTCGAACAACTCAATTTGATCATTCTAATGATGAGCATGTTCGATACCAAACGAGCAGGTCAGGAAAAGTACCTGATATGTTATCAATTGTGTGAGTATTTTCCCCTGGTTTGGAGGCAAGTTCGTTGCTGTAGCATGCTCCTGCATTGCTTACAAAGATGCTATAAACAAAATTCTCCAATGAAATATTGATAATTAGTTTTGATACGTGTAGTTAAGGGACCCAGCAAGAAACTAAGGTGCTTCACGGCATATCCTTGATGATGCGCAAGACGTCATTTTTCATGGGGACGCGCAATAGAAGTCTCATGCCTTCATAGCCGAAGGCCACTACGAGCGGATTGTCGTGTAATTCCTGCATTCAAATCCATTTCTCGATCGATCTTTGCTTGGTTGCTTATTATTGTGCCTTTCAAAGCAGTTGTGTTTCCGAGTGATCCGGTCGGTCTCGGTCGTATTCGTTTCTCCGAGCCGAACTGGATACGAGCGACCCATTTTCATCCTTGCACTTCGATTTGATCTGTTCGATTTAGTTCGACAGCGTCCTTGGTTTCGCTTGCCTGCATACTCACATGGGTTCAACTTGAAAATCATTGCCTAGTGAGGTCCTCAACTTCTTGTTTCCGTCACTGCAAACTCATGTTGGTCTGCAAGTGCAATGAAGAATGCTCCCCTCAAGCTGTCTTTGAGTTGATGCTCATTTTTCTTTTGGCTAGTGATGGGGTCAAGTTCACCGAATTGTAAGCAGGGAAACAGATTTAGATGTTTTTGCTGTCGTGTCTGTTCGACTTATGTAGAATTTGTACTTATAATTATCTAAGCGTTAAGCGTAGAAGCCTGTATCTCTCAACTTCAATATTTCAAGGCAGGATTTTAAAAAAATGTGCTTGTTTCCGTAATTTAATCCTATTTACGGTTATTGAGCGATCGAATGGGGGAGCGATTCTCATTGCTTGTTTGTGACTTTCTTCAATCTATTCTTTGATTCGCTACGCCCGAGCTAATCCGAGCGTGTTTATTTGATTCTTGTGGTTTGTTCGTTTCACTCGAATGGAAAATGGAGGTTGACAGTGAAGGTGTGGAAGGAGGGCACATTTACAAGTTCTTGCGATCGGTATGGTATTTCTCGATATGCCCACGCCTTGTTGACAAGTTGCTTCAACTGTAATCGCCTTCTCTTGGACGAAGGAAAGAGCACTTGCACTAATTTAGGAAGTTGATCTCGATCGAAACGGAGGAAATTAGAGGATTTGGGAAATTTAGGGTTTCAATCAGAGCTCCAGTTTGGGAAACTAACGTCGGTCGGATCATGGAGCCAAGAACGGCAGACACGATCAAAACGAGAAGTTACATCCAGCAATATTAGGAGGAAAACTGCCCTCAGAAGAACAGTCAAACAACCCTAGCTTCAATTTGGAGCTTCTTCAAATTAGGTCAAAGTACAAGATTTCGAACAAAATTACCCCTAGTCAAGTTGAATATTATCAGACTCAAGTGAAATCCGAGTCTGAAATGATCTAAGTGATATGATGATGTTCATTTAGACCAGAGTTTGAACATTAACATATATGCGATGTAACTTACTAATGTGCAATAATCAACAAGAGTTTAGAGATAGAGGAAATTGCACACAAAATTTATAGTGGTTGACTTATAGCAAATCCATATATTTACTCTACTATGCTGACAGTCTACTGGCTGGATTTCATTAGATAATCTATGAGAGATTACGGTTAAGTTGTGTCACTTGTATTGAAGCGCTTCTACCCAAAGCTGGTGCAGTTTATACCCAAGACGATAAGATTCCACTATTTCACACCTAAGCACACACATATGACATTGTTTACACCTCTCAAATGATTACAATTTTAAGCTCACGAAACACAAATATTGAAGTAGTCTCAAACTTTGGAATTTTTTATTATGGACCTCTCTTTTCTCTTCGGCATGTTGGTCTCTTTTTATATTCCTCCATTTCCAATCTACCCGTTGGACAGAATTGTATGAAGAAGATTGAGTAATCGTTGAGGGACAAAACCTGAATCTCCGTTGATCCTGGTCGCCCATACAACCAAAGTCTCAAGTTTCCATAAGTAGAGCTCTTCGATTTAGGAAAGTTACTTGTCTCGAGATTGATTGGCAATTAATCAAGATGCTTTGCATATTAAACCATTGCAAAACAATCTTTGAGAATAAGAGTCAATCACATTATTTTAAGAAGGAAATCCAAGCCAGATTACTAGGTGTTATAAGTATTGGATTTTCGTTTGACTAGGATCATAAATAGTTTTCAGAGTCTGAAGTTTATCTTCAGTATAAAGTCTAAATATATTTTGCCTTAAGTAGACTCTATAACTTGATGATTCTCAGCTTATAATGTTAGAGTCTGAATATTTTCCGAGTCTAAATGGACTTCGCATAGAGTCTGAAGATACCAAATGGCTTGACAATATTCACGGGCAAGCTTTGCTGATATCCTCATATTACTTTAATGATATCCATGACATACATCAATGATGTCCACGAAGTACGGAGCTGATATCCGCGTTATAACTGGCTTTAAGCTTCAGTTGCAATATTCAAAATCAACAGTAGATAGAGTCTAAAATAATCAGATGCATTGATGATATCTGCTTGTAACTTCGAGTCTGATGGTGAGTCTAATGATGAGTTTGATGATATCAAACTCTAGTTGTTTGGTGATATCCAAGTATATTAGCAATCGTGGTTCTACTCGCTTTTCACTTGTCCTTGGTACTTCAAAGCTTTATTGAACTGCCCGTTATAGGCTTATTTATCTTCTACTTAGGTAACTCTAGCTTGCAGACACTTCTACACCCAATGCCTTGTTCACCCTATTAGCATATCATTTGCATAACAACTTGTGCATCACCGGGTTACTCAACCATTAAACTCATTAGTAGCCTTTAATTATTTTGTCATCTTCAAAACATCACAAGTGGTTTCCCTAACACGTATAAGCTGCCCAGCGAAAATTTGGTTGGCCGGTGAGATCGGGCCCTTACTTAAGATTAAGTTGGTCATTACAAATTCTATTTTAATACAAAGTCCATTTTAACCCATTAAGAAAATGGCCCCATTTCATACCCTTATTTGAAAATTTTCTCCAAATCTATTATCTTAGCGTTGCTTCTATTGGCACGAGGGAACTGATTACGAGGGAATTGAGGATGATTTCCTATGGAAGTTCGCCTATCTTAGTGCTACAAGTTGCTATGTAGAATCCATCATCCTGGTGTTGCTCATGCGCAACTAATTTGGAGATTGGGTTTTTAGCACTCCCACGATTCACAAAATTGAGGGTCATGATGGATTCGGTCCAATAGAGTTGGGTCTAGACAAGAACTTTCACCGTGTCACGGTCCATGGTCGTGTAAATGATGTGTCATATATATATTTAAGCAGTTAATTATTTGATACCTATCGAATTAGAAGATGAAAAATTACCGACAACCACTAACAAACTCTTGTTGCATCGGACTATATGGAGCACATTTCTAGTAGGTATGGCGAACCGGGAGATCAAATATAAATTCACTTTTTGCAGAGGTAAAATAAGAATTCACACCCTAACTTGCATCCATTTTCATTACTACCGACCCTAAGAAATAGGAATAATGACACAAATAATCCTTCAACTTGGGCCGTTGTTCATGAACTTTTAATTTATTCAATGTGGTCCTTAGACTTTTGATACATGTTCAAGTTAGTTCCTGATATATACGACTTATGTTGGAAAGGTGCGACATTGGAGGAATTTGGCTCCTAGACCTTCCTGTCAATCGCTTCTCTTATTTACGTATAAAGATTACAATCAATCGAATCGAAGGGGATCCCGCAACTCCGTTTTTCATTCCTAAGCAGTAGGCAGAACTCTGGAAGAAGCAGTTGAGTCCATTGTCGTTATGTACACGATTCAAGACGACGACCCACCTATTAAACAACTTATTCTCTGTACAAGCCAAGTCCATTGTGGTTATGGCAGAACTCAAAATCTGTCCTTTACCACTTCATCCTCAATCAACCCATCTTCGTTAGAGAGAGAAACAGAAATAAATAAGAGAAAATGGAGGAGAAGCAGCGAATTCAGATTCCCCGGGTGAAACTGGGCAGTCGGGGATTGGAGGTAACAATCTTGCTTCCTTTTGTCTTTGCGAGCCGTCTCTATTCAAGTGATCGTTTGAGTTCTTGTCTTCATGTTTTCAAGATTAGTAGTTTTCGTTTCAAACCATACAGATTGTGCCTGATTTTTGTGACATTTGATCATGAGACTGTCTAGAGACTTCTAGAGTGAACCATAGTGCTCAAAGTCCTTGGCTCCTTGCATTAGTTGACAAGTGTGATCTGGGTTTTTGATTAAAAAGGGTGTGACCAAAGTCGAGTCATCCCAGTTTACTACTAGAGCTCGACCAAGCTTTAAGCGTGTGCTCGAAGCGACTGTCCAAAAGTAAGAATTTTACGTGAGACCGCAAGCTAAGCTGGAAGTTGAGCTAAGTGAGCTTTGAAAGTATCATCAAATTGGAAAACATCGTAATATGTGTTTCTTATGTATTTAGATGTATTACTCTAATTAGGATATCTTATATTCAGCTATGCGGGTCTAAGTTTTCTCCATCACATTCTCGATTCCACTCAGTAGCTGTATGCCTCAAAACTCGAAAGGATCGCGTTGAGTCGAGTCAGGCTCTTAGCAGCTCAAGAGTAGCTTGGCCTGTGTGTGCTCTTAGTTCAAGCAAGGGCAAGCGAGGATGGACACTTAGCACGGTCAAGTCATTTCAAGGGAGAAGTAGAGGAACTATTTATTCAGGACCCTTGTTCTTAGGGTAGTGAAGAAATTTTTGTTCTTCACCAGATTTGAGATAAGATATTGAAGAGACGAATACTGAATTCATGACATCCTCTCATCGTGTGCAGGTCTCTAGACTCTCTGGTGTCCTGAATGCTCCTGTTTCCCATAAAGCTGGATGTTTACTCATAAAGAGAGCATTTGAGAAGGGTATCACCTTCTTCGATACAGCGGATGTCTATAGTAATGATCATCACAGTGAGATCATGATCGGAAAGGTGATGCCTGTTTCATTTAGCTTTAATGCATCAAGATCTAATCTCTCTGTGATTAGTTTGACCCTGAACATTATTAAGAAACGGACATTTTAAGACTGAGATGATAGCTCTTATTAGTGCATTGTGTTGTTGCCTAGTTTCTTTGCTGGTTGTCCTGTTACTGAGACCAAATTGATTACCGACTCAGGCTCTGAAGGAGCTTCCGCGAGAGCAGATTCAGTTAGCGATGAAATTTGGCATAGCAAGGATGGCGGCGGGTCAATTTGCCATCAGAGGTACTCCTAATTATGTAAGAGAATGCTGTGAAGGTAGTCTGAGGAGACTCGGGGTTGATTACATAGACTTGTACTATCAGCACAGGGTGGACACCACAGTGGCGATAGAGGATACTGTAAGCACTGTCGGATCATGGCGTTTCTTCACATTGCTTTCTAGCATATGATCATTTTTCTCCAACAATTGCAATGTGACCAATTGGTTTAACTAAATCAATTACAATTGGTAAGATAGATGGGAGAACTCAAGAAGCTGGTGGAAGAAGGGAAGATAAAGTACATTGGTTTGTCAGAAGCAAGCATCGATACAATAAAGAGAGCTCATACCATTCATCCAATCACAGCGGTGCAAATGGAGTATTCTCTGTGGACTCGCGAAATTGAGGACGAATTAATTCCACTCTGCAGGTCTACTCCTATTATCCTCAAAATGTTTTTTTATTTCCCCTCAAGATATCAAGGAAACGAGGCAGTTCTTACACGTCTTTCAATTTCAGAGAACTTGGCATTGGGATAGTTGCATATAGCCCTCTAGGACATGGGTTCTTTGGTGGGAAGGCGGCTGTTGAGAGCTTGCCTGCCGAGAGCCTGTTGGTATGTTTTTTTCGCAATTTGTTTTGATTATATCTATCATTAGTCTATAGGCCAGAGAATCTGAATTATGCAACCATCCAAACTTACTTTATTAGCATCCAGAACAGCAAGCAGGGTGAGTAATCCTGCTACAAGCTCAACAAACAGCAACTAAGAGGCCCAAACTAGAAGTTCCCTGCTACAGCACATCTTATGCCTATCTAAGGACACTTTTCTCTTCACATTCAACTAAGTCTTTCTCTAATCAATTTATTTGCAAGAGGATTAAATCGAGCTTACAGAGAGAGTGGGATTATGCAGGCGAAGTTTACTGCCTCAGAAACAAATTTTTTGGGTTTTTTGGTGATATATCGGTGCTAGATGTGTTTCTATGTTAATGTCTATTGTTATGTGATGGGCTATGCATCCAAGATTCACCGGGGAGAACTTAGAGAAGAACAAAGTTATATATCGAAAAGTGGTTGATCTCGCTGCAAAGCATGGTTGCACTGCACCTCAACTCGCCCTGGCGTGGCTTCTTCATCAGGAGAATGATGTTATCCCAATACCAGGTAACAATTTCGGGCATACATGGGTCACGTGGTACTATGGCATTAGGCGTGGATTTTTGCAAAACTAGGAGAGGTATGCCAAATCAGGCAGCTGTTGTTTTTCCTATGTTTATCACAAACTCTTAACTTTCAGTTGCGATGATATATAGGGACCAGAAAAGCCGAGAACCTTGAAGACAATATTGGATCAGTGGCAATTAAGCTTAGCGAAGACGAGATGAGAGAAATTCGTGATGTTGTGACCAGGAATGAAGTAAGTTGTGAAAGAGAGATGGAAGTATTTACCAAGTATACATGGAGATATGCAAATACCCCAGCAAGATAATGCGCGGCATGGATAAAAGACTGACCATGGATTTGCTCGATGGAGGCGTTACTCCCTTGTTATTTCCACTATTTGTTGCGAGGAGAATATTGCAGTGAAAGTGTGACATGGGTGGTCGTGATATCCGTAATTTGGTCTTATCATAAGGAGCCTAAAAAATCATTAGAATAAGTGATGTAGTCTTCGAGCTTCTTGCGGTAGAAACTGCAGCGTATGCCTGAATGTTGGGATTCAACAAGCAGAGGCGTTCTGTATTAAGGTGGAGATGCTTGGCATGTGTTTTTTTCCGACCTAATATTTCATCGGTTGTCCAACAATGGGGTTCAGCGAATTGATCTCGGTACGGTAGGGACCATAACTTGTTGGTCCGAACAGCTTCTCATGCATAGAAGGATAATATTCATTAGGAGACGCTCATCTGCACTCGAATGGTTCTAACTTATGGAGAGCAACGAATAAAGATTTTCTCGTCTAGCTGAAAATGTTTCTTCAAGTGCTTTGGCAAGTAGTCCCGAACTGTTTGTTCAAACAACTCAATTTGATCATTCTAATGATAAGCATGTTCGATACCAAACGAACAGGTCAGGAAAAGTACCTCGTATGTTATCAATTGTGGAGTATTTTCCCCTAGTTTGTAGGGAAGGTCGTTGCTATAGCTAAGGGGTTCGACGTAGGGTTCCACAGTTGTTAAAACGCAGCGGAATATATTTGTAAACCGAAACCCTAGAACCCTAGACAGGATCCATGTGTATATTGAAATCGAGACAGAAGTTCGATACGTACCTTTTGCAAATCGAACGTAAATTGACAATTGATTATGTCTGGATTAGCGCCCTAAGTGTTGCGCCTCTACCGGTATCCACACACGCGAACATAAGTCTCCAACGATTCAAGTGCTAGCTAAAGATCTTGAAGTTCCTTTTCTTCAACGCCTTTTGATTTTCGATACTCTGTCGAAAAATCCTAGACAGAGAACGATTCTCTATCTATTTATACAGCCTCATTATCCAGCGAAATTAAAAGAAGTGGGCCAGGCGATTTGGGCCTGCCAAACCGTCCACCTTCAATCGTACATTTAATCGTTATCTCATAACGCGCACGACCGCGTAAAGAAGTTGAATAGGAGAATAAATTAAAATCTACTTCTTATTTTAAGTGGATCCCGGCGCACAAAAAATATTAACTTAGTTCGCTTTTCTGTGCGACCCTATAGGTTCACTAAACATTAGCAGTGTACTCAAAACCCCTTTTGGCCCACAAGTCATAAGCGGTCTCTAGCAAGACATTATGACTACCTAAGTATAGTGAAGGTCGATTTTCCGACACAACCTAATTCACAACTAATATTAGAGTATCAACCTTGATTGATTCCTAGGGTAGACCACTAACAATAGCATGCTCCTGCATTGCTTACAAAGATGCTATAAACAAAATTCTCCAATGAAATATTGTAAGAATCAAAATTTGCCCATCAGATATGAATTGTAGGGACTGAGATTGATAATTGGTTTTGATACGTGTAGTTAAGGACCTAGCAAGAAACTAAGGTGCTTCACGGCATATCCTTGATGACGTGCAAGACGTCGTTTTTCATGGGGACGCGCAATAGAAGTCTCGTGCCTTCATCGCCTGAGGCAACTGCGAGCGGATCGTCGTGTAATTCCTGCATTCAAATCCATTTCTCTTTGCTTGGTTGCTTATCATTGTCCTTTCAAAGCAGTTGTGTTTTCCGAGTGATCCGGTCGGTCTCGGTTGTATTCGTTTCTCCGAGCCGAACTGGATACGAGTGACCCATTATAATCATTGCACTTCGATTTGATCTGTTCGATTTAGTTTGACAGCGTCCTCAGTTTCGCTTGCCTGCATACTCACATGGGTTCAACTTGAAGATCATCGCCTAGTGAGGTCCTCAACTCGTCTCCGTCACTGCAAACTCATGTTGGTCTGCAAGTGCAATGAAGAATGCTCCACTTAAGCTGTCTTAAGTTGATGCTCATTTTTCTTTTGGCTGGTGATGGGATCAAGTTCACCGAATTGTAAGCAGGGAACCGATTACGATGTTTTTGCTGTCGTATCTGTTCGACTTATTTAGAATTTGCATTTATGATTAAGCTACGCGTTAAACGTACAAGCCAGTATCTCTCTACGTTACTTTTTCAAGGCCGGATGTCAAACATTGTGCTTCTTTCCGTAATTTAATGCGGTTGAAAGGGGAAGGGAATCTCATATCCTGTTTGTGATTTTCTTCAATCTTTTGTTTGATTCGCAACTTTGGAGCTAATCCGAGCGCGTTTATTTGGTTCTTGTGGTTTGTTCGATTCACACAAATGGAAAATAGAGGTCGACGGTGGTGTGGAAGGAGGGCGCGCTTACCGTAGCTGCTGTCGCTCCCATCGGTATATTCCACCACATGCCCAAGCCTTGTTGACAAATTGCTTCAACAAGCCGTAATCGCCTTCTCTTGGGCCAAGGAAAGATGACTTGGACTGAATTAGGAAATTGACCTCGATCGAAACGGAGGAAATTAGAGGATTTGGACAATTTAGGGTTACGATCAGAGCTCCAATTTGAAAGGGTAACCTCAGTCGGATGACAAAGCCAAGACCGACAAACACAATCAAAACATAAGCTACATCAGTGATATTATGAGGAAAATTGCCCTAGATGTCACCCCAGCTTCAATTTGGGGCTTTTGCAAATTGGGTCAAAGCATAAAATTTCGAACGAAATTATCCCTAATGTTTCTAGAATAAGCACGTCAAAAATTTGGTTGGCTAGTGAGGTCAAGCCCTTACTTAAGACTAAATTGGCCACCACAGGTCCTTTTTTAAGACAAAATACATTTTAACCCCTCTTTTATGAAAACGGCCCTGTTCATATCCTTATTTGAACATTTTTCCCAAATCTATGGTCCTAGTGTTGCTTCTATTGGCACGAGGGATTTGATGATGTTTTCTATAGAAGTTTGCCATCTTAGTGCTAGAAGTTGCTACGTTGAATCCATCATCCCGATGTTGCTCATCTGCTACGAATTTGGAGATTGGGTTTTTAGCACTCGCGTCGTTCAAAAAATTGTAGTTCATGATGAATTTGGTCCAATAGATTCAGGTCTAGACAAGAGCTTCACTGTGTCATGATCATTAATCGTGTAAATGAGGTGTGATATGTTTAAGCAGTTAATTATTTGATTCTTGCTTGAATTAGAAAATGAAAAATTACCGATCACCGCTAGCGAACTCTTGTCGTGTCGGACTGTATGGAGCATGTTTCTAGTAGGTATGGTGAACCGGGAGATCAAATGGAAAAACATTTTATGCATAGGTAAAATAAGAATTCACACGCTAACCCGCATCCATTTCATTACTACCGTCCCAAAATAAATATACGGTTATGTTGGAAAGGTGAGACATTGGACAAATTTGGCTCTCAGACCATTCTGTCAATCTCTTCTTTTATCTATATATAATGATCACAATCAATTGCATCGAAGGGGATCCCGCAAGTCCAGTTTTTCGTTCCTAAAGCAGTGAGCAGGACTATGGAAAAAAGCAATTGAATCTGCAGTCCATTATCGTTAGGTATGCTATTATTCAACTTATTCACCGTACAAGCCAAGCAGAATTTTCCTATCACGACAAAAAAGAAAGGTAAAGATAAAGATGCCACTGTCACCGTCAAAGACATTGGTTTTGCAGAACTCAAAATCTGTCCTCTACCTCTTCATCCTCAATCCATCTTCGTTAGAGAAAGAGAGATAAACATAAAGAAGAGAAAATGGAGGAGAAGCAGCGAATTCAGATTCCCAGGGTGAAACTGGGCAGTCAGGGATTGGAGGTAGCAATCTTGCTTCCTTTTGTCTTTGTGAGCCGTCTCAATTCAAGTGATCATCGAGTTCGTGTCTTCATGTTTTCGAGATTAGTAGTTTTCGTTTCAAACCCTACAGATTGTGCCTGATTTTGGTGACATTTGACCAAGAGACTGTCTAGGAACTTTAGAGTGCACCAAAGTGCCCAAAGTCCTTGGCTCCTTGCATTAGTTGATGAGTGTGATCTGGGTTGTTGATTAAGGGTATGACCAAAGTCGAGTCATCCCAGTTTACTACTCGAGCTCGACTTGATAAGTGTTCGGTGATAAGCGTGACCTTGAAGCGACTGTCCAAAAGTAAGAATTTTACATGAGACCGCAAGCTAAGCTGGGAGTTGAGCTAAGTGAGCTTTGAAAGTATCATGAAAATGGAAAACAACGAAATAAGTGTTTCTTATGTAGTTAGATGTATTACTCTAATTAGGATAGCTCATATTCAGCTATGGGGGTCTAGGTATGCTCAATCACATTCTCGATTCCATTCAATACTTGTATGCCTCAAACTTGAAATGATCGTGTTGAGTTGAGTCAGGCTCGTAGCAGCTCATTAGTAGCTTGGCTTGTGTGTGCTCTTAGTTCCAGCAAGGGCAAGCGAGGATGGACACTTAGCACGGTCAAGTCATTTCAAGGGAGAAGAGGAACTATTCAGGACCCTTGTTCTTAGGGTAGTGAAGAAATTTTTGTTCTTCACCAGATTTGAGATAAGATATTGAAGAGACGAATACTGAATTCATGACATCCTCTCATCGTGTGCAGGTCTCTAGACTAGGCTTTGGATGCGCTGGACTCTCTGGTGTCCTGAATGCTCCTGTTTCCCATGAAGATGGATGTTTACTCATAAAGAGAGCATTCGAGAAGGGCATCACCTTCTTTGATACAGCGGATGTCTATGGTAATGATCATCACAGTGAGATCATGATCGGAAAGGTGATGCCTGTTTTAGTTAGCTTTAATGCATCAAGATTTAATCTCTCTGTGATAAGTTTGACCGTGAACATTCTTAAGAAACGGACATTTTAAGACTGAGATGATCGCTCTTATTAGTGCATTGTGTTGTTGCCTAGTTTCTTTGCTGGTTGTCCTGTTACTGAGACCAAATTGATTACTGGCTCAGGCTCTGAAGGAGCTTCCGCGAGAGCAGATTCAGTTAGCAACGAAATTTGGCATAGCAATGGCGGGGGGTCAACTTGTCATCAGAGGTACTCCTAATTATGTAAGAGAATGCTGTGAAGGTAGTCTTAGGAGACTCGGGGTTGATTACATAGACTTGTACTATCAGCACAGGGTGGACACCACAGTGGCGATAGAGGATACTGTAAGCACTGTCGAATCATGGTGTTTCTTCACATTGCTTTCTAGCATATGATCATTTTTCTCCAACAATTGCAATGTGAACAATTGGTTTAACTAAATCAATTGTAAATGGTAAGATAGATGGGAGAACTCAAGAAGCTGGTGGAGGAAGGGAAGATAAAGTACATTGGTTTGTCAGAAGCTAGCATCGATACAATTAAGAGAGCTCATGCCATTCATCCAATCACAGCGGTGCAAATGGAGTATTCTCTGTGGACTCGTGAAATTGAGGACGAATTAATTCCACTTTGCAGGTCGTCTACTATTATCCTCAAGATGTTTTTTTGTTTCCCCTCAAGATATCATGGAAATGAGGCAGTTTTTACATGTCTTTCAATTTCAGAGAACTTGGCATTGGGATAGTTGCATATAGCCCTCTAGGACATGGGTTCTTTGGTGGGAAGGCGGTTGTTGAGAGCTTGCCTGCCGAGAGCCTGTTGGTATGTTTTTTTCGCAATTTGTTTTGATTATATCTATCATTAGTCTATAGGCCAGAGAATCTGAATTATGTGACCATCCAAACTTACTTTATTAGCATCCAGAACAGCAAGCAGGGTGAGTAATCCTGCTACAAGCTCAACAAACAGCAACTAAGAGGCCCAAACTAGAAGTTCCCAATTACAGCACATCTTATGCCTATCTAAGGACACTTTTCTCTTCACATTCAACTAAGTCTTTCTCTAATCAACCTATTTGCAAGAGGATTAAATTGAGCTTACAGAGAGAGTGGGATTATGCAGGCGAAGTTTACTGCCTCAGAAACAAAATTTTTGGGTTTCTTGGTGATATATCGGTGGTAGATGTGTTTCTATGTTAATGTCTATTGGTATGTGATAGGCTAGGCACCCGAGATTCACCGGGGAGAACTTAGAGAAGAACAAAGTTATATATCGAAAAGTGGTTGACCTTGCTGCAAAGCATGGTTGCACTGCTCCTCAACTCGCCCTAGCGTGGCTTCTTCATCAGGGGGATGACGTTATCCCAATACCAGGTAACAATTTCGGGCAAACATCGGGTCACATAGTACTATGGCATTAGCCGTTGATTTTTGCAAAAATAGGAGAGGTATATCAAATCAGGCAGTTCTTGTTTTTTACATGTTTATCACAAAATTTTAACTTTCAGTTGTGATGATATATAGGGACCAGAAAAGCCGAGAACCTTGAAGACAATGTTGGATCAGTGGCAATTAAGCTTAGCGAAGACGAGATGAGAGAAATCTCTGATGTCATGGCCACGACTAAAGTAAGTGGTGAAAGAGAGATGGAAATAGCTGCCAAGTATACATGGAGATATGCAAATACCCCAGCAAGATAATGTGCGGTATGGATAAAAGATTGACCATGGGTTTGCTCGATGGAGGCGTTACTCCCTTGTTATTTCTGCTATTTGTAGCGGGGAGAATATTGTAGTGTAAGTGTGAGATGGGTGGCCGTGATATCCGTATTTCGGTCTTATCATAAGGAGCCTTAAAAATCATGAGAATAATTGATGTAGTCTTCGAGCTTCTTGTGGAAGAAACTGTAGTGTATGCCTGAATGTTGGGATTCAACAAGCAAAGGTGTTCTGTTTTAAGGTGGAGATGCTTTGCCTGTGCTTTATTCTGACCTAATATTTGCAACAGTGAGGGTCAACTAATGGAGCACGACATGGTCATACCTTGTTGATCCGAATAGCTTCTCACACATAGACAGATAAATATTCGGTGCAAGGAGAATGTTGCTTAGAGATGCCCATTAATCTGTCTCTGGACATTTGTTAACATCTGCTACACTCGAAATGGTTCCATCTTATAAAGAGCAACAAATAAAGACCAAGAAAAATGTTCCTTTTGCTGAAAATGTTTATTGAAGTGCTTTGGCAAATAGTCCCGAACTGTTCTTTCAAACAACCCAACTTGATCATTCTAATGCTAAGCATGTTCGTCACCAAATGAACAGGTCAGGAAAAATACCTGATGTTATCAATTGTGGAGTACTTTCCCTAGTTTGTAGGCTAGTTCTTTGCTATACCATGCTTCTGCATTGCTTATCAAGATGATTTATACCAATTTATTCTGGTGATATCGATCATTAGTCCATTGGCAGGAGAATCAAGATGATGTGACCATCCAAACTTTGTAAATTACTTTTCGTTGGTATTCAGAATTTATTAGCATCAACAACAGAAAGCAGGGTGAGCGATCCTGCTACAAGCTCAACAGACAGTAACTAAGAGACCCAAACTAGAAGTCCCCATTTACAGCACAACTTCTAGTGCCTACCGAAGGACACTTTTCCCTTCACATTCAAACAACTACTAAGTCTTTCTCTAATCAACCTCTTAATTTGCAAGAGGATAAAATCAGAGCATACAGAGAGAGTGTGATTATGGGGACGACAGTTTATTGCCTTGAAAACAAAATTTTCGAATTTCTTGGTGATATATCAGTGGTAGATATGTTTCAATGTTAATTCTCTATTGTTATGTGATAGGCTATGCATCCAAGATTCACTGGAGAGAACTTAGAGAAGAACAAAGTTATATATCGAAAATTTGTTGACCTCGCTGCAAAGCATGGTTGCACAGCTCCTCAACTGGCCCAAGCGTGGCTTCTTCATCACGGGGATGACGTTATCCCGATACTAGGTAACAATTTCGGGCAAACATTGAGTCACATAATAGTAGATTTAGTGTTACTATGCCACTACCCGTCGATTTACGGAAAATGAGGAGAGGTATGTCAATCAGGCAGTTGTTGATTTTGCAATGTTTATAACAAGCTTTCAGTTGCGATGATATAGGGACCAGAAAGTTGAGAACCTTGAAGACAATATTAGATCAGTGGCACTTGAGCTTAGCCAAGACGAGAAGAGAGAAATTTGTGACGTCGTTGCCGTGAATGAAGTAAGTGGTCCAAGACAGTTAGAATCATTCGCCAAGTATTCATGGGGATATGCAAATACCCCATCAAGATAATGCGCGACATAAATGAAAGATTGACCATGGATTTGCTCGATGAAGGCATTTCTCCCTCGTTATTTCCACTAGTTGTTGTAAAGGAGAATACTGCAGTCAAAGCTCGAGGTCGGTGGTCGTGATATTCACATTGTGGTCTCATCATGGGGAGCCGGAGAAATCATGAGAATCAGTGATGGGAAAGACATTAGGGGCGCGTTTGGTAACGCTTCTGTTTCTCTATTTTTCTGTTCTTCTGTTCCTTGGAACAAAAAAAGAACAGAAATCCGTTTGGTAACGCATTTTATTTTTCTATTTCCTGGAATAGAAAAGTGGCCAAGAAATAGATTTGGAACAGAAATAAGAAGTAAAAAAAATCTACTTCTTTGTTCCTAGAAATAGAAATAGAAATAGAAAGGTCCGGCCCTCAAGCTGCGACCTCAGCTCCTCCTCCATCCTCCGTCGTCTGCAAACCGTCTCAAAGCACCGGTCCGGTCCATTCTCGGCGGAAATAATAAAAAAATTATAAAAAATTAATTAAATTATAAAAAATTAAAAATTCCAAAAATTCATAAAAATCAGAAAAATTCTCAGAAAATGCATAAAAATCAGAAAAACTCAAAAAACCCATAAAAAATTGCAAAATTCCGAAATTAAAAAAATTAAAAAAAATTCATAAAAAGCATTCTGGAAAATAAAAAAAGACAAATTTTGGGAAAGTAAAAAGTTTTAATAAACTTTTCCCCAAAAAAAACAAAAATAAAAAATTCACATAATGGCTTAGAATAAATTAAAAAATTCCGAAAATTCATAAAAATTAGAAAAATTTCAAAAAAATCCCATAAAAAATTAGAAAATTAAAAAATTCCCAAAATTCATATAAATCAGAAAAACTCAGAAAACCCTTAAATATTTGCAAAATTCCGAAATTGAAAAAATTGAAAAAATTTCATAAATTTTTTTTGGAAAAATAAAAAGAAACAGATTTAGGGAAAGTAAATAATTTTAATAAATTTTACCCCAAAAAAATATAAAAAATTCACATAATGGCTTAGAATACCTGTGGCCACCCACTTTGAGTGGAATTTAAATTTTTGAGGTGCCCAAGTGGTATTTTTGAAGATTCCTTAGTTTAGGGATTAAAAGGGGTTTTAAACCCTTAAAAAGGATTAGACAAACCAATAAATTATGCTTATTGATTTTTTTCACTTATAACTTGTACTTATAGTTAAATAAAAGATATAGATTTGAATGCAAAAAATTGGGAATAGAAATTTTATACAGTTACCAAGCGCATTTCTGTTCTTTTTCTATTCCAGGAATAGAAATTTTGTGCAGTTACCAAACACATTTCTGTTCTAGAAATAAAAATTTTGTGCAGTTACCAAACGCATTATTTTGTTCAGAAACTCTTCCAGGAAATAGAAATAGAAAAAACTATTTCTGAAAAGAAATTGTTCCCAGAAATAGAAACGTTACCATACGCACCCTAGGTCCCTCCGTTCTGCCAGCTTGTTGTGATAGAAACTGTAGTGTATGCCTCAATGTTGGGATTCGACAAGCAGAGGTGTTCTGTTTTAAGGTGGAGATGCTCTGCCTGTGCTATAATCCGATGTGATATTTCATCGGTTGTGGAACGGTGAGGTTCAGCTAATGGAGCACGATACCATAGGGATCATAAGTTGTTTGTTCGAAGAACTTCTCACACACAGACAGATGATACTTGGTGCACGAAGAATATTGCTTAGAGACACCGGTTAATCTTTCTGTGGACATCGATGAATGAGCAATGCGTTCCTACACTCAAAATCGTTCCATCCTATAGAGAGCAATGCGTTCCTTAGCTGAAAATTTTTCTTGAAGTGCTTTGGCAAATTGTTTCGAACCGTTCTTCTTACAACTCTACTTGATCCCTCTAATGATAAGCATGTTTGATACCAGGCGGAGCGGGTCAGAAAGAATACCTGATATGTTATCAAATGTGGAGTACTCTCCCCTAGTTTATAGGTAAGTTCGTTGCTATACCATGCTTCTGCATTGCTTATAATTTATACCAAATTCTCCAATAAAATATTGTTAGAATCAAAATCTGTCTGAAATATGTAAATGTAGGGATTGAGATTGATAATTAGTTTTGATACGTGTAGTTAATGCTTTTCAAAATCGGAATCCTTATTCCTCCTAGTGAGAACGGCGTAAGCAACAAAAGATCGATACCTTTATCGTAAGTAGAGAGGTCAAATTTATATTTAAACTGGTCAACAAATCTAAAGGGACCTAACAGACACTAGGTGCCTCAATCACATAAATCGGTGATACTGTGCGAGACTTCATTTCTGATCGAGATGCGCTACAGAAGTGTCATTCCTTAATCATCGGAAATCCACTTGAGCAGAACCAAGTTAGAGCTCATTAACGTATCTAGCCGATTCTGGCTTCCCTTAGAACCTTAGGTTATGGAGTTATGAGCTCGCCAAATAATTGGGATGCCTTCTACTTTCGTAACACGCTCGTAGTTTTGTGTTGATAGACATTGCCCCACCTTGAATGCATCATCCGGCCACCGGTCTAACGGGTCATAAGTGGATCGCATGTAAAACTCATCATATCCCGCGACCCAGATGCATCGAGTGAATTCTTGTTGCAGGTCGAATTCTCGAGAGCTCCAGATCCTTCCTAGTGAATGTGAAGCGAGAACAAAAGAGAGGCGTGTCATGCTTGAGCTTCCAAGTCGTGGCATGTCGTTTGCATCAAGGTCACGCTGATGCACCGTAGTTGAAGGTCCAATGTGTTTCTCCACCGTCGAAAACCTCCAACTACGTTCCTCCCCTCTTGACCTCACATTAGAAAGCCAACCAGAGCTGAAGTCCTACAAATTATTGTCCGTTGTTTGTGCAGGGCTACTCGAAGGTCCACGTCGTCACTTTTACATTAAACGGACAAGGTGAAACCAATTTAACCCCCACAAACATGCATCCCGTGGAACCAACACCATCCACCAATCTCTCTCTCTCTCTCTCTCTCCGGCACTATATAAATATCGCTTCATATCACTCACTTTGTAGTTCAAGACAGTAGCACTTCAGTCTAGTCACATTCGATTCGATTGGATACTTTGAGTATTGTTCTACTAGTTTTCCCAAAACTCTGGTCATTTTTTCAAGATCATGGCCTCAACAATCCTGATGCACTCGATCCCTGCGAGTCCTAGGACCGCGATTGACATTAGTCCCAGGAAATCTGTCGTGAGAGGACTTTTCCCTGCCAACCATAGTCCTAGGTTGGCTCCCCGAGTTGCTTTGCGCGTGAAGTGTATGACTGAGGTAAAGTAGCAGAATTTCGATTGATCTTGCTTATTACTTCAACAATCTGATATTGGGAAGTTACTTGAATTAACATTGGTATGTGGTGAATATTGCAGGAGAGGAAGCCAGGTTCGAACCCATCTGCGAAATCGAAATCAAAGGTATATTTGTGCTTGAGAGTCTTCTAGCACATGAATATGAGT
The DNA here is from genome assembly GCF_021117445.2 of Syzygium oleosum. Classification (NCBI taxonomy): domain Eukaryota; kingdom Viridiplantae; phylum Streptophyta; class Magnoliopsida; order Myrtales; family Myrtaceae; genus Syzygium; species Syzygium oleosum. Next base: position 2,196,916 of record NW_026607501.1, on the reverse strand, counting down.
TTTGGGAAGGCCTTACTTATGATCTGTCGCTTTTTCTACTTAAAGAGCTCAAACTTTATGATTGAAGTTTCCCAATGACAAGTGCTGTAAGAGAAATTGATTTGGTGATTCTCCGCTGATTGAATTTAGGATTGAAGTTTCCTAATGATAATTGTTGTCAGAGAAGTTGAACCGGTGATACTCTTCTGATTGAATTTCATATCAAGTGAGATCGTCGGTCGTTCTAGAGACATGATTGCTTCCTTGGCAAATTATAGGTCCTCTTGTAACTGTTTCAAACACATAGACCTGACAAGTTAGTTGGATAACGAGTGTGCCACAGAGGTGGTGTGTGTAAAGAATAGTACATACACGATATGTACTAGTTTTATGTCCTTCTACATTGACTAAAGATTGGTCAATCGATTTCACCAAATATATTACTACTCCTTGCGTAAACTAAGTTGATCATGATGACAGGTGAGCACCAACTTCACAGATGTGTTTGCATTTAGCGGGGCGGCGCCTGAGAGGATCAATGGGAGACTCGCAATGATTGGCTTTGTGGCGACCATTGCGGTTGAACTATCCAAAGGCCAGGACTTGTTCGCTCAGATCAGTGAAGGTGGCATCCCGTGGTTCATAGGGACGAGCATTCTGCTCTCGGTCGCATCTCTTGTTCCGCTATTTCAAGGAGTCACGGCCGAGTCAAAGTCAGACGGGTTGATGACTTCCGATGCCGAGTTGTGGAATGGAAGGTTGGCGATGTTGGGACTGGTCGCGCTGGCCTTCACTGAATACGTCAAGGGAGGAACACTTGTGTAGGGTTTCGGAATTAGAGCATGTACTTGGAAAAGTAAATCAGAATGTAATCCTCAGAAGCCAATAAAGTGCACCATGGTCTTAATACAAATATTGTGCACAATACCTTCTTGGTTAGATTTCACATTACAGTAGTTGTCATACTGCAGATCATTCTCTCAAAGGATATTACAATGTATTATTCAACGTGGAGCATAAATTTAAGAAAACTCCTTTCGTAAGTAGAAACATCTTTTCGTATGAAGCGGAAGTAAAGAAGCATCGATGAATTTACGAGATGGTAATCGTAAACTAATAAGCCGCAGGCGCCTTTACCAATGAGTTGACGACGAGACCCAGATGACTAAAATGATGGACAACCCGTATGCATCGAGTGCTCATGCTCTGAATTCTTTGTTGCAGTTCAAATTCTCAGGAGTGTGCTCTGGATCCTTCGCAGTGAATATGCCTTTAAAATGTGAAGAGAGACTAGAAAAGACTGGCCTGTCATGCTTGACCTTCAAAGTCGTGGCATGTCGATTTTGTTCAAGTCATGCCGATGCACAGTAAACCTATTCAATATTCCATATTTGATGGGTTGAATAATTATACGAATTAATTATGTTCAGTAGATGCATTATATATGAGTTTAGTATGATAAAACCCAAATAAATATGGGTGTTTAATTGGTTCGAACCCAAACCCAACCCACTTTTATGTCTCGTTCTTCACCCTCTATGATAAAATGATAGACTTCTCGGACTATATCAAGTTTAGAGAAGTCTTGATGGGCCCTACTTCGCCCTTACTAAAATATCAAGACGGCCTCTTTTATTCCACATTGTTTTTTATTTTAGTTAATCTTGTAAGTTTCGTTCGTTAGTTGTTAGAGTATATCTTTCCTTAGTTGCATTTGGAATTGATATTTTTATGTAATATTATAATCTTAGTCTCATTGCAATCCATAGTCAGTATAAATCATCTTCTTCAATATCTTACATTTCATTTAATTAAAATTTCAATACCTCCACGTTATTGGTTGCTGTATATTTGTATATTCAAACTAAGTACTAACATTCTCTTTTTTATTTATTTATTGTGAGTCAATACAAAAATTGAAAATTCTATGCAATGTTGAAAGCCGATTCTTTAGTATCTTACTGTTGAAATAACGATTTTATCCAAATAACATATACAGATGAAGAGCTTAAAATGGGTTAACTAGGTGCATATAGATTTCATAGGTTGGATTTAATATTGAAGTATTTTAGTAACTAAACTGGGTCGGGTATGAGTCACTAAATTTGGCATATAAATGAGTCAATTTTGGTTGGACTATTTTCGATTTAACCTAAATCCCATCATTGGACGGCCCTGATGCACGGTAGTTGAAAGGTCCAAGTGTTTCTCCACCGTCGATAACCTCGAACTACGTTACTCCACCCTTGGCCTCACATTGGAAAGCCAACAAGAACTGAAGTCCCACAAACCATTGTCCGTTGTTTGTTCAGGGGCTAATTCGAAGGTCCACGTCGTCACTTTCACATTAAACGGACAAGGTAAAACCATTTTAACCCCACAAACAAGCGTCACGTGGAACCAACAGCATCCACCATTCTCTCTCTCTTGAGTACTGTTCTATTAGTTTTCCCAAAACTTCTGGTCATTTTTTCAAGATCATGGCCTCAACAATCCTGATGCACTAGATCCCTGCGAGTCTTAGGACCGCGATCGACATTAGTTCCAGGAAATCTGTCGTGAGAGGACTTTTTTCTGCCAACCATAGTCCTAGGTTGGCTCCCCAAGTTGGCTTGCGTGTGAAGTGTATGATTGAAGTAAAGTAGCAGAATTTCGGTTCATCTTGCCTATAATGTCGACAATTTGATAATGGGAAGTTACTGAATTAACATTGGCACGTGTTGAATATTGCAGGAGAGCAAGTAGGATCTGAACCCATCCCCGAAATCGAAATTCAAGGTATATTTATGCTTGAGAGTCTCCTAGCAAATGGATACAAGTTCTGGGAAGGCCTTACTAAAGAATGTCACTTTTTCTATTTAAAGATTAAACTTTAGGATTGAAATTTCCTAATGATAAGTGCAGTCAGAGAAATTGAACTGGTGATACTCTGCCGATTAAATTTCGTATCAAGTGAGATAGTCAGTCGTTCTAGTGACCTGATTACTTCGTTGACAAATTATATATCCTCTTGTAACTGTTTCAACCACATAGACTTGACAAGTTAGTTGATTGACATTGTGGGACAGAGGTGATGTGTGTAAAGAATAGTGCAGACACGATATGTACTAGTTATATATGCTTCTACATTGATTAAAGATTGGTCAATCAATTTCATCAAATACATAACCACTCCTTGTGTAAACTAACGTTGATTGTGTTGACAGGTGAGCACCAACTTCACAGATGTGTTCGCATTCAGCGGGCCAGCGCCAGAGAGGATCAATGGTAGACTCGCAATGATCGGCTTTTTGGCAGCCATTGCGGTTGAACTGTCCAAAGGCCAGGACTTGCTCGCTCAGATTAGTGAAGGTGGCATCCTGTGGCTCATAGGGACGAGCATGCTGCTCTTGATCGAATCTCTTGTTCCGCTGTTTCAAGGAGTCACGGCCGAGTCAAAGTCAGACGGGTTGATGACTTCCGATGCCGAGTTGTGGAACAGAAGGTTGGCGATGTTGGGACTGGTCGCGCTGGCCTTCACCGAATATGTTAAGGGAGGAACACTTGTGTAGGGTTTTGGAATTAGAGTATACATACTTGTAAAAGTAGATCAAAATGTAATCCTCAGGAGCCAATAAAGTGAACCACTGTCTTGATACAAATGTTGGGCACAATGCCTTTCTTGGTTAGGTGTCAAATTACAGTAGTAGTAACCCTATAGCTCATTCTCCCAAAGGATATTTCAATGTATTATTTAACATGGAGTATACTTTGAAGAAAATTCCTTCCGTTAGAGGAAAGATCGATTTGTGTGAAGCGGAAATAAAGAAGCATCGATTAATCTATGAGATGGTAGTTGCAGACTAAATAAGCCGAGGCACCTTTGCCAAAGAGTTGACGAGGAGACTCAAATTACCAAAAACATCATAAATCTATTGTACTTGTTTCAATTCACTCATAAACCTTTAAATTTTTTCAATTTAGTCCTCAACCTTTTGACGAATTACCAATTTAGTCCTTCTGCCAATTTTGAGCGAAATTGCTGATGTGGTGGTTTAATTAGCAATGGCAGTCCTGACGACGGTCAATGTTAATGTGGACAATTTTTTAAAATTTTCTTGAATTTTTTAGTTTTCTTTTTTTTCGTCTTCTCTTTTTTTTATTTTCTTTTATTTCCTAACCCTAGGTCGGTGAGGGCTGCGACGCTCTCACCGACCAATGGGCAAGAGTCGTGGCCCTCGCCTAGATCAGCGCAAGGATGTGGAGGTTCTTACGCAAACCAAGTGAGGGCATCACGGCCCTCGCCGGCCCAGGGTTAGATAAAAAGGAAAGAAAAAAGAAAATAATAATAATAATAAATTCAGAAAAATTTTAATTTTTTTTTAATTTTAGTACCGCCAGTTTCACAAAGGACGGCTGGTGCTAATTAAACCGCCACTTAAGCGATTTCCGGCCAAAATTGGACGGAATGACTAAATTGACAAATCGTTAAAAGGTTTATGACTAAATTGGCACAATTAAGAGGTTTAAGACTAAATTGACACAAATGTAACATATGTAAGACTAAATCGGCACAAATGCGATAGGTTAATGACTCTTTTGGTAATTTCTTTCTTAAAATCACACGGATCTCACGGTTTTCAGAAGTAAATCAACTAATGCATCAGTAACAATTATGGATAGCCCGGATGCATTGAATGCTCTCGTTGCACTTACAAATTTCTCAAGAGAGCTCTAGATCCTTCCTAGTGAACGAGCCCTTTGAAAGGGGAAGGCTGGCGTACCATGGCATGTCGTTTTCATGAATATTCCGCCAATGAAATTGAATTGCAGGTCTCATGGGTTTCCCCACTGTCGAACAAAACCTCGAACGACGTTACCACCCTCTTGGCCTCACATTCGAAAGCCAACAAGAATCGAAGTCCCACCGCAAATCATAGTCCTTTGTTTGTTCAGGGGCTATTTGAAGGTCCACGTCGTCACTTTCACATTAAACGGACAAGGTGAAACCATTTTAACCCACCACAAACTTGCATCACGTGGAACCAACACCATCCCCCAGTCTCCATCTCTCTCTTCCCTGGTGCTATATAAACACGGCTTCATTCCACTCACCCCATAGTCCCAAATCAGTAGCGCTTTGATCTAGTCAGATTCAGTTCGACTGCAACTCTTTTGAGTGCTGTTCTTCTTGCATTCCCGTAACTTTTAGTCATTGTTCGAAGATCATGGCCTCAACAATGCTGATGCGGTCAATCACTGCGAGTCCTGGGACCGCGATCGATATTAGTTCCAGGAACTCTGTTGTGAGAGGGCTTTTCCCTGCCAACCATGTTCCTAGCATGGCTCCCCGAGGTGGCTTACGCGTAAAATGTGTGACTGAGGTAAAGTAGTCCGATTTCGATTGATCTGGATTTTTGCGTTGGTAATATGATATTGGGATGTCAGTTGAATGGACATTGGTGCGTGGTGAATATTGCAGGAGACCAAGCCGGAAAGTAGCACGGAAATGCCAGCTTCCGACATTCCTTCTTCGTCGCCTACACTGAACCCATCCCCGAAACCAAAAGCAAAGGTATATTTATGCTTAAGAGTCCCCTAGCACATGAATACGAGCTCGGTACACGTTGCGTTGTCTACTCGAAGAGTTGAACCTTTTGGATTGAAGTTTTCTAATGGTAAGTGTTGTTAAAGAAATTGAACTGGTGATACTCTGCTTACAAGTTGGTTGAATGATTTATGTGCGACAGAGTAGGCGTGAAGTGCATACTCTCCATTTACTAATGACATGTCCGTTGACATTTACTAAAGATTGGTCCATTATTATTACCACGTAAATAACTCCTTTCATAAACTAACGGTGCCCGATCATATTAGCAGGTGAGCACCAACTTCACTGATCTGTTTGCATTCAGCGGGCCGGTGCCGGAGAGAATCAATGGCAGACTGGCAATGATTGGCTTTGTGGCAGCCATTGCAGTTGAACTGTCCAAAGGTCAGGACTTGTTTGCTCAGATCAGTGATGGAGGTATCCCGTGGTTCATAGGAACGAGTATTCTGTTATCGGTCGCATCTCTGATTCCGCTTTTTCAAGGAGTCACGGCTGAGTCAAAGTCCAGCGGGTTGATGACTTCCGATGCCGAGTTGTGGAACGGAAGGTTTGCGATGTTGGGACTGGTCGCGTTGGCTTTCACAGAGTATGTTAAGGGAGGAACACTTGTGTAGGGTTTTGGAATTAAGGTCATATACTTGGAAAAAGTAGACCAGAATGTAATCCAGTGAACCATTATTTCAGCACAAATATTGTGCATAATGCCTTCTTGGTCAACGTTCGAATTACGGTACTCGTTCTGTAGATCATTCTCTCGAAAGATATCTCAATCGATTGATCAACATGGAGAACTCCTTCCGTAAAGGAAACATCCTAAAAAGTTAGGCCTTGATTAATTTTTGAGATGGTAACTGCAAACTGCTAAGCCATAAGCACCTTTGCCAATGAGTTGACCATGAGAGCCAGATGATTGAAAGGTGAATGAAGAACATCCTTAAAACAGAAGGATCTCAAACTTTTCAGAAGTAAGTCAACTAAAACAGCAATTATAAAGATGAATTGAGCAAGTTCAGATCGGACATGAGTACGATATCAGAAAAATTCTCGAAGCAACAGATTTTGCAAACCAAACTAGATCAAACTTCAAATTTACCCCTTCTAAGTAAAATGTTGGAAATTCACCAACTTGCCAACAACTTGTCTGGAGAACGTAAGTGCTATCAACCATTGAAATATCTTCCATCGGATATGTAGCATTCAATTGATAAATAACTCACAGCAAAGTATATCTTCAAAAAAGCCGCTCAATCATGATGGAACTATCACAACCGATGGATTTCTATCCAAAAACACAAATCTAGAAACTGCATTGTCCGATAAAACAACATTGGAGAAGGATCTGACCTAAGAGTACATTGTTTGTTTTTAAGAACTGCAATCTGGGGCAGGCAGATAGCGGACGTAAAGCTTGGTGCTTTGTCTCCTTTTCTTTACGGGCTTTGATCATCTCCTGTTTCAATCCAGACCAGCCTCTTTACCTAATCATGTAATAGATTCTTCAAGTAAGCAAATAACTTTGATAAACAAAACCAAAATGTAGTAACTGACTAATCAGTACTTGTTACAACATTCCCCTAACTGTAGGGGTGTTCCTTCTCATAACAGTTCGGTTACATTCGCGAAGCCGCAACGTGTCCAATGTATGCCGGTGAAGTCTTCTGGCTCCAGGAATGCCCCTAACCAGGGTTATGTACAAGTTATGGCTCCATGCAATCGGCACACAAGCCTTGTAAGCTTTGAAGGCATTCATGCTTCCCCCTTTCTCAGCGACACTGGAGGGGGGACATCAAAATTAGCTTTTTCCATGACAAACCCCAGACAGCGATGAATGAACAACTAGAATGAAGACACGCAATGTGATAATTTGGTTTAACTAAATCAGTTGCTATTGGTAAGATAGGTGGGAGAACTCAATAAGTTGGTGGAGGAAGGAAAGATAAAGTATATTGGTTTTTCAGAAGCTAGCTTCGCTACGATAAAGAGAACTCATGCCATTCATCCACAGCTGTGCAAATGGAGTATTGTCAGGTCTACACCTATTATCCTCAAGATGTTTGTCCCCCCCTCCCCTCAAGATATCAAGAAATGTGGCAGTTTCAGAGAACTTGGCATAGGGCTTGTTGCATATAGCCCTCTAGGTCATGGGTTCTTTGCTGGGACGACAGTCGTTGAGAGCTTGCCACGTGGAGAGCCAGTTGGTATGTTTTTTGCAGTTTATTTTGATGATATCGATCAGTAGTCTATTGGCAAGAGAATTCAAATTATGTGACTATCCAAACCAGGTACATTATTTTTTTTTCGATATTCAGACTTAATTAGTAGAAAAGACAGCAAGCGGGGCGAGCAATCCTGCTACAAGCTCAACAAACAGCAACTAAGAGACCCAAACTAGAAGTCCCCAATTACAGCACATCTAATGCCTATGTAAGGACACTTTTCTCTTGACATTCAAACAACTACTGAGTCTTTCTCTAACCAACCTCTTAATTTGCGAGAGGATTGCATCAGAGCATACAGGGAGAGTGGGATTACGCAGACGACATTTTATTGCCTTAGAAACAAAATTTTCGGATTTCTTGGTGATATATCAGTGGTAGATAAGTTTCCATGTTAATTTTCTATTGTTATGTGATAGGCTATGCATCCAAGATTTATTGGAGAGAACTTAGAGAAGAACAAAGTCATGTATCAAAAATTTGTTGACCTCGCTGCAAAGCATGGTTGCACCGCTCCTCAATTGGCCCTAGTGTGGTTTCTGCATCAAGGGGATGACATTATCCCGATACCAGGTAACAATTTCACGCAAGCATTGAGTCACATAATAGTAGATTTAGTGTTAATATGCCACTAGTTGTCGATTTTTGCAAAATGAGGATAGGTATGTCAAATCAGGCAGTTGATGTTTCAATGTTTGTAACAAACTATAACTTTCAGTTGCGATGATATAGGGACCAGAAAAGTCAAGAACCATGAAGGCAATATTAGATCAGTGGACCTAAGCATAGCCAAGACGAGATGAGAGAAATTTGTGATGTCGTGGCCATGAATGAAGTAAGTGATTCAAGACAGTTAGAATCATTCGCCAAGTATTCATGGAGATATGCATATACCCCAGCAAGATAATGCACAATGTGAATAAAACATTGACCATGGATGTGCTCAATGGATGCACTTTCCCTTTGTTATTTCCACTAGTTGCTGTAAAGGAGAATATTGTAGTCAAAGCGCGAGGTCAGTGGTCGCGATATCCACATTTCGGTCTCATCATGGGGAGCCTCAGAAATCATGAAATCATTGATGTGAAAGACATCTATGTCCCTCCGTTCTACGAGCTTCTTGTGGTAGAAACTGTAGTGTATGCCTGAAAGTTAGGTTTCAACAAGCTGAGATGTTCTTTAAGGTGGAGATGCTTTGCCTGTGCTATATTCCGATCTAATATTTCATCAGTTGTGCAACAGTGAGGTTCAGCTAATGGAGCAGAATACCGTGGGGATCATAACTTGTTGGTTTGAATAGCTTCACACACATAGACAGGTAATATCCGGTACACAAAGTGTGTTGCTTGATCCTTCTAGTAGCATGTTCAATACCAAATAAGCAGGTCAGAAAAAGCACCTGGAGGCAAGTTTGGTGCCATAACATGCTCCTGCATTGCTTATCAATATGCTCTGTAAAAACCTCTCCAAGGAGATGGTCAGAAGCAAAATTTGTCCAAAATATGTAAATTGTGGGGTCTGAGATACAAGTGTAGTTAATGCTTTTCAAAATCAGAATACTTATTCCGCCACTGTAAGCAATAAAAGCTCAATACCTTTATCATAAGGAGAGAGATAAAAAATATATAGATAAACTTGTTGATAAATCTGCAGGGACCTAACAGAAATTAAGGTGCTTCAGTCACGGCATACCCGTGCTGATGTGTGAGACTTCAGTTTCCATTGGGACGCACAATAAAAGGCTCAAGCCTTCATCATCGGAAACCCACTTTGAGCGAACCCAAGTTAGAGCTGATTAACGTATCCAGCGGATTCTGCTTTCAATTAGAACCTTTAAGTTATGGAGTTATGAGCTCACTAGCCGATAGATATTGCCCAACAGTAGTTGAATTCGACACATATTTCGATCACTGGTCTAGCGGGTCATAAGTGGATCGCATGTAAACTTCGTCAAAGCCAGCGACCCAGATGCATTGAGTGCTCATGAACCGAATTCTTTTTGAAGCTCAATTTCTCGAGAGAGCTCTAGATCCTTCCTTGTGAATGCGCCTTTGAAACGTGAAGAGAGACTAGAAGAGTGGCGTGTCGTGCTTGAGCTGCAAAGTCGTGGCTTGTTGTCCTCATCAAGGTCACGCCATTGGACGGTGGTACTTGAAAGTCCTCGTCTGCTCCGATTGGTTCTTTACCAAACTCAAAAACCTCGAACTACGCTACTCTTCTCTTGGCCTCACGTTCGAAAGCCAAGAAGAACTGTAGTCCCACAAACCATTGTCCATTGTTTGTTCAGGGGCTATTTGAAGGTCCACGTCGTCACTTTCACATTAAACGGACAAGGTGAAACCATTTAACCTCCAGCAACATGCATCACGTGGAACCAACACCATCCACTAGTCTCTCTCTCTCTTCCCCCGACATTATATAAATACCGCTTCATATCACTCACTCTACAGTCCAAGACAGTAGCGCTACAGTCTAGTCAGAGTCGATTCAGTTGCACACTTTGAGATTAGTATTGTTCTCCTAGTTATCCCAAAACTTTTGGTCATTGCTTGAAGATCATGGCCTCAACAATCTTGATGCACTCGATCCCTGCGAGGTCTAGGACTGCGATCCACGTTAGTTCCAGGAAATCTGTTGTGAGAGGACTTTTCCCTGCCAACCATAGTCCTAGGTTGGCTCCTCGAGGCAGCTTGCTTGTGAGGTGCATGACTGAGGTAAAGTAGCAGATTTTCGAATGATCTTGCCTATAATGTCGACAATGTGATATTGGGAAGTTTATTGAATTAACATTGGTACGTGGTGAATGTTGTAGGAGAGCAAGCTGGATCAGAACCCATCCCCGAAATTGAAATCGAAGGTACATATACGATTGAGAGTCTCCTAGCACATGAATGCGAGTTTTGGGAAGGCTTTACTTATGCACGTAGCTTTTATCTACTTAGAGAAATTAAACTTTAGGATGAAGTTTCCTAATGAAAAGTGTTGTCAAAGAAATTGAACTGGTGATACTCTGCTGATAAAATTTCGTATCAAGTGAGAAATTCACTTATTCTAGTGACATGAATACTTTATTTGCCAAGTAGAGGTCCTCTCGAACTGTTTGAAAACACATAAACTTGACCAGTTAATTGGATGACAAGTTTACGACAGAAGTGTTGTGTGTATAGAATAGTGCATGCACGATATGTACTAGTTATGTGTCCTTCAATCAACTAAAGGCTGTCAATCAGTTTCACCAAATACTTAACTACTCCTTGTGAGAACTAAAGTTGAGCACGTTGACAGGTGAGCACCGACTTCATAGATGTGTTTGCATTTAGCGGGCCAGCGCCAGAGAGGATCAACGGCAGACTCGCAATGATTGGCTTTGTGGCGGCCATTGCGGTTGAACTATCCAAAGGCCAGGACTTGTTTGCTCAGATCAGCGAAGGTGGTATCTCGTGGTTCATAGGGACGAGCATTCTGCTCTCGGTGGCATCTCTTGTTCCACTGTTTCAAGGAGTCACGGCCGAGTCAAAGTCGGAGGGGTTGATGACTTCCGAAGCCGAGATGTGGAATGGAAGGTTGGCGATGTTGGGACTGGTCGCGCTGGCCTTCACCGAATATGTCAAGGGAGGAACACTTGTCTAGGGTTTGAGTATTAGAGTATATACTAGGAAAAGTCGATCGTGATGTAATACTCAGAAATCAATAAAGTGAACCAATGTCTTAATACAAAGATTGTGCACAATACCTTCTTGGTTAGATCTCACATTACGGTAGTTGTCATACTATAGATTAGGGAAAAATGTCAAAAAAGTTTTAAATCTTGTGCATTAGTGTCAATTTAGTATTAAACCTTTTTGTGTTAAACCTTTTTTTTTATATCAATTGAATTCTAAATATTTTGTCTTTATGTCAATTTAATTATTTTGGCTAATTTTGATAAGATATTATTAATGTGGATGCCAGCTAGCCTACATGGTATCACCGGCGCTGACGTGTATAATTTTTAATAATTTTTTGTTTTTTTTATCATTTTGTTCTGATTTTTTTTTTCCTTTCTTCTTTTACTTTTGGCTGGTAATCGGAAAAATTAGCTATGAGATGATAATTGCAGGCGAATAAGCTGCAGGTACCTTTGCCAAAGAGTCCTATTAGAAACAAGGACGTACTTAAAATCAGAAGGATCTCAGGATTTACAGAAGTAAATCAACTAAAGCAACAGTAACAATGATGGACAACCCAGATGCATTGAGTGCTCATGCACATTCTTGTTGCAGTTACAAATTCTCAAGAGAGCTCTAGATCCTTCCTATTGCATCAGCCTTTTGAAACGTGAAGAGAGACTAGAGAGAGTGACGTATTATGCTGCCCTGCAAAGTCATGACATGTCGTTTTCATCAAGGTCACGCCGATGCACGGTAGCTAAAGGTCCAATGTGTTTCTCCATCGTCAGAAACCTCGAACGACGTTACTCCCCTCTTGGCCTCACATTCGAAAGCCAACAAGAATCGAAGTCCCACTACAAATCGTAGTCCTTTGTTTGCTCCGAGGCTATTTGAAGGTCCACGTCGTCACTTTCACATTAAATGGACAAGGTGAAACCATTTTAACCCGCCACATACATGCATCACGTGGAACCAACACCAACCACCAGTCTCTCTCTCTCTCTCTCTCTCTCCCGGTGCTCCATAAATACCGCTTCATTCCACTCACTCCATAGTCCCAACACAATAGCACTTCAGTCTAGTCATATTCCGTTCAATTGCAACTCTTTGAGTGTTGTTCTACTAGCGTTCCCAAAATTTTCAGTCATTGTCCGAAGATCATGGCCTCAACGATGCTGATGCGCTTGATCCCTGCGAGTCCTAGGACTGTGATCGACATTAGTTCCAGGAAATCTGTTGTGAGAGGGATTTTCACTGCCAACCATGTTCCTACGATGGCTCCCCGTGGCGGCCTGCGAATAAAGTGTATGACTGAGGTAAAGTAGCACGATTTGGATTGATCTAGATTATTGCGCCGGTAATATGATACCGGGATGTCAGTTGAATAGACATTGGTGTGTGGTGAATATTGCAGGAGACCAAGCCGGAAGGTAGCACGGAAATACCAGCTTCTGAAATTCCTTCTTCATCGCCTCCACCGAACCCATCCCTGAAACCGAAATCAAAGGTATATTTATGCTTAAGAGTGCCCTGGTACATAAATACGAGCTTTGAGGAGGCCTATACACATTGCGTTATCTACTCAAAGAGCTGAATGTATTGGATTTAAGTTTCTTAAATGTTAAGTATTGTTGAAGTTATCAATCTGGTGATCCACTGCTGATTAAATTTTGTGCCAAGTGCAGTAGTCACGTATTATCGTGACATGATTACTTGTCAGCACATTATAGGTCACTTTTTCTATCTCATAGATTTGACAAGCTAGTTGGATGACAAGTGAGCAAAAGAGGTCGTGTGTATATAAGAATGTATATGCTATATCTACTAATGTTATGTCCTTATACGTTAATACTCCTTGCGTAAACTAACGCTGCCCCATCATATTGACAGGTGAGCACCAACTTCACAGATTTGTTCGCCTTCAGTGGGCCAGTCCCGGAGAGGATCAATGGCAGACTCGCAATGATTGGCTTTGTGGCCGCCATTGCGGTCGAGTTGTTTAAAGGCCAGGACTTGTTTGCTCAAATCAGTGAAGGTGGCATCCCCTGGTTCATAGGGACGAGCGTTTTGCTCTCGGTTGCATCTCTGGTGCCGCTGTTCAAAGGAGTCACGGCCGAGTCAAAGTCAGATGGGTTGATGACTTCCAATGCCGAATTGTGGAATGGAAGGTTCGCGATGTTGGGACTGGTCGCATTGGCCTTCACCGAATATGTTAAGGGAGGATCACTCGTGTAGGATTTTGGAATAGAATTTTATACGTAATCAGAATGTAATCCTTCCAAGCAAATAAAGTAAACCATTGTCTTGATGCAAATATTGTGCACCATACCTTCTTGCGATCTCAACTTACATCAGTTGTCATACTATAGCTCATTCTGTCGAAGGATATTTCAACGAATTATTCAATGTGGAGTATACTTCAAAGAGAACTCCTCCCTTAAGAAGAAACAACGATTTGTATGAAGCGGAATTAAAGAAGTGTCGATTAATTTAGCAGATGGTAGTTGCAGACTAATAAGAAGCACCTTTGCCAATGAGTTCACCATGAGATTCAGATGACTCAAAGAAGAAGGAAGAACAAACATAAATCAGAAGGATCTAGGGCTTTTCAGAAGTAAATCAACTAAAGCACTTCGAGATGAGACTCAGTTGACTAGAAGGTGGACGAAGATCTCACTTAAATCAGAAGGATCTCAAGTTTTCCAGAATCAACTAAAGCATCTCACGATGCGACTCAGATGACTAAAAGGCGAACGATGAACATACTCAAATCTGAAGGATCTCAGGCTTTTCAGAAGTAAATCGACAAGAGGAACAATTATAAGGATGGTCGAGCGAATTCGGATCGCCCTCTATATGAGGACGGTATCAAAGAAATTCTCAAAGCAACAGATTTTGCAAACAAAACGAGATCAAATTAACTTCAGATTTTCCTCTTCCAAGTCCAATGGCAGAACTCACCAACTCAGCGCCAATAAATCTCAAGAAATTAAGTGCAATAACCCATTGAAATATTTATCAGCGCTGTTTTCTTCCTGATAATGATGTTGACACCTAAATTTTATCTCGTCATTTAAAGTTTAAGTACATAGAAAATTAGAGATCAAGTTTTAACACCTAAACAAAAATGTTTTCATTAAATTACATGACATATAGATATTAGGCGCATTTGCATTAATATAATTTTAGTGAAACATATTTTCATTTTATTATTTTATGTTGAAAAATCATTATAAAAATTAAAAAAGAAAAAAGAAAAAGAAAAGAAGGAAGAGACAAAAATGGGGAATAAGGCTGAACAGAAGGACAATGAGCTGGCAAGGGAGGAGGAGCCCAAGAAGACATTTTTATCTTCTTCCTTCTGGAGACGGAACTGTCGCCGTCGACTTCCTCGACCTCGCTCGACCATCCGGCTACTGTCGCCGTCCGACGACCCTGTTCCGGTGTCCTCGTTCTCCCGATTCCTAGCATTTCCGGAAGGGTCACTCGAGGGGAAGGGGGGGCAGCAAGGAGCGAAAAAAGAGAGAGCTTGCATCTGAGAGAGTTTTGAACGAAGGGGATAGACGTCCAGAACGGGAAAAGAATGAAGAAGGGGCCGAGAGCTGGAGCGTTCCTCCGACAACCACTGACTGCGCCGGAGCCTTCGTCGACGAGGCGTTTGTCCAACATTTTCCCTCTCCTGAGCCAAAGCCGCGGAGATGGTGTTTGCGGGAGGAAGCGCCCTGAGCCGGGCGCGACCGCTTGACGCGCTGGCCGCGGTTGGCGAGGTGGCCGGCCAGACGGGGCACCGAGGTTGGCTGGTTCAGGGCAGGCACCGGCACTAGGGCCGGCAGCGGCGCTCGCCGCGAGCGGCAGGGGAGAGAGGAAGCGAGAGCTGGCTTGAAGGAGAGCCAAGACCGGGAGAGAATCGGAGAAAGGAGAGATTTTTGCTCGTTCGCCGGTGGTCCGTTTGAGTAGCTGACGTTCCCGTCGAAAGCTCCACCTGCTGGCCGCCGTTCGTCGTCGTAGAAGTCACCCGAACCAGGTAAACCTCTCGGAAAATGCCCTGTTTCTTTTTCTCCGCCTACTGGTTTTTAAGATCGTTGAACCAACCGACGAGGTTCTGAGCAAACCACGCAAAACCCACCCTGAATCGTGATGAAAATTTCGAGTTAACACTTAACATACTAAGTTTAGGCCTTGAATGATGGTAAATCCAAGCTTGGGAGTGATGGTCCAAGTCGCACACTACCTGTTTGATAAAATGCCCAAACGAATGCCGAATCCGTTTTTGTAAAAACGGATGCGCTAGAGCTTTGATTTATGCGCGATTCGTTTTAATATTGTTGCTGACTTCAAGTTGTCTACATTTTCTACGTAACTTTCTCGCGTTCGCGCATCACTGTTCGGCCATGGACGGAACCTCCACCGGAAAACCATTCCCTACGCCGGAGCGTTGCCCGCAGTTTGAGGCCGCAACCGTTAGCCCTCTATATCTATTTCATGTGTGTTTATGTTTGTTTGTTCGGTCTTAAGGTTTGTTGTTGCGGTCGAGAGTTTGAGGATCGGGAAATCGAGTTTTTGTTCCGTGGTCGGAATAAGTCGCCGGTATGGTCGCCGGAACGTCGGCCGGCGGCGACGGCGTAAGGTCAGCGTCCGCCGTCGGCGCTGGCGGCCCGAGCCGACGGCCGGCGGCGGGCGTTCCCGGCGAAACCCCGGCGTGGCCTCAGTGATGAAGCTCTCGGTGAAGAGGACACCCAGAAAGAGAAGGCGTTCTTCTGGACACGCAGGAATAGAAAAAAAGAAAAAGAAATGAGGAATAAATTTAAAAAAATTAGAAAAGAAATAGGAAAAACGGATCCCGGGCGGGTCAGGTAACCGGGTCAGTAGTCGAGCGGATCGGGTCAGGGGACCCGGTCCGGAATTTTTATTTTATTAATAAAAATATTAACATATTAAAAAATATTAAAAATTCCAAAAAAATTCGAAAATGTTTAAAAATCCAAAAAATATTAAAAAGTCTGAAAAACATTTAAAAAAATTAAAAATACAGAAAATTAAAAAATTCAAAAGAAAATTCAAAAAAATCGGAAAAATTAAAAAAAATCCAGAAAATTAGGAAATGTTTAGAAATCAGTTTTTGGGTTTAATTTCACTAGATCTTAGTATTTAATTTTATTCTGGGCTTAGTTTAAAATTCGTGAGAATTGAGAAAACCCTTTAAAAAAAAATTTCAAAAAAAAATCGGACAAGACACTAGAGCTTTACCTTACGGCTTTTGATTGCCTTTTCCTTTCTAGAGACGATGCTAGGTCGTTGGTTGTTTATTTTCTTCATGATTATCTGGTTGCGCACTTTAAATACATTGATTTTTATTTTCCATTTCTAGCATGGTTAGGACAAGCTTTAGGCTTCTCGATAGGCTACCCGGTACGTTATTTTGCAAATATTCAAGTGTAGGTACCGAAAGGGCACTAGTTAGATCGTTAGTGTAATCAAGTCCTCGATCCTTTAGAATCTCTGATTTTCGCGCATATCGAGACGACACTCTCGCGTCTCGGTTAGGGTTTCTAGCCAACCTTTGATTATTGCTAGTGACGACTCCAATCGAATGCATAAATTAGAAAATTCTCGTCACGCGAGGTATGAGGCTTGAGAGTACCTTGGTTTTTGGATTAATGAATCATTTGGTTTGTCCTTCAAACGAATCAATCGTTGTTCACGTCCATCGACAAATACCTCTTGGCCTAGCCCAATCGGGACGGGTAGGTCGCGACAAATGCAACTATTACAATTAATGGATTTGTATCCAATGACACATATAGAAACTGTATTGTCCGACTGTTTGTACAATTTTCAGGTTCATTTACACTGACATGTTGTTCATAACAAATAATGGACATGGTAATATGTAAAAATATCTGACTTTATTATTGCGATTCGCCAAACAGCAGATAGGATATAGCAAATTCCTTGGATTTCATATCCTATCATATCTAATTCTATCTTAGCTATAAATCCAAGCGACCAAACGCAGCCTAACAGTCCTACAAATCTTGGTTTCACCGCAATGTTCTCACCTTCGAACTTGCGGAATTTCAAGTGTAAATAGGGCCGTCAAGATGGGTCATTAGCCCATATTTTAACCCACATTTATTGAAGTGAGTTATATAAATGGACCATCTTAAATTTGAAATGTAAGATCATAATGAGTCCGAAATCTTAAATTTGAAATGTAATATCATAATGAGTCCTAAAGGGAAAGACCCATAATAAATGGGTTTCAATGGATATGTTTTAAACCTAGTTTCAACCCATGTAAAAATAAATTGTTTCAAGTTCAGCCCATTTTCATTGTTTCTTCTTCGGTAGTCTCTCTCTGCCTTCAAATTCACCCGTCCGACTCGCGCCCTCACCGCCTATCTTCGGCTTGCCCGCCGCCCATCTCCGGTGGACCTTCGATCTATCTCCGGCGTCGTTGGCCTCCCTGCTTTACACGAAGATGTTGCAACAAACTGTCAAGAAATCGGTGCTTCAAATCCTCGCCTGTACTGAATTTTGGTGCTCTTATGCTCCCTGAGCTTCGAACAATCGTCAGTTTTTCTAATTATTCTAGTCTCAATTCGTTTTGTTGCATGTGTGAAGGTATCGGAACAAGATTGTACCCATTTGCTCTTTAGCGGCCCCCTTGACTCTGGCAAGAAAACCCTAATCATGGCACTTCTCAGGCAGCTATCTGCGTCCAGCTCTGAAAAGGTTTTGATTTCTTCCAATTGGCCCGTGTTGATTTGTTGGGATGTGAAGTTATGCCTTCTGGTGAAATAAGGTCTCATTCTGCTAAGTTTATTTATTTATTGGCAACAGTGGCTTGAACTTTTTTGTTATGATATCTTTTTGTAGGTCAAGGTGGAGATTAAGACTTGGTAAATAAATGTGTTAAGTGCAAACACTTTTATGATTTTTTATGCGTCCTTTGTCTATTTCTGCTATGAAACTCCGGTTATTACTTATAATTCTGCTGATTCAATTGTTTGATTTCCTTACGGAGGAATTACTTTTAAATGATAGGGTTTGATAGCCTCATACTTAAGCTGCATTGGATTGAAGTGGCCTCCTACTTCAGCTAGGATTGGAAACGTAAGGGTCTGACAGCAGCTATATATTGGCTCATAGTTGTGGGCATTGTTTTATGTTTTTGTCTTCGTCAAGTGAGTTTGCAAAATATTCATAGTTTTCTTGTTGGTGGTGCTTTCCTTGAAGGTGATTGTGCAGGCTTTGGCCATTCTCTTTGGTTGCTTTGTTATCATAGCAATGCATCAAGATCACCTTTCTTCTTTAACTGTAACTATTCTCATTGAATCTAGGTGACTAAGATTTGGAGATCAAGAAATTCTATGCTGCATACTCGGTGTGCTCCTTCATTGATGGTGTTATCCAAATTATTGAATTTACTATTAAGCATTGCTTCGAGGGACGCCAAAAGCAAGGTTTGTTTTTTTTTATTTATGTTTTTTACCTTATTTACTGTCATTTTCTATTGTGCTAATTTACTTGTTTAACTTGATATGCATTTTTATCCAAGTCATGTATACACATGAACATATTAAATAGGTGGGGGTTTTCATAGGTTGGAATAATATGAATGTGTTTTAATATACAAGTTGGGTCGGGCGTGGGTCACTTAATTTGTATTGTATATAAATAGGTCAAAACAAGTTAAATGGGTTAGAGCATTTTCGACTTTACCCAAAATCGACCTTACCCACCCGTTTAACGGCCCTGGATTCTATAAAAAAATACAAAATATATAGAAAATGGTAGAAAACCTAATTAATTAAATACTAATGATAGAAAAATAATAATCATTAATAAACACAAATAATTACTTATGCATCTCATCGTCCACTGGAGTCTGGTCCCAATCCTTCATACCAAGGTTATATATTCTTTGTACAACATGGCTTGGGTTGAATTTACATTCACTTAACTTCTTCTTTAGCTTTTAATTATGCATGTATTGTTATTAGAATTGTATGATTAGGAATAAAAATCGAAAAGATTTCATGAAAATGATTATCTCAAAGCGAAAAGCTATCAATAACAAGCGTAAGGTAAAAGCGCCTGATAAAGTTTACCAACCTTGAATCTCTACTTCGCAGAAGTGGCTCATAATTGGTCTAAAATAGGTTAGTGGTGGCTCTACTCTTGTTCCATCGATAATATCTGAAAAATCAAGTGGCAATTGATAAGATTTGGGAGTGATTGTGCGAAGCAAATCCTTATCTGCATCTTTTACTCATTAATCATTTCTTACTAACATTTATTTCCTCATGGTAACAGTAAAGTTGAATCTGTTGTCGTAAGTGAAGAAAAGTGTTTGGTACCGACAATTACATAGATAAATCTGTGAATCTTTTAAATGTGACAAAATATCGATTAATACATGGAATGGATCAATTTGCTTCTTTCTATTGCTTATATAATAATGCAGTGTATTTTCGATTTACATAGGAAAATGTGATTTTCATTAATATGATTATCAAAGTTGACGGTTTGCGTTGTATTAAGGCTACACTAAGTTTTCTTCATTTCTAAGAATTAGGTCGTTAGTACTTTGGCATTATCAATGTGGTACAATTATATTCTAGCAAAAAAAAATGTGTTACGATTCTAAACTTTACAAATTCTACGGATAGGTTTTTGACTTCTTTCACAAGCTATATTTTTTCCAATCTTTTTTTTCTTTTTTCAATAAAAAAATAGATCTTACATTAATGTAGTGCATTGAATTCCCTTTTTCCTTTTATCCAAAAAGACACAGATTTTTTTATTTCAATATTTATTTCATATTAAGTTTTGCTACAAATACTAGACCACAATGAGCTCTATGTTTTCACTTGCCAAAAGTCAAGTCCTCAATCTCGATCATTGGATACCAAGTGCGTAGTTAATTCACTCCGAGTAGCCTCAAAGCTAACAATGGTCAAAATTTCCCTTATTCATTGTCAGACATGTGACTTAGACTATACTAGAGATTATAATTGGTTATCATTTTTAGAAAATAGGTTTCATTCATGGTCGAGGCCACACGGAACACTATGTTTTCACTTGTCCAAAGTTGGGTCATCAATTCCGATCTTTGTATACAAAGTGCGTAGTTAATTCACTACCGAGTAGCCTTAAAGCCAATATTTGTCCACATTTCCTTTATTCATTGCGGACATGTGACTTAAACTATACTAGAAACTACATTAGTTCTTATTTTTAGGAAATAGGTCCCATTCATGATCGAGGCCACAAGAAGCTTTATGTTTTCACTTGACCAAAGTCGAGTCACTAATTCCTATTATTGGATATAAAGTGAGTAGTTAATTCACTACCGAGTAGCCTCAATGCCAATAATGGTCTACATTTTCCTTATTTATTGTCGGATATGTGACTTAAATTATACTATATACTATAATTGGTTCTTATTTTTAGAAAATAGTTCATATTTATGGTTGAGGCCACAAGGAACTCTATGTTTTCACTTCTCCAAAGTCGGCTCATTAATTCCGATCATTGGATACAAGGTGAGTGGTTAATTCACTACCGAGTAGCCTTAAAGTCAATACTAGTTGACATTTCCCTTATTCATTGTCGGACATGTGACTTAAACTATATTAGAGACTACAATTGGTTGTTATTTTTAGGAAATAGGTCCCATTCATGGTAGAGGCCATAAGGAGATCTATGTTTTCACTTGTCCAAAGTCGGGTTACCAATTCCGATCATTGGATACAAAGTGCGTAATTAATTCACTACTGGGCAGCCTCAAAGCCAATAATGGTCCACATTTCCCTTATTAGTTGTTGTCGGACATGTGATTTAAACTATACTAGAGACTACAATTGGTTCATATTTTTAGGAAATAGGTCTCATTCATGGTCGAAGCCACAAGGAGCTCTATATTTTCACTTGTCCAAAGTCGGGTCATCAATTCCGATCATTGGATACAAAGTACGTAGTTAATTCACTACCGAGTAGTCGCTAAGCCAATAATGGTCAACATTTCCCTTATTGATTATTGGACATGTGACTTAAACTATACTAGAGACTACAATTGATTCTTATTTTTAGGAAATAGGTCACATTCATGGTCGAGGCAACAAGGAGCTTTATGTTTCGCTTCTCTAAAGTCGGGTCATCAATTCCAATCATTGTATATAAAGTGCGTAGTTAATTTACTACAGAGTAGCCTCAAAGCAATAATGGCCCACATTTCCCTTATTGATCGTCAAACATGTGACTTAAACTATACTAGAGATTACAATTGATTCTTAATTTTAGGAAATAGGTCCCATTCATGGTCGAGGCCACAAGGAGCTCTATGTTTTCACTTGACCAAAGTCAGGTCATCAATTCCGATTATTAGATACAAAGTGTGTAGTTAATTCACTACCGAGTAGCTTTAAAGCCAATAATAATCCACATATTTCTTATTGATTGTCGGACATGTGACTTAGACTATACTAGAGACTACACAGGTACATTATGTGAGCACAGTGGGCCATGCATTAAAATGTGAAAAAAGCTTGAGCCAAATGGTATGTAGAAATCAGGATACATCATAGGGTATATTATGGAAAATGAAACAAAGGACAACAAAGTGAGACAAACCACAAAGTTAGGTAAACGTTTAAGCTATACAAGATTATTAACATTGATCTTTTCTCCAAGAACAAGTAAAATAAGATGAGAGACAAATAGAGAAGTCAAGACGTACATGAAGGAGGGCAGGAAACCTGAGCTTGCTCCTAAGCTAGAGCTGAAGGTGGAGCTAGAGCCTGAGCAGGGATAGCCTAAGGAAGTTTTGGTTGAGAAAATTCACTGAGATCTTCCATTCTGGCCGGTACAATTGAAAAAATGAAACATACGGTGACTGTCATATTGAAAGACAAAGCCTCTTCAGCACTTTTTACAGCTTTTGATATGAGATCATGGGTAAAATATCATAGCATGAGATGAACAGCCTTTAACATTGGGGTATGAATTGGGTACTGCAGAGTGTCCAGCCTACTAGTTCTTCGTTGATAGAATTGATAGCAAGTCTTTGCACGTAAAAAAACACTTGTCTTGTTTGCTTTTGGAATGATAAAGTAGGAAGTATTTGGCCAAGAGATACCACATCTTTTAACCAAACGATTAGGAGATCGCTCTGAAAATAAAAATATAATAAAAAAAAGCTATATCCTTTTCATCTGTTGCAATCATATCCAACCTACTTAGTCAGATATCCGGTATGCCAAAAAGAGCGTAATCATCAATGCAAAAGGAATTGCGAGAAAGAAACATAATGTATAACTTTTAGTTTTATCACCAGATTCTTCATTCATATCTCAAATGATTTAATAATCCAGTATAGAGAAAAACTGACTGCTAAGCATTTTAGCCAAAAGAAATTGGTCAATCAATTTATGTATGCCAAGATCTCCTATAGTATGATTAAATGATATACCATTGAAGAAGCTAATCAATTTATTAGTCGCACTTAAGTGTATTCAGAAGCTAATCATTCTTGATTACATTATGTTGTTGCAAATTTGATTATAAACCAATATTCGTCAGCAAGACTTACACAAAGAAGGGTCAAATGCCTGAGCTTGCATGGGAGCCTGAGATGAATGTGGAGCCAGAGCTTGTGCTGGGATAGCAAGAAGAGGCTTTGGTTGACGAAATTGACTAAGATTGTCCGTTCTGATAGGCACAGATGAAAAAACGGGATAGATGAATGTCATATTTGGAGACTATGTCTCAACTGCACTTTTTACAAGTTTCCAATTCAGATCATGGGAAAAAGGAATCATAGCATGTGAGGAACAGCCTTTTGACACGGCCCAAGGGGGCGAAGGGCTCCGAGCACGTCCGTGAACGAGACGTGGCCCGTCCGTGCATTGGATGTGGCCTGTCCGTGCATTGGACGTGACCCATTCGTGACCGGGTGCAAGCACTGTCCGACCCTTCAGTTTCTTCTGACAAACGACCCTGCAACTTCCCCTTGGCAGACAACCCTTGAGCTCCCCCACGCCCTTAGGCCTCTGGAACTTCTTATATAGCTATGTAATGATTGTATCGATTCAAATACCACCGTTGGATCATGAGGGAATCAACGGTTCATATTAGACCCGCACTTGTATATATAGGGGACTCCCCCTTCATTTGTACATGCTCATATGCAAGAAATACAATTACGCTGCTTTCTCTCCGTTCTTATGAATCGAGTGTGTATGCAAGGCTAACTTGGGAGTGATCCTAAGGCCGCACGGTTGTGGGATCGTTGAGAAATCAATCGACTCGTGACGAGTGGTATCAAAGCCTTCGTTCCTAGCGCAATGACTAACCCACGTTCCAGTGCTGCGAATGTCCAAGGTGAGGACCGCTAGTATCGTGGAAGGGTGACCGAGAGAATCAGCGTCCAAACCAGGAGGAGTCGTGCTGCCTCTAGCTCGAGAGATCTGATGGGTGATTTGGAATGTTGAATGACGACTTTAGAGGGAACCGTCACGGACGTCCAGGGGGTGGTTAATGACTTACATCAAACCATCGAAGGAGTGGACGCCAAAAGGGAGGAGCACATGGCCGAGGTGCAATAGCTTAAAGCCAGCATGGGAGAGCTCTGCGACAAGATACTAGGGCCCATGACCCATGAGCTGCAGTAGCGGGATGAGACTTTGGAGGCCGTGATGGCAGCCATGCGCGCTGAGATTGTCGAGCTCAAGGGGAAGCTCGCGGAGGTAGAAGCAGCACGCGTGAACGGGGTGATCACCGTGCATCTACGTATGGGCACACAGAAAGCCGAGAGAGTTCAAGGGCTCACAGCTGGCCAAGGATGTACATGGAGCGGTACTTCCGGGCCACAGGGATGAACGATAACACGATGCGAGTAAACACAACAGCGAAGTATTTAACTGATAATGCTTTATTGTGGTGGCGTCGCAGGTCCGACGATAGGAGTGGAGTCCTTATCACAACTTGGGCCAAGTTCATCGAAGAATTTCAGCGAAACTATTATCCCGCCTATGCGGAGGAAGAAGCTCGCGACGAGCTTAAGCGCTTCAAGCAAAAGGGCACCGTCCGTGAGTATATGAAACGGTTCTCGAAGCTGCTACTTCAAATCCCGTCAATGAACGACATGGAGGTGTACTACCAGTTCATGAGTGGCCTCAAGTCATGAGCCAAACAAAAGCTCAAACGGTGCAACATGAGATCTCACGACGGCCACTTCCATGGTGAAGTCCCTCGAGGAACCTAAAGTTTCGTTCACAGGCAAGCTCGACTTTCGTTCGAGGGATAGAGCCAACGGTGGGGGAGATCGAAACAAATATAAATGCCCGAATAAAGGCAAGCCAACACCGGCACCACCTAGGGCCCACCGAAGTCGAGCGATTGGGGACAACAAAAGGTACGCATCTATAAGTGCTTCGTTTGTGACGGGCCACACATGGCTCAGGAGTGTCCCAAAAGAGGCAAGTTGGCGGCCCTATGCATAGAAGATGAGCCACGAGAGGAGACGCGGCTGGGTTCGCTACGAATCCTTAGTTCCATTAAGGCCAAGAAGGCCAAAGAGTCCAAAGGAATGATGTTCGTGGACATGAAGATCGGGAGCACCATGATGAGTGCACTCATGGATATCGGTGTGTCCGACCTCTGCATATCCCAAGAGGCCGTGAAGAAGCTGAATCTTTGAGTCGAGAAAGGAGGAGCCGATTGGCTCGAGAAAGTGAACTCCAAAGAAATCCTGACTAGCGGTGTAGCTAGGGACGTGAAGCTTCATCTTGGTCCATAGACCAGAAAGGAAGACATCGAGGTAATCTCCCTTGACGATTATGATCTTGTGTTGGGTTTGAGATTCCTTGATCGTATAAATGCGGGCGTAACGCCCTTTGCGGATTGTATAAGTATTATGGACACGCGATGTCAATGCATGGTCCCGATCCACCGTGAGTCGGGACGCAATCAAAAGATGCTCTCGTCTATGCAACTTAAGAAGGGAGCTTGAAATGAAGGCCAAGCTTGAGCCTGAGCAGGCTTAGCAAGAGGAAGTTCCGATTGAGGAAATTGACTGAGATTGTCCTTTTTGACGGGCACCGCTGAAAAAAAGAAATAGGTAACTGCCATATTGAAAAATGATGTCTGTGCCGCCCTTTAAGCTATTTATTTCAGATCATGGGAAAAAGAATCATAGCATATGTGGAACGGATGGAGGATCAACTGAGGAACTGTAGTAACTGTATCCGTATGCAATCTCAAATTCATCTCCATAATAAAACTCGTTTTATCTCGGCTGTTGTTGGAACGGTAATTTAAAAATATTTACCAAAAAAAAACTCCACACCTTCAACCAACAGCTATTATAAAAAAAAAAATTGAGAAGTGCGCTCCCCCATGTTCCTGCTAATGTCATAGTCAACTTAGATACCCGGTTTTAAACATATACCTCAACTGCATTCGAGATTCCAGAATAGAGGCAACCCAACTTGTAAGCACCTTTGCCTAAAGAAATTGGCCAATCAATTTTTCAACGCCAACTTCTCACATAACCTGATCAGAACCCACTTGAGGAAATGCAGAAGCTAATCAATCTTCATTATGGACCGGTGTTCATTAGAAAAAAAGGACTCAGAATAAAACCAGTCATCGAAGGAAGCTAGTATTTATTTAGGATTTTCTTTTCCGTCAAAACTTTCTAATCTCGTGTTATTCAACCAAACGATTTCACAGCATTTATACAGAGCACTAACAATGCATTTCTCTAGACCGAAACTCGACATTTGCTCCCCCGAATTCCACAAGCGTGTTTTCAAGCAAAGCACGTAATTTTCGAAGAGAGAGAGGAGAGAGTTACATGAGGAATCCGACGCACCCTGAGGCAGAGCAGAAGCCGCATCCGCAGCCGAGGCCATAGCTGAGCAAGGGAGCTCTAGCTCAAGAAACTGGCACGGATTGCTCATTTCGCTTCCCTTCCTTTGGTCCGAAAGCTCAATGAAATTCAACAGCGGACAATGGAGGCGATCAAAGGAGGAGCTTCAGGTCTAGCCAAGTTATGGCATTTGATGCGAGAGGCTTTTGGAGTTGAACCGTGGCGGTTTGTTGAACGTCCTCATCACAGATCAATTTGCCACGTCGAACCTGCTTCTTACGTCTTGCTATTCTCCTGCACAATATTCGTTCATTCAATGACGAACTTCTGGCTCCTATCCACGTTTTGAAAAATTCCATAATCCAAAGTACAAACTGCACTATAGTTTTGGTGACTACTCGTGAAATATAGTCAAAAATAGATTACGGAAAACTTTATTTTATGGAGGACGACTGATG
Source organism: Syzygium oleosum (assembly GCF_021117445.2). NCBI lineage: Eukaryota > Viridiplantae > Streptophyta > Magnoliopsida > Myrtales > Myrtaceae > Syzygium > Syzygium oleosum. The sequence goes on along the minus strand of NW_026607501.1, from coordinate 2,170,145 downwards.
CAGAAAATTGGGACGGTGCAGAAGATGAGCCTTTTCAATTTAAGCAAGAAGTGGTCTTGTTCCATTTTTAGAACCTTTTCGAGAATACCTTCCGTAGCGTAAGCAGTTGTGAAAACGGAAACCCTAATCGACTACCAATGGAACGAATGTCATTAGCCCAAATTCAGAATTTTTATGTGTTGGCGCATGAACCCTGCTTGTGTAATGATTTTTTTTTTCAGAGAAAGCCACAAGAAAACCCCAAACCAAATTAATGCTATTTTTGTTTAGGGATCGCCGGGTCAGGATATCGATCCCTAATTTTCTTATGTAATGGATGACTAAATGAGGTCGTCAAAATGTAAGTGTCAATAATAATCTCTTAATCTTTCAAATTGAACATTCTATGCTTGACACACGCTTCCGTTCAAAAGAGTCATAGCTAAAATAGTTAACTTTCCAAGGGCATGGGACTCATTTCCTAAAAATAAGAACCAATTTAGTCTCTAGTATAGTTTAAGTCATACGTCCAATAATCAATCAGGGAAACGTGGACCGTTATTAGCTTTGAGGCTACTCGGAGTGAATTAACTACGTACTTTGTATCCAATGATCAGAATTGATTACTCAACTTTAGACAAGTGAAAACATAGAGCTCCTTGTAGTCTCGATCATGAATGAAACCCATTTCCTAAAAATAAGAATCAATTGTAGACTCTAATATAGTTTAAGTCATATGTCCGACAATCAATAAGGGAAATGTCTACCATTATTGGCTTTGGCTACTCGGTAGTGAATTAATTACGCACTTTGTATCCAATTATCGGAATTGATGACTCGACTTTGGACAAGTAAATACATAGAGTTCCTTGTGGCTTCGACCATGAATGTGACCTATTTCCTAAAAATAAGAATCAATTGTAGTCTCTAGTATAGTTTAAGTCATATGTCCAAGAATGAATAAGGGAAATGTGGACCATTATTGGCTTTGAGGCTACTTGGAGTGAATCAACTACGCACTTTATATCTAATGTTCGGAATTGAGGACTTGACTTTGGACAAGTGAAAACATAGAGCTTCTTGTGGCCTCGACCATGAATGAGACCCATTTCCTAAAAATAAGAACCAATTGTAGTCTCTAGTATAATTTAAGTCACATGTCCGATGATGAATAAGGGAAATGTGGACCATTATTGGCTTTGAGGCTACTCGGAGTGAATTAACTACACACTTTATATCTAATGATCGGAATTGTGGACCCGACTTTGGACAAATGAAAACATACAACTCCTTGTGGCCTTGACCATGAATGAGACCCATTTTCTAAAAATAAAAACTAATTGTAGTCTCTAGTATATTTAAATTACATATCCCACAATTAATAAGGGAAATGTGGACCATTATTGGCTTTGAGGTTACTCGGAGTGAATTAACTGCACATTTTATATCCAATGATCGGAATTGATGACCCGACTTTGGACAAGTGAAAACATAGAGCTCCTTGTGGCCGTGACCATGAATGGGAACTATTTCCTAAACATAAGAACCAATTGTAGTCTCTAGTATAGTTTAAGTCACATGTCCGAGAATAAATAAGGGAAATGTGGATCACTATTGGCTTTGAGGCTACTCGGAGTGAATTAACTATGCACTTTGTATCCAATGATCGGAATTGATGACACGATTTTGGACAAGCGAAAACATAGAATTTCTTGTGGTCTCGATCATGAATTGCATCCATTTCCTAAAAATAAGAATCAATTGTGGTCACTAGTATAGTCTAAGTCATATGATCGACAATCAATAAGAAAAAGGTTGATCATTATTGGCTTTGAGGCTACTTGGTAGTGAATTAACTACGCACTTTATATCCAGTGATTAGAATTGATTACCCAACTTTGGAGAAGTGAAACATAGAACTCCTTGTAGCCTCGATCATGAATGGGACCTATTTCCTAAAAATAGGAACCATTGTAGTCTCTAACATAGTTTTAATCATTGTTAGTTTTTTATTCTCTTGCTGCTTCAGCTTATAATGATCTGAACATTAGAAGTTAATCTCTGTTATAAATCATTCTATATGTCTGAGTACGTTACGGAGTTGATTTCATGGTAAAGACCTCTTGTCCTATGCTCAAGTCACTTTTGGAGTAAAATCTAAACCTGTGTCACATGGAGTGGACATTGTGCTTGAAAATTTTCACAAGTATATGTTCGAAATGAGGTTCTCCTCACTGCCGCAAACTTTCTCATTCATTTGCTATATTTTCTGTGATATGGTGACCATGGGTGTTGATGATTGGAGTGAATATGTTAATTGCTTTGTTCTGGTGATGGTTAGAGGTGATTAATGGCATGGTAAAATGTATATGCGTTGGTATCTGCTTAAGAATTTGTGTAGAGGATTGTGTATAACAAGTTCATACATGCTGATCTTTGGCAGATTCTAAATGCTTTTATACTGTTTGTTTTATCGTGAAACGTTCCGCTATACTGATTTTCAAGGAACATGTTTTGTAATTGAGAGGATTCTGTTTGGAATGGTTCGATTGATTATGGATAAGTAACTTTGTATATTTGTTGCTTGAATGAGATGGATAAAGATTTGGCCGACAATTTAAAGAATAAAAGGGAAGTTCGAGTATATTGGAAATGAGAATGAAGGAGTCTTATTGAAATAAATTGAATCTTGTCAATACATGCTGGAATCATGTTGAAATTTGTTAGAACATGCTAGAATTGAACCGAATGCATGCTGATTGTGATTGTATTTCTCAGCCCAATGAAATTCTTGTTCTATTTTGTCTTTAGTTTGTTGACACAAGTTCATATATATGTGTGTGAAAACATTACATCAATTTCATGTCAATTTTTTCCAAAATAATTGGAAGTTTTGATCTCGACTACTCTGTAATAATTTTGAATGTTGCTGCACGGCACTAATTGGATGCGATTTTTATAGATTCAAACTTGGTTTGCTCTTGCATGAAGTGGGTGAGTTTGCCTACCGTGTTGATTGTTTGAGCTAACTGCTAGCTTATTACATACTCAGTTGTGACCTATTTCCTAAAAAAAAGAACCAGTTGTAGTCTGTAGTATGGTTTAAGTCACGTGTCTGACAATCAATAAGGGAAATGTGGACTATTATTTGGCTTTGAGGCTACTCGGTAGTGAATTAACTATGCACTTTGTATCCAATGATTGAAATTGATGACCCGACTTTGAACAAGTGAAAACATAGAGCTCGTTGTGGCCTTGACGATAAATGGAACATATTTCCTAAAAATAAGAACCAATTGCAGTTTCTAGTATAGCTTAAGTCACATGTCTGACTATGAATAAGGGAAATGTGGACCATTATTGACTTTGAGACTACTTGGTAGTGAATTAACGATGTACTTTTTATGCAATGATTGGAATTGATTACTCGACTTTAGAGAAGTGAAAACATAGAGATCCTTGTGGCCTCGATTATGAATGGAATTATTTCCAATTGTAGTCTCTAGTATAGTTTTAAGTCACATGTCCAATAATCAATAAGGGAAATGTTGACCATTATTGGTTTTGAGACTACTCAGTAGTGAATTAACTACGCACTTTGTATCCAATGATCGGAATTGATGATCCGACTTTGAACGAGTGAAAACATAGAGCACCTTGTGGCTTCAATCATGAATGACACCTATTTCATAAAAATAAGAACCAATTGTAGTCTCTAGTATATTTAAGTTTTATGTCTGACAATCAATAAGGAAAATGTGGACCATTATTGACTTTGAGGTTATTTGGAGTGAATTAACTACGCACTTTATATCTAATGATCGGAATTGATGACTCGACTTTGGAGAAGTGAAAACATTGAGCTCATTGTGGTCTCTATCGTAAATGAGACATATTTCCTAAAAATAAGAACCAATTGTGATCTCTGGCAAAATTTTTGTCACATGTCCGACAATGAATAAGGGAAATGTAGATCATTATTGGCTTTGAGGCTACTTAGTAGTGAATTAACTACGCACTTTGTATCCAATGATCGACATTGATGACCCGACTTTGGAGAAGTGAAAACACTGAGCTCCTTGTGGCCTCGACCATGAATGAGACCTATTTCCTAAAAATAAGAACGAATTGTAGTCTTTAGCATAATTTATGTGACATGTTCGACAATGAATAAGGGAAATGTGGACCATTATTGGCTTTAAGGCTACCCGGTAGTGAATTAACTATGCACTTTGTATCCAATGATCGGAATTGATGACCCGACTTTGGACAAGTGAAAACATAGAGCTTCTTGTGGATCATTATTGGCTTCGAGGCTACTCCGGGTGAATTAACTACGTATTTTGTATCCAATGATCGGAATTAATGACCTAACTTTGGACAAGTCAAAACATAGAGCTCCTTGTGATCTCGACCATGATTGTAGTCGAACATGTGACTTAAACTATACTAGAGACTATAATTGGCTCTTATTTTTAGGAAATAGGTCCCATTCATGGTCGAGGCCACAAAAAGCTCAATGTTTTCACTTGTCGAAAGTCTGGTCATTAATTCCGATCATTGAATACAAAGTATGTAGTTAACTCACTACCTAGTTGACTCAGCCAATAATGGTTCACATTTCCGTTATTCATTGTCGGACATGTGACTTAAACTATACTAGAGACTATAATTGGTTCTTTTTTTTAAGAAATAGGTTTCATTCATGATCGAGGCCACAAGAAGCTCTATGTTTTCACTTGTCCAAAATCGGGTCATCAATTCCGACCATTGGATACAAAGTGCATAGTTAATTTACTACGGAGTAGCCTCAAAACCAATAATAATCCATATTTCCCTTATTCATTGTCGAACATGCGGATCAAACTATACTCGAGACTGCAATTGATTTTTATTTTTTAGGAAATAGGTCTCATTTATGGTTGAGGCCATAAGGAGCTTTATGTTTACACTTGTCCAAAGTCGGGTCATCAATTCCTATCATTGGATATAAAATGCGTAGTTAATTCACTTTCAAGTAGCCTCACAGTCAATAATGGTCCAAATTTTCCTTATTGATTGTCGGACATGTTACTTAAACTATACTGGAGCCTACAATTGGTCCTTATTTTTAGGAAATAGGGCACAACCGAGTATGGAATAAGCTAGCAGTCAGCTCAAACAATCAACACGCTAGGCAAACTCATCCACTTCATGCAAGAGCAAAACTAAGTTTGAATCTACCAAAATCAGATCCAATTAGTGCCGTGCAGCAATATTCAAAATTATTATAAATTAGTCGAGATCAAAACTTTCGATAGTTTTGTAAAGAATCGATGTAATGTCTTCACACCTATGTATATGAACTTGTGTCATCAAACTAAAGACAAAATAGAACGAGATCTTCATTGGGTTGAGAAATGCGATCATAGTCAGCATGCATTCGGTTCTATTTCAGCATGTTTTTAACAAATCTCAACAAGATTCCAGCATGTATTGACAAGACTTAATTCATTTCGACAAGACTCCTTGATTCTCATTTCCAGTATACTCAAACTTCCCATTTATTCTTTCAATTGTCAGTGAAATTTTTATCCATCTTTATTTCAGCAACAAATATACAAAGTTACTTATTCAGAATCTATCCAACCATTCAAAATAGAATCCTCTCAATTACAAAATATGTTCTTTGAAAATCAATATAGCTGAACATTTTATGATAAAACAAACCGCATAAAAGCATCCAAAATCTGCCCGAGATTCGCATTGTGAATTTGATATACATAATCTTCTACTCAAATTCTTAAGCAAAGATCAACGTATATACATTTTACCTTGCCATTGATCACCTCTGACCATCACCAGAACAAAGCAACTAACATATTGATTCCAATCATTGACATCCATGGTCACCGTATCACAGAGCATACAGCGAATGAATGAGAAAGTTTACAATAGTGAGGGGAACTTACTTTTGAACATATACATGTGGAAATTTTCAAGCACAACATCCACTCCATGTTACATAGGTTTAGATTTTACTCCAAAAGTGACCGAGAACATGACAAGAGGTTTTTACCATGAAATTAACTCTGCAATGTACTCGGATACACAGAATGATTTATAACAGAAACTAAATTCTAATGTTCAGATTATTATAAGTTGACGCAGAGAGATAATAAAAAACTAACACTGATTAGACTATGCTAGAAACTACAATTGGTTCTTATTTTTAGGAAATAGGTCTCATTCATGGTCGAGGCCATAAGGAGCTCTATGTTTTCACTTCTCTAGAGTCGGGTCATCAAATCCGATCATTGGATAGAAAGTGCGTAGTTAATTCCCTACCGAGTAGCCTCAAAGCCAATAATGGTCCACATTTCCCTTATTTATTGTCGGACAAGTGACTTAAAACTATACTTGAGACTACAATTGGTTCTTATTTTAGGAAAATAGGTCCTATTAAGGGTCGAGGTTGCTAGGAGCTCTATATTTTCAGATGTCCAAAATCGGGTTATCAATTCCGATCATTGGATACAAAGTGCGTGGTTAATTCACTACTGAGTAGCCTTAAAGCCAACAATGGTCCACATTTCCCTTATTCATTATCGGATATGTGACTGAAACTATACTAGAGACTACAATTGATTTTTATTTTTAGGAAATATGTTCCATTAATGGTCGAGGCCACAAGGAGCTCTATGTTTTTACTAGACCAAAGTCGGGTCATCAATTCTAATCATTGAATACTAATTGCGTAGTTAATTCACTACCGGGTAGCCTTAAAGCCAATGGTCCACATTTTTATTATTGACTGTCGGACATGTGACTTAGACTATACTAGAGATCACAACTGATTCTTATTTTTAGGAAATGGGTCCCATTCATGGTCGAGACCACAAGGAGCTCTATGTTTTCACTGGTCCAATATCGGATCATCAATTCCGATCATTAGATACAAAGTGCATAGTTAACTCACTTCGAGTAGTCTTAAAGCCAATAATGGTCCACATTTTCTTTATTCATTGTCGTACATGTGACTTAAACTATACTAGAGACTATAATTGATTCTTACTTTTAGGAAATGGGTCTCATTCATGGTTGAGGCTACAAGGAGCTTTATGCTTTCACTTGTTCAAAGTTGGGTCATCAATTTCGATCATTGGATACAAAGTGCGTAGTTAATTCACTACCGAGTAACCGCAAAGCCAATAGTGCTACACATTTCCCTTATTCATTGTCGGACATGTGACTTAAACTATACCAGAGACTACAATTAGTTCTTAGTTTTAGGAAATTGATCCCATTCATGGTCGAGGTCACAAGGAGCTCTATGTTTCCATTTGTCTAAAGTCAGATCATCAATTCTGATTATTGGATACAAAATGCGTAGTTAATTTACTCCAAGTAGGCTAAAAGCCAATAATGGTCCACATTTCCTTTATTCATTGTTGGGCATGTGACTTAAACTATACTATAGACTACAATTGGTTCTTTTTTTTTAGGAAATAAGTCTCATTCATGATCGAGGCCACAAGGAGCTTTATGTTTTCACTTGTCCAAAGCAATTCCGATCATTGGATACAAAATGCGTAGTTAATTCACTACCGAGTAGTCTTAAAGCCAATAATAGTCTACATTTCCCTTATTGATTGTCGGACATGTGACTTAAATTATACTAGAGACTACAATTGGCTCTTATTTTTAGGAAATAGGTTACATTTATGGTCGAGGCCACAAGAAGCTCTATGTTTTCATTTGTCCAAAGTCAGATCATCAATTCCGATCATTGGATAAAAAGTGCGTAGTTAATTCACTCCGAGTAGCCTCAAAATCAATAATGGTCAACATTTCCCTTATTCATTATCGGATATGTGACTGAAACTATACTAGAGACTACAAGTGGTTCTTATTTTTAGGAAATAGGTTCCATTCGTGGTCGAGGCCACAAAGAGCTCTATATTTTCACTTGTCCAAAGTCGGGTCATCAATTTCGATCACTGGATACAAAGTGCATAATTAATTTACTACCGAGTAAACTCAAAACCAATAATGATCCACATTTCCTTATTGATTGTCGGACGTGTGACTTAAACTATAGTAGAGACTACAATTGGTTCTTATTTTTAGGAAATGGGTCCCATTCATGGTCAAGACTACAATGAGCTCTATGTTTTCACTTGTCCAAAGTCGGGTCATCAATTTTGATCATTGGATACAAAGTGTGCAATTAATTCACTGCGAGTAGCTTCAAAGCCTATAATGATCCACATTTCCCCTATTCATTGTCAGATAAGTGACTTAAACTATACTGGAGACTACAATCGGTTCTAATTTGTAGGAAATAGGTTTATTCATGGTCGACTTTGGTGAAGTGAAAACATATAGCTCCTTGTGGCCTCAACCATGAATGGGACCTATCTCCTTAAAATAAGAATTGATTGTAGTCTCTAGTATAGTTTAAGTCACATGTCCGACGATGAATTAGCGAAATGTGGACCATCGTTGGCTTTGAGGTTACTCGGTAGTGAATTAACTATGCACTTTGAATCCAATGATCGGAATTGATAACCCGACTTTGGAGAAGTGAAAACATAGAGCTCCTTGTGGCCTTAACCATGAATGAGACCTATTTCCTAAAAATAGGAACCCATTGTAGTCTCTAGCATAGTTTAATCATCGTTAGTTTTTTATTCTCTCTCTGCTTTAGCTTATAATAATATGAACATTAGAAGTTAGTATCTGTTATAAATCATTCTGTGTCTGAGTACGTCACAGAGTTGATTTCTTGGTAAATGCCTCTTGTCCTATGCTCGGTCACTTTTGGAGTAAAATCTAAACTTGTGTGATAGGAAGAGGATGTTGTGCTTGAAAATTTCCACAAGTATATGTTCGAAAGTTGGTTCCCCTCACTGTCGCAAATTTTCTCATTCATTCGCTGTATTCTTTGTGATAAGGTGACAATGGATGTTGATTATTGGAGTGAATATGTTAATTGCTTTGTTCTGGTGATGGTCAGAGTTGATCAATGTCGTGGTAAAATGTATATACGTTGGTCTCTGCTTAAGAATTTGTGTAGAGGATTGTGTATAACATGTTTATACATGCTGATCTTCTGAATGCTGTTTGTTTTATCGTGAAACGTTCAACTATATTGGTTTTAAAGGAACATGTTTTGTAATTGAGAGGATTCTGTTTGGAATGGTTTGATAGATTCTAGATAAGTAACTTTGTATATTTGTCGTTTGAATAGAGATGGATAAAGATTTGGCCGATAATTGGAAGAATAAAATATAAGTTCGAGTATACTGGAAATGAGAATGAATGAGTCTTGTCGAAATAAATTGAATCTTGTCAATACATGCTGGAATCGTGCTGACATTTGTTGAAAACATGTTGGAATTGAACCGAATGGATGGTGACCATGATTGTATTTCTCAGCCCAATGAAATTCTTGTTCTATTTTGTCTTTAGTTTATTGACACAAGTTCATATGTGTGTGTGTGTGAAGACATTACATCAATTTCATGTCAATTCTTTTCAAAACAATCGGAAGTTTTGATCTCGACTAATCTGTAATAATTCTGAATGTTGTTGCACAACACTAATTGGATATGATTTTGGTAGATTCAAACTTGGTTTTGCTCTTGCATGATGTGGATGAGTTTGTTTAGCATGTTGATTATTTGATTGGAGAAGGATCTGCCTAAGAGGACAATTTAGCTTTTAATAACTTCAATCTGGGGAAGGCAGATGGCTTATGACCAATGGCGGAAGCAAAGCTCGGTGGTTTGTCTCCTAACGGTAGGGGTGTTCCATCTCATAAGAGTTGGTTACAGAAGCCTCAACGCCTCCAAGGTACGCTGGTGAAGGATATTTCAATGCATAATTCAACATGGAGTGTACTTTGAAGAAAACTCCTTCCCTAAGAGGAAACATCGATCGGTACGAAGCAAAAGTAGAGAAGCGTACATTAATCTATGAGATGGTAATTGCAGACTAATAAGCCGCAGGCACCTTTGCCAAAGAGTCGAACGATAGAATTGTCCAAAAGGTAAAACAAGGACATACTTAATATCAGAAGGATCTCAGGATTTTCAGATGCGAATCAACTAAAGCAAGAGTAACAATGATGGACAACAGAGAAGCATTGAGTGCCCATGCTCCAGAGTCTTGTTGCAGTTAAAATTCTCAAGAGAGTCTAGATCCTTCCTAGTGAATGAGCCTTTGAAACGTGAAGAGGGACTAAAGAGAGTGGCATATCATGCTGGAGCTGCAGAGTCGTGGCATGTCGTTTTCATGAAGGTTACGCCGATGCACAGTAGTAGAAGTTTCAATGTGTTTCTCCACCGTCGAAAACCTTGAACTACGTTACTTCCCTCTTGGCCTCGCATTCGAAAGCCAGCAAGAACTGAAGTCCCACAAACCATTGTCCTTTGTTTGTTCAGGGGCTATTTGAAGGTCCACATCGTCACTTTCGCATTGAACGGACATGGTGAAACCATTTAACCCCTACAAATATGCATCCCGTGGAACCAACATCATCTACCAGTCTCTCTCTCTCTCTCTCTCTTCCCCGGCACTACATAAATACCGCTTCATATCACACACTCTTCAGTCCAAGATAGTAGCACTTCAATCTTGTCAGATTCGATTCAATTGCATGCTTTGAGTATTATTCTACTAGTTTTCCCAAAACTTCTGGTCATTGTTTCAAGATCATGGCCTCAACAATCCTGATGCACTCGATCCCTGCAAGTCCTAGGACTGCGATTGACATTAGTTCCAGGAAATCTATTGTGAGAGGCCTTTTCCCTGCCAACCATAGTCCTAGGTTGGCCCCCTGAGGTGGCGTACGTGTGAGGTGTATGACTGAGGTGAAGTAGCAGATTTTCGAATGATCTTGCTTGTAACGTCAACAATCTGATATTGGGAAGTTTATTGAATTAACATTGGTATGTGGTGAATGTTGCAGGAGAGAAAGCTGGATCTAAACCCATCCCCGAAATCGAAATCAAAGGTATATTCACTCTTGAGTCTCGTAGCACATGAATACGAGTTTTGGGAAGGCCTTACTTATACACGTAGCTTTTATCTAATCAAAGAGATTAAACTTTAGGATTGAAGTTTCCTGATGATAAGTGTTGTCAAAGAAATTGAACCGGTGATACTCTACCGATTCAATTTCGTATCAAGTGAGATGGTCACTCGTTATAGCGACATGATTACTTCGTCTACCAATTATAGGTCCTCTTGTAACTGCTTAAAACAAATAGACTTGACTAGTTAGTTGGATGACAAGTGTTCGACAGAGGTGGTCTGTGTATAGAATAGTGCATGCACGATATGTACTAGTTATATGTCCTTTTACATTGACTAATTAATTTCACCAAATAAATAACCACTCCTTCCGTAAACTAACTTGATCACGATGACAAGTGAGCACCAACTTCAGAGATGTATTCGCATTTAGCGGGCCGGCGCCAGAGAGGATCAGTGGCAGACTCGCAATGATTGGCTTTGTGGCGGCCGTTGCGGTTGAACAGTCCAAAGGCCAGGACTTGTTCACTCAGATCAGTGAAGGTGGCATCCCATGGTTCATAGGGACTAGCATTCTACTCTCGGTCGCATCTCTTGTTCCGCTGTTTCAAGGAGTCACGGCCGAGTCAAAGTCTGACGGGTTGATGACTTCCAATGCCGAGTTGTGGAACGGAAGATTTGCAATGTTGGGACTTGTTGCGTTGGCCTTCACCGAATATGTTAAGGGAGGCATACTTGTGTAGGGTTATGGAATTAGAGTGATATACTCGTGAAAGTAGATCAGAATGTAATCCTCAGAAGCATAATATAAAGTGAAGCATTGTCTTAATACAAATACTGTGCCCAATACCGTCTTGGTTAGATCTCAAATTACAGTTTCTCACGCTATAGATCATTCTCTCGAAGGATATTTCAATATTCAACATGGAGTATACTCTGAAAAAAACTCCCTCCTTGAGAAGAAACATCGATTCGTATGAAGTGGAAGTAAAGAAGTGTTGCTTAATTGGTAATTGCAGACTAATAAGCCACAAGCACCTTTGCCAATGAACTCATGATGAGACTCAGATGACTATGGGTGAACGAAGAACATATGTAAATCAGAAGGATCTCAGGCTTTTCAGAAGTAAATAAGCTAAAGCAACAATAATAAAGATGGATTGAGCGAATTCGGATCGTCCTTAGATGAGGACGCTCCGAATTCTCAAAGCAACAGATTCTGCAAACAAAACTAAATCAAACTTCAGTCTGTACCCTTCCAAGTAAAAAGGTGGAAATTCACCAACTCAGCAACGACATATCTAGAGAATGTTAAGTGCAATCACCCATTGAAATACTTATCAGCGCTTTCTGCTGCCTTTCCTTTTTTCGACTGTCCAGAGGCCGATAGTATGATTTCATGGACCCAGATTATGAACTCTGTCCTTTATTTCACTTCCATCAAATTATGTAGCAATTGATTGTTTAATTAAGTCATAGCAAAATATATCTTCGAATAAACCACTCAATCATGATGGAACTCTTACAACCAATGGATTTCTTTCCAATGACACATCTAGAAACTGTATTGTCTGATAAAAGAACACTGGAGAAGGATCTGACCTAAGAGGACAAAGTTTGCTTTTAAGAACTGCAATCTGGGGCAGGCAGATGGCTTATGACCAAAGGCGGACGTAAAGCTCGGTGGTTTGCTTCCTTCTCTTTGCGGGCTTTGAACATCTCTTCTGTTTCAACCACGATCAGCCTCTTTACCTACTCACGTAATAGATTCTTCAAGTAAGCAAATAATATTGATAAACAAATCCAAAATGCAGTAGCTGACTAATCATTACTTGTTGCAACATTCCCCTAACAGTAGGGGTGTTCCATCTCATAACAGTTCGGTTACACTTGCGAAGCCGCAATGCCTCCAATGTACGCCTGTGAAGTCTTCTGGTTCCAGGAATGCCCCTAACCAGGGTTATGTACAAGTTGGGGCTCCATGCAATCGGCACACAAGCCTTGTAAGCTTTGAAGGCGTTCATGCTTTTCCCTTTCTCAGCAACACTGAAGGGGACATTAAAATTAGTTTTTCCCATGACAAACCCCAGACAGCGATGAAGGAACAACTAGAATGAACACACATGCACACCCACACATACAAAAACAAACAAAGAGGATACCAAAGAAAAGCAAAATACTATTTCACAATTGGGTAAATAACAGATATCTCACCAATCACTATCTCCTTGATTTTTCACAATGACCCATTATAGAACAGAACTAATTAATATATATGAATAACTGAGAAACTAGCTAAGTTTCAGAAGGAACCAGTTAGATTCATCTGCAGGAGACTATGAGAAGCAACACTGCAAAACATGGTTAAACTAACAATATATTACTAGGCAAGGTCACATATAGATGGAATTTTTCAATCTAGTAATTCAATCTTTTTAGAGTAACTTGAGATGCTGCTTGATTAGCTCGGTGATTATTATTCAATATCTGATTCTAGGTTGCTAAAACAAAAAGCAGGCATTATAGAGCAAGAAGCCTAATGCCTTACTGCGTCTCCTTGTATTTGAGATGTGGGATAGGACATACTCTTAATAATCGTATAATATTTGCTCATTGTCCTTTTCTTGATCCCATCTCTCCACAAGCAATTTGTGCGCATTTCCAAACACTCAACAACTAGAGTTAGTAAAAGTTCAAGCTCCCATCTTGAAACCATTCCACTTTTTTTAAATGACTAGAATCTTCACTTCAATGAAACTTAAGGGGAAAATTAAAAGGAAATAGAGACAAGGTTGATCAGAAAAATGTAGCAAGAGTAGCAATCCCACGGTATTGGTTCCAGTCATGGGAAAACTACGCAAAATTATCCATGTTGTTCATAAAAGAAGCTTCGAACTGCGCCGTCGCAAACCTAAGAATCTGAGGCTCTACTTCTCTTCTTACTCTCCCCTCAAGTGGGCAAAAACATAACACCGAGGCTCTCATAGGAATATGGTCGAACACCTTGCGGGCATGGGGGCTCAACACAAAACATCACCATCGATCCTCATCCTCCCAACCAGAACCGCACAAGAAGTACATCCTAAAGAACGAAACGGACCCGCAAACCCAAGAACCCAAATCAAGGGACGAAATAGTGCTGAACTAGCATGAACAAATTGGGAACAAGACCTTGTAAAATCTTGGCATTTACATGACCAGAGGAACTGGTACTAAAACCAAGAAATGGCAGCGAATCAAGAAGCACACCCCATATGCAGACTCGAAACGAGCATCAAAACCCATACATACCTCCACGGTCACCGCAAGGCAAGTAGAGCAGCGCCACCGGAGAGTTGAAACTGGGAAGGCGACCGAGGCGCACTAGAATTTGGGAGGGGAAGCTTCTGCTTTTGTGGTTGGGCCTTGAGACACAAGGAAACCCAACCAGAAGCCTGACTGAAAGATGGGCCACTTTCTAAGCAAAGAACAGAGGTTGGACCGGCCCAATAAAACATCGAAAACGGTTCGACCGAGTCGGTAAACCCAATCGGTCCCCTCAGGAGGTCTCGAATTCAAATCTTTGCTCGGCGATGCTTCTTGGGTGTTGAGTTAGCTAGGAAGATATGTTGAGCGACTACCCTAACCCGTGGCATGGATAGTGTTCCTTTGACTGAACCTGACATGTAGACTTAATCTAGTGTGTCGAAACTGGCACCGAATTCCATTTAATTAAGCCTAAATGAAAAAAAAAAAAAAAACTACATACGATCTTAAGTCAAGCGGCGTAGTTTGAACTTCGAAGCCGGATTATCGCCTGCAAGCAAATGCGATGACCGGGTAAATAAAATGTGCTAAAAGTGGGTTGAGAGAGAATTTTGAACTGGGCATTAGGTCAAGAACCGTGTCATGACTCGCGTCAGCTTGATGAACCTGTAATGTGAGTTGGGTTGATTTGCTCTGCCTTTATCCTACGAAATCCTATTTTGGCATGCAATTAGTTCCAAAAATTTTGTCTCGAATTTGAGCCCATCGACAAAATCTAAGCATGTGAAAACTCGAAATCGAGCTGGAGGGCTCGGAGTGTGTACAAAGTCCGATGCAAGTCGGCCGTCCAAACACAACGCGGCGGACATCCACATTCAAACGGGAGATTTCCCATTTCGGATTGTTCGGAGTTTATGCACAGTGGGCACCCGTATATGGAAGAGAAGTCCAACTTGGACTTGAGTCGGACAATAGGATTTCTCACACAATACAGATCCTGTTGAGGGCGTGCCGCAAACTCGCCTCCACAAGAATCTCTAGATGCCAACAAGCAAAATGCTGAAATTCCAAAGCTTGACTAGCCCACCAGAGCAGATGATTAAAAATCGACGGTCCACCCATGCAACGCTCGCAGTTGACCACTTTACCGCATGGACGCGTCTCATGCTGTCATCTTCACTAAACCTCCGGCGGGAAACAAGATTCATACTGAGTTTATGCCCAGAAAGACGGAAGATAATCGAGGGCCGAATCGCCGACTAGAAGAGCGTCAAAATAGTAAAAAGGCTCAAAGCATAAGTCGCACAACCAGTTTTATTCGTTTGTCTATCCACAAAGGACCAACCAATGTAGCGGATACAGATCCAAAACCACATAACCATAAGCATAACAGCTTTGTACTATATGAGCCAAGTCAAGGCAAACTGATTACTCATGCTGAGAAACCACATATCACAGGCCAAGGCATACTTCAGTGTTTATTATATCTCATGAAAGCCCACAGGGCTACACACATTAAGCTGCAGCATCAACGGCATGATCACTGCGTTCCTTCTGCACAAAAGCTTGAAGGTACTCTTTCCTGCAAGGAAGAATTCATCTCTAAGACTGGAGAGCAACATGTTGTATGAGAAAACTGGAGATGTAAACCACTAGAAGGAAAGGATAGATCAATACCTCGCAGGTAAATGGTCGTGAGGCCGATTGAATGGGGTCCAAACTGGATCACCAACAAACAGTCGCATAGCCTATACACAAAGATCACTTAGCAGAGAGTAAACAAAATTTCTTTCTATCAATTAGAAAATTCATTCTTCCACTGATTATGAAAAAGCTGCGATAACTTTAGAAGGCCCAAATCTAGTTCCCTCGCTCTCTTCATATACATGGGTGCTCGATCAAAGAAGTGAAGAGGGGTATGCATGTACCGTAAGTACCTTAATGTAATTATCCGAATCGAGGGTAAAGCGATGGTAGATTCCAGCCGGTAAAACAATCAATCCACCTTTCTTTAACCACACACGTATCCAAGCATCATTCCGGTCCCTAACATCAAAATAACCTAGACGACAAGGTAAAAATTAGGGAATTTAATAGTAACCAGAATCCAGGAAGCTGAAAGAAGAAAATCAGGGACTTACCACTTCCAGCCACGCAGTAACGAATCTCTTCATCAGTGTGGAGATGCTCCTCAAAGAAGTTCTTGATCTTCTCTTCATAATTTGGTAGCTTCTCTGGGGAAACTTCGCAGAAATCCTGGGCAAAAATAAAATAAGTTTCATGCCGCCAGACGTAGCAAACAAGCTCAACATTGGAAGTGTCCAGCAGACTAAGAGGGACCAAAGTTCTCAGGAGGATTAACAGATTAGGCAGAAAATAGACATCAGTCTCTTTAAAACATTTCAGCATTGTTACTTAACAATGCAAGATTTTCAAACTTAATCATTCACCAAAAGATTAGTTAAACAAGCATGGAACGTATGATCATGACCCAGGTCTAGTTCCACGACATGGACAAACACGAATATTAATCTTGTCCTGAAGCAACTACAAACTACCAAAGCTAGTGAAAATGTGGTATAATATTATGAATTAAATTAGATAACTTGCCACATACCATATAGGAGTATCCATGTTCCTCGCGGATTTTCTTCAATCCCTCGTCAGTTTCATAGTTGTCAGCATCCAATCGCCAGCTGAGAACGCCAAGTTCTGCAAAAACATGGTAGCTCCTAAAGAATTGGAAAACAAAATTGTTTCATTGTATCTTACAACAGTGCTTCCTCAGAATGCATACCATCAAGCTGCTCCAAGGAAACAAATTCCTTAGGTTCACGGTGATGTGGAAGTCTTTGGTCTTCAGTGCTGTCATCCATATACCATGCTTGAAGGACTTCCTCTCTAGGATCCTACCCAGCACAAAGTTCGAAAGCATTATCGCAAATACAGAACAGGCATTGAAGGACCCACAGTACATCACGAGATTCACAACACAAATTTAACCACCCTCTTCCATCCTCAAGGAAGGACGGTTGAAAATGTTCTTTCCAAAAATTGTTTTCCTACCTTAAATTTTTTATAGTTTCCTAGTTCTCACGCTTAGATCATGACCACCGTTACAGAATCCATCATCAAAATCACCCTATCAAACCAATTTATCAAGTACTATAGATTAACTGAAATACAAACTAATGAATACCACGTATAGCAAATTGATATTCATAATACGCAAACCGGTGCACACTGTTAGGTGCAGACGCATACATGACACAGACAATCAACATACCGTGAAAACCCAAGAACAAGTTCGAAAGAAGAAGTGAAACAGATACATCTTTAAAAATATTTAAGAGAAACAAGTACCCTATATTCTCCATTGACTACAAGGACCTGAAACAGATACATCTTTAAAAATATCTAAGAGAAACAAGTATCCTATATTCTGCATTGACCATAAGGACCTAAAAGTGGGCTGCAATATATTAATCCTCTCCGAGTACAATTATGCCTCTGTCCGCAGTTCGAGCTCTAACTTTGGCACCATGTAAAGAGGCAATGACATCCGCCAGAAAAGTAGCAATCCGCTCTTAAGTCAACTAGACCTCCACACCTTCTTTCTACCATATTAATGGTTTTTTCTTGACTTAGCTTGCTTCATTATATAAGGTAATGGCTGAACTTTTTCCAGTTGGGTACCAAGACTCGACCTTCATGTCCCTTAAAGAGGACTAACCCGCTCGAGATCCTAAACAGCCACTTGTTTCAAAAGTTTCAAGCTATCAGAACGCGCACAAAACAATCTACCCAGGAATTTCTTGCCCCTGGATCTCATACCCATCAACCCATCCAGTATACCGTGGCCATAGGGTGACGTGACCTACATGTGAATCCAAGATGGAAGGACATCAACCCAAACTAGTTCAATTAGGAGTAAGCCCTCAAATTTGCCCCATCACGTAAATCATATTGGAATTTGTCTTCTTTTTGAGACTTCTCTTCGGGATGCTTCTCAATTCTTCTGTAGCACCTACCAGTCTACCACAGAGATCACATCTGTTCAAGGGTTTCGAGTTTCCCGTTCCAAGAATCCCAAAACTGCGGCAAACAAATCCTAACTCGGCTCAAAAAGATGATGGGTTTCGCCGTACCGACAGCTTACCCAAAACCAACAAGCCCAGCAACATCGACAGACTCAAAAAAAAAACAGAGTCAACTTGAAAATCCCAAAGAAAAGAAAACTGGGTGACCTCGAAATCGGATCTTCCCTCCTCTCTCGACCGATCGAGACAACAGACAAGCAATTCACAAGAAAACAACTCGAAACCGAAGCGAATACCTTGCCGGAGGCGAGCATTTTCGTCGATATCGCAGGTTGGGGAATCGACAAGCTTTCTAGGCGACGCGATAAAGCGAGGAGCGGAGGGCCAAATTGCCCGTTTTTAATATACAAGAACGGATTTTGTACACCTTTTTAAGGAAAAAATTAGAAGGGTCAAATGGTAGAGAGAAATCTGACTTGGGGATTTGTTCGCGTAGAAAACTCCAGAGAGAACAAAGCTGCTCGTGTCCATGTTCAATGAACCGGGCGGAGCGATGGCGGGTCGGCCCACGGGATTGCTATTCTGGGGACAAGTTCACACGGACATCATGGCAAACGTGTTTTGTTGGGCGACTCCTTGAGTTTTTGTATTGTCGTGATTTTGACTATGGCATATTTGGTATTAAAAAAACAAAAGGATAGCGACATAAATTGTCCATGAATTTTGATTCATTATGTAATATGATGTCTGAACTTTAGATCTGTTGATGTGATACTTCAACTTTTAATTTATTCCTATGGCTCATTTCGATTTAGTCTATGGATTGTATGAAAATGTTCAATGTTGTCATTCCATTTTATTTAAGTTCAGGGATAACGTTGAACATTCTCATACAGTGCATGGACTAAATTGAGCATGTTAACAGATGACCACATTGAACAAATTATAAGTTATGGGATAATATTACATATTGGATTAAAGTTTAAGGACCACATTGAATAAATTTAAAGTTCATGTACCACATTGCACATTTGATAAAAATTCAAGGACCATTTGTGTCATTTACCCTAAAAAAATTCAGAATCATTATGATAGTTTATCAAATCTAACCTTAGTTATGATTGTTTCTGATGGTGAATAATATACAAATAGTTAGAAGAGAAGCGGGTATAGATTTTCTTTGGGATTCTTAAAGTTTGCATTTGGTCGTCTGAATTCGGATTGGTAAGGATATTATAAGATGTGATTAGAATTCTCCCAAATAGTTTAAAATCTCATCATATGTTTGGTATAAGATCTCAGTTAGGATTGAAAATCTTTGAAAATCTCCGCCGTGGCTTCCACATGCCACTTTGATACTCCCCGCAGTGCATTGAGTCTGTCGTCCCATAAGTGGCCCTCTCGATTGGCTTCCTCATGGTCACGACTGTCTATGCAAACCTTGCACGAGGGTCGTGAGGTAGAGCTCAAAGGAGTCGATCCGAATTGCCTTTTGTTGGAAACCTAGTCTTTCACTTGGCTCATCGCTGAATTGCTCACCTACGAAAGAGCATCTTCACTCACCCAATGTAGATCGACGCCAAAACAAGAGTGCTTAGAAAGAAATACAAAAAAAATAAGCGAAACTGTGATACCCTTTTGTTTGTGTGATCTAGGTGCAGAGATAATATTGCTTTATCATCACAATCCTATCTCAATACCAAAAGCAAAATCACAAGAGAAATCGAATTTGCGGCGAAACGATGAAGGAATCGATTGGAGGGTATCATGGAGAGTGAAGAGTGTGCTCAGACAGCCAAAGGATTAGACTTCCAACTACTGGGGAGTGAAAGCCAAAGTATCAGAAACTCTAGTCCACATATTAATGCATCATCACAATGCTCAGAAGGAGGAGGAGGAGGAGGGAATTGAGAGGCAAAACGCAACATGACAACACTGAGAGAAGCTAGACAGAGGGGGGATTTGGAGAGGAAGATGAGAGCGACGAAGACGAAGACCATTGTTTTGATTATGTAGGTAACGGAGAGAGAGAGAGAGAGAAGAAGCCGATTGACTGAAGAGACAATGATCGGCTCTCGCCGTGGTCGTGTCCTTATGCGGTGGGTTACTCCATCACTCCATCGTTGGAAGATAATGGATTTGTTAAGTTATTTCAAAAAAAATTATTCAATCCAAGTTTGCCCTATCCCTTGTCCCAGATTTCTTATCTAGCATTTTATACGATAATATTAAGGTTTATCCAGTTCGGAGGACGTCGCCAAACATTGCATAGGATAACATTATCCTATTCGGATTCAAATTCATACTACCAAACGCAACTGTAAGGTTTTGCTTAAATTAGGGAAAATTAGGGTACTTGTCAAGCAATTAAATTAGGGAAAATTGTATTAATAGTCCTTAATTGATGGCTCGATGTACAATATGACGTTTGGACTTTTAATTTGTTCAATATGATTTTTAAACTATTTTAAATTATCGAATTATTCCCTCACATAGTCAAATCAATATTTTGGACAAAAAAATGAAAAGTCAAATCAGTATGTTGAACCTGTTCATAAGTTTTCACAATTACACTATTACCCAGATTTTAGAATATTTTTTCATTTCAATTTATTTTATAATTAAAAAAATGGTACATTTATATTACCTTTATAGTCTTTATAAGTATTACTAAAGCTTTGTTTAAGTATATATTAGCTTATGATATTTATAATAGAAAAGGGAGAAATTCATGTAGAGCTGTATTGAGTTGATATTTTTGCTATTTTAATTTCCTAATTTACAAATTTAACAATATTTAAATAAAAAAACACAAAATTGTAAAAGCTTGCAAATTTCATCTATCTAAAAAATTAAGAACAAGATTTAGATTAATATAAGTATGATTATTAATAGATAAAGTACCATCTTCCCTAAATATCCTTGTTACAACATTTTTTCTTAAAATAGCAGGAATATAAACATGATATAACTCTAATGAGGTTCTACTTTTATTGTCATAGAGATCACAAAGTTAAAAAAAAAAAAATTAAGTGGAACTACTGTATAAAGACCGAAAAAATAAAAAAAGGTAAAAAGAAATAGAGTGTTTTTTGTTTAGGAAATGGATTAAAATTAAAAGATGTTCTAATATATGGGTGATGGTGTGATTTTGAAAACTTTTAAATTACCGTATGACTGATTCAACTTTGTTATGTAAAATTGAGGGACTGGAATATAAATTGAAAGTTTATGGACTACATTGAATATTTATTAATCGTTCAAGTACCACGTTGAACAAATAAAAAGTTCAAGAACGACATTGCACATTGAGCTAAAATTTAGAAATTACTATTGTCAATTTTTCAATTAAATTGCTAAGTGACAATAAAAAGAAAACATTATAAGTTCCGATATACCGATCTTGCTTCCAATATGAGGGCCATTGCTTTGCAAATCAAGTACTAGTGTTACGATTCATCTTTGGAATATCGATCTAGACAAGGTCAGTCCACATGGTTGGTTGTGAGTCTACCAAGCTGTTTGGGGCAGAAATACTTAAGATTGTCTTGGAGCCCAAATTATGGAAGGTCCAATCACTTGATAATTAATTACACAAAGCTTTACGTACGGTCAACGATTCTGATTCCTCAAACAAAAATATTTGCATATCATGGCCGTTTCCTTTTCATGATCCACTTGCTTAAAAAGGCAGTTGCGTATCCTAACCGTTGATTTCTTTACAAGACCTACATTATTTTTAGACTCTGTTCGTTTCACGAAAATTGCGACGTTTCTGAAAAACAATTTTTCAAGAAGCAATTTTTCAAGAAAATGATAATATTTTTCGATACCCAGCTAAAACCTAAAAATGAACTATAAAATATTTTCCGCCGTTTGGTATCTGATTTGATTTTTTAGAAAAAATTACCAGAAAATTCGAATTTTATTTTATTTTATTTTAATTTTCTATTCTATTCTTTTTTTTTTCCTTTTCTTTGTTTTTATTTTTGCTTCTTCCTTGGCCGATTGCAGACCACGACGGTGACCAAAGACTAGTGACAGGCAAGGTCAAGCCTCGCCACAAGCCGGCGAGGTTGTGGTCGAGCTGCTAGCAAGGCTCAAGCTCGCCTATGGTCAAATGCCGACCATCGCTGTGGCTAGAGATCGGCCAAGGAAGAAGCAAAAGGAAAGGAAAGAAAAAAAATAATTAAAAACTCGAATTCTTTTAAAAAGAAAAAATAAAAATAAATGAAAAATGTGTTTGGTGAAAGAAAGTACTTGGTCTAGAGGTAAAAGAAAGAGGAAGCGCAAAACATTTTCCCACTTTTGAAGGTATTTCTTCTATTAGCGAAAAATATTTTCTCTGACTAATTTATTTTCTATAAACAGGAACTGAAAAATTCGGAAAACGTTTTCCTGGAAGTTGTTTTCCGTAAAACAAACGGAGCCTTAAATGATTATGATTTCCATTGGCGCAATCCAATAGGATTAGCTAGGGGACGCTCGATCGAGCGAGGAATATCTCATTCCGGCAACGGCCACCGTGCCATGGCAGCCCATGGAAGCATCTCATCAAGGACATATGATGAGGGTGCTCGTGGATATGAGGCTGCTCTTCTTTCCCGTGACGTTGGATCGCATTAGTTATGTCGTGTGAACACACACATAGATCAAGTCCACCATAGATTGAGTATTATAAAGGATAAGTGCACTTGATCCTAAAATTTATCACGAAAGTGCAATTGAGTCTTAAAACTTTCAAAAATGTACAATCAAGTCTCAAAACTCGTCACCAAAGAGCAATTGAGTCTTAAAACTTTCAAAAAGTGCATTTTTTTAAAGTTTTAAGACTCAATTGCGCTTTTTAAAAGTTTTAGAATTCAATTACACTTTCTTGTAAGTTTTATAATTAAATTGCATTTTCGTAATAAGTTTTAGGATTTTCAATGCACTTATCCCTGCTCATAAATATGCCTTTGACAAAGCTACATCCTCGTGTATTAAAAGTGTCGCTAGCAGGTGTTGACCAAAACAAGAGCTGGACTATTGGGAGATTGTATGTATCAGACATCAGTTTTCAATCCAGAAAGTACAGAGCATACATAGAGAGGCGACATTCGAACACAGAAGCTTCTATAATACCAGTGTACATGCCGAAAGCATGACCGGTCATTCCTCCAAACTCATGAGAATTAATGAGCCGCGAGTGCGACGCCCACTTTCTCGGTCATGCTCCTCGCGTATTGCTTCCTTGCCGGGTGGTCTTCCTGCGGCCGATTGAAAGCCGTCCACACAGGTTCGCCAACAAACAGCCTGATCAACTGCATGTCAACAACATAAAACGGCAATGAATCTTTTGATGCATTGTGTCAACTCCAATCGGTCTCGCTCAACCATAGAACTAATGCATTTACAAGATCAAATCGCAGCAGTGAGACAAAGATTCCAATACCTTGATGTAGTTACTGGTGTCGAGAGTGAACCGGTGGTAGATTCCAGCAGGCAAGACGATGAGGTCGCCGGGTTTTATCCAGATCCTAATCCAACGGTCCTCCTTGTCTCGGACATCAAAGTATCCGCTCCCTTCCAAGCAGTAGCGTATCTCTTCGTCCCCGTGTATGTGCTCCGTGTAGAAGTTCTTGAGCTTCTGCTCGTAGTTGTCCACTTTCTCCGGGCACAAATCCAGCAGATCCTGAGAAAATTCCGGCAAAAGGAAATAGGCCAAAGAGTCGGTCTCCTATCAGCATCTTGGGAAGCAAGAGGTAACATGATAACTTTCGGCAACCACAGGCAACGACTCCATTATTATCCTAATTAACTCCTTATCTAAGTAAATCAATGATCAAGTTCAAGGTTGCCCCCCCGCAGATTATTTGGTCGATTGTCTTGATCTACACTAAACTTAGTCTGCTCCTCGTCGCATATGTACCTATCTAAGTCAAATCCTCAGCCTCCCTCAGTAGATCCGCGGTAGCATAATCTCTAATTACACCTCGCAATCCTCCATAAACAGCTCTATTACTTCATTCTAAGTCCAAGTTCCAAGCTTATGCTTTGATGCAGTTATCTAAGAGTCTAAGCTTCTAATTCATTCACCAAGTCCTCTCTCATCTAATAAAGTACCGCACATTTCAAGCGTCCAAAAACGGGTGCACCAGAAAAGCGTTACGATGGATTAAGTCCTCACTACACATGAAAATTAAGATCACGCGACCGACGAGCCAAATAATTTCTCAAGGCGAGAAGGTATCTGCGCATCAGCTTACACCATGGCGCAGCAACAAGTGGAGGAGAAGCAAGCCAATCGCGACCAAGAATTTTTCAAATTCCAAAACTGCAAAGATAGATTGAGATCCACAGCATGCGAACAATGTAATTGGCTCTGTCATATTACGAACGACTAACTGATGCATCTAAAGATACTTTCACGGATTGCGAACTACAGCGGCTTCCTCAAACTCCTCCTTCAGAAAGAGATTCTCTCAAAGGCTCATCAAGTATAAGAGCTAAACAACTTTCGTCTTACAATTGCAACAAAAGATGCAAAGATAAAAATCATTGAATTGACATAAGGAGTGCGAATGTACCATATAATTGTACCCTCTGGCCTCTCTGATCTTGCGCAGTTCCTCATCGTTCTCATGGTCACTGGGATTCAACTTCCAGTACAGAACTCCCACATCTGCAAACACTCAAAAAAGCTCTTCAATTCAATCATCCCATCAACATCAATGAATTCGTAGAGATTGAATGCGTCTCTCAGAGATTGAGAGAGAGAGACCTGCCAAGTGGTCCAGAGAGACAAGCTCCGGGGGGCTGCGATGGTGAGGGAGCCTCTGGTCGCCGTCGCTCTCGTCCATGAACCACGCCTGCTCACAAATTTCACAACCCCACGAAGGTTCAATCGGTATCACATCTTCCCAAAATCCTCGCACCCTCAAATGAACACGAACTTGAGTAATCGAAGCTCACCTCGATCGCCATGGCTGAACTGGGAACCAGCTTCGAAGGACTCGCTCGCGCACAGAGCCGCAGCAGAACTGGAGGAAGGAGGAGCGACATGGACGTGGTTTTATAGAAGGACCTCGCCACCATCGTGTGTTCCACGACCTCTCCGGGAATAAAATAAAATCAACCTTAAGTCGTGTCCTTGCCTGCCACGTGTGTGCTTGGATTTTCACTTAGTTTTTGTGGTGTGCAATGTGCATCATTGGTCCACTAACAAAAAAAAAATCTCAATTTACTTGGACAGTAGAAAATTGCGCAACCCGGACCGGTTTAACCCGGTAATTGAATCGGATCGGTTTTGCCCCCAATCGATTCCACGGCAATTCATGCGAGGCCAGGTAGGCCCCCAGGTAAAATATTGGGGAATCAGCCTTGGTTGACCACCGGATCAATCGATTTGGTTTCGAGCGACTCGGTTCTCGGTTCCAAAAACCGAATACTAACTTTGACAGAATAGGTTTCAAGTTTGTCGTTTGAAACCTACCCACCCTAGAATTCATCATTCCCGATAGAGAGGGTATATATTTATTTAACTATATAAAAGAGAGTAATGCCACATATACCAAAGTTTTATCTATACAAAAATCTTACTAAAAAACGGGTATATGTGGCACCATTTCCATGTCATGATACACGAATTATGTTTAGAGAATCAACAAAATTAATAAATAGGAAAAGAGGGAAACGATATATAAATAAGGCAGGATCAAATAAAAGAATATGATTTCTTTTTCTAATCTCAATTTTTCAACTTTCAGTAAGTATCAAGCAAATTTATTTTATTAAAAGCGGAGTAAATTTGGGTTAAACATGAATTAACATTGTAACATATGAATAAATCTTATGTGTAGCTAATGAAATTAGCGAATATTGTCTAGAACACTAAACACCAAAAGATTTCCCTAGCATGGAGGGATCTTATGACGCCCCAGAACGTCACGCGTGACATAATTCCCTTAGCATTATCCTTAATATGGCCAGCGGAAGATAAAGACTAAACATGAAAATCACACAAATTTAGTCAATAAAACTTTTTCTTCTCATTAATAAACTCTTGTCAGATTTACAACCCAAACAAAGCATCATACAAGTACAAAAAACAAAAACTGGGTAGGTTAGGGTTACCTATCTCCAACTAGATCCTGCATCCAAAAGTCTGCCTAAAGTCCGAAGCTGTCACGGGTCGATCACTTCACCCTCCGTTGCGGAACCATCATCTTCTAGGTCGAAGCCCCTCAACGGGCCAATCAACTCGCCCTCCAAGTTGAAATACCAAGCAACAAAAAGATAAGGAACCCATTCTGGAAGCCCCACATCAACCCATATTGTAGAGCTACACTTAGTATATACGGCGTCAGACTCCTGCGCAAACACATCCTCATAAACAGCGTCAAAATAAACGGGAACTCCAAAACGTAGGGGTTGTGGAACATCCATCCTACATGTCTGAAAAATAATGGAATGAGCTGAAGCCCAGTAAATGAAATCTCTAGTTTTAAGTTAGGAAAATCAGCTTACCACTTCCACTGGCATAAACACATATGCATGCATAGCAAACGATGTGCATAAAACTTGAATGTAAGTTATACCTTTTCCGTCTGGATGTGCCGCAAAATCTGAATAATGCAACATACCATGATATTTTCACTCAGACGCAAGCATGATGTAAAACATTTATGCTCATGCGATTAGGTTTATTACTTCATCCTCCCGAACACTCCCGGGGCATCCCAACTCCGGGGCATCCCAACTCCGAGGCATCCCGGCACACACCCGGGGCATCCCGACCAACGAGGTATCTTGACTCCCGAGGCATCCCGAAACACTCCCTGGGGCATCCTGACCTACGGGGCATCCCGACACACGGGGCATCGTCACACACCACTAAATGGGCGACGGAATTAATATTATTCTTATGCAAGTCATGACAACCAAGTATTTGCATGCAAAAGTCTGCTTTGGCCCGTCCCATATCGAGCCATCACGGTTTTTGTACTTTAAAGCCATGAAATGCATCATCCGAGCAATTTAAATATGAAACAATACATTTCAAACTCAGAAGCAAACTCAGCTCATAAGTAAATTCGTGTTCAGAAGCAAATTCGAGTCATCAGAAGCAAGTTCAGACTCAGAAGTGGGTTTAGACT
This sequence comes from Syzygium oleosum, assembly GCF_021117445.2. Lineage (NCBI taxonomy): Eukaryota > Viridiplantae > Streptophyta > Magnoliopsida > Myrtales > Myrtaceae > Syzygium > Syzygium oleosum. The sequence continues at coordinate 2,142,724 of NW_026607501.1, read as the reverse complement.
CAGAAGCGGGTTCAGACTCAGAAGCGGGTTCAGACTCAGAAGCGGGTTCGGACTCAGAAGCGAATTCAGACTCACAAGGCTAAAGTCTAAAGGTAAAGTCTGAACGGTAAAGTCTGAACAGTAAAGTCTGAGCAGTAAAGTCTGAAGTAAAGTCTGAGTGGTAAGGTATGAAGGTAAAGTTTGAACGTAAGGTCTGAAGGTAAAGTCTGAACAGTTTAAAAAGTATACAGAACTAGATTTTGAGATTAAAATCTGCCCAGTTTCAAAAATAAACAAAATCATCACTTTGAGTAAAACGATTTTCTCTTCTGTTTAAACATACATAAACCAATAAGAAGAATCCAACAATCACCTCAAATTAACACTTACACGTTCCGATTTAATCGTTTCGCTTGCCGATTATCGTCATACTTTAAGGAACCAAATCACATCTATTTGAACGTGCACAGAATCAGCAAAATAGATTCAACCATCATCACAACCTCACTATTGCACAACAAAACAACCTTTCTCAAGCAACCAAGTTACAAGTGCCAAGTAGATTTACTTAGCTTAAACCTAGAGTTTCACTTACCTTGTGCAGAATCTGAACACCCCAAAGGTTAAAACTCTTCCACAAATTTTTGGATTGGTGATGGTGAGAGTAGAAAGTGAAGGAGAGAGTGTGAGTTTGGGTGAAATGATCTTCGATAATTACTCATATGAAGATGAAAATTGAGAAGTATACGAAGGGGTGGGTAAATTCATTGTATTCACATGTGGCACCTTATCTCTTCATCATGGTCAGGTGGAAGGAATAAGTGGCTTAATCGTAGGAGTATTGACCAAGGAAAATGATTACCCAAGGCTTAGGTGTCTAGCTTAAGGGGACAAATGGCATTCGGTCAACTTTTCCCTTAATAACCACGTGAGAGAAGAAGAGTCCAGAGGATATTTTGAGAAGATTTCTTCCCCCTTTTCCTTACGGCAATAACATTACTTAACCAAGATTAATCAATTAATAATAATAATACCCACTAGTTACCAAGACAACGGTAATTTAATTAACACCGCACTATGATTAACGCATACGGCCACATCTAAAAATTAAACACGTCGGACTCGGTACGATTACGTTTCCGAATCCGCGCTTCGCGAAGTACGATCCAACAAAAATTCCTATGCGTCCGCACGAATACTAACTCGAAAATAATACTTAGCTTTAAATCTAAGTATCATTTTCAAACATAGAAAATTTCTAACGTCACAAACATATTATTACGAAATTTCCGAATGTCACAGATCTCCATTGAAATTCTTCCATGTCTTTAAAATTATTATCAAATCGCAAAAGTCTGGGCACCAATTAAACTCCGCAACAATTTATTTATTTTTCAAAATTGGAGCATAACAAAAGGAAAAAATATAGAGTAGAGCTTTTTCCACTCCTTAAATGACTTCATATAAAACCTTTTAAATAAAAAAAATTTGTTATATATAATTTTTTTAATGCTGGAGCATGTCTAATTCGTGGCTATCACTACAAAAAAACATGTAATTTGCGACGGAAATTTTTCGTCGCAAATTTTGCGACGAAATTTGCGACGGATGAAAAATCCGTCGGAAATTTGCGACGGAATTTTTATATGTCGCTTGCGACAGAAATAAAAAACCGTCGCTAATTCCGTCGCAAATTTGCGACGGAAAAAAGTTTGTTGCAAATTTTGCGACGGAAAAAAAAACCGTCGCAAAATCCGTCGCACATTCGCGACGGAAATAAGTTCGTCGCAAATTTGCAACGGAAAATAAATCCGTCGCAAAATTTTCGTCGCAAATTTCCGACGGAAAAAAAAAACCGTCGCTAAATCCTTCGCAAATTTGCGACGAAAACGCACGTCCGTCGCAAATTTGTAGTTTATTAGCCCGTGATATTCCAGCCCTATCTCTCTCTCGCTCTCTCTCGCTCTCTCTCGCTTTTCTCCCTCTTTCATATGTCCGAAATCAGCAAAATTCGCGCACGTTCATATTAATCTCGGTGAAGCTTTTGTACCGGTAAGTATCATTAGCTAGCTTCGTGACTATTCATCGTTGAATTGTAATTTCTTTTATTTTATATATGTTTATGTTTGTTTTTTTTTCGTATCTGCATCACCGGTTGAACGATCGGCGACACCTCGCCGGCCTTTGGATGAGGCAGAACGGCCATTTCCGTCGCAAATTTACGACGAATAAGTGAAAATTCCATCGCAAATTTGCGACGAATGAATTCCATTTCCATCGCACATTAAAAATTATTAAAAAATGATTCTTCAGTAATTATTCTTTTTGGGTATGTGTCTAATTGAAGGTCTCGCAATCCAAGTGGACGTTGCAGTTCTCATCAAATTGACCACTTTCTCCTACCAATATTTCAGTCAAATATTTGGGTAAGTCTTCTTTATATGGTAATTTTTTCTATTTTTGCAATTTCATATTAATTGTTGCATGAATAACAAAAATTATAATTTCCAAAATTTTATGGTTTTAATTAAGAACAATAGATATGATATTTTAAATATTTTACCAGAATTTTTTATTTTAATACAGACACAATGCAAAGAGAAAGGGCTTGGATGTATAATAAGAACTTACCTGGACGTCAAGGATTAACAGATGAGTTTCGTACTGGGTTGGAACTATTTTTAGACTTTGCTAGTAGTAAATATGAGTTCATGGATGGAAATAAATTAAGGTGTCCGTGTAAAAAGTGCGGTAATGGTAAATTTCTTATGTGTGATGAAGTTAGAGAACACCTTACTAGATTTGGGTTTAGTCCGAACTATTATAATTGGACTTCCCATGATGAACCATTTATATCTGATGAAGGATATGGAAGAAGTGACCAATTTTCAGTTAGGGAAGAATGTGGCTATTATGAGCAATTGAACCCATACGAGAGGATGGTGATTGATGCAGCTAGTTATAATTTTGTCACAGAATCAAATCATGCAAGTACTAGTTTTACTCCTAAACGTGAACAAGTGGGTACTAGTCATGCTTCACAATTGGAAGATATAGGAGTAACGGGTTTTGATGAGAATGTCTATAATGAAACTTTTCAATCTAATCAGTTCCGGGATGTGTTGAAAGCAGCAGATGAACCTTTATGGGCGGGTTGTGAGGACCACACTAAGTTATCGGTGACAGCCCGACTATTAAATATCAAGGCGAGCATAATGTGTTCATGGATTGCTTCAACTCTTTTGTTGAAGTAATGCGGGAATCATTGCCTCGTGATAACATCATGCCAAGTGATTTTTATGATATGAAAAAGCTAGTGGATAACTTAGGTCTTCCGGTTGTAAGGATTGATGTATGTAGTAGGGATTGTATGATATATTGGAGAGATGATGAAAATGCAGAATCTTGCAAATTCTGTAGCCAACCTAGGTACAAGATTAACAGGAGGCCGGATCGTAATCAGAAGCGTAGACCATGCAAGCAAATGTTTTATCTGCCCTTAATCCCCATATTGCAAAGGCTTTATGCGTCTAAAGCCACTGCTGAACACATGACTTGGCATGCAAATCGTGAAACAGAAGAGGGTCTAATGTGTCATCCTTCAGATGCGGAGGCATGGCAACATTTTGATAGAACATACCCTGAGTTTGCGATGGAGCCTCAGAACATCAGGTTAGGTCTCTGTGCCGATGGATTTGCTCCATTTGGGAAAACAGGAAAAAGTTATTCATGTTGGCCAGTTATCTTAATGCCGTACAATCTTCCACCTGGTATGTGCTTGAAGACACCTTATATGTTTTTGACATTGATCGTGACAGGGCCGCAAAATCCGAAAAAGTTGATAGATATTTATATGCAACCATTGATTGAGGAGTTACAACGGCTATGGGTTGAAGGTGTCCCTGCATATGACGTTTCTACCGATCAAACATTTGTAATGAAGGCTGCCCTTCTTTGGACGATAAATGACTTTCCAGCTTACGGAATGTTATCTGGATGGAGTACAGCTGGGATCTTAGGATGTCCGATATGTTTGGAGAGGTTAAAGTCATTTAGATTAAAACATGGAAAGAAGCCCACTATTTTGACATCACTGAGACAATTTTTACCGCCAAGTCATCCTTTCAGAAGGAATAAGAAAGAGTTCACCAAGAATAGGACTGAAAGAACGCGTCCACCAATGAGGTTGACCGGCGATTAAATTTGGGAGCGTGTGCAGGACTTTCTAACTGTTATTGAGAACCCGCACGGCACGACTTTTGCGTACGGAAGTACACATAAGTGGACAAAACACAGTATATTTTGGGATCTACCATATTGGAAGGCTCATCTTATTCATCATAATCTTGACGTCATGCACATAGAAAAGAATATTTTCGACAATGTCATAAATACTGTGATGGATGTCGCCGGAAAAACAAAAGACAACTTGAACGCAAGAAAAGATATGAGAGATATTTACGATCGGCCAATACTAGCTGTGGATGCAAGCGAAAGGGGACCAAAACCGAAAGCGGTTTATACATTGGATAAGGAGCGGAGGCGAGTTGTTTGTCAATGGTTGAAATCATGCGGTTTCCGATGGATATGCTTCGAACCTCGGGAGATGTGTTGATTTGAATGAATGCAAGTTCACAGGTTTGAAGAGTCATGATTGTCACATCCTGATGGAAAGACTAATTCCAATAGCTTTGAAGGAAGTTCTACCGAATTTTGTATGGGGCGCCATTACAGAGTTAAGCAATTTCCTCCATAATATTTGCTCGACAGTGTTAAAAGCATCGCACATGAAAAAACTAGAGAGAGATATTCCAATTATTCTTTGCAACTTAGAAAGGATATTTCCTCCAGCGTTTTTTGATTCAATGGAGCATCTCTTAGTTCACCTACCTTATGAAGCCAAAGTTGCAGGTCCCGTCCAATTTCGATTGATGTATCCATTTGAGAGGTAATGTTTTTTTTAAAATACAGTTCAAATTAGTTTATCATATAATATGTTCCGATAAGCTTCTTTCTATTTCAACTAGATTCTTATATCATTTGAAGAAAAAAGCAAAGAATAAGGCACGTGTTGAAGCTTCAATTTGTAATGCATATATTATGGAAGAAGTGACAACATTTGCATCATACTATTTTGAGCCGCACGTTCAGTGCAAGAGGCGGAGAGCAGGCATAAATGATGAGGGTCCCATTGATCCCAATTGCACAGTGTTCTCTATTTTCAATTATCTGGGTCGACCAAGCGGCGCATGTCAGTTTCGTTACTTATCAGGCGAAGAATTTCATGCAGCCCGTACTTATATTTTACTGAACTGCCCAGAAGTCGAGCCATACTTCAAGTAAGTGTAAATTTGCAAATATATGTTTTGTGTGTCAAATATTTGCTAATATTTATATGGTTTTTAATATTAGGATTTTCCAAACTGAAATGTTTGGACTACAACCAAATGAGTTTGACCGTTTGTGCGATGAACAATTTGCAGCATGGTTCAAGACATATGTAAGTTGCTTATGGACCAAAACCAAGTTATTAAAATTATATACATCATTTAGTATAATATATATTATTGACTTTGCATGTGTAACCTTAGGTTCATAGTAATTATGATGAAATTGGAGGGCAAGGATTGCTATATCATCTGTCATGGGGTCCACAGTTAAGAGTTCGAAGTTGGCCAGCATATTTCATAAATGGATATAATTTTCATACTCAAGAATATGGAATGGGAAAATCCACAATGAATAGTGGTGTGTCTGTTCGGTCATCCAATGGTAGCAGTTCAGAAGATGATTTTTATGGCTTGTTGGATGAAATCATAGAGATAGAGTACCCTGGACCATTAATGATGCGGGTTGTGTTATTTAAGTGCACGTGGTTCGACCCGGTCAAAGGAATGAAGGTTCATACGAAGTTCAATTTGGTTGAAATAAATCACAAGAAAAGGTATATGAAGTATGAACCATTTGTCTTGGCACAACAAGCAATTCAAGTATGTTATGCATCATATCCTAGTTTGAAACGTGAAAAAGCTGATTGGTGGGCTGTATGTAAAATCAAAGCACGGAGGAAAATCGAGGAACACTGGAAGGATAGAGCCTACCAACAAGAGGAAGTGTGTAACACGGTTGAAATTGAGGAATATAACATACCAACTTTGCGAGATCCGTGTGGAGCAATGATAGATGTGGATCCAACTGAAATTTGCGAATTAAATGTACAAGAATATTCAGAATCTGATTTTAAGACAAATGACGAAGACGAAGACGAAGACGAAGATGAAGATTAAAATTTTTGTCACAAAACACTATAGATGTGTAATTATTAACGCTACAAGTGCTATTTTGGTTGTTATCATTATTGTTCTTGTTATTATTGTTGTTGTGCTTTTTTATTATTGTTATTGTCGATTATTCTTTTTATTTTAATTGATCATCCGAAATTTTGTCCCTAAATGCCGACAAGTCAAATATTATTAACGTGCCCTAACATTTCCGATATTCTAATTTCCATTGCAAAATTTGAGATGCCAAAATTTTGGACTGACAAAAAGACGTGGCAAATTTAGGACCAAAATAAATGAGATGCTAAATGTTTGACCGAAAAAAAGACGTCACAAATTTACAACGATACGTAGTATGTCCATATTTGCGACGGACCAGTATAGTCCGTCGCAAATTTTTGCAAATTTTGGGAGGGAAATTTTACCGTTCGAAATTTGCGACAGATAATTTAATCCGTCGCAAATTTGCCACGGATTTTTTTTTACGTCGTAAATTTTTTGTCGGTCGAAAATTTGCGACGGACATAATTTAATCCGTCACAAATTTGCGACGGAAAGTGGAGTTCCGTCGCAAATTTGCGACGGATCAGTATAGTCCGTCGTCGCAAATTTGCGACAGATTAAATTATGTCCGTCGTAAAATTTGCGACGGAACTCAACCTGTCCGTCGCAAATTTGCGACGGACTATTGTGGTCCGTCGCAAATTTTGCGAGGGAATTTTTACAGTTTGAAATTTGCGAACGGATTTTTTTTTACGTTGCTTGCGACGGATTTTTTTTTCCGTCGGAAATTTTTTGTCGGTGGAAAATTTGCGACGGACATCAAAGTTCGTCGCAAATTTGCGACGGAAGGAGGAGTTCCGTCGCAAATTTGCGACGGACACTTTAAGTTCCGTCGCAACCCAGCCTCGCAGCTCCCGCCGTCGCCGGTCGCGGGCCGCGGCCCCGCGGCCCCCACTTCGTCGCCCCGCCCCGCCCGTCGCGCCCTCGACCCCCGCCCCGCCTCGCCGCGTCCGAGCAACGGCCCAAAGCCTCGCCGTCGGCCCGACCAGGCAGGCCAACGCCGTCGCCGACCCGAAGAGCCGACGCCGTCGCCGCCCGACCTCGCCGCCCTCGCCCGCCCGCCGGGAGCCGCCCACGCTGTCCGCCGCCTTGCCGCCGCCGCCGTCGCCGTCGCTTACGTCGCCGTCGCCGTCAGCCAGCCCACCATCGGCCGGCCGAGGCTCTCGCCGGGCTTGACCCGCCCGTTGCCGCCCTCGCCGGAAGAGTACGACCAATGTCGCCGCCGGCCATCCGCCGCCAGACGCCGTCGTCCACCGTCGCCGCCGCCCGGCCGCCGGCGCCGCCTCACCTTGCCCGCCGGCCAGCCGGCCACCCGCCTCCTGATCACCGGCCGACGCCGTGCATCGCGCGAGCCGCCGCCCGACGCCATCGCCGCCACCCAGACGCCGTCGCTGCCGCCCGACGCCGTCGTTTGCCCGGTCGTGGCCGAGCACCTGGCCGACTAGTCACCATTTGGGCCCACACCCGCGCCGAGACTGCCACTGTTCGATCGGCCGGTTTTTGTTGTCCTTAAACCAAGTAAGCAACTCCCTAAACCCTAGTTAGTATAATTAGGTAATTAGTCGGACTTGTTTAGGGATTATTTATGATCACTTTTCGTTGGTTAAGTTACGGGTCGATTTCAGGATTGCATGTGGCGTTGATCGATGGTCGACTGGTTAATTTGTCTATTATGTGGATGATTAAGCGTTAAATGACGATAGGGTGATTGATTAAGCGTTTTCACAGAAAATGCTTGAAAATTGAACAATTTTATAAAAAATCATGTAAAATTATGGAAAATTAAAAAAACGGTATATGTTGACAACAAATGTGAAATTTGACCGTAAAAGTTTTTTAAAATTTTTAAAAAACTAAAATTTCATAATATCACAAAATGGCAAAAATTAATAGTGACCACCCATTTTGAGTGAAATTTAGAGTTTCTAACGTTCTAGGACAAAAAATATTAAAAATTTTCATAACCTTATAAAATGGCTTAAAATAAATGTGATCACCCATTGTGAGGGAAATTTTTATTTTTTTTGGGTGAAAAAAAAATTAAAAAAATATAAAATTTCAAAACTGCATAGAATTACCTAGAAAACATGTGGCCATCAACTTGCAGTGAAATTTAAATTTTTTTAGGTGGCCAAAAAAAAATTAGAATTTAAAAATTTTCAAAACTTCACGGAATGGCTTATAATACATGTGGCCACCCACTTTTAGTTATATTTAATTTTTTTAACGTGCCCTAAAAATTATTAAAATAAAGAAGGACAAAAATTTTAGAAACTTACCACCGCCCGCAGCGGCTGCGTTGGCTTGCACTCTTGTCCCCCCACGAAGGGATCGGAGTTCGAACCCCAGCATAGTCGTTAGGGATTCTTAAGTGTGGCGCCGTGGTGGTGGGCCCTACGCTAGCGTCACCCCAGGTTTATCCCTCCGGCTGTCGGCCGTGCGGGGGGTTCCTGGGTTATCAAAAAAAAAAATTTGGAAACTTTACCTAATAGCTTATACTACCTGTGGCCACCCAATTTTAGTATGGAAAATTTTTTTTATTTCACGGGAAAAATTTTATATTAAAAAATAATAATTTAAAAATTCTACAAATTTTTAAATTTCAAAACTTTACAGAATGTCTTAGAATATCGGTGGCCACCAACTTTTAGTGAAATTTAATTTTTTTAGGTCCCAAAAAAAATTTAACAATAATAACAATTTTTCTCTTACAAAACTTTACAGAATGACTTAGAATACCTGTGGCCACCCACTTTCAGTGAAATTTAAATTTTTGTACGTGGTAAAAAAAAATTTAATCAAAATAAATGCGATTCATATAGTGATGTTTGATACCTGTGGCCACCCATATCGTGCTCATATATTGATGTTTCATATCAAAATGAATGGGATTCATAGTATATTTGTTCGTAGGAAATTGCACGTTATAAGCACTCGACATTGGCTCATTTCAAGGAAATATTTTCTCAGTCTTTCCATCAAAATGGTAAGCTTCGTCATGTACATCATTATGTGTCCGTAATACGTGTCAATAGTTCTTTACATATTCGCATAACCTTCCTACTTGTCAGTATAAACGTGGAGATCATTCGTATAGAAGACAAGCATCTTCCTCGTCCTCGTCCCCTGCCCTTTCCTCTTCCCCTGTCCCGTCATCTAACCCTCAACCACAATATGGTCCATCACAATATGGACACGTTGGCCCTTCCTCCAACACTCAACAACATGTTACGGGACTTGGCCACATGCGAACTGAATCTCCTCCAGTTCAATCTCCTTTAGCTCCCTCTCCTTCCGTTCCACCCCATTATTCGGTGGAACAATCGAATATTGACGGAAACACAGGTCAAGAAGATAGCCGATTCTTCATATGCCCATTTGGATATTCGTAAGTACTTCATTTTTATTTTAGTATATGTAATATTTAGGGCTTTAGATATTGATGTCAACTGAATTGTCGATGTTGCACAATATCCATATGATTGCAGATTCACGAATGCTCCGTTTGTTGTGAGGGAATTGAACAAAATAGTAAGAAACTTTTGGATGGGAGAGTATATTACTTACAGAAGTGTTCCACAAGAAGTGAAAGAAATGTGGTGGAATGAGTTCAAGGTAAGTTTTACATATTTTATTTTCTCACCAATTAAGTTTGGTGTAGTATATTGATGGTCAAGAATGATGTAAAGGGACCATAACAACTCTGTAGTTTTCGATACCTAAAGGACCAGATATTTTCCCCGACATGAACTTTACAAAATCTGTCTATATTTGTCTGGTGCATGGTTATGGATACGTGATCATCATAATAACTTTCAATTTGTGTTTTTATTCATTGCAGCAGAAGTTCAAGTGGGAGGAAGCGGAAGACAATGAAGTGAGAAGAATTTTCGATAAGAAAAACAGTGATTTTATGCGAAATGTCATGAATAGAGCGAAGATCAAGCAAGTGAAACCGTCTTTCTTTACAGCTGACAATTGGGCGGCAATTAACAGATTTTGGGCATCTGAACAGAGTCGGCAACTCTGTGAGCAGAATAAGAAGAATCGATCTTCTAGCTCTAGTGATGGGTCAGCCACATATGCTGGGGGTTCTATCAACATTGCGGAGCATCGCAAATGACTGGTAAGTCTGTTAAATGAGTTATAAGTTAATTTAATTCAATTACTCATGTTTACATTTTGTAGGCACAAGAATTGGGGACGGAACCCACATTTGCAGCTACATTTGAACGCACATTTCAAAAGAAAGATAAGGCATGGACTGGCAATCGAGCAAAAGCTGTTAAGGTATGTAAGGTTATACTTTGGCTTATATGTAAACTATAATGAAAACCGTGAATGCTTTCAATATTTATGGTAGATATATGTATATATATAGTGATTTTATTTTCATCTACATTGTTAATGTAGGAAAAATATGATGAACTTTTAATGAGCAGTGCTAGTGGTAGTGATGATTGTCCTGAGTCTGGGCCACCAGTTGATAATATGGCATTATGGATGGAGGCAACGGGTGGGGTGAAAAAAGGGAAAATATTTGGGATGGGATCGTTGTCAAGGATGTACATGCCCAATAATCCTAGAAGTTCATCATCCACTGCGACTGGTCGAAGGAGGCCACGACAAGACGAGCAATTGACCCAAGAAGTGCATCGTCTGAATAATTTACTTGTTCAGAAGGACGAACAAATAAATAACTTGGAACAACAAATGAGACTCGTTATGCAACACCTTAACCTCAATCGTTATGACGATCCTCCTGTACCTCCAGCCAATCCAATAGGTGATGGGCACAATGATGACCAACACATTGATGCCGAGAATGCTGATGATGATGATGATGATGATGATTTTCTCCAGTCTTTCTAGTTAAAATTCTCAAAATCGGGGGTAAGCTTGCTTCATAATCTTGGTTTTTCATAATTTCACTCATATTCATAAGTAAGAACATTTATGTTCGTCCTGAAACGTATTTTTGTTAACCCTCTTGTTATTTTACACCTAGTTCCACATCCATGCATAAACGCTTCTTTTATATTCTGGACTGATTTATGTATCGACATTTCCTCAGGTCTCGACAAAAGTGACTACTTTTGGTGTCCTGCCATCGTACCAAAGCTGCGTCTTCTTGTGTATGGTTTTTCTGCGTCTTCTATGGTTGTCCCGTCTCTTAGTTCATGTTTTGAATGTATTGTAAGATTGAATATCAAATAGCATCATGTCAGACTCTGTAACTTTCCTTCAGTTATTTGTTTCAATTATATGTCATTGTGGCTTGTTTGTCAGAATTTATGGTTTGTTCGTTTTTCTGTTTCAATTATATGTCATTGTCTCCTTTGTTTGATATGGACAAGAATTTATGGCCGAAATGATGTAAACATTGCGACGAATATTTTAAGCCGAATTTTGCGATCATTACAGTTCGTTGCTAATTTGCGACGAATACATTTTTCAACGAATTTTTGCGATGAACTTTGCGACGAATTTTGCGACGAAATTTGCGATGTAATTTGCGACAAATTTTGCGACGAATTTTGCGACGGTTCGTCGCAAATTTGCGACGAAATATTTGCGACGGATTGTATTCGTCGCTAATTTTGCGACGAAATTTGCGACGAATTTTGCGACGATTTTGCGACGAATTTTGCGACGAATTTTGAGACAATTTTGCTACGAAATTTGCGATGAAATTTGCGACGAATTTTGCAACGAATTTTGCGACGAAATTTGCGAAAAATTTTGCGACGAATTTTGCGACGATTTTGCGACGAAATTTTGCGACGAATTTCCGACGAATTTTGCGACGAATTTTGCTACGGATAGAGTTCGTCGCAAATTTGCGACGAAATATTTGCAACGAATTTTGCGACGGATTGTATTCGTGGCTAATTTGCGACTAATTTTGCGACGAACTTTTAAATTTTCCGTCGCAAAATTTTGCGACGACCTAGTAGCGACGGAATTTTTTCCGTCGCAAAATTCGTCGCAAATTCGATTTGCGACGGATTTTTCCAAATTTTCCGTTGCAAATTTTGTCGCTAATCCGGTGTTTTTTTGTAGTGTATCTTGTCTTTTTATTTTATTTTTTTTTCCTTTTCACTCTATAAGCGAAATGGTAAAAACAAATGGAAAAAAGAATAATGCATATTTGATGCTAATTTGCTCTAGTAACTTAAAAATAAATAAGGCTTAAGTTACAACCACTTCAATCACAATAATTATCATTTTGTATAGACTAGCCTCTAAGATTATTCATAAGAAAATTATGGGGGCAAAAGGCTGGTTTTGGTGATGAACAAGCATCATCTATATTAGATTTTGCGAGAATAATTGCATCCAATTTTTTATTATACGAGAATTCTCTGTCTTCGATTATACATTTACATGTACATACATATATTATATATGTGTGCGCGTGCGCGCGTGTGGAGGAGGGTACATTAGTCAATAGTTATTTAATGTTCAATTAGGTTGTGTGTGTAGCCATTTGAGATGTGAAAATATATCCACCCTAAAATATACTAACACAATCTTTTTTTTTTAGGTTAATAAATATACACTCGTGGATGTTAAGCGTAAACATAGTTTTTTTTTTCGAAGGGTAAACATAGTTTATCTTTTGACTGCTTTCATTAATAAATAATAGCCGCTAGTTTGACCAAAAATAATAATAATAATGGCCGCTAGTTGCCAAATAGTAGTAAAAAAGGCTCACATATCGTGCATATATTTTCATGATTGTGAATATATCTTAGTACCTTATATGAATTGATATTCGTAATATATCATATTACCTTAAATAGTCATCTTAAAAGCCTATAGATAATTCATCTAAATCCTGTATTCTGCAAATTCATAGCAGACTCTTTTTTTGTCGTAAACTTTTTGCCTCGTGAAGTAGATGCCGACAAATTTCTCTGGTAATTTTTTTCTTCTTGCATTTAATTTCTACATTAATTTTACTATGATTTATTCCGAATTTAATTCTTTTTTTTTAATAACTGCCCCTATTCTAACACGTTATTTCTCCATAATAAACACCTACGAAGAGACTAGATTGGTGCTGTGGTAAAGCAAAGTGAGATTAACATAGGATCCACCAATCATTCAATCACACACCCGCATGATCAATCCCCTATTCTAACACTTGCTTCTTGACATCGCAGGGATGGGCACATTGCGCTGCAGCCGGGACCGCCAGACGCGGCGGTGGCCAACCGTTGCCGCCCTTGTGCTCTTCTTCTTCCTCCTCACGTCGGTGTCACCCAGGCCTCTAGCCCAAGAGAGCGTCTCAATAATGCGCGTGGTACTTTCCAGTGGCGCCGTCCCGATCAGCGGGAGAGCAAGTGGGTGGTTGTCGTTGAGGGCTGAGTTGAGCGGTCGGGTTCAGCGCCGCTGTCGTGCATATCCAGGTGTGGGAATTGCTCGCCTTGCAAACCGGTTCTCATGCCGGTCCAACCCAGTCCGAACAGAGGGGAGTATTATCCGGAGGCTTGGCGATGCAAGTGTGGGGACAAGCTGTTCGTGCCCTGAAACAGAGATACCAAAAAAAAGGGAAAAAAAATCGAATTTTTTATATTATTTTATTTTATTTTTTGTGTCTAGTGTAGGGTAAACTATTTGCAGTTTGTAATTAAATGTATAATTTTTTTGATATTTTGTGAGAGGTTGATTTTTGGTCGGGACAGGGAACGTATTGGAAATGCAAAGATTTCCTTTGACAACACTTGTTTTTGTGCTTTCTTTCTTTTCACTTGCGTTGGTTCCTAGGATTTTTCTATTTTTCTTGTTTATTTATTGCCGGTTTTCTCCGACTTGCTTTAATGTCAGAAATTACATAGGGATAGTATGAGACAAATTGATTCTCACCTTGTGCTTCGTTATGTATTAAATCCACCATGAAAAGTCTGGAGCTGCATTCACAATCACAAGTGACTCAAAAATTTGAGTGTGGTATTGGCATGGAGTACAAATTGACTCGGTTCTCATTTTCAAAAATCGAAAGCTATCTCTAACTTCTTGATTCATCATGCGATTACTTTAGGTTTACATATAACTACATTGATTTAAGTAATTGATCTTAATAAAAGGTGCTTCAGATGCACGTGGTTCAAAGTTAATGCCTAATAAAAAAAGATTTTGGTTATAGTTTTCAGTCCGGACGGACGCATTTTATTTGGCAGTTTTTTGGATGTTAAATATCATGTGCATTGTTTGAACATGACCATCCTAGAATCGATTACCCTTAATAAAGAGGGCATATATTTTCTTAACTAGTATAAAAGAGAGTTATGCCACATTTACTAAAATTTTATTTAAAAAAAAGTTTTACTAAAAAACGGGTAAATGTTGTGAGATTTCCGTATCATGAATTATGTTTAGAGAATGAAGAAATATATAAATAGGAAAAGAGGGAAACAATATATAAATAAGGCAGGATCAAATAAAAGAATTTGTTTTTTCAACTTTCCGCAAGTATCAAGCAAATTTATTTTATTAAAAGCAGAGTAAAGTCGGGTTAAACATGAATTAACTTGGTAACATATGAATAAATCTTATGGTCACTAATGAAATTAGCGGATATTGTCTTGAGCACAAAACCAAAAGATTTCCTTAGCACGGAGGGATCTCCATTGAAATTCTTCCATGTCTTTAAAATTTTCGTCATCTTGTAAAAGTCCGGGCACTAATTAAACTCAAGCAACATTTTATTTATTTGCCAAAATTGGTGCAAAACAAAAGGAAAAATATAGAGTGGAGCTATTTCCACCCCTTAAATGGCTTCATATACAATCTTTAAAATAAAAAATTATATATGATATTTTTTTCTGAACGTTGAGTACGTCTAATTATAATGCATATTTGAGGCTAATTTGCTATGTGTAATTATAATGCATATTTGAGACTAATTTGCTCTAGTAACTTAAAAATAAAAAAGGCTTCAGTTACCACCACTTCAATCACAATATTTAGCACCCATCATCTTGTATAGACTAGCCTCTAAGATTATTCATAAGAAAATTATGGGGCCATGGGACTGGTCTCGGTGATGAACAAGCATCATCTCTTTTAGTTTTTCCAAAAATAATTGCATCCAATTTTTTATTATATGAGAATTATATGTCTTCGATTATACATACATATATACATGGAGGGTACATTAGTCAATAGTTATTTAATGTTCAATTAGGTTGCGTGTGTAGCCATTTGAGATGTGAAAATTTATCCACCCTAAAATATATTACCATAATCTTTTTTTTTTTGAGGTTGTAAAAATACCCTTGTAGATCTTAAGTGTAAACACAGTTTTTTTTTTTGGTCAAAGGGGAAACATAGTTTATCTTTTGATTGCTTGTGCTACATTCTCTAATGAATAATAGCCGCTAGTTGCCAAAGAGTAGCAAAAAAGGCTCACACATTGTGCGTATATTTCCATACACCGTGAACATATCTTAGTATCTTATATGAATTGATATCGTAATGTATTTTTATTACTGTATATAGACATCTTAAAAGTCTATAAATACCTCATCTAAACTCTGTATTCTCCAAATTCATAATGGATTTTGGCAGCTGGCTACGTTCAATTCCGCATTATTTTCACTTTAATTTATTCCAAATTTAATCTTTTTTTCTTGTCAATTCCTCCCACCATAATAATAACTCCCCTATGCTTAACACCTTAATTTCACCCTCCCCGCAATAATCACCTTGGATCCACCGATCATTCAATCACACACCACATTGATCAATCCCAATCAACCAGATGTAGAAGTACGCCCCACCCTACCCCTCCTCTGCCTAAGCCAAACAATAAAACAAATCACATCACACCCCTCTCTCTCTCTCTCTCTCTTTCTCTCTCTCTCTCTCTCTCTACTAATCTTTTGGTCTCTGTCTTTGACTTTGACTCCCGCACGCTCACACTCCAAAAACATCAATAAATAAATAAATAAATAATAAAAAACCCTTCATTCAATCATATCAACTGAAAATCAAACCATTTCTCTCTCTCTCTCTCGCAGAGAGACACACGGTAGCTCAATCTCCTCTTCTTGCTCCTTGACATCGCAGTGATGTGCACATTGCGCCGCAGCCGGGACCGCCGGACGCGGCGGCGGCCGGCCGTCGCTGCCCTCGCCCTCGCCCTCGGCCTCTTCTTCCTCCTCCTCCTCGCGCCGGCGTCGGCCAGGCGTCTCTCCCGAGAGGGCGTCTCGATAACGCGCGGGGGACTCTCCGGCGGGAGAGCAGCAAGTGGGTCGTCGTCGTCGTCGTCGGGGGCTGCTCGGAGGCGGCTCGTGGGGCCGGGCTCGGCTCCGCCGTCGTGCAGATCCAGGTGCGGGAGCTGCTCGCCATGCAAGCCGGTCCACGTGCCGGTCCGGCCCGGCCTGAGCGCGCCGCTGGAGTATTATCCGGAGGCTTGGCGATGCAGCTGCGGGAACAAGCTGTTCATGCCCTGATGCAGAGAGATACCCAGCACCAAAAAAAAAAAAAAGGAAAAAAAAGTGGAGTTTTTCATTTATTTCTCATTTTATTTTTATTTTTTTGTGCTAGTGCAGTGTAAACGATTTGCAGTTTGTAATTAAATTTAAATATTTTTTTAATATTTTGCGAGAGGTTTGATTTTTGGTCGGGACAGGGAAACATATTGGGAATGCAAAGACTGCCGTTGACAACACTTGTTTTTGTGCTTTCTTCCTTTTTTTTTCACTTGCATTGATTCCTAGGATTTTTCTATTTTTCTTGTTTATTTATTGCCGGTTTTCTTGACTTGCAATAATGTCGGAAATTACACGGGGATGGTATGAGACAAATTGACTTTCTCGCCTTCTGCTTCGGTTATGTATTAAATCCGCCATGAAAGTCTGGAGCTGCATTCACAAGTGACTCAAAAAATTTGAGTTTGGTATTGGTACGGAGTATCTTTTAGGGATTTATGTTGCGTCTCAATTATCGAGATCTAATTCGTGAATGTAATTTTATCTAGTGTGGTATTTATAGATGAGAATATGCAAAAGAAAATTGTATACTTTCTGTGTATTTCATGATGGAATGGGACATGAGGACTAAGAACGTAAACTAAAGAACTTGATTCGTCATAATTATTCATCTCCACGGTTGGTGATATTTTGGATTAAAAATGATATCTTTTCATGGTTGAGAAATATCAACAATTCCCTAGTACTAAAACCAATAATTATATAAATATGTTTGTTCATATTTAAATCTTTAAATTACATAAGTTACCAAAGCTAGGCCATGCTAGTTGCGCATCTTCATTTGTTTTTTTACTCTCTCAAGTTGATGAAAACATTGTGATTTCCTAATTACAAATATTAGGAAAAGAGAGTTGGGGGCAAAATGTCAAATTGAAAGCGACCTGTCTTAGGACCAAGAACTGGATTAAAAATTTCTCAGTCTGTCTGGAATCTTTTCATGAAAAGAATGTTCTGGACCTTCTGGTGTAATTTAGACGAGATTTTTCTTTTCGTGTCATTGTATGTATAAATTTCTATTCAAAAAATAACATGAATGAAATAATTTTCTCAACATAAGGAAATTTAAGCAACTTGATTGGAATAATGTTGACACTTAAATTTTTTGGCCAAAGGTCATTTCCACATATTTTTTAGTTGGGACAGTATTCGATTATTTAGGCATTGAGAGTTTCCTAAAAATTAGGACTATATTTCTTGATATTCAATCCTTAAAAAAACTAAAAAAAAATAGAACAAATATTATCAAGTCATTACAAAGATTTATAGGTCACTTTAAAGTATTATGCAGTCAGACTTTTAGATCATTTTAAATCTTTGATTCGTGAAAGTAAGGTGGATTCCCGCGTCTTACACAACTCTAATCGGCCCTATAATAGGTTAATGGAGTCTCTAATCTCATTTAATAAATTATGAGAAGTTAAGTTGCAATCGAAAGAGTTTGAGAGAATCCATACGAAGTATAAGAGTTACCTAGTGACCAGGTAGATTACCTACGCCCTCCTAACAATCCCTTATACCACCTTGGATTTCATCTCGGGAGGATTGCGACAACCAAATAAGAAAATGGAACAACACCCAATCAATTCATCAATATCCTAATGCATAATTCATTAACCGAGTCAGAGACCATGCTTCCGGTCACATTCAAAACACGTTCCCACATTCCCTTTTTCTTATCAAAATTGTCAATGAACTCCTTTCTCTCTCTCTCTCTCTCTCTCTCTCTCTCTCTCTCTCTCTCTCTCTGAACCGTAGAATATGAAAATAGAAAAGGGACATGGTGGATGGCAATGAGAAAGGGAATAGGATTTGAGGGCCGTACAACATAAACGCAAAAACCACGGAAAACAGAGCATGTGCACCAAAACGTGGGGCTTCCATCTTTCCTATTCTCGTGTCCTGTGCTTGGGAGGAAGCCTTAAAAAGTTGCAAGAAAAGGACAACCATCTCTCTCTCTCTCCCTCTTTCTCTCTGACCCTGCTGATCAATCACCTGCAATTCTACTTTTTCTTCTGTTATTTTTCACAACAATAATGATAATCGCAATAATATGCTGCGACTGTTGAAAGATACGACAGCACTCAGTCGTCGTCTCTCCCTCCTACGGTATTTGACCTTTTCTGTATCGCTGCGTCTGACCTGAGAGTGCTGAAGAAGAAGGTCTCAGCATATTTCCTCTTTTTCCACCTTGTGTAGTACACCCTTTTGCTCGAGCAAATAATGATTTTGGGTATTGGTCAGTTCTAAAAGGACGTTATATCTTTTTTTGGCTGTGTCCCTTTGCAGGCGAATTATTGCCGCAAGAAAGGGGAGTGGAAATTCATGGGATGTCACACATTGTCTAAAATTGACACATAAATTTTCATATGAATTTTTCATAATTTCCTAAAAGTTGAATAATATTCTATATTTTGGCAGAAAATTAAAAACATTAATTTTTGACTTTTCATTTAATTGAAACGAAGAAACAGTGAGCATGGAGGTTCTCATTCACGATCTGGTTGATTCGATGGGGTCATGACACCCCTTTCATCGGAATGCAATTGGGTAATTACCAACTTAATGATTCCCCATGTTTGTGAAAACAAATGTATCACTCATCGGGAAATAAGTACATAAACAAATATTCTTCTTTGTTTATGTACCTATAAAGAGTGAGGATAATAATATCGTCGTTTAATTGAAACGAAGAAACAGTGAGTATGGAAGTTCTCATTCACGAACTGGTTGATTCGATGGGGTCATGACACCCCTTTCATCGGAGTGCAATTGGGTAATTACCAACTTAATGATTCCCCATGTTTGTGAAAACAAATGTATCACTCATCGGGAAATAAGTACATAAACAAATATTCTTCTTTGTTTATGTACCTATAAAGAGTGAGGATAATAATATCGTCGTTTATTTTACGTGTCCTTGACTAGGGGTAAGTAGTTTCAATATGGGTAAATTTCAGACCTAAAACTTAAATCCTACCTTGTTAAGATCGATTTTTAGTTTTTTGAACTTGGACAGTACCTTGTAGATCTTGGAATTGACCCTGGAACCGAATTTGTCGGTCGGGTCAGGTTCCAGGGTCTATCTGGAAAAGGTCCAGTTTCTTTATTTATTTATTTTATTTTTAGGTTCATTAATCTTTAAAATATTCACCGACAAATTTAAAAGCTATTGATGGATGACTGTGGCCAACATGACATCAATGCTTCAATACTCCATCCTTAATAAACATTTTTTATCTACTAAACAGATAAAAAAAAATGAGCCCCACCCATCAATTTCATGTCTCTTAAAAATAAACATCTTTTTGGAAATTTCTTCTATATTCAAGCAACTTCCCTCGTGCCATCGCAACTTTCTTATGTAGCCAAAGATTTTTATAACTTTGTCATCTAGCAGTCGTCAAATTCCTTAACATGATAAGCAAGGAACCAAAGGCGGCAACAAGATGCAATGCAAGAGTAAAAAGAGAGAATTAGGATTATCTTGATCCGGTTCCCCGATTTGGTCCGATTCTCTACTTTAGTCCGGATCCGCAATCTAAACCGAGAACCGGACAAGTGGTAATTGATTAAAAAAATTTGGAATTGGGATCGGCCCAGAACCGATTGGGTAGAGCCGATTCCAAGGTTTATTCGGGACTGGTGCTCACCCTTCTCCTTGACCAAAGTTTCTTTGTAGCACCAAAGTGTTTGTGTAATCATTCAATCCAATCCATTTGAACCAAGCCCGTGAAAAGTGTACTCGGTCACCATGGAGGTTGGATCTTTACTTGAGAAGGTCCCAAGCTCTTGCATTCCCAACAATTTTAAGATTACTGGAATACATTTATTGAAGGGGGTTCAGCTCTAATACCATTTGTGACTATCGGCTCATTTCATGAAAACTAAAAAAGAATATTCAAAGTGACCACACAATACGATTACCATTTGAGAACTACAAATAACATCGCGATATCTCATATATCCAACCGTGTCGCTTTCCTAAAGAACTTAAACATTAAGAGTAAAGTCCCATGCACCTTACCTCTTAAACAATGACAATCCCTCCTTTCTGGTTTTGTACTTCTTGGAACCTTTCTCCACATAGTCCGGTCGCCCTCCATTGCACCAGCCTCCAAAGTGAACGGTGGCGGCCCACACGAAATAATTGATGCACTAGTGGAAACGCCCTCCCGTTTCACCAAATCGAGATCCAAACACAAGCTCATTTTAGATAGAAAAGGCCCCTCTTCGAAATCCGTGACCGTTTTGCAGAAAAAGTCCATATCTATTCTTTTTTCTTCTTCTTCTTTTTCTCGAGATGACACACACACCCTCCAAAATTTGTATAATTTCTGAGAAATTCTGATATGTTCAAGTCCCACTATGCTGTCGATGTCCTTCAATGGGACCGCTCTTTGCATTCCCAACAATAATTTTTCCTTTTTTTTTTTTTTACTGTAGAAGCCTGACATTGCATTTTGAATTTTTTCCCCTCTTTTTAGTTTTGCAAAAAGTGATCGGGCTTCAAAATAATTGCGCACTGGACGGGTTTCGTGGTAAGGAATTATCAATTCATTTGGGATTGGATCGGTTTAGGGTTTACCGGCCTAACTCTAATTCAAATGGGTCATGCCTACAAAAGAAGTACCGGTGTCGTGAGAATTGAATGTCCCTCTTTTAAAATGGTAACAAATTTTTCAATTTTCTTGACAGGAGCAATGCTTATATATAGATCAGAATAATAATTTTTTCTTTCATTTCGATAGAGACTTGATATTTCATTGAAAAAAATTTCTCCTTTATTTTGTTGTGTTTTTTTTTTTTTTTTGTGAAAGTGAGGTCAATCTTGCGATTCCGTTTCCTCGATTTGTTTACTCAAAAAAGAAAAAAAAGAAAAAAGAATGAGCTTTCCACTAAACAGGGGAAATGGCCATTCCTTAGGAAAATGTTAAGAGGCTTATTGCACACAATTATTTCGTACCTCGTTACTTTATCCTCAAACATTACATATTTCGAAGACGTTTTAAACATTTCGATGCCATTTCTTATCATTCCACAAATTTTCTAACGCAATAAAAAGAATCACCATACTCTTTCCACTCCATTTCTTTATAATGAACAATAACGTAAGTTGTTAGGTCTCTTTAGAGATGTCAAAATGGATCATGAGCCCAATTTTTTACTCACATTTTTAAGACTGTGTTATATATTTATTATTCATCATTATAATGACCCGGAGAAAGTGGGTTTCAAATGTTATAAATAAATGAGATTGGGTCTTTAATGAGTTTTCGCAAAATCCATTTTCGACCCACTTTTATTTTTTGGTAAAAATGTAAATATCATTTATGAGATGACGTACATAAGCTTAGCGGCATTCCCAGCCATTTTTGACCCACTTAAGAAGAACTAAGTTAACGAAATACTTTAGACCTAGCTCGAGCACGCTCGAGCACTCGATTCTCTCTTAAAGCTAAGGTCGCGCTTGCACTAGATGTCGACCAAACCCATCATCCCCTCGAGAAGAAGAAGGTATGCCCCTTTCCTTCTCTCTCTCTCTCTCTCTCTGTGAAGGTCTTTCTCGCGAGAGGCTTTTCACTTTGTTTTCCACTTAGCTTGGATTGTTACAGGTCTGTCGTGACACTCTCGACATGGGTTGAAAAGAAAGATTTAGAGGTAATGTCAAGTCGGGGACCAACGATCCACAATCGGTGCGAGTTCTCCAAATCCTCACCTCGAGCAACGTCGGAAAATTCGTTGAGATTGATTAACCTATGAAAATTACATCTTGTGAAGGAGTCGCCATTAACTTATTGGGGTCGGCTAGAAATCAAGTGAGGCATGAGAGAATACTTCACTTTCTACGTAACTAGAAATCTAAAGTGGGGGACTTGATTACACTAGCTATTCAAATTAATGCCCTTTGTCCACATAGTTTTTTTACCAAATTATGAATGCTAAAGTTTTCATTTGCTGAGTGTCCATACATAATTTTTTGGTGTTTATTATGATCCTAAAGATGTAACCTAAACATTTAACAAAAACAAGCAAATCATGACACAAAAGCAATATAAAAGAATCGCAACCAATTTATCAAAATAGTAACAAAAGCAATTATAAAATAGAGTGCACCAAAATAATCTAATACGAGTTGGGCCTTGTTATTACGTTCCAGGACAGCAACTCCCTTGAGCTAAATTTCAATATAATCCAATTTTTTTTTCTCAAAAACTACTCTACCTAAACCTAAATTAAAACAAAGGTGCTTATTAAGATCCCTACGTTATATGTACACTAACTAAATGAAACTAAGCAAGATAAATCTAACATTGAGATTTAATAACCTAATCAAGACCCATTTTCTAATAATTCTTCAAATTTTCATTTTTTTGACATTTATATATATTATTTTTGTGTTCCTGGAAAATGGGGACTCGGGCCGGGTCCCTGTCCCCTGTTCGAACTTGGGCCACATCTCTGGTCTCAAGTTGGATCTTAAGCTTGGGACATCACCGGGCTCTTATATCCAGCCCACTTCAATGTAAAAAGAACTTTCAAAGCCCCAATTTCAGATACACTCCTGTTAAGCTTGGAGGACGACTGTACTGAGCCCATTCCTTTTAACCGCATCAAGCCTACCTTAAGCCCAATTTCTATTGCAGATGGATTAAGCCCTGAACCCACACAAATTCTATTTTCCAAGATAAAGCCCATCTTCTTATTCTCTATTTTTCCCCTTCACTTTCTTCTAGCACTCAAATTCGTTCACAGAACCGTTCCCAGAGCACGAAATTTTACTTTTCCCAAAATGAACCTAGAACGCCTAAAGGCTAACAATCTTGAAGACATCTACAACTTCAACGAACCAAAAATCCTTGGAACCTTATGCTGGAAATATCCCTGCCCTACCGTCACCTATCTCCATTCGTTCCGGAACGCTATTGCTGCCACCTTCAGTCATCGTTTTTGACCACCAATATCCGCCGGCCACAGGACAATCAAGGAACACAGATAATAAGAAATGCGACGAACAAGCCAGAGTAAATTGATATAGAGTAACACTCAGGCCATGGATTTGGCACCATCATCTGGACGACGACGACCAACACCATCGTTGATCACCGGCACACGCAAATAGAAAAGAAAACACGAGACTATTTAAAAATTTTCTTAGTGACTATGAAACATATTAAAATTCTCACCTGATGACTGACAGCATGAACGGTAACATAATAAATGCATCAATACTTGTCCGTTATTGACCAATGGCAAGGACTATTTCACAACGATTTCTCATATGCATTTTATCGAACATCTCAAGCGCATGGCAGGTATGGAACCCAGACGAAGTATCGAGGTAATTTTTAATCGAAACTACTACGAACCCATAAAACTCAGTAGCAATCATTGAGAAGCAAGTTAGATCTTAAATGAGAGTAAGATGCCATTGTTAGATGGATCGTCAACATTTATTTCAATCGGTGCAAGTTACCTAAAGATGTTTATTTATCAGTCCTATTAATTGGGGTCAGCTTCATTTATCATTGGACAAGAAAACGGGTTAGGCATCGCCAACTAACAAAGGGTCAGGCATTGCCAACTAACATAATCTACGAAAAATAATACTCTAGGCATCACACTTATGAACAAGAAAATCGCGCAAAGGACCACGATTCTCCTATCAAGTGGTTCTTGATCATCAACTACTACCTTAGCACCCTTCAATAGATCATTGCTGCCTATCTTGGATTGAATTTTCAGCACCTGCTGCGTAAAAGCCTATATTGATTGCATAAGCACTAATAACGCATGAAACAAAGACATTGAAATCATAAGGTCACCGGGAATGTACATATGCAAAAGAAGCTAACAAAACACTCATGAGTAATAAATTTTTAGCGATAATCAGCGTGCACTCTAAGTTGGTCATACGACAAAAAATCACCTTTTGACCTCTATTTTAGATCAAGACTTTTGGCTTGTGTTTGAAACCGAGGACCTTTTCTTGTGGCCATCCAAAACAGAGAATAAGAGGTAATTTTTCTTCAGTGATGAGTTAATGCATATCTCCATATATTCTCAATATCCTTGTGATTTCAATGTCTTTGTTTTCTGCTTCATTGGTGAATATGTGACCAATGTAGGCTTTCACGTGACAGTTATAGTACTAAAGATTCACAGATGTTTAAGAAAATAATTTACTGGAATAAGTTAACTATATTATAAAATATAGGAAGGTCCTCGATTCCTCATGTGGACGAACATACAATTAGCTTTTTCCATATTGAACAGACAAAGTTAGTCGTCTCTCTGATGACTTGTAATTGTCTAACGAAAAGTCTTGGTCTTTCTGACTTTATGGTTTATTTACATTATCAGATATATGATTGTGGAAACTACAAATATCTGAGGACAATCTTTAAATATTACGAAACAAGAAATGGTGGACAGACAACATCCTAGAAAGTCTTGGTCTTCGTTTCATCTCTTTGGTAGGTGAAAAGTCTTGGTCTTCCTAGACTTTATAGTTTTGTCTCTTCATTAGCTCATTATCACTTAGCTTCCCCATAACCCATGCTCGCCCTCCTTGCTCGATAGTGTTCTCCTCCTTCTCGTCCGAATCTAGTGCTTACTGGATTGCTATCGTTGATCTCATCCTATTCACCGATCTACTTCAGGAAGTTGACTCAGAAAAGGTAAGAGACATCTATCTACTTGCTTTATTTTTCCTTTGAACTGATGCAGCCATAACTTCGCTACCACACTTGGAAAGGGGGAAGTGAGAAGTTCGAATTCCCACCTTCTTACGGGACTGGGGGTGGAGACGTTTAGTTTCAAGTATGGGATTTGACTTCCACGCTCTACAAAGAAACATAGCAAAAGTCATAGAGTGGTTTGAGAGTTAAAATAAGACAGACAAAAAAGAATAAGAAGCCTCTTGTGGGCATTTATTACACAAGAGCAACTACCTATTTTTTTTTAAACCTTTCTATTAATGGAGACAAAAGCAATATTTTGAGCAAAAGAAGAGGAGGCGGTGGCAATAGCAGCAGCAACAATATTTTGGTTCTTAAATCAATTTCACGCCCATCTATAATCTCGATTGAAGGTGATGTCAAATACTTGATGTCAAGTTTAATAACAAAAAAATGTTATTTTAATTTTTGTTAGATAGTAATATTAGGACATTAAGATTAACTTTTAATCTCTCTATCATTGTTCTTTTTACTAAACACACTGTGATGTGAAATGATTTTACATGATTAGCAGTCCTGGGATCGAAATATTCATTTATGATGGAATCCGAATTTTATCTTGCTTGCCGAGTAATTATTTTGCATCGTCATTTTAGTCCATGAAATTGGGTGAGCAACAATAAATATCGTAAGAGAATGGCTTTATTCCTCTTCGGCAAGATTCACGGGAAAGTCATGTTTGCATAATTTTGTGGTGCCAAACAAAATAAATAACTTTTGTTGTGTCTTTTCCCATATTCACTCTTATAATGAAAAGTTCATATTATATAGTTATAGTGGATATAGTGGATTTACCATCAACCAAAAGGGGGAAGATGAATTAATAAGGTGTTTGAGATTTAGTATTCTTTTAAGGTGTGCCAATGTAATCAATCGAGTCAAGTTAATACGGTTGCAATTCAAACTTCACATGAAGTAGTTCCAGTCGAAGTCCCAAGGGTGTTGCGTGCGGACGACTTGTTTTCATCATGCAAAAATCAATAGTAGTTTAGTACGGAAAACCAATCCATGTATTTTCTTTCAAAACAGAAAAAAAAATATATGCAGTTGTTCACGATAAAAAATTAAATTTTGAATTATGAAAATCAAAATTGTGCTTCGTTAGAAAAAGAAGACGCATAGAATCGTATTTTGATAGAAAAAAAGGTATTTCTACATCAGAAATTTTTTTGACATTGTTCCTCTTTTATAATGCGCATTAATATCGTATCAAACAGACTTTGCATATTGTTCAACCCTAAAAAGCCCAAGTCGTCATTTTATATTGTACACTCCTAAAAGTGAGTAACTCTCTTTTATTTGTTGACTCCCCTTCTAAGTTCTAATTCATACTAAATAATCTTTAGTCGGTCATTTTTAATTTTAGTTTTTGCAGGCGTGCAAAAAATAATTTTATGATATAGAATGAATTGGTGGGGCTGTCAAGTCAAGAACACATCACTCCATTGAATTCTGCTCTATCCTTTTTCTTTCCTTTGAACCCGAGAGAGAGAGAGAGAGGGACCAATAATGCATGTCATCGTCGAATAAAGGGTTTAGTACATGTTTTACAAATAATTCATGAAAAAAAAAGGTGAACGAAGAGTAAATGTTTGTCATCGTGCATGCCCACTACGAGAAAGTAAAAGATATGATAGAGAGAAAGGAGAGGGGAAAAAAAAATACAAAATCACCACCTAAAAGAAGTGAAATGCTCAGACCCATAAAAAAAATCATATTGTTAAACAGATAAATGTGACTTTAACCTCCTTGTGAATTTTTCATTATGAATTTTTTCTTAATCATAGATCAATGAAAGACAAAAGGAAAAGAGGAACATTTACTTTCACCCAAGGTAAAAAGGAAAAACATTGCCAGAAGCAACCTCTTTGTTTGTTCTTCGTACCGATCAGAATCATCAGATTACCATTGCCTAAGATGGAGAGCACGTGATTTCTGGGTGAAGTGCACATATTTTCAAGCGATTCCGAATACAAAATGTTTAATGAATGCGTTCATCTACTGCACAAAAAAGATATAAGATAAACAAATGAAAAGGTTGGAAGGAGAGAACATGCTTTCTGAGTCGAGAGTACATGGTTTCCGAACGATTCCTGAATACAATGTATAATGAACAAGTCTTCCTAGATGGGTGTCCATTGATTAATTCAATGTTAACGGTTACTGTGACTTGGAGTAGTGCAGTGCATTTCTTCTTGTTCCAATGGACCTCGCCCTCAAAGTCAAGCCAATATCACTGGGTTGTGTTCGCTGGATAGGAAGAAAATGGCTAATCTTTATCTCTAGATGCGTGCCCTCTTGTCAAGGCCAATCTTTGATGGAGACCATATGCGTTATGGGCGGAGAGCATGTGCTTTCTGAAAGATTACGAATCCCATGATGTTTAATGAAAGAAGATGCCTTCCTGCTGCACAAATAGGTGTAGATAAACAGAAGAAAAGACTAGATGGAGAGTACATGCTTTCTGGGTGGAGAGTACATGCTTTCTGGGTGGAGAGCACATGCTCTCTAAAAGATTTCGCTCATTGATCGCATATTTTGCATTCGATCAATGTAGGCTTTAAGTGGTAGTTACAACGCTGAAAATTCGCAGCAAGATGGGCAACAATGATCTGCTAAAGGGTGCTGACATAGTAGTAAATGATTGGAAATCGCTTGATAGTAGAATTGTGTTCTTTTTGAACTCGATTTTCCCGTTCATTAGCGTGAAGTACGATTTTTCAATGGATTATATATTGTTAGTTGATGAGTTTTTACCGGTTCACTATTTCAAGAGCAAAATAAAGCAACTTGCATAATGGATTAGTTGGTGTGCTGACCCTTTTTTCTTGTTTAGCCCAAAGCGAGTGCTTTGTTTTCCTTATTGAACAGACAAAGGTAATCTTTAAACATTACGAGACAAGCACTTGCGGTTGAAAAGTAAATTATTTTGATTTCTCTAATCAATGATGTGCATCCTTGAAAGTCTGGGTCTTTGTTTAATGTTTTTGGTAGTTAAAAGTTTAAGTCTTCCCTGATTTCAATTTTCTCTTTCCATTAGCTCACTATTACTTTGCTTCGCCATACCCCTCGTTCTCTACGGTGATTGATTCCCCATTTTTTTTCTCTCCATTAGCTCATTATCACTTTGCTTCACCATTACCCATGTTTTTCTCTACATTTTACAGATTCACCCATGGCCATTGGGGAGATCCTTTTGAGTGCCTTCCTTCAGGTCCTGTTCGAGAAGTTGGCTTCTCTGGGATTGGACTATGTGCAAAGGGAAGGAGCACCGCCCTTCTCTGAAATTAGCATCGACCTGCTCAATAAGTGGAAGAAGAAGCTGGTTACAATAAATGCAGTGCTGGATGATGCAGATGACAAGCAACTGAGTGGTAAAGGTCCAGTGAAGCTATGGTTGGACGATGTTAGGGACTTGGCCTACGACATGGAAAACTTGCTTGATGAGTTCGCGATTGAAGCCACCCAAGCCAAGTGGGAGGCAGAATCCAACACAAGTAAAGGTCCGGTGAAATGGAAGTTCCCTTTCACTAGCCGAAATAAATCCTCCATATCGAACCCAAACCCATGCTTGCTCGTGTCTGAAATTGAGGTACAAAAGATCACTGATAGGTTGGAAGAGATCGTCACTAGGAAGGCTCATCTAGGTTTGATAGAGAATGCTGTTAACAAATCTAACTTTATTGACAAAAGGCTCCCTAGCAGTTCTCTGCCAGAGCCTCGATTTTTCGGCAGGGAGAAGGAAGAAGCAGAATTACTTGAACTATTGACTGGTGAAGCCGAAAATGCCAATACCACGTTGAGCGTAGTCCCCATAGTTGGGATGGGTGGCATTGGAAAGACGGCCTTAGCTCAACGATTGTATAATGATTCCAGAGTGAATAGCTGTTTCGAGAGGACAGCATGGGTTTGTGTTTCAGATGTTTTTAATGTTCTCGACATAATAAAGACTATTTTGCGGTCGATCATCGAGTTGTCCAACGAGAGTGAAGATCTTAATAGGCTTCAAGTTAAGTTGAAGGACAATCTACCGGGGAAAAAGTTTCTTGTGGTTTTAGACGATGTTTGGAATGAAAACTACTTAGAATGGACTGCGCTCTTAAAGCCATTTGAAGCGGGGGCCAAGGGAAGCAAGATAATCGTCACGACTCGCAATCGTACTGTTGTTTCCATAGCCGGAGCTTCGTCGTATACTTTGAAGGAGTTGTCCCTTGATAATTGTACAAGCTTATTAGCCTTTCATGCTCTTAGAGAAACAAATTTTGGGAGACATCCGGATCTTGAAAACTTAGGCAAGAAAATAGCTGAAAAATGTAAAGTTTCACCTTTGGCAGTGAAGGTATTGGGCGGTCTCCTACGTGATAAAGGGAATCCCAATCAATGGGAAGCTATCTTAAATAACAAAATGTGGGATCTTCCAACGGGAGAAAATGATGAGGTTCTTCGAGTTTTGAATTTGAGCTATGCCCATCTTCCTTCTTATTTGAAGAGATGTTTTGTTTATTGTGCGATATTTCCAAAGGATTACGAAATTGAAAGGGATGAGCTAGTATTGTTATGGATATCAGAGGGCTTTTTAGATGGACAAAGAGCAAATGAGAATATCTTGAAATGGGGACGGACTCACTTCAATGAGTTAGTATCTAGATCATTTATTCAGCAATCAAGTGTCAACACATCTAAGTTTTCAATGCATGATCTTTTGAATGATCTTGCAAAGTCAATTGCAGATGGGACATGCTTTAACTTTGAGTCTCAGCTGGTAGGTAATGAAGATGATGCATCTCTTGAGAAAGCTCGTTATGCATCATTCACCTCGTTCCGGTGTCTTCCATCAAAATGTATGAGAGCATGTCACCGAATGAAGGTACTAAGAAGTTTAATGTTCTTGAGTGATAGATCTAATTGGGATAACAAATTTCACGTTTCTAACAAAGTACTACTTGACTTGCTGACAAAATTGAAGTACTTGAGGAGCTTCTCATTATGTCATTGTTTCATCATAGAGGTACCGAATTGTGTTGGTGATTTAAAACATCTTCGATATCTCAATTTCTCGTACACTGATATCGAAAGGCTACCTGAGTCAATTGACGGCTTGTGCAAATTACAAGCTTTGATCTTAAGAGGTTGTCAAAAGCTTTCTATGTTGCCTCAAGGAATCACAAAATTGGTCAGCTTACAGTTTCTTGACATTAGAGATACAGGGAGTCTAAAAGGGATGCCATTGAGTATCGGTAATTTAAAGAATCTTATAATCTTGTCCAAGTTTGTGGTAGGACCAAGCAAAGGGTCACAGTTAAAGGAGCTAAAGAACTTGTCACATCTTCAAGGAGAATTGTTCATATCAGAATTGCAAAAGGTGGAAGGAGTTAGAGATGCGGTTGATGCTAATTTAATTGGAAAGCGAGGCCTTAGCAGCTTATTCTTGCATTGGGGTGAAAATTTTGGAAATTTGCGGAATGGAAAGTGCGAAGCACTGGTGCTTCGCTCTCTACGACCTCACACTAATCTTGAAAATCTCACCATCTCGTATTATGGCGGTGCAATATTCCCCTCATGGTTAGATGATCCATCCTATTCTAATATAGTGTCTTTGTGCTTGCGGGGCTGTCCTAATGTTACATCACTGCCCTCACTTGGACAACTACCTTCACTAAGAGAATTATCTGTTGAAAGTCTACATATAGTAAGCATGATTGGCTCTGAATTTTATGGCAGTAAAAGGCCATTTTCATCCTTAAGAACTTTGAAGTTTGAAGAGATGTTGGCATGGAAGGATTGGTATGTTGGAAGCCTAGAAGAAGAAGTCCCATTCTCTTGTCTTCAGTATCTTGTGGTTCGGAGTTGTCCTTCATTGGTTGGGACATTGCCTTGTCAACTTGATCATCTCATAAGGCTTGAAATCTATTCATGCCCACATTTGAATAACTCGACCAGTGTGATTTCTCTTCCATCTCTCCGTGAGTTATATATTGAGGATTGTAAAAAGGAGATCTTAGAGAGCTTGGTCAACCTAACTTCTTTAATCATTCTCAAAATCGACAATCTGACAGAGCTTGTTTGCTTTGATAATGGGTTTATGAGCTGCCTGATCAAGCTAAAGGAGCTCCATATAGGAAGGTGTGACAAGTTAACATACTTGTGGCCAGATGGAAATGAAATGCGAAATCTTACTTGCCTCGAGGATTTAGCCATCAAAAGCTGTCCTCGATTCACATCTTTTGTGGCAGGAGAAGGAGAGATAGAGTTGCCGTGCAACCTTGAAAGGATAAAATTGACAGACTGTATGAGTTTAGAAAATTTTCCAAGCAAGGTACACACATTCAGACATTTGAGCATTGGGGAGTGTCCAAAACTCAAGGGACAAACTATTCCTCTAGATGACCATAGTAGTAATAGCTCGATATTTCAGCTTGAATATCTACGGATAGTTAATTGTGATTCTCTGACATCCTTTCCGTTTGTCAAGGATAAACTTACTGTTCTGAAGACACTAACTATTTACAAGTGCAAGGGAGTGAAGTCGCTGGAAGAGATCACTGTAGAATCCCTCAAGCTTATGTCTATTAATGACTGTGAGAATTTGATAAGCCTTCCACAGTGCCTTCACACGCTCTTCCATCTCACTTGTTTGGAAATAAGGCACTGTCCAGCATTGGAGATACTCCCTCCCCTTCCCATCACCCTATCAATTTTCGAACTTGTGGGTTGTCCGAAGCTAAAGTCTCTACCAAATCAGTGGCATCATCTTACCTCCCTCCAGGAGCTAGACATTTGGGAATGCCAAAATATCAAATGCTTGCCCAAAGGAGGTTTGCCCCCCAATTTGCGGAGCCTTGTAATTTGGAATTGCGAGAATCTGAAGCAGCCAGTGAGAGAATGGGGCTTACCCTTCCTCCCATTCCTCGAGACACTGGGAATTGACTTGAGCATGGGAGGGGAGGCAGAGAAGGTGCGGTTTCCTTCGGAGGAGGATGAGGACGACGAGGATGCGTGGAGTCTTCTCTTTCCTTCCTCTCTAATCATTTTTGGGATATTTAATTTGAGGGAGGCGGAAAGACTATCAAACGGTCTTCGCAACCATCTCTCCTCTCTCAAAGTGTTAGGGATTATCAATTGCCCCAAGTTGAGGGACTTGCCAGAGGATGGCCTCCCTCCCTCCCTCCAGCAATTGCGCATAGGTGGATGCGAGAATCTGAAAGATGGATGCTCAAAACTCACTGGCCACTATTGGCCCCTCATCCAAGACATCCCGAGCATCGAGATTGAGGGCGTTCGGATCCAGTGAATTGATTCGTCCATGTACAGTGAGTTTTCTAGGATTTGGGTAAGTTTTTGGGTATTGAAGGCATCGATTTCAATTCTGATTCCCCAATTCGATGCGTAATACAAATTGATATTTTCCTCATTGAGATTTTTCACATAACTGTGCTGCCTCTTGCTATCTTGATTACATATCTTCAACTCTGCCTCTTGCTATGTTCTCCTTTTTTTTGTGCCTTCAGCTCATTCACCATGGCTGTTTTTGCAGATATCTTTGTGATCTGCATTGGCAAAATCTCTTGGAAGGATCACTTGCGAACGCTGTTGAGGTAGGACTACCGTAGTCAATTATATGTATCATTTTCTCCAATTTAACACAACACGAAAAACAAGCTTTTGACTTCTATTTGGTGCACCAATATGTTCAGCATTTAATTCAGTGATATGATCTAAATAGGGATAATCTCTTTCAACATGTTCAGGTCGATATTCAAAATAAGAAGCTTTCGTTCTTCCAAGTTACTGTACAGATGGAAGAATGGATGGAAAGCAGAGGTTTTGAATATGGAAATGCAACAGCTAAACTTTGAATGAAGCATGCAGTTCAAAACCCATTCAAAAAAAGTGATTGCCTGGTCAAAGATTAAAGTTTAACTTTCTTCTATTCAAATACCAACTCCATCTCATGACAATGGTGGCTTAAAAAAAAAACAGTTTCATGGCATCATTGTTTAGAGAGGCAACGGTTAGATCAAACTGATTTTTGTTGGACTTTATTGTGATATCATGAGAGGTTCCAAGTATCAGCCTAAAGGAGAAAGTGGCACTCAAGTCTCCAGTTCATTTTGAAAGCCAGAATTGTTAATTCACAGAAATCGCGCCACTGTTTTCGCTCCTCAAATGGCTGATCGCACGTAGATATTTGATGTGTTACCCTCTTTGGCAGATTGTTTGCTGTTGTGGATGACATCTTCTGCTTGTTTCAAGGACATATAGAGAATGTTGTTCTTCTTAAGCAGCAGTATGGATTGAGCAAGACCGCCAATGAGGTCATCATCGTCACAGAAGCTTATAGAACTCTGAGGGATCGGGGGCCTTACCCTGCTGATCAAGTCGTGAGACATATCGCTGGAAATTTTGCTTTTATGACATTCAACGGCTTTTCTAAAACCGCTTTCTGGTCAGCATAAGTAATAATAATTTTCATGGGGATATCTCTCTCTATCTCTCTCGCCAAATCTATCTAATCCTTTCTGATGTCTAAATGATGCAGGATGTTGATGGAAGTGTTTCTTCTGGGCAAATGATTTTTTTTCGGTTCCTATGATTTGCTTTTTCCATGTACAGTCAGTTTTCTAGGGTTTGGGTAAGTTTTTGTTTTTGAAGGCATCTATTTCGATTTTGCTTCCTCAATTCGATGCTTAATACAAACTGACTTTCCTCATGGAGAGTTTTCACATAAATTTCCGAAAACCAGCTGCTGAAGGTGAACGATTGACATCTGTAGGACAAAATGTTTACAGTGCTGCCTCTTGCTCTATTGATGATCTACCTTCAACTTTGCTTGATGCCCAAAAAGTTTGCTTATTTTTGCACTTGACTGACCCACCAAACAAATTGTGAATGAAAATGCACTATGCTTTGCGTGAGAATCACGAAAGAATCATAGCGTTCCACAATCACATTCCTCTGCATTTTTAGCATTTGTTGTATGTTTTCTTTCAACATCTTTCTCTTGTGCCCTAGCAATTCACTGTGGTTGTTTTGCAGATACCATCGTGATTTGTATTGGAAAAAATCTCTTGGAAGGATCACTTGCAAATGCTGTTGAGGTAGGGCTAATGATGTCAAAGTTAAGAGTCATTTTTTGCAATTAACAAAATAGAAAAGAAGAGTTTAATTTTATTTGGTGGCACTGATATGTCCTAATTTTTCTTCTGGTGAATATGATCTAAATCAGAATAATCTTTCCTAAAATCTAAAAACATGATTAGTTATGTGGATGCTGTAATATGATTGTGAAGAAAGGAGGTGTTAGTTTTTTTTCAAAATGGTTTTCTTTATCATCGAGACCTTCATTTGTTGATGATGATCCTTCATGGTATTAACCAGTCGATCTGGGATAAAATTCTAGGGCAGCTCATGGCTCCAACCTTTCAATACAACTCCAATTCATGACAACATTGATATTCCATAAATCACCTTCCGTTTGGGTCTTGATCTCTGGTGGGTTAGGAACTATTACTAATGGCTTGCTAGAAATTTTTAGCCAATATACTTATGCTTGTTTGGTTGAGATTGCGTTAATATGCTACCTGCCTCTGTGTTTGCATTGTCAGCAGTGACCTCTGGGGCCAATCTATTCAATTCTTTAAAGTATCAGTATGTTTACTCTACCGTGGAATATTATTTCGTCATACATGATGTCAGTTTATCTAAAAATACCTTCTTATGTCGCATTCTTCCTGCAGGGAGTTTCGGAACAAAAGCTTTGAGCCCACTTCCGTTCCTTTGGTGTAACAGGCAATTTTTCACTTCAACCAATGTGTATCTTGTCTGATACATCTCCTTCCTCTTTGCGTATGACATCGTGAAGCTCTATTAGAGGTCAGTTAATTTGTAATCTGAATTGCGGTTCATTGTGTACTTTCTCTGAGGCTTTTTGGATGATATTGCACATATAACATGGTGCTTTGACCATATAAATAGGTGGTCAGAAAAGCAGAGTTGCATTTGCCGAGATAACTTTCAAGAAACCTCACATAGATTTGCTTGACGAGCCATCCAATCATCTTGTAAGTTTACTCATTTTTCTCCACCTTATGACTTAAATTACTTTTTCAGTTAGCTTGTTGTTGTCTTGCACTAATTGCACTCATCGGAATCTGGTCTTTACATTGAAAATACAGTAGAAGCAATCAGTTATCACAGTTACAGGGAGCCTCTGTCATCATACATCTAACTTATAATGGAATAGAAACCAATGTAATTGTTCCAACTTGCAAAATATTGAAAATAGGATAGTTATGCTAGCCTGATCAGTGTTTTTGTATTACAGAAATTTATAGTACCAAGTAGTTCCGAGATCCGTGCCTATAGGCAGTAATGGGCTTTGCACATAATTAATGTGGAAATTTCTTTGTCTACAAATGTGGACTTTAAGTTCTGCTTTAATGACCAGTGACTACTAAAGTGCTATCTTTGTAAATTGTTAGTTTCTTGTCTGAGGATAGATCAGTATGATTCTGCGTTTTTAACTGTCCCCAACTGTAGGACTAGGATGCGGTTGAGGCGCTCATTCAAGGTCTGGTCTTGTTCCAAGGAGGAAATTTGATGGTGAGATTGATTTTCTTGCCAAAATACTTCAATTTGACCAATGGTGGATCGTCTTCACAGCTAATAGCCCTCTTTTCACTTTGATTTGCAGTTTAGTCTCGATAAGCATCTAATATCTGGAAGAGTGGACGAGCTCTGGGTGGTTTCTCAAGGCAAGGAGACGCCTTTCCATGGGAATTTCCAGGATCATAAGAAGATACTTCAGTTCTCGTTGAATCAGGCGAGTTTAGTTCTTGCCATCAGCCAAGAGTGGTTCGACAATTAAAAACTGAGTCGGGATTGCAGTCCTGGTATAATTTATGACCCTTTACCCATTTTATCCTAGCAATAGGTTCGTTTTTTGAGCCCCTGGAAGTTTCATAGTCCATCACCTTGAAGTCAGCTTTCCTGTACACAGTAAAATGATTTAATTATTTGCGAAAGAACCCTTTTTGCACAGTACATTATTTTGTAAGACAGTGAGCACAACTTATACAAAAAATTTTATGCGAATGTCTAAATGCTTCTATGTTCCATATAGAAAAGAGATTCTATATTTCATATTGGCTCGGTGATTAGCTTCAGAGGCAACTAAGGGCGTGCATGATAACTATTTTATTTCTAATCATATCTATTTTTCTATTACTGAAAACAGATTTGGAATAGCAATCTATTTAGCAACGCAATTTCATTTTCTATTTCCGGAACAAATTTTTAGTCCAGAAATAGGTTTGGAACGAAAGTAAAAATTTTGTATATTTCTTTTAATGGAATAAAAAGAGAAATAAAAACTCTTTTCATCACTTGCCCTCGCCTCTCGCCGCCCATCGGCCGCCACCACCCCCACCGCTTGTTGTTCGCCTGCCGCCACCAGTTGATGAATGGAAAGGAGCGTTTAAGAATGCCTATTTAATTAATTTTTTTATTCCGGGAAGAGAAATTTTGTGTCGTTATTAATCGCATATCTTTGTTCAGAAACTCATCCAGAGAATAGAAATGGAAAAATCTATTTATGGCCATAAATCTTTTCTAGGAATAGAATGGTTATCATTCGTGTATGAAGGATCTAGTTTACGAGAAATTAGTTGTACGAAGATATTTTCCCATTTTCGGTGTTTGGCACTGTTTAGGTGAATTAATTATGATAATATTTTTATGATCAGCAAAAAAAATTGTACTTTCAACTCTAAGTACATAATTGCCTTTAGTAACTATATTGTCGGCCATGCCTAGCCAAAAAAAATACTATAATAAAATTCTGCATGTCAATTGGTTAGATAATATCCTTTTAACATGTTCAGGTCACAATTCAAAATAAGAAGCTCTCTATCTTCCAATAACAGCTACTGTACAGATGAAAGGATAGATTGAAAATAGAGGTTTTGAATGTGCTAGTTTAATAGCTGAATTACGAATGAACCCTGCAGATCAAAACCCATTTACAAATTGATTGTCTAGTCAAAAATTAAAGTTCATCTTTCTTCTATTCAAATACCCACTCCATCTCTTGACAACATTTTTAGCAGTCCCACATTTTATTTTTCCTGCGTGAGAGGGGGAAGGGAAGGGAGGATCAATCAACGTGGCTACTCTACCGCTGGTCCTCATCGTGGATCCTCAACGTCGCCGGCCGCCAAAAGCCTTTGCCGCCGGTCCCGTTTTGGAAACAAATCCTTAAACTAGGTAAAAATTCAGTCCGAAATTGATTTGAACATTTTATTGCCTATTTTGATGATATTGCAATCTAACTCGTGTTATTTGAGATAATAAGCATATCCAAATTAGGAATATTTCCTAACCCATAACGTGCGCATAATCGGTTATTCGATCTCTGGGCATTGACATAAGGTTATGAATTGCACGGAAAACCGGTAACTTGATCTTTAGGCATTAAGATCGGATGTTGGTTTTATTTGTTTCCAATTTGAGTTGAATGGGGTTTATCTTTTGCTATTTTGAGCTTATCTTTTATGATTTTTGAGTTTATCTTGTTTGATTGATTTCTTTATTCAAAAAAATACAAAAATATTGCATTTCATAATAGATTAGGTTGACTGACCAAAAAAAAAGAGATTAGTTTAGATTCTTAGATATGATTGCATGTTAGAGAATATCTAGCTAGTTAGGATAAGATTCCAAGTTAGAATAGGATCTAACTACGATAATTTCCTAATTTAAGTTGGATCATCTTTCACTTTAGCTAATTTATTTTCATTAATTATTAATTTCGAATTTTAATTAAAAAAAATAGTATGTGCATATCATATAGAATATGTTACATTATCATCTTGCCATGTCTTGTTTGCCATGTCATCTCTTTTTGTCATGTCGTGTCATGCTTGCCACGTTATCATATTATGCCATGTTATGTTGCCACGTCATTGTTATAGGCCACGTAATCTATGACATGTCATCATGTTTGTCACGTCATTGCCATGTCACCATTCATGTCATGTCATTAGTTCCATGTCATATATGCCATATCATTAATTGCATGTTAGGGTCATTAATTTAGAATGCATGTCATATTAGAATAATTTCGTGTTAATTTTTTGCTCATCATTAGAATTAGGTCATTTAAATTGCATGTCTCATGTCATTAGAATAGTAAATCATGCATGTTTAACCTAGATTATAATTTCATATAGTTAGTTTTTATTATAAAAAAAAACCACAAAAATGAGAATTGATAAGAATCGTTAATTAGTTAGTAAAATCATGGCTAGGTTTGGTTTAGTATACTTAGTGCTTTTAATTAATTCTTGGTGTATGATTTCTTGTTTTCTAGCAATTTACTTTATTAATGTTTTGATTATTGAGTGTTATCTTATTGATTGGACATCTGCATGATCACTCCCTGCATATTAGTGTCTAGGTTTAAAATTAATCCAAGTTACCCGCAAAATAGAGTAATCTAGGGTAATCTAGTCCCCGTTTCATAATCTCTAGTTCATAAAAGTAAAGTTTTCTCCCAGTAAAAATTGATTAGTGGTGACCCCTAAATAAATTGATTTTTCATGTTAATTAATCCGAAAGTTACGAATTGGTATGGGCATGGGAGAGCCCGAGTTAAGTGCAAGCTTAGTAATCCATTAGCCATTCCTCTCGGTAGTTCACCTGAAGGAAGGTTACGACACTTCTCTCACCAATTTTCCCTTCTCTCTGTGATTTTTCTTTTCTCTCGTCTTTTTTTTTTTCACTCACTGTTAACCTCCGTCTAAGTGTTGGGGATTCCGTAATGGTGAAGATGGTGGATGAATCGCAGCTTCAATGGTAAGAAAATAGTGACGTTTAGAGAGAACGAAGATAAAAATCGTTATCCCAATTTTTTTTCCGAGAGAGCCAACTTCTTTTCCCTTCGAATGAGCTAATTAGACCAATGAGATGTGGGCTTCTTGCCTGAGCCACGCGAAAAGAGCTAAATTGATGGGTCTGCGTGTGATTCATGGACTCATTTTGAAATGGGCGATTAATGGGCTTTTGCTAAAAACGCGAATTGGCCTCATTCTATTTGTTATTTATTATTGACTCCTACAAAAAATCCGAATGCACATTCATTTTGTTATTAATGAGCATACATTGGGTCTCTAAGCTTGCGCACCGAGTGTTTGTTTTGATGTTTGATAGAGAGAGCGCTCCTGATGGGGTCTGTCTGAAGCTGTGAAGAAGGTGAAGTTGTTGGGGAGATGTAAATTCGTTCACCAAACTAGAGTCGTCCCTGAAAAGCCAGTTTGGCTTTCTTTATTCTATCTTATTGGAGTTTGCTTTATGGATTTGGAGGGAATGCGATTGTTGACAAGTTTTCTCTGCACACCTCTCACAGGAAAGCCACACAAGGCTATGATTGATGTAGAGAGACTCAAGAAATTCAAATTAAAGCTGATAAACATTTTTTATTGTGATGAACTACAAATATAAGACTAAAGGTAATGGACAGACCTAATCAGCAAATGGGTAGCCCGCCCGCCTAGGCTTAACAGGCTCGATGGGCAAATGGGCGGGTTTGGATAACATCTTCGCTTTACCCGACCTACTCTCAACTTTGGCCCAGGCTGAGCTCAATCTGCACATTATGATGTATCCTTTTAGGCTTTGCACGAGTTCGGGCAATATGTTAAGCCTGACCACTGGTTTGAACCGAGCATTTAAAGATATATTTTAAGCCGCGAGCGAATCTGAGCAACCCATTAAACCAGGTTTGGAAGCTTCCAGGAGGGTCCAAACACTAAAACTTAATTGCCACAAAGCAGGTCTAGTGTGCATCCATGAGTGAAACGGAAAAGTTGTCGAGCGGGTGCAAGTAAGAAGCAACAGAAAAATTCAGAAGTTGGCTTGGCTTTTCTTCATGTCATTCCAATTACAAGAACGAAGAGTGGTGATACTGCCAAAAGAGCTGGTCCTGAGTTTGGTACAGTCACTGTGAATCAATTACATCAAGTTGTCACTTGATGCCGCAATCACATCAACTGGCGAGGTTAGATTTAAGCTTGCGACCTCAAAAAACAAGAGAGAGAGAGAGAGAGCAGGCGCACAACGATACTAGGTTTGGGGGCTAACAGCAACATCGTTGGGTTCAAACGAAAGCGAGACTATGTCGGTTGAGTTGGGCACGGCAAGGGACAACAAGTGATAAACTTTTTATTTTGTAAATTTACATTTTAAATTTGATGTAAAATTTTATCCAATTAACATATTCACATGAATAGATTAAAGTGAGTTATATGGGTGAGTATGAGTTTTCATAAATTGAGTCAAATATGGATGTATTTTAGTAATATGGGTTGGGTCCGGTGGGTCGTTAAACTTGTGTTACATATATGTCCAATAAAAAAAGCATGTGTTACTTAAAAATGGATCAATGAGTTAAATGT
Source organism: Syzygium oleosum (assembly GCF_021117445.2). Taxonomy (NCBI): domain Eukaryota; kingdom Viridiplantae; phylum Streptophyta; class Magnoliopsida; order Myrtales; family Myrtaceae; genus Syzygium; species Syzygium oleosum. The sequence goes on along the minus strand of NW_026607501.1, from coordinate 2,101,709 downwards.
GTCAATTTGAGTTGGACCATTTGTGACCCGATCCACCCATTTGATGGGCGTATGCCTATTCCATTCCATTCATTCCCTTATTCCATTCCTCGCTCCATTCACTACAAGAAGAACAGCCCAAGGCAACAAATACATTTTGCGAGAAAGAACATTTTCGCCTTAGGGATACCAAAGGCGATGAAATACATTTTTGTCACCTTAGATTGAGATATGGCGACAAAAAATTCATATTATCGCCATAAGAGGATGTCAATTGCGACAAAAAACGGATTTTTCTATCATTTGTGGTTGGATAGGCAATGAAAATTTACTTCAAACATGACGGAAAATAGTATCAAATTTTAATATCTTCCATCAAAAGTTGTCACTACTGAGGTTTAATAGATTGAATTTATTGCATGCAACAAGTGAGTCGGCATTTAAAGCAGCTAATTCCACAAAATATATAGTGAGGGCATTATATTCTTAATATTATATAAAGTTAGCACTTTGTAAACTGAATTAACTGAAGAGCTATCTGATAAAGTTCTCTATGTTATATCCCAGTAACTCAGCTGTGAGCTGCACACATTTCCTTTTCCTAGGTAATATGTTATAAGCTATCACGTTTATATTTTCTTGTACATTTCTGACAAATTAACTCTGTCACTATAAGTAGTAATGAATCGTGCTTTCATTACAGACAAACATTTACTGCTAACACATTGATTGCAAACGAAATTGAAAGTTTACTTCTACTTTGTCAATAAATACGACACATGTTGTATCATTGCTTTAGTGCAAATATTTCGTGCTATGTTTGGATATTTACAAGTGTTATTACTAGGGGATAAGTGTACCCAAACTCCTAAAACTTGTTACGAAAATGAAATTAAGTCCTAAAATTTTAAAAAAAGTACAATTAAATCCTAAAACTTATCACAAAAGTGCAATTGAGTCCTAAAATTTTTAAAGTTGGTGCAATCAAATCTTTCCATTAACTCCATCCAACTTGACAAATGAAAAATGTTAATAAGTTTTAGGACTTGATTGCACAAACATGACAAGTTTCAGGACTCAATTGCACTTTTGTGACAAGTTTTAGGACTCTTAGTGCAGTTGTCCCTATTATTAAATACGGTCTAATTGATTATGTGGAGATATAAGTAAAGTCAGAACAACTATTACTTCATATGATAGGAAGTTTTTAACCATGAAAAATCAGACCAACCAGTTTTGAGGTCATTTAGAAATCAATGGGAAAAATGCATGAACCTTTTATATGTTGATTTCATAAAGTTGTCTTCACCATACCTGCAAGTCGATTATGAGATTCACACATTTCTTCAGACTAGCTTATCATGTTTAAAGGTTGGTGGCCCGTGAAAGCTATTTTTCGGGACCTCCTATCCGATGTAACATCATCATTACAATTTGGACACGCTTTGTACAGCTTCTCGAGACATCACCATGTGCAGAAAAGTCGTAGATGGTCCACACACCCGCGGCATGAATGCGAAAACGACGACCCTCCACTTGGACAGACGTTTCCCAACCGTCTTCCCACGGAAGCTTTAATTCGTTAAATAATGGCTCAAAATATCCACCGACACCTCTTCTAGGCGCGCGGGGAAATTGACAATGTAAGAAAATTGAAAGGCGACTTCATACTAGAAGGATTACATATCGGGAAATTGAAAACGATTGATAACTCAAAAGTTTTACACATCAGAACTTTGCAAATTGAAAAACAACTAACAAAGGATATAATAAGAGCAAAAGATACACTAAAATTATTCTAATACTCCCCTTCGTATTTGAACCGGGTGCCACCACTAAGAGATTTGTCCTCCAAAAGATGAAACCGCCGAGAAGATGAACCCTTTGCACGTATGTTCAACTTACAAATCAGCAATTAATACATATTTCGCAATGATTTCACTCGGTGCGACTTTTTCCCAAATAAAATGGTGAAATCAATCTCAATATGCTTGGTGCAAGCATGGAAAGCTGGATTAGCAGTTAAATAGGTGGCTCTAACATTATTGCAGATGAAGTCAACAGCTTTATAAACTTCTGCTGTCTTATTTTATCTACTATATCTAAAATAAAAATCATCTCTACTGTTACTACGTTTATACTTGGAGTACCTAATCCACAAGTACAATTATCTTCATAATTACATTCTTGAATTTCTTCATCTTCCATTTATTCATACTCGGATTTGTCCTCTGTTTCTGATGACGACGACTCAATTTCTATAATCAAACTCAGTAATTGATGACTAATATCTTCGTCAATTTCCAATTGATTTATCTTCCTTTAAATTTGCAATTTGACTAGTATGAGTCTTTCCCCTGCATGTATAACAGACTAATTATTTATTTCTTCTTTTTGTGAACTTATTTCCTTACTTTTCTTTATTCTTCTTATATGATATGATCGATTGGGATGAATGTTGGGAGCTAACCATTGCTTGGTGAGAAGTACAAATCACTTCATCTTTTTCTTGTCCCCTAGCTCATTCGCTGCGGTTGTTTTGCAGATACCATTGTGATCTGTATTGGTAAAATCTCTTGGAGGGATCACTTGCGAATGCTGTTGAGGTAGGGCTAATGCTGTCAATGATGCTGTCAATGTTAAGTGTCATTTTTTGCAATTTAACAAAAAGCGTTTAATTTTATTTGGTGCACTGATACGTTCTAAATTTTCTTCTAGTGAATGTGATCTAAATAAGAATGATCTTTTCCAAAATCTAAAAACATGATTAGTTATGCGGATGCTGTGATATGATTGCGAAGAAAGGGGATGCAGTTTATTTTATCGATGGTTTTCTTTATCATCGAGAACCTCCTTTTTGTTGATGATGATCCTTCGTAGTATTAACCAGTCGATTTGGGATAAAATTCTGGGGCAGGTCATGGCTCCAACCTTTCAATGCAACTCCAATTCATGACAGCATTGATATTCCATAAATCACGTTCTGTTTGGGTGTGGATCTCTGGTGGGTTAGGAACTATTACTAATAACAGCTTGCTAGAAATTTTTAGCCAATGATATTATGCTTGTTTGGTTGAGATTGTAATGATATGCTACTTGCCTCTGTGTTTGCGCTGTCAACGGTGACCTTTGCAGCAAATCTATTCAGTTCTTTAAAGTATCAGTTGTTCACGTTTACTCTAACGTGGAAACTTATTTTGTCATACATGACCTCATTTTATCTGAAAATACCTTCTTATATGACATTCTTCCTACAAGAAGTTCCGGAACAAAAGCTTCAAGCTCACTCATGTTCCTTTGATGTGACTGGAAATCTTGCACTTCAACCAATGTATACCTCGTCTGATACATCTCCTCCATCTCTGCTATTACTGCATATGTAAATATTTTGTTGAAGTAATTTTCGTATGACGCTGTGAAGCTCTATTAGAGGTTAGTTAATTTGTAATCTGAATAGCGGTTCACTGTATACTTTCTCTGAGGCTTTTTGGATGTTATTGCACATATAACATGGTACTTTAACCATATAAATAGGTGGTCAGAAAAGCAGAGTTGCATTTGCCAAGATAACTTTCAAGAAACCTTACATAGTTTTGCTTGATAAGCCGTCCAATCATCTAGTAAGTTTACTCATTTTTCTCCACCTTATGACTTAGATTACTTTTTCAGTCAGCTTGTTATTGTCTTTCACTAATTGAACCTATTGGAATCTGGTCTTTACATTGAAAATACAGTAGAACCAATTAGTGATCACAGCTACAGTACATCTAACTTATAATAGAATAGAAACCAATGTAATTGTTCCAACTTGCAAAATATTAGGAATAGAGTAGTTCTACTAGCCTAATCAGTGTTTTTGTATTGCCGAAATTCATAGTACCAAGTAGTTCCGATATCTGTGCCTATAGGTAGTATTGCAGTAATTTATAGTACCGAGTAATTTCGATATCTGTGCATGTAGGTAGTATTGGGCTTTGCACATAATTAATGTGGAAATTTCTTTGTTCATAAATGGGACTTTTTTTTTGTCTGTCTTACTTTACCTCTCCCTCTCTCAGACTTTTATTCTGCCTTTTTACATAGCGTAGGAATCGAACCCCACATCTGAAACTAAACCTCCCTACCTCACCCAATTCTCTTACCTACTAAGTATTATCTTTGTAAATTGTTAGTTTCTTGTCTGAGGATAGGTGAGTATGATTCTGCATTTTTAGGAGGAATTCTGATGGTGAGGTTGATTTTCTTGCCAAAATACTTCAATTTGACCAATGATCGATCGTCTTCACAGCTAATAGCCCTCTTTTCACCTTGATTTGCAGGTTAGTCACGATGAGCATCTAATATCTGGAAGCGTGGATGAGCTCCGGGTGGTTTCTCAAGGCAAGGTGCCGCCTTTCCATGGGAATTTCCAGGATCATGAGAAGATACTTCAGTCCTCGTTGAATCAGGCGAGTTTTGTTCTTGTCATCAGCCAAGAGTGGTTCGACGGGGTCACATTACCTTACAAAACCTAAAATGAGGCTTAGCTACAGAGAGAAAGCAAAAGAGGACGAAGCGACAATTGCTGCTGATATAGAGGACGTACTCACACTTACAGCGGTCCTCGTTTGTCATTTGATTAGGGCTCGTGGAAGGACGAGTCTTAAGTTTTTGACATTGATGAATATGCAGTATCATTTACCAATAGCTTAAAACTGAGTCTGGAATCTGGATTGCAGTCCTGGTACAATTTATGACCCTTTGCCCTTTTTATACTAGCAATTGGTTCGTTAGTTGTGCCCCTGGAAGTTTAATACTCTATCGTCGCGAAGTCAGCTTTCTTATACACAGTTAAGTGATTTGATCATTTGCTAAAGAACCCTTTTTGCACAGTAAAATGATTTTATCCAGAAATATGGTCCTACTACCTGTTTGTTGTGATTTGATCCAAGCGTTCGTCCCCTACATGCATTTGCAACCCAAATCGTGAATATCGAATGATTTGGCGTCAAACGCGATGAATCTGTATGAAAATCCTCATGTTCAATTGTGATTCATGATTCCGATCATCATTTCTTTTTGGACGTTATCACAACTTGTTTCTATTTTCACGAAATTGATCTTGATCGCTTTATTCGTGACTCTGTTTCGATGCGGATATCTGATAGAAATAGCTAGTCGATAAAATTTTGTTTCTATTCAAGTTACTTTGCATCGTCTTGATTTTGTATTTGAATTCGTATGTTAGTGATTTTGTTAACAAGTTTGGTCCACGATGGTTCTATGATTGCCGAGACCGATTTCGAAACGGTTTTTAAGCCCGAGAATGCCGGATCCCGTTAACTATAAATAGAAAAGCCGTGCAAGTTTTGTAAAATAGACCAATGCATAAAAGGAAAATGAATATGCAAATGGGTCATGTTATAAGGAATGATGTACTAAATAAAATATTCTAAAATGTCGTGCTATGCTAGTAGAATGAATCTATTTATGTAATATGAACGTGGGAATATATCTAAATTTCCCTAGTTGCACCCTTAAAAAATTTAATTATTTTAATGAAAATGCAATCTAATATTACTAGCATGCAAGATATGTTTTCTTGGATTGTTTCATCTCCATGGCATAAAAAAAACGCAATAAATAATCAAGTATGTGAAGAAATATGGAAATTCACTATATATGCAATGTAAATATACCAACGTGTTACAAAAACATTAATTCGTGAGAATCCTAATATTCCTAGTGTAGCAATTATCATGATGCAAATAAAATATGAAATTCTGATTTTAATATTCGAAATGTGCGAAACTATCGATATGCTTAAAGATGCGAGAGCACAATTAGACATGCAAATTAATATCAAACTTTTTTAATATGCAAATATTCAAGATGCAATGTCATGTGGAGAATCCCTAACTAATCTAAACATGTGATTTATTTACCATACCACAATTGCGAATTTAAAACGGAAATCTAGCATTTCAACAAGATCACATTGTCCTCATCGCTCTGCCTAATCAAGGATTCCAAAATGCGTGCTTCTCGGGGTAAATTTGCCGAACAGATTACCAACGAGGAAGCGAAAGACGACCGATCAGAAATCGAGATGATCAGAGGTTAGAGTTTTGATTGAAATCCGAGTTTCGACGTGCCGATTTGAGCTTCGCTCGTCTCCGACTCACTGAATTTGATGTCTAATGAGTCTGGTGATTGTTTAATTTCCTCCTTTTACTTCCCTCTGATCCGCTGCCTTCTTCTTTTATTTTTCTCTGTTCTTGTTTTAACTCACCAAATCCTCTCCTCTCTCTCTCTCTCTGTTTCCCCCGTTTTCTTGTTATCTTCTTTCGCAGGCCGCACCCACCACTTCCACCAGCCTCTGTCTCTCCTCCGTTCTGTCTTTCTTTCTTTCTTCACTGTCTTTTTTTCTTCCTTTCTTACTGAGTTCTTTCTTTCTTCACTGTCTTTTTTTCTTCCTTTCTTACTCAGTTCTTTCTTTCCCTAATGTGGCACTATCGACCTTAGCTATACGTTTCCTATGTTGACATGGAAACTCACGTGGAAAAGTATTGTCCATGTAGGCGAAAATTGATCATTGCGAGTGCCGTTGTCTTCCTCATCCCTCTCTCCCTCGACAGCCATGGCTGCTCGTTAAGCACCATCAACACCATTGCAGACTTCAGTCTGCTGATTAAGGAGACCCAAGAAGAGAGCAGCGGCTTCATTGAAGAAGGAGAAGAAACGGAGCAGAAGAAAAAATAGAAAAATGGGACAAGTATATTGGAAGTCCTAAAACTTGTCATGAAAGCATAATTGAGTCCCAAAAGTTTCAAAAAGTGCTATTAAATCTTAAAACTTGTCACGAAGTGCAATTAAATCCTAAAACTTTCAAAAAGTGCAATCAAGTCCTAAAACTTGTCAAATTGTTCCAATAGAGTCCTTCCGTTGATTACATTTTTTCAAAGTTTTAGGACTCAATTGCACTTTCGTAACAAGTTTTATGATTCGATTATACTTTTTGAAAGTTTTAAGACTTGATTGCACTTTCATAATAAGTTTTAGAACTTATTGCATTTTTTGAAAGTTTTAAAACTCAATTGCATTTTCGTAATAAGTTTTAGGACTTTTAGTTTTCTTATCCCTAGGAAAAAAAAACAAAAGAAATGGTCATTTTTGCTTATATGGAAAACAATCTAAATAATGTAAACCATCTCAATAAAAATCAAGTGACACGACATTCAAACAATAGTGATGGCCCACGAAAGTGCTCAGTAGCTTGTCCACCTCTAAAACGACAAAACACATCGACCAACAACAGTTCCTAGAGAATCTTCACCAACCAGTTTCACAGGCGAACCTCAACTGTGATCTGCACAGGAGCAATGTCGGGCGTGTCCTTCAAAGCCGTCACGTGCCCATCGTCGTCTTCCAAGTAGGCCCTCATGAACGCCACTGCCACCCCTCCGACGAACCTCCTCATGGGCTCTCTGGATCTCCCGTTCTTGCACGAGCAGTATGAGATCAACCCTCGCAACCCCGGCGTGTCGTCGTCGAGCATGTCCATGTGGCCGTAATCTAGTGCGAGGAAGCGCCAAGCAGGCGATCGGCACTCCTTGAAGAACTCCGCGTGGTTCAACCCCTTTGGTGCGCACGCCGGCAAGACGCCGCACTTCTTGTCCTCGCCCAGGCCTGACCCGATCACCATCACGGGCATCTTCAGGTCGAAGGACTGTGCAACGTAGGTGAGGACGGCCGGTTTGGTCTGGATATGACAGCAGCATGAGGCCAGGCCATCGACGGGATCGATGCCGATCAAGGCCGAGAAGGGCAGGGCGAGTGGGGTTGATGATTTGCCGAGGGCGAGCGCGAAGGCGTCTTTGCCTCCGCGGCTGTGGCCGGCGAGGACGAGCTTGCTGAGGTTCGAGCGGACCTGGGGTGGGAGGACCGCGGCGAGGCCTTGGGACAGCCAGTTCGTGGTTGCCGCTGCGGCGTTGATCTCATCGGCGCTGTTACTCCCGGAACAGGTGTAAAGCTGTTGAAGATGAGAAACTTACTTTCATTAGTCAAATACACTAGATTAATTTAAAAGATTATAAGTCCTTTGATGTCTATCTTAACGAGGATGTATATTATAAAAAGGATACACCGTATAACGATGACACGTGATATAACTGATTAATCAAAATTTAATATGCCTACACACTTGGTGTCAAGTACGATGAGATTCATAGTAAATAAATAATCATGATTAGTTGAGCAACACACCATGTCATTATTGCCATGTGACATATTCTTTATACAAATTACTCTTTCATGATCTAAGCCTAGGTCATGTAGAGGTGGCAAATGAGAGACTTGCGAAAAAGGACACCACTAAGTGTCATGAATTTTTTTTTTCGATCAGTTGAGCGCCATAACTTTTTAAAAATATTCACCACAAGTGCTTTGCCACATCGGATTTCCGGCACTTGGGTGAACGCTTTTAAAAAAATTTGACACTTAAGTGATCGATTGAAAATTATAGCACTCAAATGAACTTTTCTAGAAATTATGACACTTAAATGATCGAAAAAAAAGCTATGACACTTAATTAATTACTTGAGTGACATAACTTTTTTAAAACGTTCACCACAAGTGCTTTACAACGTCGGATTTTCAACACTTGGGTGAATATTTTTTAAAAATTTTGGCACTTAAGTGATCGATTGGAAGTTGTCGAAAAAAAAGTTATGATATTTAAGTAAGCGTCGTACGAAAGTTATGACACTTGTGATCTCCTTATCTCAAAAGATTTGTGTCAAACATAAGTTATATATGAATGTGGATCAAATTGACCCGCTAACTCGTATACAATCACTTCCATTGTATACATAACATGCATTTCATTCTTGATCCAAGTCAAACCTAATCCAACTTTACCCACTCAAATAATTTATTTCATCTCTGTCTTAGCCGCACGGACGAACAAAAAATGAAATTTAGAAGGGATATGTTCACTAGAAGTCTTAAAACTTATCACGAAAGTGCCATTGAGTCCTAAAACTTGCAAAAAGTGCAATCAAGTCCTGAAACTTGTCAAGTTGGTTCGATCGAGTCCTAAAATTAACACCGTCAAACTAGGCTAATGGAAAATGCTGACGTGTCTTATTTTACTATTTTTTTTTAGACTCGTGGCAATGATGTGGCGTCCAACGAGCGCCACATCAGAAAAAAATTTAAAACTATAAATTAAATTAGATAAAAAAGCTAAAAGTAAAAAAAAAAGGTATGAAGAGGCACAACCGGCGGCTGTGGCCAAGCTCTCGCCGTCGTCGGTGACCGCCGTCATAGCCGCCAGGAAGGGCCGGCAGAGGTCACTTAGGCCTTCTCAAAGCCCGACGACCCTCGCTCAAAATAAATTTTACGATTTTTAGTGGTCATATCCCAATTTAGAATAAAGCCAAAATCAATCCCGACCTAATTCCAACCCAGATATTTCAAGCCAATCCGGTTCGGGTATCCGGACTTTATGAGTTTTTTTTTTTTTGGCACCTTTATGGTCTAAGATGGACTCTTTTTTCTCTAGAATTAATCATGATAATTTTGAAAATTCCACCGGACAGGACAAGACAAGACACTTTCAAGAAGGGAAGAGCTTTGTCTAGGCTTCAATCATTTGTACGGCGGCCTATGCAGGCTTGGCGGACCTCAGTGCCACGACGAGGCCATTGATCCCCGTGACCAGCTTTAATCACAGCCACCTATAAAGTTTTCTTTTTCTGTTTTATTTTTAAAAAATATATATATAGATCATTTTATGAGTACTTGAATTGTTTTGAGATACTAACAATAAGTTGATTGCTTTGCATTAATATTTATTTTATGAGTATCAAATAGTTATTTACTTTTTAGTGATCGATTCATGATTATACTTGAGAGTTGAGCACATAATATGGTATTATAATAAAACAAATATTGATTATATTATTACATAATTAATAGTATGACTGATATAAAAACTATTAAAAAAATTTAGCATTATCTAGTATCTGTTGTAAGTAAGATAATCATTATGATGATTATTACAATCCTTAATAATGAACATTTAATGGTAGACAACTAACATCATGTCAATACTTAATAAATAATGGCGCATTGCCATAATTTGACACATCAGTTTAATATATCCATTTTGTAAACTAGTTTTAATAAGTTGGAAGAACGGTGGAATGGATAGAATATACTTGGACAAGGATGTAGTCAAATACTATGTCGGTTTACACAAAGAAGGTATAGGGCTTGTCTGATAATTACATCAGAAAACTAAAACCTCCTACTCTTCATATCATTAAGTGTGTTTGATAACTTCTAATTTCACGTAACATAATTAATTATATTATGTAAAAAAATCATTTAATGCGCTATGTAAGGAATGATTTACTTAATTAGTTAAGTCATAAAATGTTCAATGGGACAATTACACTGCAAAATCCTATAATTTTAGTGCTCACTATTTCATATTTGGAGAGAGAGAGAGAGAGAGAATCCACCTGAGGAGCGACCACGATAAAGCCATGAGAGGAAACATGTCGGATGAGCTGCGAGTAGAAGGAAGTTTCCATCATAAAACCATGGAGGAGCACCATAACAGGGAACTCTCCGGCAGCTTCAGCCGGAGCTCCGATCAGAAGAGGCTTCGGAGGCGGATTCGCGAGATCGGAAGGCGACGTGGCTACCTTTATAAGCACGGTCTCGTACTTCCCAAGCTGAAACACGTCGGTAGTCATAGTTGAAGCTGCCATGGTCGAATCCTGCAGTACTAGCTTCTATAATTCCTGTGTGAATTTGTAGTGATAAGTTTCGCCATATGATGCATGTATCTATAAAGAGTCTCGATCCAAAGGACAGACCCAAAAACGAATTTGTGGACGTAAAATGGCCTCTTTTAAACATGACTTGAATGAAACACGTGAGGCTTGAAGTAGAGACAACTTAGGACTTTGACTACTGGACCACCAAACCGGCCGCATGAAGAGAGAGAGTTTAAAGAGAGAGAAAGAGAGAGATTCTAATTTCCAAGTGCACATTTTGAAACCCAACTTTATGATATTGATAAAGGGGATAATGTTGTGCACTTATTTACAAGATTCTCGTTTTACTTTTTAAAAATGGGCCTAAATACCATAAAAAAAACTCTCAACTTTAGATCTAATCCCAATTCTACCATAAACATTTTTTTGTCCCATAAAAAACCTTTAACTTTTAGTCACGTTCCAATTCTACCCGAAACTTTTTTTGTCCCATAAAATACCCCTGAACTTTAGTCCCAGTCGCAATCTATCTTAAACTTTTTTGTCTCATAAAAATCACCAACTTTTACTTTGAGTCCCAAACTTGCCCCCGTTAACCTTATGAGAAAACTCCCTAGCACAAACTATTCAAGCGTCCTAAGCGCAAACTCTTTGACCTTGGTTCTCACTTTCTTCAATTGGATCAAGGATGATTTGGGTCTCAAATCCAGTGGCCGGCGAGACCATGACCAAGAAAAAGATTAATAGGAAAGAAAAGAAAGAAAAATAGTTTTTTTGGACGAAAATGCCCTTGATCAGCCTGATGATTTGGTTGGTCAGTGAGATTACACCCTTCTTTAAGACTGACGTGGCTACTTCAAACTCTTATTTAAAATAAGATTCACTTTATACCTTTTTTTTTTAGAAAATGAGAGCACTTTTGGCCCTTACTTAGAAATTTCCCAATTTCCTTTGATAAAGTCATCTTGTAAGATTATGCTTGTATCATGACAATAAACAGATTATAGTTGATTGATTATCCAAACACAAGCCACAAAAATTCAAGTTCAAAAACACGTTGGTTCAATTTAGTAGTTAGCCACTAGGCACACAGGCAAGTGGTAAGGGAATTAGGGGGGTGGGAATGCTATCACAGGTGAGGAGGAGTTCGACTCCTGCGCTATACAAAACGACAGAGCAAAAGTCTAAAAGTCTGAAAGAGATGAAAACTAGAGATATAAAAGATCAAATAAAGAATTTAGTAGTTAAAAAATTAATAGTCCTTCTTTCGTGTGAATTAGGTTCATAGAATATGTTTCGATCCCTGAAGCATCAAGTACAGATAATTTATTTTTCCTTATCACTAACACGAGTTTATGCTAAAAAAGAAAATGGTTAATACCAAGAAAAATCCTAAATTGATACACTTGTGATAAATTTACTTCAAACTAATTTTTTGATAACCAAAAACCCTAAACCGGTACATGCCCTCCGTTAGTGTCCCTTAAACTAGATTAATACCACAAAAAAATCACAAACAGGTACACCTGTGACAAATGGAGGGTAAAACCCAAAACTAGTACATCCATCAACTGCCGCGTGTTATTTAACAAAATAATTTGATAGTCAAATTTAACGGAAACGACCAGAGGGTAAATTTGTCACAGGTGTATCAGTTTGGGTTTTTTGTAGTTAAAAAATTAGTTTATGGTAAATTTGTCACATGTATATCAGTTCGGGGTTTTTCGTGGTATTAACCCAAAAGAAAAATTCAAATTCAGAAGAGATACGAAGGACCAACTTCTTGTTTCACGTACGCTTGGAGGGCCATAATGGACCACGTGCTAGGAATTGATACTCTGCCGGCCCCGAATCATGTTTTTTTCAATGTGTCCATCCACCATTCGAAACGGCCACATGGTATTTAAAGCACGATCAACATTCGAAAGCGAAGCGTGGTCCATGTTATAAATGCGTGGTACATTTGAATGGTAAGTGCACCTAAAGTTAGTGGGACTACTAGGGTACATATAATGTTAGTGGTCTGCCCTAAGAATCAATCAAGGTTGATACTCTAATATTAGTTGTGGATTAGGTTATGTCGGAAAACCGATCTTCACTATACTTAGGTAGTCATAATGTCTTGCTAGAGACCGCTTATGATTTGTGGGCCAAAAGAGTTTTAGGCACACTGCTAATGTTTAGTGAACCTACAGGGTCGCACACAATAGCGAACGGACTTAATATTGTCTGTGCGCCTTGATCTACTTAAGAAGTAGATTTTAATTTATTCTCCTATTTAAATTATCTATGCGGTCGTGCGCGTTATGAGATAATGATTAAACGTACGATTGAAGGTAGACGGTTTGGCGGGCCCAAATAGCCCAGCCCACTTCTTTTAATTCCGCTAGATAATGAGGCTGTATAAATAGATAGAGAATCGTTCTCTGTCTATGGTTTTTCGATAGAGTATCGAAAATCAAAAGGCGTTCAAGAAAAAGGAACTTCAAGATCTTTCGCTAGCACGTGGATCGTTGGAGAATTCCGTTCGTGTGTGTGGATACCGGTAGAAGCGCAACACTTGGGGCGCTAATCCAGACACAATCGATTGCCGATTTATCTTCAATCTGCAAAAGGTACGTATCGAAATTCCTTTTCGATTTCAATATACACATGGATCCTGTCTAGGGTTCTCTATTCCGCTGCGTTGTTTTTCGTTGATGAACCCTACAGTGGTATCATAGCTGCTTGTGATATATTGAAATTGAATCGGAAACCCTAATTGTTGATACATATGATGTATGCCTGAAGTGAGTCTCAATTAGGGTTAGATGAATTTAAAATACGAATTGATATGATCAATTGAGAAGGAACGAAGCAGGGATGGATTGATCTTGTTCCGCTTCGCGCTGAAGGCATTGCCCGAGGCGAGAAACGGCGTCGTGCACAGGGCATTGCCCGAGGCGGAGACAGCGAGCGAGAGGCGGTGGCGCGTCTGGGCCTGTTGCCCGAGGCGGAGACGGCAACGCGCCTGGTCATCCGGCACGTCGAGGACTCAAGGCGTTCGGCCAGATGCGTACGGTGAGGGCGCGGGAGGTGGCAGCGACGGATAGTCTCCTGAGAATACAGAAGTGAGACTTCTGTCAATGTTTTCGGGGCTCTCCTGGAAAACAGAATTGAGAATTCTGTCTAGGTTTCGGGGGCGCTGCCCCTCGACCCCGCAAGGGGGCGCAACCCCCTTGACCCATGCATGGAATTGGTCGTTCCCGTATGATTGATGTACCTTTGTTATTATAAGTGATGTTTCGTTTATGTTTATAACATGCATGCATTCATCACTAAATAAACATTAAGAGTCCCTAATAAAATTAAGTAATAATATGATGCCTTTCCAATCATACACCTATTACGACTCGAATCGTCAAAAGATGGGCCTGCCAAAGCAGGGTGTCTTTAATTATTTGAGTAAAATAGGATGGATAATGGTTATCCATATGTTAAGATTGGTTTACTTAACGAGGCTATCAAAACAGTTTTGGGCCTTGAGGCATAGTGTTTGGGGATAAGATATGAGATGTCAACCCCAACAACCAAGAGTTGTATTCGATACAATTGACAAAGAGTTGTCTACCTAAATAATTTAGTCTTGAGCGGTAAACCAAAGTTTACTCGAGTCTTGGTGAAATATGGATATTGGTCCATTATACTTATTGGGACACATATTATAAAAGTATAGTGGGAGTTTATTATAAGTAATATTAATGAACAATTCACTTTGCATATTTGTTGTAGATAATGGCAAATAGCTCTGCATCACACTTTTCACTGCGATCTATCCTTGAGAAGGACAAATTGAATGGTTCAAACTTCTTGGACTAGTATAGAAGCTTGAGAATTGTTCTCAAGCAAGAGAAAAAGGATTATGTCTTGGAGAAATCACTCCCTCAGAAGGCACCTCCTTCCAATGCTCCCCATGCTGAAAGGAATGCTTATCAGAAGCATAAAGATGATGCATTGGATGCATCATGTCTAATGTTAGCTACCATGAACTCAGACCTTTAGAAGCAGTTTGAGAACGTGGATGCCTATGATATGATCATGAACCTGAAAAATTTGTTTCAGGAGCAGGCACTCACTAAAAGGTACCAAACGGTAAAGACCTTAATTGAGTGCAAGCTAACAAGTGGGAGCTCAGTTAGCCCACATGTCATAAAGATGATAGGTTATATTGAAAACCTGGAGCGACTGGGCTCTCCCATTAGCCAAGAGTTGGCTACTGACATTATTCTTCAGTCATTGCCTCAAGATTATGACACGTTTGTTATGAACTATAACATGCATAATCTGAACAAGTATTTGACTGAACTGCATGGGATGCTCAAAACTGCTGAGCAGAATATCAAGAAGGACCCTACCCCTAATGTTCTCATGGTTCAAAAGGTGAAAGGCTTTAAGAAGCCAGGTAAGGTCAAGGGTAAGGGCAAAGGCACTAAGCCCAAACCCAAATCCAAGACCAAACCGGGTCCGACTGCTGATGCTGTATGTTTCCATTGTGGGGAGAATGGACATTGGAAGAGGAATTGCAAGAAATATTTGGAGGATCTGAAGAAAAAGGGAAGTGAGACTTCCGATTCAGGTATTTATGTTATAGAAGTAAATGTTACTACTAGTTCTACTTCATGGGTATTGGATACCGGTTGTGGTACTCACATTTGTATGAATGTGCAGGGACTAAAACGAAGTAGAACACTTACAAAAGGTGAAGTGGAGCTACGCGTTGGGAATGGAGCAAGAGTTGCTGCATTAGCCGTAGGAACATATGATGTAGCTTTACCTTCTGGCATGATTTTAGGACTGAATAATTGCTACTATGTACCTGCTATACGCAGGAATATTATTTCTGTTTCTTGTTTAGACAAGGAAGGTTTCTGTTTTGATATAAAGAACAATAGTTGTTCGTTTTATCTTAATGGATTATTTTATAGTAGCGCCCATATTGTGGATAGGATATATGTTCTAAATCTTGATGTGCCAATCTATAATATAAATACAAAAAGGTTTAAATCTAATGATTTGAATCCAACCTACGTATGGCATTGTCGATTAGGCCACATAAACGAGAAACGAATTCACAAGCTTCATAGCGATGGACTATTAAATTCATTTGATTTTGAATCATTTGATACATGTGAATCTTGTTTAGTTGGAAAAATGACAAAAGCTCCTTTTACTAATCAAAGTGAGAGGACAAAAGAATTATTGGCCCTTATACATGCGATGTGTGTGGACCACTAAGTTCTGACAGGAGAGGAGGTTATCGTACTTCATTACATTTCTTGATGATTTCGGTAGATATGGATATGTTTACTTGATGAAACATAAATCTGACTCCTTTGAAAAGTTCAAGGAATTTCAGAATGAAGTACAGAATCAACTTGACAAGAATATCAAGGCTCTTCGATCTTATCGAGGAGGAGAATATTTAAGCCAAGAGTTCAATGACCATCTCAAAGAGTGTGGAATTGTTTCACAGCTCTCTCCTCCTGGAACACCACAGTGGAATGGTGTCTCTGAGAGGAGAAATCGAACTTTGTTAGACATGGTTCGATCAATGATGAGTCATTCAGATCTTTCATTATCTTTCTGGGGATATGCACTCGAGACAGCTGCGTTTATACTAAATAGAAGTCCATCAAAAGCTGTAGAGAAGACACCATATGAGATGTGGATAGGAAAAGTTCCTAGTATGTCTTTTCTAAAGATTTGGGGTTGTGAAGCCTATGTAAAACGTTTACTTTCTGATAAGCTTGAACCCAAATCTGATAAATGCTTCTTTGTGGGATATCCTAAAGAAACGAAAGGATATTACTTTTACAATCCATCAGAGAACAAAGTGTTTGTTGCTCGAAATTGTGTCTTTTTAGAGAAAGAGTTTCTTACTAAAGGAACCAGTGGGAGTAAGGTAAACCTCGAAGAAGTTATTATGCCACAAGAGGGTGTTCCAGTTCATGAGGAACCTCAATTAGATCTAGAAAGAGTTGTAGAGTCTACTCCAGTGGCACCTATAGTTCGTAGGTCTGAAAGAACACATCGTGAGCCTATGAGATATGGTTTTCACGTGACAGAACATCGTCATCTATTGTTAATAGAAAATGACGAATCTACAACCTATACAGAAGCTATGATGGGCCCAGACTCCGATAAATGGCTTCAGGCCATGAAATCCGAAATGGACTCAATGTATCAAAACAAAGTTTGGACTTTGATTGATCCACCCGAAGGTGTCAAACCTATAGGGTGCAAGTGGGTTTTCAAGAAGAAAACTGATATGGATGGAAATGTTCACATCTATAAAGCACGGCTAGTAGCTAAAGGTTTCAAACAAACTCATGGTATTGACTATAACGAGACCTTTTCGCCAGTGGCCATGCTTAAGTCCATTCGGATTATCCTAGCATTTGCTGCATATTATGACTATGAGATATGGCAAATGGATGTAAAGACAGCTTTCCTTAACGGAAAACTAGAGGAGGATGTGTACATGACACAACCTGAAGGCTTTACATCACCAGATAACACTGGGAAGATATGCAAGCTTCAACGTTCTATTTATGGATTGAAGCAGGCATCACGGAGCTGGAATATTCGTTTCGATGAAACTGTCAAAGAGTTTGGCTTCATCAGAAACAAAGAAGAAGCTTGTGTATACAAGAAGTCTAGTGGGAGTGCAATTGTGTTTCTAGTGTTGTATGTGGATGACATACTACTCATTGGAAACGACATTCCTATGCTTCAGTCAGTTAAGACATCGCTAGGAAAAAATTTCTCCATGAAGGACATGGGAGAGGCAAGCTATATCTTGGGGATCAGGATCTATAGAGATAGATCTAAGAGACTTATTAGACTAAGTCAAAGTATATATGTTGACAAAGTCATCAATAGGTTTAATATGCAAGACTCCAAGAAAGGTTTTCTCCCGATGACACATGGCATAAGTCTTAGCAAGACTCAGTGTCCTTCAACACAAGATGAGCGAGACCGCATGAGTAGGATTCCTTATGCATCAGCTGTGGGATCCATCATGTATGCTATGTTATGCACTCGTCCTGACGTTGCTTATGCATTGAGCATGACAAGTAGATACCAGTCAGATCCAGGGGAACCTCACTGGATTGCTGTCAAGAATATCCTTAAGTACTTGAGAAGAACTAAGGATTTATTCTTAGTCTATGGAGGTGAGGAACAGATCACTGTAAATGGTTACACTAATGCTAGTTTCAAAACCGACAAAGACGACCTTCGATCGCAGTCAGGTTTTGTCTTTTGCGTGAATGGTGGAGCGGTGTCTTGGAAAAGTTCCAAGCGGGAAACTCTTGCGATTCTACGACGGAAGTGAGTATATTCTTTGCTTGAAGCATCAAAGGAAGCTGTTTGGATTCGAAAGTTCATAGAAGAACTGGGAATCAGTCCCACTAGTTCGATTCCAGTGAACCTCTATTGTGACAGCAATGGGGCCATAGCTTTGGGTAAATAACCTAGGTCTCACCAGAAGACCAAACACATACTCAGGAAGTATCATCTCATTCGAGAATTCATTGAAAGAGGTGATGTCAAGTTGTGCAAAGTTGCAACGGAGTTGAATACAACTGATCCGTTGACGAAGGCTCTTCCACAACCTAAGCATGAGCGTCATTGTAATGCTTTAGGTCTTAGACACATTAGTGATTGGTCTTGATGTGAGTGGGAGTATATGTGATATACATTTTCATTGTTCATTAATAAAATATATATATTATACTTCATTTCGATTTAATTTGAGTATATAATTGAATGCGAAATCGTTATCCCCTGAATATTGAATATCCTTAATAGATAATCAAATACGTGATTTGATCGTGAAAATCTATTAATAGAGTGGATATTAATATTCTAAATGTCCCTAGTCAATTGCCATTGTGCATTGGGACGCAAATGGCGTTTGAGACTAGCATGTGAGTCAACTGATGATCAAGTTTCATGGGTCATGAATATAGAGATATAAAGTTGATCACATGGAATACATGTTGGAGAACATTGTATTGGACCGACCCGCTATGAGAATACTGTAGGATTGTTATATAATGTCATCAGTATTTCTCATCACAGCTATAGAGTATAGTCCTTTGGCCTGAGTCTGCCATGGTTTCCTAGACGTGGATTGGCATGCTTTAACATTGCCAAACGTCAGCCGTAACAGGTGATTATAAAGGTAATGGCTGGGTATGTCATGAAGCGTGCTGAGTGATGTGAGTAGACAAGATGGGATTTGTCCCTCTCATATAACAAGGGTATGATTTCCTGGCCTCCCGTAGAGTTGAGACTGTGAAATGCATGGCCATGCTCAAGTGAGTTGAAGAGTCAACTACTTGTTTTGACAGTCTAACTGCGGTATCGGGAAAATGAGTTTAAGCTATATAAGGATGACACTTGTCCTGCCTTATGCTTAACTCGGAAATCAAGTGACAAAGAGACTTAGTTTATATTATTGGTTCTAGTGCAAGTGGGAGATTGTTAGTGGTCTGCCCTAAGAATCAATCAAGGTTGATACTCTAATATTAGTTGTGGATTAGGTTGTGTCGGAAAACCGATCTTCACTATACTTAGGTAGTCATAATGTCTTGCTAGAGACCGCTTATGACTTGTGGGCCAAAAGAGTTTTAGGCACACTGCTAATGTTTAGTAAACCTACAAGGTCGCACACAATAGCGAACGGACTTAATATTGTCTGTGCGCCTTGATATACTTAAAAAGTAGATTTTAATTTATTCTCCTATTTAAATTATCTATGCGGTCGTGCGCGTTATGAGATAACGATTAAACGTACGATTGAATGTGGACGGTTTGGCGGGCCCAAATAGCCCGGCCCACTTCTTTTAATTCCGCTAGATAATGAGGCTGTATAAATAGATAGAGAATCGTTCTCTGTCTAGGGTTTTTCGATAAAGTATCGAAAATCAAAAGGCGTTCAAGAAAAATGAACTTCAAGATCTTTCGCTAGCACGTGGATCGTTGGAGAATTCCGTTCGTGTGTGTAGATACCGGTAGAGGCGCAACATTTGGGGCGCTAATCCAGACACAATCGATTGCCGATTTATCTTCAATCTGCAAAAGGTACGTATCGAAATTCCTTTTCGATTTCAATATACACATGGATCCTATCTAGGGTTCTCTATTCTGCTGTGTTGTTTTTCGTTGATGAACCCTACATATAATTCAACATTTCGTGTGTTGCCAATGATTTTGGTTGATAAAGGTCTGCTCATCGAGATCTTGCATTTTTTTTATATTGTACAGTTATTTTTCCATCGCTCGTCCTTTTTCTTCTGTATATACAAATTAGGCGGATAATATAATTGGACCGTTATATCATATAAATAATGCAACTGATTGTGTAGAGTCGGTTACGTTCCGTAAATTTCAATGATTGTAATTACACTCGATCTTTGTACTCTGATATCGTTGAGAGAGCACTGGGGATTGGGGTGAAATGTTTGGGAATGTGTACTTTAGTCTCTGAACATGCACATTTGTTTTCTAATCGAGTTTGTGTGCTATTAACTTGACAGATCAAGTCCTCGAACGAGACGGCTTTTTATAATCAACTCCCTCCAACTCTAGATCTTGTTTATTGAAACTCAACTGTCTATTTATAGCAACGAGGAGCCTAATATTAAATACTCGATTAAATTATCCGTGTTGAGACATCTGATTGCACGAGGTCGAGGTTTTCAAATTTGTGCTTTTTAGTTTTGTGCATAAGTTGATAGTTAGACCCGACAGATGTATCTCTCCAATCAATTGAATCTGAAGTCGGAGAGACTTAATTAAAAAAAGTTACGTGAATTAAAAGATTTGAGTAGACAAATTAATTATAATTCCCTACTGAAAATAATGTAACGCACAAACTCATGAGCTAAAATGGGACTTTTTACCGTAAGAAAGTTGATCTATCGCGATGTGTGAAATAGTAAATTGGGTGTAAAATTTAGTGAAGCAAATGACAAAAGATCGTGACCCTGTTTTATCACTTACACATGTCATGACACGTGGGAAAGTATAGTTTGATTACTTTAAAATACCTTTTTTATTTAAATATTTTATAAAATTAGAAAATCTGCCAAATCTTATACTATTTATTCATGTCTTACTACTCCGTGATTCTTCAATTGAGTTGATCCTATCAAGGTAGGTGTATTATCACATATTACTCTCAAAGGACTAAAGAACACCCTTTTAATTTTCTTTATTGGAAAATAGGGATATGTTCACTAGAAGTCCTAAAATTTGTCACCAAAATGCAATTGAATTTTAAAACTTGCAAAAAGTACAATTGAGTTTTAAAACTTTTCAAATTGGTTCAATCGAGTCATAAAGTTAACGCCGTTAAATTATTTAACAAAAAAATGCTGACGTGGCATATTTAAATCAAATTTTCTCTCCTACATGGCATTTTTTTATATTTTCCCATTCAAATCCTATTTAAATTAAATAAAAAAACTAAAAAAAGCTAAATTTTTATTTACAAAAACAACAATGAAAAAAAAATAAAAAGAAAGGGGAGTCCTCGCTGTTGGGCACTGCCGCCCATCACCGAAGTAGCGAGGGCGGCCGACGCTCGCCTAGATCTGGGTGAATCCGACAGTCGCTTGAGCCTAACAAGCGTCACCGACCCTCACCTGGCACTGGCGAGGCCTCACCCAGGGCTAGCGAGGGTGGGTGGAGCGCAAATCTAGGCAAGCCTCGCCGACCCTCACTTGGGGCCGGCAAGACCTCAGCCAAGGCGAGCGATGGTCACTGGCCGTGAGGGCTAACGTCGCCCAGATTTGGGCACCTCAACCTAGATCTAGGTGACCCTCGCCGGCCGTTGCCTGGGCAGCGAGGCCTCGACCGGGGTTGGCGAAGGTCAGTTACCCTCGCCCGAGGCCAGCGATGGGCGGCAACGGCAACGCTCTACCGGCGAGGTCTCCTCTTCTTCTTTTTCCATTATTATTTTTTTAAATAAAATTTTAGCTTTCTTTACTTTTTTAATCTAATTTAAATAATATTTAAAGAATAATAATAATGAATGCCATGTAGGAGAGAGAAATTGATTTAAAAATATCGTGTCAGCATTTTCCGTTAGACAAATTGACAGTATTAATGGAAGAATTTGATTTGACCAACTTGACAAGTTTTAGGGCTTGATTGTACTTTTTACGAGTCTTAGGACTCAATTACATTTTCATGACAAGTTTTAGGACTTCCATTGTACGTATCCCTAGAAAATATGCACACGCATGCATTTGAAAAATTGATATTTGCAAGATTAGCAAATACATTTTATTATAAAATATATGATCAGTCAATAAGGAAAGAAATTATTGGTCAAACTACTCGTTGTCCAAAGAAATTGTAAGTATATCATAAAAGAAAAACTATGTACACAGGCACGGGGTATGTCCCAGAAAATAACACGGCTTTATGGCCGAAACAACTTGGGAACTAATCAGGCAGCACAAGCAAACTACTTAGTGTCCAGCAAAAATCAAGACAAATGAACGCATGAGCCAGGTTTGGTTCGGATCGACTTTCGGTTCGGTTCACAAACAACACATCAAGCATGTTCGGGTCAGTTCGGGTATCGGTGGAAACCTGAACCGAACTGACCCGTTGACGCCCTAGCTCCATCCATACACAATAAGCACAAGCACTCAACATGTGCTTAAAACTCCTTGATTCGACTCGACGGATGTCTCACCAGCCTACTGAGAATTTGGAGAATGCCATGCCACACTGCAGGGAAGTTGGAAGAAACAAGTTGCGCGAGAGCAAGTCTCCATACCCCGATAGAGAACTAAACGCTAGACGAAAAGATGACTCGGAGACACCCATAGATACGAGCATATGCTGTGCGTAGGTGAATCGGCAATACCTAGTCGATATAAGCGATCCCGAGTAGGAAGTCTCTCTCGAAAGGCAAGCCACAAAAATTAATGATGACCGCAGAACACCCCCTTGAACCAAATCAACTTAGCCCAATCTACCAGGGGATGACCACTCCTAAGATGATCCAGAGCTGGGGAGATGGAGGACACTCCATTAATGCTAGGCTTCCGAATCGCCTTATCTTCAGCAGACGAAGAGGGGAGGAAGGCTTCAGGATGGTACGATGTATCCAAACCTTGTAGTGCCCTTTCCCCTCCCCGTACGATAGCGGATGCTGCGAGGTATCCGAACCTTCGACAACATTGATTACACAAATGGCACAAACCACCACGATTTTCATGTGTGCTGCCACTTTATGTAAAAATATTTGCGCTGTCAGGGGACACTTCCTGCAATAATTCTTACATGCACCTAATTTGTGATGACAGCACACTTACTATTCCTGGGGTTGCTAAAGAAAATTTCTATATTCCGGGGTAACGACACTACAAGCACTTCCAACTTTCTTTCATTTTGTAATCATGTATCTGAACTTCTTTTTTGTTCAATTGGCTTCCTCAGCTTCACAAATTATGGTCGATGCAAAGCCTCCACTAAATTCATGAATGGAAAATGCTAATGTGATGCTAACGGCTTTAGGTATTTGATTCACATGCTGACGTGGAGGCTCATGTGGAAAAGTATTGTCCATGTCGGCAAAGAATGAAACACTGTGGGGCCCATTTTCTTCCACATCCCTCTCTCCCTCAGCAGCCATGGCTGCTCTTCAAACACCATGAACACCATCGCAGATTTCAGTTTGCTATATAAGACCCAAGAAGAGAGCAGAGACCCAATTGAAGAAGGAGAAGAAACGAAGAAGAAGAAAAAGAGGAAAAGAAAAGGGTTGCGCTTTTTCCACCTATACTATGAATAAAAACGCTCATTATTACAATGTTTAGATAATATTAACCTTTATGAGTCCCACCTTTTTCAAACGGCTTTTCTTCTCTCTTTTCTTGTTGTGCGACTTTATTTCTTCTCATTTATTTCTCTCCAATCTCTCTCTTTCTAAAACATCCCTATCATGTCAATAATAGACAAGTTTATGACACCCAACATCCGTCACCGACACACACACAAAATAAAAAAAACATTACGAAGTTGAAGCCCTAATTTGCAAAAACTTCCTACTCACCCAACCAGTCCTCTTCCACCTACATTTCTTCAACTCAAAGCTTATAACTGTAAGTAAAAAACCCATGTTATATCTCTTTACTCTTCATCCCCATTCCGTCCCTTTCACTCTCTGTGTTATTTGTTATCCATTTCACATCAAACTCTTTGATTGATCGATCTCGAAGAAAAACACCCCCATCCAAAATTCAAATCCGGGAGCTAAAGCCCTCACCCAAATCCTCATCAAGCTCATCAGTAATGCCTACTTCTCGGTCTTGGTTTTCTTGGTCCTGATCGTCACTATCATCGCCAATTGACCATCACCTACCAGCCTTTAGATCCATGGCTCAAATCCGCCCTTGCTCTCACTAAGTTGTTTATGCAAACCGAAAATGCCACCTTCAAGAACGACAATCCCATCCTCAAGACGAACAAGAATTTGCCCCTCCTCACCCCTGCGTCTCTCCTACTTCCGCGCCGATCTTGGTCGCCAAGTTACCATTGCTAGCAATTAAGAGGGCTGAAGAGGTGATTGCGAACTCGACCCTCAAGTCTGAGCCCTTATGCGATAAGGCGACCCTCAAAGTCTGAGTCTGCCAATTGTTCGAATCCCCGTGTTCTGATCGCCATTAAAAAGTTCAATGCGAGAGCCTTCAGGTTTATTGTGTTCCTGGGTATCAAACTCTGGTTAAAGATTCAAAAGCTTATGAGTGCGACATGGCCTAAACGAAGTGACAAAGTAGACCACAAAAGGGAGTCTTCTTTTTTTGACATATACTAACCATTATCGGAACAAAGAGAAGTAAAAAAGGAGGAAAGTGGGACTCACGAGAAAAGACAAAGAAGAAAAACCACAACCAAACAAAAAAGGATACTTAGAAAAAGTGGGAGCTATAAAGGTTAATATCGTCAAAACACTGTGACACAGAGTGTATTAGCTAGGGAAAATTCCAAATAAGGAACTGAAGTGCGTTCATTTTCTCAAATATGGACCTGAAATGGACCTTATCTCAAATAAAGGCCTAAAGTGCCCTTGTTTTCTTAAATAAGGACCTGAAGTGAATCTTGTCTCAAATAAGAACCTGAAGTGGCCATGTCAGTTTCAAATAAAAACCTCACCTCACCGGCCAAAGTGTATTTTCGGCTTTTACTTTTTTGAATTTTTTCCTTTTTTTTCTTTTTTTTTCCTTTTTATGTTTTTTTCTTTTCCTTTTCCTTTTCTTTTCCTTTACTTTTTTTTTTCCTCTCTTGACTGGGCCCGGCAACCTCTGCCGGCTTCGAGCGGAGGCTGCCCTCGCCTAGGTAGGCAAGGGTTGGCCTCGCCGGAATCAGGCGAGGGCCGCCCTCGCTTGGGCTAGCGAGGGCCGCCCTCGCTTGGGCTAGCGAGGGTCGCCCACACTAGGGCTAGGCGGCTCTCACCCGACGCCGGCGATGGTGGCCCTTGCCTAAGGCCGCCCTCGCCCTCGCAAGGGTGAGGATTGCCCTCGTTGGATCTAGCGAGGTCGCCCTCGCCCGCCTAACTCAGGCGAGGCAACCCTCTCCCGATGCCGGCGAGGGCGGCCCTTGCCTGAGGTCGCCCTTGCCAGCCCAGGCGAGGGCGAGGGTTGCCCTCACCCGATGCCGGCGACAGTGACGTCGCCCGATGTGGGCTGGGCGACCCTCGTCCGACGCTGGCAAGGGCAACCCTTGCCTGAGGTTGACAGAGGTCGCCAGCCATGCACAGTGACGGCTAGGGAGGGAAGAAGAAAAAAGAAAAGGAAAGTACAGTAAATAAAAAATAAAAAAAATGTATTCATAATTTTTTGACTAAAATACCCCTTCTCCGACGACGGAATAATCACCAGCCGGCCAAAGGTCCTTATTTGAGACAATTTGGCCACTTCATACCCTTATTTGAGACGATTTGTCCACTTCAGATCTTTATTTGAGATAATATCCACCCCATGCCCTTATTTGAGAAAATGAGAGCACTTCAAGCTCTTATTTGAAATTTTCCCGTATTAGCTATGGTGAGAGTGGAAAAAGCATAACCCAAAGAAAATTAACTGTTACTTATATGGAAAAAACAAAATGATGTGGAGGTCGATGTCATCAATTTGACCTATCTTATAAACCATCTCAGCAAAAAATCAATTGTCGTGACATATAAGTTTTATGGAGGCATGACATTGACAACAATTCAAATTTCTTAACAAAGTATGCAAAAACCTTTGGTAAGAAAGATGTTTCAAACAATTATGATGCCACACACAGTGTCAGAAGCTTGCACAGCACTAAAACGACAAAGGCATGGAGCCACAGTTCAAACAAATCCTTCACCGTCCAATTTCACGAGCGAAACTCCACTCTGATCTCCTCAGGAGCAATGTCGGGCGTGTCCTTCAGAGCCATCACGTCTCGATCGTCACCTTCCACTTTGTCGTCCATCAAGAACGCGACAACCGCACCTCCCACAAACCTCCTCTTGGTCATCTTCGAGCATGTCCATGTGGCCGTACTTCTCAGCTACAAAGTAACAAGCGGGTGGTCGGCATTCCGCGAAGAAGTCCGCGGGGTTCACGCCCCTCGGCGCGCGCGCCGGGAGGAGACGGTTCTTCTTGTGCTCGCCCAGGCCCGACCTGACGACCATCGTGGGCATGTCAAGGCCTAAGGAGCGAGGGGCGTAGGTGAGCACGGGAGGCAGGGTCTTCTTGCCCTTGTCCATGCCATCGACCGGGTCGATGCCGAGCAAAGGCCGTGAAGGGGAGGGTGAGACGGGTCGATGATTTGCCAAGGGCAAGTGCGAAGGTCACTTTGCCTCCCGCCACTGTGGCCAGCAAAGGCGAGCTTGGCGAGGTTCGAGCGGACCTTGGGTGGGAGGAACGTGCCGAGGCCTGGGGACAGCCACTCATCGGTGGTGTCTATTCCGGACAAGATGTGAAACTGTTGAAGATTAGAAACTTGTTTCACCCAGTGGAATACATCATATTAATTTGAAAGATTATACCTTTTTTCATATCTCTCTTGGTGAGAAGGTATATTATGTGTCAAATATTTCACGAGGCAGTGACACGTGATGTAACTAACCAATCAAAATTGAAATGCATAGACACACGACGACAAGTTTGATGGGATTAGAAACACGCGAACATCGATCAATGCATCACGTCATCACTGTAGTGTGATATATTTGTCACGTAAATTACTTTGTCCTATTCTAGGTTTGGTCATGTACATGTGGCAAATGAGTGCATCGTGTCGTCGTAAGTTATATAAGAATGTGGATCAAATTGATCCCCTAACTCATATTCACTCGTTTTCGTTAAATTCGAAAAATATAATTAATTCCTAACCCAACTCATACCTAATTGCACTCAATCCACTCATATGCACCATATCTTAAGGTGGTCACCGCAACCATTACTCCTCGTCTATCAGTTGATGCCGCCTCTATGCCTTCATTGCCGTCATTTGGGGGCCGTGAAAAATTTAGAAAACTTCAAAAAGGTAAATTTGGAAATTTTTGCAGATAAATAAATTAAATCTAAAAATCCACATTAGTATTTATCAAAAGAAAAACCTTAGAAAATTAAATAAGAGCCAGAAGTTTATCAAGAAAAATCAAGAAAGTCATAAAAAAAACACATGATAAATTCATGACAACCGCGGAATAGTGGTTGAGATCTGTGCTTGTCTTAGGTTCTCAAAGTATCGTATGCATCGCAGTCCTTTGGTTCGAAATTGTTCGGTGGACTTTTTGGACTTTTGTCGCATGTCGACGTCAAATTTTGAACACAACGACATAGGCGTCATCAATCATCATCATCATCATCATCATCATCTATCAAAGAGAGAAAAGAAATCAGTTTGGCCTGAGTAAGGGTGTGCAAAACGGACCGTCCAGACTGGGAATTGCTCGGATCGGACTGGACCGGCCAGTTTGGTCAGGTTTTCGAGAATGTCAGTCCGGTTTCCGGTTTTTAAAAGTGGAACCGGTGTCCGGGCGGTCCTGAACCGGATCGGACCAACTAACTATATATATATATTAATTTTTTTCAAAAAATTAGTAAAATATGAACTAAACCCTAAGTGAACTTCATCGACATAAATTTATTAATAAAAATTAGTAAAATGTGAACTAAACCCTAAGTGTTTGACCAAAAAAAAAGATTAAACCCTAAGTGGCCGGTTCCATTGGACCGGTCCGGTTCCCGATCGTAGGATCAATCGGTCTGATCCTCGGTCCCCAATTTTGGGAACTGATTTCGATTTCACCTTAGAATCGGATCGGACTGGAAACCGATTACCCCTAACCCTAAGTGCAGTAAGCAATGGAGGATGCCCAGGTAAAGAAAAGATTTGACAGGTGATGGATACTAACTGGTTGCCCTTTGGACAGGAGAGCGTCTTTAGAAAAATCTGGGAACCATTTGCTCCTCATTGCGCTTTTTCATGAATGTTAATCTTTGCTGTTCATCACTAGACCGAAGCTGGCTTTCTCTCCGTATATTATTATGTCTTACCGAATACAAGTCAATCTTGTTGACTTTGTTTTGGATACAATGCTCTATCTTTTCTTTCATTCGTGGTATGGTTTAGTCATGAATCTGGTCAGGGCGCTCTCCAGATTCACTCCCTTGTCCAACGTAGCAGCACCTGCTAATTATTTACCTACCACCATAAAGAATTGGACGATGTACACTTTACTTTTTTGATTAATATCACAAAAAACTTCAAATCGGTATACACGTAACAAATTTGCCTCAAATTAATTTTTTTACCACATAACTTTACCTTCCATTAGTTTCCATTAAATTTTACCGCCAAATTTCTGAGTTAAATGACACGTGATAGTTGACGAGTGTGCCAGTTTAGGGTTTTACCCCTTTATTTGTCACGGGTGTACCAATTTGTGATTTTTCATGGTATTAATCCAATATAACATGGGGTAAATTTGTCATAGGTGTACCAGATTGAGATTTTTCGTGGTCAAAAAATTAATTTTTGAATAAATTTATCACATGTGTACCAATTTGAAGTTTTCCGTTATATTAACCCTTACTTTTATTGTCTTACACGTATTTAAAGTACGAGGTAATTATTGGTTTACAGAAAGACATTGGCTAGAAAATTTGTAATACGATGACTTCTCAAAACTGTAGCCGCACTCGCCAAGAATACCATAATTTCTTTAACCGCACTCGTTATGATTGTAAACTTCCCCAAAGAAGAACGAAAAAAAATGAAGGATTCACGCCCATCGTGGCCAAAAAGCAAAATGCACATCGTCCCCTGTTCCTGAATCCTGTCCAAACCCCCGCCAACCTTCCATGGATGCGCAGAAGCAAGAGCAGAGGAGCTACTGGAGATGGAGCATGCAAGACTTCTTCCCCGAGGCATCCTTCGTCAGCTTCGCCTCCTACAGGACAGCCCTCTCCCAGACCTGCCCCCGCCTCAGGGACCGCCTCCTCGACCGGTCGACTCAGTCCAAGGAGCTGGTCGAGCTCAGGAAGCAGAGCGAGAACGACATGAAACGCTGCCTCAGCTGGTGGGACCTCGTCTGGCTCTGCTTCGGCTCCGTCGTCGGGTCGGGCATCTTCGTCATCACCGGCCAGGAGGCCCACGACCACGCCGGCCCCGCCATCGTGCTCTCCTACGCCGTCTCGGGCCTCTCTGCATTGCTCTCCGCCTTCTGCTACACGGAGTTCGCGGTCGAGATCCCCGTCGCAGGTGGGTCCTTCTCGTACTTGCTTGACTTGGATCAGTTCTGTGATTAGTGCAGGGGTCATAGTGCTTATTATAGCAATTGGGTTCTCTCGTGGGCATGTATCGAATTTAGTACCCGTTTTCCCTCATGGAGCGAGTGGGGTTTTCACGGCCGCGGCGATCGTGTACTGGTCTTACACGGGGTTTGACATGGTCGCGACCATGGCCGAAGAGACCAAGATGCCGTCCAGGGACATCCCAATCGGTTTGGCAGGTTCTATGGCTGTGATCACCGTGATTTACTGTTTGATGGCTCTGGCACTGACCATGATGCAGAAGTACACCGAAATTGACCGCGATGCGGCTTACTCTGTCGCTTTCTCGAGGATCGGCATGAAGTGGGCTAAGTACGTTATCAGCATCTGTGCCCTCAAGGGAATGACCACGAGTTTGCTGGTCGGGGCTCTTGGGCAAGCTCGGTATATGACTCAGATTGCCAGGGCTCATATGATCCCGCCTTGGTTCGCTCTTGTTCACCCGAAAACCAGCGCTCCTATTAATGCCACTCTATTGATCACCGTGCTTAGTGCTGTTGTGGCATTCTTCTCTAGCTTGGACGTCTTGTCTAGCGTGTTCTCCTTCAGTACGCTGTTAATTTTTATGCTCGTGGCTATTGCATTGCTGGTGAGACGGTATTATGTTAAGGGCGAGACTCCAAAGAGCGACCTTCGCAAGTTTTTGGTTTCTCTGTTTGTTATAGTCGCTTCTTGCGTCGGCGGGACGGCAGTTTGGCGCTCAAACACAGGAGGATGGATCGGTTACACAGTTGCTGATGTTTTTTGGTTCCTGGGCACTTTAGGAATGCAATTGCTGCCGCAGCGGCGTGCTCCACAGCTCTGGGGGATTCCCCTGGTTCCATATTTGCTGTCATTGTCAATTGGGATGAATATATTTTTGATTGGTTCACTGGGCTCCAAAGCATTCTGGAGGTTCTTGATATGCACTGCGGTGATGATACTCTACTATCTCTTGGTTGGGCTCCACGCAATTTATGACGTGGCTTACCATATAGCACAGCAATCAAAAGTCGAAGATGGAAAGGAGAATGTGGATCGTGGCATGTCGTAGGGGATGGTTTTGGTATAGCCTTCGATACTGGACAGTAGTATTCCCCTTCCACTTTCGAAATTGCTGTTGGGTTGGATACTTTTGCAGGATCTGCAGATCGGGACTTTGCTTGATATCAAATTCTCCATTCGATTAACGCACGTCATTTGAAAGAATTTTTTATCTTCAGCCACAGCACATCATCTTACTATGCTACTGCTGGGTATATGCATACTGAATGTAGAAATTATTGTTCATCATTCTGTGAAATCGATTGTATTTGCGTTTTCTTCTTTTGAACATTCTGTTATTTCAAGGATTATCCGGAAGAGGTCTGTCCATCACCATTGGTTACAGAATGCCATCATTAGCTAATGCCTCTTGTGGCTTCCGAGAACTCAGGTCAGCTGGGTGCTCACTGCTGAGGATTTTTTAGACAAAAGTTTACTCATTTTGATTGAATCTGCTGTTCTTTTTGGTTTCAGAAACTGGGGTTATACCATGAGAAATGCTGAAGACTGTTCTGAGGATTTTTGTTAAGCCATGTTAAATAGAGGAATGCTATTAAAATGACATACATGTCATTATGCCTTTCTTGGTCATTTATTTCTTTTGCCCAGGTAACATTTTGTTAGGTCCGGGTTCTAGTCTACACCTCTCTCGCCCGTACTGTTGAGCTGCACGTCCAATGGCATCAATTTACTGGGTATCTGAATGTGCTGATCGGCATGCTTCTATTTTCATGTTTGTCGGGATCATGAGGGAACCTAACATTATCCTTGTAGCATTACGACGAGTGCACTAATTTGCTGCAGTCTTGACATTGTTCTGAATCTGAATGACCGCATCACAAAAGGAACCGATGTTCGAAATGCCTTCATTTGGTTGGCATGGAAGCTGCTCTTCATTTTTAGTGTCATCTGCAAAGCAGAACGTGTTCATTTCAGATTTTCAGAAGAAATCATGATTTTTTCTAAGTATATTTCTTATGATAATGGTCTGCGACTGCTTAATACCGCAAAATCCTTATCTGCAATCACTGTTTCTTTGATATCCCATGAAGTTAACACAAGAAGTTACATATGGGCATGGGAGAGTCGGAACTCTTATCATATGAAAGCACTCATGCAGTGACAAGATCGAGTCTCACTATTCTTACTTTGTTAGATCTCTTTCTTGATAAGTGACGCATGAACAGAGTTAATTGAAGCTTCCTCTGGGCATTGACTTCTAGTTGTCGAGATTCACGAGTGAAGAAAAACTATCGATAAACCGGATCAAAGTATTAACAATATGGTTAAGCTTTTATCTCTTCACTGGACCAATAAAGTAGAGCAAGTAACGTTGCGACTCCCATGTGTGTGCGGGAATGCCTCAATCAGTCTCTGCACGGAATCTGAAAGAGAGAAGGGCGCTCCAGAAATTGCCTCCAGATTTGACCGGCATTCCTGGAGGTCCTCTGTGGGGTACTTGACCAGTTCATATTCAACATCCAACAGTAGTTGTAAGCACAAAACGTGCTTCAAGGAGTCCATTCTTATGGGGACAAAGGCCTTGAGCTAGTGCACAGATGGCCTCGGTTTTGGGGAAACTTCACCAATGCAAAACCATGAAAATTACATGTGTATACGCGATGTGTCCGCGTGATTGTGCACGCATTCCTCTGTACACTTGTTCAGATCAAGATAACATTCAGTTGAATTGCATAGAGATGTACTTCTCAGATTATACCGCCATGCAAGTGAGAGTTACCAGCACTTGCAGCATAACATGAACTAGGTGGCTGGCAGAATATGTTCACACCATCATTTGAGTTGTTTTGTACCAATACATTCATCCGGTTTATCGATAGTTTTTCTTCACTCGTGCTGGTAAGCGACACAAGCGATCACTTTTATGAATGTATTTTCCAAATCATTTATTTTCCATAAAACAAACGCACCTATTCGCCAACATTTTCCATGAAATCATCCATTTCCCATCCTTCATCGACCTCAACTACACAAATCGACATTACTTTCTTGCAAATTTCACATACAAACTTTGGGGTATAACAAAGTTTTCTCGAACCATATGATGCAAAATTTACAACTACACATCAGTAACAAAGCATAGATCTTCTCTCCTACTGCGAAAAAAGCCAAAACATACTCAGAAGCTTTCACAGCAGAAACTCAACTTTCTGAAGCTCCACAGGAGCGACCTCATGCCCATCCCTCAACCCCATCAAGCTCACGTCGTCGCCTTCCAAATAAGCCCTCAAGAACGCCACCACCACCCCTCCCACGAACCTCCTCATCGGCTCCCTGGCCCTCCCATTCTTGCACAGGCAGTGCGTGGCCTTCCCCCTCACCCCCGGCGTCTCGTCGTCGAGCATGTCCATGTGCCCATACTTCTCGGCGACGAAGTAGCAGGCGGGCGGCCGGCACTCCGCGAAGAAGTCCGCGTGGTTCACGCCCCTCGGCGCGCATGCCGGGAAGAGCGGGTTCTTTTTTATCTCGCCCAGGCCTGAACCGACGACCATCACGGGCATGTCGAGTACGAAGGAGCGAGGGACGTACGTGAGCATGGGAGGCGGGGTCTGCTTGCCCTTGTCCATGCCGTCGACCGGGTCGATGCCGAGCAGGGCCGAGAAGGGGAGGGCGAGCGGGGTTGGCGACTTGCCGAGGGCGAGACCGAAGGCGGCTTTGCCTCCCCGGCTGTGGCCGGCGACGGCGAGCTTGGCAAGGTTCAGGCGTACTTGAGGCGGGAGGAGGCCAGCGAGGCCTCGGTGCAGCCAGTTTGTGGTCGCTGCGGCGGAGTTGATCTCGTCGGTCGTGTCCGGCCCGGCCACGGTGTATAGCTGATGAAATAGCAAGGGAAAAGAAAATGAAGTTGATGCCTCTCTATGTTAAATATTAATTAATTTTGCCCAAATTTTTCTATTTCATTTTATGATTAGCCCTCTCTTCAAGGGGAAATTCTTGCCTAGACCCGAGTTTACGATCCCGGTACAATCACAAAAATTAAATTTTGTGAGACCTCTAAGCAAACATATATCGAAAAATTAAACGTTGGATCGGCAAAACTATTCCCATTTTGCCCTTCTCAAACATGTTTCAAGAGGTGCGACTTCAAAGAGAAAGTAGGGAGAGAGATCGAGCTTATTATCCATGCCCGTGTCTTCATAGAGCCTATTAATCAATGTAGATGAACGAGACGATTTTACACGTATCCACCAAATCAATCGAGTCAGCTCAATATTCGGATCCTCGTATGGAAAGCAAGTCTAATTGACCCGAGAATGAATTGACATTGTTCAAGTGTTTGAATCAAGTATTATTAACGAGAGTTAGAGTGAGAGCTTGCTTTATAAATTCCATCAAACAACAATAGATAAATCATAACGTATTTAAAATTTCGTACTAGACAGTACGATAAATTGCTTAACACGATAATCATATAACAAATATTGTTTTAATTTAGTTAATTAGCCATTGCCCCTGATGGTCCATTAGATTATATTCTCTTCCCAATGACATTTGACTGCATGCACATTGGAGACGTTTTGTGGTCCATGTGAACATTAGAGGAGAGCTCACACCCACGACAGGGACAAGAAGCAAACAGAGCCAATAGTACTAGAAACACTTGTACGCCCCTTCCATGATAAGATGCCCAACCAAATGCCAATAAAGAAAAAGAGAGAAGAAAACGATAGCAAGCAAGATAGTCAATAAAACCACAGTGAGAAAACGAAAGCTATTATTGTCCACCATCTTACTATTCTTCTCCACCAAGTTATCTTGGTCAGTAGGAAACAGCCCAGCTAGCTAAGTCTTTTTGAGACTTGTCTTGTTTGTTTCTTCGTTTTTGTATGGTCAAGTTTCGCCTACTTAAGTCGCGTGTCTCGATTCATATCGAACGGACAAGTGTTCGAACCGTTAAAAAAGCGCATAGATATTTATCCTGATGTTCATCTAATAGTTTAATATTGATGGACTGCTCAAGTGATAAGCGTGTTCGTCCTTCTCGTTCAAAGCCTAGATTCGGATCATCACAATTGCGCATTCTCTTCGGACTATCCCTAAGAGCACAAACATGTGTGTCTCCAGTGATAACTTGATATGTGTGGGATGCAGGGACAGACCACACCCGATGAGGGATATTGGGTGCTCAAAAAGCCCAAACACCCCGTTGATATAAAAAGAAAATTGTTTAAACTTTTAGATTAGTTGAAAGCAAAGTCACGAAAATTTTAAAGACAAAAACCTCGTAAAAAAAAGGGGCTCCTCCTCAGTCGGCATTGATTTTGGGTGCTTAGAACATGTTATTACACTTGGCAGAATCCATTTTCGCGCACATTTGTTACTGCTTTTTAATGGAGAGACTGCTAAAGAGTGTCATTGACAAGGTTAAAATTAAGACTAGACCCTTGAATGTAAATCCGATCATGTAAACATCTCATGTATTGAATCTCTCTATAAACGCATAAGCAAAACGATAGGAGCTCCGAAGTTCGTACATAAATAAAAAGAATGACTAGGAGATTTTTCGACAGCTCGACTCCATTCGTCCCCCAGAGACCCGTTTTCCCAAGTGCAAATTGCTATGGTTAAGATGATTAATCGAGCCAATTTATGAAATTCAATCGATCTCACCCCCCCGACTCAAGATGCAACAATAGTTTTTCCACCCTCTACTCCCTCGCCTGAAGCTCCGCGTCCGCCGCGGAAAAAGAAGAAGCAAATCATATACGGAAGACAGAGGGGAGGGGCCGACCTGAGGGGCGACGACGACGAACCCGTGGGACGAGACGTGCCGGATGAGCTGCGAGTAGAAGGAGTTGTAGAGGAGATAGCCGTGGAGGAACAGCAGCACCGGGAATTCCCCGGGGGCGTCCGCGGGGAACGCGATCAGGAGGGGCTTCGGAGGCGGGTCCGCGGGAGCAACGCACGACGGCGCAGACGCAGACGCCGAGGCCTCGACTCTCCGGAGCGCGGCCTTGTACTTGCCCATCTCGAACACATCGCTGGTGGTGGTCGGAAAGGAAGAGGAAGGCATGAGTTTCACTTGGGATGTTTTGTCTCTCCTCTTCTCTTCCCTTCCTATGTGCACGAGTTCTTACAGTGAGGGAGTGGATAAGTGTGTCCCTATGTGTTGCCTTTGCAGCCTCTCTCTCAGCTTGGTAAAAAGGGACGAATTTGAAGGAAGAGCGCTTGATTTTTACGGGTCAAATTCAATTTGGGTCTTGATCTTTCTTGCGCACTACGGGTGGGCTAGATTGGCCCGTGGGCTGTGTGCTAGGGTTCAGTACTGAGTTTTGGTTTGTACCCAAAAAAGAAGAAAAAAAACCATGAACACAATAATGAGATCGAGAAATTTGCATTCAAGAGTTAGGATTATTACTTTTTCTTTTCGTTTTAGGCTATATTTTATTTCTTTGTGTTTGAGTTCCCTTTACCTGATCAAATGCAAGAATTATAGCAAAAAGTTTAAATGAAGAAGAAAATTCTGGGCGGAATTTTTTTTTAATTGGGTCTTTATGAAGAAATACAAGAATCCATCGGAAGGAAGTGATTCGATGGGATGTTTGCAATTTACGGGGATTATTGTCCAAAAAGTCTTAAACCTATTGTACGGCGACCAATTCAATCCTAAATCTTTCGATAATGCCAATTAAGTCTTACACCTTTTGACGATTTGCCAATTTAGTCATAAACCTTTCAATTTGTCAATTTAGTTATAAACCTTTTAAAAATTTGCCAATTTAGTTCTAAGCCTATTATTTGGATGATTGGTCGAAAGGACTACATTGGCAAATTGTCAAAAAGTTTAGGAATAAATTGACAAATCATCAAAATGTTTAAGAGTAAATTGGCATAATTGAAATATTAAAAACTGAATTAGCAGCTATAAGATAGGTTTAGGAATTTTTGGACAATTTTTCCACAATTTACTTTAGTGTTTGGTGTGATTTTTATTTTGTACTTTTCCCTCTTTGATAGTGTTCGAAATGCGACTTTATATTTTTACGTAGAATATTAGTATTTTTTTAAACAAATAAAAATGAAATGAAGATATATTATATGTTTTCAATACTTTTACAAACTTCAAATAGTTTTTTCTCATTAAAATTTTGAAAAGAAAAAACAAATAAGTATTTTATTTACTAAGTTGAACCAAACGAGATGTTCTATTTACTGTTTTGGGCCTTTTGACGACTATCTACATTCTCAGATGTAAGGGTTGACCATGGGCCTCGAGGGCTGGTCCATGTAACAATTTTTAAGATAAAGTCAGAAAACCATGATGATTCAAATAAACTTTACGTTAGATCCTAAACTTCGGAATTTTATTTAATTAGCTTCCTTGAAACATGGACTCGATTCTAGTCTGTAACACAAGGGATTTTCTCTCATGTCGAAATCATATCTTAATTACGTTTAATTCCTAAATTTGAAGAAAATTAAATTTATCCCGCACTCGTGTGACCTATCAATCAGTCTACCTAAAACTCAAAGTTAGGAATGATTTTCAGCGAGCAGATAGAGATATTCGTGCGTTTGCACCAATTTCACGGATTGATATTGGTCACTATAGAGTGGAGGGATCGAACGCAATATGAGATTAACTATGAAATTAACTTTGAGGTTTCTTCTGTAGGATGTTCTAATTTGAAATTTGCCCAAAGCTTCAGGGCTTTAGAGCAATTCCAATTTCACCTTTGGTAATATTTCGAATATAGATAGTGCAATTATATCTTACTCAAACTCGAAAATGAGCAAGGATAATTCTAGAGCTTTTTTTGCTTTATTGACAGAGTATCCGAGGGGTTCAAAAACAACATCCCGTATTTTCGCGACTTTATTTACGGACGCTTGTGTTTTTGAAAATACAACTTTTCGACTTAGGATACAATTCAAAATTGAATAGACATGTCCTTATTAAAAAAAAAGCAAACAATCAATCCTCGAATCTCCCACAAATTCTAATCTCCTCCACTCGCCGTCCTGTGTCCACCACACTACTCGACCCCTCCGAGCACTGTCTCCACCGCCTCTGCCGCCCTCGGGCTCTGAAAACCTTAGATCGCGGCCGTCGCAAAGGCAATCTCAATTTGGTCACGAGTCGCCGCCGCCGACAACTTCAATTTGAGGTTCGTGACTTGCACGACCTATATATGAATCCCGCATTCCTCTTTGTCTTTTTTTAAGATTCCTTTTCCATGGCTCATCCCCATATGTTCAAACTCCGAGCTCCTTTCGTCCCCGGTCTTTCACCACTTCCTATCCTGATTCTTTCTCCTGGAAAAAAAGTGTGGAAAAGTGGCGGAGGTGATTGCAAAAAGGGAAGAAAAGGTCGGTGTAGAATTCAGGGCCACAAATAAAAATAAGGGGGCAAAATTAGGGGGGTGTGGGAAAGAAATCCAGAGGCCCCACCATTATCCTCCACACCCCCCTCAAAGTGAAAGGAAAAGTTGGAAGAATTGGCGCCCAATGATTACGAAAATAACCTCGTTGTATCCGGTCATTTACAGCTTTTTGTCCTCGTCAATATCATCCTAGATAAGGGCAAAAGTGTAATTTCGGTGCCAATATATTCTTTCCTCCCAGTTTCTTTTTTTTCTTCCCAAACAAATCAATTGGTAATTCTTCCCCTTTTTCTTTCCTCTCCATTTCTGTCTCTTCCAAGCAAACTCCAAGGGAAATCAATTCCTACCATCAATTCTTTGCTCGCCTCACATTTTTCCGCTTGGGTTTTTCTCATCCTCTCACTTGCATCATCCAAACAAAATCCTTAAGAAGTAAGTACTATGTAAGAATTTTTATCATATCCATTATTTATAAAAAAAAATTTGTTGTTAAATGATAATCCGATCGCATGCACGCGTAAAATCTAATCATTCTACGCTTACATAGATAGATACTGATTGCACCTATCGCCAAAAGCTACTTGTGGAAATAGATCGTTTCCAATCATTGCAGATAGATTAAAAGACCACTAACTAGGTGATTCGTCCGTGGTCCAAGACTAGTTTGCAAGCTACGATTCCTACTCTATTATCGATCTCAGGAAACCTTGGTTAGTCTGCGAAAGGACGGACCCAGACGTCGGTTCATCGCCGGTCTTGGGCTTTTCTCACTTGCAATTGGCAGGCCTATAGTGACGGGCTCTTCTAGTTGGTAATTGGTGTTTTGTTGGTACCTTAAACCGAACATTCTAGCAATAAACGAGATAGGTCCCAACCCCCTCTAAAACTCTTTTTTGTAATAGAAAAGAATACATTAAAAGACCTCAAACTTTCATTGTACCTATTCTACTGAGACCCTATTTGGTTGCAATATGCATTGGATCAACTAAACTCAGCTTTGCTCCGTCACATAAGCGGAAAGCTAAACACATCCCTGATATGGCAAATAGGGAAAGATTAAGGAAAGATTCGGTATTGTCGTTTCCCATGTAAACAAACGCAGAAAATATAGATTTTAGGGAAGACTAGCGTGATCCATTTGACAGAATCCAAGTGCCAAAACAAGACAAAAGAAACACTAACACAACGTCAAACATTCCCTGGATGTTCTTTAGCTAAAACCTAGACGTCCAAAGTCTAAGCTAAGCGTACTTTATGCATTCAAAAACATGTGGTCACCACCAAGAACAATTAACAATTAGCAGACTGCATCGTGCATGACAGATGAACACAATGCCCAAAACCTCAAACGAGTGCGCTCCAATCAAACGAAAGGTGTCTCTATCTCAGCCCACCAGAGTCCACAATCACATGAATCGAAAACAAAAAGAGCCCTCAAAGAATCAAAAGCCAAATCTCTCTCCACTATGTTATTCCTTACTTAAATGAGACTCTTCCTTCACTTTTTTGACTGCCCTAGTCCAAGACTCCCCTTTTTTTTCTTTCCCTTACGGCGAAAGAACAAGGACATACGAATCACATGGTCTCTCTTTGCTTTCGCAGACCACATGTCTCACTGCTTTACTTTTCCAGTTTCAGATTAGGATAGAAAAATTAAAAGAGAAGACAGAATTGTGGACTTGGACTCAATCTCTGTCCAGATCACAAACAAACAAAAACCAAATCTCATTGCATCATCATCATCCCCAATTTATATGCTTTCTTCTGGATAAAGCATTTGACATTCATGAAAGAGCCACACATTCAATCAAGCAATCTTCTAGAATAGAATATATGATATGATGGAGGAAAACCCAGAAAAAAATTTAGGAATTTAGGGAGACCCAGATGGAATTTTGCCATTAATTCCTCCTTTTTACAATAGAAGAACCAGAAAAAGACCCCAACCCAAATCTAAGAAGGCTCTTACATATTCCCCTTCCGGGGACAAAAAACCTTACAGATTATAAAGATTATAGTTTAATTCAAAAGGGTGGTCACGTAGTTAAATCCCCCAATCACACGAGCTTCAAATTCTATGTCTATTGCTTCGATCGGCAGCAATGGAGAGGAGCCTGGCGACGCCCTGAGTCCAGTTATCGTAGTCTCTCTGGCTCGAGCACTCAAACTCTACGACACCCCTCATCACAGTCTTCAGCGCAAAGTATCTCCGGTTCTCGCCGCCCTCGAGCAAGTGACGGCCTGCCCAGGCCGGCACGTCTTTAATCACTTCCAAAACCACATCTGCAGGAACAATTTCGAACGGGTTCAGGAAAAAGATAAAGCAAAAGATGAATCCTTTTGATCTTCTTCTCTCCACTTTAGTGACGAGTTGGATTGAGCTTTCACAAATCCCCAAATGGAAGACCCACATCCACTTTCAGTGTTCACATTATCATTAGAGAGAGACAAAAGCAATCAAGACTCACTCTTTTTCTTTTTTGTGATGGTCCCAGCAACATGCCTGCTCTTCATCTTCAACATCACCTGCGCAAAAGAGAAGCATTTTATAGAGACCAAAGGTAAAAGTAGTGAAAGTAGATCCATTTATTCCATCATCATCTTCAGATATTTTCACTTTTGGTCTTGTCTCGCATCTTTTAGACCATCTCTTCACTTTCAAAGCTACAAAAGTCTAATCTATGCCCAATTATTGAGTCATCTCATTGAAAACAAAACCATAAAGTACAAGCTTCCACATATGCCAATTACCTGATTGAATCGGTTTATGTAAACAGAGACTATCTTCCAGTGCAGATCACCTGCGATCAACAGGGAAAATCACATCAGCAAAGAGTCTGCGAACGTGTGTGTGATCAATCATCAATCCAATGCAGCTACTAACAAACGAAGAAAAACAGGTTTAATTGTAAATACTTCACCCTCTAACACAGCGCGTAATGACCCGTTGATTAAACTCGAACAACTTAACGACAATTCATTCGATTGTAATGGCCTAAATGACTTAGGTATCCACCACAATTCACATGAACCTTTTGCCCTGAGATTCCTTGTGACTAGAAACTACCAATTTCAGTGATTAATAGAGGACCCAACAAATCTACAGAGCTAATTTTATCGAGCAGATGCTACCAAAAAATTATGCTTGTATTGGACACAAGAAGTTTGAGACCGCTCTTCATTACCCTTGCGAGTGCGCTTGAGAAGCTCGCATCCTCTGGCCAGCCACTCCCTGCTGCAGATTCCTAGGAAATTCTCTTCCGGGACGAGTTCGTCGCTGTTACTGCTGTTCGAACTACAATTGGTGAGGCTAGCGCCGCCACCGCCGGCGCCTCCGATCCCCTTCTCCACCGGAATAACCGCTGCTATGTTCCACACCTCCTTCAGTGTCCTTGCCTTCAATGTCGCCGCCCCACGTAGAGCTGGGGAACCAGGGCCAGATTCACCCAGATCAATTCGATTCCATCATTTCGAAATCACAATCCAACAGAAATTCATAACTCGATTCTTGACTCAAAAGATTGAATCCCGAATGCATTTATACCTGTAGCTGCGCCTGCGGTTAAGGTCATGATATCGCCAGCCGACCGGACATTGACAGCAGAGCTGACGATTGCAGCAAGGTGCTCCCTCTCGGCCCCCATCGCCTCGGCAGCCTCGACGCACTGCGCGGCCACCAGGGTCGCAGCCGAGGCAACCGCCACGTTGGTCTTCGCCATCTGCTCATCCTTGCCCGACCCCGACGAGGCAGCGGTGGCAGCCGCCATGGCGGCGACCGCCGCGGCGACCCCTGCAACAGAGATGGCCGCATGGAGCTGGGCGTTCTGGGCCCGGGCCTCCTCCTTCTTCTTCTCCCTACGGTCCTTCAACCACCGCCCCACCGTCTTGCCCCCGCCGCCACCGACCACAACGGCTCCTCCGCCGCCGCCGCCGCCTCC
Source organism: Syzygium oleosum (assembly GCF_021117445.2). Taxonomy (NCBI): domain Eukaryota; kingdom Viridiplantae; phylum Streptophyta; class Magnoliopsida; order Myrtales; family Myrtaceae; genus Syzygium; species Syzygium oleosum. The sequence goes on along the minus strand of NW_026607501.1, from coordinate 2,059,776 downwards.
TCCTCCACCCCCTGGCGTGGAGGAGGCCCTCAACTGGTGGACATTGAGGGAGTTGTTCGGCCGGCAAAACTGCATGGAAAGATGATTGTGGGTCACCCATTCCATGGAAATATCACATTCAAGCCTTCAAATTTAAGCAACCCCCTTTCTTAAAATGGTTATTGCTAGTGCACGTGGACATTGCCATCATGGACATTGGCCATGGGACGATCAGTTTTTGGCTATAATTAGCGACGGGCCAGCGAAGAAAATCGTTTAGTGGTACGCGGGGCTGAGAACGCACCGCCAAACCGCGCCCCCCCCAACCCTTTTTCCATTTCAACATTCATGTTTTCATTGGGGGGAATGGTGGGTCCATAAATAAATCCATTAATGCGACCAAAGTTTGAGAGACGACCATAATTGAGTAAAGAGTCCTGATGAGTGGCTCTATGCACCGTACATTAATGTTCCACCAAACGCTTGCTACAAACACCAAACAAATACTCCGTACTTTTACAGAGAATGAAAATTTCAGATCTTGTCTTTGCCTTCCCAAACAGTTCAGCATATACCAGAGGGAGGGAGAGAGACAGCGAGAGAGAGATTAAACTAATGATCCGAGTAAACACACTCATTGTTCTGTGGTAAACCCGAGAGAAGTTTTGAGACTTTTTGTTCTCTAGAAAAAGGGTGAGAACCCGAAGAAGAAAGAGAAAATGTAAAGAGGAGCGAGAATTATTGCATTGAGAAAAGGGAAGCGTCGCAGTTCCAGGTCTACTCTATCCGAGTGCAATTAAGTGGAGGGTGGCTTCGATTAAAGCAAAAGCTGATTACTTGTTTCGCGCAGTGTTTCTTTCCTCTCCCAGTACAACCACAGTCTTCGTGCTTCCCATCCCCAAGCTCACAGAACAAAGAAAAAGGAAAAATGAAAACTAGGGTCGTGTCGAATTTCGATTCATGCTCTGTTCTCTTTAACCATGCTGAAAAAATTATTTGTTTTTTCTAGTTTGTGTTCAAGTTTTGTCCATATCTGTTAACGTGAGTAGGGTTTAGATCGTGTCGGTTCGCGTCTAAAAGAAAAACCTCAAAAGCGAAGCGAAGAACAGAGCCATGACAGTTGAAGGAGGATCAAGAAGAGAGCGGAGAACGGGAAAAGGGGAGCGAAAAAAACTGACCTTGGCGTCGTCGATTTCGGAGGGAGAGACAGGAGGGCTGTCGGTCAGGGAGCCGCAGCTCTGAGTCCCGTTGAGCGGTCCGCTGCTGTGAGAGAGCCTCCCTGAAGTTCTTGGCGACACCTCTTGCTGCAAGAATCGCCGAGGCCAACAAAGAAAAGTATGTTACCACCGAGGAATCTTCCTTTTGGGTTTGCAGAGACGATCGAAACGATGAAGGAAACGAAGTGGGGAAAAAAGGTTCGCGTGCGCTCGATGATAAAGTCCCCGGAAATTTGAGCTTACGTGAAGTTTGAGGGAATTACCAAAAATAGCATGAGTTTCAGAAGATGGGTGTTTCAGAGGAACGCAGCAAACGTGTGTGCGTAGTGTGTGTGTGTGTGTGTGTGATGATCTTGAGGAAACAGCCAAAGAAGATGGAGATTGGTTCGTGATTTCACAGAGAGAATGGAGCAATTTTTCTGCTGCCGAAAGAAAAACAGAGCACTTTTTTGGGCTAAATGAGACAAGCACGAATACGTTAAATTACAAGAAATGTTGCAATGCGAGCGACACCACTTCACAAAGAAACCAAAGAAAGAAAGCCAAAGAAAAAAAAACGCAAGAACTCTCAAACCATGCTGAGTTTTTCTTTTGCCGAGCACTCACCGACTGAGACATGATGCGCTCCATGACCATCTGGGACGTCTCGGAGGACGCGAAGGAGAAGGGGTTCCCGGAGCAGGTGGCGCCCTCCTCGAGCTCGCCGGCCAGATCCTCCAGGATCACCCCGCCGCAGCCGCCGCCGTCGCCGCCGACGCCGCCAACGGGGTAGGCCTTGGGGAGCGCCGGCGGCGGCGGGGCGAGGGCCTTGGAGACCTCGAGGGCGGACACGCTCCAGGAGCGGGAGAGGAACTCCATGGGCTCGAGCGGCGTCTCCGGCGGCCGGAAGAAGATGGGGTCGAACCGCCACTGCTCCGCCACCGCCTTCTCCATGGGGGGATGGAAGCTCGAGGTCGAGCTGCGATGGCGACTCTGCGTGTGGTTTTGCGTGTACTTAGCGATCAGGGAGAGAGTTCGTGCTTTTGAGGAAGAGAGGGAGAGAGGCAGGGGAGTCGGTGTGTCAGCTTGCGTTTATATAGCCTTTTTCAGCATACGAAATGAAGGCATCTTTTCTTCGGCGTTTTTTTTCCTTCTTTTTTTCTGGTAATTTTTTTGCTGCTTCTTGTCTTGCTTTTTCTTTTTGTGTTTCTCTTTCTTTTTATTTGATATAACGACACAAATAATCCCTAAACTTTAACTCGATATATAATTTGATCCCTAAATTTTTAATTTATTCAATATAATCCCTGAATTTTAACCCAATACGCAATGTGATCGCTAAACTTTTAATTTATTTAATGTCATCCCTAAACTTTTAGTGCATATTCAATTTAGTCCCTGAACTTAGGAGTGAGCGGATCCCGGTTCGGTCCGATCCAAACCAAGAACTGGGAATCGGACCGGGAGGACCGGTTCCCAGTTTCTAGGATCAAGGACCTAACCGGATAGTCTTGGGACCGCAGATCGGACCGATGGTCCGGTCCGGTCCGATCCGGTTCCAATTGGACCAATATTAAATATTATTTGTGAATCGGGAACCGATTGTTCCGTTCTTTCTTTTGTAATTCTGATTTGATCCCATAAGGCCATGGAAAAAATTGAAAAAATATATAATATATGAAAAATTGAACAATCTGTTCTAATGAAACCAATATTAAATATTTTTCATATATATATTATATAATATATGAAAAATTAGAAAAATATATATTTATCGGTCCAGTCCGATTGGTCCGGTTCCCACCCTAGAACCGGAAATCGAATCGCCTGGAAACCGGTTCCACTTTTAGGAATCGGGAACCAGATCGATATTTCCAAGAACCGGATCAAACCGGTCAGTTCGGTCTCGGTTTGGGCGGTCCATCTTGCTCACCCTTACCTGAATTATATGAAAATGTTCAATGCTGAAATTGCACATTGAGCAAAAGTTCGGGGACTATTTATGTAATTTTCCCTCTTTGTTTCGTGGGATTGTGTTGTGCCCTTTTTCAAATTCTTTCTTTCTTTTTTCACGAATTGTTTTCCCATTAAGGCCTAGCAAGGATAGAGAGAGTGAATTCATTGATGATTGTAAATTATTTGGGATAGTTTAAATGTGAAATTATTTGAGTGAGCGAGCTGATGATTTTTCAATAGCGCACTTTTTCGAGTTGATACCACGAAATATCTTGTGATAAATTTACCCAAAACTAATTTTTTGACCATAAAAAATCCTAAACTAATACACTTGTGACAATTTTACCCTCCGGTAGTTTCCGTTAAATTTTACTGTCAAATTTCTTAGTTTGATTACATATGACAGTTGATGGGTATACCAGTATGGGGTTTTTCTCAGGTTTCACAAATATAACAATTTGGAGTTTTTGGTAATTAAAAAACTAATTTTTGGTAAATTAGTCATAGGTATACCACTTTTGGATTTTTCATGATATTAATCTCATTTTTTCTATGAAGACAAGATTTTGGCTGTTTAATGGGATGACATGAAACTTGGAAATAGGTTTAGGGAGCCGATTGAAATAAACTGAAATTCGTGTAAATATATCGTGTGCGTTCGAAATATTCCATGGATAACCACAAAGCTCACGAGAGCAGTGATTATTATGAACATCCTCTGGGAATGTTGTATGTAAGACTGGGTTTGATCGTTCCAATTTAAGAAAAAGTGTCTGGCCAAAAAGAGATACATAGATAGGACATTGAAAGCTAATGTCATTCCAATCATAAGATGCTTTATTCAAGTTAGATTTCGGGCGACAAAAAATATTCACAATGGCACAATAGCATGTCAAGTATTAGAATGTCTAACCCAATAATTTAAGCTATCAAGTGGAGAAATATCACGTGTATATAAATAGCATATAAAATCCGTTATTAAGCAGTGTCAGATATTTCAACATCAAATATCATGGTGGATTTTGCGTTTAATTACAAGAGCGGAGAATATTAATTTTTCAAGATAGCTTTTTTTTCTCTCTAATTAAGTACAGAGATAAAGCACAAACACAAAACCCACATTTCACAAATAGTGTTAAATTACCGATGAGCATGAGTCTATCGATCTCGTACTATCTATTCAATATGCATGATGTTCATTGAAAATTGCTCGTGAAAAATAATATTTCAAACCGTATTCATCTTCGGGCCTTTAACTTCGTCTTACATTTTACTGTGCGATCTTCGCAACGTGAGATTTTGGTATACACCATTTTTCGCAGCTATAGTCGTCGATACTCTTACCAGTGTGTGATAAACTTAGGTATTATTTACAAATTACTAATACCAGATTTTTTCCTAGCATCAATGAAGTGGAGAAGTATCAAAATACTGTGCATGCAATTCCTTAGAATCAGAGTTTACTGTTGGATAATAAATGAAGTTACCCTGTCCCACTCGCAACTTTGGGAACGTTGCTGAGCCTTATTAAAGACTAGATTGATGCAGAAAAATGGAATCATAATGTCAAGAGTTGATAGCTCGAGAAAACCCAAATTAATATATTTGTAAAATATTTATCATAAATTAATTTTTTGATCATAAAAAATCTCAAACGGGTACACTTATGATAAATTTACTCTCCGTTAATTTCTGTTAAATTTTACTATTAAATTATTGAGTTGGATAACACATGACAGTTGACAAGTATAATAATTTGGGATTTTACCCTTCGTTTATCATATATGTACTGATTTGTGATTTTCGTAATATTAATCTAATTTAACAGAAACTAAGGTAATTTTATTTTACCCTCCATTATGGAAAAGCTCCTTAAAACCTAATTTTCAACCCTAAACTCTTACCATCCCTCTCTCTCTCCACCCATCTCCTTTCCTTTTGATCTTCTTGTTTTTGCTTCTTTCACTTTGGTCCTTTGCGGCGTAGCTACAGAAAAAGTCAGGTGGTTTTGGACCGATTCAATCTTTAATGGTTCTTTCATTGAAACACACCGACATCGACTTATTTAGATTGGGTGAAATATGTTTAAATCTAGTTCTGAGGGAGAATACCTATTCTACAGATATCAATTCAATTATACAGCTTTGCATGAAATTTCAATGTAGTCCTTCCGATTAATTTTTACTAGAAATCGCTAATGTGACAGTCGAGCCATCGCTGGCCATCCTACGTGATAGTGTGCCACGTTAGTGATTTCTAGAAAACATTGGCCAAAAAGACTATATTGAAATTTCAAGCAAAAAATTTATGATTAAATTAGCAAAATGAAAATTTTAGGACTGAATTGACTCCATACAATAGGTTTAGTATTGATTAAACAATTTCCCTAGTTCTAAGGTGTGTTACGGCAATAAGATAAGCTCACAAAACACCCAACTTGAGTCGGTCAGACCTTAGAATGGCCGGTGCCCACTTTTCGCCGCAGTAACAAACTTTTGCCGAAGCAAAGCAACATGCCGCCCGGATTAACATCGGACACCCACCTTTGACCATATTTTAATGGGTCACAACATATCGTACTAGACCACATTGCTCCTCGCGCTCGATGGATTATTATCAAGTGGACCAACGAAAATAACTACGTAACCACTATAATCAATTTGGCAATTCTCAAATGATGTGAACCTTTACATAATCTCATCCCCCACCATCTATCCTTACGAGAGGGGCACGGGGACGGCGACAACACTTGACCGAATCCATCTCCCAGTATTGGATTTGATCGTGACAAAGAAAGTGAAACGAAAAATGAAATTTTTTTTTTTAAAGAATGAAAAGTGATGGGAATTTTATTGAAGGATAATGATACAAATAGTCCCTGAACTTTTTAGCCTAATGCTCTATATGGTCCTTCAACTTTTAACTTGTTCAATGTGATCTATCAACTTTTGATACACGTTTAATGTGATCATTAAATTATATGAAAATGTTCAACATAGTCCTTGAATTAATGAAAGGACTACATTGAATACTTTCATACAATTTAGGGACTTAATTGAACATAATATTGAACAAATTAAAAGTTCATGGACCACACTGCATATTGGGTTAAAGTTCAAAGATCATACTGAATAAATTAAAAATTTCAGGATCATATTGAATAAATTAAAAAATTTAAAAATGTAGAGACTCTTCGTGTCATTTTCTTTTTTATTAATTTTTCGGGACCCTTCTCGGACCCAAGCCATACCAATCGAACTGTATCCATCTGGAATATTAATTGAATTGGGGCCAATTTCGAAGAGGAAGAGAGGCTCGTGAAGAGCCCGCCACGCGTTGCGAGGGTGGGATTTGATAGCGGTGTTGCAATTATCGTGAAGATTTGTCTGGCGCGTACGTGAAATCGAGTGAACAGTGGCCATCAATGAATGCTGGAGCCGTACGTGATCCGATATGTCCGGTTAAATGAGTCGATCGCTTTTGTAGAGAATTTCTCAAGACCCGAGAAATTACAGTGTACTTTACTTTTGTTGACACCTATGAATTGGTCAAAAAAATGGGTATTGGCCATTCGAAGAGATGCTTAATTTTTTTCTTGTCAAAAGAACGTTTCATCCATTTATAAAGATCAAACTTGGAGGAACCAAGAAAATTTTCAAGCAAAAAAAATTCCATAGAGCTGCGAAACAAAACAAAACCAGGAAGTAACAAGAGCACAACCCATAGATATAAGCACGTTCTCTTCCCCAAAGACCAGATCTGTCACAGTACCGAAAAAATAGTCGGCGGTTGATCATCGAATTCTCGGTAATGGGCATATGCCGAGATCTTCTCTTCCAGAAATTACGGCTTGCGGTGTGCACATACGTTCGACACTCTCAACACCATCGCCATACAGAGACGACGACAGCAACAATAACATGTTGAATAACCACAGATCGAACGCCTCTAAGGAATTCCTAGATGTACATTTAGATCGGGAGAGAAAAGCTCCTAAATTTAGATCTAAACCTGAATTGGGAAAAGAGAGCTTTCATCGAATCTCGAACAAATCATAGAACCACGGCCCGAGCATCTTGTTGGTTGGACTAACGACGACGTTCTCACAAAGTTCACCATGATGAGAGAAGAAAAGCAGCAGCAACAATGAGCGGAAGAGGACGTCAAACAGGGCATAAAAAGACTCCCAGATTAGATCGGAGAGAAACAAATAGAAAATCAAAAGCCTAGCAAAATGTCATTGAGGGTTCATTGGGAGAGAATTATGAGACACAGAGAATTAGAGAGACATTGATTTATGAGACATAGACCATATAGAGCAAGACACTGGCTTTATAATTATATGATGTTATGGAAATTATGTCAATCGGTTTGTGATCGGCCAACAAGACGTTTGTCATGTGCCGGATCAACATAGGCCATTTTTGGTGATGTCCACACGAAAAAGAGAAGTAGAGACAAGAAAGTCCGACCTTTAAAAATCTCGGGATACGGGAATCATGACCAAATACGGGGGGGCACAGGGGCCGGCATACACGTGGCAAAAGTGAAGGGTAGGATGTCAAATCAGTTAAAAGTCCCGGAGAAAATTACAGAAAATAGAGCGACAGATTTCGGGGTCGAGCACGGACAAAAGCAAATTGGCATGCGTGGAGATGCGATTAGAATGAATACCAAACCTGCTACTATAAATTGATGCCAACCTGTTGGGGACACGTCCAAAACACAGGGTACACGTCTTGAACATGGGGTACAAGGGACGCCATAGGAGGGGAAGGACGACACGCAACTTAACCCTATCGCAATATTTCACTTGTTCTATCCATCTTTTCGTTCATTTTTTTTCTTTTGTGGTGCTGAATTCTCGCTCTTGGGAGTTCGATTTGAGCTTTATGCTGTCGATTTTTAGCTTTGAGTCGCTCATAAGCTTAGCTGATGTTGTTTTTCTAAGATATTAAATCGTTTCACCAAAATAATACAAGGATGTGATAAACTCAAAATTTTTAAAACAACATTAGGCTAATTGGGATAGAGGTGAAGTTGCCATTGATGCCCACGACACACCAAAAAGAGTAGTCGAGGCTGCCTTGCCTTCTTTAGAATCAAACGGTTATATGCACTCTCATTTGTGCACACTTAAACGACGTGGGACTTCGTCCTTGCCTAGAGGCCTCTTTTCCTTTTTCTTATAACCGATAAAGTACGAAAAATTTTAGAGAATCAGTGAGATTAGCTCACGATCTTAAGGAAGAAATTATGCATATCGTTGCTACTAGATTTTTCATACACGAGTGGGTGGTGTCGAATGGGTTTGTCTACATTGTAGAATCTCTCTCAATATATACAAGTCGTCTCGTTCATACATATTAAATAAAATTTTAGTGAATAGTGAGAAATCGCTCGAAACGTCCAATTAAATTTTTTTTTTTAAGTTTTATACTTAGATGGAGCTAAACCCATGCGCGTTTTTGGGACATTGCACCGGGCATTTTCGTGTGTCCTTTTCATGTTTTCACCTTATTTGGAACCCCGGATCTCCCATTAAATTCACTCGAGATCTCACACAAGAATTCTATAGACGCTAGTCTACATCTTTCATTTTCTCAAGATTTCTGCCAAAATTTTTCATATTCCGAGGCGACTCTACTGCAGTTTGAACAAGTTTTTCGGATCATTATTTCAAGTCACATGACTCCTCTCGAATCAAAAATTGTGGCCAGTTTATAGATGCTAGTCCGCATCTTTCATTTTCTCAAGATTTCTCCCAAAATTGAGTGCAATTATTTGCAATGTGGAGCACCCCCGCTCCGCGTGATCCGGCTGTTGAAACTTACTTTCGAGAACGAAGACAAAAATAGGAAATGATATAAAAAAATAATTCAATTTCGAAAATCCGTACCATACTCAGCCTAGAATCTTCCCTTTCTAAGTTGGGGTGAGCTACAGCGATCCAAGCGCATAACTTAATATGAAAGTAGCCGCCAATCATTTCTCGGATCGATTGGAAATATAAAACTCTAGGTGTTAGGGCAAGACAATTAATCACCTAAAGGTTAACTGTTCTACGAAAAATAAAATGGTCAATACCATGAAAAAAACTCTGAATTATAACACCCATGATAAATTTACCCCAAACTAATTTTTTGACCACCAAAAACTCCAAACTGATACACCAGTGATAAATTTACCCTTCATTAGTTTTCGTTATATTTTATTGTTAAATTGCTTTGTTAATTGATATGCGGCAGTTGATAAATATATCAATCTTGGGTTTTATCCTCCATTTGTTACAAGTGTACTAATTTATAATTTTTGGAGGTATTAATCCAATTTAACCATATAATAACTCAGCTTATCGAATGTGGGTTAAGAAATTGATTAATAACGCATTTCAACAGGTCTACTCAAGCCCGATCACGCGTAAGAAATCAATGAATTTTCTAGGTTAAATCGACAGAGCCGGGCAAAACCCCACCCCCGCTGGTCCCCCTTCGCAACGCCATCCTTAACGGGAGACTCGTTACGTTCAACGGTTGACCGGGTGCGCACATGGCCTTTCCCAGCGATTTGACTTCGTCCCCGACAGTCCCTCGCGCGCTCGCTCTCTCTCTCTACAGACAATGTCCACGTCAGATGGGTCCCGGTCAACCCCCGGGCTTTGACCGCCACGTGGGACGGAAGATTCTGCAGCAGCAGCAGCAGCAGCAGCAAGAGCGCAATGGGGGAGGGAGGGAGGACCCAGGAGCAGGAGAGCACTAGCAGCGCGACCCGAGCGATCATGTCTCTTCCCTCCTCCCCTCATGCGACCCCAGGCTAACCCAGCGAGGAAGAAGAAGAAGAAGACCTCCCTCCCTCTTGCTCAGAGCACTGAAGCTCTCTGCAACTTTGGCCATGTATGGAGGAGACAGCGCGCAGTGCTGGCCACTGACAAACTCAGAATTCGCCCTTCTTTTTCTGCTGCAGAGATTCACTTTGCTTTTTCATTTAATTTCATCTTTTGAGCACTCTGTTTTCTCGTGCTTTCGTTTGTGTTTGTTTTTTGGGCCCTTTCTCGTCGCTATGATGAGCGCGGGAGGCGTGAACTGGCTACGTCATCATCTCCCTCTTTCGATTTCGTCTCCTTCTTCTTCCCTCTTCTTCTTTTATCCTTTCCACCCTCTCTCTGCGCAGAAAAAAACACTTCATTTGCTTGGCTGGCTTTCGCTTTTTCCCCTCTCCTTCTTCAATAATGCTCCTGCAAATTTTTTGCAGAATTCTTTTCTACGCAGAGATATGCAGTCGATGGGGGCAGGAGCCCCCCCGTGAAAGCCTGTATGCCATCATGCCAAAACAAAAGAAAAAGACATATTTTGAATTTTTTTAGAACTATACACGTTAGTTAAAGTAAGTATGATTTAAGGTTTGGTTTATTTCGAGGAAAATATTTTTCGAGAGAACTTTTTTCGAAATTTCCGGTGTTTGGGGCGTGGAAAATGAGCGGTCAAAGTTTAGATTACGTATGATTTGAATGTTGAGCTTAATTTGAATTCCACTTGTTATAGATAAGAAGTTAATGAAACTCTTGTAATGTTCAATGTTGAGATGCCATGTTGGGACCATGTGCGAGTACTAAATAGTGCTCGATCGAGTTGAAGCCAAATATAGCTTACGAATTATCGGTCTAAGGTAGCCGTGCTTTAACCATTTCAAAAAAAGTAAAACGAAGAAGGTGATGCTGCAATTAGAGAAATATAGTCACAAATTATTCCTTTAATATGATAATTAATTCGTTCTAAAAATTCAAAGAAAGGGCACAAGTGAAATAAAAACTTAAAGAAAAATGACACAAATGGTCCATAAATTTTAGTATATGTGCAATATCGTTCATAAAATTTTAATTACTTTAATGTGGTCCATGAATTTTGGCCTAATATGCAATGCCGGCTCTAAATTTTTAATTTGTTCAATATGGTCCATGAACTTTTGATACATGTTCAATTTGGTTGTTTTAGTCAAGATGGGCTAAAGTTCAAAGACCCAACGAATTAAAAGTTCAAGAACGACGTTAAAAATTAAGTTAAAATTCATGAACCGTTTGTCTGATTATGCCAAAAGTTTATTACCCTTGCACAAACAGAAGTTGTCATAATTACGTATGGTTTGAATGTTGAGCTTAATTTGAATTCCACTTGTTATAGATAAGAAGTTAATGAAACTCTTGTAATGTTCAATGTTGAGTATAATTTGAATTCCACAGGTTATAAATAAGAAGTTAAAAGGCAGGGGTGTACAAATCAACATTCTACTTTGAAAATGATTACAAATTCTAAAACCTATAGTATTCGAAAACAATATAATGACTTAATTGTTAACTCTTTACGTGATAAGTTGTGATTGACTGTTGCAAAGTCTAGATTACGTATGTATGTATCAGATTACATGCACACGACCGATGGACTTATAAAAGAGATGCCATGTTGGGACCATGTGCGAGTACTAAATAGTGCTCGATCGAGTTGAAGCCAAATATAGCTTACGAATTATCGGTCTAAGGTAGCCGTGCTTTAACCATTTCAAAAAAAATTAAAATGAAGAAGGTGATGCGGTAATTAGAGAAATATAGTCACACATTATTCCTTTAATATGGTAATTAATTCGTTCTAAAAATTCAAAGAAAGGGCACAAGTGAAATAAAAACTTAAAGAAAAATGACACAAATGGTCCCTAAATATTAGTATAACGTGCAATATTGTTCATAAACTTTTAATTTCTTCAATGTGGTTCATGAATTTTGACCTAATGTGCAATGCCGGCTCTAAATTTTTAATTTGTTCAATATGGTCCATGAACTTTTGATACATGTTCAATCTGGTTGTTTTAGTCAAGATGGGCTAAAGTTCAGGGACCCAACGAATTAAAAGTTCAAGAACGACATTAAAAATTAAGTTAAAATTCATGAACCGTTTGTCTGATTATGCCGAAAGTTTAATACCCTTGCACAAACAGAAGTTGTCATAATTGAAGGACAAAGAACCTGCATCGAGACTGAATACAGAAACAAGTGATTACTGGGCAGTGAACATCTCTGTAGGTGTGCTCATGATGACTTTGGTTCCCTTCCCACACAATTTTAACTCACAACCAAGAAGGAAAATGGTATAGAGTGAAGCATATATAATCCCACATGCCAATTTTAAAGGAGTACTCAGCTCTTGTACTACCTTACGTGTCATTCTTTGTTTTCGTATCGATAAACTGTGATGACTAAAATGATTTACGGTGACTTATATATATTCTCAAAAATGTTGATGAATTTTTTTTACCTTTAAACTAAAAAAAGGTACATATGAGATTATAAACCTTAGACTTTAAAAGCAATCAAGTCCTAAATTTTTTGTCTAAAAGGGGTCCTAACTATTTCAATTTACACATTAAAGTCGTTAGCATTTATTAAAAAAATGCAACCCATTCCTAAATCCATATTGAGAAATACAGATTAAGTTGCCACGTGAGCAACTTCCCAGTATCCCATACACACATTACTCATCGAGAACGAAAAGATTCGGTTGCGCTTTTGGACAATAAGATGAGCTTTGATTGTTTTAATAAAAAAGTTATGGACTCGATTATATTTCCGTGATACCCTTTTCTCTTACTAAGTTAAATGAATGCCAAGGGCACATGATTATCGAGGGGACAAAAAGCTAGGGAAGTTCCACGAATTTCAAAAGCTAGATTGGGGGATGCATTTAATCTCCCTTTGCGACTCCTTAACCTCAATGTTACAACTTGTTCCGTCGTGAGGACAAAAACGCCTGTACAATGTATGTAAGGTCAATTATGTGTGGCTGCATCTTGCAAGAACACTGTTTTCGCCACTGGAGAATGTCTGTACTTTATTCATCACGGTGCGTACATCTTGTTGGGTGCCAAATAAACTATGCCAATCCGACAAAGTAACTCGAGAATTTATTATTTGACCCGTGGATACAAGTTCATTGGGCATCGTGCGGGAAGGGGACCAAAGCCATCATGAGCACCCACCTACGCAGACATTCACTGCCCAGTAATCACTTGTTTCTGTATTCAGTCTCGATGCAGGTTATTTGTCCTTTAATTATGGCAACTTATGGTTGTAAACGGGTAATAAGACTTTCAAATAGTCCTCTCACTTTGGTCATTATAAAATATCGTGATCCTCAAATTTTTAATTTGTTCAATATGATTTATGAACTATAATTCGATGTGCAATGTCATTTTTAAAATTTTAATTTATTTAATGTAAATTTTTATTTAAATTGTGCCTTTTTATTAAATCTAAGTAAATGGGTCTTCATGCTCATATCTTTGAATTTGTTTTTTTGAAAACATCACGCAATTACTTTTTGGCATAGATGATGGAACCACGTGCTACATGTTTGCATTGGTTTGGGTAAGTTGCCTATGACTACGAAATTTATACATCGAGAAGGTTGGGGCTCTCAATGATTACACTGGTCATATTGAGATTTCTAAATTGAGCATGTTCCATTGGAAAAAGTCCATTAGAAAGTCTGACAAGAATTTTTGCAATCTGTTTGTTTGCATTGCAATGACGGCAAGCTCTACGGACGCGTTCCTTATTTTTACGTGCCGGTGCCTACAAGCCCTCCCCCTCATTGGAGAATAGTTTTTCATCCCTCACCTTAGGGAATACCCCCTGAGTTTTACATCCCAAAATTTAGACGAAATAGTTTAGGGATTTGCTTCGGTCCATATGGAAACTATTCCCAAGTCAAATAGAGTTTTTTTGGATATTCGTTATCATCGCCCCTTTAAGTAGTTGTTAACTTTCTGGTAATAAATACATGGATATATATATATTAAAGGAAACACATGAAAACATCTTCATATAACCAGTAGAAGGAAAAGATACCGAGAAAAAAAAATATGGTAACATAATTGTATAATCTCTGCGTATCTCGTAATGATTAGTGCACGAGGTATTTCACGTATCTTAAAAAATGATCATCCGAGGTAGAAAGATAATATAATATCAATCACGATCAATTACGATCAATCAAGGATACACATAATTTGTGGACGTAAATGCACGGTCGCGGGAAGAATCAACTAATTACCTCTAAACGCTTAATGCTCATGCAACAAATATTCCTGTTTTGGATTAGAGATCATGCATAATCGGGGGGCAGTTAAGAGAACATCCAAATTATCCCTAAACACAATTAATGATCCATATGCAATAAATATTCTTGCTTTGGAAATTAATTGGCAGTCAGCCCTAATTTGACGGTACAAATAGTCAACGAGGGGTCTTCTCTTCCGAAGGGCAAGATTGTTTCAGTTTCCATTAATCAAGCTCGCCTGTGAGTCTTTTACATGTTCCTTTCTTTCTTTTTTTTTTTTTTTTGGTAACCGAGGATCCGCCACCATTCCCCGGGGACGAGCCTGCACGAGTAATCGGGGCGCCTATACCTCGGGGGAGACTAGCCCAGCAACCCACCGCCGGGCCCCCCACTTTCATAGTGAATTTTGAGAAAAATAATGTTTTTCTTCTTCTTTTACTTTTTCAATGTCTTCGAAGTTCTATATGCCACTCAATTGAAATGTGTCCGGTACGATAAAGGAAGAGCCCCCCTTTACCATTTCATTCTCATTTTATCTTAACTAATTGACAATTTTTCAATGCTTTTGAGAATAGGTATGTTGAAAAAGATGTCATCAACTTTGACGATCCTCCTTCCGTCGTTACTAGCATTGCTGCACTACCATATCGGAATCACGGAGGCGCAGCTCGACATCGGCGTGAACTACGGAATGGCTGGGGACTCTCTCCCCTCGCCGGCCACGGTGGTCCAACTCTTCAAGAAGTACCGCATCCAAAAAGTGCGACTTTTGGAGCCGAACTCGGACGTGCTCGAGGCGCTTGAGGACAGCGGAATAGACGTCACGCTAGGCATAAAAAACGAAGACTTACCATCCATAGCATCGAATGCCACAGCGGCCGAGAGATGGTTCAACAACCATGTGGAACCCTACATCCCAGTCATCAATTTTCAGTATATTACAGCGGGTAACGAAGTC
Organism: Syzygium oleosum; assembly: GCF_021117445.2. Classification (NCBI taxonomy): domain Eukaryota; kingdom Viridiplantae; phylum Streptophyta; class Magnoliopsida; order Myrtales; family Myrtaceae; genus Syzygium; species Syzygium oleosum. Next base: position 2,044,582 of record NW_026607501.1, on the reverse strand, counting down.
GTTCCCGGAGATTTGGCTCAATATGTATTACCGGCTATGCAAAATATACAAAATATTATAAATTCGTATGAATATGATGGATTGAGGGTGTCCACGGTTGTTGGGACTGCTACCTTGGGGAGTTTAGACCCACCCTCAAGCGGTGCATTCGCCGATGAAGCTCGAGCCGACATGGTTGGAATCATAAACTTCCTGTCGAACACTAGCTCGCCTTTACTAGTTAATGTGTATCCCTATTTCGCATTTGCCTCGGATCCTAATCACGTGAGATTAGATTACGTTCAATTCACCGCGACCAGTCCATTGGTTCAAGATGGCAAATTGAGCTACTCAAACATGCTAGACGCGATCGTGGATGCTTTCTACTGGGCGATGGAGAAGGAAGGCGTGAGCTACGTGGACGCGGTGGTTTCCGAGAGCGGTTGGCCGTCGGACGGAGGCGGACTCTGGGCCACTCCGCAGCTTGCAAAAACTTACAATCAACATTTTGTGAAGAAGTTTCTTGCCAAGCAAGCAACTCCAAAGAGGCCAGACCGCTACTTGGAAGGATTCATCTACACAATGTTTAATGAGAACCAAAAACCTTCGGGCGTGGATCAACATTGGGGCTTATTCTATCCGGATGGGACGCCGGTTTATCCTCTATTTTCATAGGGTTGATAAAGAGAAGCTGATTGAATCCTTTTCAAGGGAGTCTAGGAGATGAGTAATGAATATGTTTGAATATAAATAAGTATTCATCGCTTCGTTTTAACATTGTCCCTATTCATCTACTTGGATCTAGAGTTTCAATTCAACGAGTTGTTTAGATGGAGTTTTATGCAACAGGAATCGAATAAATTTCAATTTCAAGGATCAATAGGTTGGAAGTTCTAGATCTTATAGACCGATTTCAATTTGGTCATAAACTTTTCAATTGCTTCGCTAAATAGTTCTAGATTTAAATCTTACGTTCTAAATCTAAAGTTTTCGACTGGCGGCCAAGCACTCTCTGGTAATCGCCATAGGCGCATCGCCCACGCCTTCCTTCTCCATTGCCCAATATAATGTGCATGATCGCATTGAGCATGTTCATATAACTCAAGTTGCCATCTTGAAGCAGCAAGAAGTCTCGGTGAATTCAGCGTAACCTAATCTCCCGTTTGTTGGATATGAGGCCTACCCAACTACGGATACACATAAATTAGTGGCAACGAGTCAGTGCTTGGCAAGAAGTTTACGATATCCCACCCACGTTGGCCTAAGCTTCGTCGGACGATGCACCGCTTAAGGTTCTAGCACCACGCCAAATGCATCCGAAGAAAGAAGAGCCATTCGTTTGCCAGAAGCTTGGCAAGAACTCCTGCTGTGCTGGATGCGATGGTCACAACAACCCTTAGAAACGACAAGATCTTGCAAATTAAGTCAATGCAAAAATACCAGAGTTCCTTACCAAAAAAAAATAATAACCTTACCAAAAACAAATACCAGAGAAAATAACGAGCAATAATAAAGGATATCTGAGATTTACGTGGTTCGGTCCGAGTATCGGTACCTGCATCCACTAGGAGAGCCAGTAATAAAGAATTTACTGTAATCGGAGAATCGGAGTCACAATTGACTCATATGCTCGAGTGTTTTTCGTACCTAAATCTAAGCCACAACCCAGACCGTTTACAAATAAACAGCTCAATCGGACGAAATAAACTCACTGCACAAATCACCGTGCACGGCTATCCAAGATCGTCCTCCAAGTTCCGTCTTCGCGGCTCCTTCGCGTGCGATCAGAGAGCGTGGTCGTGCGTGGCCTCTCTATTCGCTGTTCCGCCCTTTTCTACGAGTCCTCGGCGGCTTCAGCAAAGCAGGTAAAGAATAGAAAGAAAAGAAACCCTTCCTCTTTTGTCTCGTTCGGAGACAATGACCCTTTTACCCACTCTCGTTTGTGTGCCCCTTTTACTAGTCCGCGAAATCAACTTAGATCAAATCTTGCATATTTTCGTGATTTTCTTTTTCTTTAACAAACCGATTAATATCCGTAAACGATTCAAATTCGAGACATAAATTCAACGACATTTATAATTTACTTAAATTGGTTGAAGATTTCGCATTGTCGGTAGTACGTAGTGGGCTAAATCTCCGGAGATGACTTCGTTAACGATCGGAAATACGAGGAAGGCCGACGTTGCTCCCGTAGAGGTGCAAATTGGTGCCGAGCTATGTCATGGATGCATCGGCGCTCGATGCTTACGTTTTGCAAGTCGAGATGTTATGTGCGTTCTTCCAGTCTTGTGCTCTTGTAGAGTTGGACAACCGTGACCGGATGAGGGAGATTTTCGCCATGCATTGCCTCGTTCCCGTCGGTGCGGCCTTCGCACAACTGATTTCATAGTGAAGCAATGATAAGATTGATAGAACGAGAATCGTCAAAGCCAAGGAGATCTCTTAGAATTTTTACTACCAATTTCAAAAATAATGAAAATTATCTTTTAATTAGTAATATGAAAGAGGTAACGAGAGAGAGAGGAAGAGATTATTCGCGACAAATTATCGGAAGGACATGGATGAAAAATTGAAATTTTCCGGTCTGATGAATGCCAGAAAATTAATTTGGTCTCTATGGTTACTCGGAAAAGTCCCTACGAGGTCATAACACTTAGTTTGCAAAATGATCCTTCAAGAATGATGATCGGTAACTAGACATGCATCCATTGAGGTGGAGGTTCAAATAGCGAATGCTCTTTGATCCTAATGTTCTTACAAGAATTAGATGGTAATAATTAAATAATTCTATATATATCTTTCCGGATATGGGACAAACAATGAAAGTTTCTCTTTCAATCTGAACTAAATGGCAACAATTAAATAATATTATAAATATATGGTTAATAACACGAAAAATCCCAAACCGGTATGCCTACGATAAATTTACCCAAAACTAATTTTTTTACCACAAAAAATCCAAAACTGATACACCTGTGATAAATTTACCCTCTGTTAGTTTCCGTTAAATTTTACGGTCAAATTACTGATTTGGATGACACATGGCAATTGACGAGTGTATCAATTTGAGATTTTACCCTTTGTTTATCACAGGTGCACTAGTTTGTGATTTTTCGAGGTATTAATCAAATTTAACGAAAACTAACAGAAGGTAAATTTATCGCAAATGTATCAGTTTAGGGTTTTTGAGCGTCAAAAAATTAGTTTGGGGTAAATTTGTCATAAGTGTATTAGTTTGAGATTTTCTGTGATCAAAAAATTAATTTGGGATAAATTTATCGTAGATTTACTAGTTTTTGGTTTTTAATAGTTTTAACTCATATATATGTATATCTACAGGCTACATTGCCTTCACTTTAAAAATCCATGTGTAGTATCATGAAAATCTGAGGCAAAAACTTATTATATGGCAAGGAATATCCAGATACTTCATTTGACTTGGGAAATATTTCTAAGAACCGATTCGAGTCACAACCGTAAAAATTGGGTAAGGTTGATTTTTAGGCTAATAACATTGATCGTTTCCTCTTTCAAGTCCCGTAGCTTCACGCTTATCAAGAAGGTCCTTGAACTCATGTTGATGACATAGATTTAAGTCTTCCGTTGATTCCACATGAGGAACGACACCAATGGATAGCCCGCAATTTCGTAATTTTATTTATTTATTTTATATTTCGAAGCAAATCCTAATTAATAAATTATTTTTTCTTTTAACGTTAAGAAATTCTCGCTTGTAGGGAATAGAAGAAAAAAAATCACCTGTTCCAAGACTGACTCTGAAACTGGACCGAACTGATCAGTCCGGTTTCAGGACCGGGTGAGCCAATTCCCAATTCCAAAACAAATTCGAGAGGTATTTTTTTTTATAGGATTAAGAGGTAAAACAATATTGAAAATTAAGCTTGCGTCGTCATCCTCCTTCACTTGTCGCCGCCGTCACCAACTTGCCAGAAACATGATCCGTCGCCATGTGAAGGTCTGTAACTTGCAAACAAACAACACCCGATTCAATATCAGCCAGCTTTTCCTTTTCTTTCTTCCTTTTGGTTTATTTCCCTTCAGCTTCCCTTTTAATCTCTTTTTATTTATTTATTTTTCTAAAATGGCTGATATGGAAATCACATCAGCGCCTCTCTTTTCGGAAAACAATAAAAAATATGCCACATCGTAATTTTTCGTTACTCAAATTGACAAAGTTAACTGACTTTCTCGATTGCAGTTTGCCGACAAATTTTGGACGTTTTGGTGCACTTTTCGTTTAAAAACGTGACATGCCAAATTTTTTATCAGGAAAAAACATTGAACACACTCAATCTCACTATTTTAAAGATTATTAGGATTGAAATGTGCAATAAAGAAGTTGGATACCAAAATGTACCTCGAATGACAATTTTAGAACTTCGACTGTTATTTTTCCATTTAGAAAGACTTAGCCCGTCCCAATCTCGATAGTACTATCTCTTTTTGCTAATTTCCAATCTACTCGATGATAAGTTTCGAGTTTCATGTACTTGGATGCATGATGAGATGTTTAAATATCTCATCATAAATCTTCATATTACTCAATAAAGTTGCTATAACAGAAAAGTTTGAATACTCCCATCTAGCTGTATTTTATAGACAAAAGAACCAAAGTAATCAAGGATGATGGCAACTTTTTACTTCTCCTTGGCCCAAACCAAAAAACAATATATCAATGCCCATAAAAAAAGAATGGCTCATCTACGAGTAGGACCCTCCAAATTCACTGCTCGCTACCGATCTCTTGGCTTTTTCTCTTCCCTCTTCCATTACATCTTTTGAAGATATTAAACATGATGAATCCTATGATTGGCGCTCATGCGTCCTCAAATCCGAAGCCACGCACACAATTTGCAATGGAGAGTTCAAATTGTAGAACATGAAGAGATGGTGAACAGAAAAAAGAGGGAGAGATAAGAGAAGTGATTAGAGTGGTGGGACAGGAGGATCTCGTTGTCATCATTAAAACTGGATGCTACATGCCCTTCGGACACCCTACGAGCCCTGTTCATATTCCACTGAGTGAACAAAAGACATCCTCAGGTTCTAAGGTTGGTCTCAAACGTGGACCCCAACATTGACCCGGTTTAGTTCGATAGATCCCCACTTGCCTTTATTCGTGGGCTTGCACACATGTTTTTGTCACCCCGTGGTGAGTGATGAAGCATTCCATAAATTTTGGGGGGAAAATGTGGGGATAGAGATAGAAAAAGAATTTTAATTTTAGGGTAAGTTTTGTTTCGAAAAACTTTACCATTGGAAGATGCTTTCCCTCATTTTTCGATGTTTGGATTATTTTTGGATTATTAAAGAAAGAGTAAACGAAAATTTGTTTCATAGTCAATGGAGAAATTGTAATTAAACTCGGGAATATGTTTCGGGGAAGTTTATTTACCATGAAACAAGCGGATTAGGTTACGTGTGATTCTCATTCTCTAACTTTTTAATACTCATGCAATTTGATTTTCTTAACTCTTTTTATATGGTGGAGTCTTGTAATCAAACCTTTTCTGTTTTTTAAGTTATGTATTGGTGCTGAGTGGTTGGGCAATGACCCAACCCCCTTGGGATTCCTCTCCGGGCATTCATAGTGGACCCCTAGACAGATGCCGGACCATAAATGTACAAACCATCTGAAGTTCTCAAAATTGTTTTCTCAACCGATATAGACTCTCATGATCACGCCCATGTGAATTGCGATCGATGAGATGGTAAAAATTTAAACTCCTCCTCGATTTTAGGTGGAATCTTTGACTATAACCACCATCCCAACACCTACATTCTTCTGAGACTATAATGATCTTATGAGAGGGGTTGACGCGGTGTGCTTTGTTCTATCATCCATGGCAACTAGAGGCCCGCCTCAAAACTACATTCCATCGAACTCTTTTGTTCGTATCAACTTAGCATTCGACTCGCTCGGCGCTCTTCCTCACGTTTGAAGCTTATTTGGTGTCGAGTTCGAGCTCTTTCACGATGTCTCCATCGTTCAATTAATAAGCCGTCAAATTAGAGAGATGCTAATACATTATCTCTCTTGGAATTGTCGCATGAGATCCACACGAAGCCATCACGTTAGAGATCCACTTGTTCATTAGGGACCAATGTCTATCACCATGTCTGAATGCGATGATCTAGAAGTTTTTGTCATTCCTTTTCAAATAAAATTATTTCGCAATCTTACGAATGAAAATGTTGTCTCCCACGGGTAGAAGATCTTGCTTACAAGTTTGAGATTTTTAGTATCACAAAAAAAAAAAAAGAATAAATGTGTCATAATGGGTATAATTTTGAGTTTTTGGTAACTTTGCGCTAAATCATAAAATTTTCCTTATTGAACAAGCTTAATAAGGAAAATAGCAAAAACCACCAAAAACTTTAAACTATGCCCACTGTGACTCATATATCACAAATTTTTTTCTATGATATCAAAAATCTTAAACTTGAACTTGTATAACACATTTACCTTCCATAAAAATTTTGTCAATGCAAACTGTAAAAATCTGCTTATATGGACGCCAGAAAGTAGGGGTAAGCGATTCTTGGTTCCATACAGGTTCCATATAGAACTTGGAACCTACTAGTTGAAATAAGTTCCTCATTTTTTGAAATCTAAAAACTACATTGCATACCCTGAAACCTGGAACCTACCTTATCACAAGTTCTAGGGTTTACCCAGATTTTACCTGTATTATTAATTGAACGATTGCAGTAAATTATTACTTTTAATTACTAGCACTTGCTGCTATAATTCATTGACCACAACTTATATTTAGACACACGAAAAACATGAAACATTAACAAAGTAAAAGTCTTAGTTATAAAATGGAAGCTTAGATTAATGATTGTAGATTATACACTCATTATCAGACATCATGAAATATCGTAAGATCACGCGAATATGTAAATCAAGAAAAACACAAAAACTTGTTTCTAGTTCCTCCTATCTAAAATCAGGAACCCACCCATCGAAATAAGTTTCCCAAATATTGGAACTTAGAACTTACCATGTATACTGCAAAACCTTAAACTGGACAGGTTTCATCGGTCCGGTTCTCTGGTTCCAGGTTCTACTTTAAAACCATGCTCACCCCTATTAGAAAGCAAACAATGTTGACATGATGGTGAAATAAAAACGATGTAGTTTTAACTGAAAAATCATCGAACAAAATCTTAAAGAAGGATAAATGTATCACATAAGTGCAAGTTTGGAATTTTTTGTCACAAGAAAAAGTTTAGAATAAATATTTTACAGAAGGCATAGTCTGAGGTTTTTGATGTCATAAGAAAAAGTTTGGAATAAAAATATCACATTGGGTATAATTTAAGATTTTTAATATCATAATAAAAAATTTAGGATAAATATATCATAATGGATATGGTTTGAATTTTTTTTTTTGCTTTTTTTCTTAGGAAAAATTGCCTATATGTTTTTTTTATTTAATTCACTGAAAGTTCTTGCTCTATTCGTTCTTAAATAAGGACACCTTTCCCATCACAGCTCACATCTCTTTATCAAATCACACAGAGAGAATAGGGTAAAAGTGCTCCAAGTTCCGAGGACAACTCCTCAAATCGAAGTTTATTATTCATTAATTTCTCTTTTACCCTGGCAATGATAGACACCCATATTGAAAAACAGTAAAGTGGCAATTACAAGTAAGTGCTAAAACGTGCAAATTCAATTACATGACAAAGTGACGCCAGTTGGTACAAGATAATTAATTAAAATAAAGTTGTTCAAGTACACAACTTAATAAGATTATAAAATTCGATTATGACATATGAACACGAATTATCAACCTATAGAAAAAAAGAGAGAGAGATTGGTGATGGAAGAAAAACAAAAAGTAAGATCATCGGGACCTTCTCACATACTTAGTCAAAAAAGTTTAATTTTAAGGAATTTTTTTAATAAATGTCTCGATATTTGTGAATTAATTAACTAAAAAAAATTATAAATTTTAATAGATTGATTATTTTTCGTGACATGTGTGATAATCATTCTAAATATTATTTTATTCTAATAAAATATGTTTAAAAAGTGAAATCCAATTTTTAAAGCCAAACGTTAGTTTCAAAACAATGCAATGATTTATAGAAAAAATGAGCAAAAGTCACAAAAAATTTAAAATTTTGCCCACTGTGACACACAAATCTCAAACTTGTACTGAAGTTTTTGTTGAGACACATAAATCTCAAACTTGTATTAGTGTGGTATATTTATCCTCCGTTAAAATTCTGTCAATGAGAACTGTTAAAATTCTACTTACATGGACACCATGGCGCCTACAAAAACAACATTGTTTTGATCAAAAAATCATTTAACAGAACCTTAACGGATGGTAAACGTGTCACATAGGATAAGTTCGGCTTTTTTTGTGCCATAAGAAAATGTTAATGGGTAAATGTGTCACGATAAGTATTGTTTGGGATTTTTTATGTCGGTGGATATAATTTAAGATTTTTTATGACTTTTTTTCCAAAACAAATGAAAAACCTGGTAAGCTTGGGGAGGTCGAGACGTTCCAAAAGCAGGCTTTGTTTTTTGAAGAAGAGAGAAAATGGAGGCCAATGGGGTCCCGAAATTCAAAAGGAGACGGAAGTGGGAACCAATCAAGCTGGCTCTAAAACTTTTTCGGGGCTTTTTTCTTTGGTAACATAAAGACATTTTGTTAAATATACTGATTCTAAAGTAATATGATTGTTAATTATTCATTACACACGAAATGAGCACCGTAAGCGAATTGGAAACAAATAATTTCCTAATATTGAAGCAAAATATCTTTAACTATCTCGAATAGTAAGGATTGACGTATCAAGAAGAGCCATCTTACTCAATAGCGATTTAATTTCAACACGTAGGTTCCATCTGTTTCAAGGAAAATGAATGATTTAGAAAAAAAATTTCCTAAAAATGATCACTTATATCACTTACAAAATTGAATGAATGAAAAAATTTCATCATTTATGAAAATATTTAAACATAAATTATTGCTGATAATGAAAATATCTTTCATTGGTTATTTATTCCAAGCAATACAAATAATCATTTTTTGGAAAATATTTTCTAAATTATTCATCTTTCACGAAACTAACAAAATCGTAAAATGTCTCTAAGTTTCTATAGAAGATATAATATGCCTTCTTCAAAATATCTGTCTTTTCTTTTGCCTTCATTGTAACGGGGAACTTATCCTTTTCATTGATGTGTCTCCAACGATGCAATCTTCTTAGTGCTATCTAGACTATAAGAACTTCTCTCGTTAAATTACCCCGACTCGAAAATCTTCTTGACTAGAGATAATTTCCAGAACTATCAAATCAATGTAACGAGTTAAGGGCTTTGATATCAATTTGATAACAAAATTGGGAAGGGTGGACAAAACATGACGTGGGCGATTTACTTTGATTTTCATACTCATACCTCAATGCTGCATTCAAAATTTATCTCTAAAGTATAGTAAATTTCGTACCTTAGTGCTTTTGACAATTATCGTCTAACTCCATGCCATTATCACATTTTCTCCTCCATGTTGGTATTTCATTTAAAGTTCCACGTCATCCTTTGGTAATCTTTTTCAAAATTCTTTTACCAAAAACGATAAAAAAAAATGTAATATTTGCATTTGGTTTAGTATATATATGTGGAGGTCAAGTTTTACTTTTTGTAGCACGACAAAAACAAAAAAATCCTACCAAAGCAGCAACAATATCCAGGTATGTCTCTCTTTCTCTCAAATAAGGGAAAATAGCACAAATGATTTATGAACTGTGTCTCAATATGCAATGTGGTCTCTAAATTTTTAATTTGTTTAATGTGATCCTTGAATTTTAACCTAATATGCAATGTCGTTTTTGAACTTTTAATTTGTTCAAAAGTAGTTCTTGGACTTTTAATACATGTTCAATTTAATCTCTGAACCATATGAAAATATTCATTGTTATCCATGAAAAAAACATATGCATTTTATGTATTCGTGCTTACACAAATTCGATGCTAATATTAACTTATTTTCACATGTGTAGAGGCAATTAGAGTTTTTAAAATATTTTTTTATACTATACTTCTCATTTTAAAGTTGGATTAGATATTTAGTCCTGGGGACAATAATATTTCCTCTTAGCCAAATTATTCTTTCTTCTTCTCCTTAAATTTTCATTTCATTCGTAATTTATGGAAAAGTTGACAAACTTAACTAATACATATGTACGCATGTATGAAAATGATATCTCATTTGGATAAGCTGGTAATTAAATACCTATGTAACGATCTTATCAATTTCGTTATAACATGTTATTGTTTAATATAATAACAACGAGCATGGGCTATGCATAAAATTGTTTTATGAAATTTCGATATTGAAATGAAATGTCCGGGTGGATTGATTAATCATCCATGTGAGAATACTATATCGTAATGTTTGGATACATTATGAGTGCAATATTTCATTTTTATGATAATTGCAGTAAAGCCCGATTCTTTACTAGTTATTACTAAAACGCTTAGCGGTGTAAGGCTTACTTGTGAGCAGATACGGATTCTCCAATCATAGGTTCGAATTCTCCGGTCGCTCTTGGCCTAAGGAAGCCTTGATTTGCCGCTCCTCAGCCTAAGTAAGTTTTAGTTCGTCCGTGACTTACATGTTACATGGCCTAAGAATTGTTGGGATTTACTCTCACTAGCACCGAGGTGTAGCGGTGTGAATGGACGCGATCAAACTATGCCTCAAATTAAATGTTCTATTAGAGTTGTGAAATTTCTATGAAAGTACCGATCCCAACCGTTCCTTCCTTCATCTTAGTTGCGAAAACCGGGGAGTAATTTTGGAAATTCTCTTTTTGTTGTATTTTGGGAAAATGATACAAACAGTCTCTGAATTTTGATTCAATGTGCAATGTAATCCATGGATTTTTTATACATGTTCAATTTAATCTCTGAACTATATGAAAATATTCAATGTAGTCCTTCAAATAATTCAGAGACTAAATTGAACATGTACATGACTATATTGAATATGTACATGACTATTTTTTACATTTTCATATAGTTCATGAACTAAATTGAATATTTACAAAAAATTTAGAGATTATATTAAATAAATAAAAATTCAGGGATCAAATTATATATTAAGTCAAAATTTAAAAATTATTTGTGTTATTATTTTTTATATTTTCGTTGTGAAAGTAATAGCTTTTACTTGGCCAGTATAAGTAGGTGGTTCCTACGAAATGTCCTTTTTACTTAATTAAGTACGTAAACTATAGGCGACCGTGCGCCGCCGCTTGAGAGGCGCTGTAGAGGAAGAAGAGGAGGCGATGCACATGTCTTGGGACTTGAAGTGATCACGAGAAAATATTTTCTTTTCCTCTTTCCATTATTGATCTTTAGTAGCTGGGATGGCCTCGTTTAGAAGGGGAGAATAGGCTTAGGGTAAAAAAACCCTTTGACAAGCAACAATGACCTATAAATTTTGGATCTTCGTACGCACTTTCGTGGTACATATAGCTCACCATTTGAATTCGTTTTTGGGGGTTTGGCCCAATGTACTTTTTTTGGAAAACGATTGATAAGAAATCTCAAAAATCTTCTTAACCACGCTAGTCTATAAAACTTCAAAACAAACCAAAAATCATAAATCGAAATACATCATTAAAACATGATTGGTAATGAAAATCACATGCTCGTCCTTCAAGAATATATCTGCGACTGCATCTAAGTAAAAGATCGGCGACTGATCACCGAATTACACATCTTTATTAATGATGAGCACACGCAAGGATCTCCATTTATAGTTACGGTTTTGCCTTTCGGCGGTGTGCACCATGATTCTGTGTCCCAACACCATCACTGTACGGAGACAACATAAACATGTGAAACAAACTTAGATTTGACACCTGTGAGAACAAGCCCTTTAGCAAGTGTGAGACTTTGAAACTTTTAACAAAAACACGTTGAACAAGCATAAATTTAATACAATTGAAACTGGAGGCGGAATATTTATTTATTAAAACTCCTAAATCTATAATTAGATAGGCAAGAAAACCTCCCAAATCTAATATCGAAAGAGCAAAACTTTAATATCTAAAACTAAATTGAGAGAGGAAAGAACAAGAAGAAATAAAATGAAAAACAACAAAGCAGGATTGAGCACGTTGTTTCAGTAAAGCTTCTTGCAAAAGAAAACAGCGAAATACTCATGCATGTGTCACGGGTCGATCGATCTAGCGTTCTCACACCCGTGCGGCCTTAGGAATTTCTCCCCAAGTAAGCCTTCCCACACTCACATTCACAAGAACTTTAGAGAGAGAACTCTAGAGAGAGAAGCTCTGAACTTTGTATTGCTTCTTGAAAATGAGAGATGATAAAATGAGGGGGGAGACCCCATTATATACAATTATCGAGCTGATCATATCAGTAAATCTCTCTCCCGATCTCAACGGTCGAGATCGTACTCCCCCAACTACCCCACCTACCGCATTTATTATGGGAGGGTACAATTACCGTATCGCCCGCCTCCAGAAATATTCTAGAAGACATTAAGAAAACCCTAGTACTAGGACACTCGGGGCCCGCCTTCTCGTCTAAGGGTCGGTCACGGTTCATCATCCAGAAAACCTCATGAACGATCCAATTTTTCGGGCCGTGACACATGCTTGTCATAAGTACTTGGAACAACCAGGAAAAAATAGAGAGCTTATGAGCAAGACGATTCATGTACTAGATCCTAAGGAAATAAGAGGACTAACAGAAGCATGAGATTTGCACATTCTACCAACATCTCACTCTCATGAAAACTTGTGTTCACATTCACCTCTCTGTTGAAACTAATATGTACAAAGAGCTCTTCTGTGTACAATACATATCATTCAAACGTGGTTGTATATTCACAAAAACATCATCAGCAGTCTCTAATTCTAATATGCTACGAGAGATATCAGCTTTCTACTTTACCTTTGGCTTTGTGGGCACTGAACAATGCCCGAAAAGAACATCAAGGCAACTTACCAATGAGAACTCCCTCGCATAAGTGAGCCGGTTGAAGAAAGAAGAGATACGTTGAAGACGTGATTCAGCCCGAGAACAAAGTCTCTTGACTGATGTAATTCCTATTTTCGTTTTCGGGGGGCCAGCTCTTGATGGGTTTTATGCAATAAGCAAAAATTGCGAAGTAAGTTTTGATTAATTTTTCATGCCTGTGCTGTCATTGTAATGACTCCCATAACAATTCGGCTTTAGAGAAAGCTTGTCAAAATGCGTCTACCAAGGATTAGAATTTTGCAGAAACTCTTGTCAACCTTATACTCGACTTACATCTTTCTCTTTCATGAGCACAAATGAAGTACAAAAACTTTTGTCAGTACACAAGATACTTTCCACTAGCTGCAAGAGAGTTGTTTTTGCAATTTAGAGAGCTCAAAAGCCAATTGAGTTTGGGACTTCACGTAAACCTTACTACCTCTCTATCCCTCACAGTCTGCCGAAGTGGGTGCTGAAGCAGTATCATTCGACGATGAAATCGCCACATTCCGGCAATCCATTCCAATTGCACCTCCACAAGGAATTACCTGATTAGGCTCACCAACATTTGGCGCAGGACTTACATTGTTTGTAGCATGGAAAAGCAGTGAGATTGAAGAGATTGTAGCAGCTCTCGTCACATAGGCAACTGCATGAGAAACTTGAAGTCTTGTTATAGGAGCCACCTCCACAATCAGCCCAATGACAGGCTAGAAATGGAGAAGCCGAACAAATTCAGCATAAACCCATCTACGACAAACCAGCACAAAGCTACTTGAGACAACAAGCAGATCAAAGGTAGTATAGTAGTTATTACTGTTCAAAATTAATTCATTAGCTTGTCTTGTTTTCTCCTCAGCTGAAGCAGAAGATTTCATGCAAGAGTAATTGAGGGTGCCTGCAAAAAATGGGGAAGCAAGAAAATGAATGTCTATTAGAGCAGCAACGCAATGATATAAAGTTGATTAACAAAAGAAAGAACTATAAGAATAAAATCTTTAAGGTTAATATTAGATATTTCTTTCTAGTACAAGATGCATATTGTCACATGAAAGAAATTATTGCCTCAAGCATGGAAGATCCCAGTCAACTGCAGTTTCACTCGTAGATGATATCAAATAGGACATCTTGCCGTTTGAAACAACTTGACACGTAGAAAAATGATGTGATCTTGACGCTACCTATCTTTATGACATTGAATGGATTTTTCTCTCTCTCGTAGAAAAGTCATGTGATCTCGACGCTGCCTATCTTTATGATATTGAATGGATTTTTCTCTCTCATTGGGCTAACAACTAGTGACAGCAACTCCGTTTCTAGGAAGATCAGTATAAAGTACCCCAGCAGCAGGTATCTTATCAACATCACATATTATTATTGCTTATTTAACTTTCTAACCATTAAAGTATCCCACATCACTTATCAATGATTCTTATATGGGCAGTATATTCTTGTAATCTCATTGCACCAAATAACTTAAGCTGCTTGGTTGGATTTTTTCACATGATATCGTAGCCAAGTTTTACCCTAGATTTATTTAATGGGGATTTATTTCATGTCCCCATTCATCAATTGGACATGCCGTTCTCAGTTCTCAGTTCGGTTATGGGCCTTATATTCATGTTCTCTCTACCTAATACCTAAGCTTTGGATTTGATTCTTTCACATCAACAATGTCAGACAAAATTTCAGAGTAACAAGAAACGATAAATAAGATGAAAATTTGATTGACCTGCATTACCAAGTCAAGCTAAATGTTAAAATAGATATTGACGATTATGACAGATTCTTCTTTTATTATTTTGGGGTTCTCTTCAACCTCAAAGTATCAACAGCAATCAATCTAGGCCTCCCTTCTTCAATCAAATCCACAGAGAATATATTCCAGTAAACTGAAACAAACAAAGCATAAAAGAGCAGTTCACATTATGTTATAGCTTAAACTAATAACTAGTCCAAACTGTTGTGTTCATAGAATCATATTTGATCATGCCCTATGACCTGATTAGAGAGAGAGAGAGAGAGAGAGAGAGAGAGATTACAGTTGAGAATTGCACAAGGGAGGAACTTCGAGACGATGATCAGTGCTTGAAAGAGTCTGCTTCCATCCAGGTTCGCATTTACATTCAAACAAGAAAGTGCTGTTCCCACTTGGCTTGCACGTTCCTTTCCCACATCACTTCTTTGCAAACATCATCTGCAATATCGAGGGACCCAACGAAACCAAACAAAGAACAAATCGAACTCAGTCGCGAACACCCAGTTGGTCGTATGTCATAAAAAGGACAACCCCAGATAAAAACAAGGGAAAAAACCACAAACTTTGCCATATGTGACACATTTATCCCGAATTTTTTTTTCATGACACCAAAATCCCGAACTTTGCTTTGTGACACATTTACCCCAATGTATTTAGTCCATGGGCATTTTCGTCTTTTTGCTTTTTCTTTTTTTTTCCTTTCCTTCCGCGAGGGGCCTCGCGGATCCGGCGAGGGCTGCCCATCGCCGGATCCGGCGAGGGGGCCTCGCCGCGTCGAGCGAGGGCGGCCCTCGCCGGCGTCGGGCGAGGGTCGCCCTTGCTCCGGGCGAGCGAGGGCGGCCTCGCCCGACTCGGCGAGGTCGACCCTCGCCGGGCGGGCGAGGGTCGACCTCGCTCGAGCCTGGGCGAGGGCCGCCTCGCTCGCCCGTGCGAGGGCGACCCTCGCCGCGTCGGCGAGGTCCGCCTCGCTCGGGCGAGCGAGGGCGGCCCTCACCCGATCTCGGCGAGGTCGACCTCGCCGGCGTCGAGCGAGGCGGCCCTTGCTGTATCCGGCGAGGCGGCCCTCGCCGGCGTCGGGCGGCCCTCGCCAGATCGGGCGAGGGCGACCCTTGCTCGACGCCGGCGAGGGCCGCCCTCGCCGAGGCCGGGCGAGGGCCGCTCGCTGCCCAGGCAGGCGACCCTCGCCCGACGCCGGCGAGGGTCGACCTCGCCAGATCGGGCGAGGGCTGCCCTCGCTCGCCCGAGCGAGGGCGGACCTCGCCCGACGCCGAGGGGTCGCCCTCGCTGGGCGGCGAGGGTGGCCCTCGCCCGAGCCAGCGAGGTCGACCCTCGCCCGACGCCGGCGAGGGTCGACCTCGCTCGAGCCGGGCGAGGCCGCCTCGCCGGATCGGGCGAGGCGCCGCTCGCTGCCGGCGAGGGCCGCCGCTCGCTCGCGCGAGGGCCGCCCTCGCTCGACGCCGGCGAGGGCCGCCTCGCTGGCCGCGGCGAGGGCCCCCTCGCCGGATCCGGCGATGGGCGCCCTCGCCAGCCGGCGAGGCCCCTACATGGGAAAGGAAAAAGAAAGAAAAAGCAAAAAAGACGAAAATGCCCATGGACTAAATGCATTGGGTAAATGTATCACAAAAAGCAAAGTTCGGGATTTTTGATGTCACAAAAAAAAATTTGGGGTAAATGTGTCACGTATGGCAAAGTTTGGGGTTTGTGGTGGTTTTTTCCCTAAAAACAAAGCAAAATTTCTCATTGAGCTGGATTGTCAAACAGTATAAGAACAGTGACCAAATCAGAAAACGAGGCAACGGTGGAGCATTTTTCAGGGAAGGAACTACGCGAACCAGCGATGGGCGAAAGGGCAATCAGAATTTTTTTTTAATTAAATGGGCAACCAGAAACCTAAGTAGTTCAATTTGTGCACTTAAGTCATTTTTTTTTTTTGGTAACCAAGGTGTCCGGGCCAGCTTGCGCGCACCTCGACTATTCCTCGGGAGAGACTAGTACAGCAACCCACCGCTATGGCCCTCCACTTAAATCACAAGTGCTCAGTTGGGGAATCGAATTTGGGACCAGTGCGCCTAACCACACAATCCTAAGTACGCCATAACCAACTGAGCTACCCATGGGTGGGTATTAAGTCGTTAATCTTTATTAAAAAGTATAATTAAATTCTAAAATTACATTGAGAAATACCATTTAGATTGCCATATATGCAGTTCTCCATTACCACATAGGCACATTGCTCATCAGAAATGAAAAAGGCTCTATTGCACTTTCGAAAACATATTAGATTTGATTGTATTAATTGAAAAGTCTTGCACTCGATTAATATTTTCTTGTCCCTTTTCTTTTTCTTAATAAAATGAAGGCTAAGGCACATGATTATCGACTCGAGGGACAAAAAGTGAGGAAAACCTCACGTATTCAAAAGCTAGATTGGGAATGCATGTAATCTCTCTTTGCAACTCTTTAAACTCAGTGTGACAACTTGTTTGTCGTGTGGACAAAAATGTCTGTAGAATGTATGTGAGGTCAATTATGTGGGGCTGCATTTTGGAAATACACTGTTTTTGCCACTGGAGAATGTATGTACTTTATTCATCGCCATGCGTACATTTTGTTGGGTGCTAAACTGTGTCAATACGACAAAGTAATTCTAGTATTTATAATTTGACTCGTGAATGTAAGTTCATCGGGGATTGTGTCGGAACCAAAGTCATCATCATGAGCTAACATACAGATTCATTCACTGCCCAATAATCTCTTCTATCTATATTCAGTCTTGATGCAGGTTCTGTCTTTTAATAATGGCAACTTCTGTTTGTGTGTACTGTACCTTTTTCAGTGTGGAAATAAACTTTTTAATTCAACTGTACCTCTTTTTTTTCCATCTGAATAGACGGGCTTCTACACCCCAGAGTCATAAATATAAAAGATTATGCAGTTACGTTTCCGTATAAATTATACTCGCCACATGCATTCGCGAATTGTGTGGTTGCTTATGAGAAGAACATGAGCGGTTTCATGCACAGGAAATTGAATTAAATGAAAAATTATAAGAGATGTGCAAATTATATCCTTTTTTTATCCTTTTACTATTTATTACATGTGTGATTGAAATAATTATGATCCAGTTATAAGGAACTTGCAAAACGAATCCTTTTATTTGATTGAGTGCTCTTGAGGCTAACTAGACAACTTAGATGGGGTGAATAAATTGTTTTGAAAATTTTACGAAAATCAGCAACCAATATTTGGAAATCAAGAGAAGCTGATATTAAGAATATTAGGAGATGCTAATGTGCAAAAATAAGATAAGAGCGGAAGTAATATAACTTACGTCCACTCTCTAGACTAAGATCGATAACGAAATATTTTTTTTTTATCAAAAGTCGTTCTTCAATTTTTATAAGAGGAAACGGGTTTTGTAGGGATTCCGGATAGGAGTTATATCAATAGAGCACAAGGCAACGGATAAATATGCTTCAACGGAATTTAATTAACGTCAAAGTATATAAAACTTTGCATGAATTTAATTGACGATGAAGATCTGAAAGATATAATTAAGATACATGTTGGAATTTAACTGACGAATGAGATTTCTTGAAATTGCAGTTAACGTATAGGAATTGAAAAGATAATTGAAGGATAATAGGTTTTATCTGTTTGTTGGAAGGGGGGGGGGGGGGGGGTTGTCTATGATGCCCAAGTACTAGTATTAATAGAATTTACAACATAACTGCTCACTAGTAGTTCTTTAATAGGTCCAATCGCGCTTCTGTAATTTTAGGCTCCACGATTCTCGACTCCATGCTTTTATGTCGCCACGTCGCCTTATCTCGCAGCAAATACTCCTTCAGAATCATACTTTGATTCCCCACATTTGTCCGTTGCCACGATGACTTAGACCCAAGTCATTATTCCTTCGGGACACGTGTTTCTCACTCTTTGTAAAATTTGACCCATTTTTAACATTATTTGATATTCTTCCCACATTTTTTCAAATCATCGGATGGAATTGGGTCAAATTTGAGGTGTTGGGTTTAATTTGCAATTTTCGGGTAAGTTGGGTTAGATTTGGTTGAAATGGTCTTTATGAACTTTGAATCCACATCTTAAATTTTCTAATGGTGCTAGAATTAACTTAATTGAACCTCATTTGATAGGCCAACTGAGTCTAAATAAAATATGCTTGAAATTTGGACTTTAATTGAATGAGTGATAGGGTCACTTCCCCTAGTGTGATTGATTGAGAAACAAGGTCACTTGGCCTAATTGCATGCTTGATTTATTGTGCATGCATGTGTTTGCTAGATTAATGATTAGATGTGAGGCTTGTTCAGCGGGTAGCCTATCGAGGATACTTAGAACCGACTTTAGGAGTTAATTGATATCGACCATCGTTTTGTGAGCGTAAATGCTGGCCGATTGTCATTAACTATTAATTAATGGATCAAGTCATTAGGAATGGGGGTGGTGATCGAAATGCATGGAAATCAAAGGCCAACCCCGATGCCAACTCATTGTTTTGATGATTGGGTGTTATTACTTTGCCTTGATTGTTTGCTTGCATGATACTTGTTTGAAATGTATGAGTCAATCAAAAATTGGCACCACCAAGGCGGCCCACGAAGGAGATGGCCAAGGATCAAGAAGTTGGAAGCTCAAGACCAATGTCCAATTTGGTCTCATCTTGTATTGATTCATCTTACTCCGACCATACCTCGAGTTTTCAATTCAAATTTAAAATAAACACTCGACGAGTTGGAGGTTTTCTTTCTTACACTTTGAATAGCTCAGTTTTTATTTTCATTGAATGTTTATTTCCGTACCGTTTTAAATACATTGTTTGTTAATTTTCTTTTCTAGGCAAAAATTAGGATCAGCTTAGAACTTAAATGGAAAATCACAAAAATAAGATGCGTGGACATTTAGTGAATTAGGACTTTGACATGAAATCGATAATTCAAGATTGCATGACCACCTTAGAAAGCAACCAATTAGTTAGCGGTACCGAAAGAACGTTAGTAAAAATATTAACGTAAGCAAGTTCCCGCACCTAGACATCTCTAGTTCCATGAAAATCGAAATGAAATTCTCACATTTAGATTGGGTATTCTAGCCGACCCCTGATAAAGGCTAGTGGCAACTCTGAGAAATATGTTTAGGTTGATAAAGAACATAAAAATGATCTCTTGTCATGCGAGGTATGGACCGAGGGAGAGTCCACGTTTGAGATTGATAGACCTCATGGACGAACTTAAGGACGACGCTTTTTGAGTTGCCTTTTGGGATGTGCCATTTGGAACGTATCTTGAATAATTATCTCTAAATTTACTTCTCAAGGTGGCCCTCGAGAAGTAGGTTATGACAATGGGATTATTATTCATTTTTACAATTTCCCTTGAGATACTCAAGGACCCAATATTGAAAATGATAAACGTTAGAAGCCTAAAATTGACCTTTTTAATTTTCATGTGTTGGATCCCTTATATACTTAAGATCTTTTCCTACACAAAATGAAGCTTTTGGATAATCCTTACCATTAGCTCTTTAACTAGTTCGATAGCTTTCTCATAAAAGCTTCATTGCATAAGGTACATGCCTCACATTTGCATGCAATCATAATGGATATTTGAAGTAAAGGCAACATGGACCTATATAGAAAATGATAAACGTTAGCCTAAAATCAACTTTCTTTTTAATTTTCATATGTTGGATCCCTTATTTTCTTAAGATTTTTTCCTACACCAAATGAAGCTTTTGGATATTCCTTACCATTATCTCTTTAACTATTTCAATAGCTTTCTCATAGAAGCTTCATTGCATAACGTACATGCCTCACATTTGCATGCAATCATAATGGACAATTGAAGTAAAGTCAACATGGACCTGTATATGGTCACGTAAGAAAACAAGGTACTATACTATAAATGTTCAAGGGAAATTAAGATACTCTAGGACCCAATATAGCAAATGATAAACGTTAAGAGCCTAAAATTAACTTTCTTTTTTATTTTCATATGTTGAAAACCTTATTTTTTAAAGATCTTTTCCTACGCCAAATGAAGCTTTTGGATATTCATTACCTTTAACTATTTAGCTAGTTCGATAGCTTTCTCGTAAAAGCTTCATTGCATAACGTACATGCCTCACATTTGCATGCAATCATAATGGACATTTGAAGCAAAGGCAACATGAACCTATATATGGTCATGTAAGAAAACAAGATACAATACTATAAATGCTTATAGAAAATCCATTCTTAATTTGGAAATCAACTGCCCATGAGCCAGAGAAAGGTCACTTACCTCTTTAACTAGTTCGATAGCTTTCTCATAAAAGCTTCATTGCATAAGGTACATGTCTCACATTTGCACGCAATCATAATGGACATTCGAAGTAAAGGCAACACGGTCCTACATATGGTCATGTAAGAAAAGAAGATACTATACTATAAATGCTCAAGGGAAATTTTGAGATACTCAAGGACCCAATGTAGAAAATGATAAATGGTAAAAGCCTAAGATCAACTTTCTTTTTAATTTTCATATGTTGGATCCCTTATTTTGGTAAGATTTTTTCCTATGCAAAATGAAGCTTTTGGATACTCCTTACCATTATCTCTTTAACTAGTTCGATAGCTTTCTCATAAAAGCTTCATTGCATAATGTACATGCCTCACATTTGCATGCAATCATAATGGACATTTGAAGTAAAGGCAACATGAACCTATATATGGTCATGTAAGAAAACAAGATACTATACTATAAATGCTCAAGGGAAATTAAGATACTCAAGGGCCCAAAAAAGAAAATGATAAACTTTAAGAGCCTAAAATTAACTTTCTGTTTTATTTTCATATGTTGGATCCCTTATTTTGTTAAGATTTTTTCCTATGCCAAATGAAGCTTTTGGATATTTCTTACCTTTAACTCTTTAACTGGTTCGATAGCTTTCTCATAAAAGCTTCATTGTACAACGTACATGCCTCACATTTGCATGCAATCATAATGGACTTTTGAAGTAAAGGCAACACGGACCCATATATGGTCATGTAAGAAAACAAGATACTATACTATAAATGCTCATAGAAAATCCATTCTTAATTTGGAAATCAATTGCCCATTAGCCACAGTTTAACAATATAAATAATCAAGAAAGGTCACTTATCTCTTTAACTAGTTAGATAGCTTTCTCATAAAAGCTTCATTGCATAAGGTACATGCCTCACATTTGCATGCAATCCTAATGGACATTTGAAGTAAAGGCAACATAGACCTATATATGGTCATGTAAGAAAACAAGATACTACTATAAATGCTCTAACAAATTTCCCTTGAGATACTCAAGGACCCAATATAGAAAATAATAAACGGTAAGAGCCTAAGATCAACTTTCTTTTTAATTTTCATATGTTGGATCCCTTATTTTGTTAAGATTTTTTCCTATGCCAAATGAAGCTTTTGGATATCCCTTACCATTATCTCTTTAACTAGTTCGATATCTTTCTCATAGAAGCTTCATTGCATAACGTACTTGCCTCACATTTGCATGCAATTATAATGGGCATTTGAAGTAAAGGCAACATGGACTTATATGTGGTCATGCAAGAAAACAAGATACCATACTATAAATGCTCATTGAAAATCCATTCTTAATTTGGAAATCAATTGCCCATCAGTCACAGTTTGACAAAATAAATAATCAAGAAATGTCATTCTGATTCTCAAGGACGAGTTGTTAGTATCCATTGATCAAGCTCAACTGTGAGTTTTTACATGTTTATTCTTATAATAATGTTTGAGGCAAAAAAACTTTCACTTTTTTTTTTTATCTCCCTGAAGTTCTATATGACACGCCATTATATGATAAATGAAGAGTGTCCTTACTCTCTTTCAGATTACTAACAATGACGATTTTCATGTTTCTAGATAGGGAGTAAGAATCTAAGAAATGGCATCAGCTTGGATAATTATTGTCATATCAGTAGTACCATTGCTTCACTACCATATCGGAATTACAAAGGGGATGCTCAATATTGGTGTGAACTACGGAATGCTCGGAGACAATCTCCCCTCTCCAGCGACGGTGGTCCAACTCTACAAGGAGTACAACTTTGGAAAAATTCCACTACAAAAAAACAAGAGTTTTCCAACGAAATTTCCAACGAAAAATTCGTCAAAATTCGTTGGAAAACGAATTTCCAACGAATTTTCCGACGAAAAAAAATTCGTTGGTAATTAGTCGTCGCAAAATTTTCCGACAAAAATTTAAATTTTCGTTGGTAATTTCCAACGAAATTCTTTCGTTGGAAAAAATTCGTTGGAAACATTCGTTGGAAATATTCGTGGGAAAAATTCGTGGGAAAATTCGTTGGAAAATTCGTTGGTAATTTCCAACGAAAATAGTGACGAAAAAAAATTTCAATTTTCGTTGGTAATTTCCGACGAAAATTAATTCGTGGCAAATTTCGTCGCTAAATATCGTTGGAAAAATTCGTTGCAAAATATTCGTTGCAAAAATCGTCGGAAATCCGCTAAATTTTCCGACAAAAAAATACAATTCTCGTTGGTAATTTCCGACGAAAAACAACTTCGTTGGAAATCCCGAATTTTTCGAAAAACAATTTTTTTTTTTTACTTTCCAACGAAAAAAAGATTCGTTGGAAATCGCGAATTTTTGCGAAAAATAATTTTCGGTGATAATTTCCAACGAAAAAAAAAATTCGTTGGAAATCCCGCATTTTTCCGACAAAAAAATTTAGTTGGTAATTTCCGACAAAAAAAAATTCGTTGGAAATCCCTCATATTTCGGCCAAGAAATTACAATTTTCGTTTTTAATTTCCAACGAAAAAAAAACTTTGTTGGAAAACCCGAATTTTTCCGACAAAAAAAATTTTCGTTGGTAATTTCCGACGAAAAAAAAAATCGTTGGAAATCTCGAATTTTTCCGACAAATGAATTTTCGTTGGTAATTTCCGACAAAAATAAAATTCGTTGGAAATCTCGAATATTTCCCACAATAAATTACAATTTTCATTGTTAATTTCCGACGAAAAAAAAATTCGTTGGAAATGTGGGATTTTTCCGACAAAAATTTTTCGTTGTTAATTTCCAACGAAAAAAAAATTCGTTGGAAATTTCGAATATTTCCCACACAAAATTACAATTTTCGTTTTGAATTTCCAACGAAAAACAAATTCGTTGGAAATTGCGCACTTTTCCGACAAACAATTTTCGTTGGTAATTTCCGACGAAAAAAAAATTCGTTGGAAATTGGGAATTTTTCTCAAAAACAATTTTCGTGTTAATTTCCAACGAAAAACAAATTCGTTGGAAATCTCGAATTTTTCCGACAAACGAATTTTCGTTGGTAATTTCCGACAAAAATAAAATTCGTTGGAAATCCCTCATATTTCGGCCAAGAAATTACAATTTTCGTTTTTAATTTCCAACGAAAAAAAAACTTCGTTGGAAAACCCGAATTTTTCCGACAAAAAAAATTTTCGTTGGTAATTTCCGACGAAAAAAAAAATCGTTGGAAAGCTCGAATTTTTCCGACAAATGAATTTTCGTTGGTAATTTCCGACAAAAATAAAATTCGTTGGAAATCTCGAATATTTCCCACAATAAATTACAATTTTCGTTGTTAATTTCCGACGAAAAAAAAATTCGTTGGAAATGTGGGATTTTTCCGACAAAAATTTTTCGTTGTTAATTTCCAACGAAAAAAAAATTCGTTGGAAATTTCGAATATTTCCCACACAAAATTACAATTTTCGTTTTGAATTTCCAACGAAAAACAAATTCGTTGGAAATTGCGAACTTTTCCGACAAAAAAATTTTCGTTGGTAATTTCCGACGAAAAAAAAATTCGTTGGAAATTGGGAATTTTTCTCAAAAACAATTTTCGTGTTAATTTCCAACGAAAAAAAAATTCGTTGGAAATCTCGAATTTTTCCGACAAACGAATTTTCGTTGGTAATTTCCGACAAAAATAAAATTCGTTGGAAATCGCTAATATTTCCCACACGAAATTACAATTTTCGTTTTGAATTTCCAACGAAAAAAAAATTCGTTGGAAATTGCGAACTTTTCCGACAAACAATTTTCGTTGGTAATTTCCGACGAAAAAAAAATTCGTTGGAAATCGGGAATTTTTCTCACAAACAATTTTCGTGTTAATTTCCAACGAAAAAAAAATTCGTTGGAAATCTCGAATTTTTCCGACAAACGAATTTTCGTTGGTAATTTCCGACAAAAATAAAATTCGTTGGAAATCCCGAATATTTCCCACAATAAATTACAATTTTCGTTGTTAATTTCCGACGAAAAAAAAAATTCGTTGGAAATGTGGGATTTTTCCGACAAAAATTTTTCGTTGTTAATTTCCAACGAAAAAAAAATTCGTTGGAAATTTCGAATATTTCCCACACGAAATTACAATTTTCGTTTTTAATTTCCAACGAAAAAAAATTCGTTGGAAATTGCGAACTTTTCCGACAAATAATTTTCGTTGGTAATTTCCGACGAAAAAAAAATTCGTTGGAAATCGGGAATTTTTCTCACAAACAATTTTCGTGTTAATTTCCAACGAAAAAAAAATTCGTTGGAAATCTCGAATTTTTCCGACAAACGAATTTTCGTTGGTAATTTCCGACAAAAATAAAATTCGTTGGAAATCCCGAATATTTCCCACAATAAATTACAATTTTCGTTGTTAATTTCCGACGAAAAAAAAAATTCGTTGGAAACGTGGGATTTTTCCGACAAAAATTTTTCCTTGTTAATTTCCAACGAAAAAAAAATTCGTTGGAAATCGCAATTTTTTCCGACAAAAAATTGCAAGTTTCGTTGGTAATTTCCGACGAAAATTTAATTCGTTGGAAAAATAATATATAAATTGTTTTTTTTTTCGAACGAAAAATAATATATAAATTCATCCTTATTCGTTGCAAAAAAATCGTGGAAAATCCGCGAAATTTTCATCCAAAAAGTTAAAATTTTCGTTGGTAATTTCCAACGAAAACAACATTTGTGGGAAAATACGTTGCAAAATTTGACGCTAATTATTCGATGCAAAAATCGTTGGAAATTCGATTTTTTTCCATCAAAAAAATTCAATTTTCGTTGGTAATTTGCAACGAAAGCTATTCGTGACAAAATTCGTCGCTAAGTTTGCGACGAATTTTATTTAGCGATAATTTCGATTTTAAATCTAATTATTATCAATATTAATTTTTTTTTGGTAAGAAAGCAATAGTAATTTCTACAATGCATAAGTTGCAAAGTCTCATATGATGATATTCGATTTTCAATCTCATAATACGAAGAGGCAGCTAAGCACTAATGAACATAAGGTAATACATTCAAAACATTGAAAGAACACGGGACAACCATAAAAACGTTGGCAGTTTTGGTACTCGAGAATGAACTAGGAAGGACTGACAATAAAATCATCAGCATCATCATCATCACCATCACCATTCGCCGCATCATTTTGTGGCTCAGCATTATGCCCATCATCAATTGGATTAATATGAGGTAGAGGAGGAACCTCATTGCGATCGATGTCGAGATGTCGCATGACAATTTGCAGTTGTTGTTGCATCACCCTTATTTGTTCGTCCTTCTGTCCAAGTAAATACTTCGTTTCTTCGTCCTTCGTACAAGCAACCGCTTCAGCTTGGCTCAATTCTTGGGTTATCTCGCTCCTCACGTTGTGTCCTCCTTGAAACAATTTGCATTGGAGGACGAAGTTGCACCAACCTTCGATTTGTACATCCTTGACAAGGATCCCATCCCAAATATTTTTCCTCCTTTCATCCCACCCGCTGCCTCCACCCATAATGCCATACTGTCAACCGATGGCTCAGACACAGCACGACCATCACCACCATCATCACCACCATCACCACCACCACCACCACCACCATCACCACCATCACCACCAGCAATGCTCATTAAAAGTTCATCATATTTTTCCTATATTAACATTATAGATGGAAATAAAATAAATTCATATATATTACCATAAATATTAAAACATTCATGATTTTCATTCTAGTTTCCTATAAGTCCGAACTATAACCTTACATACCTTAGTAGCTTTTGCTCGAGCGCCAGTCCATGTCTTATCTTTTTTTTGGAATGTGCGTTCAAATGTAGCTGTAAAAGTGGGTTCCGTCCCCAATTCATCTGCCTACAAAATATAAACATAAATGACTAATCATTACATTAAATGCACTGACATGTATAAACAGACTTACCATTCTTCTTTTATGCTCCCCGATGCTGATAGAGCCCCCAGCATATGTGGCAGACGCAGACCCGTCACTAGAACTAGAAGCTCGATTCTTCTTGTTCTGTTCACACCTTAGCTTATACTTCTCAGTTTCCCAAGTTCTTGTAATTTCCATCCAATTGTCAGTTGTAAAAAAGGTCGGCTTTTCATTTTTTCTCTTTGCTCTATTTATCACATATCGCATGTGATCACCGATTTTCTTCTTGAAAATTCTTTTAACCTCATCCTCTTCCATTTCATCCCACGTGAACTTACGCTACAATTAATAGAAAAACAACTGAAAATTATCCACTAGGGTCACATGTCACATATCCATTACAATGTACCAGACAATTCGTGACAAAATTCATTATTGACCATCAATATGCTACACCGAACTTAGTTTGTGAAGGAAGACAACACTAACTTTAAACTCATTCCACCACAAAGTCTTTAGTTCTGCGGGAGCGCTGCTAAAAGTAATAAACTGGCCCATCCAACAGTTATTGACTATTTTATTCAGTTCCCTCACAACATGCGTAGAATCCGTGAATCTGAAAACATGTTATAACAATACGGACAATGAGACAATGAAGCATATGGATAATTCGCAACACGAACAATTTTATTTACATCGATAATTTATATATACGTAAAAAAATGAAGTACTTACGAATCTCCACATGGGCATATAATGAATCGGGTATCTTCTTCATCATGCGAGTGTTGCGCTGAAGAAGAAAGTGGAACCGAAGGAGATCGAATCGGAGACGGAACTGAAGTAAATTCAGTTCGCATGTCCCGAGGTTCTACCCTAATATGTTGTTGAGGGTCGAAGGATGGGCCAATGTGTTCGTGTTGTCCATGAACATGTTGTGGTTGAGGGTTACATAAATGGGCAGGGGAAGAGGACAGGGTCGGGGACGAGGACGAGCCAGCGGAAGGGGCTAATCTTCTTTGCGAACCCGAACCACGCAGGAGACCTCCACGTTTAAACTGACAAGTAGGAAGGTTAGACAAATATATTTAAAAATATGAACATATATTAGGGACTGAAAATGACATTAGCCATTTTGCTTACCATTTTGTTTAATAGAGCAATAAATAAACTCGACAAAATGAAACAAACCGACTATCGCCTCTGATAAATAGCAATCTTTGGTCCACGTTGAAACAACCTATTAAAATTTGGACCACATCAGATTCCACGAAAAATAAAATGAAGCATATTAAATGTGCATAACGAATTACAACAAGTATCAACTCTGATGCCACATTTATGCAAATTTATGCCCCAAATATGTTATTTCGCACAATTCTAGTACAGACCTAAAAAAAAAAAAGATCACAAATTACGTTCAATAAGTAAATTTGCCACAAATGCAACACATTAATTTGTTCCCTCTATAAGCATCGTTTTACCAAATTTTATATGTTAACACAAAAATCATTAAAAAAAACGACAACCGTGTCGAAATCATAGCCGCGAGTCCCCCTCCGGCGAGGTCGCCCGACACCACCCTCCGGCGACCCCCCTCCGGCGAGCCGGCCGGCGACCCCCCTCCGGCGAGCTCACCGGCGACCGCCCCGCACGGCCACGACCCTCCTCCGGCGAGCCGGTCTGCGACCCCCCCCACGGCCACCGGCCTGGCGACCCACCCCCCCCACGCCACTGGGCGGCGAGCCCCCTCACGGCCGCCTCGCGGCTACCCCCCACGGCCACCGGGCGGCGAACCCCCTCACGGCCGCTCGCCGGCGACCCTCCACCCACGGCCGCCGCCCGCGACCCCCCACACGGCCAGCTCGCCCGCGACCCCCCACCCACGGCCACTCGCCCGCAACCCCCCACACGGCCACTCGCCGGCGACAACCCCCTCCGGCCCCCCTCGGCTACGACCCACGGCCTCCGGCCATCTAGGCGGCCACCCCCCACCAGCCAACTCCGCCGCGAGCCCCTCCCCCGGCCAAGTCCGCCGCGACACCCGCCACCCCCTCACGGCCGCGTCACCATTTTATTCACACAATATATAGTTTAGAGTTACCTACCGGGCTGGGCGAAGTCGACGGCGACGTGGACGACGAAGGCGGCGACAGCGAGGAGGACGGCGACGAGGACGGCTCTTAGGAGATTCGTGGCGATATTGTTCTTGCAACAAAATGGGGTGTCGGCGAAAATAGACTAAGTGCAAAATTTCCAACGAATGTTAAATTCGTGGGAAATTTCCAACGAATGTGAAATTCGTGGGAAATTTCCAACGAATTTGAAATTCGTGGGAAATTTCCCACGAATTTTTTCAATTCGTTGGAAATTTTCACGAATTTTAGGAAATTTCCCACTAATTTGAATTTCGTGGGAAATTTTGGTGGGAAATTTCCAACGAATTTGAATTTCGTTGGAAATTTCCCACCAAAATTTCCCACGAAATTCAAATTAGTGGGAAATTTCCTAAAATTGGTGGAAAATTTCCAACGAATTTGTAATTCGTTGGAAATTCATACGATTTAAAATATTTCGATGTAATTCAAGGCAAATTTCCAACGATTTTTAATTCGTTGGAAATGTCCCACGAAATTTCCAACGAAATTGAAGTTAGTGGGAAATTTCCGTAAATTTGAAATTCGTGAGAAAATTGCTGAAAAATTTCCCACGAATTTCAATTTTGTGGGAAATTTCCAACGACTTTGGACGTCGTTGGAAATTTCCTACGGTTTCTCACACAAATTTCATATTCGTGGCAAAATATTTGCTTATATATTTTTTTCGGGAAAATTATTTTGAGATTTCCAACGAATTGATAGTTCGTTGGAAATTTTTCCAACAAAATGGAAATTGGTTGGAAATCTTTCCAACAAAATGCAAATTCGTTGGAAATGTTTCCAACGAAGTCGGATGTCGTTGGAAACTTTTCCAACGAAAATATAATTCGTTAGAAATTATTCCAACCAATTTCGATTTCGTTGGAAACGGTTCCAACGAATGAAAATTCGTTGGAAATTTTTCCAATGAAATACAAAGTCGTTGGCAATTTTTCCAACGAAATACTATGTCGTTGGAAAAAATTTCCAACGAAATGCAATGTCGTTGGAAATGTTTCCAACGAATTTGGATTTCGTTGGAAATGGTTTCCAACGAATGCAAATTCGTTGGAAAAATTTCCAACGACATTGCATTTCGTTGGAAAAATTTCCAACGAATTTGGATTTCGTTGGAAATTTTTTCCAACGAATGAAAATTCGTTGGAAATGTTTCCAACGAATTGGGATGTCGTTGGAAACTTTTCCAACGAAAATATAATTCGTTGGAAACCATTTCCAACGAAATCCAAATTCGTTGGAAACGGTTCCAACGAATGAAAATTCGTTGGAAATTTTTCCAATGAAATACAAAGTCGTTGGCAATTTTTCCAACGAAATACTATGTCGTTGGAAAAAATTTCCAACGAATGAAAATTCGTTGGAAAAATTTCCAACGACATTGAATTTCGTTGGAAAAATTTCCAACGAATTTGGATTTCGTTGGAAATTTTTTCCAACGAATGAAAATTCGTTGGAAATGTTTCCAACGAATTTTGATTTCGTTGGAATTTTTTCCAACGAATTTTGATTTCGTTGGAAATTTTTCCAACGAAATGCTAATTCGTTGCAAAATTCTAATATTTTTCCCTACTATTTTAATTCTGTGGCGAATTAGTCATGATTCTAATTATAACAACAACGACGACAACAACAATAACAAAAATTTATGAGAAAAAAAAACATGTCGCAATAATAATAATAATTGCACATAAATAGTGAAAAGTATCAAAAATCATATTCTTCATCTTCATCTTCATCTTCATCTTCATCTTCATCTGCAGCTTCGTCTTCGTCTTCATCTTCGTCTTCATCTACTTCATGCGCATCATCTTCATCATCTGTCTCATAATCAAGTTCTATACCAACTTCAAAATTTGATTCGCGAATTTCAGTTGGATCCACATCGATCATCGCTCCACATGGATCTCGTAAAGTTGGAATGGTATATTCATCAGTTTCAATCGTGTGACAAACTTTCTCTTGTTGATATGCTGTGTCCTTCCAGCGTTCCTCGATTTTTTTTCCGTGCTTTGGTTTTACATACAGCCCACCAATCGGCTTTGTCACGTTTCAAACTAGGATATGATGCATAATATACTTGAATTGCTTGTTGTGCTAAGACAAATGGTTCATATTTCATATATCTTTTCTTGTGATTTACTTCAACCAAATTAAACTTCGTATGCACATTCATTCCTTTGACGGGGTCGAACCATATGCACTTAAATAACACAACCCGCAAAATTAATGGTCCATGGTACTCTATCTCTACGATTTCATCCAACAACCCATAAAAATCATCTTTCGAACTGCCACCATTGGATGACTGAACACACACACCACTATTCATTGTGGCTTTTCCCATTCCATATGTTCGAGTGTGAAAATTGTACCCGTTTATCAAATATGCTGGCCAAGTTCGTACTCTGGACTTTGGACCCCACGCCAGATGATATAGTAATCCTTGCTCCGTCGCATGATCATGATTACTGTGAATCTAAGGTCACATACGTAATGTCAATAATATATATTTCAATATATGATGTATAAAAAATTCGAATAACTTGCATTTCTTCCACATACAACTTACATATGTTGTGAACCATGTTGCAAATTGTTCCTGGCACAAACGGTCGAACTCATTCGGTGG
Organism: Syzygium oleosum; assembly: GCF_021117445.2. Lineage (NCBI taxonomy): Eukaryota > Viridiplantae > Streptophyta > Magnoliopsida > Myrtales > Myrtaceae > Syzygium > Syzygium oleosum. The sequence goes on along the minus strand of NW_026607501.1, from coordinate 2,012,799 downwards.
TAGTCCAAACATTGAATTTTGGAAAATCCTATTAACAAATACCATTTATATATTAGCAAATCTTTGACACACAATACATATACTTACAAATGTACACTTACTTGAAGTATGGCTCAACTTCTGGACAGTTCAGTAAAATATATGTATGGGCTGCCTGCTTTTCTTCACCTGTTAAGTGCCGAAACTTACTTGCGCCGCTTGGTCGACCCAAATAATTGAAAATAGAGAATGATTTGCAATTGGGATCAATGGGGCCCTCATCATTTCTTCCTGCTCTCCGCCTCTTGCACTGCACGTGCGGCTCAAAATAGTATGATGCAAATGTTGTCACTTCTTCCACAATATATGCATTACAAATTGAAGCTTCGACACATGCCTTATTCTTCACTTTTTTCTTCAAATGATATAAGAACCTAGTTGCAATACAAAAAAATTTATCGGAACATAATATATAATGAAGTACTTTAAAATTTATTTAACAAAAAACTTACCTCTCAAATGGATACATCCATCGAAATTGGACGGGACCTGCAACTTTGGCCTCATAAGGCAAGTGAACTAAGAGATGCTCCATTGAATCAAAGAACGATGGATGAAATATCCTTTCTAAGTTGCAAAGAATAATTGGAATATCTCTCTCTAGTTTCTCCATATGTGATGCTTTCAACGCTGTTGAGCAAATATCGTGCAGGAAATTACTTAACTCTGTAATGGCGCCCCAAACAAAGTTTGGTAAAAGTTCCTTGAAGGCTATTGGAATTAGTCTTTCCATAAATACGTGACAATCATGACTCTTCAGACCTATCAACTTGCATTCATTCAAATCAACGCATCTCCCTAGATTCGAAGCATATCCATCAGGAAATCGCACCGATTTCAACCATTGACAAACGACCCGTCTCTGCTTCTTGTCCAATGTATAAACTGCTTTTGGTTTTGGTCCCCTGCTGCTTGCATCCACATCTAGTGTTGGCCGATCGCAAATATCCCTCATATCTTTTCTTGCGTTCAAGTTGTCTTTTGTTTTTCCAGTGACATCCATCACGGTATTTATGACATTATCGAAAACGTTCTTCTCTATGTGCATGACGTCAAGATTATGATGAATAAGATGGGCCTTCCAATATGGTAGATCCCAAAATATACTGCGCTTAGTCCATTTATGTGTACTTCCGTACCCAATAGTTGTGCCGTGAGGGTTTTCAACAACCGTTGGAAACTCCTGCACTCGCTCCCAAATTTGATCACCGGTCAACCTCAATGGTGGATGTGTTCTTTCGATCCTATTCTTGATAAACTCTTTTTTATTCCTTCTGAATGTATGCTTTAGCGGCAAAAATTGCCTATGACAGTCAAAATAGCTGGCCTTCTTACCGTGCTTTAATCTGAATGACTTCGATATCTCCATACATATCGGACATCCTAAGATCCCAGCTGTACTCCATCCAGATAACATTCCATAAGCTGGAAAGTCATTTATCGTCCAAAGAAGAGCAGCCTTCATTACAAATGTTTGATCGGTAGAAACGTCATACGTAGGGACACCTTCATCCCATAGCCGTTGTAACTCTTCAATCAATGGTTGCATATAAACATCTATCAACTTTTTCGGATTTTGCGGACCAGTCACGATCAATGTCAAAAACATATAAGGTGTCTTCATGCACATACCGGGTGGAAGATTGTACGGAGTTAAGATAACTGGCCAACATGAATAACTTTTTCCTGATTTCCCAAATGGGGCAAAACCATCAAGCACACATGGACCTAACTCTGATGTTTCGAGGCTCTATCGCAAACTCGGGATATGTTCTATCAAATTGTTTCCATGCCTCTGCATCTGAAGGATGACACATTAGATCCTCTTCTGTTTCATGATTTGCATGCCAAGTCATGTGTTCAGCAGTAGCTTGAGACGCATAAAGCCTTTGCAACCTAGGGATTAAGGGCAAGTAGAACATTTGTTTACATGGTCTACGCTTCTGATTACGACCTTGCCGCCTGTTAATCTTGTACCTAGGTTGGCTGCAGAATTTGCAAGATTCTGCATTTTCATCATCTCTCCAATATAACATACAACCCATACTACATACATCAATCCTTACAACTTGAAGACCTAAATTTTCCACTAGCTTTTTCATATCGTAAAAGTCACTTGGCATGATGTTATCACGAGGCATTGTTTCCCGCATTACTTCAACAAAAGAGTTGAAGCAATCCACATACACATTATGCTCTGCCTTGATATTTAACAGTCTTGCACACCGATACTTTCGTGTGGTTGTCACAACCTCGCCCATAAAGGTTCATCTCGCTGTTTTCAACTCTTCCCATAACCGATTAGATTGAAAAGTTCCATCACACACATTCTCATCAAAACCCGTAACTCCCCGCCTCTTCCAATTGTGATGCATGACTAGTTCCCACTTGTTCAAGTGGAGGAGTTAAACTAGTACTTGCATGATTCGATTCTGGAAAAAAATTATGGCCTGCTTCATCAAACACCATCCCCTGATATGGATTCAATTGGTCATAATAGCTACATTCTTCCCTAACAAACATTTGGTCGCTTCTTCGATATCCGCCATCAGATATAAATGGTTCACCGTGGTAAGTCCAATTATAATAATTCGGAGTAAACCCAAATCTACAAAGATGTTCTCTAACTATGTCAATGTCTTGAAATTTTCCATTACTGCACTTTCTACATGGACACCTTAACTTATTTCCATCCATGAACTCATATTTATTACTAGCAAAGTCCAAAAATAGTTCCACCCCGATTCGAAACTCATCGGTCAATCCTTGACGTCCAGGTAGGTTCTTATTATACATCCAACCCCTGTCTCTTTGCATTGTGTCTGTATAAAAATAAAAAAATTCCCGTACAATATTAAAAATATCATATCTATTGTTTAATATTGTTAATTAAAACCATAAAATTCTAACAATTACAATTTTCTTTTTTACGAAATAATTACTTTCAACTTGAAAAAAATGAAAAAATTACCATGTCAAGAAAACTTACCAAGTATTTGACTGAAACTTTTGTAGTAGAAAGTGGTCTATTTGATGAGAATTGCAACGTTCACTTGGATTGCGAGACCTTCAAATAGACACGTACCTGAAATAAAAACAAATGACTTAAAATTAATTTTTTAATTATCTTTTATATTTTCTCTTTTTTTTTCTTTTTCTTTTTTTTTTTTGTCCTTTCTTCTTGGCCGGTCGCCGGGTCCGGCGACCGGCGAGCTCGCCCGGGCAAGTTCTCGGGCGACATCGAGCTCGCCGGCGGCGAGGCCGGCCTGGCGGAACCGGCGAGGCCGAGCTCGCCATGGCCGGCGAGCTCGCCCGAACTCGCCCGGATCTGGGCGAGCTCGAGCTCGCCGGCCATGGCGAGCTCGGCCTCGCCCGCGGCGAGGGCCGCCCAAGCCACGGGCGAGCATTAGCTCGCCCGATCTCGGGCGAGCTCGAGCTCGCCGGCCATGGCGAGCTCGGCCTCGCCGATGCCGGCGAGGGCCGCCAAGCCGCCGGCGAGCTCGAGGTCGCCCGATCTCGCCGAGGTCTCGGGCGAGCTGGAGCTCGCCGGCCATGGCGAGCTCGGCCGCGCGGTGCCGGCGATGGCCGCCAAGCCGCCGGCGAGCTCGAGCTCGCCCGCATCTCGCCGAGGTCCGGGCGAGCCGGGAGCTCGCCGGCCATGGCGAGCCCCGCCTCGCCGCGCGGCGAGCTCGCCCGGATCTCGCCCGGATCCGGGCGACCTCGAGCTCGCCGGCCATGGCGAGCTCGGCCTCGCCGCCGGCGAGGGCCGCCTAAGCCGCCCGCTAGCTCGGCCCTCGCCGCTGCCGGCGAGGCCGCCTAAGCCGCCGGCGAGCTCGAGCTCGCCATGGCCGGCGAGGCCCGGATCTCGCCCACATCTGGGCGAGCTCGAGCTCGCCGGTGCCGGGGAGGGCCAGCCTCGCCGCTGGCCGGGGCCGAGCTCGCCATGGCCGGCGAGCTTGGCCGGTGAGGCTAGCCCGCCTGTGCGTCGGCGAGGTTGACCGACGGCCATGGCCAGGCCACCGGACCTCGCCCCATGGCCGGCGATCGGCCAAACCAGTGAGGAAAGGAAAATTTTTTTTTTAATAACACCAACAAATACAAATCCAGCGAAGAATAATTTTTCGACGAACCGTTTTCGTCGCCAATTATTCATGAAATTAGCCACGACACTTACCGGCGAAAAAGCTTTACCGAGATTGATTTGCGCGTGCACCGATAAGTAATTCGAGAGAAATTAAAGAGAGAGACGGAGAGAGAACAATGAGAGGATAAGAGGAATCGATCGACGAGAGAGAAATTAGGGTTCGGGACAGATATCAAATACATCATATTTCGTATTGCAAATTTGCTACGAATAAAATTCGTCGGAAATTTCCGACGAAAATTTTTTCGTCGCAAAAATTCGTTGGAAATTTGCGACGAAAAAAATTTCGTCGCAAAAATTCGTTGGAAATTTGCGACGAAAAAATTTTCGTTGGAAATTTGCAACGAAAAGTTCAACGAAAAATAAAATCGTCGGAAATTTCTGACGAAAATTTTTTCGTCGGAAAATTTCGTCGGAGATTTCCGACGAAAAATGCTCCGTTGGAAAATTTCGTCGGAAATTTCCGACGAAAAGTGCTCCGTCGGAAATTTCGTCGGAACGAAATTTCCGACGAAATATTTTTCGTCGGAAAATTTCGTCGGAAATTTCCGACGAATTTATTTTTCGTTGGAATTTTCGTTGCAAATTTCCAACGAACATTTTTTCGTCGCAAAAATTCGTTGGAAATTTGCGACGAAAAAATTTTCCTTGGAAATTTGCAACGAAAAGTTCCACGAAAAATAAAATCGTCGGAAATTTCTGACGAAAATTTTTTCGTCGGAAAATTTCGTCGGAGATTTCCGACGAAAAATGCTCCGTCGGAAAATTTCGTCGGAAATTTCCGACGAAAAGTGCTCCGTCGGAAATTTCCGACGTCGTCGAAATTTCATCGGAAATTTCCGACGAAAATGCTCGCGAAATTTCCGACGAAATTCACGATTTTTGTCGGAAATTTCCGACGAATTTATTTTTCGTTGGAATTTTCGTTGCAAATTTCCAACGAAAATTTTTTCGTCGGAAATTTTCGTCGGAAAAACCCGATTTTTTTGTAGTGTTCGACTTTATGACCCGAACTCAGACGTGCTCTTTACGCCTAGGGGCAGTGGAATAAACGTCACGCTAGGCATAAAAAACCAAGACTTACCATCCATAGCATCAAGTGCCAATGCAGCTAAGACATGGTTCGACGCCAATGTTCAACCCTACATAGATGACCTCAATTTTCAGTATATTACAGCCGGTAATTACGTCGTTCCCGGAGAATTTGCTCAATATTACTGGCTATGCAAAATTTACAAACTACTATAAGTAATTATAACTATATTGGATTGAGGGTGTCCACAGTAGTTGGGACTGGTACCTTGGGGAGTTCACACCCACCCTCGAGCGGTGTATTGCCGACGTAGCTTGAGCCCACATGGTTTGAATCATAAACTCCTTGTCTAACACTAGCACCCCATTATTAGTTAATGTGTATCTCTATTATGCATATGCCTCGGATCCAACTAATGTGAGATTAGATTATGCTCAATTCACTGCGCCCAGTCCAGTGGTTCGGGATGGCAACTTGAGTTACTCGAACTTGCTCGACGCGACCGTGGATGCTTTCTATTGGGCGATGGAGAAGGAAGGCGTGAGCAACGTGGATGTGGTGGTTTCTAAGAGTGGTTGGCCATTGGCCGGAAACGGAAACTTCACCACTCTGCAGCTTGCACAAATTTATAATGAAAATTTTGTGAAGAAGTTGCTTGCCAAGCAAGCAACACCTAAGAGGCCACAACACTACTTGGAAGGATTCATCTTTTCAATGTTTAATGAGGATCAAAAGCCTCAGGGCGTGGACCAAAATTGGGGCATATTCTATCCGGATGGGGCGCCGGTTTATTCTATATTTTCATAGGATTGATTAAGAGAAGTAGACTAATCCTTTTCAAGGTAGTCTAGGAGATGAGTAATGAATAATGTTTGAATATGAATAAGTATTCAATGATTTGTTTTGACATTGTTCCTATTCATCTACTTGGATCTAGAATTTCAAGTCAATGAGTTGTTTAAATGAAGTTTCATACAACAAGAATCTAATATATTTCAATTTCAAGGACCAATAGATTGGAAGTTCTAAATCTTATGTATTGATTTCAATTGTCTTCTAAATTTTTCAATTTGCTTCACTCAATAGTCCTAAATTTAAATCTTATGTGTGGATTAAAATTGCTAGCTCTAAATTTGCCATTTTCGACGGACAACCAAACACTCTCTAGAAACCTCCACGTCTAGGTCACCTATGCCTTGTTTCTCCATTGCCATTATAATGTGCATGATCGCATTGAGAATGTTCATCATATAATTCAAATTGCCATCTTGAAGCACCGGACAAGTCGCGGTGAATTGAGTGTGATCTAATCTCACATTAGTTGGATATGAGGTGTACACAAAATGTGGATACACATTAAATTACTGGTTATTTCGCCGGAATTGGATTGACAATGAAATACCAATCACCGAAAGTCATTCTTTGATTTTTATAAGAGTAAACGGGTTATGTGGCGATTCTAAACAGGAGTTATTTAAAGGAGCACAAGGCAACGAATAGATATGCTTCGACAAATTTTTAATCAATGTCAAAGTATACAAAACTTTGCCAAAATTTAATCGATGACAAAATGCGATGACATAAAGATACAATGTCAGAATTTAATCAATGATGAAGATCCGAAAGCTATAATTAAGATACACGATGGAATTTAATCAATGAGATATTCAGAAACTATAGTTAATGTATAGGTATTGAAAGAGCCTAGCCTATACACCAAATGAGTTATTTTATATGCTGGAGATAATTTAGAAAATCGCCAATAGTCAAGCTATCATGCGACCAACTTAAAAGTTGACTCATACTTCATTTTCACATTCTAAACACTTCTTTCGTTTTTTGTTTTTATTTTGGACAGAATCGAGATTAGGTGTATAGGCTCTCTTGACGTTTCTTGTAGCAGGGACTATGCGAGCAAAACCATGAGTAAACCCACAAAAACTTTCTCCCCCATAATTTTTACGGGGAAAAAGACTATACTTACCCTATTTTATGATATATTTGTGTTTTATGTCTACTAGATTATTTAAATATTAAGTCATGCTTTTATAACAGTTTCAACTTTTAAAATAATTGGAAAATTCATATATCAAGAGGGTTGGAGTTCTTTAAGTTCAATGATTACACTAGTCATTTTAGACTTCCAAATTTAGCAGGTACCATTGGAGAATCCACGAGTTTATATCATATCCATTTTTATTTGAACAATTATGTGTAAAATAATTCAAGAAAGAAACACAAGGGCAAATTATATGGATATGGTGTCTCATATATTATCTTTCCAATTGTCCAATTATTATTTATTTTTACAATTTCTCTTGAGATACTCAATGACCTAATATAGAAAATGATAAATGTTAAGAGCCTAAAATCAGCCTTCTTTATATTTGGGAAAATGGCACAAATGATCTCCAAACTTTGGCCCAATGTGCAATTTGATCAATGAACTTTTAATTGGTTCAATGTGGTCCATGAACTTTAACCCGATGTGCAATGTCGCCCTTGAACTTTCAATTTGTTCAATATGGTCCCTGAGCTTTTTATTCATGTTCAATCTAGTCCTTATGTTATATGAAAATGATCAATGTCGTTCCTAGACTTGAATTAATGGAAGGATACCATTGAACATTTTCATATAGCCCATGGACTAACTTGAACATGTAACAAATGTCTAGGGACCACATTGAATAAATTAAAAGTTCGGAGACAGTATTGCACATTAGGCCAAAGTTCAGGGATTGCATTTAATAAATTAAAAGTTCATGGACCATATTGCACATTGGGCTAAAGTTCAAAGACTATTGTGTCATGATCCCTTTTAATTTTCATATGGTGGAGGGATAAACTCCCTTATTTTTGTAAGATCTTTTCCTACCCCAAATGAAGCTTTTGTATTTCTTACCATTTTCTCTTTAACTAGTTCGATAGCTTTTTCCTTAAAGCTCCATTGCATTAGGTACATGCCTCACATTTGCATGCAATCATAATGGACATTTGAAATGAAGGCAACATGGACTTATATATGGACATGTAAGAAAACAGGATACTATACCATAAATGCTCATAAAAAATCCATTCTTAATTTGGAAATCAATTGTCCATCAGCCACAGTTTGACAATATAAATAATCAAGATAGGTCCTTCTGATTGTCAAAGACAAATTGTCAGTATCCATTGATCGAGCTAACCTGTGAGATATTACATATTTTTTCTTATAATAATGTTTGAGGAAAATAAACATTCACCTTTTTTATCTCCTTGAAGTTCTATATGCCATGCCATTGTTTGATAAAGGAAGAGCATCATTACTCTCTCTCTCAGATTACTAAGTAGTAATGCTAATTTTCATGTTTCTGGATAGGTGGTAAGAATCTAAGAGATGGCATCAGCTTGGATAAATTTTGTCATATCAGTAGCAGCATTGCTTCACTACCAAATCGGAATTTCAAAGGGCAGCTCGACATTGGTGTGAACTACGGAATGGTCGGAGACAATCTCCTCTCTCCAGCGACGGTGGTCCAACTCTACAAGAAGTACAAAATTGGAAAAATTCGACTTTTTGACCCGAACCCGAATGTGCTCAATGCGCTTAAGGGCAGTGGCATAGATGTCATGCACTACAAAAAAACATGTAATTTGCGACGGAAATTTTCCGTCGGAAATTTGCGACGAAATTTGCGACGGATTATATTTTCCATCGCAAATTAGCGACGGTTTATTTCCGTCGCAAATTTGCGACAGAATTTCCGACGGCTAAAAAATCCGTCAGAAATTTGCGACGGATTTTTTATCCGTCGCAAATTTTCGTCACAAATTTGCGACGGAAATAAAAAACCGTCGCTAATTCCGTCGCAAATTTGCGACGGAAAAAAGTTCGTCGCAAATTTCCGACGGAAAAAAAAACCGTCGCAAATTTGCGACGAAAAGAAGTTCGTCGCAAATTTGCAACGGAAAATAAATCCGTCGCAAAATTTTCGTCGCAAATTTCCGATGGAAAAAAAAACCGTTGCCAAATCCGTCGCAAATTTGCGACGAAAAAGCACGTCCATCGCAAATTTGTAGTTTATTAGCCCGTGATATTCCAACCCTATCTCTCTCTCTCGCTCTCTCTTGCTTTTCTCCCTCTTTCATATGTCTGAAATCAGCAAAATCCGCGCACACACATATTAATCTCGGTGAAGCTTTTGTACCGGTAAGTATCATAGCTAGCTTCGTGACTATTCATTGTTGAATTGTAATTTCTTTTATTTTATATATGTTTATGTTTGTTTTTTTTTCGTATCTACATCACCGGTTTAACGACCGGCGACCGGCGACACCTCGCCGGCCTTTGGATGAGGCCGAACGGCCACGCCGTTTTGCGACAGAAATAGTTTCCGTCACAAATTTGCGACGAATAAATGAAAATTCCGTCGCAAATTTGCAACGGAATCAAGGATCCGTCGCAAATTTGTGACGGAATCAAGGAAATCCGTCGCAAATTTGCGATGGAATCAAGGAAATCCGTCGCAAATTTGCGAGGGATGAATTCCGTTTCCATCGCACATTAAAAATTATTAAAAAATGATTCTTAAGTGATTATTCTTTTTGGGTATGTGTCTAATTGAAGGTCTTGCAATCCAAGTGGACGTTGCAATTCTCATCAAATTGACTATTTTCTCCTACCAATATTTCAGTCAAATATTTGGGTAAGTCTTCTTTACATGGTAATTTTTTTTATTTTTGTAATTTCATATTAATTGTTGCGTGAATAACAAAAATTATAATTTCCAAAATTTTATGGTTTTAATTAAGAACAATAGATATGATATTTTAAATATTTTACCAGAATTTTTTATTTTAATACAGATACAATGCAAAGAGAAAGGGCTTGGATGTATAATAAGAACTTACCTGGACGTCAAGGATTGACAGATGAGTTTCGTACTGGGTTGGAACTATTTTTAGACTTTGCTAGTAGTAAATATGAGTTCATGGATGGAAATAAGTTAAGGTGTCCGTGTAAAAAATGCGGTAATGGTAAATTTCTTGTGTGTGATCAAGTTAGAGAACACCTTACTAGATTTGGGTTTAGTCCAAACTATTATAATTGAACTTCCCATGGTGAACCATTTATATCTGACGAAGGATATAGAAGAAGTGACCAATTTTCAGTTAGGGAAGAATGTGGCTATTATAAGCAATTGAACCCATACGGGAGGATGGTGATTGATGCAGCTAGTTATAATTTTGCCACAGAATCAAATCATGCAAGTACTAGTTTTACTCCTACACGTGAACAAGTGGGTACTAGTCATGCTTCACAATTGGAAGATATAGGAGTAACGGGTTTTGATGAGAATGTCTATAATGAAACTTTTCAATCTAATCAGTTCCGGGATGTGTTGAAAGCAGCAGATGAACCTTTATGGGTAGGTTGTGAGGACCACACTAAGTTATCGGTGACAGCCCGACTATTAAATATTAAGGCAGAGCATAATGTGTCTGCGGATTGCTTCAACTCTTTTGTTGAAGTAATGCGGGATTCATTGCCTCGTGATAACATCATGCCAAGCGATTTTTATGATATGAAAAAGCTAGTGGATAACTTAGGTCTTCCGGTTGCAAGGATTGATGTATGTAGTAGGGGTTGTATGATATATTGGAGAGATGATGAAAATGCAGAATCTTGCAAATTCTGTAGCCAACCTAGGTACAAGATTAACAGGAGGCCGGGTCGTAATCAGAAGCGTAGACCATGCAAGCAAATGTTTTATCTGCCCTTAATCCTCAGATTGCAAAGGCTTTATGCGTCTAAAGCCACTACTGAACACATGACCTGGCATGCAAATCATGAAACAGAAGAGGGTCTAATGTGTCATCCTTTAGATGCGGAGGCATGGCAACATTTTGATAGAACATACCCTGAGTTTGCGATGGAGCCTCGGAACATCAGGTTAGGTCTCTGTGCCGATGGATTTGCTCCATTTGGGAAAATAGGAAAAAGTTATTCATGTTGGCCAGTTATCTTAACGCCGTACAATCTTCCACCTGGTATATACATGAAGACACCTTATATGTTTTTGACATTGATCGTGACAGGGCCGCAAAATCCGAAAAAGTTGATAGATGTTTATATGCAACCATTGATTGAGGAGTTACAACGGCTATGGGTTGAAGGTATCCCTACGTATGACGTTTCTACCGATCAAACATTTGTAATGAAGGCTGCCCTTCTTTGGACGATAAATGACTTTCCAACTTACGGAATGTTATCTGGATGGAGTACAGCTGGGATCTTAGGATGTCCGATATGTTTGGAGAGATCAAAGTCATTTAGATTAAAACATGGAAAGAAGCCCAGCTATTTTGACTGTCACAGACAATTTTTACCGCCAAGTCATCCTTTCATAAGGAATAAGAAAGAGTTCACCAAGAATAAGACTGAAAGAACGCGTCTACCATTGAGGTTGACCGGCGATCAAATTTGGGAGCGTGTGCAGGACTTTCCAACTGTTGTTGAGAACCCGCATGGCACGACTTTTGCGTACGGAAGTACACATAAGTGGACAAAACGCAGTATATTTTGGGATCTACCATATTGGAAGGCCCATCTTATTCATCATAATCTTGACGTCATGCATATAGAAAAGAATGTTTTTGACAATGTCATAAATACTGTGATGGATGTCGCCGGAAGAACAAAAGACAACTTGAACGCAAGAAAAGATATGAGAGATATTTGCAATCGGCCAATACTAGCTGTGGATGCAAGCAGCAGGGGACCAAAACCGAAAGCAGTTTATACATTGGATAAGGAGCAGAGGCGAGTTGTTTGTCAATGGTTGAAATCTGTGCGGTTTCCTGATGGATATGCTTCGAACCTCGGGAGATGTGTTGATTTGAATGAATGCAAGTTCACAGGTTTGAAGAGTCATGATTGTCACATCCTGATGGAAAGACTAATTCCAATAGCTTTGAAGGAAGTTCTACCGAACTTTGTATGGGGCGCCATTACAGAGTTAAGCAATTTTCTCCATGATATTTGCTTGACAGTGTTAAAAGCATCGCACATGGAAAAACTAGAGAGAGATATTCCAATTATTCTTTGCAACTTAGAAAGGATATTTCCTCCAGCGTTTTTTGATTCGATGGAGTATCTCTTAGTTCACTTGCCTTATGAGGCCAAAGTTGCAGGTCCCGTCCAATTTCGATGGATGTATCCATTTGAGAGGTAATGTTTTTTTTAAAATACAGTTCAAATTAGTTAATCATTTAATATGTTCCGATAAGCTTCTTTCTATTTCAACTAGATTCTTATATCATTTGAAGAAAAAAGTGAAGAATAAGGCACGTGTTGAAGCTTCAATTTGTAATGCATATATTGTGGAAGAAGTGACAACATTTGCATCATACTATTTTGAGCCGCACGTTCAGTGCAAGAGGCGGAGAGCAGGCAGAAATGATGAGGGCCCCATTGATCCCAATTGCACAGCATTCTCTATTTTCAATTATTTGGGTCGACCAAGCGGCGCATGTCAGTTTCGTTACTTATCAGGCGAAGAATTTCATGCAGCCCGTACTTATATTTTACTGAACTGCCCAGAAGTCGAGCCATACTTCAAGTAAGTGTAAATTTGCAAATATATGTTTTGTGTGTCAAATATTTGCTAATATTTATATGGTTTTTAATATTAGGATTTTCCAAACTGAAATGTTTGGACTACAACCAAATAAGTTTGACCGTTTGTGCGATGAACAATTTGCAGCATGGTTCAAGACATATGTAAGTTGCTTATGGACCAAAACCAAGTTATTAAAATTATATACATCATTTAGTATAATATATATTATTGAGTTTGCATGTGTAACCTTAGGTTCACAGTAATTATGATGAAATTGGAGGGCAATGATTGCTATATCATCTATCATGGGGTCCACAGTTAAGAGTTCAAAGTTGGCCAGCATATTTCATAAATGGATATAATTTTCATACTCAAGAATATGGAATGGGAAAATCCACAATGAATAGTGGTGTGTGTGTTCGGTCATCCAATGGTGGCAGTTCAGAAGATGATTTTTATGACTTGTTGGATGAAATCATAGAGATAGAGTACCCTGGACCATTAATGATGCGGGTTGTGTTATTTAAGTGCACGTGGTTCGACCCCGTCAAAGGAATGAAGGTGCATACGAAGTTCAATTTGGTTGAAATAAATCACAAGAAAAGGTATATGAAGTATGAACCATTTGTCTTGGCACAATAAGCAATTCAAATATGTTATGCATCATATCCTAGTTTGAAACGTGACAAAGCTGATTGGTGGGCTGTATGTAAAATTAAAGCACGGAGGAAAATCGAGGAACACTGGAAGGATAGAGCCTACCAACAAGAGGAAGTGTGTAACACGGTTGAAATTGAGGAATATAACATACCAACTTTACGAGATCTGTGTGAAGCAATGATAGATGTGGATCCAACTGAAATTTGCGAATTAAATGTACAAGAATGTTCAGACAGATGACGAAGACGAGGACGAAGACGAAGATGAGGACGAAGACGAAGACGAAGACGAAGACGAAGACGAAGATGAAGATTAAAATTTTTGTCACAAAACACTATAGATGTGTAATTATTAATGCTACAAGTGCTATTTTGGTTGTTATCATTATTGTTCTTGTTATTATTGTTATTGTGCTTTTTTATTATTGTTATTGTCGATTATTCTTTTTATTTTAATTGATCGTCCGAAATTTTGTCCCTAAATGCCGACAAGTCAAATATTATTAACGTGCCCTAACATTTCCGATATTCTAATTTCCATTGCAAACTTTGAGATGCCAAAATTTTGGACTAAAAAAAAGACGTAGCAAATTTAGGACCCAAATAAATGAGATGCTAAATTTTTGACCGAAAAAAAGACGTCACAAATTTACAACGATCATGTAGTATGTCCATATTTGCGACGGATTTTTATTTCCGTCGAAAATTTTTTGTCGGTTGAAAATTTGCGACGGACATAGAACGTCTGTCGCAAATTTGCGACCGAAAGTGGTGTTCCGTGGCAAATTTGCGACGGACGTACTATGTCCGTCGCAAATTTTCGCAAATTTTGCGAGGCAATTTTTACCATTCGAAATTTGCGACGGATTTTTTTTTACGTCGCAAATTTGCGATGGATTTTTATTTCCGTCGTAAATTTTTTGTCGGTCGAAAATTTGCGACGGACATAATTTAATCCGTTGCAAATTTGCGACGGAAAGTGGAGTTCCGTCGCAAATTGGCGAAGGATCAATATAGTCCATCGCAACTTTGCGACGGACTCAACCGGTCCGTCGCAATTGCGACGGACTCAACCGGTTCGTCGCAAATTTGCGACGGAAGTCAACCGATCCGTCGCAAATTTTGCGACGGACTCAACCTGTCCGTCGCAAATTTGCGACGGACTATAGTGGTCCGTCGCAAATTTTGCGAGGGAATTTTTACCGTTCGAAATTTGCGACGGATAATTTAATCCGTCGCAAATTTGCGACGGATTTTTATTTCCGTCGCAAATTTGCAACGGATATTTTTTTACGTTGCAAATTTTCGATGGATTTTTATTTCTGTCGGAAATTTTTTGTCGGTCTAAAATTTGCGACGGACATAGAAAGTCCGTCGCAAATTTCCGTCGCAAATTTGCGAAGGAACTCCCCCTTCCGTTGCAAATTTGCGACATTATTACCCCCTCCCCCCTTCCCCGACGCCGCCCAAGCCCGATCTGCGCTGCTCCCCCGACGCCGTCGCCGTCGCAGCCGTTGCCGTCGCCGCCCAGCCTCGCAGCCGTCCCGCCTCCCCTTGCCCTAGCCGGTCGCCCCGGATGGCCCCTCCGCACTGTCGGCGGTCAGCCGGCCAACCGCCTCACGCCACTCTCCCCCGCGGCCGCGCTTCCCCTCCCAGGCTGCGTTGCCGTGCTCGCCGACCTCGCAGCCCACCTTGCGCTCCCCGCCCCGTCGCCGATGCGTCCCACGGCCCCCCCGTCGGTCGCCGTCGCGGGCCAACCGCCCCGTAGCCCGCCCGCCCGCGCGTCGCCTCGCCCCCCGGTAGCGCCTCGCCGTGCACAGCCTCGTATCGCTCTCGCCGCCCTGGGAACAGCGGCCACGGCCTCGCCGCCTCGACCAGCGGACTAGGTACGTCGCCGCCCCCGGCCTCGCCAGCCCTCGCCCACCGCGACGGCCGCCCCACGCCGTCGGCCACGGCGACGCCTCGCCGTCGCCGCTCGCGCATGACGGGCGAGGCTCTCGCTTGGAGTATTGTGGCCCCCTTCCCGCCGCCTCGGCTGAAGCACGACCACCGCCGCTGCCGGCCAGCCGCCGTCGCCACCAGTCGCCGCCGCCGTGCCTGGCCGCCGCCTCGCACGCCGCCGAGCCGCCTTGATCAGCCGGCACCATCGCCTCCTAGTCGCCGCCCGACGCCGTCGCCGCGGACCGACACCGTCGTTTGCCCGGTCGTGGCCGAGCACTTGGCCGACTAGTCACCATTTGGGCCCACGCCCGGGCCGGGACCGCCACTGTTCGATCGACCGGTTTTTGTTGTCCTTGAACCAAGTAAGCAACTCCCTAAACCCTAGTTAGTATAATTAGGTAATTAGTCGGACTTGTTTAGGGATTATTTAGGATCACTTTTCGTTGGCTAAGTTACTGGTCGATTTCAGGATTGCATGTGGCTTTGATCGATGGTCGACTGGTTAATTTGTCTATTATGTGGATGATTACGCGTTAAATGACGATAGGGTGATTGATTAAGTGTTTTCACAGAAAATGCTTGAAAATTGAACAATTCTATAAAAAATCATGAAAAATTACGGAAAATTAAAAAAACGGTATATGTTGACAACAAATATGAAATTTGACCGTAAAAGTTTTTTAAAATTTTTAAAAAACTAAAATTTCATAATATCACAAAATGGCAAAAATTAATAGTGACCACCCATTTTGAGTGAAATTTAGATTTTTTAACGTTCCGGGACAAAAAATATTAAAATATTAAAAATTTTCATAACCTTATAAAATGGCTTAAAATAAATGTGGTCACCCATTGTGAGGGAAATTTTTATTTTTTTTGGGTGAAAACAAAAATTTTAAAAATATAAAATTTCAAAACTGTATAGAATTGCCTAGAAAACATGTGGCAATCAACTTGCAGTGAAATTTAAATTTTTTTAGGTGGCAAAAAAAAATTAGAATTTAAAAATTTTCAAAACTTCACGGAATGGCTTATAATACCTGTGGCCACCCACTTTTAGTTATATTTAATTTTTTAACGTACCCTAAAAATTATTAAAATAAAAAAGGACAAAAATTTTGGAAACTTTACCTAATAGCTTATACTACCTGTGGCCACCCAATTTTAGTATGGAAATTTTTTTTTATTTCACGAGAAAAATTTTATATTAAAAAATAATAATTTAAAAATTCTAAAAATTTTTAAATTTCAAAACTTTACAGAATGTCTTAGAATATCGGTTGCCACCAACTTTTAGTGAAATTTTTTTTTAGGTCCCAAAAAAAATTAACAATAATAACAATTTTTCTCTTACAAAACTTTACAGAATGACTTTGAATACCTGTGGCCACCCACTTTCAGTGAAATTTAAATTTTTGTACGTGGTAAAAAAAAATTTAATCAAAATGAATGCGATTCATATAGTGATGTTTGATACATGTGGCCACCCATATCGTGCTCATAAATTGATGTTTCATATCAAAATGAATGGGATTCATAGTATATTTGTTCGTAGGAAATTGCACGTCATAAGCACTCGACATTGGCTCATTTCAAGGAAACATTTTCTCGCCTTTCCATCAAAATGGTAAGCCGTCATGTACATCATTATGTGTCCGTAATACGTGTCAATAGTTCTTTACATATTCGCATAACCTTCCTACTTGTCAGTATAAACGTGGAGGTCATTCGTATAGAAGACAAGCCTCTTCCTCGTCCTCGTCCCCGGCCCTTTCCTCTTCCCCTGTCCCGTCATCTAACCCTCAACCACAATATGGTCCGTCACAATATGGACACGTTGGCCCTTCCTCCAACACTCAACAACATGTTACGGGACTTGGCCACATGCAAACTGAATCTCCTCCAGTTCAATCTCCTTTAGCTCCCTCTCCTTCCGTTCCACCCCATTATTCGGTGGAACAATCGAATATTGACGGAAACACAGGTCAAGAAGATAACCGATTCTTCATATGCCCATTTGGAGATTCGTAAGTACTTCATTTTTATTTTATTACATGTAATAATTAGGGTTTTAGATATTGATGTCAACTGAATTGTCGATATTGCACAATATCCGTATGATTGCAGATTCACGGATGCTCCGTCTGTTGTGAGGGAATTGAACAAAATAGTAAGAAACTTTTGGATGGGAGAGTATATTACTTACAGAAGTGTTCCACAAGAAGTGAAAGAAATGTGGTGAAATGAGTTCAAGGTAAGTTTTACATATTTTATTTTCTCACTAATTAAGTTTGGTGTAGTATATTGATGGTCAAGAATGATGTAAAGTGACCAGAACAACTCTGTAGTTTTCGATACCTAAAGGACCAGATATTTTCCCCGACATGAACTTCACAAAATCTGTCTATATTTGTCTGGTGCATGGTTATGGATATGTGATCATCATAATAACTTTCAATTTGTATTTTTATTCATTGCAGCGGAAGTTCAAGTGGGAGGAAGCGGAAGACAATGAAGTGAGAAGAATTTTCGATAAGAAAAACGGTGATTTTATGTGAAATGTCATGAATAGAGCGAAGATCAAGCAAGTGAAGCCGTTTTTCTTTACAGCTGACAATTGGGCGGCAATTAACAGATTTTGGGCATCTGAACAGAGACGGCAACTCTGTGAGCAGAATAAGAAGAATCGATCTTCTAGTTCTAGTGATGGGTCAGCCACATATGCCGGGGGCTCTATCAATATTGCAGAGCATCGCAAACGACTGGTAAGTCTGTTAAATGAGTTATAAGTTAATTTAATTAAATTACTCATGTTTACATTTTGTAGGCACAAGAATTGGGGACGGAACCGACATTTGCAGCTACATTTGAACGCACATTTCAAAAGAAAGATAAGACATGGACTGGCAATCGAGCAAAAGCTGTTAAGGTATGTAAGGTTATACTTTGGCTTATATGTAAACTATAATGAAAACCGTGAATGCTTTCAATATTTATGGTAGATATATATATAGTGATTTTATTTTCATCTACATTGTTAATGTAGGAAAAATATGATCAACTTTTAATGACCAGTGCTAGTGGTAGTGATGATTGTCCTGAGTTCGGGCCATGAGTTGATAATATGGCATTATGGATGGAGGCAACGGGTGGGGTGAAAAAAGGGAAAATATTTGGGATGGGATCGTTGTCAAGGATGTACATGCCGAATAATCCTGGAAGTTCATCATCCACTGCGACTGGTCAAAGGAAGTCACAACAAGACGAGCAATTGACCTAAGAAGTGCATCGTCTGAATAATTTACTTGTTCAGAAGGACGAACAAATAAATAACTTGGAACAATAAATGAGACTTGTTATGCGACACCTTAACCTCAATCGCTATGACGATCCTCCTGTACCTCCAGCCAATCCAATAGGTGATGGGCACAATGATGACCAACACATTGATGCCGAGAATGCTGATGATGATGATGATGATGATGATGATGATTTTCTCTAAACTTTCTAGTTAAAATTCTCAAAATCGGGGGCAAGCTTCCTTCATAATCTTGGTTTTTCATAATTTCACTCATATTCATATGTAAGAACATTTATGTTCGTCCTGAAACGTATTTTTGTTAACCCTCTTGTTATTTTACACCTAGTTCCACATCCATGCATAAATGCTTCTTTTATATTCTGGACTGATTTATGTATCGACATTTCCTCAGGTCTCGACAAAAGTGACTACTTTTGGTGTCCTGCCATCGTACCAAAGCTGCGTCTTCTTGTGTATGGTTTTTCTGCGTCTTCTATGGTTGTCCCGTCTCTTAGTTCATGTTTTGAATGTATTGTAAGATTGGATATCAAATAGCATCATGTTAGACTCTGCAACTTTCCTTCAGTTATTTGTTTCAATTGTATGTCATTGTGGCTGGTTTGTCAGAATCTATGGTTTGTTCGTTTTTCTGTTTCAATTATATGTCATTGTCTCCTTTGTTTGATATGGACAAGAATTTATGGCCGAAATGATGTAAAAATAGCGACGAATATTTTAAGCCGAATTTTGCGATCATTACAGTTCGTTGCTAATTTGCGACGAATACATTTTGCAACGAATTTTGCGACGAATTTTGCTACGGTTCGTCGCAAATTTGCAACGAAATATTTACGACGGATTGTATTCGTGGCTAATTTTGCGACGAATTTTGCGACGAATTTTGTGACGAAATTTGTGACGAATTTTACGACGATTTTGCGATGAAATTTGCGACGAAATTTTGCGACGAATTTGCGACGAAATTTGCGACGAATTTTGCGACGGATTTTGCGACAGATAGCGTTCGTCGCAAATTTGCGACGAAATATTTGCGACGAATTTTGTGATGGATTGTATTCGTGGCTAATTTGCGACTAATTTTGCGACGAATTTTGCCGCGAATTTATTTACGTCGCAATTTTGCGACGAACTTTTAAATTTTCCGTCACAAAATTTTGCGACGAACTTTTAAATTTTCCGTCGCAAAATTTTGCGACGACCTAGTAGCGACGGAATTTTTTCCGTCGCAAATGGATTTTTGCAAATTTTTCGTCGCAAATTTCGTCGCTAATCCGGTGTTTTTTTGTAGTGACGCTAGGCATAAAAAACCAAGACTTACAATTCATAGCATCGAGTGCTAATGCGGCTAAGACATGGTTCGATGCTAACGTGCAACCCTACATGAGCGACATGACTATTCAATATATTTCGGCCAGTAACAAAGTCGTCCCTGGAGATTTGGCTCAATATGTATTACCTGCTATGCAAAATTTACAAACTGTTATAAGTAATTATAAATATACTGGTGTTGACACCCAAAATTACCCCTGGTGGGAATAGGCCATCCACAAGTTATAGGAGATGTAAAGTATGGCCCACATGGCAAAAAATATGAGAAAGGCCGCAAATTAGGCCCAGAGGCAGTTGTCGACAGGACACGTCATAAAAGTGTCGACAAGTTTAAAATCACGAGCTTTGCACGTGATGTCGACAAATTTAAGCCTTGCATGTGACGTCGACGAATCCCAGATAACGAGCTTTGCACGTGGGGTCGACAAAGTTCAAAATCGCGAGTTTTGCGCGAAATCATGGTAATACGAGATGAAAGATTCATTTACACGTGTCAAAAGGTAAAGACACGACCGTGAGCATCAAGAATGACAAGAAATAAAGTGACACGTGGAAGAAAATTAGCTACTACGTGATGCCCAAGCAGCGTAAGCAATATCGACAAGTCAGGAAACAGTTAAAGCACGAAACGTAAGGAAGTGGAAAACGACTTTCAAAGAACGGTTGTCAAGCTACTCTATAAATACTCAAGGACTTCCAACGTAGAGAGGACCCTTCTTCAACAACATAATGCATCCTTTATTTAGCCTTTATCTTTAAGCACATTAGGAGTAGTATTAGTCATAATCTTCAGATTCTGTGTAGTAGATTCAATTCCGACGAGGGTCTTTATCAAGTTCAGCATTGTTGATTAAATTCCAGTGTTGAGCCACTAGCTCAGTGTCGTCGATTAAATTTCGGCGCTGTGTTTGGAGTATAGCTGTTGATTAGATTCCAGCCGTATTCATTCAAGTTACGTCATTGATTAAATTTTGACGTACTTTGAAGTGGTGTCGTCGATTAAATTCCGGCATAGCTTAATTTCAACATTTGCAAGCTGTCGTTTCATGGTTAGTATTGTCGAGTTATACATCATATCGAGTCAGGGTGTAAGATCTATATTGGGATTAATAAACGCATTTGACATTCTCTGTCCAAGCTTGACTCAAGACCCTAGTCTCCTCTAATAAAATCCGAAACGTAGCGTTCGGTGAAAGATTTTTCGACGGAGTAACAAACCGGCGAAACATCTTTTTGGCACGCCCGGTGGGACAACTATTGAGTTAAGTCGAGAGAGTGCTATGCCACGCACCCGAGTAGAACCAACTCGATAATACTACGATGAGCACGCCGTATCGATGGCGGAAGATAATAACCGTGCTGAGACATCATCTGCTCAATTTCTTCATACCAAGGTGGCGAACCAGTCTCGAGAAGAGGTCGCCGACATATCGAGGCAGCGTGTTGACGAAAGAAGGCAAACTGAACTCACACCAGTTGTGCTTTCTACCATGAGGCGAACTATTGAGGAAACTCAGAACGAGCTCGCTGATTATGTTGTAAGGCGTATGACTGAAGTGGTTAAGCTTTTGATCATTAACACTTATCATGAATACACACAAAGTCAACATGGAGGGTCCATTGCACCAACCCAACTGAGAACAGGGTCCCCATCAGCATTGGGGGTCCTGCTATACAGTTCGGAACAGTGATGCAAACTACTTCTACAATCCCACCCATTCGTATATTACCAAGGGGTGAAACCTTGCCAATAGCAACGAGCGAAGGATTACTGCACGCTAGTGCAGACCCGAATGGAGTAATTGCTCGACAGCCGGTGATAGACGAAAACCTCCAAATGGGACATCAGGTTGCTCAAATACAAGGCCCATCTGCTATCCAGATTAGGCTGACGGAAGGTCAGGTTTTACCCACCAAAGAAGAATTAGCCGGAAAGAAGTATTGCAAGTGGCATCATTCATGGAGCCATGCCACTAATGACTGCCTCGTATTTAAAAGAAACGTCCAGGAAGCTATTAAACAAGGGAAGATAAAATTTTCTGAAGACAAAGGCAAGGCCCTAATAGAAGTAGATGTCGATCCTTTTCCCGTAATGGCAAGAATGGTGTCATTAAGGACAAACACCAGGAGGCATTAGCCACGTCGTTTTTGCGAAAAGTGTAAGCGACTTTTGGAACAAGAGAAACATTACTCCAAAAGTCGAAGACTTCTGCCTGGTAAGATTGTCGACGAATTTCGTGATTTGGCACTCATTGATTCGTATGATGGACGAACACCTTCTAAGGGTGCTAATCGTCATAAAGGTCGTCGAGGCCATAATAAGGCTATTAAGTCATTTAAGCAAAGGTACGAAGAAGGTGATCCGACTATTGATACCTTGGGAGAACCCAGTGGTAAATATGATTATTATGTAAGTTATGCTCAACCACCTTCATACAATGCGAAGATCGAGCCAAGTGGATGGGGTCCTGATTTCCCTGATCGGGAAGATCTTCACACAGACTCTCATCCACCATATCGACGAACTCTGAAGGTGCCAAGAGACCCACTTGTAAGTCAATGGTATGAGGCCAGCCAAACTCGAAATCACAGTTCAAACCTAATGCGGACTCAAAAAAGGAGAATGTTGCGGAAAAGAAAAGAATATCAGCTCCAACAACGAGTAAATCAAGTTCACATCAAGCAGGTGAAACCAGTCTTGATTGTTGAGCAAAAAGCCAGGCCGAAAAATCCTAAGCGTGGGAATTTAGTCTGGAAACGAAAATCAGGAATTCAAGCGTCGACATCTTGTTGACCTCAGCAATCTTCACCAAAACAAGATATTGAGTCTGCGCGGTACGAACCACAACAATTGTCAAGATCAATCTCATCGTTGAGTTCTTGTATGGTTCGAGTATGTCTTCCATCGAACCTTCGAGTAATGACGATGGAATCAGATCATCCAGCAGAGGGTACAGTGGAAGAAAAAGAAAAAGCAGAATTCCACTTTGACATTGAGGAGGTAGTGGAATTTGAAAAACCTCCACCCAAGGGTTCAAATCATTTAAGGGCTCTGAATATCAACGCAAAAGTTAATGGTCGACCGGTATCTAGAGTATTGGTAGACGGGGGATTTACACTGAACGTCATCCCATATCGTTTCTACAAGAGACTGTGAAGACGAGATGAGGAGATTATTCCGTCGAACATTCAATTGTCCGACTTTACTGGAGAAATCTCTGAAGTTAAAGGTATTTTTATAGCCGACTTAACCGTGGGTACCAAAACTTCCAGAACCTCCTTTTGCGTGGTTGATGCAGATGGATCTTACAATTTATTATTGGGCCGAGATTGGATCCATAGTAATCAATGTGTACCATCAACCCTCCATCAGATGCTAGCATTTTGGAATGGGGATAAGGTAGAGTACGTCAAAGCAAACACCAAATCACAGGTAACATATGCACATGCATCTCCAATCCGTCAATTAGCGTTGGAAGACAGTATATCCATCGGCAAGCCACCTCTCATTGACCCCAATAGTATTGCATTCTGCCGTTTCGACAAAGGGATCGTTGAATGGGTCCCAAAGAGTCAACTGGCAGCACAATTAAATAAGGTTGTCTATGGAGAACCTTATATTGTCAAAAGACCTCACTGAGAGGTATTCGGCCTATCGGGCCGAACTAGCAGAACAATCCGCAGAGGTTGTCGACGAAATCCTTGAATTTGAAGAGTCACCCATAAAAGAAACTGAAAAATCAATTGAAGCTCAAGACCCGTTACAGGAGGTCGACCTCGGGCTTGGTAACGAGCACCGTCCTGTTTATATAAGCTCATTGATAGATGACAACTTCAAAGCTCAGTTGGTAAGACTCTTGAAGAAATATAAGGATTGTTTCGCCTGGGACTATAAAGAAATGCCAAGATTAAGCAGAGATGTCGTCGAACACCGACTACCCATAAAAAAGGGGTTCAGGCCTCATAAACAGCCGCCCAGACGATTCGCCCCGGAGGTAATCCTTAAAGTAAAAGAGGAAGTTGAGCGATTGCTGGCAGCAGGTTTTATTAGGACAGCCTGGTACGTGGAGTGGTTGTCTAATATAGTCCAAGTAAAGAAAAAGAATGGGAAGTTGCGTGTCTGCATTGATTTCAGAGACTTAAATGCAGCTACCCCCAAGGATGAGTATCAGATGCCAATGGCGGATATGCTAGTTGATTCAGCTTCTGGAAACGAAATTATGTCATTAATAGATGGTCATTCAGGTTACAATCAAATATTCATTGCTAAAGAAGACGTCCATAAAACTGCGTTCAGGTGTCCTGGGGCTATTGGTACTTTTGAATGGCTCGTCATGCCATTTGGATTAAAGAATGCAGGGGCAACTTATCAAAGGGCCATGAATTTTGTTTTTCATGACATGATCGGAGAATTTATGGAAGTCTACATCGACGACATTATTGTCAAATTAGACCAGGTATGTCATCTAAACTATTTAGAGCAAGCTTTTATTAGGATGCAAAAATTCGACCTAAAAATGAATCCATTAAAATGTGCTTTTGGAGTAAAGGCTCGCAACTTCTTAAGGTTCCTGATTAATCAAAGAGGGATTGAAATCGATAAGAATAAAGCTAATGCTATCTTAGAACTGCCACCCCCCACGACCAAAAAGCAACTTCAAATGATTTTAGGGAAGATAAATTTTTTGTGTCGATTCATCGCTAACCTGTCAGAAAAAATTGAGGTGTTTTCCCCATTGTTGAAGTTGAAAAGTCATGAAGAGTTTGTATGGGAAGACAAACATCAACATGCTTTTGATCAAGTCAAACGGTATTTGGTTAATCCGCCAGTCTTGATGCTGCCAAGAACAGGTCAACCATTGAAATTGTACCTGGCCGCTACCGATACTACCATCGGATGTGTGCTGGCACAGGAGAATGGTGAAGGCAAAGAGCAAGCGGTGTATTATTTGAGTCGGATGTTGAATGATCCTGAAACAAGATACACTGCGATTGAGAAACTATGCTTGTCATTGTTTTATGCATGTACAAAATTACGTCATTATATGCTGCCGACTACGGTACATGTGATATGTAAAACAGACGTGATTAAGTACATGTTGACTCGGCCTATTGTTAAAGGCCGAATTGCCAAGTCGGTATTTGCTCTGACCGAAATAAATCTGGTCTATATGCCACTTAAAGCAATAAAAGGACAAGCCATAGCAGACTTTATTACGGAATACCTTGGAGCTCGAAATGAAAGTTGCGAGGAATACGTTCACGTGGTCCCATGGAAGCTTTACTTCGATGGATCCAGTACCCCCGGATCTGCTGGGGCTGGGATCATGATAATATCCCCTCATGGACAGAAAACGAAACTTATGTTCAAAATGAATTTTGAATGCTCCAATAACCAGGCCGAATATGAAGCCTTAATTGTCGGCTTAAATATATTGGCCAATATGAAAATACGTTTCGTCAAAGTTATAGGAGATTCTCAATTGGTGATAAAGCAATTATCTGGGGAGTACCAGTGTCTTAACGAGAATATTATATCTTATTATTCACTGGCCAAAGAACTCCTAAATCACTTTGACGATTTTGAGTTGATCCATATTAAAAGAGAGCATAACACGGAGGCCAATGATTTGGCACAAATGACTTCCGGTTATAAAATATCAAAAGAGCTTGTTGACCACATGATTACTCAGACCAAGGTCTTACCATCAATGGACAATAGAGTCATGTTTACACAGTCGATAGAAATTCTTGTCGACGACACAACTGTCCACAAAATGGTAATCCAAGATTAAAGAGCCCCATTTATAGAGTATCTCAATAATCCAGTCTCTACTAATAGAAATTTCAAAAGAAAAGCCTTCAATTATTTAATGATTGGAGACGAATTATATTGTAAGACTGTGGATGGACTATTGCTCAAGTGTTTGGGACGACAAGAATCTGTAATAGCAATGGCTGAGGTTCATGAAGGCATATGTGGGGCCCATCAATCAGGGATAAAAATGACGTGGTTACTCCGTCGATATGGTTATTTTTGGCCGACTATTACCTGAGACTGCATAAGTTATGCTAAGGGGTGTGAAGCTTGCCAAAAGTATGGACCTATTCAGCATGTTCCTGCAGCCGTAATGAAACCTATTATCAAACCTTGACCGTTCAGGGGCTGGGCTATGGATATAATAGGAAAAATCTACCCCCCTTCATCAAGAAAACATAGCTTCATTCTGGTTGCTATTGATTATTTCACCAAATGGGTTGAAGCGGCCTCGTATAAGAATATAACACAAAAAACAGTGAAGGAGTTCATCGAGGAGCGTATTATTCATCGATTTGGCATTCCAGAATCTATAACTACGGACCAATGCACGATTTTTACTGGGCAGGAGGTGATTAGTTTCGCCAAGTCTAGAGGCATTAAAATGATTCATTCAACTTCTTATTATGCCCAAGCCAATGGTCAAGCTGAAGCCTCCAACAAAGTTATCATTGCATTAATTAAACGACATCTGGAGGATAATCCCAGAGAGTGGGATGTGTTATTGTCAACTGTATTATGGGCCTATAGAACGTCCAAAAAGACCGCTACCGGAACTAGTCCATATATGCTTACTTATCGACAAGAAGCAGTCCTCCTTATTGAAATTACGATTCAGTCTTTACGAGTCAGACTTCAGAATGACTTGGCCAAAGAGGAGTATGACGAGTTAATGTTTGCCAACGTCGATGAATTGGGGGAAATACAAAGCCATTCATGTTTGAAGTATCCAAAAAGCGCCTGAAATGGTTCCAGAAACCTCGAACTTCATTGCTCGAGAGGCGTGGGCAAAGCCTCTATACAAAACTGCAAGAACAAGAGGGGCCAAGGCAAGACGTTGTCCCGTGGCTAGGGCCGTGGCAATTTGCAAATAGTCCTTGCAAACTTTAAGGGCAGGACTATAGAACACATATTTTGATAGCCAAAAGAGCAAGAAAAAGAAACGCTCGTCTTGAGTAACAGGACCCGAAGCTCGATAAAATCGGGACAAGAAATTGCTATATGCCAAAGCGTCCTCAGATATGAAAGGAGCGGACGGTACGGGCAAATCCTCAACGGCTTGACCAACCAATTCAAAGCCCGCTATGGCAAAGACATCGAGCATAGTGATGGACATGTGGCCCCAAGGGAAAAAGAAACAACTGCTGGAAGAGGATCAGAAAGTGATGGCAGAGCCCAATAATCCACGTTCTAGGTCATAAGATGACATACTGACCTCAAGAGCGATGTCGATTTCAGTAGCTGTCCATAAAAGTCGAGTTTCTTGGTCAGCCTTCAACCGAATAAACCATTTGTGAAAATCCTCTTCGTAAGAAGGGAAACTTCGAAATCGAGAAGACCCCGTGGACCACACATCCGTAATAGAAGAATGTTGCAATGCCAAGGTCTCACTGTGTTTATACGGGAAGTGGAATTGGAGATTCACAGGTATATTGAGATGGCCCATGAAACTGGGGCCTAGAGAGAAACAGTTGTATTCACCCTCAACAGCTTTCAGTAAATGAAAGAAGCAATTGCCAGCATGTGGATCGTCTTTAAACTTATCAAAAGCTGCGATGTAATCGCTGGATGAATATTCGGACTTTTTGGACGCCATGAGAAGCGATCGAAAATGTTCAAGAAAGGATTTTTAGGGTTGAAAGAAGAAGACGCGACGATGAAACAAGGTTTTTACAAAAATAAAAGATGAAGAAGACTATTGGAAAAGCCAAAACTTTTCAGGGAAGATACGAGGTGATGTGTCTAATGGATATTGGATGAGGAATTCGTATAGACTATTCGAAAGGACATCAAAGGACAGAAAGGCATGATCATCGCATAGGGATTCGTACACAGACAAGGTACACATTTAAAAGAAATAAATTCAAATTTATTCCTTTTAAAAGGGGGCATATGTTGACACCTAAAATTACCCCTGGTGGGAATGGGCCGTCCACAAGTTATAGAAGATGTAAAGTATGGCCCACATGGCGAAAAATATGAGAAAGGCCGCAAATCAGGCCCAAAGGCAGTTGTCGACAGGACACGTCATAAAAGTGTTGACAAGTTTAAAATCACGAGCTTTGCACATGATGTCGACAAATTTAAGCCTTGCACGTGACATCGACGAATCCTAGATCACGAGCTTTGCACGTGGCGTCGACAAAGTTCAAAATCGCGAATTTTGCGCGAAATCATGGTAATACGAGATGAAAGATTCATTTACACGTGTCAAAAGGTAAAGACACAACCGTGAGCATCAAGAATGACAAGAAATAAAGTGACACGTGGAAGAAAATTAGCTACTACGTGATGTCCAAGGAGCGTAAGCAATATCGACAAGTCAGGAAACAGTTAAAGCACGAAACGTAAGGAAGTGGAAAACGACTTTCAAGGAACGGTTGTCAAGCTGCTCTATAAACACTCAAGGACTTCCAACGTAGAGAGGACCCTTCTTCAACAACACAATGCATCCTTTATTTAGCCTTTATCTTTAAGCACATTAGGAGTAGTATTAGTCATAATCTTCAGATTCTGTGTCGTAGATTCAATTCCGACGAGGGTCTTTATCAGTTCAAGATTGTTGATTAAATTTCGTTGTTGAGCCACTAGCTCTGGTGTCGTCGATTAAATTCCGGCACCGTGTTTGGAGTATAGCTGTTGATTAGATTCCAGCCGTATTCATTCAAGTTACGTCATTGATTAAATTCTGACGTACTTTGAAGTTGTGTCGTCGATTAAATTCCGGCATAGCTTAATTTCAACATTTGCAAGCTGTCGTTTCATGGTTAGTATTGTCGAGTTCGACATCATATCGAGTCAGGGTGTAAGATCTACATTGGGATTAATAAACGCATTTGACATTCTCTGTCCAAGCTTGACTCAAGAGCCTAGTCTCCTCTAATAAAATCCGAAACGCAGCGTTCGGTGAAAGATTTTTCGATGGAGTAACAAACCGGCGAAACAACTGGATTGAGGGTGTCCACAGTAGTTGCGACCAGTACCTTGGGGAGTTCATACCCACCCTCAAGCGGTGCATTTGCTGACAAAGCTCGGGCCGACATGGTCGGAATCATAAACTTCTTATCAAATACTAGCTCGCCATTACTAGTTAATGTGTATCCCTATTTTGCATATGCCTCGGACCCAACTAATGTGAGATTAGATTACGCTTAATTCACTGCGACTGATCCAGTGGTGCAGGATGCAACTTGAGTTACTCAAATATCCTCGATGCAACAGTGGATGCTTTCTATTGGGCCATGGAGAAGGAAGGCATAAGCTACGTAGATGCAGTGGTTTCCGAGAGCGGTTGGCCATCGGCCGGAAATGGAAACTTCACCACTCCACAATTTGCGCAAACTTATAATCAAAATTTTGTGAAGAAGTTTCTTGCCAAGCAAGGAACTCCTAAGAGGCCTGACCACTACTTGGAAGGATTCATCTTTGCAATGTTTAATGAGGATCAAAAGCCTGCGGGCGTGGAGCAAAATTTCGGCTTGTTCAATCCGGATGGGACGCCGGTTTATCCCGTATTTTCACAGAGTTCTAAACTTTATCGAGAGACTTATGAATTGACAGCAATGATGTGTTATGAATAATGTATGTTTTCATATAAGAATTCCCAGTTTTGTTTTAACTTGTTCCGATTCATTCGCTTGGATCTAGAGTTTCAAGTTAACGAGTTGTTTAGATGAAGTTTCATGCAACTGGAATATGATAATTATTTATGTATTCATATAAGGAACAATTTATTGGATGTTCTAAATCCAAAGTATGGATTGCTATTAAGTCCTAGAATTTTTAATTGCTTCAATCAATAGTCCTAAATCTTTTTTTAAAAAGTGCGATCAAGTCCTTTCAATGAACAGTAGGCAAAATTGCTAGCACTAACAATTTGCTTATGTAGAAGCCATAAATTGCACTTTGCAATTTAAATTTAACCCTCAATTGCATTTTTTTTAAGAAATGTTTGGGAGTTAATTATATCAATTGATAGATTTAGATCTCGGCAGCATTTTAAAATATTTAGAATTGGATAGCACCAACTAAAAAGTTTGGAACTGGAATGTATTCCATACATAAGATTGGGGAGAAAGACACTAGAAGTGTCAAAAGTTGTGTACGGTGCTCACTTTAGTGCTAAAAGTTTATTTGGATCATTTAAGTGCCAAATTTTTTGAAAAACGATCTTTTCAGTGTCTACTCCTATCTGTTTGGCAGTAAATCCGACATGGCCTTTTTTTACTAATTTCTAAGCCGACGTGGCTCTCCGGAGGGTCGAGTCAGCATCTAAAGCCATAAATGACATCATATAGTAGCTTCCCCAAATAAGAACTCTAAGTCGCCAAATTGAGCGAAAACCCCAATTTCAAACCCTAATTGGCCATTGAACTAAAAAAGTTTATGTGCAGACTTGGTTCAATGATGAAAATAGCGCTCGACAAGCAACACGAGATTTGTAATAATTAGAGGTGATCAGTTCCCGGTCCGATCCAACCTAAGAACCGGGAGGAGCGGTTTCTAGTTTCTAGGACTGGGGACTGGACCGGCTAGTCTTGGGACCGTGGACCGGACCGGACCATCGGTCCGGTTCGGTTCCAATGGGATCAATCACTTATTGGTAAAGACGAGAGAGAATTGGAGAAATTAGATTAGGTTTTCTATTTTTTTTCAAAAATTTTAAAAAGTAAATAAATATATATATGAAAAAATTAGAAAAATATATATTTATCGGTCCAATTCCCACCCTAGAACCGGGAACCAGACCGCCCAGAAACCGATTTCACTTTTAGGAATTGGGAACCGGACTGATATTCCCGAGAACCGGACCAAATCGGTCAGTCCGGTCCGGTCCCGGTTCGGGCGATCTATCCTGCTCGCCCTTAGTAATAATGTGAATCGTGCCTATAAGCACTTTAGGACAAATGGAAATCAGCATCCTATGTACACAGGCTGACTTGGGCATATTATCAAACATGTGGTGAGCAAATGGACTAAGGAGAAGGTATTGGTCGTTTCAATACTCGAACTTAGATCTAGACCCAAACAATCATCTAGAAACATTCGAAATCGACCACGTCAGCTCACTTAAACCCACCACGCATATGGACTAACAAAAAGAACGAGTCTTCATTTTCGGTTGGACCAATACAAGGTGGAGCAGCATGGGTTCATGGGAACAATCATTTAATACGAAGACCCATGCCTAGCTTGAAGACGGCACGGCCATAGGGCGAGTTTGATAGTCGCACAACGGCTAGGCGCCTCTCAATGTCTCCAAGCCCGGGAGAAAACCCTTCTTGGAACGACAGTGACTCGGCGCTCCCTCTTCGTGCTAGGGGTGAGTGGGTCCAGGTTCTCTATAGGTTCCACTTGGAACCTCGAACCTACTCTCGGGTACAGGTTTTTCATTTTTTGGAATCTGGAACCTACCCGTTAGAATCTGGAATCTAGAATCTATCCTGTCACAGATTCCAAGGTAGTTTATAGGGTCTAATAGATTCTTTTTTTTTATTTTATTCCACGCAACAACACTAAACAAGCTTATTATTCACAAAAAAGAATACAAACGACTAGTTTTTATGGCATTATGATTCAAATAAATACAATTAAAATGAGAAGTCATTGTGTGAATCGATAGGGGTGAGTGGTTCCATGTTAAGTTCCTCATTTTTTGGAATCTGGAACCTATTCTATCACAGGTTTTAGGTTGGTTCTAAGGTCTATTCAGGTTCCATATGTATTATTAATTGAATAATTATAATGAATCATCACCTTTAATGACCACCACTTACTGTTATGATCCACTGACCACAACTTATATTTAGACACACGAAGAATATGAAACATTAATAAGTTATAAAATGAAAGCTTATACTGGTGGTTCTAAATTATAGACTCATCATCTAATGCTATGAAACACTACATGATCACGCGAAAACATAGACCAAGAAAAAACACAAAAAACTTGTTTAGGTTTCAGGTTTCAGGTTCCAGGTTCCACCTACCTAGAACCTGTAACCTATCTATAGAAATAGATTCCCCAATTTTTGGAACCTGGAATCTACTCTGCATATCTTGAAACCTGGAACTTACAGGTTCCCACTGGTTAGATTCTCAGATACAAGGGTAGAACCTGGAATCATGCTCACCCCTACTTCGTGCGACATCATTTTGCCCAAAGGAGAAAGATGGTGCGGCGTTATTTTGCTTGATCGAGCCACGTAGATTGTGCAACGTCGTTTTGGACGTTCATGTGGACAGGAGTTTTTTAAAAAATTGCTAAGTCATGTTATAATTTTAATTATAAATGCCACGTAATCAATTTGGCCGGAATTTCTCGCCGTTGGCACTAAAGTGATCGTTTTTCTCTGATTTGGTACTTAAGTGAGTTGGCAAAAAAATTTGGCAATAAAGTGAGCGCCGTACACAACTTTTAACACTTTTAGGGTCTGTTTAGTAACGTTTCTGTTTCTTTGTTTTTCTGTTTTTTTGTTCCCCGGAATAGAAAAAGAATAGAAATACGTTTAGTAAGGTCATTTAATTTTTTTGTTCCCCAAAATAGAAAAGTGGCCAAGGAATTGATTTGGAACAGAAACAAGAAGTAAAAAAAATCTACTTCTTGTTTCTGGAACAAAACTGCGAAACGATTTTTTTACAAAGTAAATAAGATAAGCTCTCTATCTTTCACAAGATATTCTCATACTAAACCCTAAACCCCAAACCTTAAAACACTAAAACCTTAAACCCCAAACCTCGAATCCCTAAAACCCTAACACCATCAACCCAAACCCTAAAACCCTAAACCGCAAAACCCCAAACCCTAAACCATAATCCCCAAAACCCAAAACTCTAAACCCTATACCCCAAACCCATAAACCAAAACCTGAATCCCTAAAACCCTAACCCCAAACCCCTAAAACCAAACCATAAAATCCCAAAACCCGAGATACTAAACCTTAAACCCCAAACCCTAAAACCATAAACCCCAAACCCTAAACCAAAAATCCTAAAATCCTAAACACTAAAACCCAAACCCCAAACCCCAAAATCCAAAATCTGAAACACTAAACACTAAAACCTAAGCCCTAAACCCAAACCCTAAAACCGCAAAACCCCGAACCTCAAACCCTAAACCCCAAATCCCAAACCCTATACCCCAAACCCTAAAACTTGAATCCCTAAAATCCTAACCCCAAAACCCAAACCCTAAAACCCCAAACCCAAAACCCGAAACATTAAACCCCAAAACCCTAAATTGCAATTTCCTCGACCACCACTTGGTATTTGCTTTGTCTATAAGGAGTAATTTTCTTTATGATTGTATTAAGGTCATCCAAGTCCATATCATAAAATATTTTGATTCTATTTCTAGTCTAGTTTTATCTAAATATGAATTGTTAAGTCTGCATTGACATTTTTATAATTAAATGAAAAAATTGGGAGTAGAAATTTTTAGGGTCGTACAAAACGCATTTATGTTCTTTTTCTATTCTGAGAATAGAAATTTTGTACAGTTATCAAACGCGTTCTTTTGCTCAGAAACTGGTTCAAGGAATAGAAATAGAAAAAACTATTTATAAACAGAAATTATTTTTGTGAACAAAAACGTTACTAAACAGAACCCTAGTGTCCTTCTTCCCATGAGATTGAGTATTTTCAGTGTAATATTCTCTTGATTTTATACGGATAAAGAAAAGAATGTGCTTTGGGGTTGACTCGGACAATATTTTGTTTCAATAAACTAATTAAATGCAATATGATGAGGTAATGACTCGAATGTATTCTCCTATGATTGAATGCATTCCATATATACGGCACAGAGTTTGCGCCAACTCGATAGGTGTTTGCTAATGAACCTTTATCAGAAAGCTATCACGAACTTCTTAAACGGAATGGAATATCCAAAATTTGGTAAGGTTGATTGTAGGCTCTTAACATTGATCTTTTTCTCTACCAAGTCCTCCAGTTTCTCATTTATCAAGAAGGTCCTTCGACTTGTGCAGGAAATGTAGATTTAGTCTTCCGTTGATCCTACTGTAATGATAAAGTCAAAGAGTTCATAATTTTCCTCACATTTTTTTATCTTTCAATATATATTATTCCCACCTTTTGAGGTTATCAATAAATCCTCACCAGTCGAAATCACATCAAATCTATCGCTGGATTCCCTCCAAAAATTACATTCAATTGCCTTTTTGCCCTCTTAAGCCTTACATATTTATGGCATTGCAACTAAGACTATGTTTTTTAGAATAGCCTGATTTTTCCTTTTATATTCATACAAAAAATTCCAAAAATAATTAATAAAATAAAAATGGCTGATATGCAGCCAAAGAAATACTATGCTATTGACAAAATAAATAAATATTTTCCCTTGAATTATACATCTGTTAAATTATTCTCCCTTGAATATCCTTTCTTGAATGATAAAATTAGATAATCTTCTTTCCTTTGTGACAGAATTGGAATTTGAGAAGAAATCTAAAAGGTTATGTGCTCTCACAGATGATGTTAAAGGGATTGGGATATATTTAAATTAAATTCGAAAGGTATTTTTTTATAAGATTAAAAAGGTAAGATCAAATTAAAAAATTAAGCTCATTCTATAGATCGAATTTGATATTGGCATCCAGGATTGATGCCCACTGACCAAGTCACCGGACCATGCAAAATGACCTTGAGCTCACTTCGTCATCCTCCTTCGCTTGGTCTCATCCCTGCCGTCGCCAACTTGGCAAAGACACGATTTGCCGCCGTTTGAAGCAATATCTAGGGTTCTTAACTCGCGAACAAACAAAACCCAATTCAATATCAACCCGCTTTTGATTTTCATTTTCTGGTTGTTTCCTTTCAGCTTTCCTTTTAATCTCTTTTAACTTTTTGTCTAAAATGGCTGACATTCGCCGGCTCTCTTTGAGGAAAACAATATAAAAATGCCACATTATCATTTTTCATTACTTAAATTGGATGGAATTAATAGAGTTACTCGATAGCATCAATTTGACAAATGTAGGGCTCGATTGCAGTTTTGCAAAACGTTTAAGCCTTTTGGTGCATTTTTCCTTAAAAAATGCAAAATGTCAAATTTTTCAACAAGAAAAATTATTGAATACACTCAATAAAAATTATTATGATTAAAATGTGCAATAATAAAGTCAGATACCAACATGTACCTCGTATGACAATTTCAAAACTTCGACTGTTATTTTTTCATTTAGAAAGATTTTGTCCGTGGTAATCTCAATAGCGGTATCTCTTTTAGCCAATGTCTAGTCTAATCAACATGTTTCAAGTTTCATATACTTGGATGGATGGTGAGTTGTTTAAATATCTCCTCATAAATCTTCATAGTACTCAATAAATTTGCTATAATAAAAAGTTTCAATTCCCCTGGCTAGCTGTATTTTATGGACAAAAGAACCAAAGTAATCAAGGATGATGGCTCCTTGGCCCAAAGCAAAAAGAAAAAAAAAATCAATGCCCATGGAAGAAGATGGCTCATCTACGTGTAGGACCCCACAAATACACCCAAGGGAATGCTCACTACTGAGCTTATGGCTTTTCTTTTCCTTCTTCCATTACATCTTTTCAAGACATTAAATATGATGAATCCTTTGATTGGTGCTTATGTGTCCTAAAATCTAGAGCCACACACACATTTTGCAATGGATAGTCATAACTACTGAACATCTAGAGATATGAATAGAAAGAGGGAGTGATTAAAGTGGTGGGATCATTGGGTAGGTGGGACAGAAGGATGAGATCTCATTGTCATCATTAAAATTGGATGCTACGTGTCCCCTTGGACACCCTACGAGCCCTGTTCATATTCCACTGAGTGAACTAAAGACATCCTCAGGTTCTAAGGTTGGTCTCAAACATGGACCCCAACATTGACCCGGTTTAGTTCGATAGATCCCCACTCGCCTTTACTTGTGGACTTATTTGAATTGTACAATCAAAAGTTTTCGTCGCCATTGCTTCTCCATAGAGACGAAACACAATTTCTTTCCTAGATAATTTCGTCGTCACAATCCAGTTTTCTTGTGGTGCGAGGCAAGGGGCTGTGGTCGTTACTTACCAGAATCATGTTAATAAATCAAAAATAAGTTGCTAATCACAAGTAACATGAAAAATCGATTGCATACATCTTACGACTCAGAGGAACTATTTGTAATAAAAAAAAAAAATCTCACATCAAAATAAGAAGATTACAAAATACATGGCACCCATGTTTTATAGAAACTTCTATTGACATTGCAATTCATGTAACTGAGTGGCATGGCATAATCAATAATGAATTGATGCTGAGTTGCTGGGCAATGACTCAACACCCAGAGGAGTCCTCTCCGGGCATTTTTAGTGGACCCCTAGATAAAAGCCGGGCCATAAATGTACAAATCATCAAGAGCTCTCGATATTGTTTTCTCAATCGATAGAAACTCTTATGGTCACGTCCAAATGTATTGCTATCAATTGGTCGCCATCTCTTTACGCTTTCATCTCACTAGGACTCCTCCTCGAAACTTAAATTCCAAATCGATTTTAGGTGCAACCTTTTACTACAGCCACCATCTCAACACCTAAATTCCTCTATCACCATAATGATTTCATTAAGAGGGTTTGACATTGGGTGCTCTGTTCCATCATCTATGGCAGCTAGAGGCTCCTCTCGAAGCCACATTTCATCAAACTCTTTGGTTTGTGTTGATTTAGCATTTGATATGTTAGAAATATATTACCTAGATTATGTGTATCGGATCGTAATCTTGTAAATCTGATCGATTGTAATTTGTATTGTAATATTATGTTACTAAATATAGCCATCCTATAAAGCATATAAATATCCTTATGTATTTTTAATTAGAATATACAGAAATTCCACAACTTTATTTTCTGCTTTATTCTTATCGTGATCGTTCATTCTTCCTCACATTTGAAGCTTTTCTGACGTCGAGTTTGTGTCTGGACCGTTCAATTAATAAGCCGTCACATTAGAGATCCACACGAAGCCATCACATTAGAGATCCACTTGTTTATTAGGGACCAAAGTCTA
Organism: Syzygium oleosum; assembly: GCF_021117445.2. NCBI lineage: Eukaryota > Viridiplantae > Streptophyta > Magnoliopsida > Myrtales > Myrtaceae > Syzygium > Syzygium oleosum. The sequence continues at coordinate 1,975,650 of NW_026607501.1, read as the reverse complement.
TTGCGATGATCTCGAAGTTTTTGTCACTCCTTTTCAGATGTAGAATATCAATCGTCCTATCCACGTTATAGATTTACTAACCCCAGTCCGTTTAAGAACTTGACATGAGGCATGAATCAAAAGAATAAGATACGAGAGTCTCAGATTGCCATAAAATATCCTCGTCAACCTACGGCTACTTGCTTACATAAATCATCATCGTCAGCTCTGGTAAACTGTGTCCATTGGTGCCTCCCGCAGGACCAGTTGCCTCATTCCATGTATACATTATGTAGTATATACTATAGTTAAATAAGACCGATTCCAAATTCGTGACTTTATAATTGGGAATTTAGCGCATCTCTTATCAGTCGTTGGATTCGAACATTTGAATGTCAGCCCTCGGATTGTGTCATATTATCGGTGTTAAAGTATGTCACAACTTTGAGTTTGCAAAGATACTCTGGTCTGAATAGAAATCTAAGTCCGACCAGAACATGTAATTTGACGACTCAACAACAAGCAAAATTTTCATGTTAGGTCCAAGTCGAGGTGGGGTCGGTCAAAGAATTTCCTATATAAGAACATAAATATTTCATGTTCTGGAAATGTCCTTTTATGCTTGTTTTGTCGTACAAGAAGATTGGTCTTGGAGCCTTGTATGTGCATAAATTGTTTGCGTGAGATAAGAGAGTCCGTTTTTTTTAATTACACTCTAAAATAATAATAAAAAAATTAACTCAAGTAAACTGGCGGGTAAGATTTTATATATTGTTATGTAAGATTGGGAAAATTATATCACGAGAAAATGTGAAGGCTAAACATCCTATGAGTTATTTGATTAGAAAATGCTGAGAGCATTTAAATGACTTATGTGACATCCTCAATTCGGACCATATTTCGGCAAGAGAAGTGGCTTAAACTGTCAATACACTAAAAGCAGGGTTAGACCATGAGTCGATTCACGAATCGTACATGGGTCAACTATTCAATTAAGAAGGGCAATTGAGGGTCGCTCGACTAGAGTACTCGACCATGGAAAATAGCTTGACCATAAGGATCGATGCGGAACGATCTTATGACGTCACGGGTCAATCAGTGAAAGGTTAGGAATCGATTCGATGGAAGTATATATAGTCGGATTACGGGTGATTCCGCACGATCATTATACTAAACCCGAACGATCCTAAGCTAATTTCACAAGACTATGTGCCCCGGGTAAATAAGTCAATTTCGCATGATTACATGACAACCGAGAATGATCCACAGATTAACAAGACTCGAATATTGATTGATTGATGAATCAACCATAGGTCACGCAAGCGACACCCAAGAGGCCGCCTAACTCGAATAGGCCGTATTAGGGGCACTTCCCATTGAAGTATAGCCACGAGCCTTGGTCCGGTTATAGGTTTTCGATTAAGGATAGTTTAGAAACTTTCCTTTCCATGTTAGTCGAGGTAGACCCCGGAAATAGTTTTGGGCCTCAAAACTTTGGACAAAGGAATTATTGGGCCGAGAAAGGAAGCCCCCAAGTGGACCGAGTTGGGCCTCACGCCCAAGGTTAAAGCCTAATGGGCCCAAGGAAAGCCCATTAACCTTTTCAAGCTCATTTATCTTCAAATTGGGCCCGTTCAAGCCCAAGTTTGTTGGCCCAAGCCCAAGTTAATAGTGCTCGCGAATAGTGTCATGAATAGTGCCAAGGGCTGCAATTACTAAAATACCCCTTTCATATTGTCTTTATTACATTTTTGCCCTTGGATATTTGTGAAGCTTGCTTTGGAAGATTCATTTCTAGCCATTGATCTTGGCTTGTTAGGCAAGAAGTGATCTTGGCCCTCCACTTGTGCGCGCGCGCGCGTGTGTGCGTCTCTCTCTCTCTCTCTCTCTCTCTCTCTCTCTCTCTCTCTCTCTCTCTCTCTCTCTCTCTCTCTCTCTCTCCCCTTCGGCCGCCCAGTAGCACCGCCCCCTTGGCTGCCGTTTTGCTGCCATGGAACCACCTGCTGAGCGCCGTGACCATTTCCCCTGTCGTGCGCCGTCCGTCCGAGCCGTTTCCTCATTGGTTCACCTCCACCGCGAGCCAAACCAGCCCCACAGAACTACTAAGCTGTTGTCCATGCCATCGTCGCCACCTCGTGTCGTTTCCGGACTGAGCCACGCGTATCCCTTGCCACCGCCATCGTGCCCGTGTCGTCGGAATCGTTAACGGGTGAGTTAATGCTCTAATCATTTGATTAGTACGTTAAATTTGGTTAGGATTAGTTTATATTAAGTTAATTAGGTGGTTAGTGATTAATGGTGATAATTAGTTGATAGGTTATCAACTAGCGATAAGTTATCGGAAAGTTAGGCGATAAGCTATCGAAGTTTTGGTGATAAGCTATCGCCAAATAGGCGATAGGCTATCAAGGAAATGATGATAAGCTATCGTAAAAGAAAGATAAGCTATCGGCAAAATGGTGATAAGCTATCGTCAAAAGAATGATAAACTATCGTCAAAGGGATGATAAGCTATCACTAATTAGGTGATAAGCTATCGATAATTTAATGATAAGCTATCACCAAGAGACGATAAGCTATCAATATTTGGATGATAAGTTATCACAATTAGGACGATCAGTGGATTTTATATGGGTATTTTCTGCTTGATTTGAGGGTTGAATTATGCTCGTTTCATACTATTTATTGCTTGCTTTACCCTGAAAAATAATTGCCCTGTGTGAAACCTTGTTATTTAATTTTTAAAAGGGTTTTTGTGGACATATAAATAGTAAATCTCGAGGTGTCGGGTTTATATGTCAAGTTTTATAAGTTAAATAGGGTAATGATATTTAAAAAGGGAAGCATCCAAAGTTTGACGGTTTAATTGTGTGTATGTGATCACGTGTGAATTTATTACTGCATTTTTAGGCATGAAAGTTGCAGTATTTTGATGTGTAAGCACAACCACGTCTGCATTGATTAAATGAGGAGAAATGAAATTGGCTTAAGTGATTTAGGTGCTTGCGTGATCACATAATGAAAATCCTATACCCCCGTATGAGTGCGGGCGTGCCTTGAATGGCTGTGATGAGACCCCCGATGGATTTCGGGCGTGCCCTAAGTGGCCGTGATCAATATCCAGTTAAACCGAAAGACCCCTGTGTGAGGACGAGCGTGCCCTGAGCGGCCGTGATAGATGCCCGGTTATGCCGGAAGACCGCCAACCTGATATGATTAACGCGGGTTGTGCCGTAGCCCTGTGAGGTCATAGTAATCGGAACACGCGTGAAAGAGTGTGGATGCATTGTGCCTGATTATGAGATAAAATTGTGTGGCACGATATGGGACAGGCCAAAACGGTTTCACCTTATAATCGGGACTCGTGTAGATGCCTTGTGCATGAGAATTGCTAAGCGTGTTCTGATTCTATCATATGCTTGTTGCATTATGATTGCACATGATGATTTATAATGTGTAGGGCGTGTGTGCCAAAGTAAGATAAGAATGCCTACAATTGTTTAATGGCACGTTTGTTTATGCTGGGCTGGGTAGCCTGCTCGTGTGTATAGTTAAGGCAAAGCATGGGTTGCCTTGCTATTGATCTACCGTTGATGTGTTGCTGCGTGTTTAGGTGCGCCCGAAGCGAGTTGACTTCCTAACCGAGGCTTAGATCGTTAACTTACTGAGATTTATCTCACTCATTGTTGTTAACTATTTTTCAGGTGCTTGGGTATGAGTATGCGTTGCGTTCTATGGGAACTGGCTGTTTTGAGGGGAAACACCTTTTGAGGTTGTCCTCGTGGATAGAAAAGTTAGGTTAACCCCCGACCCATTTGGTTGTAATCGGGAAGGTTTGTGTGGCAAACTTGTAATATATTATTTCTCGATGTACTGCTGTTAATGTATGTATATATATTTGTTGTATGTTTTCCTGTCTATCCCTATTATTGTCGTCTGGAGATGTCGTGCTTCTGCATTTGCATAATTGAAAGTTCAAATGAATGGATCGGCGATGCGTCCTGGGACGTCACAATTCCACGACCAAGGAAGGATGTTTGCGAGCTTGAGGGATCGGGGCGTGACAACTTAAGTGTGATTATAATGCAAAAACATTTACTTCCATAATCTTCTAATTTCTCGAGCCATATGAGGAGAAACTTGAGTAAGCAGTAGATTTTTGGAGGTTTTTTTTATATTCGTTGTGTAGTATGTTTAGTAGTGGAATCTTGGAGCTGGTTATGGAGACAGAACCACATAAACCTTGTGGTAGATTTCTTGTTTTGCAATTATTGTGATTGAACGCTTGTTTTTCGCAATATTCAGTATTTAAATCAAATATTGTCAGTGTCAATCGATGAATTGAGTAGACACGCATGTTGTTACTCTCAAGCGTAACGAAGCATAACGAAAATGGCGGATAGATCCACATCTTGGCAAAGAAAGAAAACTTTCATGAACTAATCTAAAACTGACCACTTAAAGTGTTACTCTATTTAAATATTAAATTACATTTTTATCTAACATTTAGTACTATCTAGAGTATACCACAAAAATATCGAATCTCACGGTAGCGATGCTCAATGGCACTTGACAATATTGCGCTAGTGGTAGAGATTGATATTGGTTGCAACGATCACTGATCATTTTGGGAATTGTCGCAATGGTCGATGGTGGCATTGGTATATGGTGGTGGCTAAATAATTTAGTTCATTAGTTTAGCGAAAAAGTCAATTTCTCTTCTTTTATTTTTATTGTCTTCTTCAACCTTTAGCCATGGGGAGAGGGTTCGAGCTAGTCTTACCCTCCCTTCCCTCTCTTATTGATTTTGTTGGCCTAATTTCCTAAAAAACCCTCAACTTTAGCCTTTGTCCCAATTATATCCCAAACTTTTTTTTGTCTCGTAAAAAACCCCAAACTTTTATCCCAAATCTACTCAGTTAACTTTTCGTCCAATTTTTTAATATTATTTTTTATTTTTTCGATTTTTTTTATTTTTTCTTTTCTTTTCTTTTTCCTTTCCTTTTCTTTTTTTTTTGGTTCCACCTTCTGGCCGGTCGCCGGTCCGGCGACCGGCCACAAGAGAGGGCCGGCGAGGTCGGCCCCGCCGGCCGCTGGCGAGGCCGGAGTGGCCGAGTTCTCGCCAGATCTGGCGAGGCTCGGCCCCGCCGGCAACTGGCGAGGTCGGCCTCGCCAAAGAACCAGCGAGACTCGGCGCCTCGGCCAACCTCGCCGTTCTTTGGGCGAGGCCGACCTCGCCGCTGCCGACGGGGCCGAGCCTCGCCAGATCCGGGCGAGAACTCGGCCATGCCGGCCGCCGGCGAGGCCGACCTCGCCAATAGCCGGCGGGCCGAGCCTCGCCACCACCTGCGAGGCTCGGCCCGGCCGGCTATTGGCGAGGTCGGCCCCGCCGGCTATTAGCGAGGTCGGCCTCGCCCAACGCCGGCGAGGCCGAGCATCGCCAGCGGCCGAGCATCGCCAGCGGCCGGCGGGGCCGACCTTGCCGGCCAGAAGGTGAAACAAAAAAAAAAAGAAAAGGAAAGGAAAAAGAAAAGAAAAGAAAAGAAAAAATAAAAAAATTCGAAAAAATAAAAAATAATATTAAAAAATTGAACGAAAAGTTAACTGGGTAGATTTGGGACAAAAGTAAAAGTTTGGGGTTTTTTATGAGACAAAAAAAAATTTGGAATATAATTGAGACAAAGGCTAAAGTTGGGGGTTTTTTAGAGAATTGGGCCTGATTTTGTTTGTGTTTTATTGATATTTTCTTTTGTTTTTCTCTCCCGATTTAAATCCGAGAGCTCTTTTCTCCCAGTCTAGTTATAAATCTAAGAGTTTGAACTCTCCAATCTAATTTCATAACTGGGAGCTATCATCCATCGATATAGATTCACGAGTTTAATAAATATGCTTTTAGAGATTCGATACCCTTCTACTCTATCCGTGTACATATCCTATTCCAACTTCAATGGTGATTGTAGCATCTCTCTAAACTACACAAATTTGTTCTTCTAAATGTTATATATGTGTTTGTTCAACTTGTTTTGATTGTCTCCGTAAGGCGATGATATAGAGAAAGCCGAACCTAAGCACGCGCTGCCAACTGACAATGCCATAGTTATTGGAGAAAGAGTTTTCGACGTGTACTTATCATTGACGAAGATATGAGATCCGTTCTTGTATAACGAGTGTGTGTTTATCTTTACTTGTGCTCAATTGATCCCCCTTGTTTTCTAGATTTAACTTCATTTTACAGTATTTTGGGTTTTGCTCAATTTCGATTTGCTTTACCACGAAATCAATATACTTATCATTTATGTTTTTGAACAATGAATATAATTTTCTTTAAACCAAAAAAATGACTTATAATTTTTTAATTGGAAAATGAATTTATACAGTCAAATTCACTGAGTTGATATTGAAATTTTTTTTTAATAGTAGATACTTAATGGTGTGATTTATGAAGGGGAATCACCCAAACTACTGGACTATATGAGTTACAAATCACATAATTTTCCATATATAGTAAGCTCAATAGGAAAAAATTGACTATATATATTTTTATCTAGTTCACTAAAAATTCTTGCTCGATTCGTGGGCACTTTTCCCATCACAGCTAGCATCTCTTCATCAAATCACACAGAGAGAATAGGGAAAAAGTAGCTCCAAGTTCCAAGGGCGTCCCCTCAAATCGTACGTAGTCATTACATTCTCTTTTGCCCTGCAATGATAGACACACGAAGAAGCTCTCGCTTTAGTCAAGTCTCTATGGGCATTTCGAGTTAGATGACAAATTGGAAAAAGTAACGCGGCATGTTACATGTTAGAATTAAGGAAAAATTTTATATAGGAGTCCGAAATATTCTATTTTTTTAAATAAAGACCTGAAATATATATTATTTTTAAAATAATTAATATCACAAAAAATTTAAAACTGATATACCTGTAATAATTTTACTCAAAACTAATTTTTTGATCACCAAAAACCCCAAACTGATACACCTGTGACAAATTTACCATCCGTTAAATTTTACTGTCAAATTTTTAAGTTAGATGACACGTAACAATTAAAGGGTGTACCGATTTTGGGTTTTACCCCTCCATTATTCACAGGTTTATCAATTTGTGATTTTTCATGATATTAATTTAATTTAATGGAGGGTAAATTTGTCACAGATGTACCGGTTTATGATTTTTTGTGATCAAAAAAGTAGTTTGGGATAAATTTGTTATAAGTGTACCAGTTTAAAATTTTTCGTAATATTAACCCTTTTAAAAAAGGAGACGGAAGTGGTCATGCCAATCTAAAATAAGGGCTTGACTTCGCCGGCTTGCTAGTTAAGGGCATTTTCGTCCATTGACAATTATAATTTAAATTTTAATTAAAAAAATACAAATTCGAAATCGGCATGAATTTATATAAATATGATGTACATAAATTTCATATTTTCATTAACAAGTATATAAAATCTTTCGATGCTAAGACATGACATAATCATAGAAATCGATTGTGATACGTAAACATGAGATTGAGCTGGGAGACAAGGAAAGAGAGGGAAGACCATTGGTGTCAAAAGGACGTGTACTTATTCATCAAAAGAATTTGAAAATCCAGGAAAGCGTAGGGAGGACGAGACGTTTTAAAAGCAGGCTTTGTTTTTTGACCGCCAATGGGGTCACGAAATTCAGAAAAGAGTAGCAAGTGGGAATCAATCAAGCTCGCTCTACAACTTTTTGCATTAACTTTTTAATTGGCAATTATTGAGCACACTTAGTACGATAACCGTAAGTGAATGGAAACATGTAATTTTTCTAATATTGAAGTAAAGTATATTTAAATATCTTAAGTATAAAGGACCGACGTGTCAAGAAGAGCCATCTCGCTCGGTAGCAATTTAATTTCAACATGTGGAGCATCTCAAGTTTCTATAGAACGATATTATAAGGATTTTCTTCATAATATCTTAATTTTCCCTCTGTCTTTATAGTAACGGGGAACTTATCCTCTTCGTCAAAACACTAATACTAACCCCATGTGTCCTCAACAATGCGCACATCTTAATGCTTTCCAGACTATAAGAACATCCGTCATTAAATTCCTCCGACTTGAAATTCGTAGAGGCCATATATACTGTTGGCTAGATAATTTCTGAAAAAAAATCAAATCAACATAACAAGTTAAGGGCTTTGATATCAATTTGATAACGAGATCGTGAAGGGTGGACAAAACATAACGCAGAGGATTCCCATGATTTAACCCGGTTAGACCCGAGATTCTCCGAAGAGTGAAAAGAGTGCTCTCTCTGCCACGCAAAATATTCAATTAAGTCTATAATACAGTTAATTAGTCCAGGAAAGAAAGATTTACTGATTAACTTTTCCAATAGAGAGATCATTAATGGAATTTGTGCGTCTGTGCTTTTCAAAATTCTCTAACACTTTGGTGTTTGATTTTCAAACTCACACCTCAATGCTGCATTTACATTTTATCTCAATAGTATTTTCAATTTCACAACTTAGTGCTTTTCAAAATTATCGTCCAACTCCATGTCAGTATCACATTTTCTCCTCCGCGTCGTTATTTCATTGAAAGTTCCCCGTCATCCTTTGATAAGCTTTTTCAAAATTCTTTTACCAAAATAATTAACAAGTTGTAACATTTGGATTTAGTTTAGCATATATATGAATGTTAAATTCTGTTTTTTGTAGCACAAAGAAGAAAAACTTCTAACAGAGCAGCAAAATGTCCAAGTATGTGTACATTTAGGCCAAAATGGTATTTCTTTCGTCTTTGTAGCAAAATTCTCAACGAGCAATAGCAGAAAGAGGGGCAACTGCAAACACCTAATTTGTGACATGAGAGTTGAACAAAATTGATAGAAATTATGACTTATTTAAAGTTTGATCAAAGGGTACAATTGAGTTATACTCATCAACAGCTTTATGATGGTACCCGGTTTGTTCAAATTGGATGGTCAAATCTTAAGATACACATCTTTTGTTTATGGTCGTCCAAACGTGAGATGTTTGGAATTTTATGATTTTGCATGATTAAATCAATTCCGCCTCAAAGGATTAATTCATAAGCTTTTCAACGGCTGTAACCATTCGTTCGACCTGATTCCCGAAAACCCATGATCCTGACACTTTTTCCAAAGTTGAGCCTCATTTTCTAAAATTTCGGGTCATTATCTTTTCGTGGGCGTATCAGATAATCAGTTGTCGGACAGAAAGATTATGATCGGTCAAAATTTAGTAAAATTTCAGAAAAAATATTGCCTTTTTCAAAAAAGAAATTATGATGTCAGCATACCACTGACCGATAAGCGACCGCCATGTGCCACTTCCAGTGCCGGGCCGGCTTGATAGAGCACCAGCTCGGCTATGGACCAACGATGGCCCTCGGCTGGCCAAGTCGTGGGCTGGGCCACATGTAACCAGCGCAAGACTGGGCTCAACTACGGCGGGACATTTTATAATCGCTATAACGTAGACTTAAATAGTTTTTTGAAGACTTGGGTTAGATAAAAGTCAATTTGTAAGTGCTGCAAAATTTGAAAATACAAGTGAAACGTTAAAGTAAAAGTTCGAATAGATGAGGTTTTTATTGATCGGTTTATGTGTGCCAATGTATTTTCTTTTGATTGAAATTGAAAGATAGAGAAAAGAAAATTATATCCTATATTTTGGCCACAATAATATATCATAATGTTTGGATATATTATAAATGATATGTTTCATTTCTACAACGAATGAGGTAAAGCCTGACTCGTTGCTAGTTATCACTACAAGACGGACTGTCATCACCGTGATGGTGAGCTTAGTGGTGTAAGACATACTTTCAAGTAGACATAGATTCTCTAGGTTCGAATCCTCCGGCCGCTTCTCGACCTTCGGAAGCCTTGATTTGTCACTCCTTCGCCTAAGTAAGTCTTGGTTCGTCTACGACTTATACTCGATCGTGCCATGGCCTAAAATTTGGCGGGATTTACTCTCGCTAGCATCAAGATATGGCGACGTTGACGGACACACTCAAACTATGCCTCAAATTAAATAATCCATCACAATTATTGAAATTTCTATAAAAATATCGACCTCTCCATCGTTCCTTCCTTCGTTCCTTCCTTCGTCTTAGTTGCGCAAATCTGGGAGTAATTTTGGAATTCTCTCGTCGCTGTGTTTTCGTTGTTGAAGTAATAGCTTTTACTTGGCCAGTACAACAATAGCTGGCTCCCATGAAATGTCCTTTTACAAAAATAAGTACATAAACTATAATGCCGACCGTGCGCCGCCGCTTGGGAGGCGCCGTAGAAGAGGAAGAGGAGGAGGAGGCGATGCGATGCACATGTGTTGGGACTTGGAGTGATCACGAGAAAGATTTTCTTTTCCTCTTTCCATTATTGATTTCTAGGAGATGGGATGGCCTCGTTTGGAAGAGGAGAATAGGCTATAGGGTAAAAAAAACCCTTTGACAAGCAACAGTAGAGCTAAATTGAACAAAAATAAAATTCAGTTGAGATATAAACTGTAATATTTTCATATCATGTTGGGAGCTAATAGACATGCGATTCTACTAGTAAAGATATTGAGGGTGGATATGCAATTATCATAGGTATAAGGTTCAATTCCCGCGCTCTGTAAAAATAGAGCAAAAGTCAGAACGAGGAGAGTTAACAAATCACCACTTGAATATTCTTTTTCGGGGTTCCCACGCTATTACAGAAAATCCTCTTGCAGAAGAAAACAGCGCAATAAACGTTCATTCTTGTCATAAAATACTACTAATAACCAAGTTAAAAATGAGCTTATGAGCAAGACATTCACGTACTAGATCATAAGGAAATAAGAGGACTAATCTGTACACCAGCTCATCTGAGCGCAACATGCACGATCGACAAGGACATTGCTCATTGCATAGATGGATAGTCCCTTGCATAAGGCCATCTTTACGAATGCCAGTTGTTCATAGTCGACTTACTGATGATGTCAGAGGTTGCTGCTGATTATGGTTCATGTTAAGCACATATGTGCAAAAAGAGAAGGAACATGAACCTCATCGAAGCCGTATGCCTTCTTTTTTTTGGGTGCCGAGAGTGAAAACAAATTGTCGTTACCGTGCCACGCTGCCCGCGCATCCATTTTTGTGGCTTAGTCCTTCCATCAATGGATGAAAAGCGGGGGGAATAAGAGAACAGGAAAGATGAATCATCGAACAACCGCATCCGCGCTTTGGACAGAATTGCCCGACAGAGATGTCGGGGTCCAATTCTTACGCTCAAAGGCAAAAAAAGGTTCAGATTCTTGGTTTGCAAGGTAGAATCGGATGCTGCACTAAGCCATCGACTCGATCCCTATATAGGTTATGGTATGTGCATCATCACTTTCGGGTTAAAAGCGACAATATCTTTCACCTCTTGAGCTTTGCATCTTGTTCTTCTATATCCTTTGCTTTCTGTTGGCGCATCAAATAATCAAACGTCGGACAAAAAAAATATGACAAGTCAAAGTTTGGTCGAAATTTTACGATGTAAGACCGCCACCGACCAATAAGCGACCGCCACGTACCACTTCCAGTGCCGAAGCCGGTTTATTAGAGGGCCAGCTCAGCTGTGGACTGACGGCGGCCCTCGGCTGGCCTGGTCATGTGCTGGGCCACATGTAACCAGTGCAAGATTGGGCTCAAATTTAAATTAATTATGGGGACGAAAATATTTCCTCTTCGCCGAGTTACTCTTTCTTCTTCTCCTTAAATTTTCATTTTACGTGTAATTTAAGAAAAAACTGACAAACCACCCGCCTGGGTGGCGCTGCTGGAGCGCGCACTCTTCCTCTCGCAAAAGGTTGAGTGTTCGAATCCCGGGCGCCGCAGGGTGACTTAACCGGTGGCACGTGTGTGGTGGCTAGCACGTGTCGCCCCCAGGGTTTACTCCCCGGCTGTCGGCCGTGCGGGAGTTCCCTGGGTTACCAAAAAAAAAAAAAAAAAGAAAAAGCTGACAAACTTTACTCATACTATAACTTTACAAAGTAATCTCACAATAATCTTCGTTTAAAAACATTCGCATATATGAAAATTGACTTAAATTAATGCATTGAGAGAGAAAACAAATTCAAATATGTAAAATTAATATAGGAAAGAAATTTAAATGATTGTCATATGAGGGAGATTTGAATTCAATAATTGGAGCGGTTAAAATATATTGTGATGGCTCTATTGCTTTTTACATAATTAGCTTGTCTAAGTAAATTGGCAATTAAAACATATATAACAATCTTATCGATTCTTTTATAACATGTATGTTAACAATGCGTGTTCATAAAATTCAGTTATGAAAGTTTGAGACCGAAATAGAATGTGCAATTTTTTTGGTCGAAATAAAATTTAATTGCTCAAAAGAAAACATGAGAAGTACATAGACTTTCATGGCAGAGCAAATCGAAGCAGAGCAAAGCCCATAATACAACAAAACAAAGCCAAATCCAGAAAATAAGAACGATCAACAGAGCATCGGCAGGGTTAAGCACATACTCATTCCATAAAAATGGATCTATTAAGCAAAAGATTGGCAATCGATCATTAGATCTCGTAACATCATCAATAATGAGTACACGCCGAAAATTCCTTCTCCAATAACTACGGCATTGTCAGTTAGTGGTGTATGCCTAAGTTCGGCTTCCTCTACATTATCGTTGTACGGAGACAATCAAAACGGGTTGAAAAAATACAAATCTAACTTTTAAAAAGGCAAATCTTCATAATTCAACGAGATGTCAAAGCTCATGCGATCATCATTGAAACTGGAGGCAAAAACCTGTACACGAACAAAGCACAGGGGTATCGAATCCCGAAAACATTATTAAACTCTCAGATCTAAATTGGGAGAAAAAAGCTCCGAAGCCTACAACTAAATCGGGATAGTTCAAATTCTCATATCTAGAATTAGATCAGGAGAATAGAGCTCCCAAATCTAAATTGGGAGAGAAGAAAAAACAAGAAAAAAACAAAAAACTCAAACAAAATCAATAGGAAGAGAGGGTGAGACTAGCTCAAACCATCCCCTATGTCTAAAGCTTGAAGCAGACGATGGAGATAGAAGAGAGAGGGAGAGAAAAAAACTTTTCGGCTGCTCATAGAATGTGCAGTTTGATTGATTAATATCATTCTCGTGCTATTATTTACTTAAAATTTTAATATTTAAATGTCCTTACATAGATAATTAATCATTTCATATTTTGGTCAGGATAATATATCGTAATGTGTTTTTTTTACATTATAAATGAAAATTTTCATTTCTATGACAACCAAGGTAAACTCGGTTCTTTGCCAGTTATTACTAAAACACGGACTGACATCACCGTAATGGCGAGCTTAGTGGTGTAAGACATACTTTTGAGTAAACAAATATATCCAGGTTCGAATCCTCCGACCGCTTCTCAGCCTTAGGAAGTCTTGATTTGTCACTCCTCAGCCTAAGCAAATCTTGGTTCGTCTGCAACTTACACTCGATCGTGGCATGGCCTAAACTTTGGCAGTTACTCTCACTAGCACCAAGATGTGGCGACGTTGACAGACACGCTTGAACTATGCCTCAAATTAAATATTCCATCACAGTTGTTGAAATTTTTATAAAAACATCGACCTCCCAATCGATTCTTCCTTCATCATAGTTGAGAAAATGGGGGAGTAATTTTGGAATTCTCTCTTTGTTGTATTATCGTATGCGAAAGTTACAAAAAATTCCAAATTATATCTATTGCGACATATTTACTCTAAACTCTTTTTTTGTGATATCAAAAACCTAAAACTATGCCCATTGTGATACATTTATTATAAAATTTTTCTTGTCATATAAAAAACCTTAAATTTATATTTATGTGACACATTTATCCTCTATCAAAGTTTTATCAAATGATTTTTCAGTCAAAGTAATGTTTTTTTTTATTTCACTTTAACAATGTTTGCTTTCTAGCATCAATGTAAGCATATTGTTAAAGGTCTTCATTGATGAAACTTTTACGAAGAATAGATAGGTCATAAAGGTGCAAATTTGAAATTTTTTGTATCACAGCAAAAAAAATTAATATAAATATTATTTAGTAGATACAATTTAAAGTTTTTGATAACTTTTATCTTTTTGTTATTCAAGTAATAGCTTTCATTTTCCAGCACAACAATAGCTGTCTCCTGCGAAATGTCCTTTTGCAAAAATAAGTACATAAACTATAATGGCGACCGTGCGCCGCCGCTTGAGGGGCGCCCGTAGAATAGGAAGAGGAGGCGATGCACATGTGTTGGAACTTGAAGTGATCATCACCAGAAAGATTTTCTTTTCCTCTTTCCGTTATTGATTTTTAGTTTAGATGGGATGGCCTCGTTATGAAGAGGAGAATAGGTTAGGGTAGAAAACCCTTTGACAAGCAATAGTGGAGCTATATTGACTAAAAACAAAAAATACAGTTGAGCTACGAATTTTGGATAATGGCACGCACCCAGTGACGTGATTAGAGCAGATTCTTTGATATCGAGAACGAAAGAAAATATGGGTTATATTTTTTTGATTAATTGCTGTGGTCAAGCTTTTTATTTGTTGCTTGATTATGATTATAATCATGCTTAAATTCATAAGATATAAAAAAGAATACAATTTTCTTGTGGCTACGGCATATTAGGAAAGGAAGAAAATAGGGCTAGTATCATAGTCAACTTTGTCACTCATCTCTTCGTTATGATCGAAGTCAAGCTTAATTTGTTAAGAAATTGAAAAATTTATGGTTTTCTAGTGACTACGTGTCATCGACGGCGAGACTAAAACTTGATTGCACATATATGAAAAGGTTCCTAAGGCAATCGATGGAACAATTTAATCTCCAGGTATCAATTCATATCGCACTTATCTCTCTAAAAGAACCATCTACCTTGGAAACTTTGGATGATACTCTAAACTTCAACCTCTCCCACAGTGGACCGTGGTATGTACCCACTCGATAGGCAATCGATTAATGTTACCATTAAGTGTTGATGCGACCACTTGGAATTTGCCAACCACAAGCACAACATCCCAAAATAAAAACAAAATATCAATCCTGAATCTTAAAACATTCTATTTTACCATTCACTTCAATGTTGCCTTTGATAATTTCACTCCTTGATAACAGCTCTTATATAGTTGGATTATGAAGCCATTCTATATATAAACATATACGAGTTGTACTATTAGAGATGAACATTTTTTGGAGAAAGAATCTTGTGCAGTTGCCCTACCTAGGGGTGATCGGTTCCCGGTTCGGTTCGGTTCCAAGGTGGAACTGGGAACCGGACCGAGAGAACCGGTTTCCAATTTTGGGAACCGCGGACCGGACCGGTTGGTTTTAGGACCGGACCGGTTGGTTTTAGGACCGGGAACCGAACTGGATCGCCGGTCCGGTCCGGTCCAATAGAATCGGTCACTTAGAGTTTAGTTTTTTTTTTTTTGGCTAAACACTTTGGTTCATATTTTACTAATTTTTGTCAATGAATTTATGTCAATGAAGTTCACTTAGGGTTTAATTCACATTTTACTAATTTTTATCAATGAATTTATGATAATGAAATTCACTTAGAGTTTAGTTTACATTTTATCAATTTTTTTAAAGAAAAAAATAACAAAAATATATATTAAATAGTCGATCCGGTCCGGTTCCCCCTTGGAACCGGGAACCGGACCGCCCGGAAACCGGTTCGCTTTTAGGAACCGGGAACCGGACCAAACCCGTCGGGCCGGTCCGGTCCGGTCCCGGTTTGGGCGGTCCAAGTTGCTCACCCCTAGCCCTACCGTTACCCCGTGTCATGGATATATTAGAGGATTCTTGACATTTAAAGTACGGAAAATTCCATTTTTCGTCCATGAGCTAACGTAAGTTTTCAGTTTAATGCTTGAAATTTAAATTTATCCAATCAAATTCTTGAAATTGCATAACTTTTCTCATTAAGTCCGTTCGGTTTCAAATCTGGTCAATTGAAGTTGACGTGTTTGTTGGAATTCTCAAGAGTTTGACGTGAAAAGTTGGAGGAAAGCGCTCATAAGGAGAAATTTCATTATCATCGAGATTTGGTTGTGGTTAATTCTAAGAAAATTTTAGTTCCATGCATTAATTTATAGTTTATTGTGGCAAAAAAAAAATCACATTGGACTCTGGCTAGCTTTGAAGAACGCCTCAATGCTAATTAACCTGACATGGAGCGGGAAGGATCTGATTAGAAAATTTATGCGAATTTAAAGAACTTGACTAAAGAGATTGAAAGTTTGAGAACTTGGTTGAAACAAAATACATAAACTAAAGCGCCAACAGCCGAGATTTACCTTTTAAAGTACAAAAATCAATCCATGCTACAAGTCAAAATTTTCTTTTCTTTTTTCAAAAGCAAAATTAATTTCAACTATTTGAAGGACAAAAGGATTCAGGAGCTTAATATTGCAACATACTCATAAAACATAAGAATCTTGTGATTCGTAGGTGGCCAAATACGATGTGCAACCATTCTGGGCCACTTTAAGATTCAGACCTTGATCGTTTCCCCTCAACGTCATTGGTTAGGCCAAACAAATTCATCAGCTCTAAGGTCGATCCATTCAATGTGATTTCTCTCAACTTTATTAGTAATAGCATATGCATAGATTGATTCGACCGCCTTTCACAATAACTTTAAGAAAAATAGAAAAATTAAGACATAGTCTAAGCAAACCCAACTCAACTTGACTTACCTGTTTGACACCTCTACCATTGATCTATTGAGTGACGAATCTAATCAGAAGAAGAACTGTGGATCGTTTGCGGTTTGCATGCACAGAGCATGCTAAGTACATCAATCTACAACGGTTAACGCTGAAGAAGGCGGGGAATGTTGTACCGAATGTACGTAGGTCGGGGAAAGATAGCTTACCATTTAGGTGATACATAAGTAGAGATCAATCCTCACAGCCCGCCACTTGAATATTCTTTTTTGGGGTTCCCACGTTATTACAGCAAAGCTTCTTGCAAAAGAAAACAGCGCAGAACACCTCCATTCTTGTCATAAATTACTTGGAATAACCAAGTCAAAAATGAGCATATGGGCAAGAGATTCACGTACTAGATCATAAGGAAATAAGAGGACTAATCTGTACACCAGCTCATCTGAGTGCAACAGGCACGATCGACAAGGACATTGCTCATTGCATAGATGGATAGTCCCTTGCATAAGGCCATCTTTGCGAATGCCAGTTGTTCATAGTCGACTTACTGAGAATGTCAGAGTTTGCTGCTGATTATGGTTCATGTTAAGTACATATGCGCAAAAAGAGGAGGGAGAAGAACTAGCTCGTCCACTATTTGTTTGACTAATGTCTAGAATCCTCATCGAAGCTTTATGCCTTCTTTTTTTCGGGCGGCGAGAGTGAAAACAAATTATCGTTAATGTGCCACAGTGCCCGGGCATCCATTTTTGTGGCTTAGTCCTTCCCTCAGTGGATGAAAAGCGGGGGAATAAGAGAACAGGAAAGATGAATCATCGAACAACTGCATCCGAGCTTTGGACAGAATTGCCCGCCAGAGATGTTGGGGTCCAATTCTTATGCTCAAAGGAAAAACGGTTCAGATTCTTGGTTTGCGAGGTAGAATCTGATGCTGCACTAAGCCATCAACTCAATCCCTATATAGGTTATTGTATGTGCATCATCACTTTCGAGCCACAAGCAACAATATCGTTCACCTCTTGAGCTTTGCGTCTTGTTCTTCTATATCCAGCTTCTCTGCTTCAAGTTAGCAGTCTTCATAATGGTATGAAAGACCGCTATGATATGATTTGCATTTTATTCTCCAATATTCTTTTCTGGTTTGATTTCTTCATGTCTTTGTTTTCCTCGAGTTCTCATAAAGCTTTTTATCATTAATCCTCTTCCCTTTAACCAAGACACATCAGCTAAAATCGTTTTATTTTAAAAAACAATCTTGTGGGTAGGTGTTATAACTCGACGAGGATCATAATTTAAGATGCCACTTGGGCTCAACATGGAGCAGTCTCCCCAAACTTGATTGACGATACCTCAAAGTATACGATCATATGATTGAAGATTAATAGAATGAAATATGAACAACCTATCGTCCGCATAGTTCTTCTTGTGCTAACTCATGAACTCATCAATCAAATTACTCAGAATAACACTTTAACAATAAACTGAGATATTCATTATCCTCACAAAGAGGCATGAAAGCATATAACTAATGTTGCAGGACAATTTGGTTAGACCATGGCGAGGAAATGGTGGAACTAGCTGGGACGATGGGACTTACCATGGCTTGAGGGAGATCACAACTTTCCCCTCACTCTATTTTCCACATGAACATATTTTTGAGGATAGAAGTGAGAAGGTGAAACAATTCATAGAAGTTGGACCATGGCGAAGAAATGGTGGAACTAGCTTGGGCGATGGGACTTACCATGGCGTGAGGGAGATCACTCTTGAAGAGAATGGAAGTGAGGAAATAGAAGTCGGACCATGGGGAGGAAATGGTGGAACTAGCTGGGACGATGGGACTTACCATGGCGTGAGGGAGATCACTCTTGTTTTTGGCCATTGCATCGACTCGATCTGCGTGGTTTATGATAAGAATGGAATGCCTGTGGCAGCAGAGAAGCATGGAGGTGCTGGAGGCAATCAAACAGCTGAGGTTAGTTCTATATTCCAAAAACTAAACCACTGCCAACAATTATTCATGCAACTGTTGTAGAAGAAAACTTGACATAAATTATCTGGGATGGCAGATTAAACTGCAGTCCCCGGACGAGCATTTGGTCAGCGTAAGTGGCTACTACAGTCCCATGGTTCGTGGAGGCAGTCCGGTCGTTAGATCGCTCACCTTCAAGAGCAACACAAGAACTTTTGGGCCATTCGGGATGAAACACGGCACACCATTTTCTTCCCCGATGGACTGTGGCCGGATAGTCGGATTCATGGGACGAAGGAGCCACCACCTCGATGCTATAGGGTTCCATGTGTCCCGAGCCAAACCGCCCAATGTAGTTCAGCGCACCATTTGCTTGCCCAAGTGGCGGGATAGCCATATTCAAGGGACGAATCTGGCAGCACCTCGATGCTATCGGGATCCATGTGTCTTAACCGACAAATCCACTCCATCGCCAGCACCACCGCTTCAGAACTTCTGATGGCGGAGAAGGACGGAGTGTTGAAAATTAAACTTGATTCATGAATCTAGGTGCATTATTATCCATGTACTTCTTCCTAGGTGCATTAATGTAGTTCATGTACATGTCATGCATTTAATTAGTCCATTAGATTTTCAAGATTCATGTACTACAAAGTTCTAGGAGTTTTATGAGGTCTTAATAAATGCATACAATGTACTAAGGGTCTTCATGTATCTATAAAAGGGCTTGCGATTGAATCATTTAAAAATAACCAAGCCACAAAAATATCAAAGAGTATTCTAAGTATTCTCCTGTGTTCCTTTCTCTCAACTTCCCATTTTCAACAAAGTGGTATCAGAGCTACGATTGAAGATGAATAGCTCTTTTCCTTATGCCGTTCTCAAGCTTTCAAAACAAAATTATGGGCAATGGTGCATTCGCATGAAGGCATTGCTTGGCTCACAAGACGTGTGGGAAGTTGTTCAAAAAGGCTATGATGAACCGGAGGATGAAGCAGCTTTGAATCAAAATCAAAAGAACGAGTTGAACAAGCTTCGTAAAGGTGATCAACATGCCCTCTCTATTATTCACATGGGCTTGGATGAAGCCATGTTCGAGAAAGTTGCTTCCGCATCAAAGGCCAAAGAAGCCTGGGATATTTTAGAAAATAATTTCAAAGGAATTAAATAGGTGAAGAGGGTACGTCTTCAATCTCTACGTGGTGAGTTCGAATCTCTACATATGACGGGGTCCGAATCCGTTTCTAATTTCTTCACTAGAGTATCCTCCGTAACCAATCAAATGAGGCAATATGGCGAAAATATTGACGATGTTCGTGTTATTGAAAAGATTCTTAGATCGCTTGACTCAAAGCTTGATCTTGTTGGCGTTGCCATTGAGGAATCCAATGACTTGAAGACTATGACCCTTGATCAGCTCATGGGGTCATTGCAAGCATATGAAGAAAGATTAAAGAAGAAGGGAGAGACGGCGACCCAAGTACTCCAAACTAAGGTCTCTTTGGGAGATCAAGTGAAAAAGCAAGAATGGTCTCATGGGAGAGGTCAAAATCGTGGCCGTGATCGTGGTCATGGTCATGGTCATGGCCGTGGAGGAAACTTTGGTCGTGGTCGTGGAAGGAGCGGAGACCAACATTCCATCAATGAAAGGTCAAGCTTTCAAACAGGAGGATGTGGAAATTATGGCTACAATAGAGGTGAAAGGAGAAGGTATGATAAAGCTAATATTCAATGTTATCCCTGTCACAAATTTGGGCACTATACTAATGAATGTAGGAGTGCCACTACAAACAATGAAGTGAAGGTCAATTATATTGAACTTAAAGAAGAAGAAGACGAGACATTGTTGTTATTGGCAACGAATGAAGAAAGAGAGAAAGGAGAATGGTATTTTGACACCGGTGCCGCAAATCACATGAGTGGCAACATAGAGTCATTCTCAACTCTTAATGAGGCGGTGAATGGCAACATCATCTTTGGAGATAATACTAAAGCCCCAATCAAAGGAAAAGGTGATGTCTTAATCCGTGCTAAAAATGGAAGTCATTTTTTGATATCTCAAGTTTATTATGTTCCTACTTTGAAGTCTAATATTCTAAGTTTGGGACAACTACTTGAGATGGGATATGATATTCACTTGAAAGATCGTTGCCTTCTTTTGAGAGATGATTCTCATAAGTTGATAGCAAAGAGGTGCCCATGGAGAAAAATAGAATGTTCTTGCTCAATGTTCAAGTTGATCATCCAAGGTGCTTGAAGAGTTGTGTTGAAGATACTTCTTGGCTTTGGCACTTGAGATTTGGCCATTTGAATTTTGGTAGCTTGAAGACTTTGGCGAATGAAGATATGGTGCATGGGTTGCCCAAAATCAATCATCCCAACCAACTGTGTGAAGGATGTCTTTTTGGCAAACAAGCTAGAAAAAGTTTTCCTAGGGATGTCACTTCAAGAGCATCGAAGCCACTCCAACTTGTTCACGCCGATGTGTGCGGACCCATCAAACCATCCTCACATGGTAAAGCTAATTATTTCCTACTCTTTATTGATGATTATTCTCGCAAAACTTGGGTCTATTTTTTGAAAGCCAAAAATGAAGTTTTTGGAGCATTCCAAAAATTCAAAACCCTTGTTGAGAAAGAAAGTGACTATTATATTAAAGCATTAAGGACCGATCGAGATGGAGAATTCACTTCTGGGGAATTTGAAACTTTTTGTGATACCAATGAGATTCGTCATTTCTTGACTGTTCCAAGGTCTCCACAGCAAAATGGTGTCATAGAGCGGAAGAACAGAACCATTCTCAACATGTTCCGAAGCATGCTTAGAAGCAAAAAGATGCCAAAGGAACTTTGGGCCGAGGCCGTTGCATGTGCGGTATATTTGTCCAACCTATCTTCTTCAAGGAGTGTTCGTGGCATGACACCTCAAGAAACATGGAGTGGTAAGAAACCTAGTGTTTCTCACTTACGTGTTTTTGGAAGTATTGCTTATATTCATATTCCAGATGAGAAGAGATCTAAACTTGATGAAAAAAGTGAGAAGTTTGTCTTCATCGGTTATGATCCTAAATCGAAAGGCTACAAGTTCTACAATCCTTCCAATGGGAAGATCGTGATTAGTAGAGATGCAGAGTTTGATGAAAATGTCTTATGGGTTTGGAATGTTGCTGAAAATGATGAATATGTCATTTGTCCTTTACAAGAGGGAGAATCAAGCCAAAGAACACATCAAAATGTTATTACTCCACCTCCGTCTCCTACTTCTCAAGGTTCCCATGATAGCTCCTCTGAAGAGCCGGTGCGCAAAAGGAATCTTATCAAGATATATGAAGAAACGGAAGTTGTTGATACTCCAAGTTTATTTTGTTTCTTTGCTGACATTGAACCATTAAACTTTGAAGAAGCGGTGCAGGATGCAAAATGGAGAGATGCAATGGAGCAAGAAATTCAAGCAATTCAGAAGAATGGCACATGGGAAGTAGCAACCCTTCCTAAAGGACAAAAGGCAATTGGCGTAAAATGGGTGTATAAAGTGAAGAAAAATGCCGATGGAAAAGTGGAAAGAAACAAAGCAAGACTCGTTGCGAAAGGCTACAGTCAGAAGCATGGTATTGACTATGATGAGGTATTTGCTCCTGTAGCTCGTTTGGAAACTATTCGTTTGATTATTTCCTTAATTGGCAGCTCAAAATAAATGGGAAATTTATCAAATGGATGTTAAGTCCGCTTTCTTGAATGGCTATCTTGAGGAAGAAGTGTATGTTCAGCAACCTTTGGCCTATGTTGTCAAAGGACATGAAGATAAGGTCTTGAAGTTGAAGAAGGCTTTGTATGGATTAAAGCAAGCACCAAGGGCTTGGTATAGTCGTATTGACAAATATTTTCAAGATCATGGATTCATCAAGTGTCCACATGAGTATGCTCTATATGTCAAAGAAGATCAAGCTGGAGGTTTTATGCTCGTATGTTTGTATGTCGACGATTTGATCTTCACCGGCAACAATGTAAAAATGTTTGAAGAATTTAAGAAGGTGATGGCTCAAGAGTTCGAGATGACCGATATTGGGCTTATGTCATACTATCTTGGAATTGAGGTGAAGCACTTTGATGATGGTACTTACATTTCTCAATAAGCTTATGCAAAGAAAATTCTCGAGAAATTCAAAATGGAGAAATGTAAGCCGGTGAGCACTCCCATCGAATGTGGAGCAAAGATGTCAAGGTTTGATGAAAGTAAGAAGGTGGATGCGTCTCTTTATAGAAGTCTTATTGGAAGTTTGAGGTATTTAACTTGCACAAGACCCGATATTCTCTATAGTGTTGGTCTTGTTAGTCGATACATCGAAGCACCTACCGAGAATCACATGAAGATGACCAAGAGGGTACTTCGATACATAAAAGGTACTCTTGATTACGGTTTAATTTATTCTTCCGCTAGAAACTTCAAGCTTCATGGATATTGTGATAGTGATTGGGGTGGTGATGTTGATGATCGAAAAAGCACCACTGGCTTCTTATTTTTCTTGGGTGATACTGCATTTACTTGGAGTTCAAAAAAGCAGCCAATTATGACTCTTTCAACTTGTGAAGCCGAGTATGTATCTACTGCATCATGTGTATATCATGCAATATGGCTAAGAAAGTTGTTGAAGATGCTTCACATGCCAGAAGAGGTTGCTACCACAATTTATGTTGATAACAAGTCTGCTATTGCTTTGGGAAAGAATCCCATTTTTCATGATCGAACCAAGCACATAGAGACAAAATTTCACTTCATAAGAGAGTGCATTGAGAAGAAAGAAGTGAAGCTTGCATATGTGAAGACCAATGATCAAATTGCCGACATCTTCACTAAGGCATTTAAGTTTGAAGAGTTTGCAAGATTGCGTGCTTCAATTGGAGTCACTAGATATAATCAAGTTTAAGGGGGGAGTGTTGAAAATTAAACTTGATTAATGAATCTAGGTGCATTATTATCCATGTACTTCTTCCTAGGTGCATTAATGTAGTTCATGTATGTGTCATGCATTTAATTAGTCCATTAGATTTTCAAGATTCATGTACTACAAAGTTCTAGGAGTTTTATGAGGTCTTAATAAATGCATACAATGTACTAAGGGTCTTTATGTACCTATAAAAGGGCTTGCGATTGAATTATTTAAAAATAGCCAAGCCACAAAAATATCAAAGAGTATTCTAAGTATTCTCTTGTGTTCCTTTCTCTCAACTTCCCATTTTCAACACCATTTTCAACACGGAGAGGGTAGAGGCCCTTGAAGTATGCCTATGCATAGATGGATAAATAAGCTGCTATACAGACTGTCCATTTTCTCCTCTGGTTGTAGTAAAGAGTATGAAGTTTGTCCGACCGTTATTGTGTTCCAGTTCGAAAGAGATCTATCACACATATGACTAGCAAACATTACGTATACATCCACATATCCGTCGATATCTAACCAGTCTAGTTTCTTTTTCCATGCACCGCGGACCTACCCTGACTAATAGAAATTGCTCCCTCCAAGACAAACTTCGCTTCAGCTACTCTTTTCGTTCAAAAAGTAGAGGCTTTCTGCGACTCCCTTTCACTTCCGTAAGCAAATATTTCTTGATTAATGAGGCTGTGGAAGCGCTCATACAGCAAAAGGAAGTTTGCTAGGGGACGAAGATGCTGCTAGATTTTGCAAAAAGGTACTCAAGACGCCATTCTGCGATATGCGGTTCACAGAAAAACTACACGCAAGGAGCATTTTCTGTCGAAGAACATGAGGTCGCTACTAGGTTCAGTTGTTTTACTTATAACAACTTTAATAATGACCAAGCCGATGAGTAAAAGGGGATACAATTACAAACCAAATTTGAACTTGCACAATTGCTATAAAATTGTAATGGAAATACACAGGTGAGGTACGGCTAACCAAATCTCCTTAAGGTGATTAGTTTCTGCAAACGGTACTAAGCAGCTTCACGAAGTATGCCTTCCAAGATACAACACCTCAAACCCATTTATATTAGAACTCTACGAACATGACTCTGTCGAACACTTCTCGAAATTGACATATCTAAAGGACTACTTGCAAGAACTTAAGAGACATGACTCGAGACACATCTTCTTAAAGACCAAAGACCCCGTGAACTAAAGAGACGTCTATTAAAACTGCTGTAGAAAACTGAAAGGATGTGAACTAAATAGTCATGTCAATGAAGCTCACATTTGTTAGTCCATTAATTCATAATTGCAACAATTAACCCATAATTGCAACAATTAGGATATGATCCGAAGAGACATGACTGTTGAACGTGAATTGTAGAGACGTCTCACTAATGTTGAGACATTAATAATCTATAATTACAAAAAAACTTTGATCCTCATATAATTTATTTGTGTTTCAATTTTTTTGGGACAATTGGGGTAAGTTGAGAATGCATGTTGCTGAGGCCAATTTACTCGAACATAAATAGCATATGCCATGTGACATCTCCTGATTCTATGCCTATCGAATTCAAGTGATTAATTCAAGGATTAATACCATGAAAAACCTCGAGCTGTTACACCTATGATAAATTTACTCCAAACTAATTTTTTAACCACCAAAAACCCAAAACTAGTACACATATGACAAATATACTCCAAACTAAATTTTTTACCACGAAAAACACCAAAATAGTACCTTCTGTTAAATTTGATTAGTACCACAAAAAATCCCAAACTAGTACACCTGTGATAAACGGAGGGTAAAATCCCAAACCGATACATTTATCAACTGTCATTTGTTATTCAACTCAGCAATTTGACAGTACAATTGGTAAATTTGTCACGGTTGTACCAGTTTGGGTTTTTGGTGGTCAAAAAATTAATTTGGGATATATTTATCACAGGTATACCAGTTTAGGGATTTTTGTGGTATTAACCTTAATTCAATTTGGAAAGTTGATTGCTGCTTGGTCTTGTATCATTACGACGAAATGACTCAACCAAATGAGTGATAGGTTCTTTACTATTGGAAATATGCACATTGTCGCCCACATGCATGATGAAATGTCTATGTGAATTTTCGGCTATGATTTTCCTATTAGTTGCACGGGAATCTTTAGCGACGGTGACTAGCATAATTGTTTCGTCCAGTTGAATCTTTATTCGAATTAGCTTAATACTCGACGTGAGGAAGAGAAAAGCTTGAGCTGATCATGAACTGTTGAGACAAGTAATTCATTCTTCATGGCTTGGTCAGAATGTTCTTGATCTGCTGCTGGATGTGAAAGTTTAATACGCCCATTGAGACGATAAGTTGCATTCGAAAAATACATAGGGTGTAAACTGCAACACGTCAAAAGGAGGAGAAGTTTTGTGTGTTCACGTGTTGCTAATTGAGGTGTGAATATGGGTTATAAATTCATTTTTCAACTCACTTATGTGGACTAGGTTGCATATAGGTCACTTAAAATTTTACCAATAAGTGAAAATGAGTCTAAAGCCCAAGCCCATTTCATGATTTATGCATGGCCCGGGCCAGACTCTCCATAGCCGACCCCCAAGCTCACTCACTAACTCAATGAGTTCGTCCATAGAGCCATCTATTCTTCAAAGGCAACAATTTAAAAAGAAAAAATTGAAAAAAAGAAATGGATCACGGGTCGGGTTGAGTATGGGTAGTCAAATTTGTACTGCATGTAAATGGGTCAATTTAGGTCGGACCATTCACGACCCGATCCAATCCCGGCTCACTCGTTTAACGGGCTCTGCCTGAACCCACAACAAGGTTGCGGATTGGGTTGTAAAGATCCAAACCCAAGATACCCTTCCTCTTAGCTGGGTTCCTTATTGGCCTCATGCCCTTTGGGATTTGTTACGCTGAGCCGCCCACTTGGTGTACTTATCAGCTTTTTCAATATGAATGAAATATCCGACCAAAAAAAATATGAGTGAAATGGTACTTTCTACCGATCAAAACAAATTAAAGGATATGCATATTCTATGGACATATATGCGCAATTTAAGGAAATACGAAGAAATATTATTGTACCGAATGCTCAAAATGGCATCCATTTCATGTACAACAAATATTCTTGTCTTGGAAATCATGCATAACCAGGTTAAATGCAGAGAATCTCCAAATTATATCCAACACAACTAATGCTCGTACTGGAATCCCATTCATGTACAGAATAGATTCTTGTTTTTGAAATTATTGCCAATAAATAAAAGGTCTTCTGTTCTCAAGGACAAGTCGTTTTTGTTTCCATTGATCAAAGCTCTCCTGTAAGTCTTTACATGTTTCTCTCTCTCATAGTAAAGTTTGAGAAAAAAATCTTTCTTTTTTCTTATTTTTCATGTCTTAGAAGTTCTATATGCCACACCATTTAAATGTTTTGCACTATAAAGGGAGGGCATACTTTAACCATTTAATTTTCCTAAGAAAATTAGGATCAAATTGAAGGTGGTCCATATCATGAAACGGTGCAAGTCTAATATCACATGTCTTCATTCTTATTTTATCTTTCAGATTACTAACTAATGATAATTTTCATGCTTTTGAAGTAGGCATCTCAGAGATGGCATCAACTTTGGTGATCCTCGTTCTATCAATAGTAGCATTGCGGCACTACCATATCGGAATCACAATGGCCCAGCTTGACATCGGTGTGAACTACGGAATGGTCGGCGACAATCTCCCCTCTCCGGCGACGGTGGTCCAACTCTACAAGAGGTACATCATTGGAAAAATGAGACTTTATGACCCGAACCCCGACGTGCTCAATGCACTTCGGGGCAGTGGAATAGATGTCACGCTAGGCATAAAGAACCAAGACTTACCATCCATAGCATCAAGTGCTGATGCGGCTAAGACATGGTTCGACACCAACGTGCAACCCTACGTAAGCGACATCAATTTTCAGTATATTACAGCCGGTAATGAAGTCGTTCCCGGAGATTTGGCTCAATATGTATTACTGGCTATGCAAAATTTACAAACTACTATAAGTAATTATAAATATACTGGACTGAGGGTGTCCACAGTAGTTGCGAGCAGTACCTTGGGGAGTTCATACCCACCCTCGAGCGGTGTATTCACCGACATAGCTCGAGCCGACATGATTGGAATCATAAACTTCTTGTCGAGCACTAGCTCCCCATTACTAGTTAATGCGTATCCCTATTTTGCATATGCCTCAGATCCAACTAACGTGAGATTAGATTATGCTCAATTCACTGCGCCCGGTCCAGTGGTTCAGGATGGCAACTTGAGTTACTCGAACTTGCTCGACGCGATTGTGGATGCTTTCTACTGGGCGATGGAGAAGGAAGGCGTGAGCAGTGTGGATGTGGTGGTTTCGGAGAGCGGTTGGCCGTCGGCTGGAAACGGAGACTTCACCACTCCGCAGCTTGCGCAAACTTATAATCAAAATTTTGTGAAGAAGTTTCTTGCCAAGCAAGCAACTCCTAAGAGGCCAGACCACTACCTGGAAGGATTCATCTTTGCAATGTTTAATGAGGATCAAAAGCCTCAGGGCGTGGAGCAAAATTGGGGCTTATTCTATCCGGATGGGACTCCGGTTTATCCTGTATTTTCGTAGGGTTGATTAAGAGAAGTGGACTATATAAGTAGGTATCCACAGATTTGTTTTAACATCGTTCCTATTCATCCACTTGGATCTTGTTTCGAGTCAATGAGTTGTTTAGATGAAGCTTCGTGCAACAGGAATCTAATAAATTTTAATTTTGAGGAACAATAAATTGGAAGTTCTAAATCTTATGTATTGACTTCAATTGGCTTCTAAATTTTCCAATTGCTTCACTCGATAGTCCTAAAATTAAATCTCACGCGTGGATTAAAATTGGAAGTTCTAATCCTCACAGCCAAGCACTCTCTAGAATTCCTTCTCCATCGCCATTATAATGTGCATGATCGCATTGAGAATGTTCGTATAACTAAAGTTGCCATCTTGAAGCACCGGACAAGATGCAATGAATTGAGCGTAACCTAATCTCACATTAGTTGGATAAGAGGTGTACACAAAATACGGATACACATTAATTAATGGGTATGAGCTAGTACTTGATGAGAAGTTTATGATCCCAACCCTGTCAGCCTAAGCTTCATCGGAGAGTGCACCGCTTAAGGTTCTAGCACCGTGCTAAACGTGTCCGAAGAAGAAGAGCCATTTATTTGCCCAGAAGTTGTCCGGCCGCTGGTAAGAACTCCAGCGGTGCCAGACGAGATTGTCACAGCAACCCTCACTCCATCATATTTATAATTTACTTCAATCGGTTGAAGATTTTGCGCTGTCGGTAATACATACCGAGCTAAATCTCCGGAGACAACTTCGTTACCGGCGGAAACACACGGAAGACCGACGTTGCTCCTGTTGAGTTGCAAATTGGTGCCGAACCATGTCTTGGCCGCATCGGCTCTCGTTGCTATGTTTTGCGAGTCTTGGTTTCTCATGCGTTCTCCCAATTTTTGTACTTCTTGTAGAGTCGGACCACTGCAGCTGGAGTAGAGAGATTGTCCTTGTGCCCTCTTCAGCCTTGAATATTACAATTAAGATTATGTTTCTTTTAGACTAACCTAATTCTTTTTCTCTTCATACCAAAAATTCCAAAAAAATATTAATAAATTAAATAAGGCTGATATGCAGCCAAAGAAATATTTTCCCTTGAATTATGCATCTGTTAGATTATTCTCCCTTGAATATCCTTTCTTGAATAATAAAATTAGATAATCCTCTTTCCTTAGTGACAAAGTTGGATTTGGGAAAGAAACTAGTAGTATATTTGCTCTCACAGATGGTGTTAAAGGGACTGGGATATGTTTGAAACAAACTCGAAAGGTATATTCTATAGGATTAAAAAGGTTAAAATAAAATTGAAAAATTAAGCTCGCCCTGTGGGCCGAATTTGGTATCAGAATTTAGGATCGATGCAGCCTGACCAAGTTCACCAGACCATGCGATACAAACCTTGAGCTCGCCTCGTAGACCTCCTTCACTTGGTCTCATCTTCGGTTAAGTATACTGATTTTACATTAACTTGATAATTCGTAATTATTGAGTACACATAATTCGATAACCCTAAGGGAACGGAAACGCATAATTTTCTAATATTGAAGTAAAGTATGCTTAAATATCTCGAATATCCAGAACTAATGCATCAAGAAAGAGCCATCTCGCTCGGTAGCGATTTAATTTCAACATGACAATATTATGAGGACTTTCTTCGGAATATCCACTTTTACCCTCTTCCACTGTAACCAACATAACAAAGATTACCAACGCTCCAAATGACTTACCCTCGAGTGTTTTTTAACCCGGTTACACTAAAGATCCTCCGAAGAGTGAAAAGAGTGTGCAACTATTCTGGGTCACTTTTAAGATTCAGTCCTTTGATCATTTTTGCCCTCAACATCATTGGTTAGCCCAAACAAATTCATCAGCTCTAAGGTCGATCCATTCAATGTAGTTTCCCTCACCTTAATTTAATGATATTCACAACAGCAACGAAAACAAAGGAAAAATTAAGACATAGCCAAAGCAAACCCCGACTCGCCCATTTGACACCTCTACCATTGATCGATTGAATAATGAATCCTATCAAAAGTATAACTCCGGATCGTTTGCATTCTGCATGCATGAAGCATGCTAAGCACATCGATCTTCAATGGTTAACAGTGAAAAAGGCGAAGAATGTTTTACCGAATGCACGTAGGTCCTAAAATGATCTCGCGTCTATTATGCCCATGCACTATCGCTATTCATAAGAAAGTACAAGTAGAAAATAAGACAGCCGAAGCAATGAGGAAAGATACGAAGCAATTAGGCACCTTACATGTAATCTAACTTTCTGCATATATTTGGTCAAGAAAGCATGCACAACTGTAACATCCTAATCCCATATCGGAGAAAGATAGCTTGCCGCTTAGGTGATACATACATACAGATGAATCCTCATAGCTCACCGCGTGAATATTCTGTTTCGGGTTTTGGCCCAGCGGGTTGCGCACGTTGTTACAGTAAAGCTTCTTGCAAAAGAAAACAGCAAAATACTCCGACATTCTTGTTATAAATTCTAGGAATAAGCAGAAGAAGACAGCTTATGAGCAAGACAATTCATGTACGAGATCATAAGGGAATAAGAGGGCTAATAGAAGCGTGAGATTTGAACAATCTACTAACATCTCACTCTCATGAAAACTTTTATTCACAGTCACTTGTCTGTTGGGTTCAGTCAACTAATCTATACAACAGCTCATCGAAGAATAATAAACATCAGGCATCAAACGGACCTGACCTCCGCATAAGGTTATTCACAAAAACATCATCCGCAATCTCCAATTCTAGTATGCTACAAGAGATATCAGCTTTCGACTTTACCTTTTGCTTTATGGGCACTGAAGAATGCCCAAAAAGAACATCAGGGCAACTAACCAGTGAGAACTCCCTCGCATAAGTGAGCCTGTTGCAGAAAGAAGAGAGACGTTGAAGATATGATTCAGCCTAAGAAAAAAGTCTCTTGACTGATGTTTTTCTTTTTTCTTTTTTTCTTTTTTTTTTTTTTTTGCTTTTTGGCCAGCTCTTGATGGATTTTATTCAATAAGCAGAAACTGTGACTTTCCCCTTGTCAATTTCTTCCACGTCAAGACTGCACTTCTCTGAAGAAGTCTTGTTTAGTTTTTTACGCCTGTGCTTGGACTCAACTAAGTAAATTAATCATCTTTAGCACAAATGAAACACATTAACCTTTGTTAGTATATCTTACACTCTTCACTAGGGGCAAGAGTTGTTCTTGCAATTCAGAGAGCTCAAAAGCCAATTGAGTTAGGGACTTTGCTTAAACCTTACCTCGAGACCCATCACTGTCTGCCAAAGTGGGTGCCAAAGCAGTATTATTTGAAGATGAAATCCCAAGATTCAGGCAATCCATTCCAATTGCACCTTCAAAAGGAATTACTAATTAGACTCACCAACATTTGGCCCATTAGGAAAACTGGAAATGTTAATCCTTAGAGAACAACTATTTCTCTCAATCACTAACTTCTGGAAAACAAAAACAGAAAAACTGTTCCTTTCCCGTTTAGAGAAAAATAATTGAGGACTTACATTGTGTGTAGCACGGGAAAGGAGTGAGATTGAAGAGATTGTGGTAGCCCTCATCACAAAGGCAACTGTACGAGATAATTGAAGTCATGTTACAGGAGCCGCCTCCGCAATCAACCCAATGACAGGCTACAAATGCAGAAGGCAACCAAATTTAGCATGAACTTATCTACAAACCAGCATAAAGCAACTTAAGACATCAAGCAGATCAAAGGTAAGTAGTTACGGTTCAAAATTGATTCGTTAGCTTGTTTTGTTTTCTCCTCAGCTGAAGCAGGGGATTTCATGCAAGAGTAATTGAGGGTGCCTGCAAAAAATGAGGAAACAAGGGAAATGAGTATCAGAGCACCAACCAAATCATATAAAGTTAATGAACAAAAGAAACAACTATTAAAGTAAAATCTTTAAGGTTAAATATCGGATATTTCATTCTTGTATACATCTTGGCACATGAAAGAAATTATTGCCTCAAGTCTAGTAGATCCCAGTAAACTGCAGTTTCAAACTCGTATAGATAATACTTACTAGGACATCTTGCCATTTAAAACAACTGGACACATAGAAAAGTTCTGTGATCTTGACACTACCGATCTTTATGACATTAAATGGAATCTTCTCTCTCATTTGGCTAACAACTAGTGAAAGCAAGTCTGGTAATATAAGTTCTAAGAAGATCAGTATCCATCAAAGTTTTTCGTTTTGCCATTATTGATCAATTTTGAGTGTTGGTTTCACCATAGACATGTAATCATAGAGAAGTTAAACCTATGCTAAGTCTAGTTGAACAGTCAGAGCTCGGGGGGAGAAAGACTGGTTGAGAAAGTGGGATTGTTAACGAAGGCTCAAGCCAACACGCATTAAGACAGTGAATTTATAAATCTTTCATTTCAGCAATCACAAAAGTCTCTGTCTTATAACCTTTTAGACAAGAAATCAATACTAGTATTCAGAATATCCAAATTTGAGTCTTATTAGGTGGAGGAATGAGAATACACTTGTTGACATCAGCTTAGGTATCGCGTCAACATCACATTTTACAGTTGCTTGTTTAACTTTGTTTCTAACTGTGAAACTATGCCACATCGCTTGTCTATAGGACTATATGAACCTTATATCCTAATAGCTGAACTTTTTTCGGTTGGCTTTTTCACATGACATCAAAGCCAATTTCGCCCTAGATTTGTCTCGAGTGTGAGGCTTCCCATTCATCAATTCGACGTGCCTTTTCATGTAGTCTCTCTCCAACTAGTAGCTCAAATTTTTGGGCTGGACTTTTGTTGCACTAATGACGTCAGACAAAATCTCAGAGTAACACGAAACCATAGACAAGATAAGAATTTGATTGACCTCCATTACCAACTCAAGCTAAATAATAATTTAGAAATTGACGACTATGACACGTTCTTCTTTAATTATTTTAGGGTTCGTTTCACCTTCAAAGTATCAATAACAATCAATCTAGGACTCCCTTGTTCAATTAAATCCATAGAGAATCCACCAGACAAGCTGATAGAAACAAAGCAGAACGGAGCAATTAACACTAAATTATAGCTTAAACAGATAACCAGTCAAAACTGTTGTGTTCATAGACTCATACTTGATTGTGCCCTACAAACTGGTTAGATTTTCTTGTATTTCATTTAGGACATGCTGCGTACTAATAATTCCACATATGGTCCACCTGAACTCATTTGGAAGGATGACTAGCTGAAAATAAATTATCAACAGATAGATCAAACAGACAAAGGATAACCCCAGCTTATAAAGTCTCATTTCTGTCTTCTTCGGCAAATATTGGAAGCATTCGTCTATGCACAATATGAAACTAAGTCGGACGTACTTTGTGACAATCTACGCAGTATGACAGAAGTTGATCTATCCCGTAGCAGTAATTAGTAAAGTCTTCTTATGGAAAGTTAGCTGGTATGAATCATCCGTTACCAGATCTTAATTCGCCATACAAAACTACACGCCATGGATTGTAAAACCGGTAATACACAGAGAGCAACCCAACAGAAGACATCAACCGGGATCATCGCATCACATCAATGCACTCTTATCTCAAACATCTTATCCTGAATAGTAGCTGCACAGAGAGAGAGAGAGAGAGAGAGAGAGAGAGAGAGAGAGAGAGATTACAGTTAGGAATTACACAAGGCAGGAACTTGAGATGACTATCGGTGCTTGAAAGAGTCTGCTTCCATCCAGGGTCGCATTCACATTCATACAAGAGAGTGCTGTTCCCACTGGGCTTGCACGCTCCTCTCCCACATTTCGCTTCTTTGCACACCTCATCTGCAACATCGAGGCACCCAAAAGAAACCAAATGAAAAAAAAAAAAAAAAACAAAATCGAACTGCAGTCGAGAAACACCCAGTTGGCCAAATGTCCTAAAAAGGACAGCCCCAGATAAAAACCCGGCAATCCCTCTCCGACCCAAATTGCCAAACACCATAAGAACAGTAACCGAAACAGAGGAGCATCTTTCAGCGGGAAGCAACGGCGCGAACCGGCGATGGGCGTAAGGACAGGGGACAAAACGTTGCCGAGAGCAGGCGCGGGCAGCTGAACGGAGATCACGGCGAGACAAACTGCAGCAGCAGCAGCAACGACGGCGGTAGCCATGGCTGATCGAGAAGGCGAGCTGAGCAAAGCGCGTGGCGATCGATGACCAAGAACGGAGATCGGAGGACCCGCTTACGTTCTTGGCCTTTCACTTGTCCTCAGGAAGTTCAACAATATTCGGAATAAACTTTTGGGTTTTTACTTCGGGTCGAAGTGGGGACTTTCTGCAACGAAAGACAGGGTTGCTGAGTCAAACTGAAGTCTATGCTGAGAGATTTTTTCTTGGTTGAGAAAGTGAGGAAGAGATTGTTTTGCTTACACGTGTTGTTGAGTCGTTGGATCTTTCTACATGCGGCGGCATTTGCCTTGAATCGAGTTCAAATCTCACCCGTTGATTCAAATTTCATTTTTCTAAATTTTGCATCCGAGTAATGGCAAGATCTCTCTATCGTCGTCCATGGCGGTCGAGACCCCCGTCCTTCGTCGTGTTGAGTCCTGAGGCGCGGCCCTAAATCTGGAAGCTCGGCCCTCTCCCTGCGGCCATGGATGCCGAGCCTCCAGAACCGAGCGTGAACCGGAGGTTGTGGAGTGTGGATCTAAGGAAAGGGTCGAAATAGAGCCGATCGTTAAACTGGCCCCGGCCAGGCCGGCCCGGAGGTCGAGCCTATAGTAATGCCTAAACCCGTTCGTGATATGTATTTTCAATTAGAAGTATTCGGGCCAAGCTCAAGCCGTTGCCTAAGCCCGCTCATTTGCCTTTCGGGCGTGGGTAATTCAAGTGAGCCACCCGTCGTTGAAGTGTCGTTGATAACTTTGGGGTCGCAATTTGGGATTTGATCTGACAGTGGTGAGCACAAAATGAAGCGGTCCCATATTATCATCTCGTCGCATCGATAATAAATGGTATCAGAATAGGAGATTGGGCGGATCACTATCACCTTTTGAAAGGTTCCCTAGCGCGAATTATTCCGATTCGTTATTCAAAAGCTGAGGAGTTTGAATTGAGTGTTGTGTAAGCTATCTGATGAAAGAGGCCAAGGTGGAAATAGTTATTTCCTAGGGAGAGATTAGACAGCCGACTTTAATCCCCAAAAAGTGGGAAGGGTTATTTTCGTGAAAAATATGGAACCAAAATTCAATTTTATAAATCTGGACAAATAAATTGTCAAACATAGGAGAGCTCAAAATCAAGATTTAATCAAACAAGTTTCAATAATTGGAAAATATTACTTGTTACAAATTAATAAAATATGGAAATTACGTGCAGTTCATGAAAACTGTTTAGGGTGACTTTCACTTTTAATTGTTTTTGTGCATTTTTTGTAATTCAATTTTATTTAATTCGAGATAAATGAAACCTTGTAAAAGTTTCAAACATGAACATGCGGAATGGTGTACGATTTTTTCTCGAAATTTTCCGAAATTTACGTAATATTTTCTATTCTTAAAATTTGGGAGGGAAAAGTGACAAGTTGTCACGGTACTCAAAATGCAAATTCTATTCCGGTGCCTGTATAGATTCATATGCTTGACACGAGTTGCGTACCCCTAAGTCTGTCATCACCGCAAGAAATCTTAACCTCAAGAATCTCATGAGAAAATAGATGTTCATAGCTCATTAAGATGCTCTTAAGATAGCCGATTACGTCGAATCTCAACTTTAGGATCCACGATTACTGCAGCGAAGGAGATTAGATCCTTTAATCCTTTCCATGGACAGAGTGGCATATGAACTGGCAAATGTGCTCGCGCATCGCTCATACGCAAGAAATTGGCATTTAAAAAAAACAGGACCATCTTATTATAAAGGGTTAATATCACAAAAAATCCTAAACTAATACACCTGTGACAAATTTATTTAACCCCAAACTGGTGTACTTGTGACAAATTTACCACAAATTAATTTTTTGACCACAAAAAACCCCAAATTGGTACACTTGTGATGAATTTACCTTCCGTTAAATTGGATTAATATCATAAAAAATCATAAATTTTGTAAATCTGTGACAAAAAGATGGGTAAACCGGTAAAGCAATCAGCTGCCACGTGTCATCCAACTCAGAAATTTAACTAAAAAATTTAACGGAAACTAACGGAGGGTAAATTTATCACAAGTACAGGGGTTTTTAGTGATCAAAAAATTAGTTTAGGGTAAATTTGTCACAAATGTATCAATTTAGAATTTTTTGTGGTATTAACCCTATTGTAAAATATTTGAATCATTAAGTAATGGAAGAAGTTATTGATGAATATAGACATTATAAAAAAAATTTATATAAAAATATATATGTGCAGATAGAGAAGATTATTAAGAGAGAGAGGATTCAACTTTTATTATTGAAACGTGTCAGCGATAAATAAAATGATTAACTAATACATTTGTACAGTGGATACGATATTTGTCGAATAGAGACAATCAAGCACGTTTTTGGAAGGGAAAAAATTACCGAGATCCCTTAAAAGTGGGAGGTTCTCTTTACTTTATATAATTATATAGATGGTGTACATAGAAGTAGAACACTGAGGAGCAAACAAAAATCGATATAAAAGGGTCTTCACTAGGGGTGATCAGTTCCTGTTCCGATCCGATTCCACCTTGGAACCGGAAACCGGACCGAGAGAACCAGTTCCCAATTTTGGGAACCGTGGACTGGACCGGTTGGTTCTAGGACCGGGAACCGGACTGGACCGCCGGTCTGGTCCGGTTCCGGTCCGGTCCAATGGAACCGGTCACTTAAAGTTTAGCTTTTTTTTTTTTGGTTAAACACTTAAGGTTTGATTCACATTTTACTAATTTTTGTTAATGAATTTATGTCAATGAAGTTCACTTAGGGTTTAATTCACATTTTACTAATTTTTATCAATGAATTTATGATGATGAAGTTTACTTAGAGTTTAGTTCAAATTTTATTAATTTTTTTAAAGAAAAAAAATAAGAAAAATATATATTAAATAATCGGTCCGGTTCCCCCTTAGAACCGGGAACCGGACCGCCCAGAAACCGGTTCTGCTTTTAGGAACCGGGAACCGGACCGATAGTTCCAAGAACCGGACCAAACCCGTCAGTTCAGTCCGATCCGGTCCGGTCCCGATTTGGGCGGTCCAAGTTGCTCACCCCTAGTCTTCATAACTCAAAAGGCAAATTGAGAGGGTCAAATTATCACTTAGGATCACATGACATTTTCTAGGGAAAAGATCTAACGGCTATTGTAATTAGCATCTCAACGACTCATTGCCAAGCTGAAATCCTCCCTCTATTTGACCCAAATCAGTTTTTAATGAAACTAAATTTTTTGTCAAAAAAAAAATCTGGGCGTGCCAACACCGTCGATCATGACTTGTCTCTTCTTGAATGTCTCCATTGCTGTCGATCATCGGTATTAGTATTGGGCGTATCGGTTTTAGGTGACGTCGATAGGTCATAGTCATTAAATTGTGCGGCTGAACCAACTAAAGTTAAGGATTTTATCGCACTAAACTCACACGATTAAAATTAAATCCATAATGTAGAGGATCCTCTCAACTTATAGGTGCAAATTAAGAGGGTATGACACATGATCAAGAAAAGATCAAACGCCTATCATGATTAGCATTTCAATTACTCGATTAATTCCGACCCAAAAAAAAAAGAATACTCGTTTAATTTAATTTTCTGCCAAAACTCATACCACCTTTGTTTTTCACTTTAATATAGAGTCGGTGGCTCTATCTAGTCCTAGACAAGCAGAACTCATTTAAGTGAGATTTGATTCCTATGGATCATAGCCATTATTTTTAGTTGGGTTTTATCCCACTTTAACTATATTTCACGCGTGCCGAGAATTTTATTTCTCTTATAGGGATACATGCACGAACCGGGCACGTGTGATTCCAAGTCAATATTAGATGCATTATGTTCAGGTGAGCTCGGTAAACCACAACCGCTAAATCGTATAAATCTCACATGGAACCTACTAAAACTCCAAACTTGTGATTGTATTAAGCTCACGTGGACCCACCCGATACATTCAAGAATTCTTGGTCGATCACGAAGTATAGAACTTCATCTTCTTATTGTCTCGATTTTTTTGTTTCAGCACACTGTGGCCAAGCGACAGAGTCAACGGACAATCCTATTCTTGATTTGGTACCTACAGACACACGACTCATGTAGAGAGGGAGAGAGAGTTTGTGATTTCAGACAAATCATTGTCTTGTCTCTCCGTAAGTTACACTCTTGATGACATATCTTCAACTCTGCTTGATGCCCAAAAAGTTTGCTTATTTTTTCACTTGAGTGACCCACCCAACAAATTGTGAATGAAAATGCACCATGCTTTACATGAGAATCACCAAGAATCATAGCGTTCCACCATCATAGGGTGGACAGCTTTGAACAAGTGTGCGGTGCTACATTCAAAGTGGATGCGGAGACTAAATGGTCCAGCATGCCTAGAGTTGAGTCATAAGGTTTGTGGCCCTTTTTTGGCCAGGCCATTAGCTATTGAATGGCCTTTTTGCTTATAACCCAGTCACCCTTTCTCATTGACAATTTTCAGCTCTAATGGTCGGTTGCTCTATGTTGAGAGTTTGAGAAGACGTTTTATGCAGCTGTACATGTTGCTTATAAAACCAAGCCTTTACAGAACCTGATCATGCTATGTGCAATAATATCTTTCTGGCATATTGTTTAGCCATCATGCTGAGTTTATTCGATCTAATGTTTTTTAGCTGAGATGTCTATTGTGTGACTGTTATCTCTACTGGTAATTTAGACCAAAATAACTTGGAGCATGCTAGTTCCCATATAGAAATTGAGTTAGCACAACGCCTTATGAAGGGTCATATGAACTTTAGTAACAGACAATGAAAGAATGTTTGATGTTAAGGCTAGAGCGGCAGTCAAGTTAAGCTGTCAACGGGAACTTGACTCGTGCCGATACAGACTTAATATGAAAGAAGATAGAGGAAGCTGTCAATACCATAACTAATGTCAAAGTGCGGATAACAGAGAAGGCACTTAGCCTGGCCTTATTTTTCTGGTTGCAGAGACCTCTTTTAGTCCTTTGCATCAGCTATGCCTCCTGGTGTTATCTGAAAAACGTGTGTTTGTTAAGTTTAACACACATGTAACAAATCTCAGTCTTCCCTTATTGACATGGCGAGCTCTTGGTAAAGTTTCTGAGGAAATCAAGCAAAGATATTGACAGATGTGTGTTCTGTACATAGCATCGGCTGTGCAGCTAATCTACCAGTCCTGCTCAGAGGAATTCTCAATATCATCTTTTTTTTGTTTAATTCCTCCGCACAAGATACTAAGTCTCCAAGCAACATCAAGTATACTGTAAGTATCATCCATAAAATCTGGTCTCCACCTATCCATATGTAGACTTAGTATCGATTTTCTCTCCGATTTTGATATAGAAATTTAGATATTTCATTTGGTTTCTGCAGTATAATCTAGTAAATTTCAATAGAATAAAGTGTATAGCTAGACGAAGATCCGGTCAAAAAGGATATAGCTTCAGCTTCAGGTAGGTTTGGGGCATCAAACACCTTGCAAACACGCTGCTCACCTTTGCCTTTCCTAAACATCAACCTAATTGTGGCTGCATGAGCCAGAACATGCCCACCTGCGGGTTTCTTTGGGTCTGATATGAATACGCCACCACCTGGATCAGCTACGACTGAAACAAATAAACCAAAGACAAAGTTATCAAAAATCATCTTTTTTTCTAACTCATGGATTGCAGCTACTCTATGTATCACTGGTGAACACTAAATAGCTAGTTCTTGAGATTTCACGAATTAGTATGAGCTTAGTGCAGTCCCCAGATTGCTATCTTTCAGAGTGCAACCATCAAAGGGCTAAACTGGATAAGATCTTTACATGGATGCACGACTATGTGGGAGAAATGATATGTGATGCAATACCTTGGTTGGTCATGTAGACTGCAACGTTAAATTCCTCAGCTATCTTAATTAAACGTGCAAGCATTTGCGCCAATTTTTGCTGCAATTCGGAATCTATAAGTGTCCAACCAAATGAGCTGAAGAATCACAACTCGAATGATTTGATAGTTTCAGGATCAACCTGGCGCTCTGCAAGTTCTCCTCTTCCAGTAAAATCCACTCGGAAGAGAGCGATCACTGAATCCACAATCTGAAAATGGTACTCACCTAAGGTCAACCATCCACATCTCATAAAATCCGCACTGTTTGATTCTCGAGCAGTGTCTTACCAGCAACCTAAATGGTTCTTCAGACATTTTGGCAGCCAAACCAAGAAGCAAGTTGTATTGATGCTCATAAGTATAGGCACGGGCATAAATGATCTGAAATTCATGGAAAGACTAGATTATAGCAAGTACACTAGCCAGAAAAGAAAGATAAGTTGCCACCAGTATAGAAAGCTTAGCTTACATTATCTAGGACTGCACCAGGATCCATGCCAAATCTCTCGGCAATTGGTACTATTCGATCAGGACGACTGCAGGTGTACTAAGTTAAGAAAGTGCACATGCACTTACATGGACATAAGACGATTATGAAACAGAAGCAGCTTTGTAGAGGTCAAGAAAAATACAGACAAATTATAATAGGATACAAAGTTCCTTCTGTGTCGATATAAGCTACCTTGC
Organism: Syzygium oleosum; assembly: GCF_021117445.2. NCBI lineage: Eukaryota > Viridiplantae > Streptophyta > Magnoliopsida > Myrtales > Myrtaceae > Syzygium > Syzygium oleosum. The sequence goes on along the minus strand of NW_026607501.1, from coordinate 1,934,735 downwards.
CATTTCCTCCTCTCATGTGAGTTGGCAGCTGAAAATTTTTTACGAACACGGAATCCACAAACCATTAATAAAGAATGATTAAAAACAGGGGTAAATACTGTTGTAGGATTTGCAAAAAAAGTAGAGTATCTTCAAGCATCACATTCGACTAATGATCAACCCGAGTCCGAGTCTGACAATAATTAAGGCTTTTACTCGGTTATGACATAGTACAAACTCCTCTGGCCTTTTTCCTACTTGGTTTGAGCCACTGTATATGCCTTCCAGTATACTGATTGTAGATTACAAAAAGTGAGAGTGCATACTTCTAGAATCACCTAATACACACGTTCTGATGCCAAGATCACCCACAGCTTAATTCTTTGTAGAAATTCAATCATTATGTTACTATTTGGCATTGTTCATCAGAACAAAAAATGCAACAGAATTTAACTACAGAAACGTAATATCCAATTTAGACCGACCTGAGTAGTAACACACAGGGTATGTGCAAGTTGTGTTTTCCCAGACCTGAGGTGACGTTAGCAGCATTTTCTGAGAAAGCCAACTAACAAAACCAACTAAAAGTTCATCAAAGGTAATGTTTTTGGACTGTGCTTTTCACCGAAATTCGCCAAATGCTTCTGTAATTGCCAGAGTTTCAATACCACCTGTTTAACATTGCATAACGGTGAAATGTGTTTTTGTTGAAATGCATGAAGAATAAGACACACAGTCTGCAAAAGAAAGTCTATTACCGCATAATAGCTCATCGAGGGCTTGGCTTCCAGTTGTGATGCGAACAACTGACTTCCTCTGGAAACAAAGACATTAAAAGTACTTTGTTCTGTAAGGTCACTAGTGTTTAGAGCCAGTGCAACTTCATACAGTCCGTAAAGATAATTTGCAGGCTTTACTTCAAAGGTCAATGACTCATTGAGGTATTCCAAACCATTTTAGCACGAAGTTTGCAGAATTAAGAACTTACTTTGAGCAGAGCGTCACTTCCAGTAATATAGCCAAAATTCTGATGAAACAAAGGGAAGTCAATGCGAGATGCTTATAGAAGTTCAAATTGATTGGAGACACCATCTCAGGATAAGAAGAATTTAAGCTCTAACCACTATCTTTTCAGCTGCTTCGCATATCTTGTCAACTTTTGCCTCAGACAAACCTTTGATTCCAGTTAAGTGCTACAAAAAAAAAAAAAAAAACAAAGAAAAAGGAAATCGCCTTAACCCAATAAGAAGAGGTACCTCAATTTTATTCTCAGAACTGAAGATCAGATACCTTCTTCGTGTGCATCATCAAGCCATTGCAAGTGTAGATTCCTGCATCCTGCAACTTTTTCACATCTCCAGCATTGATTCCCTGAGATATAACTGCAAACAGAAAACAATTCAAAGAAAGAAAATGAAAACAACTCACCATCGTGTTAAACTCTATGTTTTCTGGTGAATGTAGAATGTCAGGACAGAATCATTTCCTAGTCTAATGACAATCTACTAATCTAGTGTTCCAACAGTGATTATTGATGAATTTAGCTGAGGACATTCATTACTAATCCAGCTATGTCACAAATACATGGAAAATAGACATACAATGGTGCAATTCCAATGCCGCGCAACATAACAAAGGCTGAAGAATTTGTGACAAAAACTAAAACTATTGTACGCACGGAAAATCACAACAAGTTCAAGAAAACATTTCAGAGAAAGAAAATGAAAACAACTCACCATCGTGTTAAACTCTACGTTTTCTGGTGAATGCAGAATGTCAGGACAGAAGCATTTCCTAGATTAATGACAATCTAGTGTTCCAACAGTGACTATTGATCAAATTTAGCTTAGGATATTCGTTACTAATCTAGCTATGTCACAATTACATGGAAAATAAGACATACAATGGTGCAATTCCAATGTCACGCAACATAACAAAGGCCGAATTTGTGACAAAAACTAAAACTATGGTACGTACAGAAAATCACAACTAGTTCAAGAGAAAGGTTGAGATGTACAAACACTAACGGACTCACGGTAATGTTCCTGGAAAATCGAGCTGAACTGAGCAACCAAACTGAAATTGAGCTCATCCGCTTAGCAGTATTCAGAGTCACTTAATATAACCTAAAACTATTGGTGCAATTCCAATGTCGCATAGCATAACAAAGGCTGAAGAATTTGTGACAAAAACAAAAACTATTGTACACACAGAAAATCACGACAAGTTCAAGAGAAAGGTCGAGATGTAAGAACACTAATGGATTCACGGTGATGTTCCAGGAAAATCGAGCTAAACTGTGCAACCAAACTGAAATCGAGCTCATCCGCTCAGCAGTATTCAGAGTCACTTAATATCGACATTCAAAGAGATTTTTGCCGTTATAGCTCCATCGGACCATTTGCATTTCATTATAGCTTCAGAACAGAGACGCGAACAAACTAGGTCGACTTTCAAATACGAGAAAATCGCGATAATCATCCCAGCTTCCAACAAATTAGCGAAGTCAACAATCGACTCGGTGATCAGAAAATCACGATTATCATCTCAGAATCAAAGCGAATCTTCGCTCGCAAAGCCTAAACATGACTCTGATTATCAGAAAATCATGATAATCATCTCAGAAAACCATGACTCTGTTTCGCCTTAACTTATTACTGACTGTCGATCGTATTCAGAGTCACTTACTATTGACATTCAAAGAGATTTTTACAGTTATAGCTCCATCGAACCATTTGCAATTTCCATATTAACTCCGGAACAGAGACCGAACAAAGCTAGGTCGACGATGAGAAAATCACGATTATCATCTCAGAATCAAACCGAACCTTCGCCTCGCAAGCCTAAACACGACACACCGAAACTCATTACGAAAGCGATGACACGAACACAGAGCAGTTGCCTACACTCCGTTTGGCTCTAACTTACGCTTGTCGATCGTTTCGAAAAGGTCTTCCTCGTCGCCGCCGACGTCTTCTCTCTCCACGATCTGCAGCTGGCTCTGCTCCTCGGCTCTGGACATCGACGAGAGAACAACACGAGCCGAAACTCAGGAATCGCCGCCGGCGATCGCATCGCGGAAAAAAGGACACGAGGAATCGAAATCTAGCGGAGGAGTGTCGTGAAACTCACTTGAGAGACGAAAGCATCTTCGGCGACGGAGCGCGACGATCGGCGATGAAGTTCCGTGCGTCTCTGTGTGTGCTCGCAGGTTGGCTTCTTGCTCTGCGAAGAAGAGGAGAATTTCAAAATTTTCGGGGAAGGGAGACGATCGGAAATGGGAGGGGAATCTGTTATATATAGAGGCGGGAAGCGGGCTAATTTGTTTTTTTTTTATTTTTAAAGCGAGAAAAAGGGCTCGCGGCTTTTTTTTTCTTTTCTCTCTCTTTTTTTTTTTCTAGAAAAAGAGGTTTGATTGAGTTTTGTCATTCTGAAATAGATATTATAAATTGAGGTTTAATGGATCTTATAATTTCTTAAAATTTCCTAAAGAGGGAGAGAGAAATTTTGGTTTGATTTTTTTTTTTATTTCGCATCGTATAACTCAGTTCGATTTGGTTCGGTTTTATACTCACCTTAGTCCCACACGGTTTACAATTTTCGCAAATTGGACCGAATAAAGTTTTTCTTAGAAAAGGAAAAGAATCGATCTGCATTTTGGTCAATTTTTAGTTTAACTATATCATGTTCAAACTCTACACTTCTACTCGTAATGTCATGAGAATACGAACCAACAATTAAGTTATTTGGAACGGCTCGCTAAACACTTGCCCGTGACTGGTTTGGTTGTGCTGTGCCCAGGCCGACAACCATCCTAAAATTCGTAACTTGATGATTTAGTAAAAGGTGACGGGCATAGAGCACATTTAATGCCTAAGATTCGATTAATCTAAAACTCTTTACAAATGTGCAAATCAAACTTAGAAGTTAAAATCATCAATAATTTGTTGCGTACTTTTCCTAAAAAAATTATTCTTTTACGTGAGTTTTTGAACATATATATATAATAAGAATAGATTTGACCGTCTTCAAATTACAACATACAGTGCTTGAATTCGACATGGTTCAATTTATTTCTTTTACTAAACTTTATAATGACTTTAAATCGTGTTTTTCATGTGATCTCAAACCCCAAGATTTTATAGATTAACACCATTTATAAGACCCTCGATCTCTTTTGATTATTTAAATCAAAATATCATTTCTTTTTTTTTTTTTGATAGAATCAAAATATCATTTCTGTTTTTTTTTTTTGATAGAATCAAAATATCATTTCTATTACGACGAGAAACGCAAAAACCAAAACTCCGAGCGAGCTGGTTCCGTCATTACGGCCCATTCCCTCTTCTTCATTCTCCGCACAAACCACGCCTGAAATCCCAACCGGCTTCTGTTGAAGTCAAAACTGATGCTGATCGAGTGATCCAAGAGAGGTGGTCATCGCGCATTTACGGTGATCTTCTCCAATAATTTCGTCTTGGGCTCTTGCTTTCCCCGTTCCGTTGCACGTAAGCTGTTTGATTTCTGTCCTCAGTGAGAGGCATTTGCTTTTCTTGGGCTCGTTTCTTGAATTTGGAGCAAAGCCATATTAGCATGTCGAGATGACCCGTCTTCGATTCATTGGTAAAACCGTGGCTTCCTCGAATGAATGGAGTGCGGCAAGAGAGTTTGGATGCTTTGTCACCTCGCTAGTGCGTTCGCCTACCGTGAGAAGAAACTGGAGTCTTGACGCGGTTTTACTTATCGGGTCGCAGCGTAGATTCATGACCACTAGCAAGAGAGTGCAAGATAGGAGCAAGAACAAGAGAGTCCACGATCTCGAAATCGCCACTGAGAAACATAAAATGGTGTCTAAGGTGTTGGTTCTGATGGAAATGTTGAAGAAGGAACCCGAGATGATAATCCCCATGAGGTCGCTGGATCGATACTGGAAACAAACCACACACTATATTGGATTTTATTTGGAAGTAGCCGAAACTGTTTGAATTGTATAAGGATCAGAAGGGGGTATTGTGGTGTCGAATGACTATAGAAGCTGAAGACTTGTTAGAGGAAGAGGAGAGATTGATTAGGGAACGCTCTGGCACGGCTGCTGAATACGCGACTAGGATGTTGATGATGTCGGTCGATAAATGGCTTCCACTGGACAAAATTTGCTCATTTCAGGAGAGAATTTGGTTTGCCAGCTGATTTTAGGAGCAAGTGGGTGCACGAGTATCCGCAGCACTTCAAAGTGGTTAAATCTCCAGATGAAGTTGATTAACTCGAGCTCGTATAGTGGAATCTTGCTTGCGCTATGACAGAGTTGGAGAAAGCCGTATTGGGGGTATCAGAACCAGCATATGTCCCAAGGTTTCGTCGCATTTGCATTCATCTTTTATATTTTTCACACGACTCACTTACTGTCAATACAAGGATAAAAAGGATAAAATTTTGATTAGATGTGATCTCTGTTTTGATTCCACCAAACAGAGTCAATCTAGGTTATTCAGTTGAGTAAAAATTGCGGTGTGTTTTTTAACATTGGCAAGAATCGACATGAATCATGGACACGATTAGGCATTCCAAACCAAATTGCCAGCCTAATTGCCATGTGATCACTGGTACACAGCAAAATCATCTCCGTCGTCTTAAGTAATTCTTTTTTAGCAGTTCACTATCTAAGTCACTGATATTGCCAAGCAAAATTCCAGTAAATTTTCTGGGCTTAATTCAGACTTATCGATCATGTCTAAATTTCTTGTTTCTGCAGGTTCCGATTACAGAAGTTTTGTAAGAAGCAGTTCTTTACATCAGGTCCCTTGGAGAAGAGACGGTAACGTTGGAGAAGCTGAAGATGTCATCGGGCCAAGTGATAACCGACAGCACGTCGATTGGCGTCACTTTGTCCAACAGCAATCGCACTTGCTTTGCGATAGCGTCGTCGATCCGACGAAACTTGGTGACCGGCGTAATTAGTGTCTTTGACCGACATTGAGCAGAAATTCTTGCCTGTCACATTGTGGCTCACAAGGGAGTAGGAGGATGACGTTGACGGCTGCAGTGAATGATGTCGAAGACTGCGCTGTTGAGAAGATTAAGCAGGACATTCTGGTAGTATGTAGCATATAATGGTGTCAATTTCGCATCTTCGACTAGCATCTCGAGTTTTTCCGCAGATATATAGAAGACAATAGGGGAAAAAAGAATAATATCTGTATGAGTATGATAATAAAGAAATACTAATTTCTTCTCTATTTGGTGAAAGTCCATCTTAGACAATTTCAATTGAATGTTTATCAAGTTGCATATGAAAGGTTAAAAGCCGTACATATGTTTTCTTTTGCAGAATAAGAACAATTAACCAGCAATCACTGAACAAGTATGGAATAAGCAGCAACTCTTTTCCATCTGGAACACGAACCAAGCTTTGATTTACCATGGACCAAAGATAGCTTCGGAGCAACTGCTGCGACGAAATTCCAAATGGAGTTGCTTGTGGATGAAATTCCACCATCAACTAACCCCAATGTTGGTATCTTTTTGAACTGTTTACAGAACCCCAGAGACTCGTTAGCGGGGCTTCGACTCCATGAGTTTGGAGGAAGAATGTATAATTCAAGAAGATCCAATCAAGAAGAACGTAACGGTACATAACCATTGTAGAATGATCAGACTGATGTATCAAGACCCGGGACGAAGCTAAGCGTCCTTGCCATTTCATGCAAAGCATGAAGGCTTCGGTCATGCCTCCCTGGCCGGTAGAATTGCTCGACTTAAAAACCCAGTCATTGAGGAAGTACAGGAGGGCCAATCGCTCGTGTATTGTAGGATTTGCAGTGGCTACATTTCTGCCTGATAATGTGGAAGTAAACTTCAGTAGTGTCAGTTGCAGTCATTGCACTGCAAATTCCATTTGGTATCTTACAATCACTTCCAGAGAAAATGAGCTTACCATAGCAGAGCATGCGATAGAGGCATTCCATACGGGTAACAGATAGACAGACAGCGGAGCAATTGTACTCACATTTCGAAAGCGACTGCATCATTGTTCTCAAATGTAGCAGATAAGATCACAACTAATCTTATAAGATCCAAGACAGACCAAAACATAGGCTTATTTAGGAGATACCCATAACTCTAGGATTATAATCAGAGGAATGACAAAGCAACATAGACTCGAGATTGTAATACAGCACTTCGCGCAGAAAATGTTACTCTGCGACACGAGGACAAGATGGTCGGAAAGGACAAGAGCTCTCGCCTTCTTGTAGCCGTATTCTTCAGCCATCAGAGTTGCTTGTATCTGCTCAGAATGTCAAGATTAAGCGATTCATGAAGATCAAATTTGAGATTGTTATAAAGATGTAATTTCTCCTATTTGCCCTATCAAGCGCAGCATCACATATCAATTTATCTGAACATATTGGACAGCAGCGCCTGGTGAAGGTAATGGTTTCAAATCCAATAAACCAAATAGCGCGAACGGCTACACCGTGCTCTCCTCGCTCCTCCTATTCATCAACAATGCGGGCAAGAGCGGAGTGCTGGCCTCGGTGATGGCAAATAGGAGTCATGCCGCCACGGCCGTCAGGGCTATCGCCGGCCACGAGGGGAACCCACACGTGCCAATGGGGGAAAGTGTGCAACGTCTTTGACAAGTCCAGTGACCGTTTGGCCATCTCTATCATCTTGTCTCTGGGTTTTGGGCCAACGTGCCGTTCCAAAAGCCTCCTCTAGCTTATTGCATGTTTCAACATTTAAGGTTCTTGTCTCCATGTTTTGGTCTTTGATGTTGACAGGGTAATGAGATGTGAAGGTGGGTCTTGGCAAGTATTGCTTCTGTAAGATGTTCCTTATCTTTTTGTTTATAAGAAACTGCCTCTTCGATATCAATAAATTTGTGTTCTATCAATTGATAAAACATAAAAATTGCACCATGAGGCCCTTGAAAAATCTGTTAATTTTCCTAAACTCGTTGATTAAGACCGCGACAAAGATTAAGCGGAACTCCACAAAACCTCCCGGTCTTGCCGAAGTTTGGCGGGCTCAACTTTCTCACGGAAACCCATCGGCCAAATCCCTACATCCGCCTTCCGAGCCTCTCGGCCTAAGCGGGCCGCCCTCCCGTTGATCATCTCTATTTACGACGGGTGCCATTGGCACGGGTCTCTTTGGTCGTCAATTCCATGTTGAATAATGAGTTAAACCATTTGGTGTTGTCGTGTGTGTTTTTTTATTAGAAAAGCAGCACACGACGTGCCAAGAGGTTGGAAAATACAGAGAGGGAAAAAAGCATTTGCAACAACGTAAGCCCAGCCGACCTTGCATGTGCTTATAGACATGCAGACAAAGAAGGCCAAACAGGTCCTCCATATTTTTTATACAATCATATGCACATGCATTTAACCACTTCTAACATTTCGACCAAAAAAAAAACCACTTCTAATATAGTCCATCCGACGTACTCTCCAAATTAAATATAAAAAACATTTAATCAGAACATCAAATTTTTAATATTAGTACTCTGTGAATAGTGTGTTCTCACATACCAAGCTGTATGCCTATGCTTATGTTCTGTCTGCAGTTTTTATTTATTTTATAAAATAACATAAGTTATCTCTAATTTTCTTTTATCTCACCCTTTGTATCACCTACTTTTAGAATTTGCACTTTGCACCTTTGAGCCTTTAAAGAATTTAGGGATATGTTCACTGGAAGTTCGTAAACTTGTTATGAAAATGCAATTGAGTCCTACAACTTGCAAAAAATACAATCAAGTCCTAAAACTTATCAAATTAGTACAATTGAGTCTTTCCGTTAACTTCATCCAACTTAACTCAACGAAAAAAGCTGATGTGACTTTTTAAATATTTTTCTCTCATATGTGGCGATGACATGGATGTCGTTTTGGTCCAAATCTGATTTTTAATACATATTTTATTTAAATTAAATTAAAAATATGCTAATTTTTTTTTAAAAAAAAGGAGAGTTAGACCAACCCTAGCTGCTGCCACCCCACCATTGCTGGGAAGGGGGGGGTGTTGTCGGACCCCGGCCCTTTTTGGATTTGCAGCCCTCGCTGCCTAGTCCAACTCTCTCATTTTTTTTATTTTTTTTATTTTAGCTTATTTTTTAAATTTAATTTAAATAAATTTTGTATTAAAAATCGTATTTGGACCAAAACAACGTCGTTTTAGCCTTATGTTTTGTGTTTTAGCCACGCCATCACCACGTAGGGGAGAGAAAATATTTAAAAAAAGCCACGTCAGCATTTTCTGTTAGCCAAGTTGGACAAAAGTAACGGAAGGACTCGATTGCACTAATTTGATAAATTTTATGACTTATTTGCATTTTTTGCAAGTTTTAGAACTTAATTGCACTTTTTTGATAAGTTTGAGGACTTTCGCTGTACATACCCCAAGAATCTATATTACACCTTGAAGTCTAGGAAACTACTAGGATGTATGGAGGGTGTGAGTTATACATTTCTAAACCTCATGGGCAAAATGTAAGACTAGTGGAGTAGAATTATTTGTGCTTTTATTTAAAAAAATTACGGGCTTAAGAAGTTTAGTGGGTCTAGTTGTTCTTCTAAATGACATGGGGTCAAATTTAGTCGATTAAATTGGAAAACTAAAAAAAAATTAAACTAAAATCTAACCAAAGAAAAATGGCAGCGGTAACCATCGACGCCCCTGCCTTTTACACTTTGCGAAGGACGTGCAAAATTTATCTTTAATGAGATTACTTTCTTGTCTCAGACGTTTTTGCCTTCTACATCTTCAATTTGCAGTTTTCGAGATTTCACGGCAATATGCACATGCAAAATGACAAGTCAAATAGGACACAAATATATTGAAAATTTGATCTTCTAACCATGTTAATGATCTATAATAAGACGTTTAAGACATTTATAACTTTTTCGATAATTTTTCCCTACTTTCTACTATTAGATTGAAAATGCTTCAGCATAATTTGTCCTACATATTTTATATCTAGTTAAGAGGAAGCCATGATGATGTAGTTAAGGGACTAGACAAAGTAGAAGCGACAAATCTCAATAGTCGCGGTGTTTCCCTAAGCAAGACACCGGGTCAAAGGATCGAGAAATGAACACGCCACGTGATTGCCAACTAATCCTTTCCACATTACAGAAAATCAATGTTGATGATAAGGTGAGACTACTTAATCGTTCCTCCATGATTGATTGTTAGAGGACAAGGACAGCACCACATTTAGGGTTCAATGCATTCAATACAATAGAGTTTCCTAAGTTTTATTTTATTGAGCTCTCGTACAAGTTTAATTTTTGTTCCTATGTGTCTTTTTTCTTGGCAATTAAAAGGGACCAATTAATGGGGAGGAACGTAGCAAGTGGTGTTGTGGTAGAAGAGCTAAGTGCAATAATTCGACTAGGTTGTTGGAAGCGCCATAAATTGGTATCATAATTGGAGCAGTTAATATATCTTGTTGGATGATAAGCGAAATTATTTAATTTTTTGAGTAATGAAGTCGAGTTTGTTTGAGTAGGACTAGGGTGATTTTACGATGATGAAGACCTTGCGTAGTACGGTGGACATAGACTGATTTGCCAAACCTTGGATATCACTTTGTCTTCCTTTATTTGTTGATGTGCTTCGATTGTTTATGTTGTTTTCCTTATGCTCTCCTTTGGTTTTCGTAGCAATGACTTATCTCTCGACCGATTATTTGCTAGTAATGCTTGGTATACTAAGACCGACATATTAATATACTAATAAAATAGTTCGGCAGTTGTCCCATAAAATCTCACAATATGAAAGTATGAAATTAAGAATGAAACTATAGCTTCTCCAAGATCGAACATGTCCTAGGGACGGAGAGTTCTCCAAGATATTCATGGTACCTGCAGTCGAACCCAAGCAGCTTATGAGGCCAAGTACTTGGCCGCATAATAACTTGTGGTAAAATCAACATCAATTTATTGAAGAAAACTATACCGGACTCTAAATCGAAAGGCGATTGAACCCGTTAAACCCGGTTGGAATGATTGAAGTTCGGAAAGTGAAATAGCGAATTAAGTAAAATAGTCAGCTCGATCAAGTTGCTTAAATAAGCAATTGCGTTAGCATTCATGCATTGGACCTTAAAGCCGAAATCAGACTAGAGAAACAACTTACGGAAATGGGTTATATATTATGTTTACAATTTCTCTGAGTAGGCTCTGATGAAGGGTGAAGATGACCTTGCACGGAGGAGAGAACAGAAAAGGAGTTCAATTACCCAGATATCTAAAGAAATGACGAATGAAGTGCAGTGAGCGGCTAGTGCAGCTACCCCTTTTGAGCGTCATCACAGTGGTCTCACACCCGCTATAGACCACTATAAAATATTCGAGTGAGATCATACATACTTTGTACATAACAGATCGAAATATGAAAATCTGAGATTGAAGAGCCTACCACAGCATCTCCATCAGTGCGACACGAGTAAAAAGACTCTTCACACGAGGCAATTAATGGCCAAGGCATAAAGCCGATAAAAGGGCTCTACCACGGCATCTCCAGCAATGCGACACGAGTAAAAAGACTCTTCACACGAGGTAACTAATGGCCAAGGCATAAAGCCGGTGAGAAATTGACCCACGACATCGCTTGAATTCATGATCTCATGGAGGATATTGTGATCATTTTACTAGCGAGCTACCGCGCTCAGTGGTCCTTGAATCTTTCATCATTCCCTCTCTCACTTTTCAAACCATCATTTCTATTCTCTGTTTGTCGATAAAACTACTTACTTAATTGGATCCTCGCTGAGGAGCAAAGATGAGAGTCGCATGACGTTTATATCGTTGGTGTAGTATACACCTCGTGCACGAGGACACTTGCAAAATTAAGAGATTGCAATCGTGTAAGTACCATAGTCCCAACTCCCAAGGGCTAGGCTAAGTTGGTAAAAAAAAAATGAATTGGGGCTTTGTACCTTTTCTCTTGAGTTCTTATAAGTTGATGCAACTTTCTTCAAATCAGGTTCCAACAAAGTAATTCATCACGAATCCTCCATCCTAATTTGATCGGATCAAGGAAATGGACGTTTATGCGCAAAATTAATCCTAAATATTGTTTGACTAGAAGACCAGAAAAATCCTCCGACTATCGCAACAAGTATCATGTAGTTTCGGCTTAAATGTATCGCCGATCTTGGGTTTCCCACTAATACCTGTTAGAGCTATGGAGACGGACATATCTAGTGGGCGGTTGTTGTTTCGTTGGTGTCTTAAACCTAACATTTTAGCAATGGGCGAGGTAGGTCCGAACCCTGTCTAAATCATTTTATTTATGCAAAAAAAAAAATCATGTGGAACATTCAAGTTATATCCCGTCTTTAACAATGAGTAAAACTATTCAATCCATCATCAGTAGGGAAAAAATCTTCCTACCAATGGTTATTAAGATATTATCGTGTGTACAGTTATAACAATTCTCTCATAAATTAATTTCCAACCGCTTACATAATCAAATCTGAACATCCTCAATTCTATATAGTCAAATCTTTGGGAATTCTCGACCAAAAAAAAATATCTTTGGGAATTATAGGGTAAATTTGTCCAAATCCCAACAAGTATAAGACATAATCCTCTTTCCCTTTTTTTCCTTAGGCTCCGTTTGTTTCGGCGAAAATGGATGATTTGCAAAACACTTTTTTAAAAATAATCGTTTGTATCACTTCCAAAAATGAATAAACGAAAATTTTCATCTTTCACAAAAACATCTAAATATATATAATTATCAATAATTAAAAAAATAACGATTAATTATTTTAAGCGATTATTTTCAAAAAAATATTCTTCAAATGAACGAAATTTAAGTTGAACAAGCTTCTAAGAACCAAGTAGAATCTGCAAGGGATAATAACACAAACAGTACCCGAACTTTGGCTCAATGTGCAATTTGATCCCTGAACTTTTAATTTGTTCAATGTAGTCCCTGAACTTTTAGTTTAATGTTCAATGTAGTCCCTGGACTTTTAATTTATTCAATGCGGTCCTTGAATTTTGGTACATGTTCAATTTAGTCTCTGAACTATATGAAAGTTTACAATATAGTCCCTGAACTTGAATTAATGAAAGGACAATATTGAACATTTTTATAAAGTTCAGGGACTGAACTGAACACATACCAAAAGTTCAGGGATCACATTGAACAAATTGAAAGTTCAGGGACCACATTGAACAAATTAAAAGTTCGGAGATCAAATTGCATATTAAGTCAAAGTTCAAGAACTGTTTGTATCATTTTTCCAATCTGCAATGACATCTGTGGATAGTGAGCGATTCGATGCTCACGCATATTGGACTTTTGATAGCTACAGAACATACTGAACTCCATCGAGCTAAACCCCATCTGAAATTCTGAGCCACACCATCTATTGCAAACAAAAAGTGGCTTTCCCATTTATTATTCATGTCGAAGTGAAGAAGGGCCAACCGTCAGATTGTACCCTGAAAGGGTCCTATTGCCTTTATCCAAAGGATGAAAAACGTGGAAGCTTGGGGAAGGCATTGATTTGGCTTTGCCTCCCCAGCCACTGCTCTCCCACGTTGGGTCTTCCATCTCCGTCGCTTGGCAATGGCTTCCCTGCACCAAGGCATTATGCCTAATGGACCCGCTTCTGCTCTGCACCCAATGCTAAGCTGCAAACGGTTCCTAGGAACATTATTAGTAAATGCCAAGTTATTTGTGGGGATTTCTCTAATTTTTTAGAGAGCGGCCGGCATCGAGCGGGAAGCAGGGCTGGTGGGGGTGACGGAATTGAAGACAATTGAGTTAGGGTTTGGACAGTAGATGTAAGAAAAGTTTCTTGGAATAGAAAAGTGACATGGATGTTTCGGAAAAGAAAGTGATTGTTCGGTAAATAAACTCGCATGTGAAGTCTAATCTAGAGCCTCATTATAGGTTGAAATTTTAAAAAATGGAGGACGCAAAGTGATATTCCGGTTGAAGTGAAAAAATAGAAGAGTTTTTGAAATACTCCCGTAATCGATAATTCAAGTCTCCAAAGGTCAAATGTTTATCTAGACACGGTAGGTCTTATGTCGTAATCGCATTGTTTCCTAATCAAAGTACTTTAGGACGCCATATCCGCCACCATGTGAGTGCAGACATAGCCGATGCACATAAATACATCGGCTTTCATGCATTCGCGAGGATTGTTCGAGTCAATTCATGTTACAACATGTCAGTTTGCGTATCCAAATAAGGGCTCTTACTATAAAGAAACAAAAATGACCGACATATATCACCAAAGGCTTAAGTCAATGGGTGATAGAAGCTCCTTCTTAGCACTTTCAACACTTTAACACAACTTACCCACATGATAAATCCAACCCCTATCTCAGTCCTACAAGGTAAAATTGCCTTTGCCCATTGGGGGATTACTTTGCTTCTGCTCTTTAGGGAAGTGCATGAACAGAGAGAGAGACGCAAGGGTGTGAAAAGATGACTTGGTGGAGGGTCATAGCATCTTGGCCACTTTCAGGTTTTGGAGACAACATGGAAAAAGCCCTTCACCTCAAACTCGAAAGTACACCTCATCAGGCAAAAGACCCCCTCTTCTTCTTTCTACCAAACCGTTGCACATCATGGGTGCAAATGAGCCTGGTGGATCTTGGCCGTCGAATCGCATGCATCTCATATAGGAACCGGCTTCATCCAACGGCAGGGATTCGCCGGGCTTGTTTGTGCATCTGGTTCGGGCAAGTGTTCCTCCTTTCTTGCATTGCATCTGCGCATGCGCGCTTTGGTCGAGCACGTGCAGGCCGGGTTGGCAAACCCTCCAGATTAAGGGACCATTGCCCCTTACTTACATGCCCGCCCCCCCAATCCCACAACCCCAATGTCTCTCCAGCTATTTTAAGTCCTTACAAATATAAATATAAATAAATATATAGGAAAAATAAATAGTTAAATAATAAATAAATAAGGATTAGAGCTCTTGATGCAATGATCCCCATGATTTATTTCCCAAGTGGGACAAAATGCACATCTTCCCCCCAAATCTTTAGAAATGAGTATTTTACAAGGATTCTCCATGTTCTTTGACGCATTTCCACATGGCCCCTCTGATCCACCACCCCATGCCTCAATTTCTCCAAATTCGCCTCGGAAAATTACCTAATCGGCCCCGGCGGGACTAGCGAGGACGAGGGTTTGGGCGAGGGGCGAGATGGGTATATAGGAATAGGATTGGGTGAATATAAAATGTGAGAACCATAGTGAAAAAACTATTGGATACCTCAGTTTAATCTGTAGTGCAGAGAAGATGGCATTTATTGAAAGTAACTCAAAGCTTATAAAATAAGTGCCGTGTGATTACTTTGCAAAGAATGTCAATGCAAGGTAAGGTATCACACAACTCACCATCAATTCATCATCAGCTCCTAGGGATTGGCAGTGGCTTGTGCATGTTGCTTCCTCTGAGCTTCTCTCACCCCCCACCACAGGACAAAGTACTCTCTAGACTTGTGCTGCCAAGAAGACCCTAAATAATTCTTCTGCATACGGTGGTTGTGTAGAGAGAGAGAGAGAGAGAGACAGAGAGAGAGTAATGAGACAGTGAGATGAGGCTGTCAAAGCATGAAACAAGAAAAGAAATCTTGCAGCTGAGTTGTGCTTTATAATAAGAAAGACTATTGTAGTAGTGCTCCCAACAAGTGGTCAAGCATTGCCTTCAATCGTTTTCCTCCTCCCCCTCCCATGTTCTTGTTGGCAATTGAGGAGGATTTGAAGAGAGGACAGGGAAATGGGAAAGACAGGAAAGTGGCTCAGGCACTTCTTGACGGGCAAGAAAGACAAGGATCACAAAGAGAAGGACAGGAGCTCAACCAATCACACCCACAATCCGCCCTCGATTCTGACCGAGAACCCGACGACCCCGGTCTCGTTCCTGCCCACGACTCCAAAGGAGAAGCGGCGGTGGAGCTTCCGGCGATCGTCAGCCTCGCCGGCAACTCCTTCGAAGGACCTGAATTCCTCGGACCTTGTTGCCGCTACTACTGCACCGCCAGCCCTGTTGGCCACCCTAGACTCTGAGAATGAGAAGAAGAAGCACGCGATGGCCATGGCAGCGGCAACTGCTGCGGCTGCTGACGCGGTGGTGGCAGCTGCACAGGCTGCGGCTGCCGTGATCCGGCTGACTGCAGCCGCCAATGGAAGAGGCAGCGCCATCGAGGAGGTCGCTGCAATCAAGATCCAATCAGTGTTCAGATCTTACTTGGTAAAAGATGCCAGTTCCTCCTACTCCTAGAGATCTCAGATTAAAGTAGATGCGGCATTCATTGAGCCATGGACGAGTAGCCCATTTCAACAAGAGCCAAGTCCACAGGATTTGTGTGATCTGATCTGTTTTTTCGATTGTCTCTCAGGCGAGGAAAGCGCTTCGCGCGTTGAAGGGGCTTGTGAAGTTGCAGGCTCTGGTGAGGGGTCACCTGGTGAGGAAACAGGCCACGGCGACTCTGCGGTGCATTCAGGCATTGGTGACGGTCCAGGCCAGGGCCCGCGCGAACAGGCTACGCGGCGCCGAGGTCCCAAAGCCCACCAACCCAAGAATCTCGACCCACCGGAAATCCACTCAAGACAATCGGTACCGCAACATATACCATGTAAGATCCAATTTCCTTGGCCATATAAACTAGTCCAGCATTTTTAGTCACATAACATGATGGAACTGATGGAACAGTGACATCTAATAGTTGATATTGATCTTATTGGGAAATAATGAGTAAATCTTTGATTTATGCATTTAGGAATCTGAGAATGTGATAGAGGAGAATATAAAGATTGTAGAGATGGACTTAGGGGAATCAAAAACAAGCACAAAGAGCAGGAATAGCTACTCCACTCATCCGCAGCCCGAGTGGATCGATCCCAAATTCTCAGGGCACCGGGCATACTCCAAGCCCGAGAACAACCAGATTTCCCCGGCGCCGTCGGCCCTTACGGAGCACAGCCCGAGAACCTGCAGTGGCCATTTCGAGGATTACTCCCTCGGGACGACCCAGAGCAGCCCGCAGTTCTGTTCGGCCGTGTCCAAGCCCGACCCCGCTCAGATACCCTTCACCTTCCCGAGGTCCGAGTACACGGAATCCCTCTCTTACGACTATCCATTGTACCCGAACTACATGGCCAACACTGAGTCCTCCCGGGCCAAGGCCCGATCCCAGAGCGCGCCGAAACAGAGGCCAGAGAACTACTACGAGAGGCCGCCGAGCCGGAGGAGGCCCTCAATGGAGGGGAGGAACGTGCCACGGGCGATGAGGATGCAGCGGTCATCGTCACACGCTGGGTCGGCGGTCCAAAACTACACGTACCCCTGGTCAATCAAGCTGGATAAGTCGACAGTGTCGCTTAAGGACAGTGAGTGTGGATCCACCAGCACAGTGCTCACACACGCCAATTACTGCAGATCCCTAGTTTCATTTGATGTGAGTAATGCTAACTCTAAGAATGGTAAAGACTCATTAAAAGAAAAACTCAATTATGCTAAGTAATGAACTGTTTTTTGTGAATGCAGGTTCATGGAAACAGGTACTGATTGAGCTTCTTTTAGTGAGTGCTTTCTTTGTGACCGCTGTGGAAAGGAGCTGCTATATCAAGCTCAATGCCTATCTTCAAAAGCACAAGTGTGATTGAAGAGAGCCTAGAGCTAATTTTCTCATGAAGTCAACAACTAAGTTTTCTGACAATTTCCCAATTCTCCATCTTTTCTTTTCTTTTTCGAAAAATAGTAAGCACCTACTTGATGCAACCTAAGTGTAGAATCTGCATTTCTCTCTTGCCTCTTGACTTTCTCATTTTGAATTTGTGTAGCTGAGTATGTCCCTGAAGAAAGTTTGGTCCCCCTTTAGCTTAAAGCAGACTCCAATGTATTTATCGAAGGGACAGTCATTCAATTGTTACTTCATCTTGTCTATGAAAGCTGTTTGAGTCAATTTCATGCCCCATATGTGATACACGCGACGCCTCATTCTCGACATTGTACAACGTGCGAAAAATAATGGCGGACAACGAAAATTCCGTGTTGTTTCCATTGGCATTCTTTTGATCGAAGTCAAAAGAAATGGAGACACATTCATGTTTGTGTTCATAGCTCAAGTGTTGCTACTGAAAATGACAGAACAACGATGTTCTTGAACCAAAAAACACAGAGACTTCATGCACAAGTTTTGATGACAAGAAAGAACAGAAGCAAATGACAGATCGGTTGGTGGGTGTTCTCTAGGATAGCAACCCAGTTGTGGCATTATTCATGAGGATCATGAGATCAAATGAAGTTGAGCAGAGAGGTTGACAGCTTCATTTAATCTTCCCACTTTCTCAGTGCTTGAAGTTAAAATGGACACAGACAATTGACTATGGGCCTAAGCACATTCTGTGGGATTTCATATTGAACGGGCTTTCTATGGGATACTTATGAATGGGCCTAGACATGTGAGGAACTTGCAATGACGATCCATACATGAAGCAGGCCTTGGGTATGTGAAGATCATTCATGAAAGTATGCATCGGCTGCTTGTAGTAGGCCTGATCATATCGGCGGGCTTGGCTATATCCAAGCCGACCACGAAGAATACGGGAATAATTGCAAATATCATATCATCAACTTTGCTCTACGTTTTGCATCTTCCCAACTTAAGGGGACCTTTTTGCCCTCTTGTAGACCCGGAATTAACACCAAAAAAAATCAAATCCAATGTTGAGGAAGGGGTAATTTGGGAAAAGGATATCGCTCTAGGCCCCGTTTGATTCAGCATTTGAAATGCTCTTTGAGGCTCTAAAGTCCCTTGGCTAAATGTAAATGGCGTTTAGTTCGTTTTTTGGAGAACTTTGGGGAAATGCAAAAAGGTCTTTGGCCCAAGGAAGGTCCGGAGGTACTTTGGAAAGTAGCATTCTCGGGATGCAAATAGACTTTTTTTTTCTTCCAACTTTGCCCTCGCTCAACTTTTATAATTCCGAAAATGTCCTCGAAGACCTTAACTTGCGAGCGAAGACCTTAGCCACTAGCGAGCCACCAACAAGCCATTGCCACCCTCGCTTGAGGTCGCCGAACCTCAGGCAGCATCGCCTTGGGTTGCGCAACTTCAGGTGAGGCTGCCCAACGACTAGATCTGGCTACTGGCCAGGCTCGCCGGCGACTGAGTTTCATCGGCAAATAGTTTGAGATTTTTTTAAAAAAAATTAGCAAAAGTCTTTTACAAAAAAAAGTGAAGCTTTTACTAAACAGTATTTAGGTCAAAATTGCTTTCCAACGTGTTTTTAAAATACACTTTATTAAACGCTACTTGCATTTCGGAAAACCTCTTTAGTTCAAAGGTCTTTGCATTTGACCAATGACATTTCCCCAAGCCGAACCAAACGGGATATGTGGGTAGAATATGCAAGCTGAAATCCAATGCAAGACGCAAGGACAGTAACTCTAATTTGCCCATGAAAATATATAAATTCTCCGTGTAGGCCAAACGTTTACATTTCGGGTCCAAACAGCTTGACGAGCTATCGAGCCTCTATGATCAGTTCCAATATATAAAATGAGTATTTGTATCATGCTTCATAAGTGGAACCAAGGAGAGCATAATTGGAGACGCAATTCCTGTTCTTGAGCCAGTTTGAAACTTGCGTGAACATTTCTGATGTGCATTTAAAATAAAATAAATAAGTTTCAAAATCTTCAAATATTAAAGTTTTAGTCCAATTCATCAATTTGGTTCTATTCAATTGCGGAACTC
Source organism: Syzygium oleosum (assembly GCF_021117445.2). Classification (NCBI taxonomy): domain Eukaryota; kingdom Viridiplantae; phylum Streptophyta; class Magnoliopsida; order Myrtales; family Myrtaceae; genus Syzygium; species Syzygium oleosum. Next base: position 1,915,012 of record NW_026607501.1, on the reverse strand, counting down.
TGTTGTTTTTTTTTTAGCACCTCCATCTTTTCTACATAAGTTAATACCAAACAAATCGAATTCCATCACCTACTCTTTCCTTCAAATTTGTTTATATACAATTATCTATAAACCAGGCAGGCATATGTTATAGAAAGGGCAATGTCTTTTTTCCCAATTCATCACGGGTGGGTTTATTTCGCAAAAAATGAATGTTTTAGAAAATATTTTTCTAAAAATGATCGATTATATCGCTCAAAAAAATGAATGAACGAAAAATATTTCCATCGTTTACGAAAATGTTTAAACACAAATTATTGTTGATGATGAAAATGTTTTTCTTTAACTGATGATTTCAAGGGATACAAGCGATCATTTTAGGAAAATATTTTCGAAATCATTTATTTTCCATGAAAGAAACGAGTAATGCTGGATAAAGATACAAAATATGATTTCATTTGTGATTACCTAACAAATTGGTTTGATGAAGTTAGAAAACGTAGTTTGTTGATTCGCACCAGTTAGGAACTGCACAATAACTTTTTAGCAATTAAGTGGTGTTTGGATCAGCTTTCGCGCACCCCATATTTTATTCACAGAGTGTTTCCAGTAAGTCCTTTGAACAGAGCGTTTCCAGTAAGTCTTTTGAACCCAAGACCGCAATTAGAGAAGCAATCTTTCTTATTATTTGAACCAACACCTTCTTGCCACAAAATCCTTTTAACTTAAGTAATTTTTCTTTAATCCATGCATCCCTCTTTGCATTTTCTTCCTACACATGCTTCCCCTTCCATACGTTACGCTTACACACAGGCAACGGTGCCGCGACCTTTCATTCGGAGCTTATTAATATTATGATATTAACGCGCAACCACAAATAAATTGAGAAAAAAAGAGATTTTTTAAATAAGATTTGTTGACTGCATAAAAAATACCTAAAAGTGGAACCGATTCCCGGACAGTCCGATTCCCAATTCTATGGTGGAAACCGGACCAGACTGAACTGATAAATATATATTTTTTCTAATTTTTTCATATATATTTATTTACTTTTAAATTTTTTTGAAAAAAATAAAATACTTAATCTAATTTTTCCAATTCCCACTTGCCTTTACTAATAAGTGATTGGTCCCATTGAAACCGGACCAGACCACGGTCCCAAGACTAGCCGGTCTGGTCCCCAGTCCTAGAAACTGGGAATCGGTCCTCCCGATCCGGTTCTTGATTCTCAGGTTGGACCGGATTGGACCGGGAACCACTCACTCCTACGTGAAACTCACAATCACAAACCAAAAAAAAAAAAAGAATAAGAAAAATCCTCTCATAAGAAGACCTTGCACGATGTTGACGATATTACCCTTCTGCCCCCAGGTCCACGCATAAACCGGAGGACTCGCACGCACCCCATCATCGCCCACCCCCATATAAAACCGCCCGCGCAGCGGTGAACTGGTATTAGGGTTTTCGCTTATCAGCAGCGCGTCGAAGAAGCGGGGGGTTTGCTCGCAGGGCCGTCACCACCAGCTCCTCCGCTCCGAGCCAAACCCTAGTCTCCTCCCAGCCATGGCCGTCGGGTAACCTCCTACTCGCGCCCGTGCTTCTTCCCTCTCATCTGCTCGCGCGTTCCGTTCATGGGTCGGTTTTTGCTTGCCTGAACTTTGTGTTGGACTGATGATTGGTGGTTGATGCAGGAAGAACAAGAGGATCTCCAAGGGGAAGAAGGGAGGCAAGAAGAAGGCGTAAGTTTTCCGCTCTGGGGGTTCATTGGGTGATCGTAGATCTGTTGGAATTTGTCTTCTGTCGTAGCTACGTGAGGTTGCTGTGGTTTGTTCTGATTTCGTCCGTTTTGTTTGTTGTTGTTGTTGTCGGTGTGGCGTTTCTGCAGAGTCGATCCCTTTGCCAAGAAGGACTGGTATGATATCAAGGCCCCATCCGTGTTCTCCGTGAAGAACGTGGGCAAAACTCTCGTTTCCCGTACTCAGGGTACCAAGGTTTGTTCTTTTCTCACTCTTGTTTATTCTAATCTAATTGGCTTTTGTTGAAAATGGGGGGAAGTTTTCAGTGTATGTGCGGATGCTTAAATCTCTTGCTTGTTTGGACTGTGATCTAAATGTCACGATTTTAGTTTTCTTGTTGTGCTCTTCTCTGTAGTGGTTGATGTGTAAATCAGCTTCTTTGAGCTTATTTGCTCCAATACTCTCAATTGCTGTTGTGATACTCCCCTCGAAGGACAAGGCATTAAGGTCTTACTGTTGGGGATTAAGCTGTGACAAGAATTGTAGATACTGATATGTACAGTGCTGGACGTGTCATTTGTCATTCTCTCTGTGGCGCCGCTCATAGCTGGTTTCTTAGTGAAAGTTTAGCACTGATCTTGCCATACTATTTGTAAGGATCTTATGAGGGTAAAAGGTTTAGGATAATTTGAAATCAATGCCTTTTGATGTCTTTTCTGATTCACTCGTCATGCGTATGTATCTTTTTCGGCGATCTCCCTGTTCATACAGCTTTCAGATGTCCGGAATTTATTTGCTCTTCATAGTGTCTTTTAACATGACGCGAATTATGCAAATTGGCAGATTGCTTCAGAAGGTCTCAAACACAGAGTGTTTGAGGTGTCGTTGGCTGACCTTCAGGGTGATGAGGACCATGCCTACAGAAAGATTCGTCTGAGGAGTGAAGATGTTCAGGGAAGGAATGTCCTGACTAATTTCTGGGTAAGATTTTTTTATTAGGTTTCTGGGCAAGGTTGAGTTAACGGGATCATTACCTTTTTTGAGAATCATCTACTCCCTTTGAAATGAAATTGACCTACGCCTTTCCTTTCTATGAATAATTTCAGGGAATGGACTTCACGACCGATAAGTTGAGGTCCTTGGTGAGAAAATGGCAGACATTGATTGAAGCTCATGTTGATGTGAAGACAACGGATAACTACACTTTGAGGATGTTCTGCATCGGCTTCACTAAGAGACGTCCAAATCAGGTCAAGAGGACGTGCTATGCGCAATCCAGCCAGATCAGACAGGTGATTTATCTGTCATGCAGAATACAGCTATATCTGTGGTCCATGATAGAATAACAGTCTCTTACTATATCTGTAGAAGCATTACAGTTAATCTGCATGGTACATTGATGAATGGTATGCTCAACATTATTAGTTTGCTTTCTTTCTTAATTTTTTATTCTTCTCGATGCCGTATAATGTATATGCTCTGATACTTTACATATTGGCAGTGGCTGTTGCCCAATATATAGTTTTCCTTAGAGATTGACTATTCGATCATGGTGGCGATTTAAGTAGAAATGCTTTTGTTCCAGATTCGTAGGAAGATGAGGGAAATCATGGTTAACCAGGCCACATCTTGCGACCTGAAGGAATTGGTCAGGAAGTTCATTCCTGAGATGATTGGGAAGGAAATTGAGAAGGCAACATCAAGTATCTATCCTCTGCAGAATGTTTTCATTAGGAAGGTCAAGATTCTGAAAGCTCCTAAATTTGACCTCGGAAAATTGATGGAGGTATGTTTCTTTATCTATCCATTTTATTTTCTTGATTGTGTCTGAATATTGAGGGACAATTTCTTATCCTAATTTCATGTACTGAAATACTTATATTTGCTTGAAAAATTGTCAATAGTTTTTCTGCCAGTTACATTCTTGGTGGAGGTTGACAAGTTTTGAGAGGCCACTAGTGACATACGTCTAGTGTGGTTTACTTAGTAAAATGGTTTTTGTATAACCTTAGTTTTTATTTGTGCTTGACTGGATAACATGGTTGAGTTTGCTAGAGTCGCTTATTATCAACTGCAGGGAGTATTAATCAGATATTATTAAAGATGGCAGTAAATTCAGCGCTTAAAATGAAATGAAAGTGATTTTTATTTGGATGGTGTTGTTCGAGATTGCTAAGTCATTGTAAAATCTGTAACCTAACTGTTTCTTTATCCTGTCATGATAGGTCCATGGTGACTATTCAGAAGATGTTGGCGTGAAGTTGGATAGGCCCGCTGACGAACCAATTGCCGAGGCAACCCCCGAAGTCGTTGGAGCTTAAATTTAGGGTTTTGTTGTTCTCATATTGAGTTTTGAAGTCCTTTCTACAGACCAGACGATCTTTTGCTTCAGCAAGAATTAATGGTTTTGATAATTGAGCGATGTTGTTTTGTTCTTTAGCTGAGAAGATGGTTACATAGCTCCTTCCATACTTATTAATGATGAGACGAGAATTAGAATTTTCTGCAGTATCTCTGTATTGTTTCACTTGGTCTGGTATAAAGGTGTGCTTTAAGCTAAACCCTTCTGCTTGCTGTATGGTAGCTTTGTTGGAGGTGATGCTTTTCGATAGGACAAGCTATCAACTTCATTTCTAGTTAATACCCGGTTCGATTCAAGCCGGTTCCAATTTCGATGTTTTCTTCTTTTGATTGCTGAGATTCTGCAAGATTGATGTTGCTACATGGATCCTTCGGACCCTTCTTAAACCACTCCTTTCTTGTCCCGTTGTCCCTGCACATCGGTACCATTTGAGTGCTCACGAATGCTCTGGTTTTTTGGTGACCCGGATGTAATACGGTTTGCCTCGCCTTGTCATTTGTAAGACCGAGCTCAATCAAGTGCTCGTGGAGTCGTGGAGTGCCTTTGCATTGCAGCAGGCGTCATTCATACCTATAATATTGTCTTGTTTTTAATAGAGATTTATGCATGCTTGGCAATCTTTCTTTTTAATTATTTATACGACATCTACTGTGGGGTTACTGAGACTAGAATTTTCAGTCCGAGGCATACGCGGATGAATTTACAATAGGGAAAAATACCACCAAAGGTCTGGCCACTGATATTGATACCCCTAAATCTTTTTTTCTGTCAAAATCTTCAAAATTCACCATTATCACATACCAGTGTGATAAATGTATCCTTCGTCACATTTCTGTCCAAAGTATTTCGTTGAAGTCCTACGTTTCACGTGGATCAAATGTAGTCAAAACGACAATGTGGGGCAAAAGTTAGGACAAATCGAAGGCAATTAGGATTTTTCAAGTGATAAAGATTGGGGGTTACCAACCAAGCTAATGTGATGCATTATATTTGATATTGTTCACTCGATCCATGTCAGTTTGGTTTTCCTACCGTTGTCCATGTAAGCCACCACGTAAAATTGTTAACGGCCAACACGGGACAGAATTGTGGCGGAAGGTATAATTGTAGAAACAAATTAATGTTCTATTTGTACACATAAGATAATTAGTTTGTTTCATCATATATTTGATATTTCTAAATGCAAAACCATCTTTAGGCTCCGTTTGTTTCGCGAAAAATGAATGGTCGGAGAACATTTTTTTAAAGATGATCGCTTATACCGTTTACAAAAATGAATGAATGGAAAATATTTTTATCGTCCACGAAGATATTTAGAATAATGAAAATATTTTTCATTGACTAGTCATTTCAAGCGTTATAATCAATCAATTTTAGGAAAATATTTTCTAAATTATTCATTTTCTACGAAACAAACGGAGCGAATATTGACATTTTCTTCCCTCATTTTGTAAATTCTAATTTTCAGGTGAGGTAATGCTTAATCTTATATTGTGTTTTATTTTTAAAATTAAGTTAAATTTTTCGAAATTTCAAAGTATTTCTGTTTAGTTAGCTAAAAAAAACTTATGCTATTTAGCACTTCGTCGAGGTTAACAAGTTTTCAATATTTCAGAGGCTACTGGTGACAAGCTATATTTTAGTAAAATGTTTATCATATAACCTTAGTTTTAACTTGATGTTTTTTCTTCCAAAAAAAAAACACTTGATGTTTGCACTTTAGAGTTGCTTAGTTTCAATTATTGGAGATGTTAAAGAGAGATCAGTTGAAGTCAATAAATTTAGCGCTTAAAATGGAATGGAAGTGATTTTTAATGGCTGGCTATGGTTTGTGATTGTTTAATTCGACGTTAAACTTTCCAAATTAAATAAAAGAAATGAGAAAAATATAATTATATCCACATTCTGCGGATAATATTCATAATTGTGCAGTCAAATTGTGGCAAAGCTACATATTTAAAAACATAATTCATTTTTTCTTCCCTGATATTATCATAGTGGCAACTGAAAAAGATTTCAATGAATTGCAATCGAACCTTAGGGAGAGACCACATCGGATCTTTTGCTAATAATCTCGATTAAACACGAATTCAGTTGATACTTCTAAGGCAGTTTCCTTGGAAAATCGAGATATATGTTCAATTTAGTTTAGAGGGATATTTTGAACCCGAATAGCTGACTTTGTATTGAAAATTCAGGCGAAAGATAGTTTATTATTTAGACTCCGTTTATTTTGCAAAAAATGAATAATTTGGAAAACATTTTCCTAAAAATGATCGCTTGAATGAGTGAAAAATATTTTTATCATTCACGAAAATTTTTAGACAAAATATTGTCGATAATGAAATTTTTTTTTCATTATCTAATTATTTTAAGGGATACAAGCGATCATTTTAAAAAAAATATTTTTCAAATCATTCATTGATTACGTTTGTTTCGCAGAAAATGAATAATTTGAAAAATATTTTGTTATCCACTTAGGCTCCGTTTGTTTAGGAGAAAATGAATGATTTGGAAAATATTTTTCTAAAAATAATCGCTTGTTTACTAACAAAAGGCCCACTTGTAAAACTTAAATTAAATGCTAATATTTTGACTGCGGTTAATTCATCTATTGCTTGATGAATTTACTAATATATAAGAAGGAACACTTCTAAAATCGAACTAACTGTTTGTAATCACAAGGTATTTAAACATGGTAAATTCATTACGGTGTTAGTGACAAATAAACCGGCGTACCAATAAAATTGAAATTTTTTTAATATCTATCATAGAATTTTATAATTATTTTACTAAGTGACGATAGTTAACCAACACTACTAATGGGAAAAGTGTCAGAAAAATCCTAAATTTATTGCATTGGTGCCAATTTAGTCATAAACCTTTTTTTTCTTATGCCAATTCAATTATAAACATTTTATCTTTGTGCCAATTCAATCCTTCATGCTAATTTTGGTCGGATATTGCCGACGTGGACACCGATCGGCCTAAGTGGTACCTCTGGCGATTACATGAACGACTTTTAATAATATTTTAATATTTTTTAAATATAGATTTCTTTTCTTTTTGCTTTTCCTTTCTTCTTCCTCCAGCCTGTCGCCGAACCGACGATCGGTTGGAGGCCAGGGCCAGCGAGCCCCACCGGCCACTAGCGAGGCTCGCCCTTGCCAGCGACAGCAAAGTTGAGCCTCACCCTCGCTAATGGCCGCGAGGTCGTGGCTTTTGACCTCTCACTGGGCTAGTGAGGCTCACCCTCGTCGGATCTGGCGAGGGTCGAGCCTCGATGGCCATGGGTGAGGCTCGACCTCACCAGATTCGATGAGGTCGTGCCTCGCCCAGCCGCTGACGAGGCTCAAGCCTTTGCTAGAGGCTTGCCAAATGGCTGTGAGGGTAGCCTCACGCAAGGCTGGCGAGGGTTGAGCCTCGCCGGCCATGGGTGAGGCCCAACCTTGCTAGATCCGGCGAGGTTGTGCCTTGCCCAGCTGCTAGCAAGGCTCGAGCCGCCAAAGGCCGCGAGGTCGAAGGTCACTACCTCGCGGACCTCGCCAGTGGGGTTCGCCAGCCCTAGCCTCCAATCGGTCATCGGACCGGCGACTAGCCGGAGGAAAAAGAAAGAAAAAGCAAAGAAAAGAAAAGAATAAAATAAATAAATAAATAATTCAAAAAATATTATTAAAAGTTATCCACGTTATCGCCGGCGGTGCCACGTAGGCTAGCCGGTGTCCACGTCAGCAATATTTGGCAAAAATTAGTCGGAAGGACTGAATTGTCACAAGACAAGATTTAGGACTGAATTGACAGAAAAAAAAGTTTACGACTAAACTTGGCACAAATGCAATAGGTTTAAGACTTTTTTGACACTTTTCCTACTACTAATATATAACCATTTCATAATCTACTACTAATGAAACTAATCTTAAAAGTCTCTATCTTGTATCAAATAACGATCTAATTATATTTGTGCAAAAGTATAATAATTTAAAATGGCGGATCTAAGAATTACCCTAAGTTTAAGTGACAGATTTAACAAAACCTAATTGAATCGAAAACTTCCAATGACCAATGATGGAAATAGGGATATTCATTGATCTAATTCAGCTTATCACGTTGAGGAACTGGAACTTGAAATCTAATCGAGAACCTAATTTCAATTTTCGCCGTGATGAACCACATAATATAGGTAAAGTATGAAAAAGGTATCTCACTTTTGATCCAATAACCATTTGCATGCCTCTACTTTTACAAACACCATTCACATGCACCTAAACAAAACTAGAAAAAAACCAAATTGTCCCTCCTTGTAAATTCATTCTAATATTTGGGCTAGTGTTTTGGCTTGAAAAAACCAAAACAAACCTGAGTATTTTGAGTGGATGTGACAATTTATAATTTGGGGATGGTCATCTTTGCAAAGAAAATGACATTTTCCTAAATTGGGACACAAAAAAAATGAATATGAAGGCACAAAGTAGTCTCGAAAGGCAAAATTCAAGTGTGTATATGGTATTTTCAAAAGTAGAGGTGGATCCGACAAAAAAAAAAGTAGAGGCGGAGAAATGATCATTAGTTAAAAATAATGTATATCTCTTTGCATCCTTCAGAAAATATATTTTTGAAGTTTATCCTCCACTCGACTCTTGAGAAAATAAACCACAGGCATGCCCGAGTACTGTTGCTTAGAGGTTGAATTTGCTGTTCCAGTTGAGTCGGAGCTTCGGGAACAGACAAGACATATCAAGAACCAGGGCCTTAAAATTTGCAGGAGCAGATCACACTCCAAAATTATGAAAACCAAGGCATAAGCCCTTCATTCAAGAAATGGTCAGATATCAAGCATGAAAAGATCGCATCCTTTTTCCAAATTCCCGAGATTCATCTGATAATATTTTCATCATGTCCCTCCCAGATTGATACAAGCTTGAAAAAAAATGGAGTTTAAAGTACACTTAAACAATGAATGCAGTCAAGAGAAAGCAAAAGGGAATGTGGACCAAGAATCAGCTGAAAATTGACTATTTTACAATATACATTGGTATTCTCAAGAGCAGGTTACAACTTTTATTATACTGCAGGTCCATCTGAACGAAAAAGACACTTAAAAATTGCAATTGAGTGACAAGCCTCTCGACGAGGCGAAGTTCAAGGAAGTACCAAGGCGATTCTCGAGCAGAAAATCATGACACGGCTCACTCCTAGTGTTGAGGAGTGAGAGAAGGAAAGGATGGGATAGATTGTAAAATCAACCTCCGACCGCTCCTCAGGTTCGGGGAGGTCCCGAAGTCGCTGTGTGGGGGAGAGACCCTCTTGCTGTTGGGAGAGGCGTTCTTTATGCTGGCCGTTGGCGTGCTGCTGCTGCAGAGGATCTCGGGAATTTCGTCCTCCGTGTTAGTTAGAGGAAGTTTCTCGAATTTCGGTGGCGGCGGTAGTAGAAGATCCGGTTTTCCCATTTTCTGGCTAGAGTGCAATGCGTAAGAGGATCCAATGGTGACGAAAGACGAACGAGGCTGCTTGAGCTTCGATGGAAATGCCAACTGAACCAAAGGTCTGCCAGATGCCCAAAATAGAGTCAAATGACCAGAAAATATATTTGTTAGCGAAGGAGCTAAAATGAGAGAGACTAAAGGATTGCAAGAATTTAAGTTAACCAAACCTGCGAAACCTGGATGGTGTGCTTGGAAGACCAGAAGCTAAATTCAGCTCATCACTATTCTGATTTTCCGCTTTCCATGGAATTTTCTCCGCTTTGTTCTTTTCGCATTTCTCAGTCTCTTCTTCTTCTTCTTCTTCGCAATCTGGTCCTCTTAGAGCAGACCCTGAATTCCACAGTGAACAATTTCAATCAAGGAATTTCATTTAGTTTCGAGACCATAAAATAGTGTAAACAAACGCATCAGAATAAAGTAGCAGAAGGGTAGAAGGTTGGTGATGGTAATTAGTGAGCAACATGCTAAGGCGGCATGAGGATCACTTACCATCTTTTGTACCGAATGCATTTTTACACCCTTCGCATCGACAGTTGACGGAGCATCCAACACCACCCTTTTTGAAATAAAAATCACCATTAATAAAGAATTATAGCCGAAGATCAAATTGGACAGTGCAATCTGAAAGTAAAAACCTGATAGCATTCGCAGTATTTCTTGAGGCAACTGGACTTCTTACAATTGCATCCTCTTTTATGCCGTGCTGAAGCTGGCGTTTTGCTAGAATCATCCTACACAGGGCAAACGAAGAAGTGACATGTTAGGCAGTGTTTCATTTTTATCCCCTTTTTGGCCAATGAGCAGTAAAAGAGTTGACAAATCATATTTTCTTACCCCAAATTCAGAAGCAGATTCAGAAGACCTAATAACTTTTGGAGCAAATGCAAGCGGGTTACGCGACTCGATCTGTTTTCTAGTTGCAAGAACAGTGTCTTCATGAATAGGCTTGTTGAAGCAATCTTGACATGCACATGGCTCGATGCAGTAGACACCAGCAGCAAAACATTCACAGTAACTGCATAGACAAATTCGATGGGTCAAATAGCATACTAATAGTCTCCAGACTTCCTGAAATTGTTCATCTAATTCCCTTTTGATTTGCCAAAAATGACCTAACGTGGACGATTCGTCTCTTGGGTGGCTTCCATTTTTAAGTTTCACTGGAATGACTCAGCTGACAGAGTATCTTTAACATCCTGCTTTTCTGGGTTGCTTACAAATACCATCTCTCAAGTATTTAAGTTATCAGCATTACACTCCAGTTATGACCAAATACAATGACATTAAGGCCACCCTTTTGGCTTCTATGAAATTGTCACTCAAAGGGAATTGGAGACTCATCCTGCGCTGAGGACATAAGGGCCCAGTGCAAAGTCTTTATTAAAGGGTTGAAGTTCAGATCTAAATGATTACATACCTTATAAGTATGATAAGATTGCATTTGACAGTCAGCCCTTGTTGGGACAAGTACTTCGCTTAAACAATTGACATAACACCTCAACTCAGTTTTCTTTCCATGTATCATTTCAGCACTTCTGCAAGCAGTTTTCTGCCACAAGATTCTTTTGTAGCGAATCAAGAACAGTTATTTAGTGCCAAGCAAAAAGAGAGGACCGATTACTTAGGTTTGAAACGTACAGCATTGTGAAACTATCGGTTTTCTACATCATAGAAGACTTTAATGACTAAGTGCTTTCCCTGGCTTGTGGGCCAAAAACTGGATGGCAAGTATGTTAATTAAATACAACAAAGGGTATTTAATGCATCCAGAGTTCCAGGGTTTAAAAAGGAAAAAAATTGAGTCAACAAGTGAACTTACAGCTTCAAACATTTTGATTTTTTACAGTTGCAGCGCTTGCAGCTCTCACTTTCTCCGCCATTCTCCAGTCGTCTCCTGCAAATCAAATGGGGCATATAAGGAGAGGGAAGCATCAAAAGCAGTATACCGAAAATACGGTCTTGAAGATCGAGTTATAAACAGATTATACATGCCTTTTCTTTCGGGGACTAGTCTGGCCATGCTCTTCATAGTTCAGATCTGCGGGTGCCTGAGAAGCTTCTTCAGCAACCTGAAGCCCATGATCAGCAATGTCCATGTCTTCAGCATTACTCGAAGTCAAAGACTTATGAAGCGACTCCTGATTGGTCAAGGGAGACTGCAACGAGGTTGTGGACATGTGCATGTTTAATGCTTGGACATCAGATAACAAGCCTTCGTGTTTAACGATTCTGGAGTCGTTTGTAGTTGAAGTCAAAGCATTCAAGTGCAAGCCGATTCCAGGTACAATACACCGTGAAGAATCACCTCCACGTTTGACGACGACCAATTGCTTATTTTTTGGTACATTATTCTCATCAGAGTTAAGTAGTGGCGAAGAATTACCACCTGAACTGCCGTCCAAGCTCTTCTGCTGAGTTCCCACCATCTCAAAATCAAGACAGCGCCTTCTCAAACCACGAGGTAGATCAGAGATAGGCTACAAATCAAGAGACAGAGGTACTTCAGTTTGTTATACCATCCAACAGAATTCTATGTGTTTCAGCAATTAACACAAGCAAAAAATGTTTCTACAAATGGTTAAAAGTGCAGCTGGAAGACTAAATAGTACTGAAACTCCATTAGATTAAAACAAGAGCTAAAAGTATCGAGAAACTAAAAGCAGATAAGAGATTTTTTCGGGAATTTCTGACTCAAGATGCTTAAAAAGTTGCAAATACAATTAAAAAGCTACGTTCAGCATCATCACGGCATGTTACAGAAAAGCACGTCACATGTGTTTCCAATAAGAATGAGTTCGCAGATGGATTAATAACTGGTTTTAGAAGCTATGAAAATAAAAAAAATGTGGGACAGTATCATTAAGTTCTAATACAATTTCTGTGAGAATAAGAAGAAAGATGCAATTTTGGATCAGGGATTTCTGTGCATCTGGTCTACTTCTTGAAGAGGCAGATGACCGCAAATACTTTGGATACTGTGCCAGCACATAAGAAACAGCAAAATTTGTAAGAGAAAACATGGAGTAACAATCAAGCTGTATCTTTTACCTTATTAACAAATGGAATTAGCGCTCCCACCTCATCATCCATATTTACACTCAAATAAGTACCGGTATGATTATCCAGATTGCTTATTGCGACACCATTCTGGATAGTATTTGTGTCTTTCTGCTCGCTGGAATCTACAGGCTGACAAGAAGGCTCCTCTGCTTCATGCTGTTCGTCAAAAGTGAGTTGATACAGTAGCTGCTTTTTCAGTTCATCGTTAACCTCGTTCTGAGCAAAATTTGACACCATAGAAGTGAAATATCCCACCTCTACATCTGGTGATCTCTGGATCAGTCCCCTAAAAGCAGCAGCATCATTAGGGGAACTAAAGATTAAAAGGTCCGTCGACTCTGAAGCCACAGTCTCCCATTCACACCCTGTATTGTTTTTCTGTTGAGAAATTCCCTCCTGATGTGATTTACCATCAGGTAAGCCTATTTGGGAGTTCTTTTCAACAAATGGAGCATCTGACTTGGAAACAGTACACTCTGCATCGGTGCTGCACGGCGTTGGGTTGCAATTTGGACTGCCACAGTCGTACTTTAAGGATTGCGGCAGTTCAAGCGCAAATTCTTGGTGTTCGTGAAGCGGTTCAACAGAAGATTCTCCAATGGGAACCAAGATATCGAAGTTTTCCTGCAGCTCGCTTTCATTTTCAGCCAACTGAGCCACATCAGAAACATCGCGTTCAGCTATTGAAGTTTTATTCTCATCTTTACAAGAAGTTCCGCTATTTGACGGATCTGAGTCTTGATGGCTAAAAAAAGAGACTTTTGTTAGAAGACACATACAAATATGGCAGCCTGAGCCAACTGTGCAGGGGTAAACAAGAAAGACAGACAATCACCTTCTCAGAAATCTCGATTCCTTGTGAGAAGAACTGACATGTGGAGAAGTGAAAATGGATGGAAGAGATGCAAAAGTCAGCGAGCCGAATGCCTGAGTGATTCGTATGGACTTCACTGGCTTTATGGGGGAGAGACTGTTGATATAATTGAAAACTGGCGAGTCCTGCAATCATGGAGAAACTATTATTCTCGGACCACACATTATATGCATCCAAAGAAAGAAATGCACGGAAGCGATGTAAAAGTAGAATTATACACATAAAAAACAAACGCAAAGTGGAGACACTTGACCAGAAAGCACTGAACTCAAGAAAAACGTTTAATTAACCGATTCTCAAATCAAATTCTGCTTCTGTATATAATGCAAAACTTAATTAAGCATAACTTCATTACCTGCAAAACAGCATACCTTATTTCCGTGTTAAACAGACTCAAGAATTGTTGCAATAAAACATGCCAACTAGAATTATAGGCCAGAAAATAGAAGGGCTCACAACTGAGGGCTCTCAAATGCAAAACTATGGTGAGTATATGATAAATTCTCCCTGGCAAAGCTGTTTGTGGGCTTGTTAGATCAACAAAAAGAGGACATTCAGTCAGATCCACTCCTCAACCCAAGACGGTAATACTGACATGTGGGAATTGTGAAGAAATTACATAAAAGAAGAAGCAGCAGTGTAACCACTTAAGACCTCGCTGAGACCACCTCGAGTGCATTAACCAAAGGATCTGTAGCTCACTCATAAAAGGGGTTGCCAGTAAACATCTCTAGCCATTTCCCCCCGAAAAACACCACTTTTGACTAATTAAACACTTAGTCAGAAATTTCTGACCCCCAAAAGGAGAAATTAGACAGAAAACTCCAGACAATTGCTTCAAATTTCCAAAACCATGCCCCCCAAACTAGCTCAAAGTAAAATCAAGAGAAGATTATCATCGAAAAGCGAGGTCCACCAGCATTGACTTGCCAGAGATCTAAACATAGAGAGATTTAAAGCACCAAGTGGAGATCTACTCAAATTAGCTTGAGTTCAGACCACCATACTTCCAGACAACCTTAAATAATTCGAAGCTCCTTCTTTCCCCCCTTCAAATACCCCCGAATTCTTCTCAAAAACTCCAAAGAAGCTGAGTCACTACAATCAACTCGAATGAAAAGAACCCCCATTTCAAATTGAAGGTCAACGACCCAGATGCGACCGACACGAAGAACATGCAGACCAGGCAAGGATCGAGTCAACACCCCACAATCAAGCCTCAAGAGATCCAAGAACTTGCCAGAGCCAACCTCGACCGCCCCACGAAGAAAGGCGAAAAAAAGAGACGAATTTGACGACAGAACCGAAATGGGTACTCGAGATTCTCAGCGGGGGGGAGCGTAAGTTACCTCGAACTTAGAGATGGGAGGGGCGATCTGGTTCCTCTCTGGAGTATCCATTTCCAGAGAAGAAGCTGCTTCACATCTCTCTCTCTCTCTCTAGAGCACACCCCACCCCCCTCCACTCTCTCTCTCTCTCTCTCCTCCTCCTCTGAAGCCTCTCTCCCTTTCTGGGTATCTTCCAGAGCGAGAGCGTGAGAGAGAGAGAGAGTAAAAAAAAAGTGGAGGAGATTGCAGGAAGAGGAAGATGAGATTCAAGAAGGAGCGGGAAGGCGGGAGAGAGAGAGAGATTTTCTCGTGGCGATGAACTTTAGTAGAGGTCGGGACCCACCTCGAAACTCCACAGCTGTCCGTTATTTTCTCATGTTGTTGCTCCTTTTACGTTATAATGAAATTGTTTTTTTGTAGATGATGTTGGGTTTGGTGTTACCATAAATAAAAAAATAAAATTAATAAATGTGGGCTTTTTGGGACAAAATATCATAGAAAATGTTGTTGGGTTTGGTGTTACCATATACATAAATAAATTATAAATGTTGGCTTTTTGGGACAATGTGGTAATTATTTTTCCCTTTTTTTTATTATGGCATCGGGTGGATATATGAAGTAATATTTGCTTTTTTAAATAGGCAGGTGTTGTGATTTTTTTTTACATGACTTCTAATTAGAATTTATGTTTTAGCTCGTACGAACTTCCCAAATTTTCATCAATGAAGAAATAATACGAGCTCCTACTATTCGAAATCTGAAATTTTAATTGGAAAATTAGCTTCTTCTTTTTTTAACTAAAAAGTATTTAAGGAGATTATCAATACAGTTTTTTAATGAGATTATCGATACATTTAACTTTATTAAAACTCGGATGTGATGACGAATGCGTGACGTTTTGTCAAATAAATGATGCATTGAATTCGATGATTGTATTATCTGAAATGTCATATGAAATCCCCACGCATTTATTTCATGAATCAGGTTACGTCTGGTGAAAATAATCCACTTTTAAGTCTTTATTTGAAAAGGGCAACAAAGAGATTTTCTTCTTCTTTTTTTGAATTAGAAAAAATCGTCACATAATTATGACGCAAAAGAATGGATATGGAATTAGGTAGTCAATAAGTATTAACATGTCATGAATAATAATTTCATTGGGCCAATTAAATGTGCACAATTTCGTACTTTATAATTTAATCACCACTTGGAGGAGATCTCTCTCTCAATTGAATTCTCAATCTCCATTTATTACATTTTTCATAATTTCTTCAGGTATTGTAAATGTGTTTCTTCAGCATTTACAATATTAATTTCAGCGCTCAAGATGAAAAAAGTAAATGCACAAAGGCGTGTACAAATCAACGAAATCCTATTGCCATTAATTGGAAATCCAAAACATTTTAATATTAAGAACGACATAAATAATATTAATATTATGTCATTAAATCACATCTTGTTTTTTGTCACACTTTAAATATGTATTTACTATCCTGTTTTTCTGTTACAAACTCACCACACTAAAGTAGTTATTCTTTGGCCACCTTGGATTGGGAAAATTTGTCAATTTTGAATTTTGACAATGAACGAAAATAATATTATTCCGGACTCTAAGTTAATTACGCGATAAAGCCAAATATAATCTAATGTACGTACTTTTAGTAATTTATACCCAATGAATACGAAAGAGGATAATTGGTACTGTGTAAATTAAATTCTTAAAATACGTGCAATATGTTGAATAATATGAAAAGTCCATTTAATACGAGATTAACACGGATTATAAAGGATGAACAATTTCCAAACTGACGTAGAAATATTTTTCCTAACAATACATGGGTCTATGCGTGTTCTTTTTCTAACAAAACACAAGTTTGATTTAATAAATGAAAAATTATAATTGGACTTTCTATTATATGAGTGAATATGTGAAAGGACACAACAAAAGTTATTTATTTTGGTGAAAATAGCCTATGGAAACATTCTATGTCGACCAACAATGAAGTCTATATATGACTATAAAATGTGTGCTTCTATTATATTAGTCCTCTCGATATTCTTAATTAATTAGAAGAAAGGGTCTCTGACTCGCGTTAATCATTAACATAACCGCATATTATCTAAAAAATTGGCAGGGCTGACATGCTTGTTGATAAGCTGTGGCAAAGCAGTAAAAATTACTTTTTGGCACCGTGAAATTATGGAAAACATGACTTTCCCGTGAATCTTTGATGAAGAAGAATGAAACCATTCTCTTACAATATTTATTGTTGCTTGCCCAATTTCACGGGCTCAAAATTTGATACATTGATGGTGTCAAAGAATTATTCCGCAGGTAGGATAAAAATATTAATTACATTATAAATGAATATTTGCATCTTGAGATTGATAATTGTGTGAAATCATTTACATCGGTGCATGCTTAGTAAAAAGAACAATTTTGGAAATCAAAAACGGATTTATAAAATTAGTCTACGAAGTGACGTGACGAGTTCTTATTATATGCTAAAAAAGCTTTTTTTTTTCTATTTACTTTGAACTATGTGAGCCAATCTTGCAAATAGATATTTATGTCCCAGTAATGTTACTCTTTAATAAATTTTAAAACATCAATTTTCTGTTTTTTTTATTTATATTTCTCCAGCTGCTTTTTACTTTGCATTTTTTTTTCTTTCGCTCTCCCTTCTCTCTATCATATCTTTTACTTTCTCGTAGTGGGCTCGCACATGAAAAACATTTACTTCTTTTTATTCACACATTTTTTTATAAATTAAATCTAAAACAGGTACTAAAAACCTAATTCGCTTCTAGCAATCCCGTGCATTATTGGTCCCCTCTCTCTCGGGCTTAGAAGGAAATATAAAATAGAGCAAAATCCAATCACCTTGTTCTTATCTTCACAGGCCCACCTGTTGATTGCATAAGATAAATTATTTTTTGGACGCCAGAAAAAATAAAAAAAAAAATGACCCCCTAAAAAATATTTAATATGAATTAGAACTTAGAAGGGGGAGTCAACATATATGAGAGAGTTAACTCACTTTTAGGAGTATAGAATATTAAAATGAAGACTTGGGCTTTTTAGGGTTTGGCAATCTGAAGTGTGAATTTTTCTTTTCTTTCTTTTGTTAAAGAGAGTCTAAAGCATGAGTCTTTACATGTTATACTTGCCTTGTGATTGAAGTTTAATGTTGTAAAATCAAAGACTAGGAAACAAAAAAAAAATAAAGATTTTAAATGGGAAAATAAGAATGCCTGGCAATAATTTTTTCCAAGTGTAAAGAAAAGGCAAAGGAGATAAGTGATATCTCATCTTGCAGACATTGGTTGACCTAGAAGTACGAGCTTAGGAGGCTATTGAGGAGACATAAAGATTTTAATTACTTACTTTTGATCCATTTACGATTAATATCACAAAAAATCCTAACTTATACCCAATATGACACAAATATCCTAATTTTTTTTGTCATATTAAATCCTAAACTTGCCAATTGTGATAGAAATATCCCAAACATTTTTTGTGTTATAAAAAACTCTGAACATTTACCAACGTGATAAATATACCTCGGATGGAACTCTAATATAAGGTATATACGTCACACATGTATAAGTTTGAGTTTTTTTGTGACACTAAAAAATTAGAGGTATTTATGTCACAATGGGTATAGTTTAAGGTTTTTTTTTGTGGTATTTGCCTGTACATGTATACACATTTGAGATCAAGTAATACTACACTCTTAGTCCGCAATGCACATATATGTGACTGTTTATCCACAGAATTAATTTTATTTGAGCTTTATGTAAAATGACATTCATTCGATTTTGTTACCTTAAACAAATCATCGTAAAAAACCTAAAGTGTCTCGATTTATATAAGAATATTTATTAAACACAGAAATATATAAGAATCACACAGTTCTCTATTTCACATATTTGTTATCTGATTCAAATGTCTCGATTTACCAATATCATATTCTATACTGTTTTTCCGAATTATAATTATTATTAACTTTTTTCTATTAAAGTGTCGACATTCGGTCGGAAGCTTCCTCACTGTAAAAGATTACACCCGTCCGGATCTACCCTCGCCTGCCCAACACATGCGCTCTCTCTCTCTCTCCCTTACGTTCGTCACGTGCCGTCCGGTCGGGGAGGAAAACAATTTGGCGCGCAAATGTTTTCGAAGGCCGAGTTATCCGGTAGGCCTCAGGTCCACGCTGCTAGCCCATAGATCCGCACCATGATTGGGCTTATCCACCGTTGAAAAGCAGAAAACTCCTCGCGGGCGTGATCGATGACGGGCGGTGCATGATTAGGCGATGGACCCCAGGCCTACGGAAGAATCTCTAACTGCTCCCTTTGACCGCTTCCTCGGGATTTCGATTTGATTATTATTGCTGTTCCCCTAAGAATGAGGTGGGCCAAACAAATTTGCCCTACCCAACTCTAGAAGACATGATAGGGTTCGTTGGCCGTTCACATCGGGGTGTGTCTTTTTTTTTTTTTTTTAATTTTTAAATTTTGTAGTTCTTGGGACCCACCCTTATCTTGCCTTCTTCATGGGTCTCGTGACACGTATCATGTCCAATGAAGTTCAATGAATCAATTTTCGGCCCAGGCCGGATACATCGAGACGGCTATTAAACACCTAAAGAAAGAAATGCTTATCTTTCGACGTATTGTTTGCCATGCTTTATATGTATAGCCAATGCATAGAGGATGACAATTTTTTCTTGTTAAGTATGATTAATAAGTTCTCTTGAAACCTTAATTAACAAAACCCGAATGTTCATACCAATGTTTTGCGATGTCCATGTTGGCTTTGAATAAAAGGTTGTATCTTTCTAAACATAGTGATATCCATGGATCCCTATTGTGCTTAGTTTTAATTTCGAACGAAAATATTGCTGAGTTTTATACTCATCAAACCAACCACTAAATACTAAATGTTAACGAGATACTATCTTTGAAGAGAATAATGAAGCTTGTGATATTTTGTTGAATAGATCGCTTAACATTTTAAGTAGACATAAAAATCTTTCTTTCAGACAAATAAGATTTATTGGTCATAGAAAAGTTGTCGAGTGTGTTTTAACATATTGTTCGCCATGTCTTTTTGTCATTGAAACTTATCTAGTATAGCATATGACCTTAGCTAGTGTCTAGGCAGGGATAGGCAGCCGGTACATTTTCTCCCTCTATTATTCCAAATTTGCCAATGTAAGTACATCGATATATATCTTCCTCCAATTGTGTTCACATTTCAGTGCTCAAAGGAAACAAACCATTTCTTTCAAGAAAACATAGCAAACTACAATTGACAAGGATGTATTGCATGAAACACGGGGGATTTTTAAGCACCGCCCTTTCCTCTCATCAATAACTAAAACTACTGCCATGATGGTAATTGTAGTCATATCAAGGCTTCGTCTAATGAATTGTATATTAAATCCAATTCAAGACATGATGCCTTATCCCGTGTGCCAATTGAGCATATACCATTCACTCATCTTCGACGACACAAATAAACAAAGAATTTCCAATGTTAATATGCGTTTATATAAGAAGAAATGACCTCTTTAATCAAATTGACAAGTGACATGATGCTAGAAAATAAATATGAAAACATGAGCAAGATCACAGCGCACAAGAACTATGTAAGATTTTATTGATATCTTGACACAATAAAGTCAGTCACTTCCCAGGTTAGATAAGAATTAACTTTAAAAGATCAAGAAAATACTGTCCTTGAACTTGATGCGTGATCCAATCAAAAGCTTCTTCACATTTTCCAAAATTCCAATGAATTCCATGAACGTTCTTGTACACATAAATGAGCAGATTGTACTGCACTCATGTCACGTGAATTTCCACACCCTCATTTACATCCCACCAAATCAAGAACTCCATTTCAATGTCAACCCAAAAGAAGAAGAGATAGACACTGACTTCACCAAATCGATGAGCAATGATAGCATTGCACTCACGTTGTCAGTGTGAGAGAGTGAGAGAAGTTCATGCGGCATCATAGGCTGCGAATGATAACCATTCTGTTTCAGAAATCAATTTCTGACCAGAAATTGATTTTTCTATTTCTGTTTCTGGAGGAGTTTCTAAGCTAAAAAACATGTTTGATAATGACACAAAATTTCTATTTCAGAAACAGAAATTTGTTTGATAACGGCACAAAATTTCTCCTTCTCATGTGGCCGGCGAGTGGACGGCGGGCGGCGGACAATCGCTTCATTTCTTTTAGAAATAGAATAAAAAAATTAGAAAATCTGGAAAATTCCTAAAAATCTAAAAAAAATTCAGAAAATCCATAAAATTTTCCAGAAAATAAAAAAAAGTCAGATTTCGGGAAAATAGGAAATTTGTTCATTTTTTCCAAAAAAAATCAAAAATTTCAAAATTTCACAGAATGACTTAGAATACCCGTGGCCACCCACTTTGAGTGAAATTTAAATTTTTTGAAGTGCCAAAAAAAAATCAAAAAATTTCAAAATTTCAAAACTTCACAGAATGGCTTAGAATACCTGTGGCCACCAACTTCGAGTGAAATTTATTATTTTTTTATTTTTTTATTTTTTTGGCACCTAAAAAATTTAAATTTCACTTAAAATGGGTGGCCACAAGTATTCTAAGTCATTCTGTGAAGTTTTAAATTTTTTTGTTTTTTTTGGGCACCTCAAAAAATTTAAATTTTACGCAAAGTGGGTGGCCACAGGTATTCTAAGCCATTCTGTGAAGTTTTGAAATTTTTTATTTTTAAATTTTTTTGGGCACCTCAAAATATTTAAATTTTACGCAAAGTGGGTGGCCACATATATTCTAAGTCATTATGTGAAGTTTTGAAATTTTTGATTTTTGGATTTTTTTGGGCACCTCAAAAAATTTAAATTTCACACAAAGTGGGTGGCCACATATATTCTAAGCCATTATGTAAAGTTTTGAAATTTTTGATTTTATTTTTATTTTTTTTGGCACTTCAAAAAATTTAAATTTCATTCAAAGTGAGTGGCCACAAGTATTTTAAGCCATTCTGTGAAGTTTTGAATTTTTTTTATTTTTTTGGAAAAAATGAACAAATTTCCTATTTTCCCGAAATCTGACTTTTTTTATTTTCTAGAAATTTTTATGAATTTTTCTGGAATTTTTCAATTTTTAAGGATTTTTTGGAATTTTTTTTGGGCCGGCGAAAGGCGGCTGGCCCGATGGTGGCGGGAGGTGGCCGGTGGTCGGCGGCGGCGGTGGTGGGAGCGGCCGGTGGCGAGAGCGGTGGCCGCGGCGGCCAATGAAGGGTAGCGGCGGTCGGCGGGTGGCGGCGGCCGGCGATGGGCGGCGGGTGAGCGACCGACTAGTAGTGAGGGAAAGTGATGAGAAGAACAAAAAAATTTTGTTTCTCATTTCTGTTCCAGAAATAGAGAAGCTAAAAATTTTAACTTCTGATTTCTCTTTCAAATCTATTTCTGGAACAAAAATTTGTTCCGTAAATAGAAATTAAAATTGCGTTCTTAAACGGATTGTTTCCAAACCTATTTCCGAATGTAAAATGAGAAACAGAATTGCTTATCATTCCAGCCATAGTGTCCATTACACGCGTGCTTTTAGCACGTGCCACTTTCCTCTCTCTTCTCTCTCTCTCTTCCATAAAATGACAAATTGGATCCAAACAAGAAGAAGCAGAGTTCTTGGTAAACACAGTCTGATGAAAGTTGAAAGTTGAAGTTTAGGGCTTTGGTCAGGCATGGGTGTCCTTTATACTTAGGGTTCTGATTTCGATGATACTTGAGTCAGATTCATTTACGGCAAAAACAGAAAAAGAAAATAAAGACTAAGGAGCGAAAGTCTTCTTAACATCATGTGATTTGTCAGATTACACAATCCACTAAATTATATGGTAAAGTTTAGTTGACCCAACAATTTTGACTTTTTGCTCATGATATTTTCAGAATCAATGTAATTGCTCTTGCATAAAGTCAAAAAAATAAACTAAAAAATGTGAAATGATTGGGAGGGGAGCTTGGGAAAAATCCAGATAGCAAGTAAGGTCAATTCTGGGTTGTTAAAGTATTCTACATCTTTTATTTATCCAGCTTATATACTCTTTATATACATGTGATCTTTCTCTATTAATTAGTTTAAGTTTGAATTGGACTTTCTAATATGGTACATGAATCAAGTTCTACCCAAATTATTTTTAACTTGCACTCAAAAGGGAATGTTAAGTATAAAAAATAAGTATTGAAGTATCCCAAATCGGTCTCTCTCCATCTATTAGCTTAATGTTTAGGTTAAACTTTCTAATATTGGCAAACACAGTGTGTTTGAGTAAAAATGAATTAACATTGGATTTTTTTTCGTCATAAGAATACTCTAGCCTAGAATGGCTTTTCTGGTTCAGTATAGTTGGTTATTTTCTTGGCTTTTTAAAAAAAAAAAATTTGTATAGGAGGGTGGTTATTTGTTTTGCATGGTGGTGTGTTGTGGGATGGCTTTTGTTTCACACTGAATCCTTCGACAAAAGGACCGAGGATCAAGTTTTGTCTTTTTAAGGGTTTCCATGGATGTTGATTCTTTTGGTCGACTCATCGTACAATTCCAATCAAATTGTTGTTGTTAGGTGATGATGATGACTCATCTTATTACGCTAAGAATAAGGAAGGAGAAGGAATTAGAAAGATTACAAAGCCTGCTATCAACTAAATCTAAAGAGAGCCATTGTAATAAATCATTGTTCTCCATATATATTTTTTTGGTGTGTTTTAGCACATAATTAGGCCCAAAGTTTTGAGCCTACGCAAAAAAATACCCGCATTGATATCAAGCATGTTATCTATCATATTTTTTTTTCTCGGGATGAAACGAGATACTTCGAATTAGCCCGCACTAAATTCGAATGCGAAACATGCTCGTTCATTTGAGTAGGCTTGAGAGCGAAAAAAGAATTGCCCATCGAGCTTGGCTCGGCTTGAACTAGCCCAAATATAAGTGAAAACAATTGTGCGACCTTGGGGCCATGGCTCTTCTATTAGAGCTTGGAGCTACCAAGACTTGCCCGACATGGTTTTATGGTTTGGCGAATGCACGATCTGAACGAGTCTGGACAAGTAATTTCTTCTTGGGCTCTGGCTCACCCTGACGTCATTTATACGAAGAAAATATAATAGTTTCCAAATCTTGAACTTGTTACTCGAATTATTTGTCAAGTCCAAGTGCAATCTGATCCATTGGGAATAAGGATCAAGAGATGAGATGGGGCTATCTACATTTTGAGGCCGAACATGCCAATAACGGCCCACTCAATGCCTCTGATGCATGGTATTAGGGCTTCGTACTATTACAATTATCAAAATTAGGTGGAATTCGCATTTAACTTTTTAATTGATAAGAGCACCTAAAACTCTTCGATGGCTTGTAAATTATGTATAAAATCTTCCCATTCTTTCAAAACTTTAATTTGTATTTCATATTACAAACTTCGAAAATGGGGCATGTTTCGGGGAACTAACCAGGAACTCTTTTTCTTTGCTTCTTTTGGTATTAAACTAGGAACTCTATTAAGACACATATATAAGCTCCAAGGTATCAAATATCGCTTCACAGGCGAAATATCAATATCATCGGCCTTTTCTTATTAGGAGCCTGCTTCAAATATTAAGTTCAGTTGATTGGGATGGCTCGCTTTTGTGTTATGTCGATTTTTTGGCAAAGAAAAGAAGAACAATTTAATATCATGGATAATGAAAAATTGACTATATTTTGAAATTTCGAAAAAGCCTTTTTTTTTGACAAGGGGAAAATTTCTCTTAGTTATTTTAACCTTAGCAAATGATATTCTTGACTTATGAATCTGCTCATATCATCGATTTACATCTATAAATTAGTATATCATGTAGTGTTGTTGGAAAAATCAATCAAATCTAAATCAATGGAGACAAGACATTTAAATATTCGAGAAACATTCATTATTTAACTCAATAGTAAAGAATTAATATACATTGTAAAGAAAAGACAAGAAGAATCATATCACTTTGTATAAAGGCAACTAACTTTGGTTGACTAGATGAAGTTAAGTGCTTTGAAGACATCTAAGATTCTTACAAATCGTTGAGAAAATGGGACGAGAAAATCACGTAGCCCCTCATACAAATTACTTTGTCATGCCAAATAAACAATTACAAGAGTAATCAGACAAACAAATTATACACATTCTCAGCCGACTGCAACCAAAAATCAACGACAAAGACATACTAGGGTACTTCCCATTCCAAGTCTAAAAGATGTGGCCCTTATGATTCTGCTAATATAGAACCACAGGGGACCGCTCATCATTGGTGATTGTGGCCTAATGGTACAAGCTGATTTTCCACAAGCGCAAGGTCACGAGGATAGCCCACTAGCAATGATAGTGCATGTATTTTGCCTTGTCTATGATGGGAGCTCTAGCAGCTTAGTGGGGTTATAGTGACGAGACTCGCCTACCCTTGATAAGTGGTTGCAAGTGGGCTATTGGATGACGGCCTTCTCGCAATCTTAAATCAAAATACTTTGTGGCAGACGTGAGGCTTTCATGATGACTTAACAGAGCGACAGAGCATAGTCCCCCTGATTGCTCCTCTCCGCCTTTCCTTGACAACAAAGAAAAAGAAACTGTGCTCTGAGATGGTGTGGGAATTTGAATAGAAGAAAGATGAACTATGATCATTTACAGAGAAGTCAGATTTAAATTGATTATAATCTATGGGGTTCATTCAAATTTAGTTGCCATATTGGCCAACTTGAAAACACCTTAAATACTATTTTTTGCATCTTTACAGTAGCTGTTATTGTTGGAAGTAAGAAAGCTTCTTCATTTGACTTTCAATAGACCTCAATAATTAACATTATGATACAGATTAATCTTTTAGAGCAGGTCACCGAAAAAACAGTTTAGAGCATATTAGTACACCTACCAAAACAAATAGCCTTTTGTTTTGTTTTTTTTTCTTTTGTCATGTTGCATATCAGTACACCTACATAAGCACATCATTTGCCTACCTCAACAGTGCTTGCATTTGATCCTCCTGAGAGATTTTGCCAAAAAAAGATGACAGTGGGATATTCTGCAAAACAAGCACAGTTGGGAGAATTTAGGTCACTAAGCTAGGGCATGAAAGAAAAGATATTTGGAAGAGAACATGACAAACGCAGAAATTGCAGAAAATATCAATATAATAGCAACAATTCTTCTTGATTCTCATGCAAAGCATGGTACATTTTCAGAAGCGGAAAGATAAGCAATTTTTGGGTATCAAACAAAGTTCAAGATATATCATCAATCCAGACAAGCACATCCACGCATCACAATTCCAGCACTGTGAGCAAATCCATGTAAGTATTATTTGTTTTGAGGAATAGTCACTCGTATGAAACAACGTTGGACTTGCTGTACTGCGTTAGCATTATAACCATTTCATTGTGTGCTTCCTTGTCAAAAAAAACAGAGCAATCCAAATGTGTAGCTGGTTTGTGGCAAATTATGTGAAGCTTGTCCATGGAAAACATGAACTTTCTAGCATCGAGTTGAGGATTCATAATAGAAATGGATCCTGGAGCAGCAGAAGTAGCTAAAGGACAAATGTGGAAGAAAGAAAGAAGTCCGAACCATTACCTGAAGAATAAAAATTAGACATTGGAGAAATATTCTTATTGAATCCGAACTCGATCAACTACGATTAGTGGGATTTCTTGGATGAGGTGCCAATAGTCAGCCACTGAGTTTTGATTATGTCGAATACTTGGAGAAGGGAGTGAAGCCATTCTCTGGCAAGTACCAGTAACCTATAAAAGATAGCTGTTTGAGAGAGGAGAGATGGCTGCGAAGACCACTTGGTAATCTTTCCACATTCTTCATATTTCTCATCCAAAGAGAGGTTAGAGACGAAAGAAACAGAATACTCCATGCTTCTTACATCCTCCACCGCTGGTAGTCTTTCCACAGTCCTCATATTTCTCATCCAAAAGTCTGAAACAGGACGAGCAATTAGTCCTGAATAAAATTTATTTGTCATGCATAATAAACAACTACAAGAGTGGTCAGAACAAAATTATATGCACACCCAATTGACTGCAACAGAAAATGAACCGGGATACCCTTTTGATGATTTGCTGGAAAACTCTTATGATTATGTTAACTAACAAGTATGGGAGACCACTAATCATCGGTGATGGTGACTTATTGATACGGGCTGCTATTCTACAAATGTGAGGTCAGGAGATCAAATGACTTGGTACGGGCTGATAACGCTTAAGAATGATTGCCTGCACCTATTGATATATCTGGAATGCTCGAAATGCAGTTATCTTCAACCATAAATCACCTGATTCTGAAAATGTCACTTATATAGATTAGAAAAGCTCTTTTAGACTGTGTTTCTTGTAAAAATGTAACAGAGCTGAGTCATGATTGGGTGGACGAAAGGTAGGGTGTGTAGGGTAAAGCTGAGCTAGGTTTTGTGAAGATTAACTGTGACGGGTCTTACATTGAAGGAACCAAACATGCTGTTGTTAGGATGATGGCTAGAAATGAAACAGGGGAGATGATTGCTTGAAGGGGCATGGTGGTGCAAGCTAGATCTGCAAAGGAGGCTGAATTACTTGCTGTTTGAAAGAGCATTGCAGTAGCTAAAGAAAGAGCTGAACCAAGGTAGTAGTGGAGCTGGATGCAGCAGTGGTATACAAGGATATCTCCACTTTCCCAAACAGTGCAATTAAAGACTAATGGACGCTCCTGCTGGGATTCAAGAAGCTAAAGATCGTTTTGCAGCTCTGAATTTTAGTTGTATTTCGCGAAAAGCAAATGTTTTGTGCCCATTGGGTAGCTTTGTCAAAATTGGGATCTACATCCGCATCCTTCATCCTTCTTATCACATTTGCTTATTTCAACCGCGAGTTGTAGGCCTAAACAGAAAAATCCCATTGAGGACACACACGACACACCCAAATGTCATTCTCTGACCTTCAGTGGCTGTTTTCTGAAAATTCTATGGGAAACATCACCACGGGAAAAAATCAATCCGTATGAAGCATCGAACTGAAGAACTGAATAGAAATTGATGCCTTCAAACCCAAACACTTACCCCAACCCTAAAAAGCTTACTTTAGATGGAACAACGAATCGCGGCAGATAGCAAATGAAAGCAAAAGAATGAAACAAGTTATAGGAATTACCTGAAGAAGGAAAAGTAGTCAATGGAGATAAATATTTTGTCATGGCTTGGGTGTGATCAATTTCAATTCATTGGATCCGAACACCTCCAATGTAGATGAGAGGGATCTCTTGGATGAGGGGCCAGTAGTCGCCAGTGAGTTTTAAGCATGAATCTTTCAGAATCTCGCATAAAAATATCTCCAGAATTTGGATAGAGCATAGTCTTCCCGATTGCTCCTCCCCGCCTTTCCTTGACAACAAAGAAAAACAAACTGTGCTCTGAGATGGTATGGGAATTTGAACAGAAGAAAGATGAATTATGATCATTTACAAAGAAGTCGGATTTAAATTGATTATAATCTACGGGGTTCATTCAAATTTAGTTGTCATACTGGCCAACTCGAAAACACCTTAAATCCTATTTTTTGCATCTTTACAGTAGCTGCTGTTGTTGGAAGTAAGAAAGCTTCTTCGTTTGACTTTCAATATAGACCTCAATAATTGACATCATGATACAGATTAATATTTTAGAGTAGGTCACCAGAAAAACAGTTTAGAGCATATCAGTACACCTACCAAAACAAATAGCCTTTTATTTTTTTATTTTTTGTTTTTTCTTTTGTGAAGTTGCATATCAGTACACCTACATAAGCACATCATTTGCCTACCTCAACAGTGTTTGCATTTGATCCTTCTGAGAGATTTTGCCAAAAAAAGATGACAGTGGGATATTCTGCAAAACAAGCACAGTTGAGAGAATTCATGTTACTGAGCTAGGGCATGAAAGAAAAGACATTTAGAAGAGAAAACATAACAAATGCTGAAATTGCAGAAAAATATCAATATAATAGCAACAATTCTTCTTGATTCTCATGCAAAGCATGGTGCATTTTCATAAGTGGAAAGATAAGCGATTTTTAGGCATCAAAAAAAGTTCAAGATATATCATCAATCCAGACCGGCACATCCACGCATCACAGTTCCAGCACTGTGAGCAAGTCCATGTAAGTATTATTTGTTTCGAGGAATTGTCACTTGTATGAAACAATGGTTGGTTGACTTCCTGTACCACGTTAGCATTATAACCATTTCATTGTGTGCTTCCTTGTCAAACAAAACAGAGCAACCCAAATATCTAGCCGGCTTGTGCCAAATTATGAGAAACTTGTCCATGGAAAAACATGAACTTTCTAGCATTGAGTTGAGGATTCGTAATAGAAATGCATCCTGGAGCAGCAGGAGTAGCTAAGCGACAAGTGTGCAAGAAAGAAAGAAGTTCGAAGCATTATTTAAAGAACAAAAATTAGACATAGGATAGATATCTTCTCATTGGATCCAAACTCGATCAACTACAATGAGTGGGATTTCTTGGATGAGGTGCCAATATGCCAAATACTAGCTGTTTGAGAGTGGAGAGATGGCTGCGAAGACCACTTGATAGTCTTTGCACGTTCCTCATATTTCCCATCCAAAGAGAGGTAAAGATGAAGGAAATAGAATACTCCACGCTTCTTCCATCCTTTACTTTTGATAGTCTTTCCACATTCCTCATATTTCTCATCCAAAAATCTGAAACAGGACTATCAATTAGTCCTAAATAAAACTCCTAAGAATGATTGCCTACCCCTGTTGGTATATCTGGAAAGCTTGAAATGCAGTAACTTTTACCCATAAATCACCAGATACTGAAACTGTCACTTATACAGGTTAGAAAATTTCTTTTGGAGTGTGTTGCAGGTAAAAATGTAAGCTCAGTCATGATTCGGTGGATGAAAGGCAGGGTGCGTGGAGTAAACCTGAGTTAGGTTTTGTGAAGATTAACTCAGATGGGTCTTATTACGTAGAATCCCCAAAATATCATCCAAAGAGTAGTTACGGCGATTGATACTCCCTCCCCTTCCCTCTCCTGTACAGGAAAAATAATATGTAGGATTGCTTCAAATGTAGTCAAGAGATGGAGTGGGTATTTGAATAGAAGAAAGATGAACTTTAATCTTTGACCAGGCAATCTGTTTGTAAATGGGTTCTGATGTGCAGGGTTCATTCAGAATTTAGCTGTTATATTTGCATATTTAAAACCTCCGTTTTCAAACCATTCTTCCATCAATACAGTAGTTGCTATTGGAACAAAGAAAGCTTCATATTCTGAACATTGACCTGAACAGGTCAAAGGATATTATCTAATGGATTCAGATATTTATACAGATTATCATTATGGTATTTTTCTGGCTAGACAAGGCCTACATCATAGTTACTAAAAGCAATTTCGTACTTAGAGTTGGAAGCACAAATTTTTTGTTGGCCATGGAAATATTTCACATATAATCCTCCTAAACAGTGCCAAACAACAAAAATGGGGAAAAATGTTTTCGTAAATCTGACTTCTTATAACATAGACCCTTAGTTGCCTCTAAAGCTATTGGCAAATGATTCTGCATACTCGATGTCAAAAACTTAGACTCATCCTTCCATGGGCCCTAATCAAGTTTAAATGACAAATGAGGGCCTCTGTACCTGTGAGTACGTCCTGTGTATCAGCAGCCATCCTCTCTTCGTCCATTTTAGCTTTCTATGTGTAGCTAAGCCTCATTTTCAGTTCTGTAAGGTAATGTGACCCCGGTGAACCACTCTTTGCTGATGACAAGAACTAGGTCACCTGATTCTATGAGGACTGAAGTATCTTCTTATAATCCTGGAAATTCCATGGAAAGGCGCCGCCTTGCCTTGAGAAACCACCCAGAGCTCGTCCACACTTGTAGATGTTCATCTTGACAAACCTTCTAATCAAGGCAAAAAGAGGGCTATTAGCTGTGAATATGATCCATCGTTGGTCAAATTGAAGTACTTTGGCAAGAAAATCGATCTCACCATCACAATTCCTCCTTGGAACAAGACCAGACCTTGAATGAGCACATCAACTGTCCAAATCCTACAGTTGGGGATAGCAAAAAACGCAGAATCTTACTCATCTATCCTTAAACAAGAAACTAACAATTTACAAAGATATCACTTTAGTAGTCACTGATCATTAAAGCAAAACTTAAAGTCCACATTAATAAACAAAAAAGGTCCGCATCAATTATGTGCACTAATGCCTATAGGCACAGATATCAGAACTAACCTGCAAATCAAGGCGAATAGAGGGCTACTAGCTGTGAAAATGATCCATCGTTGGTCAAATTGAAGTATTTTGACAAGAAAATCAATTTCACCATCAGAATTCGTCCTAGGAACAAGACCAGACCTCGAATGAGTGTCTCAGCCGCATCCGAATCCTACAGTTGTGGATAGGCAAAAAGAGCAGAATCATACAACCAATCACCCTTGGACAAGAAACTAACAATTTACAAAGATAATTCTTTAGTAGTCACTCGTCATTAAAGCAGAACTTAAATACAACATCTATAAACAAAAGGAGGTCCACATTAACTATGTGCAGAGCCCAGGCACAGATATCGTTACTCAAATACGAAAAAACTGATCAAGCTAGCATAACTGTTCTATTCCGAATATTTTCCAAGTTGGAACAATTAGATTGGTTTCTGTTACATTATAAGTTAGATGCATGATGAGAGAGGCTCCCTGTAGCTGGGACCACTGATTGGTTCTACTGTATTTTCAATGTGAAGACTAGATTCCAATAAGTTCAATAAGTGCAAGAACAATAACAGGATAACTGAAAAAGTAATCGAAGTCATGAGGTGGAGAGAAATGAGTAACCTGACCAGATGATTGGATGGCTCATCAAGCAAAACTACGTGAGGTTTCTTGAAAGTTATCGTAGAATCCAAAATTGATGCCTTCAAGACCAAAGGACTTACCCAAACCCTAGAAAAAGGACTGCAGATGGAAGAAGGAATAGCGAAATCTCAGCAAATGAGAGCGAAAGTGGATCGGTTTCACTTCATTGGATCCGATGCCAATCAATGTTGATGCTCGGGATGTCTTGGATGAGGGGCCAATAGTCGCCACCGAGGTTTGAGCATCGATCTTTCAGAATCTCGCATTTATCTATCCACAATTCTTGGAGGGAGGGAGGGAGGCCATCCTCTGGCAAGTATCTCAACTTCGGGCAATCGTAAATCACCAAACGTCTGAGAGAGGAGAGACGGTTGCGAAGACCGCTCGACAGTCTTTCCACGTTCTTCATATGTCTAATATCAAGAGCGACTAGAGAGGAAGGGAAGAGAAGACTCCACGCATCCTCCTCCTCCTCGTTCTCCTCCGAAGGAAACCGCACCTTCTCTCCCTCCCCTCCCATGCTCCTTCCGTCAATTCCAAGTCCCTCGAGGGA
The DNA here is from genome assembly GCF_021117445.2 of Syzygium oleosum. Classification (NCBI taxonomy): domain Eukaryota; kingdom Viridiplantae; phylum Streptophyta; class Magnoliopsida; order Myrtales; family Myrtaceae; genus Syzygium; species Syzygium oleosum. The sequence continues at coordinate 1,882,704 of NW_026607501.1, read as the reverse complement.
TGTGAGAAAGGGTAAGCCCCATTCTCTCACTGGCTGCTTCAGGTTCTCGCACCTCCAAAGGCAAAACCACCGCAAATTGGGAGGCAAATCCCCTTTGGGGAAGGATTTGATATTTTCACAATCCGTAATTTCCAGATGCTGGAGGGATGTAAGACGATGCCACTCCTTTGGTAGGGACTTTACCTTCGGACAATTACGAAGACAGAAAACTGACAGGGTGATGGGAAGGGGAGGGAAGTCCTCTATCTCCAATGCTAGACAGTTACTTATGTCCAAATAAGTGAGATGGGAGAACGTGTGAAAGTATTGTGGTAGGCTTTCCAGATTCTCACACCCGTCAATCATAAAAATTTTCAGCCATTGTCCCACGGTGATCTCTTCCAACGACTCTACTCCCATACACTCCGCAATTCGAAGTCCCTTCAAAGCAGCAAGTTTACCCTTAACAAACGAAAAGGATGTCAGGGCATCACATTTACCTATTTTAAGATATTCAAGTTGAGACATCGTGTTATTACTGCTGGGATCATCTGGAAGAATGGTTTGTCCCACGAGTTTTGGACACTCATAAATGTCCAAATATCTGAGTGTATCCATCTTGCTTGGAAGCTTTTCTAAACTTGTGCAATCCCTCAATTCCATCCTTTCAAGGTTGCAGGGCAGCTTTATTGGTCCTTCTCCTGCCACAAAAGATATGAATCGAAGACAACTTGCGATGGCTAATTTCCGGAGGCAAGTAAGATTAAGCATTTCATTTCCATCTTGCCACAAGTACTTTAGCTTGTCACACCCTCTTATATGAAGCTCTTTTAGCTTGACCAAGCAGCTCATAAACCCATGATCAAGGCAAACAAGCTCGGCAAGATTTTCAATTCTGAGAATGGTCAAAGAAGTTAGGTTGACCAAGCTCTTTAAGATCTCCTCGTTACAATCCTCCAAGTATAGCTCACAGAGAGATGGAAGACAAACCTCACTAGTCGTGTTCTTCAAATGCGGGCATGAATGAATTTCAAGCTTTATGAGACTATCAAGTTGATAAGGCAATGTCCCGACCAATGAAGGACAACTCTGGACAACAAGATGCTGAAGACAGGAGAATGGGACTCCTTCTTTCGGGCCCCCGGCGTAAGGAAACCAATCCTTCCATGCCAACATCTCTTTCAACTTCAAAGTTGTTAAGGATGAGAAAGGCCTTCTACCTCCGTAAAATTCGGAGCCTATCATTTTCACTGCATGTAGACCATCAAGAGATAATTCCTTAAGAGCAGGTAGTTGTCCAAGTGGGGGTAGCGATATAACATTAGGACAACCTCGTAAGCACAAAGACACTATCTTTGAATAGGACGAACCATCTAACCATGATGGAAATATTGCACTACCATAGTTCAAAATAGTGAGATTTTCAAGATTAATGTGAGGTCGCAGAGAGTTAAGCACCTGAGCATCGCGCTCATGATTAAGGAGATTTCCAGAATGTTCATCCCAATGCAAGGATAAGTTGGTAAGGCCTCGCTTTTGAAGCAAATTAGCATCAACTGCATCTCTAACTTCTTCCACCTTTTGCAATTCTGATATAAATAATTCTCCTTGAAGATGCGGCAAGTTCTTTAACTCCTCCAACCGCGACCCTTTCTTTGGTCCGACCATAAACTTGGACAAGATAGTAAGATTCTTCAAATTACTGATACCCAATGGCATCTCTTTTAAACTCCCGGTATCTCTAATATCAAGAAATTGTAAACTGACCAACTTTGTGATTTCTCGAGGCAATTTTGAAAGGTTTTGACAACCTCTTAAGATCAAAGCTTGTAATTTGCACAAATCAGCAATTGACTCAGGTAGCCTTTCGATATTAGTATACGAGAAATTGAGATATCGCAGATGTTTTAAATCACCAACACAATTCGGCACCTCCACGATGTCACAATGACATACTAAGAGCACCCTCAAGTATTTCAATTCCGTTAACAAGTCATGTAGCACCTTGTTGGAAATAGATAAAGAGCGCTCTTTAGATCCAACACGAACTAAGATTAAACTTCTTAGTACCTTCATTCGGTGATATGCTCTCATGCATTTTGATGTGACACACCATGACGAGATGAATGATGCAAAACGAGTTTTTTCAATAGATGATACATCATGTTCATTAGTTGTCAGCTGAGACTCCATTGAGCTAAAGCAAGTCCCACCCGCAATTGACTTTGCTAGATCATTCAAAAGATCATGCATTGAAAACTTAGATGCATCAACACTCGATTGTTGAAGAAATGATCTAGATTTTAACTCATCGAAGTAATCCCGTCCTAATCTCAAGTTATTCTCCTTTGCTTTTTGTCCATCTAAAAAGCCTTCCGCTATCCATAAGAGTACCAGCTCATCCCTCTCAATTTCGTAATCCTTGGGAAATACAGCACAATAAGCAAAACATCTCTTCAAATAGGAAGGAAGATGGATATAACTCAATTTCAAAACAGGGAGAACCTCATCATTCTCTACTGTCGGAAGATTCCATATTTTGTTATTTAAGGTATCTTCCCATTCATCGGGATTCCTTTTATTACGTAGGACACCGCCCAACATCTTCGCTGCCAAAGGTAAACCTTTACATCTTTCAGCTATTTTCTTGCCTATTGTTTCAAAATCCGGGTGGCCCTCAAAATGTGTTGCTCCAAGAGCATGAAAGGCTAATAAGCTTGTACAATTATCAAGGGACAATTCCTTCAAAGGATACGGCGATGCTCTTGTTATGGAAACAACGGCAAGGTTGCGAGTGGTGACAATCATCTTGCTTCCCTTGGCCCCCGTTTCAAACGGCTTTAAGAGGGCAGTCCAATTTTCGTACTTCTCATTCCAGATATCGTCTAAAACCACAAGAAACTTTTTTCCGGATAGATTGTCCTTCAACTTAACTTGAAGGCTGTTAAGATCTTCACCCTCGCAAGACAACCCGGTGATTGATCGCAAAATAGTCTTTGTTATGTCAAGAACATCAAAAACATCTGACACGTAAACCCAAGCTTTCATCTCGAAATAGTTGTATACTCTAGCATCATTATATAGCCGTTGAGCCAAGGCCGTCTTTCCAACACCACCCATCCCAACTATAGGGACAATGGTCAACGTGGCATTGAAATTTTCGGCCTCACTGACCAATAGTTCGAGTATTTGTGCTTCTTCCTTCTCCCTGCCAAAAAACTGAGGCTCCGGCAAAGAAGTGGTGGGATCCCTTTTGTTGATGTAGTTAGATCTGTCCACAACATTCTCTCTCAAGCATAGACGAGCCTTCCTAGTGACAATCGCTTTCAACCTACCATTGATCTCTTGTACCTCGGTTTCAGACACAAGCGAGCGCAAGTTTGGATTCGATCCGGAGGATTTATCTCGCCCAAAGAAAGAGAACTTCCATTTCCCCAGACCTTTGCTTGTGCTGGATCCTACCTCCGACTCAACCTGAGCGGCTTTGATCGCGAACTCATCAAGCAAGTCTTCCATGTCATAGGCCAAGTCCCTAACATCGTCTAGCCATAGCTTCACTAGAGGGTTACCGCTGAGTTGCCTGTCCTCTGCATCAATCAACACTACATTGATTGTGACCAGCATCTCCTTCCACTCCTCGAGTAGAGCGGTGCTGATTCCTTCCTGTTGTGCATAGCCCAATGCGAGAGAAGTCAACTTGTTGAACAACACCTGAAAGAAGGAAGCCAAGAAGGAACCCAAAACGATCTCTCCGATGGCCATGGGTGAATTGGTCACTGTAGAGAACAGCAAAGGTGTTTTGGTGAAGCAAAGTAAAAATGAGCTAATGGAGAGAGAAAACTATGAAGTCCAGGAAGCCCAACATGTTCATTTACCAAATAGATTAGAAAAAGACCAAGACTTTCAAGGGATGCACACCAAAGGTTAGACAAATCAAAATAAAATAGTTTTTAATCCACGAGTGCTTGTTTCATCAATTGTTCTCCTTTTTCTTTGGATCGAGACTTTTATACCATCGTTCGAAAGAGAGGACCTTTTCTGTGGGCACTTAAAATAGAGGATAAAAGGTGATTTTTCTATATATGACCAATTTAGAGGGCAAGCATATTTTTGTCAAAAACTTAATTGCTTACAAGTGTTTTGTGGGCTTTTTTGGCATCTGTATATTTTCAGATAATTTCAATGTCTTTATTTTATGCTTTATTGGTGAATATGTGCTCAATAAGGAAACCAAAACACATGCTTTGGGCTAAACAAGAGAAAGGGTCAAGCACACCAACTAATCCACTAAGCAAGTTGCTTTATTTTGCTCTGCAAGTATTGAAGAGTCAAAAATCACCAACTAACATTATATAACCTACTGAAAATTATCCTTTACACATCACAATAATCAACAGGAAAATCGTATTCAAAGGACCATGATCTCCTATCAAGCGATTCACGATCATCAAACTATTACCTCATCACCCTTCGGCAGATCATTGCTACCCATCTTGCTGCGAATTTCAGCACTGTAACTGCCACTTAAAGCCTACATTGATTGCATACGAAATATGCGACCAATGAGCAGAATCTTTCAGAAAGCACGTGCTCTCCACCCAGAAAGCATGTGCTCTTCATCCAGCCTTTTCATTTGTTTATCTACATCTTTTTTTTTTGATAACCCAGGAACCCCCCGCACGGCCGACAGCCGGAGAGGTAAACTTGGGGTGACGCTAGCGCAGGACCCACCACCACGGCGCCACACTTAAGAATCCTTAACGACTACATCTTTTTGTGCAGTAGGAAGGCATCTTTTCTTCATTAAATATTTTGGGATTCGTAATCATTCAGAAAGCACATGCTCTCCACCCATAACGCATGTGCTCTCCATCGAAGATTGGCCTTGACTTGGGGGCTCGCATCTAGAGATAAAGATTAGCCATACTCTTCTTGTCCATAGAGCAGACACAACCCAACAATATTGGCTTGACTAGAAGGTGAGGTCCATTGGAAAGAAAAGAAATGCATTGCATTGCTCCTAGTCAAATTAACTTTTAACATTGGATTAATCGACAGAAACCTGCCTAGGAAGACTCGTTTATTATACATTGTATTCGGAATCGTTCAGAAACCATGTGCTCTCCATCCAGCCTTTTCATTTGTTTATATTGGATCTTTATGTGCAGCAGAGAAAGGCATCCTCTCTGGAATCGTTCTTCAAACGTTTAGTATTTGGAATTGTTCAGAAAGATGTGCATTTCAACCAGAAATCACGTCCTCTCCATCAGAGGCAATGGTGATCTGATGATTCTGATCAGTGTGAAGAACAAACAAGAAGGTCGCTACCAGCAATGTTTTTCCTATTTACCTTGGGTGAAAGCAAATGTTCCTCTTTTCTTTTCGTGTTATACTGGTTTGCGATTAAGAAAAAAATGACGAGTTTTCCACAATTTGATAACATCATATTAAAAAATTCACAAGGATGTTGGAGCCACATTTATCTGCTTAACAATATGATTTTTTTTCTGGTGTGAGCATTTCACTTCTTTTAGGTGGTGACTTTGTATTATATTTTTTCCCCTCTCAGTTCTTTATATCATATCTTTTACTTTCTCGTAGTGGGCATGCCCGATGATAAACATTTACTTTTCATTCACACTTCTTTTTATGAATTATTTCTAAAACATGTACTAAACCCTTAATTTGCCGATTACATGCATTATTGGTCCCCTCTCTCTCTTTCTCTCTCAAAGGTAAAAGAAAAAAAAATAGAGCAGAAATAATGGAGTTACCTATTGATTCTATATCATAATTTTTTTTACGCCCGCAAAAATTAAATTTTAAAACGACCATCTAAAGATTCTTTAGTGCAAATCAGAACCTAGAAGGGGGAGTCAATAAATATATGATAGTTACTCACTTTGACGAGTGAGCAATATAAAATGACAACCTGGGCTTTTTAGGGTTTAACAATAAGCGAAGTCTGCTTGATACGACATTAGTGCGCATTATAAAAGATGAACAATATCAAAAAAATTTCTGATGTAGAAATACCTTTTTTTTTTTAACAAAACACGAGTCTATGTGTGTTCGTTTTCTAACAAGCACAATTTTGATTTTCATAATTCACAATTTAATTCTTTATCGCAAATAACTCACAGTTTTCTCTGTCTTGAAAGAAAATAAATGGCTTAGTTTCCTTGCACTAAACTATCATTGGTTTTCACATGATGAAAACAAGTCGTCCACATGCAACACCCTTGTGGCTTGGGCAGAAACTACTTCACATGAAGTTTGAATTGCAACCGTATTGACTTGACTCGATTGATTACACTGGCATACCTTAAAAGATACTAAATCTCAAATACCTTTTTAATTCATCTTACCTCTTGTGGTTGATGGTAAATCCACTATATCTACATAATAAGGACTTTTTATTATGAGAGTGAATATTTAAAGACACAACAAAAGTCATTTATTTGGTTTGGCACCGCGAAATTATGGCAGTAGTGACTTTCCCATGAATCTCTACCAAAGAGGAATGAAGCTATCCTCTTACAATATTTATTGTTGCTTACCTAATTTCATGGACTAAAATTCCAATACATTGATGGTGTAAAATAATTACTTTGCTAGCTGGATAAAAATACTGATTCCATTATAAACTGAATACTTTGATCTCGGGATTGTTAATCGTGTAAAATCATTTCACGTTAGTGTGTGTTTTAGCAAAAAAATAATGATAGAGAGATTAAAAATTAATCTTAATGTCCTAATATTACTATCTAACAAAAATTAAAATAAAAATTAATTTTTATTAAACTTGACATCAACTCTAATCGAGATTATAGATAGGCATGAAATCAGTTTAAGAACCAAAATATTATTGATGTTGCATCAGTTTGAGGGACAAAGAGAGCAAGTAGATAGATGTCTCTTACCTATTCCAAGTAGACTTCTTGGAGCAAACCGGTGAACGGGATTAGATCAACGACAGTAATCCAGCAAGCACGAGTACTAGGTTCAAACGAGCAGGAAGAGAACACCGTTGAGAGGGGGGCGTGCACTAGTTTCGGCGGATCACAGTTTATGTATGTGAATTCTGCTCCGGCAATGCGTGGCCACTGCTTGCAACGACGAACGACAATACTGATGGAGCTACGACTAGAACAGGTTTGTAGGGGATTGGGCAGATCAAAGATGGTGGTGATTGGCGACGATCAACATGCATGCGAGAAGTGAATTGAATGAAAGCGGAGTCTGTGGGCGTGAGTTTGAAGCTGATGATGGTGGTTGAGGAAAAAGTGAGGCGGTGTGGTTTAAGGTGTGTATTTTTTCTCAGAGGTTCCCATTTTATCTTTTCTTTTCTTTTTTTCTTTGGGGAATAAATTCGAAGGAACCTAATCCTATTGGTTAAAATTCTGGTATATGCTTATAAAATGCTTTAATTGCAAGAAACTTTTTTTTTGTTGAGGAAAACCGGTTCCATTTTTTCAAATATATATGAAACCGACTTTGGACAAAATTTAGGTATCAACAAGTTTTATCTATCAAATGGTTATTTATGAGCTATTTATACTTATTTTGGTAATTCGAGGTTCCTTAATTTTAGGTGATGTGGAATGGTCAAATGCTCCTAGCTGTAACCGTCTGCTTATTGCCCACGTTTCGCCTCTCTTTGCGGAGTAATGCAGTGCAAATTCGGACACTGGAATCTATATCTGATTTCTAATTCTATCCGGATTTTCCATTACGTATCTCTTTCGGATCGAATTGAGCCAAATCCTCTTGTTGTTCTCTATCAAAGTAGTTTAGGTAGTTAAAGTTTTTACTTCCTTGCATTTTACATGGTAAAGAGTAGAAACCCAAATCAACTCGACTTAAGAGTCACGGAGAGACTTTTTACGGGTCCAACCAAATTTCCTGATTTAATAGATTCGATAGTTTTTGACATTCACGCTCGGCATAACTTTAGTTTACCCAAGGATGTGAAGAAACATGGAGGCTATGGATATGCTAAAACAGTTATTGGATCATGTTCACCAATAGTGACCAAAGATCGGTCCCACATATGCTAAAACAAAATGATGGAACTGGGAGCACTTGCTTTAGCCTTTTTTGTCACCATGTCCAATCAAGCATAGCATTAAGGACCTTTCATCCGCCAAAAATTAAAGGCTGCAAAGTTCCACACAATTAATACAATCATATCTTTTACTAGATTCAAATGAAAATGTTCACCGTTCTTCACTTGAAAAGAAGAGCAAATTAGACTCTTATAGTACTACTGATTGTTATCATAGAATTAGCCATATCATCTCGAATACTTTTATCAATCATGTTTTAGATATCGTAAGTTATAAGAATCAACAACAGTCAAGAATCTAACTATGCATGAGCGGAACACATGATGCGTGTGGACATGAAACGACTCGAGGGGTTAGAGAGAGAGAGAGAGAGAGAGAGAGAGAGAGAGAGAGATCATATTACGTCAAAGTTGGAGTCTTGCATGTCTTGCACAATCCTGCTTTCTTATAACAAAATTCTTTACAAAATTCAGCCTCATTAGTACAAAATTCAAACGTATTACTTTATAATAAAGTAGAAAAATTTTTGTCGTCTTATTTAATCTAATACAATGTTTCTAAAATAATATATCAATATCAACTTGCCTTTCATATATATATATATATATATATATATATATATATATATATATATATCGATGACACGAGAAGTTCTGCGGTCAGTATTTATCATTTAAATAGTTTTTATTATCTAATGTTATTGTACATTCATATATTATCTTTACGAGGGTTTTTGTACAATGATTGAGGCAGGTAACCTATGTTAAGTTTCACGTAATATCTAGAGTTTCAAAAGCGCCAAGTTTCTCTCTCTCTCTCTCTCTAAGAACGCAGAGCAGGAAGAAGAAGACAACGGTGTCGCAAGCAAGAAAATAAGAAAAAGAAAATAATGGAGTTACTAGGTGACCATGGTAGAGTTAACTCACTTTTTGGCCATGTCCATCGCGTAGCAATTATTGTGCTTTCCTCAAGCTGCGGATGGCAGTACGACTTCATACACACGACCCTACTTAAGGCGGCCTTAGTCGTGCATAACCGTGGGACCCAACTCGTCCTATCTATCTTTGTGCAGTTGTCCAATCTAGATTTGCCACGTACCCACGAAATCTCCACCCCCCACACCCCGAAGTCCAATCGCATCCCCACCTGAACGATGCTTTTACGCTGTTTTTTGTTTTGCCTTGCTTTAACAAACGTGTGATCTTTTTACCCTTTTTATGGTTGCCTTTGGAAAAAAAAAAGGAGAAAAGTAAGGAAAAAAAAGGACAAATGGAAAAAGAAGACACATCAAATCGTAGGACAATGATATCATACCACCTGTGGTGAATTTCATGCTTTGCGTTCTCACAGTCCTTAACAAAATATCTACATATATATAATTTAATCTTGTCTTGAACCAGTTTTTATTTATTTATTTGGCGGGTGAATTCCTTAAAAAAATCTCAAATTTTAGGTCAAGTCTCAAATCTATTCCGAACTTTTTTTAGTCTCAGAAAAAATTCCAAACTTTAGGTCAAGTCCTAAATCTATCCCGAACTTTTTTGTCTAAAAAACCCCAAACTTTAAGTTCGGTCCCAAATCGCCCGAATTTTGTTTTATGTAAAAAAAATCAGCAAATTTCAATTTATTTTCAAAAATATACCGATGTGATCCAATCCCAAACTTTAAGTTCAGTCCCAAATCTGCCCCGAATTTTATTTTATGTAAAAAAAATCAGCAAATTTCAATTTATTTTCAAAAATATACCCCCGTGATCCAGTCCCAACTTGATGTGGCACTTTTATGTCGATAACAAATCCTCATCAGCAAAATAATGGGGCGATAGGTATAGACCGACGTCGCATTTTCACTTCGATTACAAATCAAACCAAATAAAAATTGTTGAAATTTTTCAAAATAAAACCATTCTGGGATATGAAAGTTAGGGACGATAACAACTCCACCCCATAAAACTTTTTTTAATTTAAAAAAAACCGAACTTTTAGGTTCAGTCCAAATTTACTCCAAACTTTTTTTTGTCTAAAAAAAAGCCCCATTACTTTGTTAATGTAGATTTGTTATCGACGTGGAAGTACCACGTCAAGTTGAGACTGGATCGAGGGGGTATATTTTTTAAAATAAATTGAATTTTGGTGATTTGGGTTAAACAAGAGAAAGGGTCAAGCACACCAACTAATCCACTAAGCAAGTTGCTTTATTTTTCTCTGCAAGTATTGAAGAGTCAAAAATCACCAACTAACATTATATAACCTACTGAAAATTATCCTTTACACATCACAATAACCAACAGGAAAATCGTGTTCAAAGGACCATGATCTCCTATCAAGCAATTCTCGATCATCAAACTATTACCTCATCACCCTTCGGCAGATCATTGCTACCCATCTTGCTGCGAATTTCAGCACTGTAACTGCCACTTAAAGCCTACATTGATTGCATACGAAATATGCGACCAATGAGCAGAATCTTTCAGAAAGCACGTGCTCTCCACCCAGAAAGCATGTGCTCTTCATCCAGCCTTTTCATCTGTTTATCTACATCTTTTTGTGAAGCAGGGAGGCATCTTTTCTTCATTAAACATTTTGGGATTCGTAATCATTCAGAAAGCACATGCTCTCCACCCATAACGCATGTGCCCTCCATCGAAGATTGGCCTTGACTTGGGGGCTCGCATCTAGAGATAAAGATTAGCCATACTCTTCTTGTCCATAGAGCAGACACAACCCAACAATATTGGATTGACTAGAAGGTGAGGTCCAATGGAAAGAAAAGAAATGCATTGCATTGCTCCCAGTCAAATTAACTTTTAACATTGGATTAATCGATAGAAACCTGCCTAGGAAGGCTCGTTTATTATACATTGTATTCGGAATCGTTTAGAAACCATGTGCTCTCCATCCAACCTTTTCATTTGTTTATATTGGATCTTTATGTGCAGCAGAGAAAGGCATCCTCTCTGGAATCGTTCTTTAAACGTTTTGTATTTGGAATTGTTCAGAAAGATGTGCACTTCAACCAGAAATCACGTCCTCTCCATCAGAGGCAATGGTGATATGATGATTCTGATCAGTGTGAAGAACAAACAAGAAGGTCGCTACCGGCAATGTTTTTCCTATTTACCTTGGGTGAAAGCAAATGTTCCTCTTTTCTTTTTGTGTTTTACTGGTTTGCGATTAAGAAAAAGATGATGAGTTTTCCACAATTTGATAACATCATATTAAAAAATTCACAAGGATGTTAGAGCCACATTTATCTGCTTAACAATATGATTTTTTTTTTGGTGTGAGCATTTCACTTCTTTTAGGTGGTGACTTTGAATTTTATTTTCTCCCCTCTCAGTTCTCTATATCATATCTTTTACTTTCCCGTAGTGGGCATGCCCGATGATAAACATTTACTTTTCATTCACACTTCTTTTTATGAATTATTTCTAAAACATGTACTAAACCCTTAATTTGCCGATTACATGCATTATTGGTCCCCCCCCCCTCTCTCTTTCTCTCTCAAAGGTAAAAGAAAAAAAATATAGAGCAGAAATAATGGAGTTACCTATTGATTCTATATCATAAATTTTTTTTACGCCCACAAAAATTAAATTTAAAAACGACCGACTAAAGATTCTTTAGTGCAAATTAGAACCTAGAAGGGGGAGTCAATAAATATATGATAGTTACTCGCTTTGAGGAGTGATCACTTTAAGGAGTGAGCAATATAAAATGACAACCTGGGCTTTTTAGGGTTGAACAATAAGCGAAGTCTGCTTGATATGACATTAATGTGCATTATAAAAGATGAACAATCTCAAAAAAATTTCTGATGTAGAAATACCCTTTTTTTTTAACAAAACACGAGTCTATGTGTGTTCTTTTTCTAACAAGCACAATTTTGATTTTCATAATTCACAATTTAATTCTTTATCGCAAATAACTGACAGTTTTCTTTGTCTTGAAAGAAAATAAATGGATTAGTTTTCTTGCACTAAACTGTCATTGGTTTTCGCACGATGAAAACAAGTCGTCCACATGCAACACCCTTGTGGCTTCAGCAGGAACTACTTCACATGAAGTTTGAATTGCAACCGTATTGACTTGACTTGATTGATTACACTAGCATACCTTAAAAGATACTAAATCTCAAACACCTTTTTAATTCATCTTACCTCTTGTGGTTGATGGTAAATCCACTATATCTACATAATAAGGACTTTTTATTATGAGAGTGAATATTTAAAGACACAACAAAAGTCATTTATTTGGTTTGGCACCGCGAAATTATGGCAATAGTGACTTTCTCATGAATCTCTGCTAAAGAGGAATGAAGCTATCCTCTTACAATATTTATTGTTGCTTACCTAATTTCATGGACTAAAATTCCAATACATTCACGGTGTAAAATAATTACTTTGTTAGCTGGATAAAAATACTGATTCCATTATAAATTGAATACTTTGATCTCAGGATTGTTAATTGTGTAAAATCATTTCATGTTAGTGTGTGTTTTGGGCTAAACACACATGTTGAGACTAGATCATGGGGGTATATTTTTTTAAAATAAATTGAATTTTGGTGATTTTTTTTACACAAAATAAAATTCGGGGCAGATTTGGGACTGGACATAAAGTTTAGTATTTTTTCTGAGACAAAAAAAAGTTCATGGCAGATTTGGGACTGGACCTAAAGTTTGGGGTCTTTTTTGAGATAAAAAAATGTTCATGGCAAATTTGGGACTTAACCTAAAGTTGGGGGTTTTATAGGGAATTAGGCCTTTATTTGGCTGAAAACATATGAAATTTTCACAACACTCAAATATTAATATGTAATTTATGCATAATCTTTCAAAATCCTTTAATATTCGAATAACATTTTAAAATTTAGTTTTTGCATTTGAAAAAGCATAAATAATATATAATATATATTTAATCTAATCTAGTCTTGAACAAGTTTTTACAGTTTTTTTTCTTGATACCTGTCAAATTTTCGCAACCGTTAAATCTTGATATGGAATTTATTCGTAAATTTTTTCAAAATATTTTAATATTTAAATAACATTGTAAAATTTAGTTTTTGCATTTTAAAAAGCAAACAAGTCCTAAGAAAACTCCGTTAACTTTGATCATCATGATTACCTTCTTTCGTTTTATTTTATCGTGTGTTATTTGTAAAACCAAATTATGTATATATTTTGTATTTGAATAATATTTTGAATTTTAACAAAAAAGTAAACATTGTTTTGAGTTTTAAGAAACACAAACAAACGAGTGCTAAGAAAATTCAGCTATTATGTGTCATTTGTGAAACCAAAACTATGGATATATGTACATATCTATCAATGATAGGAAAGTTAGGTAGAGTGCAGTTAAATGGCTGAGTCACATTATCACAAAACTCCATTCTTTCACCTTTCTTAAATTAATTAGACATATTACTAACGATAAAGTAGAATAAAGTTCAATCATCTTGTTTGATCTAGGGGAAAAGCCATTAAAAACCTCCAATTATGAGCACCGTGACATATTTATCATAAACATTTTTTGTGACGCCAACAATTCCAAATTTGTACCTATGCGATACATTTACCCTCTATCATGGTTCCTTCAATGAGCACCATTAAAAAATCTACCTATATGGACGACGAAAGGCACACGGTGTTGACATGGCGTCAACATGGTTTCAGTGAAATAAAAACGGCGTCGTTTTAATTGGAAAATTATCTGGTGAAATCTTGACAGAGAGTAAATATATCACACACACGGCTGCAAGGTCAGGGTTCTTGATGTCACAAGAAAAATTTTAGAGCAAATGTATCATAGTAGGCATAATTTGAAGTTTTTTATGTCAGAAAAAGAATTCAAAGAAAAAATCATTACTTATATTGCTTACAAAAATGAAAGAACGAAAATATTTGTAACGTCTATGAAAATGTTGATAATTGAAATATTTTCCATTTACTAATTATTTCAAGCCATATAAGTGATTGTTTATTTAAAATATTTTTCAAATCATTCATTTTCATGAAATCTAATCTAATATTTCTAGAACAAGATGTGAACATCAACTTGCCGTACATACATGAATGAGCCTTAATCTTTCTTGTGTACGCACACATGGAGCAATGATGAAATGGGACGTTTTGCTATTATTAGTATTTATCATTTAAATACTTTCTATTATTTATTAGGATTAATATCACAAAAAATCTCAAATTGGTACACTTACAGTATTTGCTAATTATAGTGATTCCAGAGAGTTCACAATCATAAACTATCGAAAGCTTGTAGACAAACAATTTGAGACTTGAATATAGACTGTAAAATGAATTTGAAGCTGGACATCTATATCCGACGGCTCAAAATTATGTCAAACTCCATCATGACAAGGTACATGTAGCAGAGTATTCTGCAGCTAGCCATCTCATACCAACATATGCCTCCCCGGCAGCTCCTTGACCATCGTGGGCCAAAATCGCATCAAAGGATCGCCGCTATGTCAGTGTTTTTGAAACCTAAATTATCAAGGACACAGCCAACAATGGCATCTTATTTTCTATTATACATCTACAAGTCACGAAGGACGGCAAGTTTGTCTGTTTGATAATGAAAACAAAATCAAGTGCTTTGGCTAAAAGAAAAGGTCCTCTATTTCAAACGACATCCAAAAGTCTTGATCTGAAGAAAAAGGAGAACAATCTCACTTGAGGACATAGTGTGCATCAAAACATACGCTCTTCGGTCTATCTCAAACTTCTTGGCGTATTGGGAAGACCAAGACTTTACTGTAACTCATCAACTTTCTTATGTAGAAAGTGAGGCGAAAGGGAAAAAGTGATATTATTAAATCCAGGAAGACCGAGATTTTGCAGGACTCAAATTGGCTTCATTGCTTCACTTTTCACATCCCTCTTCTTCCATCCCTATGCGAATGTCTCCTTTTCCATTACTAGTAGAACTTCCACTCGTTACAGGTCTTGCTTAAAAGTAACAATACTAGAAACAAGTATAAGAAGAAAGCCAAGAAGGAACGGAAAAGATCTCTCCAATGGCCATGGGTGAATCAGTCACCGTAGAGAACAACAAGAGTTATGGTGAAGCTAACTAGCTAAGTGATAATGAGGTAATGGAGAGAGAAAACTATAGAAGTCCCGGAAGACCAAGACTTTCACCTACGAAAAATATTAAACAAAGACCAAGACTTTAAAAGATGCTCATCAATGGCTAGAGAAATCATTTTAAAATACCTTTTGTCCAGAAGTACTTGTTTCCTAATATTTAGAGAATATTTCCGGAGACTTTATTGGATGTCGTGCTCTTTTGTCTCGAAAGTGAAGCAAAAGTGGAGAATTTCTACGCGTGACATGTGAAGCACTTTAAGAAAACGTACTAACTGGAGAGAAACTTCAATCAATTCCAGGAAGACCAAGACTTTGTAAAACGCAAATTGGCTTTGTTGCTACACTTTTCACATCCCACTATCATCCATAATGCGAATGTCTCTTTGTTGCGCACCATAGTTTGGGCTAACTTTGCATGTTCAAAGGAGCACAATTCTCCGAACAAGCGATTCATGATCATCAACTACTTTAGCACCCTTCAGCTAATCATTGTAGCTCATCTTGATACGAATTTTTAGCACTATAGCTGCCACGTAAAAGCCTATAACTGCCAAAAAAAAAAGGCTAAAAAAACAGTTGTAAGCAGTATCTTTTTTACAAAGATATGCATGCACTCTAAGTTGGTCATATGAAGAAAAATCACCTTTAATCCTCTGTTTTGGATGGCCACAAGAAAAAAGAAAAGGTCCTTTGTTTCAAACGAGAGCCAAAAGTCTTGATCCGAATAAAAAGTGGAACAATTGATTTATCTACCTCAAGAACATAAAGTGCATCAAAACATATGCTCTTCGGTCTTACTCAAACGGATTGTCGTAATAATACACTCAAATAAAATACTTCTCATCAGGAAGACCCAAACTTTATTGGATATCATGTACCTTTTTTTATCTAGAAAGTGAAGCAAAAGTGAAAGTGCAAATGGAAAAAAAAACTGTAATATAATCCAGGAAGACCAAGATTTTCCAGGACGCAAAAATTGGCTTCATTGCTTCACTTTTCACATCCCTTCTCTTCCATCCCTACGTGAATGTCTCTTTTCCACTACTAGTAGAATTTCCACGAGTTGCATGTCTTGCTTAAAATTAACAATTTTATAAATTAGTATAAGAAGAAAGCCAAGAAGGAACGGAAAATATCTCTCCAATGGCCATGGGGTGATGGGTTATGGTGAAGCAAAGTGATAATGAGCTAATGGAGAGAGAAAACTATATAGTCCAGGAAGACCAAAACTTTCGCCCACCATAAACATTAAACTAAGACCAAGACTTTCAAGGATGCTTTCTGTCCACAGGTGCGATGTTCATGTAAATAAACCATTAACTCAGGAAGACCAAGACTTTAGGGGACATCATGTACTTCACAAAAAAAAAAAGAAAGAGAAGCAAAAGTGAAAAGGAGATGTGCGAAAGAAACTTCAATAAAATTCAGGAAGACCAAGACTTTCCAGGACGCGAATTAGCTTTGTTACTTCACCTTTCACATGGGTTCTATTTTTTCTTTTTTTTTGTTTGAATGAAATATTATTTGACAATTAACATTGATTGTTGTTCTCTTGCTAAAAATCAACAATACAATAATTTTATTTAGATTAGTGTTCTCCTATTTTCCGTATTATTCATTTTTCTATGGTAATTATGGGTAAAAGAGAGATATTTTCTTCAAAGAAAGAGATTAAAATATGCTTTTGCACTTTACAAGTCATATGCTTTGCACACATGTTAACGGAAAAAAAATATCAAAGGGTTAGTGGCTGTTACAAAATTAAAATTCAGGGGACATTGTGTAATAATTGAAACTGGGGGCAAACATGCACTATTCCCAAAGTTCAAGAGGATTTGTGTAATTTCATCTTAAACATATAACTAAGCCAAATTTATTTAGATGGAATAATCACTAATCAATATGTAATATTCTCGCTCTTCCATAAGTAAGCACTAGAGGACCATCAGGCTCTACCCCAAAAACTATTCAATAAAAAAAAAGTAAATCTTGTGGCTCCTCTAGTGGGTATTGTCATTAAACTAAGCACCAAAGTTTGCTAGATGGAATGATAAGTAAACCTAATTGGCTCCTCCAGTGGGGCAACGAAATCAATTCCAACTGATTCTTTTTTTTAGATAGAATTCATGGTCAAGACTCAATTGGAAACAAAACGACTCCAATGATTTCGATTGTATTATGGGAGCCAAAATGTCTTCTTATGTTTCTCTAACCATAATTTCTAAATGCTCCTCTTAAAATATGAATCATGAGTCCTTATTCTATATGCACTTTTTGGGACAAATAATAAACGTTGGTTGATGCCAAGGTGGTTAAATATAGACCAACAACAAAAGCTGAAATGATTGCCAACCGTGGTGAATTTATCAATCGTTAAATAGAACCGGACACCTTACTATTGACGAAATATAAAAAGGTTACCCCTTGACACTCGTTAAGTGTTTATATTAATATGTCAACATGACATATGAAGTTGCGATGGAGAAATGGTAGTCTACATGAGAAGTACTAATTTGCCTATCATATAATGTATCAATTGACCGGGACTCTCAAGTTCTCATCAACCAAATGTTTTAATTGCAAATCAAATTTGTCCCATAATATGGCTACGTTTAGCAACCATTTGGCCAAAAGGCCTTTGGGCCTCTAAAGGACTTTGGCCAAAAGTCAAGCCATTGGACAAATATTTTTGAAAAACTTTGGGAAAATGCATTGCATTTTTAAAGTATTCTAAAGTCCCTTAGCCCAAAGACAGGTTCATAGGAGCTTTGGGTTTTAAGCATTTTTGGAATGTTAATGTATATTTTTTCTTTCAACTTTGCCCTCACTAAACTTTTGAAATTCCAAAAATACCTCATCACGATGTTGTTGGCGAGGTTAGATTCGGTGCCGATCTGAACCGCCGATGAAGGTTTGAGGTTTTTTTTAATAAAGAAAATAGAAAAAATTCCTTTGTAAGTGTAGTTTTTCTTTTTTCAAATA
The DNA here is from genome assembly GCF_021117445.2 of Syzygium oleosum. NCBI lineage: Eukaryota > Viridiplantae > Streptophyta > Magnoliopsida > Myrtales > Myrtaceae > Syzygium > Syzygium oleosum. Next base: position 1,864,567 of record NW_026607501.1, on the reverse strand, counting down.
GTATATAAACTAAAGTTGTTCCCAATGCGCTTTTAATTTACACTTTACCAAAACACTACTTACATTTAAGAAAAACCCTCTCACCCAAATTCTTTGCACTTCCCCCAAAGACTTTCCCTGGAAGCCTTAATAAACGCATCAACCCTTCTAAAGTCTTAGCACACATGAACTCCCAAAACACTCGTTTGACTTTCAAAATTGCAGAACCAACCCAGAAAGAAGTTGACCAAGTGGACCCGATAGCACAAACTTTACTGTGGTATTGTGACTAGTAATGGCCACTCGACCTTGTCGGCCTAGGAACTGCACAGTCCGGCCCCTTCAAAGGGCAGTCGTGCACGACCATTGTGCCGGGTCGGGCTCTGGCCCAGGTGGGCCTAGGCCATCCCCTTAGGCCCAAACAGGCTAGCCTAAAAACGACCCAATTTTTTTTTATCAAAGGTCACTGCCAGTGACCGTTGAGTCTCCGTTGCTTTAGAAAAAAAATGAATGTGGCGGAATGTGATCATTCGGCCGCACCCAAAAAGAAAAAAAAACTCCTACAAATTCAACTCCTCCTCCTTCATCATCACCTCCATCCGTTTCTCATTACTTATCACTCTCTTATAGCTCCTAATAAAATCTTGACTTCTACTAATACGCAATGGACCCAACTCAGCTACATTAACCAACTCAATTGCCAGACCCAGACCTTTGGCTACGAAGAGTAGCCTACTCCAACCAATACCGTGTGGCCTTTGTGGCGAAGGTCCAAGATTTGGCAAATGTTCAACATCGAGGTCCTCCCCAGTGGTGAGAAGATGGCCATCTGCATGACGGGGCGTGAAATTACCCGCAAAATCTAGTGTTGGGAGAGGCCACAGGAGGAGGTGCTAAGAGAAATGACTTGCTGAAATGGCTCAGCCCAAGGGGAGCTCCGCTGCCGTTCCAACAGGCCACCCGGAAGTCGGTTCAAGTACAACGAGGGCCGTGCTCAATGCCTAAGTATATGCTCCAGGCCAAGGAACCATTTGGGCTCACCCATGATCCGAGGATCGTCGAGTTCATCGGAGGGGCATTTTAGTCGAATTAGACAGGCACTACAAGGACCACAAATGCCAGGGAATGCAAGGGTCTATACAAGGAGAAAAGAGCAGAGTTAATGCAGCTAATATCCGGAAATAACTTTCGGGTCTCATTGACTTCTGATTTGTGTACAAACCAAAAGGCCCATGCCTGTTGTTGTGTCACGTTCACTAGAAAGGGCCATATTGTTTGTTACATCAATGCACTCTGTCGTTTAAGCATATCCATATCCCTCAAATCACAAATTGTTTGTGCGGAAATCATGAGATTGGTGATTGACTTTGGCAATTTAGATGTCAAAACTAGGTGTAACACTACAAAAATAACAAGGATTTAGCCACGGAAAATTTGTGACGAAAAATTATTCGTCGCTAATTTGCAACGAAAAAAAATTTGTCGCTAATTTGTGACGAAAAAATATTCGTCGCTAATTTGCGACAAAATTTTCCGTGGCTAATTTGTGACGGAATTTGCCACAAACAATTTTCCGTGGCTACTTTGCGACGAAAATTTTTCCGTTGCAAATTAGCGACGGAATTTGCCACGAAAAATTTTCCGTGACTACTTTGCAACGGAATTTGCGACGAAAACTTCTCCGTGGCTAATTTACGAAGGAATTTGCCACGAAAAATTTTCCGTGGCTAATTTGCGATGGAATTAGCGATAAATATTTTTTGCAACGCAAAAACAAATTCATTGCTAATTTGCGACGGAATTTGCGACAAAAAATAAATTTGTAGCTAATTTGCGACGGAAAATAATCCGTCACTAATTTTCAATAGAATTTGCGACGAAACGGATTCGTCGCTAATTTGTGACGTAATTTGTGATGGAAAATAACTTTTGTGATATCCCACCCCCACCCCCATCCCTAATTTCTCTCTCTCTCTCTCCTGATTCCTCATATCCCCCTTCGTTGTTCTCCATCCCTCTCCCTTTTTCGTTTCTCTCGATAAACCTCTCTGCGCGCACGCAAATCAATCTCGGTAAAGTTTTTCTGCCGGTAAGTGTCGTGGCTAATTTCGTGACTCTTCGTTGCAAAACTATTCATCGCTGGATTCAATTTTTTTTTTTATTGACTTTTTTTCTGTTTCTTTTTTTTTCCTAACTTCTTCCCCGGTTGCCGATTCGGCGACTGGCAACCGGTGAGACTTCGCCAGCCATGGGCGAGGTGACCTCACAGGCCATGGGTGAGGCCGCTCGACCTGAGCCATACTTCGAGTAAGTGTATATTTGCAAATATATGTATTGTTTGCAAAACATTTTCTAATATATAAATGGTATTTGTTAATAGGATTTTTCAAACTTCAAAGTATGGACTACCACCAAATGAGTTTGACCGTTTGTGTGATGAACAATTTGCAGCATGGTTCAAAACATATGTAAGTTACCTATGGACCAAAACCAAGTTATTAATATTTTATACATCATTTATTAAAATATATATTATTGACTTTACGTGTGTGACTTTAGGTTCACAGTAATTATGATCAAGTTGAAGAGCAAGGATTGCTATATCATCTGTTATGGGGTCCAAAGTCAAGAGTACGAAGTTGGCCAGCATATTTCATAAACGAGTATAATTTTCACACTCAAGAATATGAAATGGGAAAGTCACAATAAAAGTCGTGTGTGTGTTCGGTCATCCAATGGTGGCAGTTTAAAAGATGATTTTTATGCCTTGTTGGATGAAATCATAGAGATAGAGTACCATGGACCATTAATGCGTGTTGTGTTATTTAAGTACACGTAGTTTGACCCCGTCAAAGGAATGAGATGCATACGAAGTTTAATTTGGTTGAAATAAATCACTAGAAAAGGTATATGAAATATGAATCATTTGTATTGGCACAACAATCAATTCAAGTATATTATGCATCATATTTTTAGTTTGAAACATGACAAAGCTGATTGGTGGGTTGTATGTAAAACCAAAGCACGAAGAAAAATTGAGGAACACTGGAAAGATATAGCATATCAACAAGAGGAAGTTTGTAACACGGTTGAAACTGAGGAATATAACATTTCAATTTTACGAGATCCATGTGGAGCAATGATAGATGTGGATTCAACTGAAATTCAAAAATCAAATTTAGATGGTGTTGCAGAATCCGATTTTGAGACAGAGGATGAAGATGACGATAGTGCTCATGAAGAAGATGAAGATCAAGACGAAAACGAAAGTGAAGACGAAGGTGAAGATAAAGGTGAAGATGAAGATGAAGATGAAGATCATAATTTTTTAGATCTTTTTTACTAATTATGTGTAATTATTATTATTATTGCGACATGTGTTTATTGTTGTTGTCATAATTATTATTGTTGTTGTTGTCGTAATTGTTATTATTATTATTGTTGTTGTTATTATTATTATTATTATTATCGTTATTATTATTCTTGTTGTTGATCATTATTATTGTTATTATTGTTAATGTAATAGGTCGTCGTTAAATGGCGACAAGTCAAATACTATTCGTGCGATGACATTGCGATATTTTATTTTTCATTGGATTTGGATCGTCGCTAATTGACAAAATTAGTGACGACATTTGCGACATTTTTATTTGTTGAATTGTTAAGATGTCGTCGCTAATTTTGTGGCTAATTGGTAACAAACTGAATTCGTCGGAAAATTTTTTATTTGATGAATTGTTAATATGAAAGGTCGTCGCTGTCGCTAATTCCGTTGCAAATTAGTGACGGATTTGAATCCGTGGCTAATTAGTCACGGATTTAGCCACGAAAATAAAGTCTCACGGCACTTTTCCGACTATATTTATTTTTGTAGCTAAATCCGTGGCTAATTAGCGACGGAATTTGCCATGAAAATAAAGTCTCACGACATGTTCCGGACTATTTTTATTTCCGTGGCTAATCAGCCACGGAAATAAAGTCCCGCGGCATTTTCCCTACTATATTTATTTCCGTGGCTAATTAGCCACGGAAATAACTACTCTTGGCATTTTCCCTACAATATTTATTTTCGTAGCTAAATCCGTGGCTAATTTAGCCACGGAAATAACTAGTATAGGCATTTTCCCTATTATATTTATTTCTGTGGCTAAATTAGTCACGGATTTAGCCACGGAAATAACTACTCTTGGCATTTTCCCTACAATATTTATTTCCGTGGCTAAATCCGTGACTAAATTAGCCACGGAAATAACTAATCTTGGCGTTTTTCCTATTATATTTATTTTCATAGCTAATTAGTCACGAATTTAGTCACGGAAATAACTACTCTTGGCATTTTTCTTACTATATTTATTTTCGTGGCTAATTAGCCACGGATACTCTTGGCATATAGAGGGAAAATCGAAATGTGTTCAAAACCAAAAGCCTCCAAGGCTCCAACTCTCTCTTCTCCCTCTCCACTTTTTGCTTTTGCTTCTCTCTCTCTCTCTTCATCTGCGGTCCGTCCTCGCGGTTCCACCTCGATCAATCTCTCGAGCGCGTCGAAGCCGGATCGCAGCTCGGTCCCTCGATCGAATCGGGCTAGGGCTCGCCGCCGATCGTCATCTTCCCGGAAATGAGGTGATTCTGGCGAAGGTATGGCGCTCTCTCTCTCTCTCTCGCTCGCTCCCTCCCGTTCTCGCTGTTCCGCTTCGTCCCATCCCTCATTTTCCGGGATTTTTGATGCGAGATGCTTGCAGCGCGATTCGTTGGAGGCGCGGTCGAGACCGTGGGAGCGACCGGGGCGAGCATGGCAACGGTGGCGGGGCCGGGCTCGTTTCCTCCGAATAAGTTCCATCCCGGAGGCGGCGGCGGCGGCGGCGGAGGGGGAGCTTCGAAGATTGGCGCGAAGCTGAGAAGAAAGACTCCGTCGGAGCTGAGAGTAATCCTCTAGAGATTTGTGGCGATTCGTTTGCCAAGTGTTTGTTTTTTTTCCTTTTTTGTGGCTGTGGTGACAAGATGATGCTTAGCTGGTTCTCTGGACCCGCTTTGCTTTCGATGATGTATTTCTATGGACTGCAGCATAGCTTAAGATGTGACTCGCTCTGCTTGAGCATGTGACTTTTGTTTTGAGGCTCCAAAAGTCACTAGCTTTTTAAGTTGGCACGCTGATTCCAATTACTCTTGCTTTGTTACTCGTGTCTTCAATTTGGTTGTTGAAAAAACTAAAGAAAATAGACGGCGGCGATGTATAATTAATGTGGCTCGACTGGATTGATGTCCTATACAGGGAGAGCAACTGAAGCGCGTCAGTGTTGTTGAGCTTGTAGATGAATCTGCTGCCCCTTTACTTGACTCTCTATAGTAAAGTGTTTCACCGATCGTATTTGAGTTTTCATTCTATAAGCATGAGATTAGTCATTGAGGAGTTTTTTTTCTTCCACTGACAATGCCGGCACGAATGATGGTCTTAAGAAATCAGAAGTGTTTAAACTACCAAGATACATTGATACGCGAGTTAATGAAGTATATCCTGCCAAAAAGTCAAGGTTTAAAATGTCATCGCCGAAGGAGAATGTGCAGGTAAGGGCATTTTCCAGTATAATTAATAGATGTTCTAGATTCTGCTTTATGTCACTCATTAATTTCGAGAGCTTGAGCTTTGGGGGGGAGTTATTGTCTATCGTTGGCGTGCTAGCAAGATAAAAAGTTATTTCCTTGGTTATGTGCTCTTAAGCAGGAAACCAGTACAGTGGAGCAGAGTCATGCTATGAAGAATCTTGCTGTGCTTTCGAACATGGCTACAAGAAGCAAACAGCATCTTCAATGGTATTGATGAGATGCCCAATACTCAATTTATGTCGCTTAATGATTATTGATGAAGTCAACACCTTCTTATATGTTTCGTTCCTCATATCCCTGCAATTCCGAGGATTCTATTTTCTCTTCTAAAGTTGCTGAAAATCATGGAGTACAAACTCAGTCAACACTTGAGAGGTGTTACCAGAGTAGATTCCGTACAGTTGCCGAGATATCGTCTAGTTCCGAAAAACTATCTAGCTTGGCTAATATCGATATGGTAATTACACTCATCTGTTTTCCCTTGAGCCGTTGGTATATCCTTCAGTAATATCACCACTATCTTTGTAGGATAAAGCTCTAAAAGGATTGGCTGCTCGAGAACCATCTTCTCATTTATTTGATGGTTGTTCTGAAAATTTTACTTCTACCTCGACTTACTCGGGCTGCTCTCAATACAACATAGTTGGCCAAAAGGCTCCTCTGGATTTCACTTTGAAGACCGTCATGCGGATTGCAGCATCTTCTTCAGTAAATTGCTAATGTCTTTTGCAGTTAATAGTGTTGTGAGGGCCTACAATTACTTAGAGACTCCTGGGGCATTTCGTTCCTAATCTGGAGATATTTCAATTTTGGTCTTTACTCAATAGGGTCATTATGAAAATTATTTTAAATCTTGTATTAGGGTTTGAAGATTTTTCCACTGCCTGTGCATGATGACTTCTTATGTAATTCTAAACGGCATTAAAAACATGGGAAAAAAATATACTTACACCAAAACTTGGTTTTATTGGAAATGTCTGCTCTCATCTAAGAATATCAAAATATTTACTTTCTTAAAACATATAAATGGGTGGCACACTATTTTACAATCTGCATGCAAATTGACAACTTTGATTAATAGCACAAGTTGTGGCAAGGTTATTAATTTTCACACACCATGCTCAAGCATGGTGTTCCTTTACTCATGTAGTTCTTTTATATTGCTCAGGGTTTGGTGTATGCATTCTTGTTGTCCAATTAACTTTTTTTCCTTCATTATTTCCAGGATTTACAGGTTAATTACAAATGGTAGTTACAATAGTGTTCCCAATCATACATCTCTTTGTGCTTGCTCTGAGGGTCAAAGAACTAGCCATTGTTCAAGAACCCACATTGCTTCCACGGGCTTTTGCTCTACGGCTTTGAATTCATGGATATATCCTCAGTCCACTCTTCCACTTTCTCTTATGTCAGTGCTGACCTCACCAGCTGCAGAGAAAGGTTTGTCAAATGAGATATAAGATATGGAGGGTGTCCCCCTGAACTTGTCACTAATCCTCTCCTTTTTGCTTAGTGGAGATGGACTTCTTAAAGAAGCGACAATTGTCATGGGAAGAGTCATTTTGCAGTAATTATGTAGTGTATTTTACGGTAATTTTCTCCTCCTTGAGATGCTCAGATACTTTGTGGACTATCTCATTATCTTCTGTTGGAATATATGTCGAAGTCATTTTCCACGAATGTGTATGACGTAGTGCTGCTATTAGCTAAGCAATGCAAAGCTTTGCTACTTCTTCGTTCGTATAAGCAAGTACTTTCCATGCTTCTTTCTGATTTTTTCGTTTCAATCTTGGACTAATGGCTTCTGTATATGTAAGTATCTCGAGATTAGGAAGTTGTACAGCTAATTACCTGAAAATTTATAGGCTTAATGTAGGCCAAATCAATGGCATCTGAAAGAGCTCTTTGTGATGACAAACGCAAGCTAGTATTTATTAATTTGCTGGTACTCATGAAGAGCATGTTTTGTATTAATAATAACATTTCAAATATTTAAAAATTGGAAGAGGTATTTGTGCCCTTACGGCGCCTATAACTTTCTGCAACGTCTAGAGTATCCATGACTCTCGATGCTGCCGAATATCTTACACGATGGATCTCTCATGACTTAATAAAGAGTCAATTCTAAAGGTAAAGCAGTAATTATGCCATGTGAATAACAGGACTTTGTTAAAAGGCCATTTCTCGCCAAGAACTATATCAATTAGTTCTTTCTGGTCATTATATAATCATCCTGTCTATTGATTTGTTGCCCTAATATGCTATTTTATTCATGGGAATTAGTGTGCACTTCTCAATTTGTGGTAGTGTTTACTGCTGATGGTGACTCTGGAAGAAGCAAAAGGACTTGCAGTGCTTACGTGTCCCGATCGACAAGAGGTCTGCGGTCATTGTTCAGAGCATGTAAGTCACAGCAATTGGTGTTAGCTTCTGTTGCTGCATGCACCTTTTACTTGTTAATAGTGCTTATTCCGTTCTGTCAAAATTTCCTAAGTACTGTCACTTGATTGAATCTCTAGTTTGGGATCACCTTCAGGGCTTTCTCAGCTAGCAGGAACCATATATGGGATTGGTCAAGACTATTTTGTTTAGCCTATTTTATACAACAGAAGTTTATTCCCGTGAGGCATCATTGTCCTGTTGTTAGCATTCAATAAAGATATTGCTGATGCATACATATCTTGTTATCGAAATATCTGGCTCGATTGCAAGTTGCTCATTAGCCAAGTTGTATAAGTGATCCTGAGATCAGTATAAGATTACATTTATTGCCCATTGGACATGATCATGATCTGTACTTGTTGGTTGTGATTTTGTTTCCGTCTGATGACCTTTTATTTTCGATAAAGAAAAGAAAGAATTTCTATCGTTGTAGGTCTTATCTATCATATTGGTCAACCTATCATTGCGAAGGATATGGCTCAATTAGTTGCAGTTGTCACATTGACCAAATTAGTCCCTTTTCTTGAACTTCCTTTTTTCTTGAAAAATGCCTGACCATTTGGTTTTGTCCGTTTTAATTAGGATATATGTTTTTCTATGCCTCTATGCCATTCGAAGGTGGAACAACTCGCTACGGAAGATCTGATTGAGCTTTCAGAGACAGAGAAGCATAATTTAGGCCAGGTGAGGTTTGTGTCTAGTTATATCTTTGCCCTAATGCTCTCGCCCACAATGAAAACAATCTACCAAAAGCACAAACCCTTTTTTTTTGTAGACTCGCATCAGCGCCGAGGTGCAGAGGAAGGTTGTGAGGGAGATCAAAACCGCTCGAACTTTCGGCCTCATGCCTTTCACGATGATGGGAACGAAATCCTTCGTCTTTGGAAAAACAATGGAGAATCTTGACGAGGATTACGAGTATGAGGCCTTTGAGGGGACGGGTGGTGACATGGAATGAGTGACGCGATCTTGATGCCACCGAGGTTTCTATGAGGATTGTCCATTCGACTTTTCGATCTCATCCTGGCATGCTCCTTTAACTTCTCTTTCTTTCTGTACTTTCCAATTTTGGGCAGGTTCATAGCGTTGAATTGGAGCATACCAGAGCTATGTAGAGATTTCTAATGTTGGATAAACTAGGCGCAAAGAGCCATTCTTGTGGAAAATGTTGATGAATGTATTCATTTTCATATTATTATAATATTTTGATGTTATTAAGTGCTTAATCAATGTTAAATATAAATTCTAGAAGTTAATTTTGCTGTTAATTAGATTTAAAATCAAAAAATAAAAGAAATGATTTTATCATACAATCACAAATTACAAAAGTTCGTTGCAAAAATAAAATTTCGTTGCTAATTTCATCTCTAAACAATATTCGTTGCAGAGTTAGTTGCTAAAGAACTAAAAAAAATTCGTCGTAAATTCGTTCCGGAACAAGGTTCGTCGCAAAAGTCAAAATTTTTCGTCGCTAAATTAGCAATGAATTTAGCCACAAATAAGTTCGTTGCAAATTACTGACCAAAAAAAAAATGTCCGTTGTAAATTAACAACGAATTTTGTCACGAATAATTAGCGATGAATTTTGTCACGAATAATTAGCGACGAATTTTGCGACGAATATAGTTCGTGGCAAATTAGCGACGAATTTTGCCACGAATAATAAGAGCCGAATTTGTTTTCGTCGCAATTTCGTCGCTAAATTTTGCGACGCCTTATTAGCGACGAATTTTTTTTCGTCGTCAATTTCATCGCAAATTCGTTTAGCGACAAATTTTGCCAAATTTTTCGTGGCAAAATTCGTCGCTAAAACTTAATTTTTTTATTGTGGAATTCCACCCATTTGATGTTGAAGAAGGCCTGTGATTAGATGGATGTGTTGACGTTTTTTTTGGGATTAGGCTAAGGCCGCCAGTATTCAGCCACTAAACATGCTGATTGGAGGGTTGCCGAACTATTCGAGGACTTCTTGGAGGTGTTCAAAGTGGAAAGATAAGCTATTTTTGGGCTTCAAACAAAGTTCAAGATATATCATCAATACAGCAAGCACATCCACTCATCATAATTCGAGCAGTGTGAGCAAGTCCATGTAAGTATAATTTGTTTTGAGGAATAGTCACTTGTATGAAACAACGGTTGGTTGACTTGCTGTACCACGTTAGCACTATAACCATTTCATCGTGTGCTTCCTTGTCAAACAAAACAGAGCAACCCAAATATCTAGCTGGCTTGTGCCAAATTATGTGAAACTTGTCCATGGAAAAACAAGAACTTTCAAGCATCGAGTTATAGATTCGTAATAGAAATGGATCCTGGAGCAGCAGCAGTGGCTAAAAGTCAAGTGTGGAAGGAAGAAAGAAGTTGGAACCATTACCTGAAGAATAAAAATTAGACATTGGAGAGAAATCTTCTTATTGAATCCGAACTAGATCAACTACGATGAGTGGGATTTCTTGGATGAGGTGCCAACAGTCACCACTGAGTTTTGAGCATCGACTTTCAAAATTTCACATTGCATTATGCCGAATACTTGGAGGAGGAAGCGAAGCCATCCTCTAGCAAGTACCGCTAACCTATAAAAGATAGCTGTTTGAGAGAGTAGAGATGGCTGCGTAGACCACTTCATAATCTTTCCACGTTCCTCATATTTCTCATCCAAAGAGAAATTAGACACGAGGAAAATAGAGTACTCCACTCTTCTTACATCCTCCACCGTTGATAGTCTTTCCTCATATTTCTCATCCAGAAGTCTGAAACAGGACGAGCAATTACTCCTGAATAAAAATTATCTTTCATGCATGATGAACAACTACAAGAGTGATCAGAACAAAATTATATGCACACCTGATTGACTGCAACAAAAAATGAACCGGGATACTCTGTTGATGATTTTTTTTTTGCTGGAAAACTCTTATGATTATGTTAACTAACAAGTATGGGAGACCACTAATCACTGGTGATAGAGACTTATAGGAGATCAAATGACTTGAACAGGCTGATAACGCTTACGAATGATTGCCTACACCTGTTGGTATATCTGGAACGCTCGAAATGCAGTAACCTTTAAACAAAAATCACTTGATCCTGAAACTGTCACTACACAGATTAGAAAAGCTCTCTTAGACTGTGTTGCCTATAAAAGTGTAAGAGAGCTAAGTCATGATTGGGCGGACGAAAGGCAGGGTCTGTAGAGAAAACCTGAGCTAGGTTTTGTGAAGATTAACCGTGATGGGAGCTCTGGCAGCTTGATGGGGATATAATGACGAGACTTGCCTAACCGCGATAACTGGGTTGTGAGTGGTATTGGATGACAACCTTCTTGCAATTTTAAATCAAAATACTTCGTGGCAGATTCATGATGACTCAATAGAGCAAGAAAGCATAGTCTCTTTGATTGCTCCTCTCCGCCTTTCCTTTACAACAAAGAAAAAGAAAATATTCTCTGAGATGGTGTGAGAATTTAAATAGAAGAAAGATAAATTGTGAACTTTAACAAGAAAGTCAGATTTGAATAGATTATAATCTGCAGGGTTCATTAAAATTTAGTTGTCATATTTGCCAACTTGAAAAAAAGTTTTAGATCCTATTTTTGAATCTTTATAATAGCTCTTATTGAAAGTAAGAAAGCATCTTAATTTAACTTGAATAGACACAAGGATAATCGACATCAAGGTACAGATTAATCTTATTTAGAGCATGTCACCAAAAAAAAAAAATTGAGCATATCGGTGCACCTACCAAAATTAATAGCTTTTTTTTTCTTTTGTCAAGCTGCAAAAGATGAACATAAGTACATCAGTTGCCTACCTCAATAGTGTTTGCATTTGATCCTCCTGAGAGATTTTTCCCAATACAGATGACGGTGGGATGTTCTGCAAAACAAGCACAGTCGAGAAAATTCAGTTCAATAGCTAGGGCCTGAGACATTTGGAAGAGAAAATACAGCAAACACTGAAATTGCAGAATGATATCTGTATAAGAGCAACAATTTTTCATGATTCTCATGCAAAGCATAGTGCATTTCCATTTACAAATTCTTTATGTGGCATCCAAGTGCAAAGATAAGCAATTTTTGGCCATCACACAAAGTTCTAGATATATAATCAATATAGACAGGCACATTTGACGCATCATAATTCCGGCACTGCGATCAAGTCCATGTAAATAATATTGTTTTTGAGGAATAGTCACTTGCTTTACCACGTTAGCATTATAACCATTTCATTGTGTACTTCCTTGGTAAACAAAACAGAGCAACCCAAATGTCAACGTTGGCCCTTAAGCAGCTGGTTTGTGGACATTTATGTGAAGCATGTCCATGGATAAACATGAACTTTTTAGTATTGAATTGAGGAAGCGGAGTGGAAATGGATCCTGGAGCAGCAGCAGCAGCTAAATGACAAGGGTGCAAGAAAGAAAGAAGTCTGAATCATTACCTGAAGAACAAAACTTAGACAGTGGAGAGAAATCTTCTCGTTGGATCCGAACTAGATCCACGGCGAGTGGGATATCCTGGATAAGGTGCCAGTAGTCGCCAGCGAGAGAGGATCCATCCTTCGGAATCTCACATTGAATTATGCGGAATACTTTGAGGGAGGGAAGGACGCCATCCTTTGGCGAGTACCCGAACTTCGAGCAACTTGGAAAATATTACTGTTTGAGAGAGAAAAGATGGCTGTGATGACCACTTGACAGTCTTTCTACTCATATTTCTCATCCAAAGAGAGGTTAGAGAGGAAGGAAACGGAAGACTCCATGCATCATACATCCTCCACCGTTGATAGTCTTTCCACATTGCCCATAGTTCTCATCCAAAAATCTGGAAATGGAAATCGATGCCTCCAAAAACCATAAAACTCACCCGAACCCTAGAAAACCCCACCGTACATGGCCGAATCAATTCACCGGATCCGATGGCCATCAATGAAGATGCGAGGGATGTCTTGGATGAGGGGCCAATAGTCGCCACCGAGGTTTGAGCATCGATCTTTCAGCATCTCGCATCCTCTTATCCACAAATATTGGAGGGAGGGAGGGAGGCCATCCTCTGGCAAGTACCTCAACTTCGGGCAATCGTAAATCCATAACAGTTGGAGAGAGGAGAGACCGTTGCGAAGACCGCTCGACAGTCTTTCCAAGTTCTTCATCCCGTAAATGCCAAGTTCGGTTAGAGAGGAAGGGAAGAGAAGACTCCACGCATCCTCCTCCTCCTCGTTCTCCTCCGAAGGAAACCTCACCTTCTCTCCCTCCCCTCCCATGCTCGCTCCGTCAATTCCAAATGTCTCAAGGGAAGTGAGCATGTGTAAGCCCCATTCTCTCACTGGCTGCTTCAGGTTCTCGCACCCCCAAATTTCAAACCGCCGCAAATTGGGAGGCAAATCCCCTTTGGGGAAGGATTTGATATTTTGGCAATTGATAATACATAGCGACCTGAGGGATGTAAGACAATGCCACTCATTTGGTAGGGACTTTATCTTCGGACAATTACTGAGCCAGAAACATGACAAGGTGATGGGAAGGGGAGGGAAGTCCTCTATCTCCAATGCTAGACAGTTACTTATGTCCAAACGAGTGAGATGGGAGAACGTGTGAAAGTATTGTGGTAGGCTTTCCAGATTCTCACACCCGTAAATCGTAAAAATTTCCAGCGATTGTCCCACGGTGATCTCTTTCAACGACTCTACTCCCTTACACTCCATAATTGTAAGTTCCTTCAAAGCAGCAAGTCTACCCTTGACAAACGAAAAGGATGTCAGAGCATCACATTTACCTATTTCAAGATATTCAAGTTGAGACATCGTGTTATTACTGTTGGGATCATTTGGAGGAATGGTTTGTCCCACGAGTTTTGGACACTCATAAATTTTCAAATATCTGAGTGTATCCATCTTGCTTGGAAGCTTTTCTAAACTTGTGCAATCCCTCAATTCCATTCTCTCAAGATTGCAGGGTAGCTTTATTAGTCCTTCTCCGGCCACAAAAGATATGAATCGACGACAACTTGTAATGGCTAATTCCTGGAGGCAAGTAAGATTAAGCATTTCATTTCCATCTTGCCACAAGTACTTTAGCTTGTCACACCCTCTTATATGAAGCTCTTTTAGCTTGACCAAGCAGCTCATGAACCCATGATCAAGGCAAACAAGCTCGGCAAGATTTTCAATTCTGAGAATGGTCAAAGAAGTTAGGTTGACCAAGCTCTTTAAGATCTCCTTATTACAATCCTCCAAGTATAGCTCACGGAGAGATGGAAGACAAACCTCACTAGTCGAGTTATTCAAATGGGGGCATGAATGAATTTCAAGCTTTATGAGACTATCAAGTTGACAAGGCAATGTCCCGACCAATGAAGGACAACTCTGGACAACAAGATGCTGAAGACAGCGGAATGGGACTTCTTCTTTTGGGCCCCCGGCGTAAGGAAACCAATCCTTCCATGCCAACATCTCTTTCAACTTCAAAGTTGTTAAGGATGAGAAAGGCCTTCTACCTCCGTAAAATTCGGAGCCTATCATTTTCACTGCATGTAGACCTTCAAGAGACAATTCCTTAAGAGCAGGTAGTTGTCCAAGTAGGGGTAGCGATGTAACATTAGGACAACCTCGTAAGCACAAAGACACTATCTTTGAATAGGATGAACCATCTAACCATGATGGAAATATTGCACTACCATAGTTCAAAATAGTGAGATTTTCAAGATTAGTGTGAGGTCGCAGAGAGTTAAGCACCTGAGCATCGCGCTCATGATTCAGGAGATTTCCTGAATGTTCATCCCAATGCAAGGATAAGTTGGTAAGGCCTCGCTTTCGAAGCAAATTAGCATCAACTGCATCTCTAACTTCTTCCACCTTTTGCAATTCTGATATAAATAATTCTCCTTGAAGATGTGACAAGTTCTTTAACTCCTCCAACCGTGACCCTTTCTTTGGTCCGACCATAAACTTGGACAAGATAGTAAGATTCTTCCAATTACTGATATCCAATGGCATCTCTTTTAGACTCCCAGTATCTCTAATATCAAGAAATTGTAAGCTGACCAACTTTGTGATTTCTTGAGGCAATTTTGAAAGGTTTTGACAACCTCGTAAGATCAAAGCTTGTAATTTGCACAAGCCGACAATTGACTCAGGTAGCCTTTTAATATTAGTATAAGAGAAATTGAGATATCGCAAATGTTTTAAATCACCAACACAATTCGGCACCTCTATGATGTCACAATGACATACTGAGAGCACCCTCAAGTACTTCAATTCCGTTAACAAGTCATGTAGCACCTTGTTGGAAATAGATAAAGAGGCCCCTTTAGATCCAACACGCACTAAGATTAAACTTCTTAGTACCTTCATTCGGTGATATGCTCTCATGCATTTTGATGTGACATACCTTGACGAGATGAATGATGCACAACGAGTTTTTTCAATAGATGATACATCATGTTCATTAGTTGTCAGCTGAGACTCCATTGAGCTAAAGCAAGTCCCACCCGCAATTGACCTTGCTAGATCATTCAAAAGATCATGCATTGAAAACTTAGATGCATCAACACTCGATTGTTGAAGAAATGATCTAGATTTTAACTCATTGAAGTAATCCCGTCCTAATCTCAAGTTATTCTCCTTTGCTTTTTGTCCATCTAAAAAGCCCTCCGCTATCCATAAGAGTACCAGCTCATCCCTCTCAATTTCGTAATCCTTGGGAAATGCAGCACAATAAGCAAAACATCTCTTCAAATAGGAAGGAAGATGGATATAGCTCAATTTCAAAACAGGGAGAACCTCATCATTCTCTACTGTTGGAAGATTCCATATTTTGTTATTTAAGGTGTCTTCCCATTCATCGGGATTCCTTTTATTACGTAGGACTCCGCCCAACATCTTCGCTGCCAAAGGTAAACCTTTACATCTTTCGGCTATTTTCTTGCCTATTGTTTCAAAATCCGGGTGGCCCTCAAAATTTGTTGCTCCAAGAGCATGAAAGGCTAATAAGCTTGTACAATTATCAAGGGACAATTCCTTCAAAGGATACGGAGATGCTCCTGTTATGGAAACAACGGCAAGGTTGCGAGTGGTGACAATCATCTTGCTTCCCTTGGCCCCTGTTTCAAATGGCTTTAAGAGGGCAGTCCATTTTTCGTACTTCTCATTCCATATATCGTCTAAAACCACAAGAAACTTTTTTCCGGATAGATTGTCCTTCAACTTAACTTGAAGGCTGTTAAGATCTTCACCCTCGCAAGACAACCCGGTGATTGATCGCAAAATAGTCTTTGTTATGTCAAGAACATCAAAAACATCTGACACGCAAACCCAAGCTTTCATCTCGAAATAGTTGTATATTCTGGCATCATTATATAGCCATTGAGCCAAGGCCGTCTTTCCAACACCACCCATCCCAACTATAGGGACAATGGTCAACGTGGCATTGAAATTTTCGACCTCATTGATCAATAATTCGAGTAGTTGTGCTTCTTCCTTCTCCCTGCCAAAAAACTGAGGCTCCGGCAAAGAAGTGGTGGGATCCCTTTTGTTGATGTAGTTAGATCTGTCCACAACATTCTCTCTCAAGCATAGACAAGCCTTCCTGGTGACAATCGCTTTCAACCTACCATTGATCTCTTGTACCTTGGTTTCAGACACAAGCGAGCGTAGGTTTGGATTCGATCTGGAGGATTTATCTCGGCCAAAGAAAGAGAACTTCCATTTCTCCAAACCTCTGCTTGTGCTGGATCCTGCCTCCGACTCAACCTGAGAGGCTTTGATCGCGAACTCATCAAGCAAGTCTTCCATGTCATAGGCCAAGTCCCTAACATCGTCTAGCCATAGCTTCACTAGAGGGTTACCGCTGAGTTGCCTGTCCTCTGCATCAGTCAACACTGCATTGATTGTGACCAACATCTCCTTCCACTCCTCGAGCAGGGCGGTGCTGATTCCTTCCCGTTGTGCATAGCCCAATGTGAGAGAAGTCAACTTGTCGAACAGGACCTGAAAGAAGGAAGCCAAGAAGGAACCCAAAACGATCTCTCCGGTGGCCATGGGTGAATCGGTCACTGTAGAGAACAACAAAGGTGTTTTGGTGAAGCAAAGTAAAAATGAGCTAATGGAGAGAGAAAACTATGAAGTCCAGGAAGCCCAAGATGTTCACTTACCAAATAGATTAGAAAATGACCAAGACTTTCAAGGGATGCACACCAAAGGTTAGACAAATCAAAATAAAATAGTTTTTAATCCATGAGTGCTTGTTTCATCAATTGTTCTCCGTTTTCTTCGGATCGAGACTTTTATACCATCATTCGAAATAGAGGACCTTTTCTGTGGGCACTTAAAATAGAGGATAAAAGGTGATTTTTCTATATATGACCAATTTAGAGGGCAAGCATATTTTCGTCAAAAACTTAATTGCTTACAAGTGTTTTGTGGGCTTTCTTGGCATCTGTATATTTTCAGATGATTTCAATGTCTTTATTTTATGCTTTATTGGTGCATATGTGCTCAATAAGGAAACCAAAACACATGCTTTGGGCTAAACAAGAGAAAGGGTCAAGCACACCAACTAATCCACTAAGCAAGTTGCTTTATTTTTCTCTGCAAGTATTGAAGAGTCAAAAATCACCAACTAACATTATATAACCTACTGAAAATTATCCTTTGCACATCACAATAACTAACAGGAAAATTGTGTTCAAAGGACCATGATCTCCTATCAAGCGATTCTCGATCATCAAACTATTACCTCATCACCCTTTGGCAGATCATTGCTACCCATCTTGCTGTGAATTTCAGCACTGTAACTGCCACTTAAAGCCTACATTGATTGCATACGAAATATGCGACCAATGAGCAGAATCTTTCAGAAAGCACGTGCTCTCCACCCAGAAAGCATGTGCTCTTCATCCAGCCTTTTCATCTGTTTATCGACATCTTTTTGTGCAGCAGGAAGGTATCTTTTCTTTATTAAATATTTTAGGATTCGTAATCATTCAGAAAGCACATGCTCTCCACCCATAACTCATGTGCTCTCCATCGAAGATTGGCCTTGACTTGGGGGCTCGCATCTAGAGATAAAGATTAGCCATACTCTTCTTGTCCATAGAGCAGACACAACCCAACAATATTGGCTTGACTAGAAGGTGAGGTCCATTGGAAAGAAAATAAATGCATTGCATTGCTCCCAGTCAAATTAACTTTTAACATTGGATTAATCGACAGAAACCTGCCTAGGAAGACTCGTTTATTATACATTGTATTCGGAATCGTTCAGAAACCATGTGCTCTCCATCCAGCCTTTTCATTTGTTTATATTGGATCTTTATGTGCAGCAGAGAAAGGCATCCTCTCTGGAATCGTTCTTTAAACGTTTAATATTTGGAATTGTTCAGAAAGATGTGCATTTCAACTAGAAATCATGTCCTCTCCATCATAGGCAATGGTGATCTGATGATTCTGATCAGTGTGAAGAACAAACAAGAAGGTCGCTACCAGCAATGTTTTTCCTATTTACCTTGGGTGAAAGCAAATGTTCCTCTTTTCTTTTCGTGTTTTACTGATTTGCGATTAAGAAAAAAATGACGAGTTTTCCACGATTTGATAACATCATATTAAAAAATTCGCAAGGATGTTGGAGCCACATTTATGTGCTTAACAATATGATTTTTTTCTGGTGTGAGCATTTCACTTCTTTTAGGTGGTGACTTTGTATTTTATTTTTTCCCCTCTCAGTTCTCTATATCATATCTTTTACTTTCTCGTAGTGGGCATGCCCGATGATAAACATTTACTTTTCATTCACACTTCTTTTTATGAATTATTTCTAAAACATGTACTAAACCCTTAATTTGCCGATTACATGCATTATTGGTCCCCCTTCTCTCTTTCTCTCTCAAAGGTAAAAGAAAAAAAATATAGAGCAGAAATAATGAAGTTACCTATTGATTCTATATCATAATTTTTTTTTTCGCCCGCAAAAATTAAATTTAAAAACGACCGACTAAAGATTCTTTGGTGCGAATTAGAACCTAGAAGGGGGAGTCAATAAATATATGATAGTTACTCACTTTAAGGAGTGGTCACTTTAAGGAGTGAGCAATACAAAATGACAACCTGGGCTTTTTAGGGTTGAACAATAAGCGAAGTCTGCTTGATATGACATTAATGCGCATTATAAAAGATGAACAATCTCAAAAAAATTTCTGATGTAGAAATACCTTTTTTTTTAACAAAACACGAGTCTATGTGTGTTCTTTTTCTAACAAGCACAATTTTGATTTTCATAATTCACAATTTAATTCTTTATCGCAAATAACTGACAGTTTTCTTTGTCTTGAAAGAAAATAAATGGATTAGTTTTCTTGCACTAAACTATCATTGGTTTTCGCACGATGAAAACAAGTCGTCCACATGCAACACCCTTGTGGCTTCAACAGGAACTACTTCACATGAAGTTTGAATTGCAACCGTATTGACTTGACTCGATTGATTACACTAGCATACCTTAAAAGATACTAAATCTCAAACACCTTTTTAATTCATCTTACCTCTTGTGGTTGATGGTAAATCCACTATATCTACATAATAAGGACTTTTTATTATGAGAGTGAATATTTAAAGACACAACAAAAGTCATTTATTTGGTTTGGCACCGCGAAATTATGGCAATAGTGACTTTCTCATGAATCTCTGCTAAACAGGAATGAAGCTATCCTCCTACAATATTTATTGTTGCTTACCTAATTTCATGGACTAAAATTCCAATACATTCACCGTGTAAAATAATTACTTTGTTAGCTGGATAAAAATGCTGGTTCCATTTTAAACTGAGTACTTTGATCTCGGGATTGTTAATCGTGTAAAACCATTTCACGTTAGTGTGTGTTTTGGCAAAAAAATAATGATAGAGAGATTAAAAATTAATCTTAATGTCCTAATATTACTATCTAACAAAAATTAAAATAACAATTATTTTTTGTTAAACTTGACATCAACTTGAATTGGGATTATAGATAGGCATGAAATTAGTTTAAGAACCAAAATATTATTGTTGTTGCATCAGTTTGAGGGACAAAGAGAGCAAGTAGATAGATGTCTCTTACCTATTCCAAGTAGACTTCCTGGAGTAGACCGGTGAACGGGATTAGATCAACGACAGTAATCCAGCAAGCATGAGCACCAGGTTCAAACGAGCAGGAAGAGAACACCGTTGAGAGGGGGGGCGTTCACTAGTTTCGGCGGATCACAGTTTGTGTATGTGAATTCTGCTCCGGCAATGCGTGGCCACCGCTTGCAACGACGAACGACAATACTGATGGAGCTACGACTATAGCAGGTTTGTAGGGGATTGGGCAGATCAGAGACGGTGGTGATTGGCGACAATCAACATGCATGCGAGAAGTGAATTGAATGAAAGCGGAGTCTGTGGGTGTGAGTTTGAAGCTGATGATGGTGGTTGAGGAAAAAGTGAGGCGGTGTGGCTTTAAGGTGTGCATTTTTTCTCAGAGGTTCCCATTTTATCTCTTCTTTTCTTTTTTTCTTTGGGGAATAAATTCGAAGGAACCTAATCCTTTTTGTTAAAATTCTGGTATATACTTATAAAATGCTTTAAATGCAAGAAACTTTTTTTTTGTTGAGGAAAACCGGTTCCATTTTTTCAAATATATATGAAATCGACTTTGGGCAAAATTTAGGTATCAACAAGTTTTATCTATCAAATGATTATTTTTGAGCTATTTATACTTATTTTGGTAACTCGAGGTTCCTTAATTTTAGGTGATGTGGGATGGTCAGATGATCCTAGCTGTAACTGTCTGCTTATTGCCCACGTTTCGCCTCTCTTTGCAAAGTAATGTCAGTGCAGATTCGGACACTGGGATCTATATCCGACTTCTAATCCTATTCGGATTTTCTATTACGTTTCTCTTTCGGATCGAATTGAGCCAAATCCTCTTGTTGTTCTCTATCAAAGTAGTTTAAGTAGTTAAAGTTTTTACTGCCTTGCATTTTA
The DNA here is from genome assembly GCF_021117445.2 of Syzygium oleosum. Lineage (NCBI taxonomy): Eukaryota > Viridiplantae > Streptophyta > Magnoliopsida > Myrtales > Myrtaceae > Syzygium > Syzygium oleosum. Next base: position 1,843,552 of record NW_026607501.1, on the reverse strand, counting down.
CATGGTAAAGAGTAGAAACCCATATCAGCTCGACTTAAGAGTCACGGAGAGATTTTTTAAGGGTCCAACCAAATTTCCTGATTTAATAGATTAGTTAGTTTTTGACATTCACGCTTGGCATAACTTTAATTTACCCAAGGATGTGAGGAATCATGGAGGCTATGTATATGCTAAAACAATTATTGGATCATGTTCACCAATAGTGACCAAAGATCGGTCCCACATATGCTAAAACAAAATGATGGAACTGGAAGCACTTGCTTTAGCCGTTTTTGTCACCGTGTCCAATCAAGCATAGCATTAGGGGCCTTTCATCCGCCAAAAATTAAAGGCTGCAAAGTTCCACACAATTAATACAATCATATCTTTTACTAGATTCAAATGAAAATGTTCACCGTTCTTCACTTGAAAAGAAGAGCAAATTAGACTCGTATGGTACTACTGATTGTTATCATAGAATTAGCCATATCATCTCGAATACTTTTATCAATCATGTTTTAGATATCGTAAGTTATAAGAATCAACAACAGTCAAGAATCTAACTATGCATGAGTGGAACACATGATGCGTGTGGACATGAAACGACTCGAGGGGTTTGAGAGAGAGAGAGAGATCGATCATATTACATCAAAGTTGGAGTCTTGGAGTCTTGCATGTCTTGCACAATCCTGCTTTCTTATAACAAAATTCTTTACAAAATTCAGCCTCATTAGTACAAAATTCAAACGTATTACTTTATAATACAGTAGAAAAATTTTTGTCGTCTTATTTAATCTAATACAATGTTTCTAAAATAATATATCAATATCAACTTGCATTTCATATATATATATATATCGATGACACGAGAAGTTCTGCAGTCAGTATTTATCATTTAAATAATTTTTATTGTCTAATGTTATTATACATTTATATATTATCTTTACGAGTGTTTTTGTACAATGATTGAGGCAGGGCACCTATGTTAAGTTAAGTTTCCCGTAATATCTAGAGTTTCAAAAGCGCCAAGTCTCTCTCTCTCTCTCTCTCTCTCTCTCTCTAAGAACGCAAAGCAGGAAGAAGAAGACAACGGTGACGCAAGCAAGAAAATAAGAAAAAGAAAATAGTGGGGTTACTAGGTGACCATGGTAGAGTTCACTTGCCTTTTGGCCATGTCCATCGCGTAGCAATTATTGTGCTTTCCTCAAGCTGCAGATGGCAGTACGACTTCATACACACGACCCTATTTAAGGCGGCCTTAGTCGTGCATAACCGTGGGACCCAACTCGTCCTATCTATCTTTGTGCAGTTGTCCAATCCAAATTTGCCACGTACCCACGAAATCTCCACCCCCACACCCCGAAAGTCCAATTGCATCCCACCTGAACGATGCTTTTGCGCTGTTTTTTGTTTTGCCTTGCTTTACCAAACACGTGATCTTTTTACCCTTTTCATGGTTGCCTTTGGAAAAAAAAAAGGAGAAAAGTAAGGAAAAAAAAGGACAAATGGAAAAAGAAGACACATCAAATCGTAGGACAATGATATCATACCACCTGTGGTGAATTTCATGCTTTGCGTTCTCACAGTCCTTAACAAAATATCTACATATATATAATTTAATCTTGTCTTGAACCAGTTTTTTTTTATTTATTTGGCAGGTGAATTCCTTAAAAAAATCTCAAATTTTAGGTCAAGTCCCAAATTTATTCCGAACTTTTTTTTATCTCAGAAAAAATTCCAAACTTTAGGTCAAGTCCTAAATCTATCCCGAACTTTTTTTTGTCTAAGAAAAAACCCCAAACTTTAAGTTCAGTCCCAAATCTGCCCCGAATTTTGTTTTATGTAAAAAAAAAATCAGCAAATTTCAATTTATTTTCAAAAATATACCGATGTGATCCAATCCCAAACTTTAAGTTCAGTCCCAAATCTGCCCCGAATTTTATTTTATGTAAAAAAAATCAGCAAATTTCAATTTATTTTCAAAAATATACCCCTGTGATCCAATCTCAAACTTTAAGTTCAGTCCCAAATCTGTCCCGAATTTTGTTTTATGTAAAAAAAATCAGCAAATTTCAATTTATTTTCAAAAATATACCCCCATGATCCAGTCCCAACTTAATGGGGCACTTTTATGTTGATAACAAATCCTCATCAGCAAAATAATGGGACGATAGGTATAGACCGACGTCGCATTTTCACTTCGATAACAAATTAAACCAAATAAAAATTGTTAAAATTTTCCAAAATAAAACCATTTTGGGATATGAAAGTTAGGGACGATAACAAATCCACCCCAAAAAACTTTTTTTAATTTTAAAAAAACCGAGGTTCGGTCCAAATTTACTCCGAACTTTTTTTTGTCTAAAAAAAAGCCCCATTACTTTGTTGATATGGATTTGTTATCGACGTGGAAGTGCCACGTCAAGTTGAGACCGGATCATGGGGGTATATTTTTTAAAATAAATTGAATTTTGGTGATTTTTTTACACAAAACAAAATTCGGGGCAGATTTGGGACTGGACTTAAAGTTTAGGATTTTTTCCAAGACAAAAAAAGTTCGGGGCAGATTTGGCACTGAACCTAAAGTTTGGGATTTTTTTTTAGATAAAAAAATATTCATGGCAGATTTTGGACTTAACCTAAAGTTGGGGGTTTTTTAGGGAATTAGGCCTTTATTTGGCTTAAAACATATGAAATTTTCACAACACTTAAATATTAATATTTAATTTATGCTTAATCTTTCAAAATCCTTTAATATTCGAAAAACATTTTAAAATTTAGTTTTTGCATTTTAAAAAGCATAAATAATATATAATATATATTTAATCTAATCTAGTCTTGAACAAGTTTTTACAGTTTTTTTTTGTTGATGCTTGTCAAATTTTCACAACCGTTAAATCTTGATATGGAATTTATTCGTAAATTTTTTCAAAATATTTTAATATTTAAATAACATTGTAAAATTTAGTTTTTGCATTTTAAAAAGCAAATAAGTCCTAAGAAAACTCCGTTAACTTTATTCATCATGATTACCTTCTTTCATTTTATTTTATCGTGTGTTATTTGTAAAACCAAATTATGTATATATTTTGTATTTGAATAATATTTTGAATTTTAACAAAAAAGTAAACATTGTTTTTGAGTTTTAAGAAACACAAACAAACGAGTGCTAAGAAAATTCAGCTATTATGTGTCATTTGTGACCAAAACTATGAATATATATACATATCTATCAATGATAGGAAAGTTAGGTAGAGTGCAGTTAAATGGCTGAGTCATGTTATCACAAAACTCAATTCTTTCACCTTTCTTAAATTAATTAGACATATTACTAACGATAAAGTAGAATAAAGCTCAATCATCTTGTTTGATCTAGGGGAAAAGCCATTAAAAGCCTCCAATTACAAGCACCGTGATATATTTACCATAAACATTTTTCGTGACACAAACAATTCTAAATTTGTACCTATATGATATATTTACTGTCACACCCCGAAACCTACCAAGATGGGGAATGACACGGCCGTCCTTTCGCCTAAAGGACGCAGCCTCAAACTACCCAAGAGTCCCAATGACATTGCTCTCGTTCTATTGGCTGCTAAACAAAGAACCTGAAAGGTTGGGAAAAGAGGGGGGGTGAGCAACCACAGCTCAGTAAGCAGTGCGTATCTCTTCTAAGCAGATCGAGCAACCACTATACATGTATACATAAAGTCATACCAGAAACTCATACTTCAAACCAAAGATATAATATATATATATATATATATATATATATATATATCAATCAAATACGAGTTGTTTTATTTCATCAAAGCTTTATACAAGTCCCAAATACATGTTTAAATCTATCATCACAATTCAAACTATCAATGGTCAAGTCCATTGATCAATCTCTATAAAAACCACATCAATGGTCCATTCCATTGACTAATCTCAAAATCACACATCAATGGTCTATTCCATTGATAAATCTCATATAACATCACACGTCGATGGTCCATTCCATCGACCAATCTATTGCTCAATATCTAACCATGGTCACGACACAAAGCCTTGTGACAAGGCTACCAAGATTCCCCCTTGGCAAGGTCTCCACCTACAAAGCCGGTGGCTCGGCCCAGAAGGATATCCTAAACTCGGTATGCATACCCCCAAAGCCTCTCATTGGGCTCACAGCGATACTGAGCATCAAACAATCATCATCCAATATAAGAAATCCAATCCAGAATACATTCCACAAACCAAACAAATAACTTTCTCGTAACACGGCTCATCCGCCATTTCTCAAACCATTTCTTAAATCATTTCATAAATCATAATGTGGTTCCAAAACCTTTGCATAATCCATTTCATAAATTACAATAGTTTTCCCAAATCATTTCATAATCCATTTCACGATAATCGATATATAAGCCTTTTTCAGAAATGCCTTACCATGCCATTTCAAATAATCAACAGGTAGTAAATGCTCGATCCGAGCTTTTATGCAATAACAATGCTATTTAATTCATAACATATCCGATTCATATCGCTTTCGAAATATGAGTTTACAAACTCAAAGAAGAGATAGTACCACTCACCTGGAATCCCCAAAAATCACACCACGGCTCTCACTCAAACCGAAGATCTCGTAATCCTATCAATTAAACGAGAATCGACGTCAACACCAAATAAAACACCATTTCACTAACGACTAGACTAAACTAAGCTTAGACGCTAACCAAAACGACTCAGACACGCCCACAAATTGCTCCTCCAAAGCGATTATCCAAATCGTCCGCAACGCGAAACTTGATCGCGCCATAACTTTTTCCACCGAACCCCGTTTCAAGCGGGCTTATAGTCAATAGAAAGCCCATTCATAGCACTACAATAACCCCAACTTGCCCATCCCGAAATCGAGCCAAAAACCGACGAAAATCGGCCTAAAGCCTGCTGGTCGCGCACTGTTCACTTGCGCGGCTAACTTCAAAAATTCATATCCGGTAAACCGTAAGTCCAAATCAGGTTCCGTAAAATCCCACGGCTCCATAGCACCCTAAACTATCAATTCTATAAAAATACGCAGCCCTACGACTCAAAAATCAGACTTCGCCGCTCGAATTTCCCAAAATTCCGAATTTCAAGCCCTAAATCGGAAAACTTCTCCGATTAGATGAACGAAGGGCGCGAATGCTTACCGGACGTTGTAATACGAAGTTGATCCGAGCTGGCGAGGCTCCGGTGACGTGAGCCTTTCCTTTTTCTTTTTCTTCTTCTTCCTTTCCTTTCCCTTTCTCTCTTTTTCTTTCTTCTCCTTTTTCTCTCTGTCTTGGCCGAGCAAGCTCTCGGCTTAAATGAGAAAAACTGAGTCACTGTAGCAACTTTTGACTTTCTGACTTTTTGACTTTTTTTTTTTTTTCAAATACCCGAATATTACATCCATCCTTCCTTAAATTTGACTTTCGTCCTCGAAATTTGCACTTACCTCAATCAACAAACAAATAAGGATATTTGCGTGTTTTCTCGTCCTAAAAAAATTCCCAAGAAGCCCTTTCCGATTTTGTCATTGGATCTTTATATATATTCTCAATAAACTCCTCTGCTTTTTTTAAGCTTATCAGCACATCCCAAAGGTCCACCACGCTTCCGCTGCGCCTCTGATCAAAAATCAGTTTTGCTTTCTTTTCTATTTCAGGTTTATCATGCAAGCCTCATGTACACAATTGCAAGCTCAAAAGCCAATAATTAGGGTCATTTTTGAATTAACTGGCCAATTTACCATTCTCGTAATCCTCCCTGAAGTACTTGTCGACCAAACCATTTGCCATATTTCGCAAGTCCTCATTTTCATGAAATTGGAACCTCTACATGGCTTCAATCCTGTCTTCTCGCTTTACAAGCTTCAGCCCTTCACCATTAGGCATTCCCTTCAAAACCAGCTCTATAAAAAGTCCCACTCTTGCCACCTCAATATCAGCAGACCTTACTAGATCAATAAACTCTGAGAGGCATCCACCACCCACAAGTGAAATTAAGTGTTCCTAAGTGAGATAGGGCCTTGTATCCCTTCTGTTGGGCCAACACAAAGATTTCCCAGGGCATATGCCACCTCCTTTCTTACATCAAATGGGGCTGATAAAACGAGGCGTAATGATCATGGCAATGCCTCACTCGAATATATTAACCTTTTGTGTTAACCATTGGCTATATTAGATGACACCCATGCTACTTCCTTCTTCAAGACTTGGTGCTCACTTTTTTTTTCTGCATTGCACTTTTTCCCTAGTATGTAATAGTAGCCTTCAACTCTTCGACAACTAAGGAAGTTTGAGCTTCCAAAAAAGACTGCACCTCATTGACCACCATACATTGCCAAAGGAGACATCACCTTCACCATCATCATCACCATTAGCACTGCCACTAACCCCAATCCTGCATAACCGCTTCGCACAAACTAATGATTCTCTTCTTTCTTTCCCCATAGCCGCAACTTGTCACCACCTCCTTTGTGCTGCAACATTGCCAACTGAAGACTGGATAGGATCTGTCTAGAGAGGCGAGACGTCATTGGCCATTGTCGAACACCCATGAGAAGCAAGAGAATTTAATCGATCGAGAGAGAGGGAAGTTGAAGAATGGCGCAACATGTGAACCTTTCACTACCTTGTCGCTAGGTTTAGATCAAGCCTTCGGTAAGACATAAGCACCTCGCTGCCATGTGATTTCAACTGTCTACAAGCATAAGCCCAACTTTACCATTTTCATCACCAAAATTCTGAAATTCCTTTTTCCGTCCACTTCTACTAATCATCACCAAATTTCACATCTATTGCTTAGTCTCCCCATTTTGTATTACTATCCTCAAATCAATCCACCGAAAATTATTGCTTGCAATTTATCATGCCTAAAATATCATACTACCGCAGTATACTAGTATCCAAACTATCTCCAAATTATCAATTCCTACATAGTCTATACTATCTCCAAAGTATCATCAATTAACAAAATATCGTTACAACAATTTTCTCTAGTACCATAAAGTTGATAATCATTCGCTAACACTTGAAATATAATCCACAGAATATCTATCAAATCAAAACATATCACAACCTGAATTTCCACAAGTTGTCTATTCTCCTTTCAACATTCCATTTACTTCAATTACGTACATAGTCCAAGAATATCACATCAGCCACTTGAAGATTCGCGCAAATCAACTCTTATTTATTGCACAAAAACTTTCGAATTCTTTTCCTGTCTTTACTAACACCTCAAGAAGAGATTATTGATAACACTATTTCAAAATTTGCCAATCTAATACCATAAGATACTTAACTCTTAACACTCTCAAGACAAGATCCACTTATTCAAATTTCCAATCTCAATTGTCTCCCCAAATACCCATAAATTCTAAGCATTTTACCACTTAAGAGATCATCTCTTACGATTGAACGCTTACAACTTCCCAAATCACTAAGATAGGAACATATCTAGTTTCCATTAAATTCAATGATCTCAAGTTCTCAACTTATAGAATCATCACTTAAAATTATCTCTTCTTAATTCAAAGACTGAAGCACTTGCCTCGTGCTATCATTTTACCGAAAACCGCAACTGAAACTGACAGCCTCCACTAGTTCCACAAATTTTTTTTTTTTTTGTAGAATAAGATCATAACCTGCTATTCAGAAGTTCACAAGCTGATCGCACCTATTTACCATAAGTAAATCTCTATCTCACATGTCAATTCAAGCTTATAACTTCTAAGATCAATTCTTCTCATACCAAATATCGCCACATAGCAAGACCTCCAATATAAATTCTCCTTTTCTAACCAAGAAAATAACCTATCTCAACCAGCAACTTTTGCTCTTCATCCCTATTCTCTGTCAGCGATTTCTTTAATTGTCCATACCTCATCCAAAATATGCTCTAGAGGCAATTTGTCAAGTTGGGAAAGTATATGCTGTCTTGTGATCTCACCTTCCCACCCGACTTCCGCATCAATTTGAATGAGCCCTGAACACTTGATAAAATGTTGTCTTCAACCTTCCAATTTCATCTACCAACATTTCTCTTTTTACCGGCTGCTCAAGATTTTCACTCTCCAGTTCATTAATCAACTTATTGGATAATTTGGAGGCTCCAACATGTTTCTCACATTCTAATTAAAGGGATAAATTCTTTGCTTCCAAATCTCCAACAAACTTTTGCAAAATAAATATTTCAACTCGTGCATTTACATCTTTCTCCACTTCTTCCTCATTTGAATTTCTTCTTGCAAAAAGTGTGCATAATTTTCCGAACCCGCCAAGCGTGCCCCACTTGATTGTACGTAAGTTGCACGTTCTTGTTTTGTAACTCCTTCACCGTTTATCTGGAACATGTAGGGTCGAGACTTGCCTACTCCACTAGGGAGAGAACACTCTATAGCACCCATTAAAGCCCTTAATTTCTTCCCACAAAGACTTTACATCTCTCTCCAACTCCCTAATTTTATTTTTTTTTGCCAGCCGACGCATCATGATTGCCTTCAGCTTTCAAATTTTCATCAACGGGTCTGCAAATGCCATCTACAAAAACTTCAGAATCCGTAACCTTGACTATTATATCATCTCCATTACTAAACGCACCCTCATCTACAACAATTTCCATAGTAAGAGATTCCTCCCTCTGACCTTGACCACCACAATCCCTAGCTCTAGCTAGATTTTCTTCCCAACCACCACTAATTCCATCTTCACCTATTGACACTACACTTTCTGATGCACTAGAGACTCAAAACTCCTTGTATTCTTGCTTATCCATGGTCGATGACAACCGATCATATTCAAGAGTACACATCTTGAGTTGTGACTCGCCAAATATCTCCCCCTTTATTTTCTTGCCAAAACCGCACATTGAAAACCTTAAGATACATTCCTGGTATCAAAAGTAACAACTCGCTTGCCTTTGTTATCTCTTACAAGGCAAAACACGTTTCTCTAAATCAGAATTGACGGTCACCTAGATTCCAAAAGAAACATACACCATAGTATTCAATAAAAGACTAACACGCTATAAACTAACACACAAGCTCACAACGTCCCAAAGACTCTATACCCCAAAAATCATAACGTAAGCTCTGATACCAACAAATGTCACACCCCGAAACCTACCAAGATGGGGAATGACACGGCCGTCCTTTCGCCCAAAGGACGCAGCCTCAAACTACCCAAGAGTCCCAATGACATTGCTCTCGTTCTATTGGCTGCTAAACAAAGAACCTGAAAGGTTGGGAAAAGAGGGGGGTGAGCAACCACAGCTCAGTAAGCAGTGCGTATCTCTTCTAAGCAGATCGAGCAACCACTATACATGTATACATAAAGTCATACCAGAAACTCATACTTCAAACCAAAGATATAATATATATATATATATCAATCAAATACGAGTTGTTTTATTTCATCAAAGCTTTATACAAGTCCCAAATACATGTTTAAATCTATCATCACAATTCAAACTATCAATGGTCAAGTCCATTGATCAATCTCTATAAAAACCACATCAATGGTCCATTCCATTGACTAATCTAAAAATCACACATCAATGCTCTATTCCATTGATAAATCTCATATAACATCACACGTCGATGGTCCATTCCATCGACCAATCTATTGCTCAATATCTAACCATGGTCACGACACAAAGCCTTGTGACAAGGCTACCAAGATTCCCCCCTTGGCAAGGTCTCCACCTACAAAGCCGGTGGCTCGGCCCGAAGGATATCCTAAACTCGGTATGCATACCCCCAAAGCCCTCATTGGGCTCACAAATATACCGAGCATCAAACAATCATCATCCAATATCAGAAATCCAATCCAGAATACATTCCACAAACCAAACAAATAACTTTCTCGTAACACGGCTCATCCGCCATTTCTCAAACCATTTCTTAAATCATTTCATAAATCATAATGTGGTTCCAAAACCTTTGCATAATCCATTTCATAAATCACAATAGTTTTCCCAAATCATTTCATAATCCATTTCACGATAATCGATATATAAGCCTTTTTCAGAAATGCCTTACCATGCCATTTCAAATAATCAACAGGTAGTAAATGCTCGATCCGAGCTTTTATGCAATAACAATGCTATTTAATTCATAACATATCCGATTCATATCGCTTTCGAAATATGAGTTTACAAACTCAAAGAAGAGATAGCACCACTCACCTGGAATCCCCAAAAATCACACCACGGCTCTCACTCAAACCGAAGATCTCGTAATCCTATCAATTAAACGAGAATCGACGTCAACACCAAATAAAACACCATTTCACTAACGACTAGACTAAACTAAGCTTAGACGCTAACCAAAACGACTCAGACACGCCCACAAATTGCTCCTCCAAAGCGATTATCCAAATCGTCCGCAACGCGAAACTTGATCGCGCCATAACTTTTTCCACCGAACCCCGTTTCAAGCGAGCTTATAGTCAATAGAAAGCCCATTCATAGCACTACAATAACCCCAACTTGCCCATCCCGAAATCGAGCCAAAAACCGACGAAAATCGGCCTAAAGCCTGCTGGTCGCGCACTGTTCACTTGCGCGGCTAACTTCAAAAATTCATATCCGGTAAACCGTAAGTCCAAATCAGGTTCCGTAAAATCCCACGGCTCCATAGCACCCTAAACTATCAATTCTATAAAAATACGCAGCCCTACGACTCAAAAATCAGACTTCGCCGCTCGAATTTCCCAAAATTCCGAATTTCAAGCCCTAAATCGGAAAACTTCTCCGATTAGATGAACGAAGGGCGCGAATGCTTACCGGACGTTGTAATACGAAGTTGATCCGAGCTGGCGAGGCTCCGGTGACGTGAGCCTTTCCTTTTTCTTTTTCTTCTTCTTCCTTTCCTTTCCCTTTCTCTCTTTTTCTTTCTTCTCCTTTTTCTCTCTGTCTTGGCCGAGCAAGCTCTCGGCTTAAATGAGAAAAACTGAGTCACTGTAGCAACTTTTGACTTTCTGACTTTTTGACTTTTTTTTTTTTTTCAAATACCCGAATATTACATTTACCCTCCATCATAGTTCCTTCAATGAGCACCATTAAAAAATCTACCTACATGGACCACAAACAGCAAACTGTGTTGACATGGCATCAACGTGGTTTGAATGAAATAAAAACGGCATCGTTTTAATTAAAAAATCATCTGATGAAATCTTGACGGAGAATAAATGTATCACACACATGGCTACAAGGTTAGGGTTCTTGATGTCACAAGAAAATTTTTAGAGCAAATGTATCATAGTAGGCATAATTTGAAGTTTTTTATGTCAGAAAAAGAGTTCAAAGAAAAAATCATTACTTATATTGCTTACAAAAATAAAAGAACGAAAATATTTGTAACGTCTATGAAAATGTTGACAATTGAAATATTTTCCATTTACTAATTATTTCAAGTCATATAAGTGATTATTTATTAAAAAATATTTTTTAAATCATTCATTTTTCATGAAATTTAATGTGATACTTCTAGAACAAGATATGAACATCAACTTGCCGTACATATATGAATGAGCCTTAGGTGCTGCATGAAAACCATTCTGGTTTTGTCCAGAACTGGTTTTTTGTTCCCAGAATCAGTTTTGGATCAGAAACCCGTTTGGTAACGCAATTTTATTTTTCTATTTCCGGGACAAGTTTGCTTCCAAAACTGATTCTGAAACCAGAAATGAGAACCAAAAAAAAGTTGATTTTTCATTTCTGGAACAAAAGTGAGAACCATTTCTGAGGAATTCATTTTCTTCAACACACATATTCATATGGAAGTCACGATCTTTGAGGTGAGAAAAAAAAAGCAAAAAATCAAAAATTTCAAAACTTAACAGAATGGTTTAGAATCAGCTACCCACTTTCAAATGAAATTTAAATTTTTTAGGTACCGAAAAAATAAAAATAAAAAATAAAAAAATTTCAAAATTTCACAAAATGGCTTAGAAAACCTATGGCCACCCACTTTCAGCAAAATTTAATTTTTTTAGTTGGCAAAAAAAAATTTTAAAATTTAAAAACTTCACAGAATATCTTAGAATACCCGTGGCCACCCAATTTGAACGAAATTTTATTTTTTTAGGTGCCGAAAAAAATAAAAAAAAGCAAAAAATCAAAAATTTCAAAACTTCACAGAATGGCTTAGAATACTTGTGGCCATCCACTTTGAGTGAAATTTAAATTTTTTTAGGCGCCGAAAAAAATAAAAAAAATAAAAAATTTCAAAACTTCACAGAATAGCTTAAAATACTTGTGGCCACCCACTTTGAGTGAAATTTAAATTTTTTTATATGCCAAAAAAAAATAAGCAAAAAAGTAAAAATTTCAAAACTTTACAGAATGGCTTAAAATACCTGTGGCCACCCACTTTGAGGGAAATTTTATTTTTTTAGGTGCCGAAAAAAATAAAAAAAAAGAAAAAAAGAAAAAATTTCAAAACTTCACAAAATGGCTTAGAATACCTGTGGCCATCCACTTTAAGCGAAATTTAAATTTTTTTAGGTGCCGAAAAAAATAAAAAAATAAAAAATAAAAAACTTCACATAATTGCTTAGAATACCTGTGGCCACCCACTTTGAGTGAAATTTAATTTTTTTTTAGGTGTCGAAAAAAAATAAAAATAAGCAAAAAAGAAAAATTTTCAAAACTTCACAGAGTGGCTTAGAATACATGTGGCCATCCACTTTGAGTGAAATTTAATTTTCTTTAGGAACCAAAAAAAATCAAAAAAAATCAAAAATACCATTTGGGCATCTAAAAAAATTAAATTTTACTTAAAGTGGGTGGCTAGAGGTATTGTAAGTCATTCTGTGAAGTTTTGAAATTTTTGATTTTTTATGTTTTTTTTCACCTAAAAAAATTTAAATTTCACTCAAAGTGGATGGCCACATGTATTCTAAGTCATTCTGTGAAGTTTTGAAATTTTTAATTTTTTGCTTTTTTTCACCTCCAAAAATTAAAATTTCACTCAAAGTGGGTGGCCACAGGTATTCTAAGCCATTCCTAAAGTTTTGAAATTTTTGAGTTTTTGAATTTTTTTAAGCACCTTAAAAAATTTAAATTTTACTCAAAGTGGGTGGCCACATGTATTCTAAACTATTATGTGAAGTTTTGAAATTTTTGATTTTTTGATTTTTTTTGGGCACCTAAAAAAATTTAAATTTCACTAAAAGTGGGTGGCCATAGGTATTCTAAGCAATTCTGTGAAGTTTTGAAATTTTTGATTTCTTGATTTTTTTTGAAAAAATTCAACAAATTTCCTATTTTCCCGAAATCTAATTTTTTTTTATTTTCTCGACATTTTGATGATTTTTTCTGGAATTTTTCAATTTTTTGGGATTTTCTGAATTTTTTTAAAGATTTTTATGAATTTTTTCGGATTTTTTTATTATTTTTATTTCATTTCTAAAAAAATGGATTTTTGTTCCTGGAAATAGAATTTTCTGTTGTTTATCAAACAGGTTTTTATTTCAGGAAATAGAAATTTTGTGCTGTTATCAAACGGGTTTCTATTCTAGAAATAGAAATTTTTTGTTATTATCAAACGGGTTTTTTTTCTCAGAAATTCATCCAGGAACCAGAAATAGAAAAATCTATTTCTGGTTCAGGAACTCATTCCGGAACAGAATGGTTATCATTCGCTACCTTAATCTTTCTTGCGTTCACACACGGGAAGCAATGATGACGTGGGATGTTTTGCTATTATTAGTATTTATCATTTAAATACTTTCTATTATTTATTATTATCACGCAGTTATATTATCTTTTAAGTTTAGGCCGTGAATGAAGTGACTGACCATTAGTGAGGGACAATTAATAAGTCAACATCTGATTACTAATTTCTAGAGTTTCAAAAGCTGATGGTCTTCCCTATCTACAAACCGCGTAGGAGGAGGAAGTAGATAGATGTGGCGTGGAACCAATAAAAAAAAAAGAAGAAGAAGAGAAAGAGTGATGGTCAATAGTTAACCATGGTAGAGTTAAATTGCTTTTTGGCCATATCGGTTACATGGCAATTATTACGCTTCCTCTTCTGTCAAGTTCATGATGCAGATCCCAGTACATCTTCATCCACGTGACCCTATTACTGGGGCCTCAATGAATATCTGTGGGGTTCAGCTCCACCGTGCTCGTCCCATCATCCTATGTCTCTTTGTATAATTAACCTTTTTGGTTTTTGTTAATCTTTATTTTATTAAATTGAATAGTTGATTTATGCAAATCGTTCTTTCTTTTACTTAGATGCTCTATGCGATAATGACGCGTGAAACGAAAGGCCACATGTTCAACAAAAGGATATATTAAATTACAAAAAAAAAGCCATATACGAAAGTACGCGACAAAACATATATTATGAAAATTGCGTGGCTAAGAAGCGGGCGAACACTTGCGGACAAAAAGTCGGGCTTCAAAGAACAGTGCAAAGATATACATATAGTGCCACTGATGTGTCTTGGCAAAGGAAATTCATATCTTTTGAGAGACGAGGTTTGTTTTGAAATGCAATTTCAGCAGCCGATTGATTTTGTGGGAACTGGCAAATAACCTTCTTGTAACACTTTTGTTTTCGAAATGAAAAAAAAGAAGAGAAAATGCATTAGATAGACACCAGAGGTGGATGAATAGCAACACCACCATAGCTGAAGTGATTGTCGGGAAATATATAGTTGGAAAGTGATTGAGGCAGGGTGCCTAAATTAAGTTTCATGTAATAAATTGGGCGATTGGCCATTAACGAGGGACAATTAATAAATCAACATTTGATTTTTTTTATATCTAGAGTTTCAAAAGCGCCGGGTTTCTCTCTATCTCTCTCAAAACGCAGAGGAGGAAGAAGAAGACAACGGCGGCGCAACAAAAAAAAAATAAGAATAAAGAAAATAGTGGAGTTAATAGGTGACCATGGTCAAGTTAACTTGCTTTTTGGCCATGTCCGTCGCGTAGCAATTATTGTGCTTTCCTCAAGCTGCAGATGGCAGTACGACTTCTTACACACGACCCTATTTAAGGCGGCCTCAGTCGTGCATAGCTGTGGGGCCCAACTTGTCCTATCTGTCTTTGTACGCGTTGCCCAATCTAGATTCGCCGCGGACCAACGAAATCTCCACCCCACAACCCCAAAAGTCTAACCGCAGCCCCACCTGAAAGATGCTTTTATGCTGTTAGTTGTTTTGCCCTTGCTTTACATGGTTGCCTTTGGAAAAAGGACAAAAGTCGGGAAAATGAGGACATAACAAATCGTAGGGCACTGATACCACCTGTAGTGAATTTCAGGTTTGCGTTCTCACATACCTCAATAAAATATCTACATATATATATATAATCTAATTTTGTCTTGAACCACTTTTTACATTTATTTGGTTTAGAGCATATGAAATTTTCACAACACTTAAATATTAATATTTAATTAATGCATAATCTTTCAAAATCCTTTAATATTCGAATAACATTTTAGAATTTAGTTTTTGCATTTTAAAAAGCATAAATAATATATAATATATATTTAATCTAATCTAGTCTTGAACAAGTTTTTTACAGTTTTTTTTCTTGATACCTGTCAAATTTTCACAACCGTTAAATCTTGTTATGGAATTTATTCGTAAATTTTTTCAAAATATTTTAATATTTAAATAACATTGTAAATGTCACGCCCCGCACTCCTCGGCGCGCCACATCCCTCGCAAAGGTCGATTCGTGTGCGACGTCCCAGGACTCGTCGCCGACCCAACACCCAACACAGAGATTTAAAGCACATGCGAAAGTAATTAAAACCACCCGTACAATAAAATACACATAATCCAGGATAGCCATACAACAACCAAGACGGATAAATATACACTTGTTTTGACATCGGAAACATATACAATATTCAAATACAGCCCACACTCAAAAATCAAAAGCGGGTACGTGGCTCGGCGATCAAACACTATATCTAGCCGGGCTCCTCCCAAAACGTTTCAATACGCCCGCCATCCTCGAGTGGGTCCGAAAATTGGGTTTCAACAACAATGAGAATAAATCTCACGAGTAATTCCTAAACCTAAATTAGGCTAAAGTGCACCTCCCGACGAGTACTAAATCAACACCCCAAGCAAATCATAATTGACTTAGGCCCTCGGGCCCAAATCCAACACTCACCTTGCCCTGCAGGTTAGGCACTTACAGTTCAAGCATAAAACATAGGACCCAATCGCAGCACACGTACACATCATTTGATCACAACGCATGTCATGCTTATGCTCGTGCTCATACGCGTGCTCACGCCTCATCAATGCATTTTCGCAGGCTTGCACTCTAGCATACTTGCCATTTATCAATTTCTCCTCCGATCCGCATTAAACGCATCAGGTCCGACCCGCGTAAAACGCATCGTGTCTATCACTATCCAACACTTCTGCCCGCGTAAACGCATCGTGGCCCGTGTCTCTAGCCCGCGTAAACGCATCGGCGCAACACCGATCTCCATATACGGACCGAACCCGCGTAAACGCATCGGGTTGGCCGTCTTCGGCAATCCGGGCATCGTCCGCGTTAAACGCCTCGGACGGGTTCACTACCCCGCGTAAACGCATCGGGGTTTATTGTGATCACACATTCACAAGCACCAATTTTCATCTGAACCCCGCGTTAAACGCATCAGGGCATTTTAGGTGATCACAATGCACATGTCACTCGAGCACACTTGTAAATGCACATGCCGTGCCAATGCTCGTGATGCAAACTCATGGCCATAAACTTCACACTCGGGCATTCACTTGCACCGCACCACTAACTCAAATCACGATACAATCATGCGCATTTGCACCACGCATATTCAATTTCATAAATCAACATGCCCAATCAGACAATCAATTCAAATCAGCCATGGCATCAACTTGACACACAATCCATGCACAATCCACACAACCGGGATAACAAGAACCCTTGCATTCGAGGCCCGCCAAGCTATTCCATTCTTAGTCCCGCTAAACAAGCAACATGGCATCCTAAAATCAATCACAACAAGGCTCATTTAGCTAGTCAATTGATCAATGCGATCAATCCCGGTAATTGCACAATTAAACTTCAAATTGATCACGCCTCGCCTAAATCAAATCCTGCCGTGGCCAGCCGCTATACCGCAATGTCTAGGCCAATAAATATCTTCAAAATGCCCCATTAAACTCCCCAAACCATCATTCTAATCAGCCACCACAAAGATCAAATGAGGCGCGCACTAAAATCCATATTTAAAGCCCGAACTTACTCCAAACTTGGACCGCTCCGAACCAATCTGTCCAGCCATCTCACGGCACCTCGCGGGTCACTAAATCTCAACTAAATTGTCGCACTAAGCCCGTAAAATAGCCACCAAGACAGCCACCATTCGGTCTCCCAATTTCACCCGCTAAATCCACAATTCCGTCCAAATCACGGCACCTATGCCTCGCCACATCACAGCACACTATAGTCCACTAAACCTCAATTAAATCATCATTCTCGGTCACCAAACGGGCCACAAAAATCAGCCTCTAGCGGCCTCCACTCGGTCCTCAATTTGCACCCGCCAAATTCACATTTTCGCCCAAATTAAGGCGCCTATGCCCAGCCGACTCACAGCACAATACGGGCCTCTAAATCTCAATTAAATCATCACTCTAAGCCTCGAAATCAGCCGCCATATCAGCCTCTAACAACCTCCACAATTTAACCCCTAAAATACCCTAATTAACCCCTAAAACCCATCTAGAAATGCAAATTGTCCTAATTAGGGCTTAGGGTCAAACTCACCGGATGTCCTAAGCTTGAGACGGCCAAACACGCGATGAAAAGGGGCTGGGCAGCGGCGGTCCCTCGCCGGAACAGTAACGGCGGCGGCGGCGAACGGCGAACGGCGCGAGCGGCGGCGACGGCTTAAGCTAATCCACGGCGGGTTGGAAGGGAGAGGGGGCTGACCGGCTGAGGTGAGAGGAACGGCGGCTCACGGCGGCGGCACCAGAGACGGCGACGGCGCTCCGGCGAAGACGCACGGCGCTGAGAAAGGGGGGGCGAACCGGTGGTGACGGGGCAGCAAGGCGACGGCCGGGACGATGGCGGCGACGTCCAGGTGTCGGGGCGGTTCTGGGGAGCTGGCCGGACGACTGGACGACGGCTGGGACTCGCCGGACGCGGCGGCGAGCCGAGCTCGCGCGCTCGGGAGAGGAGGAAGGCAGCGTCGGGCGGAGCTGCCGCGCGGCGCGGCGGCGCGACGACGGTGCGAGGAGGACGGCGGCGTCGGCGGCTGGTAGGGTGGCGTCAGGCGGAGCTGGATGGGCGGTCGAGCAGCAGCCGGCGAGCAGAGCAGGAACGAAGCAGAACCAGTCGGGCCGAAGACGAAGAAGGAAGAAGGAGAAAAAGGAAGAAGAAAGAAGGAAAAGAAAAGAAGAAAGGAAGAGAGAGAGAGGGAAGGTGGGAGTTGGTCTGCATGGCAGGGGCTGAGGGGACGTGGGCAGGGGGAGACGTGCGCAGAGAGGACAGGCGCGGCAGACGAGAGAGAGAGAGAGGGAGGGAGAGAGAGAGAGGGAGAATAAAAGAAAATATTTGAACATTCAAATATTATTTGCAATCCGATGGCCCAAATTAAAAACCGAGAGTGGTCTACCGGTCCAAAATAAGCCTCGCACATAAAAAGGGACAAATGCCAAATTAATTAGACCAAATCATAACGAGGGAGGTCTACTAGTCCAAATTCGCACGTGGTCAAAAACTCCCATTTTTCCATCATTCCTGACAATCTCAACGCTGGCCACAACAATATCGACACCGTCCAATTTATTTTGTCCCGAAACTCCCGGAAATCGACTGCCAAGTTCGGGATCCAAATAACGGCCAAATTTGATCGAGTGCGATTCTAGCGAAATCTCTAATTTAAAAATGATAACCGGGAGTGATCAGTTCCCGGGTGAGATTTTTACTATAAGCACACTGACAAATTACGCGTTTTATAAATCCCAAAAATGGGCCGAAATTCGGGATGTCACAGTAAAATTTAGTTAGTTGCATTTTAAAAAGCAAATAAGTCCTAAGAAAACTCCGTTAACTTTGATCATCATGATTACCTTCTTTCGTTTTATTTTATCGTGTGTTATTTGTAAAAACAAATTATGTATATATTTTGTATTTGAATAATATTTTGAATTTTAACAAAAAAGTAAACATTGTTTTTGAGTTTTAAGAAACACAAACAAACGAGTGCTAAGAAAATTCAGCTATTATGTGTCATTTGTGAAACCAAAACTATGAATATATATACATATCTATCAATGATAGGAAAGTTAGGTAGAGTGCAGTTAAATGGCTGAGTCACATCGTCACAAAACTCCATTCTTTCACCTTTCTTAAATTAATTAGACATACTACTAACGATAAAGTAGAATAAAGTTCAATCATCCTGCTTGATCTAGGGGAAAAGCCATTAAAAACCTCCAATTATGAGCACCGTGATATATTTATTATAAACATTTTTTCTGACGCCAACAATTCCAAATTTGTAGCTATGCGATACATTTACCCTCTATCATGGTTCCTTCAATGAGCACCATTAAAAAATCTACCTATATGGACAACGAAAGGCACATGGTGTTGACATGGCGTCAACATGGTTTAAGTGAAATAAAAACGGCGTCGTTTTAATTGGAAAATTATCTGATGAAATCTTGACAGAGAGTAAATGTATCACACACACACACAGCTACAAGGTCAGGGTTCTTGATGTCACAAGAAAATTTTTAGAGCAAATGTATCATGGTAGGCATAATTTGAAGTTTTTTATGTCAGAAAAAGAGTTCAAAGAAAAAATCATTACTTATATCGCTTACAAAAATGAAAGAACGAAAATATTTGTAACGTCTATGAAAATGTTGATAATTGAAATATTTTCCATTTACTAATTATTTTAAGCCACGTAAGTGATTGTTTATTGAAAATATTTTTCAAATCATTCATTTTCATGAAATCTAATCTAATATTTCTAGAACAAGATGTGAACATCAACTTGTCGTACATACATGAATGAGCCTTAATCTTTCTTGTGTACGCACACGGGGAGCAATGATGAAATGGGACGTTTTGCTATTATTAGTATTTATCATTTAAATACTTTCTATTGTTTATTAAGATTAATATCACAAAAAACCTCAAATTGGTACACTTGTAGTATTTGCTAATTATAGTGATTCCCGAGAGTTCACAATCATAAACTATCGAAAGCTTGTAGACAAACAATTCGAGACTTGAATATAGACCGTAAAATGAATTTGAAGCTGGACATCTATATCCGACGGCTCAAAATTATGTCAAACTCCATCATGGCAAGGTACATGTAGCAGAGTATTCTGCAGCTAGCCATCTCATACCAACATATGCCTCCCCGACAGCTCCTTCACCATCGTGGGCCAAAATCGCATCAAAGGATCGCCGCTACGTCAGTGTTTTTGAAACCTAAATTATCAAGGACAGCCAACAATGACATCTTATTTCTATTATACATCTACAAGTCACAAAGGACGGCAAGTTTGTCTGTTTGATAAGGAAAACAAAATCAAGTGCTTTGGCCAAAAGAAAAGGTCCTATATTTCAAACGACATCCAAAAGTCTTGATCTGAAGAAAAAGGAGAACAATCTCACCTGAGGACATAGTGTGCACCAAAACATACGCTCTTCGGTCTGACTCAAACTTCTTGGCATATTAGGAAGACCAAGACTTTACTGTAACTCATCAACTTTCTTGTGTAGAAAGTGAGGCAAAAGGGAAAAAGGTAATATTATTAAATCCAGGAAGACCGAGATTTTGCAGGACTCAAATTGGCTTCATTGCTTCACTTTTCACATCCCTCTTCTTCCATCCCTATGTGAATGTCTCTTTTTCCATTACTAGTAGAACTTTCACTCGTTACAGGTCTTGCTTAAACTTAACAATACTAGAAACAAGTATAAGAAGAAAGCCAAGAAGGAACGGAAAAGTTCTCTCCAATGGCCATGGGTGAATCAGTCACCGTAGAGAACAACAAGGGTTATGGTGAAGCTAACTAGCTAAGTGATAATGAGGTAATGGAGAGAGAAAACTATAGAAGTCCCGGAAGACCAAGACTTTCACCTACGAAAATTATTAAACAAAGACCAAGACTTTAAAAGATGCTCATCAATGGCTAGAGAAATCATTTTAAAATACTTTTTGTCCACAAGTACTCGTTTCCTAATATTTAGAGAATATTTCCAGAGACTTTATTGGATGTCATTTGCTCTTTTGTCTGGAAAGTGAAGCAAAAGTGGAGAATTTCTACGCGTGACATGTGAAGCAAAAGTGAAGCACTTTAAGAAACAGTACTAACTGGGAAGAAACTTTAATCAATTCGAGGAAGACCAAGACTTTGTAAAACGCAAATTGGCTTTGTTGCTTCACTTTTCACATCCCACTATCACCCATAATGTGAATGTCTCTTTGTTGCGCACCATAATTTGGGCTAACTTTGCATGTTCAAAGGAGCACAATTCTCCGAACAAGCGATTCATGATCATCAACTACTTCAGCACCCTTAAGCTAATCATTGTAGCCCATCTTGATGCGAATTTTTAGCATTATAGCTGCCACGTAAAAGCCTATAACTGCCAAAAAAAAAAGGTTAACAAAACACTTGTAAGCAGTAACCGTTTTTACAAAGATATGCATGCACTCTAAGTTGGTCATATGAAGAAAAATCACCTTTAATCCTCTGTTTTGGATGGCCACAAGAAAAAAGAAAAGGTCCTTTGTTTCAAACGAGAGCCAAAAGTCTTGATCCGGAGAAAAAGGGGAACAATTGATTTATCTAACTCAAGAACATAATGTGCATCAAAACATATGCTCTTCGGTCTTACTCAAACGGATTGTCGTAATAATACACTCAATGCATAAGTATATGCTCCAGGCCAAGGAACCATTTGGGCTCACCCATGATCCGAGGATCATCGAGTTCGTCCGAGGGGCATTTTAGTCGAATTAGAAAGGCGCTACAAGGACCACAAATGCCAGGAAATGCAAGGGTCTATACAAGGAGAAAAGAGCAGAGTTAATGCAGCTACTATCCGGAAATAACTTGTGAGTCTCATTGACTTCTGATTTGTGGACTAACCAAAAGGCCTATGCCTATTGTTGTGTCACGTTCGCTAGAAAGGGCCATACTGGTTATTACATCAACGCATTCTGTCGTTTAAGCATATCCATATCCCCACAAATCACAAATTGTTTGTGTCGAAATCATGAGATTGGTGATTGAATTTGGCAATTTAGATGTCAAAACTAGGTGGAATTCCACCCATTTGATGTTGAAGAAGGCCTATGATTAGATGGATGTGTTGACGTTGTTTTTTTTTTTCGATTAGGCTAAGGCCGCCGGTATTCAGCCACTAAACACGTTGATTGAAGGGTTGCCGAACTATTCAAGGACTTCTTGGAGGTGTTCAACGGCGCTACAGAGGCTTTTGTGTATTTCCAGTACGCATTTAGGGAAGATGAACCATTTTTATTAGTAAAAAAACACGTGTTTATAATGCGTTTCATGTAGAAATTGTAGGAACCGTGCTGCATGTGGTTATATTTTAACTTTTACATTCTGGATTATTAGATTTACCACAAAAGTGTTAAGGGAATCTTTCATGATCATAATAAAAATAGAGAGGCCATTAAAGAGTGAATTTATAAAACTTAGAGTTTTCGTGCAAAGTTAGCATTTAGAATGCATTTTTACTTTACACACGCTCACGGGGGTAGTACATAATATCAAGGCCATGTATTAAAATTTTCCCCTGATACGGCTCGAGTTCTTTATTTTCCGTAAATTATTTACTTTGATATCATGTTAATGTTTATTGATTGTGGTTGTTTACTGTTATTGTTTGCGCACTCCGCCATGATCACATGTCGGCGACTTAAGATAATAAGTTTGATGAAGATCACATGCAAATGTATCAAAAAGGCGTTAAATTTATTTAGCGTCACCAAGTCCCCGAACTCGTGATATTTGGTTCACAGGAGTAAGATGGGCTCCCACGTCTTATTCAGGCTGCTAACCGCCCATAATAAGTTAGTGGCAACTCCCAAAGTGAAAACAATTTCCATATTTAATTGAGGAAACCAAATTGCTCTGGAGGGCTTAGGAGAGCCCTTGAGATGGTCCCTACATGGGAATCCCTATAAATCATAACCATCAAACAGGGAGAATTTATTACTATTGAGATTTTCTTTACTTAATTGCATTATTTAGCAAAATGTGCTTTTAATTATTTGACAAATATTAAAAAAAATTAAAAACTAGGTCCGGGCATAACGTGCTAAGGCCCGGGCACGTGGGACGGAAATGAAGAACATGCAGAGCAGGCACGGATCGAGTCAACACCCCCCCGCAATCAAGCCTCAAGAGATCCAAGAACTCGCCAGAGCCAAACTCGACAGCCCCATGAAGAAAGGCGAAAAAATGAGAGACGAAATTTGACGACAGAACCGAAATGGGTACTCGAGATTCTCAGCGGAGGGAGCGCAAATTACCTCAAACTTAGAGATGGGAGGGGCGATCTGGTTCCTCTCTAAAGTATCCATTTCCAGAGAAGAAGCTGCTTCACATCTCTCTCTCTCCAGAGCACACCCCACCCCCCTCCCCCTCTCTCTCTCTCTCTCTCTCTCTCTCTCTCTCTCTCTCTCTCCTCCTCCTCTGAAGCCTTTCTCCCTTTCTGGGTATCTTCCAGAGCGAGACCGGGAGTGAGAGTGTGAGAGATAGAGAGTAAAAAAAACAGGTGGAGGAGATTGCAGGAAGAGGAAGATGACATTCAAGAAGGAGCGGGAAGGCGGGAGTGAGAGAGATAGAGAGAGACAGAGAGAGAGAGAGAGATTTTCTCGTGGGAAAAAGTACACTATAAGTGCCATAACTTGTGTACGGCGATCACTTTGATGCCATAACTTTTTTTCGGATCACTTTGGTGCCAACTTTTTTGAAAAACGATCACTTGAGTGCCAATGCTGACATGGCACGCCGGAAATCTGATGTGGCTCTTTTTTATTAATATTCGATGCTGAGATGGCTGGCCGGAGCAGGCCGGAGAGTCCAGTCAGCCCTTATAGCGAAAACGACGTCGCTCAACCTTTCTCCCCCCAATATAGGAACCCTAAATCGGCTAATTGGACATATTCCCCACTTGCAAACCCAAACCGGCCATATTATTTCCTTGTTTTCCCCGAAATTGACAGCCAAAGGTTGCAAATGGATGGCAGGAGCTTCACTAGCGGCTCAAATTCGTTTGAACGAAGTGAAGAAGAAGGTCGGTTCTTCTGCTATTGTGGATTACCGAGTCCAAGAAGAATATCTTGGACTCGATTGAACTCCGGGAGAAGATTCCATGAATGCGCCAAGTATAGAGAAGGCTCGAAGTGCAAATTCTTCAAGTGGGTTGATGCGAAATTTTCAAATCGAGCAACAGAGGTGATAGTGAAGCTACTTGAAGCTCAACATCAACCTCCACCTGCATTAATGGACGAGTTGGACGAGTTGGACAATGTTAACTCATTGTAAGCTGAAATGAAGGCTTTAGCATCTCTGGCCAACCATTTGAAGAAGGAAGTTGAAGGATGAAAATCGAAAGAAAGTGTTATCGATTGTTGATTATGTTATTGATATTTTTATAGCCTATTTTATGGTCAAATGTAATGTCAGTTATGAGCAAAAGTTTCTTAGTCTACCAAAATTTAAGATAGGCTTGTACTATGTACGTGTATTTGGCAATTTGTAGCTACGGTTGTGTTATTAGTTTGCTGCAATTTATGTATGTAACAAGAGGTTTGCTGCAATCTATGACAAATGGAAGGTTGGAATTTATTGGTTCTCAATGTTGAGTTGCTTAGTATTTTGTTGCTGCATATTTTGATGCAGTTTTACCTCATTGGCAGCATATTTTGTTGCATATTTTTTCTCATTTGCTGTCTTTTGCTGCACTTCCTCGTTTGCTGCATATTTTTGCTCATTTGCTGTCATTTGCTGCACTACCTCATTTGCTGCATATTTTTTCTCATTTGCTGTCATTTGCTACACTTTCTCATTTGCAGCATATTTTACTGCATATTTTTGCTCATTTGCTGCACTTCCTCATTTGCTTCATATTTTTGCTCATTTGCTGCACTTACTCATTTGTTGTATTTTTTTCATCTGGTTAGATGGTTGCATATTATGGAGTAAGGCTCACTACTGAAAAATGAGGTGCTGCAAGTGCTGCAACTCTGCGTAGCAGCAAATTATGAAGTCGTCACAAGTTCAGCAGTTGACATTTTAGTGCCAAATGTTTCTAATCGTGATCACTTAAGTGCCAGTCGTGGTTCAAAAGTGATCACTTAAGTTCTAGTCGTGGTTCAAAAGTGATCACTTAAGTGCCAGTCGTGGTTCAAAAGTGATCACTTAAGTTCCAGTCGTGATTCAAAAGTGATCACTTAAGTGCCAATTGTGGCCGAAAGTTGATCACTTAAGTGTCATGCCGTGTGTTTCTTTGAAAAATGGAGACTTTGGTTCCAACAAACCAATCTTTAAACCAGATTATTCTAGAATCAACGCAGTAACTGTACCAGCACTGCTCACCAGCACCAAACCGCCCCAAACCATACTCATAAACTGGTTCAAACAGCCCCCAAACCATATTCAATCACCAGCACCAAACAACCCCCAAACCATATTCAAAAACCGGTTCAAAATGCTTGCACCAGCACGTGCTGGCGTGCTGGTGCAAGCACTATACTGCACTCCCAAATATGACAAAATCAGCAGCTACCATACTATACTCCCAAACAGTACAAAATCAGCAGCTAGTGCAAACACCATACTGCACTCCCAAACAGCACAAAATCAGTAGCTGGTGTAAGCACCATATTGCACCTGAAAATAGCACAAAAAACCAGCACTAGCAGCACCAATTCCCACCCTCCCCACCAACTGCATCAGTAAGTTTCTTTGAATATTAACTTACTGATGCAACTTGCAAGCACCCCACTACACCAGTAATATACTAAAACAAAACAAACACGTGTGCAAAAATATGGAAATCACAACCACCTTAACCACGGTAAACATCGAATTTAGTCATTACACACAACATCCCATTAGTCAATAACATTCCAGGACTACAAAAAATCAACCTCCTATTAACCAATACGGTAAACCTCCCTAATTTCACAAAAACTAACAATCACCACAACACCCTCCCATTAGTCAATAGTGATAAGTCCACAATTTCCTTTTCCTTTCGACAGCTTCTTGAATTGATTCATAATTCTTTGACTCTTTTGAACTGGACAAACTGCAGGTTGTTCTTCTGAAGATGCAGGTTCTTCAATAGCTGGAGCTGCATCTTCTTCAACAACTGGAGTTGTTTCTTCTTGAACTGCTTGAGCTGCATCTTCTTCAACAGATAGAGCTGCTTCTTCTTGAACTGCTTCAGCTGCATCTTTTTCAACTGCTGGACCAGTAGGTTGTTCTACTGGCCTTCTTGCTCGAGATTTCTTCTTAGGCGCAGCAACTATCTTCTTCTTACTGGTGTTGGTGGCTATTTTGGAGCTGTCAGCATGTGCTGGTTGATCAGGAACTAGTGTTGAGCTTTTTGTTGGTGGCAATTTACGAACACTCTTCTCTGTAGCCACCCTTCTTCTCTTCGGACCAGCTGCTTGCGACGTTAGTTGGATTCTTTTTGGTGCAACTCTTGACTCCTAGCTTGGGCCAACTTGAGATATGAGAACCTCTAAACTCCTCCCAGGCTACAACATAATCATAGATGAGAGAAGAAGTAATATTGTCATAAAAGTGAAAAACTCACAAATGAAATGCATGAGATATACAAAACTTACATGCAAAATAGTCATTCCAGTATTAAGTCCGTATAAATTCCATAACCATATTGCCTTAATCTTCTGCCGAGGACCTCTCTTGTTTGATATGGTGCCTCACTTTGAGGAACCTGAGCTGCTTGTTCAGTTGGTTTTCTTCTCAACTGATAAGGACAAAACAATGTTAACTAAAGCCAAAGTCTGCTCACTAAAGATTAATACAAATACATATAGCTTACTGGATATTTTCTCCTAGCCTGTGCAACAGTCGAGGAGGAGGTTGCCCTTAAACCTGGGCCTCCGGTTGGCTCTTCAGCTGGTTCTTGAACTTGGCCTTCAGCAGGCCCTTTAGCTAGACAATCAGCATGCCTATCAGCTGGCCCTCCAGCAGGCCTTTTAGCAGCCCCTTCAGCTGGTTCTTGTGCTGGCGCTGCATTTGATCCAATTTGAGTCCCTCCACTTGGCTGTTGAAGCAACTGATGTTGCTTCTTCAAATGACAACCACTTTTGTTGTGACCTACCTCACGACAATATGAGCATTTTATCTCTACACCTGACCTGCTCATCTTCTTACTTCTGGGCTCTCCCTCTTGCTTTCTTCGTCTCCTTTTAGGCCTTCCCATTTGTTTCTTAAGTGGCAAAGGATAAGGGGCTTCATGATTTGTCGGCTCCCAGAATTTTGTACTTCTAATAGGCTGCATCATGTGCTGGTATGCAGCAAGATATATGCTTTTGTGGTAGTAACCATGCAGGTAATCCTTGGGATTTTGGTACTTCGCTTGGATGGCACAAATGGCATGTGCATAGGGAATTCTAGAAAGTTGCCAAGCTCGACATGAGCACTTTAGTTTGTCCAATTGGACAATATACTTGTCTGTTTTTTCCATGACCTCATAGCCATCATCTCCATTCCAGATAGGATGACAGAACCTACTACTCGCCAAGTTGTCATCTAATCTTTTAGCAATCCTAGGACCACACTTGTCCGGTCCACTTCGCAGCCTCATCTCTCTGTTTTTGCAGCCTTGTCATGACTATCACTCGAATATCCTCAAGCATGCTGATGATTGGTTTGCACCTCGCCTCTAAAATTCTGCCATTGAAGGCTTCACTGAGATTGTTATCAATGATATCGCTCTTGAATTCTTCACTGAAGAAGGCCTTGCACCAATGCCTGGGTTCAGTTTGAAAAAGTGCTTCATAACCGTCCTTTGTCAAGTCAAGCAGCTGCTGTTTGTGAATTCTAAAATCAGCCATGTTGGTGCTCTTAGTTATCATCCAAAATTGCTTCTGTAGTTTCTCCCCTTTGTAGATCTTTGCCCAGTTTGCATATATGTGCCTCGCACACATCCTATGTTCAGCAAATGGCATCAACTCAGCTAGAGCAGGAAGAAGTCCCTACAAGAATTCATACATCAAGGCATTAATAAAGGCATGTGCAAGATAAAATGTCATCAATATTATTTGTGCAATTACACCAGTATTACCTTTTGTTGGTCGCTCATGAATGCCCAACCTCCTCCATTAGTGATCTCAAGGTCCGCCATCAAATTTTTCAGGAACCACGACCAAGTGTCCTTGCTCTCTACCTTCACAACAGCCCAAGCAATTGGAAACATCTGATTATTGCCATCCCTCCCAATGGCAGCCAACAATTCTCCCTTGCACACACCCTTCAAGAAACATCCATCGAACCCTATGACTCGTCTACAACCAGCAACAAATCCCCGTTTGCATGCATCAAAGCAAATATAAATTCGGTCAAAGTTAGTCCCATGGTTAGGCAGTGGCCGCTCCACAACCTCAACATAAACTCGACTACCCGGGTTTTGCAGCCTACATTCTCCAACATATTCCCAAATTTGACCATATTCTTCCTTGTACCTCTCTAGAATTTTTCTCATCACCTTATACTTGGCTCTTTTACACTGATTGAGTGACACGTTAATCCCTACCTGCTCCCTCACCAACTGCTTCAGCTGAGCACTCTTCACATAGGCATCACTTTGATGGTATCGAAGAAGTGCTTCGACAACCAAGCATTCGTTACCCTTTTGTTGTCAAACATGATGGAACAAGTATGTTCCTCCTGTAATGACCTAATTTGGAATGACCCGTCCCTCTTTGAACGTGCGCCGTATATCTTCCACGAACAACTAGGTTGAGAACAATTTGCTCTAACATAGTCCTGCGTATTTCGAGTGAACTGAAGAGTCCTCTGTTCAGCTATTGAATACTTGATAATCCCTTTTTGAATTGTTTGGCATCGAGAAAATTTCAGACCTACAATCAACACGAAGAAGAAGAGCCAGGGATCGTATAACGGATACTTACGTTTCCTTCTGCGCACAACGGGATCATCATCTTCATGCTGATTTTCAGAATTATCATTCTGTTCATCAGAGCCACTTTCTTCATAATCAGTGTCATTACCTTCAGCTGGAGCTCCATCAATGCTATGTCCTAGTTCAGCTTCATGCAATCCTCCAAGTGCAGTTATTGATTTTTTTCCAAATTCCCTTTGCTTTTGCCTTGACTGTGCAAGTTCCTCATCATCATCTTCACTTGGTAAATTTACATTTGTTACACCCTCATCATCCGATTCACTAGATGCAAAACTTCCCACGACAATCCAGTGAACTCAAATCCAGTGAACTCTTCACTCATTGCATGGCTTGCCTCCCTCTCATCCCTCTCATGTCCAACTTCATTTATAATAGAACTAGCACCAACCTGAGTACTAGGTAAAGTAGCACCATCACCTACGTCTCCTCCCTCAGCCCCTTTGTCAGATTCACCATCACTATAGGACTCAACGTACACAACAGCTTCTTTTCCATGAAGATAATGGTAGATGATATCCTTAACACCATTATCATCATCAAAGTTTCTAATACCGTCATTCAAGCTGCTTCTAGGAACACAATAATGCAAACTTCCTATTTTACATCTTAATTGTTGAACTATATCCCTCATGAGATTAATATATGTTAGCTTGCTTCTATCGAAATAAACAGTACCTTCAAGTCCCCCAAAGTATTCCCACTCGTCAGTGCCGATGACAAATTCTCCTCCATAGCGAACAATGATGCCGATAATTGTGTCTTTATCCCCCATATCGACCCTGCATTGAAGGAAAAAAGCCAAAAAAATTCAATATTTTAGCTTTCGGAACCACACCACATAGGAAAAAGAGCACAGCTTCACATGAAGGTCCCCCACATGGTCGACAAGATTGAAAAAGCCACCATCAGACCACATGGGTGACAATGACAGAGGTCCCCACATGGACCACAGTTTATCGCATATACTCAGCCCGGCACCAACACAATCGAATCCACTTCAAGCCCTAATATCCGAACAACTAGCCATAATTTATGAAGTTCAAGCTTTAATTTCATAAGTTCAAGACCTAATTTCAAGTTCGAGCCCCAATTTCCCAAGTTCGAGCCCTAATTTCCTACTTCAAACCCTAATTTCCCGAAGGCAGCCCTAATCTACCAATTAATTGAGTGAAACATAGGACAATGAAGCACAATGTGTCGATCAATTCAGCAAAATAAAAATTAACAGCCCTTATTTGAAGACCGACCTTCGTAATTTGCCACGGAGACGGGACCGACGCCGATGGGACGAGTGATGCTCAGTCCACGAGATGAGGGAGCGACGCCGACCGACCGCGAGGGGAAGGCAAGAGACGACAATGGCGACGGTGATGGCGACGGCGACGGCGACGAAATGAGGGCACCACGAGCGACGAGCGACGGGCGACGACGACTGGACGAGGGAGATAGAGCAGATGTGACGAGCGACGCAATGCTAAGACTTTTGAACTGAGCGACGTCGTTTGCCGTCCTAAATGGAACGACGTCGTCCTTCTTGTCCACGTGGACTGAGCGACATCGTTTTGCTCGTCCACGTGGACATCAAATGTTGACCCCAATATCCACGTCACACTTTTTTTTTAAATAAAAATGCCAGGTCAGTTTTTTGGCCGGAATTTTGGCCGAAGTCACTAAAGTGATCTATTTTCCTCCGACTTGGCATCAAAGTGATCCGAAAAAAAGTTATGGCACCAAAGTGATCGCCGTACACAAGTTATGGCACTTATAGTGTACTTTTGCCTTTTCTCGTGGCGATGAACTTTAGTAGAGGTCGAGACCCACCTCAGAACTCCACAGCTATCCGTTTTTTTTTTTGGTCGAAAAGCTGTCCGTTATTTTCTCATGTTGTTGCTCTTTTTACGTTATAATGAAATTATGTGTATTTTTTTGGCAAATGTTGTTGAGTTTGGTGTTACCATATACATAAATAAATTGTAAATGTTGGCTTTTTGAGACAATGTGGTAATTATTTTTCCTTTTTTTATATTATGGCATCGGGTGGATATATGAAGTAATATTTGCTTTTTTAAATAGGCAGGTGTTGTGATTTTTTTCTACATGACTTCTAATTAGATTTTATGTTTTAGCTCGTACGAACTTCCCAAATTTTCGTCGATGACGAAATAATACGAGCTCCTACTATCCAAGATGTGAAATTTTAATTGGAAAATTAACTTATTGTTTTAATTGCTAAAAAGTATTTAAAGTGATTGTTGATATATTTAACTTTATTAAAAGTTGGATATGATGACGAATTTGTGACATTTTGTCAAATAAATGACGCGTTGAATTCGATGATTGTATTATTTGACATGTCATATGAAATCCCCATGCATTTATTTCATGAATTGGATTGCGTCTGGTGAAAATAATCCACTTTTGCAGTCTTTATTTGAAAAGGGCAATGAAGAGCTTCTTTTTTTTTTGGAATTAGAAAAAATCATCAAATAATTATGATGCAAAAGAATGGATATGGAATTCGGTTGTCAATAAGCATTAACATGTCATGAATAATAATTTAATTGGGCCAATTAAATGTGACATTCCGAATTTCGGCCCATAGTTGGAATTTATAAAACGTGTAATTCGTCAGTGTGCTTATAGTAAAATCTCGCCCGGGAACTGATCACTCCCGGTTATTGTTTTTAAATTTGAGATTTCGCTAGAATCACATTCGATCGAATTTTACCGTTATTTAGAGCCCAAACTTTGGTGTCGAATTTCTGGGAGTTCCGGGACGAATTTAATTGGACGGTGTCGATATTATTGTGGCCAGCCTCGAGATTACCCGGGATATGTGAAAAGTGGATTTTTGACCGGGTGCGGATTTGGACCTAGTAGACCTCCCTCGTAGTGTGTTTTAGGTTATTTTCTTTTGGCCCTTTTTCCTATATTATTAATTAGGATTTTCGTGGGCCGTTAGATCGTTTTCGAGTTCGAACCGTGACCGTTGGATCGCGATTATTATGTTTGACTTTTGGCCCTCTCTCTCTCTCTCTCTCTCTCTCTCTCTCTCTCTCTCTCTCTCTCCCGGTCACCTCCCCCTGCGCACGTCTATCCCTTCCCCCTGTCAGACCCATCCACTCCTCTCTCTCTCCTTCTTTCTCTTTTTCTTCTTCCTTCTCTCTCCTTCTTCTTCCTTCTTCCTTCCCCGACCCCGACTGGTTCTGCTTCTGCCTTTGCTCGCCCGATCAGTCGCCGCCGACCGCCCCTCGCCGTACACCTCACGCCGCCGTCGCCCGACCGAGCCATGCCGCCGCTCGTCGCCCGCGACCGCCGCTTAGCCGGCCTGTCCGCTGTCGTCGGCCTGTCCTCTGCTCGCAGACGGAGCAAGCTAGCCATTGCGTCCGCGCGCCCGGCGCTTGCCCGGCCTGTCCGACGGCTTGTCCTCCGTCGTTCGGCCACCCGCGACGTCGCCGTGTCGCCTCAGACCGGCGCCCGACCTCCCATTTCCTCCTATTTTCTCTCCCCGGCGCCTTCCCCTGTTTCGGGCCCCTAGCGTCGCCGCCGCCGCGTGCCGCCGCTCTGCCTCTGCCACCCAGCCTCTGCCACCCAGCCTCTCCCCTCAACCACCTCCGCCGCCCTGCCACCCCCCTTGGCCGCCGCCACCTCCCTTCCCCTATTTTTCTTCCTCCCCGACACTTCCCCTGTTTTGAGCTCTCCCGGCGCCACCCCGTCCAGCCGCCGCGCCGCCGTTCCGCCGCCGCCGCTGCTCCGTCCGCCACCACCCAGCCCTCAGCGACCTTGCCTAGCCACTTGCAGTCGCCGTGCTTGCCGGAACAGCCCCACCGCCGCTGTCGTTGCCGTTGGCCAGTCGTGGCCGAGCAACCCGGCCCGGCCCGAGGCCCGGCCCAGAGCCGTGGCCGAGCTCGCCCAGGCCACCGCCACAGCGCCCGCCCATCCAGCCGGCGCCTCGCCCGTCCAGCTCGCCCGTGCGCCCCGGGCACGCCGTTCAGCCACCGCGCCCCGTGCGCCAGGCACGCCGATCGGCCACCGTGCTCGTGTTGGCCGACCAGCACGCCCTTTGGCTCGCGCCTGCGCCTAGTTCGGCACTGTTCACCCGGGCCATTTTAGGCCCGAGCCGATTTTCTCCGGGCCAAAACCAAGTAAGTGACCTCCTATTCCTTATTTAGGATTATGGGTATTTTTAGACTTGTTTAGGATGTGCTTGGTACCGGGTTAGGAATTAAATTAGGCGTGGGCTAATTTGACTGATTGTGCTCAATTTGTGAATTATTGTGGCGGTAATTGTGTGGCTAATTTAGTGATTGACTGAGATAAATAGCATGACTGAATTGTCGTGGCGCTTGTGGGTGAATCGGATTAATTGAATGTGTTGACTTGAATGTCGGAATCGTGAGCTTGTAATTTGAAATTGGGATGATTGTGGGTGCATATTTGTGGCTATTGTGGTGAGTCAATGATTGGCTTATCGTGGCGGTTGTGAGTGGAATTGATAGCTGAATGTGACCGACTTGAAGGTCGGGTTGGTGGAATATTGTGGTGAGCATGCCTTGAGTTTGATTGGTACGACTTGTGAGAATTTCGAATTGTGTTATGGTGCATGTGCATGAGACAAGCCCGGATTGATCGGAGGGCTACGGACTTGGGACGTGTTGACGGCGTTCCGTGTGAAGGCATGAATGGCCGGTGTGCCAAATGGATGCGGGCTTGAGACGTGTTGACGGTGGCCCGTTAAAGGTGTGTTGGACCGGGACGTGTTTAGGTCGGTCATTAGAATTGAGCCCGGATTGATCGGAGGGCTACGGACTTGGGACGTGTTGACGGCGGTCCGTGTGAAAGCATGAATGGCCGGTGTGCCAAATGGGCCTGAGGCGCAGTGGCGCGGGTAGTGAGAATGGACCTGAGGCGCAGTGGCGCGGGTCGTGAGAAAGATGTTCGGCCACATATGCGATTTGAGTGTGATTGAATTGACTGGTTGAGCGTGTGATTGAATTGGCTGGTTGGATGTGTGGTTGAATTAGTTGGATTGATTGAGTGTCAGTGTGGTTGGTGTTTGAGCGATTGTGATGTGTTATTTAATTACTATTATTGCATTGTCACGTGATGACTAACGTGTAGAGTTTACATGGGCTTGGTGGCAAGGTAAGTACAATGATGCGAATTCTATATGTTATGAGTTAGATTGCATGTACGACTTGTCTGGGTACGCATTGGCCTACGTGGGGTTTAGGGTGTTGCTTATTGAGACTCGTTCTCACGGTTATTATATAACCATTTCAGATCCGCGACCGTGAGTGATTGGAGACGCTGCAAGGGTATCTCGGAGATCGAGGACGGGTCAAGTACCCTGTATTTTGAGTTTCCCCCTTTTTGTAGAGGAGTTAAATTTACGAACCATTATCCATTTTTGATAAAAGTAGTTCTGTCGTTGTGGCCTAGCTTGGGGATTGACTTTTTGTGAACGATGTATGTATCTGCCAAGTGTAGGAATTACAGTTATTGTTTCGTGCTATTGCTACCCTTGTCATTATTAACTGTCCGGGTTGTTTCTATTTGTTTCCGCGCGTGCCTGATCTCTGATGTTTGGGTTGGGTCGGCGACGTGCCTGGGACGTCGCATTCAATGATCGACCATCGAAGGATGATCGCGCGCTCGTAGGGTGCGGGGCGTGACATTAAATGTGCACAATTTCGTACTTTATAATTTAATCACCACTTGGAGGAGATCTCTCTCTCAATTGAATTCTCAATCTCCATTAATTACAATTTTCATAATTTCTCCAGGTATTGTAAATGGGTTTCTTCAGCATTTACTATATTAATTTCAGCGCTCATGATGAAAAAAGTAAATGCACAAAAGCGTGTACAAATCAACGAAATCTTATTGCCATTAATTGGAAATCCAAAACATTTTAATATGAAGAAG
The DNA here is from genome assembly GCF_021117445.2 of Syzygium oleosum. Taxonomy (NCBI): domain Eukaryota; kingdom Viridiplantae; phylum Streptophyta; class Magnoliopsida; order Myrtales; family Myrtaceae; genus Syzygium; species Syzygium oleosum. Next base: position 1,808,428 of record NW_026607501.1, on the reverse strand, counting down.
GACATAAATAATATTAATATTATGTCATTAAATCACATCTTGTTTTTTGTCACACTTTAAATTGTATTTACTATCCTGCTTTTCTATTACAAACTCACCACACTAAAGTAGTTATTCTTTGGCCACCTTGGATTGGGAAAATTTGTCAATTTTGAATTTTGACAATGAACCAAAATAATATTATTCCGGACTCTAAGTTAATTACGCGATAAAGCCAAATATAATATAATGTACGTTCTTTTAGTAATTTATATCCAATGTATACGAAAGAGGATACTTGGCACCAAGTAAACTATATTCTGAAAATGCCTGCAAGGTGTTAAATAATATGAAAAGTTCATTTAATACGAGATTAACACGAAAGATGAACAATTTCAAAATTGACATAGAAATATTATTAATTATAATACATGGGTCTATGCGTATTCTGTTTCTAACAAAACACAAGTTTGATTTCATAAATCAAAAATTACAATAGGACTTTCTATTATATGAGTAGCTATGTGAAAGGACATAACAAAAGTTATTTATTTTGGTGAAAATAGCATATGGAAACATTCTATGTCAACCAACAATGAAGTCTAAATACGACTATAAATTGTGTGCTTCTATTCTATCAGTCTTCCCAATATTCTTAATTAATTAGAAGAATGGGTCTCTGATGAAACTAATTCTCGCATTAAATTATAAACATAACCACATATTATCTTGAAAATTAGCAAGGCTGACATGGTTGTCGATAAGCTGTGGCAAAGAATTAAAATTTACTTTTTGGCACCGTGAAATTATGACAAACATGACTTTCCTGTGAATCTTTGATGAAGAAGAAAGAAGTTATTCTCCTACAATATTTATTGTTGCAGGGCCAATCTCTTGAGCTCAAAATTTGACACATTGATGGTGCAAAAGAATTGCTTCATGAGCAGGATAAAAATATTAATTACATTATAAATGAATGTTTTCATCTTGAGACTTATAATTGTGTGAAATCATTTTACGTCGGTGTGTGTTTAGTAAAAAGAACAATGCCGGAGATCAAAAATGGATTTATAAAATTAGTCTACAAAGTGACATGACGAGATCTTAATATATGCTAAAAAAGCATTTTTTTTCTATTTACTTATTTACACTTTGTCCCGAAACTTTGCGAACCATTTTTGCAAATAGGCATTTATGTCCCAGTGTTACTCTTTAATAAAATTTAAAATATCTATTGTTTGTTGTTTTATTTATGTTTCTCCAACTGCTTTTTACTTTGTTTTTTTTTTTTCCTTCCCTCTCCCTTCTCTCTATCATATCTTTTACTTTCTCGTAGTGGGCTCGCACGATGAAAAACATTTACTTCTTTTCATTCACACTTTTTATAAATTAAATCTAAAACACGTACTAAAAACCTAATTGGCTTCTAGCAATCCCATGCATTATTGGTCCCCTCTGTCTCGGGCTTAGAAGGAAATATAAAATAGAGCAAAATCCAATCACCTTGTTCTTATCTTCACAGCCCCACCAGTTGATTGCATAAGATAAACTATATTTTGGACGCCAGAAAAAATAAAAAATAAAAGTGACCCTCTAAAAATTATTTGTCATGAATTAGAACTTAGAAGGGGGAGTCAACAAATATGAGAGAGTTAACTCACTTTTAGGAGCATAAGATATATAAAATGACGACTTGGGCTTTTTAGGGTTTGGCAATCCGAAGTGCGAATTTTTTTTTCTTTTGTTAAAGAGAGTCTAAAGCACGAGTCTTTACATGTTATACTTGCCTTGTGCTTGAAGTTTAATGTTTGTAAAATCAAAGACTCGGAAATAAAAAAAAGGATATTAAATGGGAAAATAAGAATGGCTGGCAATAATTTTTTCCAAGTGTAAAGAAAAGGCAAAGGAGATAAGTGATATCTCATCTTGCAGACATTGGTTGACCTAGATGTACGAGCTTAGGAGGCTATTGAGCAGACATAAAAATTTTAATTACTTACTTTTGATCCATTTACGATTAATACCACAAAAAATCCTAACTTATACCCAATACGACACAAATATCCTAATTTTTTTGTCATATTAAATCCTAAACTTGCCAATTATGATAGAAATATCCCAAACATTTTTTGTGTTATAAAAAACTCTGAACATTTACCAACGTGATAAATATACATTGGATGGAACTTTAATATAAGGTATATATGTTACACATGTATAAGTTTGAGTTTTTTTGTGACACTAAAAAATTAGAGGTATTTGTGTCACAATGAGCAAGTTTATGGTTTTTGATAACACAAAAAAAGTTGGAGGTATTTATGTCGCAATATATATAGTTGAGGGTTTTTTTTTGTGGTATTTGCCCATACATGTATACACATTTGAGATCAAGTAATACTACACTCTTAGTCCGCAATGCACATATATGTGACTGTTTATCCACAGAATTAATTTTATTTGAGCTTTATGTAAAATGACATTCATTCGATTTTGTTGCCTTAAACAAATCATCGTAAAAAACCTAAAGTGTCTCGATTTATATAAGAATATTTATTAAACACAGAAATATATAAGAATCACACAGTTCTCTATTTCGCATATTTGTTATCTGATTCAAATGTCTTGATTTACCAATATCATATTCTATACTGTTTCTCCGAATTATAATTATTATTAACTTTTTTCTATTAAAGTGTCGACATTCGGTTGGAAGCTTCCTCACCGTAAAAGCTTACACCCGTTCCGATCTACATGCGCTCTCTCTCGCTCTCTCTCTCACTTACGTTCGTCACGTGCCGTCCGGTCGGGGAGGAAAACACTTTGGCGCGCAAATGTTTTCGAAGGCCGAGTTATCCGGTAGGCCTCAGGTCCACGCTGCTCGCCCATAGATCCGCACCATGATTGGGCTTATCCACCGTTGAAAAGCAGAAAACTCCTCGCGGGCGTGATCGATGATGGGCGGTGCATGATTAGGCGATGGACCCCAGGCCTACGGAATAATCTGTAACTGCTCCCTTTGACCGCTTCCTCAGGATTTCGATTTGATTATTATTGCTGTTCCAATAAGGATGAGGGGGGCCGAACAAATTTGCCCTGCCCAACTCTAGAAGACATGATAGGGTTCGTTGGCCGTTCACATCGGGTTTTTTTTTTTTTTTTTTGTAGTTCTTGGGACCCACACCCTTATCTTGCCTTCTTCATGGGTCTCGTGACACGTGTCATGTCCAATGAAGTTCGATGAACCAATTTTCGGCCCGGATCGAATACATCGAGACGGTTACTAAACACCTAAAGAAAGAAATGTTTCTCTTTCGATGTACTGTTTGCCATGTATTGTGTATAGTCAATGCATTGAGGATCTAACAATATTTTCTTGTTAAGTATGATTAAGAAGTGCTGCCGAAACACTAATTGACAAACCCTAATGTTCATACCAATTGTTTAGCGATGTCCACGTTGGCTTTGAATGAAAGATAATACTTTGCCAAACACAATGATATCCCTAAACCCCTATTGCGCTTAGTTTTAATTTCAAACACAAATGGTACTGAGTTTTATACTCATCAAACCAACCGCTAAATACTAAATGTTATCGAGATATTATCTTTGAAGAGAATAGTGAAGCTTGTGATATTTCGTTGAATAAATCGCTTAAACATTTTAAGCAGACAAAAAATCTCTCTTTCAAACAAATAAGATTTATTGATCATAGAAAAGTTGTTCAGTGTATTTTAACACAGTGTTTGCCATGTCTTTTTGTCATTGAAACTTCTCTAGAATAGCATATGACTTAGCCAGCGTCTATGCAAGGCTAGGCAGCAGGTACATTTTCACCCTCCATTATATTCCAAATTTGCCAATATGGTGCCACATCATCGGCACATGTCAAATTTCACCACATCGCAATTTGACGGTGTTAGTAATGGCAAGTATGGAAAAGATTTTATTGTACAAATTAATAAAGTATAAAGATTACATTGCTTAGAAAAGTAAGAGAACTAAATTGCATAAAACAACAATACTGGAAGAACTAAAACTGTACTTAACCCTTTTGGTTCGCATCTGCAGGTAAATACATCGATAAATATCTTCCCCCAATCATGTTCACATTTCATTATTAAAAGTAAACAAACCATTTGTTTCAAGATAACATAGCAAACTACAATTGACAAGGAATGGCAAAAGGATACTATAAGTGCCATAACTTGTGTACGGAGATCACTTTGGTGCCATAATTTTTTTTCGGATCACTTTGGTGCCAAGTCGGAGGAAAAACGATCACTTAAGTGTCATAAGTTTTTTTGGATCACTTCAATGCTAAAATTTTTGAAAAACGATCACTTAAGTGCTAAAATTTTTTAAAAACGATCATTTAAGTGCTAATTTTTTTTAAAAACGATCACTTAAGTGCCAATCTCCGGCGAGCCACGTCAGCTTCAGAAATTGATAAAAAAAAATGCCACGTCGGATTTCCGGCGAAAAATTGTGTACGGCACCGGAGTTGGCACTTAAGTGATCGTTTTTCAAAAATTTTAGCACTAAAGTGATCCAAAAAAAACTTATGGCACCAAAGTGAGCGCCGTACACAAGTTATGGCACTTGTAGTGTTCTTTTGCCGACAAGGAAGTATTGCATGAAACGCGGAGTGATTTTCAAGCACCACATTTTCCTCTTGTCAATAACTAAAACTACTCCCATGATGGTAATTATAGTCATATTAAGGCTTTGTCTAATGAAATTGTGTATCATTTCTAATTCGAGACATGATACCTTGTTTTGTGTGCCAATTGAGCATATGCTATTCACTCACTTCGACGACACAACTCAACGACACAAATAAATCAAGAATTTTGGAATGCTAATATGCTTTAGTATAAGAAGAAATGATGCTAGATTTGACAAGTGAAGTGATGCTAGAAAATAAATATAAAATTTTAGCAGGATCAGACACTAGAGTTATTCAAGATTTGACTGGTATCACGACATGAAAAATCAATCACTTCCCGAGTTCGATAGGAATTAACTGATCAAGAAAACACCGTCCTTGAACTTGAAGTGTGATCCCATCTAAAAGCTTCTTCACATTTTCCAATTCCAATGAATCTTGTGAACATTCTTGTACACATAAATGGGCAGTGGTACCCCACTCATGTCACGTGAATTTCCACACCCTCATTTGCCTCCCACCAAATCGAGAACTCCATTTCAATGTCAACCCAAAAGAAGAAAAACCAAAAAAGAAGAATGAGAGATGGATACTGACTTCACCAAATAGATGAGCAATGATAGCATTGCACTCACGTTGTCAGAATGAGAGAGTGAGAGAAGTTCATGCGGCATCATAGTGTCCATTACACGCGTGCTTTTAGCACGTGCCACTTTCCTCTCTCTTCTCTCTCTCTCTTCCATAAAATGACAAATTGGATCCAAACAAGAAGAAGCAGAGTTCTTGGTAAACACAGTCTGATGAAAGTTGAAAGTTGAAGTTTAGAGCTTTGGTCAGGCATGGGTGTCCTTTATACTAAAGAGCGAAAGCCTTCTTGACATTTTGTGATCTGTCAGATTACAAAATCGACTAAATTATATGATAAAGTTCAGTTGACCCAACAATTTTGACTTTTGGCTCCTAATATTTTCAGAATCAATGTATTTGCTCTTGCACGAAGTCATAAAAAAAAAACTAAAAAATGTGAAATGATTGGGAGGGGTGCTTGGGAAAAATCCAAATAGCAAGTTTGGCCAATTCGGTCAATGTTTAGGTTAAACTTTCTAATATTGGCAAACACAGTGTCATTGAGTAAAAATGAATTAACATCGGATTTTTTTTGGTCATAAGAATACTCTAGCCTGGAATGGCTTAATTTTTCTGGTTCAGTATAGTTGGTGATTTTCTTGGCTTTTTTTAAAAAAAAAATTTGTATAGGAGGGTGGTTATTTGTTTTGCATGGTGGTGTGTTGTGGGATGGCTTTTGTTTCACGCTGAATCCTTCGACAAAAGGACCGAGGATCAAGTTTTGTCTTTTTAAGGGTTTCCATGGATGTTGATTCTTTTGGTCGACTCATCGTACAATTCCAATCAAATTGTTGTTGTTAGGTGATGATGATGACGACTCATCTTATTACGCTAAGAATAAGGAAGGAGAAGGAATTAGAAAGATTACAAAGCCTGCTATCAACTAAATCTAAAGAGAGCCATTGTAATAAATCATTGTTCTCCATATATATTTTTTTGGTGTGTTTTAGCACATAATTAGGCCCAAAGTTTTGAGCCTACGCAAAAAAATACCCGCATTGATATCAAGCATGTTATCTATCATTTTTTTTTTCTCGGGATGAAACGAGATACTTCGAATTAGCCCGCACTAAATTCGAATGCGAAACATGCTCGTTCATTTGAGTAGGCTTGAGAGCGAACAAAGAATTGCCCATCGAGCTTGGCTCGGCTTGAACTAGCCCAAATATAAGTGAAAACAATTGTGCGACCTTGGGGCCATGGCTCTTCTATTAGAGCTTGGAGCTACCAAGACTTGCCCGACATGGTTTTATGGTTTGGCGAATGCACGATCTGAACGAGTCTGGACAAGTAATTTCTTCTTGGGCTCTGGCTCACCCCGACGTTATTTATACGAAGAAAATATAATAGTTTCCAAATCTTGAACTTGTTACTCGAATTATTTGTCAAGTCCAAGTGCAATCTGATCCATTGGGAATAAGGCTCAAGAGATGAGATGGGGATATCTACATTTTGAGGCCGAACATGCCAATAACGGCCCACTCAATGCCTCTGATGCATGGTATTAGGGCTTCGTACTATTACAATTATCAAAATTAGGTGGAATTCGCATTTAACTTTTTAATTGATAAGAGCACCTAAAACTCTTCGATGGCTTGTAAATTATGTATAAAATCTTCCCATTCTTTCAAAACTTTAATTTGTATTTCATATTACAAACTTCGAAAATGGGGCATGTTTCGGGGAACTAACCAGGAACTCTTTTTCTTTGCTTCTTTTGGTATTAAACTAGGAACTCTATTAAGACACATATATAAGCTCCAAGGTATCAAATATCGCTTCACAGGCGAAATATCAATATCATCGGCCTTTTCTTATTAGGAGCCTGCTTCAAATATTAAGTTCAGTTGATTGGGATGGCTCGCTTTTGTGTTATGTCGATTTTTTGGCAAAGAAAAGAAGAACAATTTAATATCATGGATAATGAAAAATTGACTATATTTTGAAGTTTCGAAAAAGCCTTTTTTTTTGACAAGGGGAAAATTTCTCTTAGTTATTTTAACCTTAGCAAATGATATTCTTGACTTATGAATCTGCTCATATCATCGATTTACATCTATAAATTAGTATATCATGTAGTGTTGTTGGAAAAATCAATCAAATCTAAATCAATGGAGACAAGACATTTAAATATTCGAGAAACATTCATTATTTAACTCAATAGTAAAGAATTAATATACATTGTAAAGAAAAGACAAGAAGAATCATATCACTTTGTATAAAGGCAACTAACTTCGGTTGACTAGATGAAGTTAAGTGCTTTGAAGACATCTAAGATTCTTACAAATCGTTGAGAAAATGGGACGAGAAAATCACGTAGCCCCTCATACAAATTACTTTGTCATGCCAAATAAACAATTACAAGAGTAATCAGACAAACAAATTATACACATTCTCAGCCGACTGCAACCAAAAATCAACGACAAAGACATACTAGGGTACTTCCCATTCCAAGTCTAAAAGATGTGGCCCTTATGATTCTGCTAATATAGAACCACAGGGGACCGCTCATCATTGGTGATTGTGGCCTAATGGTACAAGCTGATTTTCCACAAGCGCAAGGTCACGAGGATAGCCCACTAGCAATGATAGTGCATGTATTTTGCCTTGTCTATGATGGGAGCTCTAGCAGCTTAGTGGGGTTATAGTGACGAGACTCGCCTACCCTTGATAAGTGGTTGCAAGTGGGCTATTGGATGACGGCCTTCTCGCAATCTTAAATCAAAATACTTTGTGGCAGACGTGAGGCTTTCATGATGACTTAACAGAGCGACAGAGCATAGTCCCCCTGATTGCTCCTCTCCGCCTTTCCTTGACAACAAAGAAAAAGAAACTGTGCTCTGAGATGGTGTGGGAATTTGAATAGAAGAAAGATGAACTATGATCATTTACAGAGAAGTCAGATTTAAATTGATTATAATCTATGGGGTTCATTCAAATTTAGTTGCCATATTGGCCAACTTGAAAACACCTTAAATACTATTTTTTGCATCTTTACAGTAGCTGTTGTTGTTGGAAGTAAGAAAGCTTCTTCATTTGACTTTCAATAGACCTCAATAATTAACATTATGATACAGATTAATCTTTTAGAGCAGGTCACCGAAAAAACAGTTTAGAGCATATTAGTACACCTACCAAAACAAATAGCCTTTTGTTTTGTTTTTTTTTCTTTTGTCATGTTGCATATCAGTACACCTACATAAGCACATCATTTGCCTACCTCAACAGTGCTTGCATTTGATCCTCCTGAGAGATTTTGCCAAAAAAAGATGATAGTGGGATATTCTGCAAAACAAGCACAGTTGGGAGAATTTAGGTCACTGAGCTAGGGCATGAAAGAAAAGATATTTGGAAGAGAACATGACAAACGCAGAAATTGCAGAAAATATCAATATAATAGCAACTATTCTTCTTGATTCTCATGCAAAGCATGGTACATTTTCAGAAGCGGAAAGATAAGCAATTTTTGGGCATCAAACAAAGTTCAAGATATATCATCAATCCAGACAAGCACATCCACGCATCACAATTCCAGCACTGTGAGCAAGTCCATGTAAGTATTATTTGTTTTGAGGAATAGTCACTCCTATGAAACAACGTTGGACTTGCTGTACTGCGTTAGCATTATAACCATTTCATTGTGTGCTTCCTTGTCAAAAAAAACAGAGCAACCCAAATGTGTAGCTGGTTTGTGGCAAACTATGTGAAGCTTGTCCATGGAAAACATGAACTTTCTAGCATCGAGTTGAGGATTCATAATAGAAATGGATCCTGGAGCAGCAGAAGTAGCTAAAGGACAAATGTGGAAGAAAGAAAGAAGTCCGAACCATTACCTGAAGAATAAAAATTAGACATTGGAGAAATATTCTTATTGAATCCGAACTCGATCAACTACGATTAGTGGGATTTCTTGGATGAGGTGCCAATAGTTGCCACTGAGTTTTGATTATGTCGAATACTTGGAGAAGGGAGTGAAGCCATTCTCTGGCAAGTACCAGTAACCTATAAAAGATAGCTGTTTGAGAGAGGAGAGATGGCTGCGAAGACCACTTGATAATCTTTCCACGTTCTTCATATTTCTCATCCAAAGAGAGGTTAGAGACGAAAGAAACAGAATACTCCATGCTTCTTACATCCTCCACCGCTGGTAGTCTTTCCACAGTCCTCATATTTCTCATCCAAAAGTCTGAAACAGGACGAGCAATTAGTCCTGAATAAAATTTATTTGTCATGCATAATAAACAACTACAAGAGTGGTCAGAACAAAATTATATGCACACCCAATTGACTGCAACAGAAAATGAACCGGGATACCCTTTTGATGATTTGCTGGAAAACTCTTATGATTATGTTAACTAACAAGTATGGGAGACCACTAATCATCGGTGATGGTGACTTATTGGTACGAGCAGATATTCTACAAATGTGAGGTCAGGAAATCGAATGACTTGGTACGGGCTGATAACGCTTAAGAATGATTGCCTGCACCTATTGATATATCTGGAATGCTCGAAATGCAGTTATCTTCAACCATAAATCACCTGATCCTGAAACTGTCACCTTTACAGATTAGAAAAGCTCTTTTAGACTGTGTTGCCTGTAAAAATGCAAGAGAGCTGAGTCATGATTGGGAGGACAAAAGGCAGGGTGTGTAGAGTAAACCTGAGCTAGGTTTTGTGAAGATTAACTAGGACGGGTCTTACATTGAAGGAACCAAACATGCTGTTGTTAGGATGATGGCTAGAAATGAAACAGGGGAGATGATTGCTTGAAGGGGCATGGTGGTGCAAGCTAGATCTGCAAAGGAGGCTGAATTACTTGCTGTTTGAAAGAGCATTGCAGTAGCTAAAGAAAGAGCTGAACCAAGGTAGTAGTGGAGCTGGATGCAGCAGTGGTATACAAGGATATCTCCACTTTCCCAAACAGTGCAATTAAAGACTAATGGACGCTCCTGCTGGGATTCAAGAAGCTAAAGATCGTTTTGCAGCTCTGAATTTTAGTTGTATTTCGCGAAAAGCAAATGTTTTGTGCCCATTGGGTAGCTTTGTCAAAATTGGGATCTACATCCGCATCCTTCATCCTTCTTATCACATTTGCTTATTTCAACCGCGAGTTGTAGGCCTAAACAGAAAAATCCCATTGAGGACACACACAGCACACCCAAATGTCATTCTCTGACCTTCAGTGGCTGTTTTCTGAAAATTCTATGGGAAACATCACCACGGGAAAAAATCAATCCGTATGAAGCATCGAACTGAAGAACTGAATAGAAATTGATGCCTTCAAACCCAAACACTTACCCCAACCCTAAAAAGCTTACTTTAGATGGAACAACGAATCGCGGCAGATAGCAAATGAAAGCAAAAGAATGAAACAAGTTATAGGAATTACCTGAAGAAGGAAAAGTAGTCAATGGAGATAAATATTTTGTCATGGCTTGGGTGTGATCAATTTCAATTCATTGGATCCGAACACCTCCAATGTAGATGAGAGGGATCTCTTGGATGAGGGGCCAGTAGTCGCCAGTGAGTTTTAAGCATGAATCTTTCAGAATCTCGCATAAAAATATCTCCAGAATTTGGAAAGAGCATAGTCTTCCCGATTGCTCCTCTCCGCCTTTCCTTGACAACAAAGAAAAACAAACTGTGCTCTGAGATGGTATGGGAATTTGAACAGAAGAAAGATGAATTATGATCATTGACAAAGAAGTCAGATTTAAATTTATTATAATCTACACGGTTCATTCAAATTTAGTTGTCATATTGGCCAACTCGAAAACACCTTAAATCCTATTTTTTGCATCTTTACAGTAGCTGCTGTTGTTGGAAGTAAGAAAGCTTCTTCGTTTGACTTTCAATATAGACCTCAATAATTGACATCATGATACAGATTAATATTTTAGAGTAGGTCACCAGAAAAACAGTTTAGAGCATATCAGTACACCTACCAAAACAAATGGCCTTTGTTTTTTTATTTTTTGTTTTTCTTTTGTGAAGTTGCATATCAGTACACCTACATAAGCACATCATTTGCCTACCTCAACAGTGTTTGCATTTGATCCTCTTGAGAGATTTTGCCAAAAAAAGATGACAGTGGGATATTCTGCAAAACAAGCACAGTTGAGAGAATTCATGTTACTGAGCTAGGGCACGAAAGAAAAGACATTTAGAAGAGAAAACATAACAAATGCTGAAATTGCAGAAAAATATCAATATAATAGCAACAATTCTTCTTGATTCTCATGCAAAGCATGGTGCATTTTCATAAGTGGAAAGATAAGCGATTTTTAGGCATCAAAAAAAGTTCAAGATATATCATCAATCCAGACCGGCACATCCACGCATCACAGTTCCAGCACTGTGAGCAAGTCCATGTAAGTATTATTTGTTTCGAGGAATTGTCACTTGTATGAAACAATGGTTGGTTGACTTCCTGTACCACGTTAGCACTATAACCATTTCATTGTGTGCTTCCTTGTCAAACAAAACAGAGCAACCCAAATATCTAGCCGGCTTGTGCCAAATTATGAGAAACTTGTCCATGGAAAAACATGAACTTTCTAGCATTGAGTTGAGGATTCGTAATAGAAATGCATCCTGGAGCAGCAGGAGTAGCTAAGCGACAAGTGTGCAAGAAAGAAAGAAGTCCGAATCATTACCTGAAGAACAAAAATTAGACATTGGATAGATATCTTCTCATTGGATCCAAACTCGATCAACTACAATGAGTGGGATTTCTTGGATGAGGTGCCAATATGCCAAATACTAGCTGTTTGAGAGTGGAGAGATGGCTGCGAAGACCACTTGATAGTCTTTGCACGTTCCTCATATTTCCCATCCAAAGAGAGGTAAAGATGAAGGAAATAGAATACTCCACGCTTCTTCCATCCTTTACTTTTGATAGTCTTTCCACATTCCTCATATTTCTCATCCAAAAATCTGAAACAAGACTATCAATTAGTCCTAAATAAAACTCCTAAGAATGATTGCCTACCCCTGTTGGTATATCTGGAAAGCTTGAAATGCAGTAACTTTTACCCATAAATCACCAGATACTGAAACTGTCACTTATACAGGTTAGAAAATTTCTTTTGGAGTGTGTTGCAGGTAAAAATGTAAGCTAAGTCATGATTCAGTGGATGAAAGGCAGGGTGCGTGGAGTAAACCTGAGTTAGGTTTTGTGAAGATTAACTCAGATGGGTCTTATTACGTAGAATCCCCAAAATATCATCCAAAGAGTAGTTACGGCGATTGATACTCCCTCCCCTTCCCTCTCCTGTACAGGAAAAATAATATGTAGGATTGCTTCAAATGTAGTCAAGAGATGGAGTGGGTATTTGAATAGAAGAAAGATGAACTTTAATCTTTGACCAGGCAATCTGTTTGTAAATGGGTTTTGATGTGCAGGGTTCATTCAGAATTTAGCTGTTATATTTGCATATTTAAAACCTCCGTTTTCAAACCATTCTTCCATCAATACAGTAGTTGCTATTGGAACAAAGAAAGCTTCATATTCTGAACATTGACCTGAACAGGTCAAAGGATATTATCTAATGGATTCAGATATTTATACAGATTATCATTATGGTATTTTTCTGGCTAGACAAGGCCTACATCATAGTTACTAAAAGCAATTTCGTACTTAGAGTTGGAAGCACAAATTTTTTGTTGGCCATGGAAATATTTCACATATAATCCTCCTAAACAGTGCCAAACAACAAAAATGGGGAAAAATGTTTTCGTAAATCTGACTTCTTATAACATAGACCCTTAGTTGCCTCTAAAGCTATTGGCAAATGATTCTGCATACTCGATGTCAAAAACTTAGACTCATCCTTCCATGGGCCCTAATCAAGTTTAAATGACAAATGAGGGCCTCTGTACCTGTGAGTACGTCCTGTGTATCAGCAGCCATCCTCTCTTCGTCCATTTTAGCTTTCTATGTGTAGCTAAGCCTCATTTTCAGTTCTGTAAGGTAATGTGACCCCGGTGAACCACTCTTTGCTGATGACAAGAACTAGGTCACCTGATTCTATGAGGACTGAAGTATCTTCTTATAATCCTGGAAATTCCATGGAAAGGCGCCGCCTTGCCTTGAGAAACCACCCAGAGCTCGTCCACACTTGTAGATGTTCATCTTGACAAACCTTCTAATCAAGGCAAAAAGAGGGCTATTAGCTGTGAATATGATCCATCGTTGGTCAAATTGAAGTACTTTGGCAAGAAAATCGATCTCACCATCACAATTCCTCCTTGGAACAAGACCAGACCTTGAATGAGCACATCAACTGTCCAAATCCTACAGTTGGGGATAGCAAAAAACGCAGAATCTTACTCATCTATCCTTAAACAAGAAACTAACAATTTACAAAGATATCACTTTAGTAGTCACCGATCATTAAAGCAAAACTTAAAGTCCACATTAATAAACAAAAAAGGTCCGCATCAATTATGTGCACTAATGCCTATAGGCACAGATATCAGAACTAACCTGCAAATCAAGGCGAATAGAGGGCTACTAGCTGTGAAAATGATCCATCGTTGGTCAAATTGAAGTATTTTGACAAGAAAATCAATTTCACCATCAGAATTCGTCCTAGGAACAAGACCAGACCTCGAATGAGTGTCTCAGCCGCATCCGAATCCTACAGTTGTGGATAGGCAAAAAGAGCAGAATCATACACCCAATCATCCTTGGACAAGAAACTAACAATTTCCAAAGATAATTCTTTAGTAGTCACTCGTCATTAAAGCAGAACTTAAATTCCACATTTATAAACAAAAAGAGGTCCACATTAACTATGTGCAGAGCCCAGGCACAGATATCGTTACTCTAATACGAAAAAACGGATCAAGCTAGCATAACTGTTCTATTCCGAATATTTTCCAAGTTGGAATAATTAGATTGGTTTCTGTTACATTATAAGTTAGATGCATGATGAGAGAGGCTCCCTGTAGCTGGGACCACCGATTGGTTCTACTGTATTTTCAATGTGAAGCCTAGATTCCAATAAGTTCAATAAGTGCAAGAACAACAACAAGATAACTGAAAAAGTAATCGAAGTCATGAGGTGGAGAGAAATGAGTAACCTTACCAGATGATTGGATGGCTCATCAAGCAAAACTATGTGAGGTTTCTTGAAAGTTATCTTAGCAAGCTGTAAGTAATAGTTCCTAACCCAACAGAGATCAAGACCCAAACGGAAGGTGGTTTATGAATATCATATCATGAATTGGAGTTGTATTGAAAGCTTGGAGCCATGAGCTGCCCAAGATAGACTGGTTAGTTCTACGAAGGATCATCAACAACAAAAAGAAGGTTTTTGATGATAAAGAAAACTAATGAAAAAAAAAAATTGCATCCCCATTTTTCACAATCATATCACAGCATCCAGATAACTAATCGTGTTTTCAGATTTTGAGAGAGATCATTCTTATTTAGATCATAATCACTAGAAGAAACTTTAGAACATATCGATGCACCAAAGAAAATTAAACCTTCTTCCTTTTTTGTAAATTGCAGAAAATGACACAAAAACACCGACAGCATTAGCCCTACCTCAACAGCGTTCCCAAGTGATCCTTCCATGAGATTTTGCCAATACAGATCACAAATAGTATCTGCAAAACAACAAGAGCGAATGAACTTAAGGGCGCGAAGAAAAAGATGTTGGGAAGAGAACATACAACAAACGCCGCAGTGGAATTTGATTGTGGAACGCTATGATTCTTGGTGAATCTCACGCAAAGCATAGTGCATTTTCATTCACGGCTTGTATGGTGGGTCAGGGTCACTCGAGTGCAAAAAATAAGCAAATTTTTTTGGGCATCAAGCAGAGTTGAAGATATGTCATCAAGAGGGAGGCAGCACTATTGGCATTTCGTCCTACAGTTTATTGTCCAACGAAACAGAGCCGATCCAGAACAACGAGAACACCCTCCCCGAATGTCAACATGGGAAACATCTCCATGGGAAAATATCAGTTTGCGTTACACATTGAATTGAGGAAGCAGAATCCAAAATTGATGATGCCTTCAAGACCAAAGGACTTACCCGAACCCTAGAAAAAGGACCGCAGATGGAAGAAGGAATAGCGAAATCTCAGCAAATGAAAGCGAAAGTGGATCGGTTTCACTTCATCGGATCCGATCGCCGTGGACGTGGATGCGGGGGATGTCTTGGATGAGGGGCCAATAGTCGCCACCGAGGTTTGAGCATCGGTCTTTCAGAATCTCGCATTCATGTATCTCCAATCGTTGGAGGGAGGGAGGGAGGCCATCCTCTGGCAAGTACCTCAACTTCGGGCAATTAGAAATCTCTAACCATCTGAGAGAGGAGAGACGGTTGCGAAGACCGCTCGACAGTCTTTCCACGTTCTTCATATATCCAATATCAAGAGAGGTTAGAGAGGAAGGGAAGAGAAGACTCCACGCATCCTCCTCCTCGTTCTCCTCCTCCGAAGGAAACCGCACCTTCTCTCCCTCCCCTCCCATGCCCCTTCCGTCAATTCCAAGTGTCTCGAGGGATGTGAGCAGGTGTAAGCCCCATTCTCTCACTGGCTGCTTCAGGTTCTCGCACCCCCAAAGTTGAAACGACCGCAAATTGGGAGGCAAATCCCCTTTGGGGAAGGATTTGATATTTTCACAATACGTAATCCGTAGAAACCGGAGGGAAGTAAGACGATGCCACTCATTTGGTAGGGACTTTATCTTCGGGCACCATTCAAGTACAAGTGTCGATAGGGACGTGGGAAGGGGAGGGAAGTCCTCCACCTCCAATTCTGGACAGCCACTTATTTTCAATTTAGTGAGATTGATACAGCTAGCAATGTTACAACTGGCAATAGACTTTATTTTCGGACAATTATAAAGTGAAAGACTCGACAGGGTGAGGGTGAGGGGAAGGGGAGGGAAGTCCTCTATCTCCAGTGCTGGACAGTCACTTATTTTCAAATGTGTGAGATGGGTGAGCGTGTGAAGGCACAGAGGTAGGCTTCCCAGATTCTTACAGTAGGTAATCCTCAAAGATTTCAATGATTCTATTGCGATGATCTCTTCTAGTGACACCAGTCCCTCGTACTTCCAAATATAAAGTTCCCTCAGAGCAGCAAGTCTACCCTCGGCAAACGGAAAGGATATTCGAAAATCTTGATTATTAATCTCCAGATATTCAAGTTGTGACATCGTGTTATTGTTGTCGTGGTCGTCTGGAGGAATGGTTAGTCCCATGATTTTTGGACAATTCGAAATGCTCAAATGTCTAAGTGTGTGCATCTTGCTTGGAAACCTTTCTAAACTCGTGCAATTCGTCAATTCCATCATCTCAAGGTTGCACAATAGCTCTATCTCTCCTTCTCCGGCCACAAAAGATGTGAATCGAGGACAATTTTCGATGACTACACTCTGGAGGCAAGTAAGTTTTCGCATTTCATTTCCATCTTGCCACAAGTAGGTCAGCTTATCACAGCTTCTTATATGAAGCTCCTTCAGCTTAACCATAGAGCTTATAAACCCAGGATTAAAGCAAACAAGTTCCGCAAGATTTTGAACTCTGAGAATGGTTAAAGAAGTTAGGCTGACAAAGCTATTTAAGATCTCCTCGTTACAATCCTCAAGGTATAATTCACAGAGAGATGGAAGATGAGCCTCACTGGGTGAGTTATTCAAATGGGGGCATGAATGAATTTCAAGTTTTATGAGACGATCAAGTTGACAAGGCAATGTCCCTACGAACGAAGGACATCTTCGGACAACAAGATGCTGAAGACAAGAGAATGGGACTTCTTCTTCTCGGCCCCCGGCATAACGAGACCAATCCTTCCATGCCAACATCCCTTCGAACTTCAAAGTGGTTAAGGATGAAAAAGGCCTTTTACTTCCGTAAAATTCAGAGTCGATCTTGCATACGACATGTAGACCTTCAAGAGATAATTCTTTAAGTGAAGGTAGTTGTCCAAGTGAGGGTAGCGATATAACATTAGGACAGTACCGCAAGCGCAAAGACACTAATTTAGAATAGGATGGACCATCTAACCACGATGGGAATGTTGAACCACCGCAGAACGAGATAGTGAGATTTTCAAGATTAGTGTGAGGTCGCAAAGAGTTAAGCATTTGCATTTCACACTCATGATTCCGGAGATTTCCCAAATGTTCACCCCAATGCAATGATAAGTTGGTAAGGCCTTGCTTTTGAAACAAATTAGCATCAATTGCATCTCTAACTTTTTCCATCTTTTGTAATTCTGATATGAATAATTCTCCTTGAAGATGTGGCAAGTTCTTTAACTCCTCTAACTTTGACCCTTTATCTAGTCCTACCACAAACTTGGATAAGATAGTAAGATTTTTCAAATTACCAATACCCAACGGCATCTCTTTTAGACTCCTCGTATCTCTAATATCAAGAAACTGTAAGCTGACCAACTTTGTGATACCTTGAGGCAACTTTGAAAGGTTATGACAACTTCTTAAGATCAAAGCTTGTAATTTGCACAAGCCGACAATTGACTCAGGTAGCCTTTCGATACGAGTGTATGAGAGATTGAGATTTTGAAGATGTTTTAAATCACCAACACAATTCGGTACCTCTACAATGGAACAGTGACATATGGAGAGCACCCTCAAGTACTTCAATTCTACTAGCAAGTCATGTAGCATCTTGTTGGAAATATAGAATAAGCCCCCACTAGATCCAACATGCACTAGAATTAAACTTCTTAGTGCCTTCATTCTGTGATATGCTCTCAAGCATTTTGATGTAATGTAAAGCGGTGAGACGAATGATGCGTAACGAGTTTTTTCAAGAGATGATGCATCATGTTTATTGCTTGCCTGCTGAGGCTCCCCTGAGCTAAAGCAAGTCCCACCCGCAATTGACTTTGCTAGATCATTCAAAAGATCATGCATTGAAAACTTAGATGCGTCAACACTTGATTGTTGAAGAAATGATCTGGATACTAACTCATCAAAGTGATTCCGTCCAGATCTCAAGATATTCTCCTTTGCGTTTCGTCCATCTATAAAGCCCTCCGCTATCCATATGAGTACTAGCTCATCCCTCTCGATTTCGTAATCCTTGGGAAATACTGCACAATAATTAAAACATCTCTTCAAATAAGAAGGAAGATAGACATAGCTCAATTTTAAAACGGGGAGTATCTCATCATTCTGTGCCGTCGGAAGATCCCATATTATGTTATTTAAGGTATCTTCCCAGTCATCGGGATTCCTTTTATTACGTAGGGCACCGCCTAACATCTTCGCCGCCAAAGGTAAACCTTTACATCTTTCAGCTATTTTCTTGCCTATTGTTTGAAAATCTGGGTGGCTCTCAAAATTTGTTGCTCCAAGAGCATGAAAGGCTAATAAGCTTATACAGTTATCAAGGGACAACACCTCCAAAGGATACGGCGAAGCTCCTGTTATGGACACAACAGTACTGTTGCGAGTCGTGACAATGATCTTGCTTCCCTTCCCCCCCGCTTCAAATGGCTTTAAGAGGGCAGTCCATTTTTCATACTTCTCGTTCCAGATATCATCTAAAACCACAAGAAACTTCTTCCCGGATAGATTGTCCTTCAACTTAACTTGAAGCACGTTAAGATCTTCACCCTCGTAGGACAACCCGGTGATCGACTGCAAAATAGTCTTTGTTATGTCAAGAATATCAAAAACATTTGACACACAAACCCATGCTCTCCTCTCGAAACACCTATTCACCCTGGCATCATTATACAGTCGCTGAGCCAATGCCGTCTTTCCAACACCGCCCATCCCAACTATGGGGACTATGCTTAGTGTGGCATCATAATTTTCGACCTCACGAATCAATATTTCGAGTATCTGTGCTTCTTCCTTCTCCCTGCCGAAAAACTGAGGCTCCAGTAGAGAAGTGCTAGGATCCCTTTTATAGGTGTAGTTGGATCTATCCACAACATTCTCTCTCAAGCTTAAACAAGCCTTCTCCGTGACAATCGCTCTCAAGCTGCCTTTGATCTCTTGTACCTTGGTTTCAAACTCGAGCCATCGCGGGTTTGGATTTGATCCAAAGGATTTATATAGGCCAAAGAAAGAGAACTTCCTTTTCACCTGACCTTTGCTTGTGCTGGATTCTGCCTTTGACTTAGCCTGATTGGCTTCGATCGTGAACTCATCGAGCAAGTCTTCCATGTCATAGGCCAAGTCCCTAACATCGTCTAGCCACAGCTTCACTAGAGGGTTACCGCTGAGTTGCTTGTCCTCTGCATCAGCCAGCACTGCATTGATTGTAACCAGCATCTCCTTCCAGTCAAGCAGGGCAGTGCTGATTCCTTTCGGTTGTGCATAGCCCAATGCATGAGAAGCCAACTTGTCGAAAAGGACATGAAAGAAGGAACCCAAGAAGGAACCCAAAACAATCTCTCCAGTGGCCATGGGTGAATCGATCACTGTACAAAATAGCAAAGGTGTCATGGAGAATCAAAGTAAAAATGAGCTAATGGAGAGAGAAAACTATGAAGTCCAGGAAGACCAAGACGTTTTCTTACCAAAAAGATTAAAAAAAGACCAAGACATTCAAGGGATGCACACCAAAGGTTAGACAAATCAAAACAAAATAATTTTTGTCCACAAGTGCTTATTTCATCAATTGTTCTACTTTTTCTTCAAATCGACAATTTTCTTGCGGGCATCCAAAACAAAGTATAAAAGGTGATTTTTCTACATATGACCAATTTAGAGTGCACGCATATATTCGTCAAAAACTTCATTGCGTACAAGTGTTTTGTTGGCTTTTCTTGCACCATATATTATCAGTATCCTTATGATTTTAATGTCTTTGTTTTCTACTTTATTGGTGAATATGCGATCAATGTAGGCTTTCACGTGGTGGTTATAGTGCTGAAAATTCACATATGTTTAAGATATAAGAAGATCATCGATTCCTCCTTCAATGCGAATGAGTGTGTAAAGTCATCAAAGACGGCTAACTTTGTCAACTCAATAAGGAGAACAAAGTACATGCTTCGGGCTAAATAAGAAAAAGGATCAGGCACACCAACTAATCCATTATGCAAGTTGCTTTATCTTACTCTGGAAATAGTGAACCAGTCAAATATCACCCACTGACAATATATAATCTACTTCAAATTATACTTTACGCTTCACACTAATAAACAGGAAAATCGTGTTAAAAAAGATCGCGATTCTCCTGCCATCCGTGATCCTTTACTTCTACCTCAACAACCTTCAGCAGATGATTGCTGCCCAACAAATATAAGAGAGTTCTTTTAGGAGTGTACAATATAAAATGAAAACTTGGGCTTTTTAGTATTGAACAATATGCGAAGTTAGGGTAGGAGTTCGAATCCCAGCGCTGGCGTTAGGGATTCTTAAGCGTGACGTCGTGGTGGTGGGCCCTGCGCTAGCGTCACCCCGGGTTTACCTCTCCGGCTGTCGGCCGTGCGGGGGGTTCCCGGGTTACCAAAAAAAAAAAAACAATATGCGAAGTTTGTTTGATACGAGGTTAATGCGCATTATAAAAGATGAACAATCTCAAAAACTTTTCTGACGTAGAAATACCTTTTTTCTATCAAAACACGAGTCTATGCGTGTACTTTTTCTAACAAAGCACAATTTTGATTTTAATAATTCAAAATTTAATTCTTCAACCCGGACAACTAGACATTTTTCTCTGTCTTGAAAGAAAATACATGGATTAGTTTTCTTGCACTGAACTATCATTGATTTTCGCACGATGAAAACCAGTCGTCCACACACAACACCCTTGGGGCTTCGGCAGGGATTACTTCACGTGAAGTTTGAATTGCGACCGTATTGACTTGACTCGATTGATTACACTAGCACACCTTAAAAGAATACTAAATCTCAAACACCTTATCAATTCATCTTACCCCTTTCGGTTGATGGTAAATCCACTATATCTATATAATAAGGATTTTTTATTATAAGAGCGAATATACGAGAAGACACAACAAAAGTTATTTATTTTATTTGGCACCATGAAATTATGGCAAACGTGACTTTCCCATTAATCTTGGCTGAAGAGGAATGAAGCTATCCTCTTACAATCCAATTTCATGGATTAAAATTCGAATACATTGATGGTATAAAATAATTACTTTGTGAGCGGGATAAAATACCGATTCCATTATAAATGAATACTTTAGATATTGGGACTACTAATCGAGTAAAATTTCACGTCAGTGTGTGTTAAGTAAAAAGAACAATGATAGAGAGATTAAAAATTAATCTTAACGTCCTATCATTAGTATCTAACAAAAATTGATGTAACAATTTTTTGTTATTAAACTTGACATCAAGTATTTGACATCAACTTTAATCAGGATTATAGATAGTCATGAAATCGGTTTAAGAACCAAAATAATTGTTGCTACTGCTGCCTCTTCTTTTGCTCAAAATGTTGCCTTTGCCTCCATTAATAGAAAGATTTCAGAAAGAATAGGTGGTTGCCCTCGTTTAATAAATGCCAACCAGATGCTTTAGGTAGCGAAGTTCTGGCTACATCAATTTGAGGGAAAAACACAGCAAGTAGATAGATATCTCTTACCTGTTCCGAGTAGACTTCCTGGAGCAGAATGGTGAACAATATGAGATCAACGACAGCAATCCAGCAAGCACAAGCACTAGGTTCGGACGAGCAAGAGGAGAACACTGTTGAGCAAGGGGGACAAGAATGGATTATGGCGAAGCCAAGTGATAATGAGCTAATGGAGAGAGAAAACTATAAAGTTCAAGAAGACCAAGACTTTCACGTACCAAAGAGATGAAACGAAGACCAAGACTTTAAAGATGCACATAAAAAATTAGAGAAATCAATATAAAATACATTTTGTTCACAAGTGCTCGTTTCGTAATATTTAGAGAATATTCTTCGTAGACTTTATTGGACACCATGTGCTTTTTGTCCGGAAAGATGTGCTCTTTTGTCTGGAAAGCGAAGCAAAAGTAGACAATTTCCACGCGTTACATGTGAAGCGAAAGTGAAGCACTTTCAAGAAAAGAGTGCTAATGGGAAAGAAACTTTAATAAAATCCAGGAAGACCAAGACTTTGCACGATGCAAATTGGGTTTGATGCTTCACTTTTCGCATCCCTCTCCTTCCACCCCTATTAGAATTTCCACGCATTACATGTAAATTTAACAATACTACAATTTTCGTCCGACTCTTTTCACGTTTAATTGTATTGGGGTTCTTCATTCATTAATCTCTATTGTACTTGTCTATTAATTTTATGTCTAGGTTTTCATTTATGTTTACAAGTTTAAGTTTGATAAAATAAAAAGGCATAAAGAAAAGCGAACAAGCAAAAACAGCAAAATACTGAAAAAGAAAAAAAAATGAAGGAATGGGGCGAGAGAGAACGCTGCTGTTCCCACGGTTACTACTATGTTGTCATCAGCACCACCACCAGGGCAACTCATTCCAATGCCGCTGCCATCGTCAGCCGGTGAAAACTAGCCAGACCAGCTATCACATCCAAATACCTTTAACTACCAAATGACTGACCCAACTTGATCTAGAGGGGAATTCACAACATAAATAATGAATCACGATTTCTCACGTGCATCATCAAAGTTGGATTTCATGTGAAGTCCACCTCATCCAATAGTAGATAAGCCGGGCTCACATGTACCGGGTTCTTTTAGTATCTTTCCCTCATCCGTGTCTAAGACTACCTGTAGCTGCCACGACCCCATCATAACCTCCATCATCGTCTTTGGCGAGGCCACCACTGGCCTCCGGTCTTGAGTGCCACCATCAACGTCGCTCATCTCTCTTCGACCCTCTCTCTCTCTGGTTGCTTGTTATTGCCAAGGTCAAACAACCACGGACCAGGAGTGATTGACCTTAATCTTAACTCTTTATGAGATGGCATCAGAAGGAGCATGAAGGTGGAGAGAAAGCGGGTGGAAAGAGGGGATTGTCTGAAAGAGAGAATTGAGAATAGAGGGAGGGGGACAGAGATGACGTGGATGATGATGGAGGCGAGCACGGCGGTAGTGTGCACAACTCTAAGGTGGGAGCATTCAGTGGACACATAACATATATTTAACAGTTGGAAAGTGTTACAAAGTCAAAGACAAAAACTTAAGCTTATAACTGGAGAGATGTCACACCTATATAAAGAGCATATAGACCTCATTATCAAGCGATGTGGGATATTTCAATACATTCTCTCATATGCAAGTTGTATCAGGAGTGGCATGTGGAATTTGACTAACATAGTGAACGCATACATGGAATGGCAGAACCTCGCTCTAATAAACTTATTGTCAAGCGATATTGGATATTTCAACAAGTTAAGAACAATGTGAAAAAGACAGATGTGAAATTTTTGTATATCTTGATGTGTTCCGCTTAAAGAGAAGGCGAGCCTATTTATAGGTTTTATTATATGATTATGTAAATAACATATCAATTAAGGAAATACACAATCAAATGAAGATATGCAGAATCTCCTAGAAATATGCACCTTCACGAGAGATATGGAAAATCAAAGGAAATATCATGAGTATCTCTAACATCCCTTCAAATTCAAGGTAACGTAGAAGAAGTGAACTTGAGTTTAGATAAAAGATCCGAAAAAAAGCCTAGCTGGATAGCCGAAGCGATTTGGTGTGCTGTACAAAGAATTGACTGACGTTGACATGGCTATTGTGTGTTGTCGCGGTTGTTGTGCAAGCTATGCGATAGGATGCTATTGTCATGGCAGGTGGCTGCCGTTATGTAGATGGTTGTCATCACCATAGGTGGCTGCAGCCTGCCATTACGCAGGAAGCCGTTGTTGCGACATGAGGTAGTTGTTGCGATAGGAGGCTATTGTGGTTACTATGCATACTACGTGGCAATAGAATATGTTGATGTGGCTATCATATGTTGAGGATCGACGTTACTTCTTGAACTTTTATTTTGTTAGGGTCGTTAACCTTGTTACATTTTTTGTCAGCCTGTGCAATGCATATGCCTTTAAGGAGTAAATATGTATGTTCATCTCATTTTTTGATAGAAATCTCTCTTTTGTCCTTGATTTCGATAAAAAAAAATGAAAAAAAATGGGGGAAAAATTGACTAAAATTTTATAATCAGAAAAAATATATTTTATGATAAGAATTAAAAAAATTGATGAAAATATTAATATAATTATAAGATTTTTTTAAGAAAAATAAACAGAATTAAGTAAAAGGAAAAAAAGGCCTAACTAACAAAGCAAAGGATACTAATTATGTACTTTCAATTAGTGATTAATACAAAAGATGACTGATCAATATATTTTTAAAAAATCACTTTATATTT
Organism: Syzygium oleosum; assembly: GCF_021117445.2. NCBI lineage: Eukaryota > Viridiplantae > Streptophyta > Magnoliopsida > Myrtales > Myrtaceae > Syzygium > Syzygium oleosum. Next base: position 1,783,839 of record NW_026607501.1, on the reverse strand, counting down.
CAGTTTATCATTTCCTTTCATGAGTTGAAGACATAATTTCCTTTTATAACTCTTATTAAAGATCTTGTTAATCAATAATTATTACATTAATTAAGCCTTTAAGTGTACATAAAGAATAACCAAATTTTGTCATTTCACCTTCTTGTTATTGAGACATTTTTCTTTTTTTATATGCGTTTTTTCATCTCATTTTTTGAATGAAATATCTCTTTTACCTATTTTTGGTAAAAAATATAAAAATAAAGAATACAGAGAAATATAAACTAATATTGATATCAGATAAATATATATCAATAACAATACTTTTAATGAAAATTACTAAATTTGATGAAAATATTAATAGCATTAATAAGATATTTTAAGAACAAGAAACACAATGTCGTAAAAAGGAAAAAGACCTAAAGAACAAAATAGCAAATAACAAATTGGATACTCATGATGCATTTTTAAATGATTAATTAATGCAAAGGATGATTGATCAATAAAAATTATTAAAATGATTAAATCATTTCCTTTTATGATTTGAAGACATTATTTCGTTTTATAACTCTTTTTAAAATATTTTTGTTAATTGATAGTTTTTACATTAATTAAGCCTATGAATATACATAATGGGTAACCAATTTTTCCCTTTTCATTTAGTTTGTATTTTTTCTTGAATATCTTATTTTGCTTTATTAAAGTGGCTACACTTATCAAATTTTGTTCAATATTATTATTAGTACTTATGCTTTCTATTATTAGTATTTTATACAGTGTAATTTCTCCCATTTTCTATATTTTTCTTTAAATTTTTCAGCAATTGTGGGTACAAGAGATATTTCCTTAAAACAAAATGAGGAAATTTCCAAAAAAGGACCTAAAGTGGATCTTATTTCAAATAAGGATATGAAGTAGCTATATCAGTTTCAAATAAGGACTTGACTTTCTAAATGGTCAAGGCATTTTCATCCTTTACCTTGTTTGAATTTTTTCCCTTTTTTTCCTTTTTCTTTCTTTTTTTCTTTTCTAATTGGCGATGCCTGGAGAGGGCTAGGTGAGGCGACCCTCACCCAACCCTCTCTAGGCAACATCAATAGCTAGCCAGCTACTAGCAAAGAAGAAAGGAAAAACGAGAAAAAGGAAAAAAAGAAAGGAAAAAGGAAAAGAGAAAAGAAAGAATAGAAAAAAGAAAAAAGAAAAATAATTTAAATTGGACGAAAATGCCCTTGTTCAGCCAGAATATTAGTCGGCTAGCGACCGGTAGAGGTGGTAAATGGGTCAAGAACCCATATATTAACCCATATTTAATAATTATGGGTTATAAATCGGTTGGATTTAGTTTTAAAAATAGACTTAAATGGGCCATTAATGGGTTGCTTATTAACTTAATGGGTCTTAAATGGGTTATAAATGGGTTACCCAATAAGCTTAAGTGAGATTTTCAATTTTTTTAGTTTTATAATTTTTATATTATTTATATTCTTTTTCTTTTTCCTTTTCTTTTTTTTTTATTTCATCTTCTTCCCCCGCCGGTGGCTAGCCATAGGCGAGGGACGAGCTTGCTCGAGGTCGGTGAGGCCCGGTGCTGGCCTCGCCAGATTGACGAGCTCGAGCTCGAGCTTGGCCAAGGCCGGCGAGCTTGTCCCTCGCCTATTGCCGACCACCGGCCGTCGCCGTGGCTGGCCATTAGTGGGGGAAGAAGAAAAAATAAAAAAAAAGGAAAGGAAAAAGAAAAGAAAAAATGAAAAATGAAAAAGAAAAAGAATAAAGAATAAAATATGATTTTTTTTAAATAAAAATAAAAATATTAAAATGAATGCACAGAGAAAATATGATTTTTTATACCAAACGATGGAAAATATTTTCTAATTCATTTTCAGGTTTTAGCCAAATATCGAAAAATATTATTATTTTCCTGAAAATATTTTTCAGAAATGTTATATTTTTCATGAAACAAGTGGGGCCTCAATTTTTTTAAAAATATTTATATTGCATGAAGATGTTTTAGCAGTGCAATTTTTAAAAATAATTATCAGAAATAAGATTTTCTATATTTAGTTAAATGGGTCAGGTCGAGTTGGGTCGGGTATGGGTCGAGTCGGGTTGGGTATGGGTCAAGATTTTCGCCTTGTGATAAATAGGTTATAAACTGGTTAAATGAGTCAATTTGGATCGAACCATTTATGACTCGACCCACCTGTTTGACAGGTCTTGCGACCGGCGAGGTCAGACTTTTATTTGTGACTGCCATGGCTACTTTATGCCATTATTTGAGATTGACATGGCTACTTCATGCCACTATTTGGAATTTTCCCAAAAAATAAGATGAAATGTATACTTTTACACCTTGCAAGTCATCTGCACTACACATGTTAACGAACGAAATTAATGTTGGCTGATGGATATAACAAAATGAAAGTTCTGGGAGATATTGTGTAACAATTGAAAGTTTAAGGATAAACATGTACTATCCCCAAAGTTCAGAGGGATTTAGTTTAATTTCCCATTAAGAAAATGACTAGGTACAAAATTTAGCTAGATGGAATAATTAATATGTAATATTCTTGCTATTCCATAGGTACGCACTACAAAAACATCAGGCTCTACCCCCAAAAAATTATTCAATAAAAAAAAAACATTAAACCTTGTGGCTCCTTTAAACTAGGCAATGCATAGACATTATCCAGCTTTTGTCATTAAACTAAGCACTAACGTTTGCTAGATGAAATAATAAGCAGTATTCTGGCCCTTCCATCGATATGCACTAACAAAACAAAAGGCTCTACCAAAAAGTTTATTAAATAAATAAAAAAATAGAACCTATTGGCTCATCTGGTGGGCTTAATTAGGCATCATATATGTGTATGTATGTTTCTGGTACATAAGGGAAATGATATTCTGGCACTTCCCATTATCCTGTTTTTTCCATGGTGGCTCAGCATATTCTTACTCCATTGGCATTAACTGTTGTATTCGAGGTGACTGTCAATAGGGTTGGTAGAAATATTGGAGACAAGCAGGCAAAAGTTATCCGACAAGAATTTGGATATGACTGTCGTTAAAAGATCCTGGCTAATGAAATTTCTGATGCCGAAGGAACATTCTCAAGTTGAGGCAACGGGGGAAGATGACACCATCTTGTCCGACTCATGTTGAAGGAGTGAGCGGCCCGTGGCATTGAGAATTGTATTTTTCTTTCAAGATGTAATTTTAGTATGAGATGTATTTGTGTAAGTTTGCATCTTATGTGTGTATTTCGACCAACTTAATTTGTGTGGTGTAACTTGATTTTATAATGAGATGTATTTGTCTAAGTCTGAATCTTATGTACTGTGTTTTGTGTTAATATTCTTTTTGCAATTATCCCTACTTCGGACTCCCAGTAAAAATCTCATTTTTGATTAATTTTAAATATATAAAAAAATTAAAAGCCATGCCCGGACATAACGTGCCAGGGCCTAGCACGTGGGCTGGCACGGGCTTTGCTGGCCCCACGCGGTACTATGGGCCAATAAAAGTGTCGGGCCTTTTATGGGCCGTGAGGGCCCGTGGCCATTACTAATTGTAACACTTCTTAAATAAGACTTCACTTCTTCTTTTTCTTTTGGTGGGTGCAATGAAAAGTGGCCATTATGGATGCTGAGATCCTGCATGCCTTCAACTTGCGAAGGTTGGCTCTTGGTTCATAGGAAGGGAAGATTCAAGGTATATAAACATATTGAGCATTCGTTCGTTTCACGGAAAATAACTTTCAGGAAAATGTTATCCGGATTTTTCGGCATTCATTTTACGGAAAATAAACTAGTCGTGGAAAACATTTTCTCCTCCTTTTTTCATCATTCATTTTAATTATTTTAATTTTTAATTTTTTAATTTTAGATTTTAAATTCTAATTTTAAATTATCTTTTTTATTTTTCTTTTCTTTCTCCTTATTACCTTCTTCTGTGGCTGGTCGTCGGCCACGACGAGCTCGCTCGTCTCTGGTGAAGCTCAAGCATCACCGACCTGGTGAGGCCCGAGCCTTGCCACCCTTAGGCGACGCTTGATCTGGCGAGGCCCAAGCCTCGCCACCCTTGGGCAACACTCGAGCTCGCCTGTGGCTGGTAACCGGCCGGAGAAGAAGGTAAAAAAGAGAAAGAAAATAAAAAAATTAAAAAAAAACAAGAAAAAGAAAAAAGTTAATAAAAATAATTAAAAAAACTGATTTAAAAAAAATTAAAAAAAATATTAAAAGTAGGGTATGGAGAAAAATCTTTTCCATACCAAATGACGGAAATTATTTTTCAGTTTATTTTCATATTTTAGCCGAACACTGGAAAATAATGTCATTTTCCTGGAGAATGGCTTCATGGAAAATATTTTCCAGAAACGTTATATTTTTCGCGAAACGAACGGAGCCTGAATCAATGATTAGATGGGAAAATGCTGAGAATTCTTGACATGACATGCTATCTAATTCTCATTTAACAAAAAAAATTGAAACATAAATATCGTATCTAATTGCATTATGAACTGGCTTCACGATGACCACAAAGGGCCATTTCTTTCCCTCTTCTTTCTTTTTCATTCCTCGATAGGGTAACAAAAAGGCCCAAAAGAATCTTCTTATGATGAACTCTTTTTAATAATAAATAAATCAGAAGAAGCATTTTTATAATTAGCCATGTTTCCAAATATCTCGTTGACGTGTCATTTTTCTATTTTTTTATTTGGACTAAGCATATATGATATCTCCAATGTCCAATTATTCTTGCGGGCCATTCGATTCAAGTTCACAAATAAATTTGATCACTTTTTACGAATAAAATATAACCCAAACACATTATTAACTAATTATATCCAAAAGTGAAAAATCGAGCAAGAATAAAAGTGAGTAGAGGTCGACATCCACGTCCAATTTCTCATGATAAGGCTCTCTTTCAGCAAGCTATTTTCCCGCGCTAAAAGGAAAAAGGAAAAGTTCCAAGTCACATCCCTTAGTATGGCATAACTACAATTTACCTCGGGATTTTCAAGAATTTGCATTTTGGATCCCCGTAACTAAATTCTCGCTATACCCTTAGGCTAATTATAGTTCTACATTTTATGAATTTGACTGCGTCTACTTGGAAATTTATGGGCAAAATGTGATAAACATCAATGCATGAAAGAAAAAGGGCACGCGAGAGTCATCAAAAAGAGTTGGCTTGGTGGAGAGAGAAGTATGTCGAGAGTGGGGAGTGAGTAAGCAGCTTGATTTGGCTAAAAGCAGTCCAATTTGTTTAATAGCCTTATTGGTACCAATGTTAAAGAGAGCAATTTCTCCTCTTCTTCTTCTTTTTCTTGTTGGACATTTTGCAATTACAATGCCAAATCCAATTGCGCAAATCATGATCTTTGGAAACCTGGGTGTGAATTACGAAACATAATTATGCACATGCAATAAGAGGTAAATCCTAATTTTTCCTCGCAAATATTAAAATAGGGTGAGGTAGAAATTGCAATTGCCTACAAAATTGAGGGAGCGGATCTTCTTTCAAGACAGAATTTTGATGGATGGCAAGGAATTCTTACTGTTTTCCGATTTTGAGATAGAGTTCTATCTTCAAAAATTATGTCGGGTCACCTACCCACAGTGGTTCATCAACTCCACCACCGAGAACACCGATTAGGTGGTCGTCTACCCCAGGGCCAACCACTCCATTGTATCCTTCGACTTAAACTTCTGTTATATAAACCAAGCTACCGCCATTAAATTGAACTTCGCAAGATCCTTTGCTCCAGGCCTCGCCATCTTCTTTGGCCTTTCCTTCTTTCTCATATCAGAAAACGTTTTCTAATTTTCTATCCAAACAGCATAAGACAATTTTTCGATTTATTTTCGAGTATTAACTAACGCTAGAAGTATTATAATTTGTTTTGGAATTAACTTTGAAAAAACTATTTTTCGAAAACACTAAACTTTCCGTGAAACAAGCAGAAGCAAATTCCCTAGTTCGTTGAGAGTTTCTTGCTTCAAGCAGTATCAATAGTATACTTGGAAGTATTACCAACTCTAAATGGTTCAGTAAAAGAATAAACCATATATTTGAAAAACAAACTAAAAAGCACTATTATGCCCCTAAAAATAATGCTAAGGCCCTGGACCTTTTTCCTTGATTCCCTGTTTTTGGCCTGTCGCATGCGTTGATATAATATGTCGTTTGAATCATACTCATTGCATCAGACTCTTCAAGTTCAACCGAAAGATTGATATATGGCTTGTGAGATGGTAATAGGAACAAATAAAAAATCTGAAATGAGAAAATCGTGTAGCCCCCAGTAAATATTATAAAGTCATGCGAAAGAAACAATTACAAGAGTAGTCAGACAAATAAATTGTATACATACTCATCCGACTGCATCCAAAAGTCCACAAGATGTAAATGGATTGCGGAAGCACGTCCATGGAAAAACCATGAACTGTTTAGCATCGGAGTTGAGGAAGCGGAACGGAAACGCATTCTGGAGCAGCAGCCGTAGCTCAACATGGAAGAAAGAAGTCCGAATCATTACCTGAAGAACAAAAATTAGACAGTGGAGAGAAATCTTCTTATCGGATCCGGACTCGATCAAATTAAGACGAGTGCGATTTCTTGGACGAGGTTGCCAATAGTCGTCGCTGAGTTTCGAGCACACCCATCTTTATGCGAAATACTCGGGAGGGAGGGAGCGAAGCCATCCTCCGGCGAGTAGTTCAACTTCCGGCCGGCAACCTATTTTTGGCGCGCGAATGTTTTCAAAGGCTGAATTTACCCCGTAGGCCTCGCGTCCACAGCGCTTGCTGTGGATCGGCGCTATGAGTGGCTTATCCAACGTTGAAAGACAGCTCGCCGAATAATCGATGATGGATGGTGCGCTATTAGGCGGTGGACTCCCGCCTATCTAATAAAATAGGGTTAATACCACGAAAAACTCTAAACTGGTACACTTGTGACATATTTACCCTAAACTATTTTTTTGACCATAAAAAACCCCAAACTGATACACCTGTGATAATTTTACCCTCAACTATTTTTTTGACCAACAAAAATCTCAAACTGGTACACCTGTGACAATTTTACCCCAAACTTACCACAAAAAACCCTAAACTGGTACATATGTGACAATTTTACCCTGAATTAAAATTTTAATATTATTTTTTATTTTTTTCGAATTTTTATTTATTTTTTATTCTTTTCTTTTCTTTTTTTTTTCATCTTCAGACCCTGGCCGGTCGCCGGACCGGCGACCGGCCAGAGGCGGAAGCCGCTGAGGGCCTCCTCGGCTGTTGGGCGGGTCCGTCCTCGCCGCCCAAGGCAGGGCGACCCTCGCCTGACGCAGCGAGGGTCGCCCTCGCCGTATCCGACAAGGGCGATCCTCGTCAGACGGCGAGGGCGCCTCGCCGGATCCGGGCGAGGGCGACCCTCGCTGTGTCGGGCGAGGGCCACCCTCGCCTGAGTCGGGCGAGGGTCGCCCTTGCCCCCGGGACAGAGAGGACGGCCCGCCCCGACGCAGTAAGGGCCGCTGACGCGGCGAGGGCGCCTCGTCGGCCAGGCTTCCTCCCGGCCGGCTGCACGGACCGGGCGACCGGCCGTAGGTTGAAGGTGAAGGAAAAAAAAAGAAAAGAAAAGAAAAGAAAAGAAAAGAAAAATTCAAAAAAATAAAAAATAATATTAAAAATTAGTTCGGGGTAAAATTGTCACATGTGTAGCAGTTTAGGGTTTTTTGTGGTATGTTTGGGGTAAAATTGTCACAGGTGTACCAGTTTAGGGTTTTTTATGGTTAAAAAAATAGTTTGGGGTAAATGTGTTATAAGTGTACCAGTTTAGGATTTTTCGTGGTATGAACCTGATAAAATATTATAGTTCTTGGGACCCACCCTTACCTCCCCTAAATTTTAGGTTGGGCTGGGGATGTTAGTGTCCGTACACGGCGCTTATTAAATACTTTAATAAAAAAATATTATTTCCAATATACTTTCCAGTAGTTATGTATAATCATTTGTATTGAAATTGACAATATTTCTTTTTTAAGTATGATTGAGAAATGATCTTAAAATAGTCATTAACAAGACTTGAATACATAAGCTAATGATCGGCAATGTCGATGTTGGGCTTCGATTAGACGATTTTATCCTTCCCGACTCAATGACATCCATGGACCCCTCTATTGCCTAGTCTTCTTTCCAAACCCAAGTAATGCTGAGTTTTCTACTCTTGAAACCAATCATTGAGTACTAAATGTTTTCGAGATATTATCTTTGATGAAAATAACGATGTTTGGCCGTTCACATCGGAGTCTTAAAAAGTAATATTTCTTGGGAATCACCCTTATCTTCCCTTGTTCATGGGTCTCGCAACACGCGTCTTGTCCATTGAAGTTCAATGCATGGATTTTAGGTTGATCAATGTTATAAACACATTCAGGTTTTAACTAACATGTCATCCCGCAGCACTTGTTAAACACTTCAATAAAAAAAATAATCATTTTTTAAAATTTCTTCTCCACGTATTATGTGTAATCAATGCATGGAAAATGACAATTTTATAAAAAAAAATGATTTGCTAGTATTCTTGAAACAATGTCGACAAAACTCGAATATTTAGGATAATCAATTGCAATGTACATGGTGCCTAGTTTTCTTTTCAAATTGTTGAGCTTTCTACTTACCAAACCAATCGCCAAGCATTTATGTTCTCAAGATATTATCTTTGAAGAAAATAATGAAGTTTGTTATATTTTGTCGCGCTGTAATTTGATAGATAGATGACCTAACATTTTGAACTGACACAAAATTCTCTCGATCAAATATAAAATATTTATTGGTCATAGACAAAGCAGTTAATTATATTTCAACATTGTGTTTTGCCATGCCCTTTTGTCATTGAAACTTCTATAGTGTAGCACACGACCATAGCCATGTCTGGGTAGGGCTAGCTAGCTGTTCCTAGCACCTCTCTCTTCCTGCATTTTCTCTCTTTGTTTTGTTCTAAATTTGCCAACGTGGCGCCACTTTGATGATAGGATAATCACAAAAAAAAGTCCTAAATCTATTGCGCTTGTGCCAATTCAGTCATAAATCTTTCAATTTAATCAATTTAATGCTGAACCTTTTGACAATTTGCTAATGTAGTCCATCCGATCAATTTTGGAAGGAGATCACTAATGTGGATGTTGGTTGTCCTATGTGGCATGTCCATCCGATTAATTTTGGAAGGAGATCACTAATGTGGATGTTGGTTATCCTATGTGGCATGTCCATCCGATCAATTTTGGCGTGGACAATTTTTAAAATTTTTTTGAGCCAGTGAGGGCTTCACAGCCCTTGCCCAGATCTAGACGAGGCCATGGTGAGCGCCGGCCGCGTCACATAGGATGGCTAGTATCCACGTTAGCAATTTCCGGCCAAAATTGGCCAGATGAACTATATTGACAAAACGTCAAAAAGTTTAGGATTAAATCGGCCAAATTGAATCAACCGGAAATTGAAAGGTTTATGATTGAATTGGCACAAATGCAATATATTTAGGACTCTTTTAGTAATTTTCCCCATTGATGACTCATGTGAAGTTTGGTCACTTCATCAATTTTGATGGTGTTAGTAATGCTAGGCACGGAAAAGTATTTTATTTGTACAAACTCATAGAGCTATAACATTACAATCGGGTTCACATTTCAGTGTTCAAACTGCAATCGACAAGGATGAATTGCGTGATGCACGGAAACAAAAGTAATTAAATTGTTGAAGTTTAGAGCTTTAGTCAGGCATGAAAGTCCTTTATTTTTGGGTTTTGGTTCCGATGATAATAGAATGGGATAAATACTAAAGAGCGGAAGTCTTCTTGGCATCAAGCGATTGTCAGACTACACAGTCGACTGAATATTTAATTTATTCGACAAAACATTTTCTTACTTTTTGCTTCCCATGTTTTCAGAATCAATATATTTGCTCTCGCAAAAAGTCAAAAATAAACTAAAAAAAGAAAAATGATGGAGTGAAAAAGAAATAAAATCAGATGATTCTGCATACTCGATGTCAAAAACTTGGACTCATCCTTCCATGGGCCCTAATCAAGTTTAAATGACAAATGAGGGCCTTTGTACCTGTGAGTACGTCCTGTGTATCAGCAGCCATCCTCTCTTCGTCCATTTTAGCTTTCTATGTGTAGCTAAGCCTCATTTTCAGTTCTGTAAGGTAATGTGACCCCGGTGAACCACTCTTTGCTGATGACAAGAACTAGGCCACCTGATTCTATGAGGACTGAAGCATCTTCTTATAATCCAGGAAATTCCATGGAAAGGCGCTGCCTTGCCTTGAGAAACCACCCAGAATTCGTCCACGCTTGTAGATGTTCATCTTGACTAACCTTCTAATCAAGGCAAAAAGAGGGCTATTAGCTGTGAATATGATCCATCGTTGGTCAAATTGAAGTACTTTGGCAAGGAAATCGATCTCACCATCACAATTCCTCCTTGGAACAAGACCAGACCTTGAATGAGCGCCTCAACTGTCCAAATCCTACGGTTGGGGATAGCAAAAAACGCAGAATCTTACTCATCTATCCTTAAACAAGAAACTAACAATTTACAAAGATATCACTTTAGTAGTCACCGATCATTAAAGCAGAACTTAAAGTCCACATTAATAAACAAAAAAGGTCCGCATCAATTATGTGCAATAATGCCTATAGGCACAGATATCAGAACTAACCTGCAAATCAAGGCGAATAGAGGGCTATCAGCTGTGAAAATGATCCATCGTTGGTCAAATTGAAGTATTTTGACAAGAAAATCAATTTCACCATCAGAATTCCTCCTAGGAACAAGACCAGACCTCGAATGAGTGTCTCAGCCGCATCCGAATCCTATAGTTGTGGATAGGCAAAAAGAGCAGAATCATACACCCACAATCATCCTTGGACAAGAAACGAACAATTTCCAAAGATAATTCTTTAGTAGTCACTCGTCATTAAAGCATAACTTAAATACAACATTTATAAACAAAAAGAGGTCCACATTAACTATGTGCAGAGCCCAGGCACAGATATCGTTACTCTAATACGAAAAAACTGATCAAGCTAGCATAACTGTTCTATTCCGAATATTTTCCAAGTTGGAACAATTAGATTGGTTTCTGTTACATTATAAGTTAGATGCATGATGAGAGAGGCTCCCTGTAGCTGGGACCACTGATTGTTTCTACTGTATTTTCAATGTAAAGACTAGATTCCAGTAAGTTCAATAAGTGCAAGGACAATAACAAGATAACTGAAAAAGTAATCAAAGTCATGAGGTGGAGAGAAATGAGTAACCTTACCAGATGATTTGATGGCTCATCAAGCAAAACTATGTGAGGTTTCTTGAAAGTTATCTTCGCAAGCTGTAAGTAATAGTTCCTAACCCAACAGAGATCAAGACCCAAACGGAAGGTGGTTTATGAATATCGATCCTATCATGAATTGGAGTTGTATTGAAAGCTTGGAGCCATGAGCTGCCCCAGATAGACTGGTTAGTTCTACGAAGGATCATCAACAACAAAAAGAAGGTTTTCGATGATAAAGAAAACTAATGAAAAAAAAAATTGCATCCCCATTTTTCACAATCATATCACAGCATCCAGATAACTAATCGTGTTTTCAGATTTTGAGAGAGATCATTCTTATTTAGATCATAATCACTAGAAGAAACTTTAGAACATATCAATGCACCAAATAAAATTAAACCTTCTTCCTTTTTTGTAAATTGCAGAAAATGACACAAAAACACCGACAACATTAGCCGTACCTCAACAGGGTTCCCAAGTGATCCTTCCATGAGATTTTGCCAATACAGATCACAAATAGTATCTGCAAAACAACAAGAGCGAATGAACTTAAGGGCGTGAACAAAAAAGATGTTGGGAAGAGAACATACAACAAACGCCGCAGTGGAATTTGATTGTGGAACGCTATGATTCTTGGTGAATCTCACGCAAAGCATACCACATTTTCATTCACGGCTTGTATGGTGGGTTAGGGTCACTCGAGTGCAAAAAATAAGCAAATTTTTTTGGGCATCAAGCAGAGTCAAAGATATGTCATCAAGAGGGAGGCAGCACTATTGGCATTTCGTCCTACAGTTTATTGTCCAACGAAACAGAGCCGATCCAGAACAACGAGAACACCCTCCCGAATGTCAACATGGGAAACATCTCCATGGGAACATATCAGTTTGCGTTTCGCATTGAATTGAGGAAGCAGAATCCAAAATTGATGCCTTCAAGACCAAAGGACTTACCCGAACCCCAGAAAAAGGACCGTAGATGGAAGAAGGAATAGCGAAATCTCAGCAAATGAGAGCGAAAGTGGATCGATTTCACTTCATTGGATCCGAACGTCGTCGATGTAGATGTGAGGGATGTCTTGGATGAGGGGCCAATAGTCGCCACCGAGGTTTGAGCATCGGTCTTCCAGAATCTCGCATCCATCTATGCGCAATTCTTGGAGAGAGGGAGGGAGGCCATCCTCTGGCAAGTACCTCAACTTCGGGCAATCGTAAATCTCCAGACTTCTGAGAGAGGAGAGGCGGTTGCGAAGACCGCTCGACAGTCTTTCCAAGTTCTTCATCTGTTCAATGACAAGAGTGGTTAGAGAGGAAGGGAAGAGAAGACTCCACGCATCCTCCTCGTTCTCCTCTGAAGGAAACCGCACCTTCTCTCCCTCCCCTCCCATGCTTATTCCGTCAGTTACCAGTCTGTCGAGGGAAGTGAGCATGAGTAAGCCCCATTCTCTCATTGGCTGCTTTAGGTTCTCGCACCTCCGAATGTGAAACCACCGCAAATTGGGAGGCAAATCCCCTTTGGGGAAGCATTTGATATTTTCACAACCCATAATACGTAGATTCCGGAGGGAAGTAAGACGATGCCACTCATTTGGTAGGGACTTTATCTTCGGGCACATAAAAAGTTTAAGGCTCGATAGGGACAAGGGAAGGGGAGGAAAGTCCTCTACCTCCAATTCTGGACAGCAATTTATATCCAATTCAGTGAGATTTTTACAGCTAGCAATGTTACAGTTGGCGATAGACTTTATCTTCGGACATTCACGGAGAGCGAAATATGACAAGCTGATGGGAAGGGGAGGGAAGTCCTCTATCTCCAGTGCTGGACAATTAAATATACACAAACGAGTGAGATGGGCGAGCGTGTGAAGGCACTGAGGTAGGCTTCCCAGATTCTTACAGCAGCCAATATCTAAAGATTTGAGCAATTCTCCTATGGTGATCTCTTCCAGCGACTCCAGTCCCTTGTACTTCCAAATAGAAAGTTTCCTCAGAGCAACAAGCCTACCCTCGGCAAATGGAAAGGATATCCGGGAATCTTGATTACGAATCTCCAGATATTCAAGTTGTGACATTGTGTTATTGTTGTCGGGGTCGTCTGGAGAAATGGTTAGTCCCATGATTTTTGGACAATTCGAAATGTTCAAATCTCTTAGTGCGTGCATCTTGCTTGGAAGCCTTTCTAAACTCGTGCAATTCATCAATTCCATCCTTTCAAGGTTGCACAACAGCTCTATCTCTCCTTCTCCCGCCACAAAAGATGTGAATTGAGGACAATATTTGATGACTACACTCTGGAGGCAAGTAAGTTTTCGCGTTTCATTTCCATCTCGCCACAAGTATACTAGCTTGTCACAATAGCTTATATTAAGCTCCTTTAACTTGACCAGGCAACTCATAAACCCATAATCAAAGCAAACAAGTTCTGCAAGATTTTGAACTTTGAGAACGGTTAAAGAAGTTAGGCTGACAAAGCTATTTAAGATCTCCTCGTTACAATCCTCAAGGTATAATTCACGGAGAGATGGAAGACAAACCTCACTGATCGAGTCATTCAAATGGGGGCATGAATGAATTTCGAGCTTTACGAGACGATCAAGTTGACAAGGCAATGTCCCGACCAATGAAGGACAGCTCCGGACAACAAGATGCTGAAGATAGGGGAATGAGACTTCTTCTTTTGGGCCTCCGGTATAAGGAAACCATTCCTTCCATGCCAACATCTCTTTCAACTTTAAAGTTGTTAAGAATGAGAAAGGCCTTTTACCTCCGTAAAATTCGGAGCCTATCATTTTCACTGCATGTAGACCTTCAAGAGATAATTCCTTAAGAGCAGGTAGTTGTCCAAGTGGGGGTAGCGATATAACGTTGGAACAGCCTTGCAAGCACAAAGACACTATCTTTGAATAGGATAGACCATCTAACCATGATGGGAATATTGCACCACCATAGTTCAAAATAGTGAGATTTTCAAGATTAGTGTGAGGTCGCAGAGAGTTAAGCACCTGTGCATTGTGCTCATGATTCAGGAGATTTCCCGAATGTTCATTCCAATGCAAGGATAAGTTGGTAAGGCCTCGCTTTTGAAGCAAATTAGCATTAACTGCATCTCTAACTTCTTCCACCTTTTGCAATTCTGATATGAATAATTCTCCTTGAAGATGTGGCAAGTTCTTTAACTCCTCCAACTGCAACCCTTTCTTTGGTCCAACCATAAACTTGGACAAGATAGTAAGATTCTTCAAATTACCGATACCCAATGGCATCTCTTTTAGTCTCTCGATATCTCTTATATCAAGAAATTGTAAGCTGACCAACTTTGTGATTTTTTGAGGCAATTTTGAAAGGTTTTGACAACCTCTTAAGATCAAAGCTTGTAATTTGCACAAGTTGGCAATTGACTCTGGTAGCCTTTCAATATTAGTATACGAGAAATTGAGATATCGCAGATGTTTTAAATCTCCAACACAATTCGGCACCTCCACGATGTCACAATGACATACTGAGAGCACCCTCAAGTATTTCAATTCCGTTAACAAGTCATGTAGCACCTTGTTGGAAATAGATAAAGAGCACTCTTCAGATCCAACACGAACGAAGATTAAACTTCTTAGTACCTTCATTCGGTGATATGCTCTCATGCATTTTGATGTGACATACCATGACGAGATGAATGATGCAAAACGAGTTTTTTCAATAGATGATACATCATGTTCATTAGTTGTTAGCTGAGACTCCATTGAGCTAAAGCAAGTCCTACCCGCAATTGACTTTGCTAGATCATTCAAAAGATCATGCATTGAAAACCTAGATGCATTAACACTCGATTGTTGAAGAAATGATCTAGATTTTAACTCATCGAAGTAATCCCGTCCTAATCTCAAGTTATTCTCCTTTGCTTTTTGTCCATCTAAAAAGCCTTCCGCTATCCATAAGAGTGCCAGCTCATCCCTCTCAATTTCGTAATCCTTGGGAAATACAGCACAATAAGCAAAACATCTCTTCAAATAGGAAGGAAGATGGATATAGCTCAATTTCAAAACAGGGAGAACCTCATCATTCTCTACTGTCGGAAGATTCCATATTTTGTTATTTAAGGTATCTTCCCATTCATCGGGATTCCTTTTATTACGTAGGACACCGCCCAACATCTTCGCTGCCAAAGGTAAACCTTTACATCTTTCAGCTATTTTCTTGCCTATTGTTTCAAAATCCGGGTGGCCCTCAAAATTTGTTGCTCCAAGAGCATGAAAGGCTAATAAGCTTGTACAATTATCAAGGGACAATTCCTTCAAAGGATACGGCGATGCTCCTGTTATGGAAACAACAGCAAGGTTGCGAGTGGTGACAATCATCTTGCTTCCCTTGGCCCCCGTTTCAAACGGCTTTAAGAGGGCAGTCCATTTTTCGTACTTCTCATTCCATATATCGTCTAAAACCACAAGAAACTTTTTTCCGGATAGATTGTCCTTCAACTTAACTTGAAGGCTGTTAAGATCTTCACCCTCGCAAGACAACCCGGTGATTGATCGCAAAATAGTCTTTGTTATGTCAAGAACATCAAAAACATCTGACACGCAAACCCAAGCTCTCATCTCGAAACAGCTGTATACTCTGGCATCATTATATAGCCGTTGAGCCAAGGCCGTCTTTCCAACACCACCCATCCCAACTATAGGGACAATGCTCAATGTGGCATTGAAATTTTCGGTCTCACTGATCAATAGTTCGAGTATCTGTGCTTCTTCCTTCTCCCTGCCAAAAAACCGAGGCTCCGGCAAAGAAGTGGTGGGATCCCTTTTGTTGATGTAGTTGGATTTGTCCACGACATTCTCTCTCAAGCTTAGACGAGCCTTCCTGGTGACAATTGCTTTCAACCTACCATTGATCTCTTGTACCTTGGTTTCAGACATGAGTGAGCGCAGGTTTGGATTCAATCCAGAGGATTTATCTCGGCCAAAGAAAGAGAACTTCCATTTCTCCAGACCTCTGCTTGTGCTGGATCCTGCCTCCGACTCAACCTGAGTGGCTTTGATCGCGAGCTCATCAAGCAAGTCTTCCATGTCATAGGCCAAGTCCCTAACATCATCTAGCCACAGCTTCACTAGAGGGTTACCGCTGAGTTGCCTGTCCTCTGCATCAGTCAACACTACATTGATTGTGACCAGCATCTCCTTCCACTCCTCGAGCAGAACGGTGCTGATTCCTTCTGGTTGTGCATAGCCCAATGCGAGAGAAGTCAACTTGTCGAACAGCACCTGAAAGAAGGAAGCCAGGAAGGAACCCAAAACGATCTCTCCGATGGCCATGGGTGAATTGGTCACTGTAGAGAACAGCAAAGGTGTTTTGGTGAAGCAAAGTAAAAATGAGCCAATGGGGAGAGAAAACTATGAAGTCCAGGAAGACCAAGACGTTCACTTACCAAATAGATTAGAAAAAGACCAAGACTTTCAAGGGATGCACACCGAAGATTAGACAAATCAAAATAAAATAGTTTTTATCCACGAGTGCTTGTTTCATCAATTGTTCTCCTTTTTCTTCGGATCGAGACTTTTGTGCCATCGTTCAAAAGAGAGGACCTTTTATGTGGGCACTTAAAATAGAGGATGAAAGGTGATTTTTCTATATATGACCAATTTAGAGGGCAGGCATATTTTCGTCAAAAACTTAATTGCTTACAAGTGTTTTGTGGGCTTTTTTGGCATCTGTATATTTTCAGATGATTTCAATGTCTTTATTTTATGCTTTATTGGTGAATATGCGCCGATGTAGGCTTTTACTAGTGCTGGAAATTCGCATATGTTTAAGATATAAGAAGATTCTCGATTCCTTCTTCAACGTGGATGAACATGTAAAGTCATCAACGACAACGAACTTTGTCTGTTCAATAAGGAAACCAAAACACGTGCTTTGGGCTAAACAAGAGAAAGGGTCAGGCACACCAACTAATCCACTAAGTAAGTTGCTTTATTTTACTATGCAAATATTGAAGAGTCAAAAAAATCACCAACTAACATTATATAACCTACTGAAAATTATACTTTACACATCACGATAACGAACAGGAAAATCGTGTTCAAAGGACCATGGTCTCCTATCAAGCGATTCTCGATCATCAAACTATTACCTCATCACCCTTCCGCATATCATTGTTGCCCATCTTGCTGCAAATTTCAGCACTGTAACTGCCACTTAAAGCCTACGTTGATCGCATACGAAATATGCGATCAATGAGCTGAATTTTGCAGAGAGCACGTGCTCTCCACCCAGAAAGCACGTGCTCTTCATCCAGCCTTTTCATCTGTTTATCTGGATCTTTTCTTCATTAAACATTTTGGGATTCGTAATCATTCTGAAAGCACGCGCTCTCCACCCACAACGCATGTGCTCTACATCGAAGATTGGCCTTGACTTGAGGCTCGCATCTAGAGATAAAGATTAGCCACATTCATCTTGCCCATGAGGGGACACAACCCAAAAATATTGGCTTGACTAGAAGGCGAGGTCCACTGGAAAGAAAAGGGCAAAAGTATACCAGAAGTGCCACAACTTGTGTACGGAGATCACTTTGGTGCTATAACTTTTTTTCGGGTCACTTTGGTGTCAACTTTTTTGAAAAACGATCATTTTAGTGTCAATGCTGACGTGGCTCACCGAAAATCCGATGTGGCACTGACACGGCTTGCCGGAGAGGTCCAGTCAGCATTAAAAACCAAAAACGATGCCTTTAGCCCGCTGACGTGTACTTTTTTTAAAAAAATTAAATTAAATTTATTTTATAAAAAAAACGGTTGCAGCAGTGGCGAGGGAGCCCTCGCCGCCGCCGCCAACCCGCCACCGCCGGAAGGACCGGGCGGTGGTGGGCGCGGTGATCGCCGAGGGCGTGGATCCGGCGAGGCGAGACCTCGCCGTCGCGACCTGTGCGACGGCGAGGTCTCGCCTCGCCCGGCCGAAGGCGAGGCCGACCGCGCCGTCGCCCGGGCCGCCGACACGCTGCGCCCACCACCGCCGGCCCTTCCCGGCGGTGGTGGGTTGGGCGATGTAGCAACGGAGAGGGCTCCTCGCCGCCGCCGCAACCTTTTTTTAATTATTATTATTTTTCTAAAAATTAAAAAATTCGAAAAAAAGCCACATAATTTTCACGTGTACAAGTCAGACCATTTTTTTTTAATATAAATGCCAGGTTAGCTTTTTGGCCGGAATTTTGGCCGGAGTCACTAAAGTGATCTATTTTCTTCCGATTTAGCACCAAAGTGATCCGAAAAAAAGTTATGGCATCAAAGTGATATCCGTACACAAGTTGTGGCACTTTTGGTGTACTTTTGCCGAAAGAAAAGAAATACATTGCATTGCTCCAAGTCAAGATAACTTTTAACACTGGATTAATCGACAGAAACCTGCCTAGGAAGACTCGTTTATTATGCATTGTATTCGGGAATCGTTCAGAAACCATGTGCTCTCCACCCAGAAAGCATGTTTTGTCCATCCAGCCTTTTCATTTGTTTGTCTTAGATTTTTTTGTGTCAGAGGAAGGCATCCTCTCTAGAATCGTTCATTAAACATTGTGTATTTGGAATCGTTCAGAAAGATGTGCACTTCAACCAGAAATCACGTGCTCTCCATCACAGGCAATGGTGATATGATGATTCTGATCAGTATGAAGAACAAACAAGAAGGTTGATAACATCAATGTTTTCCTATTTACCTTGGGTGAAAGCATATGTTCGTCTTTTCTTTTTGTCTTTCACTGATCTACGATTAAGTCAATAAATATATGAGAGTTACTCACTTCTAGGAGTGTAAAATATAAAATGACAACTTGGGCTTTTTAGGGTTGAACAATATGCAAAGTCTGCTTGAAATGACATTAATGGGCATTATAAAAGATGAACAATCTCCAAAAAAAAAAATTGATCTAGAAATACCTCTTTTTTTGACAAAACACGAGTCTATGTGTGCTCTTTTTCAAACAAATCACAATTTTGATTTTCATATTTCAAAATTTAATTTTTATTGCGAACAAGTGCACATTTTTTTCTATCTTGAAAGAAAATACATGGATGTTAGTTTTCCAGCACTGAACTATCATCGGTTTTCATACGATGAAAACAAGTTGTCCACACGCAACACCCTTAGGGCTTCGGCGGGAATACTTCACATGCAGTTTGAATTGCGACTGTATCGACTTGACTTGATTGATTACACTAGCACACCTTAAAAGAATACTAAATCGCAAACACCTTATTAATTCATC
The DNA here is from genome assembly GCF_021117445.2 of Syzygium oleosum. Taxonomy (NCBI): domain Eukaryota; kingdom Viridiplantae; phylum Streptophyta; class Magnoliopsida; order Myrtales; family Myrtaceae; genus Syzygium; species Syzygium oleosum. The sequence continues at coordinate 1,764,283 of NW_026607501.1, read as the reverse complement.
TTACCCCTTTCGGTTGATGGTAAATCCACTATATCTATATAATAAGGACTTTTTATTATAAGAGTGAATATGTGAAAAGACACAACAAAAGTTATTTATTTTGTTTGGCACCGCGAAGTTATGGCAAACATGACTTTCCTGTGAATCTTTGCTGGAGAGGAATGAAGCTATCCTCTTATGATATTTATTGTTGCTTCCCCAATTTCATGGACTAAAATTCCAATACATTAACGGTGTAAAATACTTACTCTGCGATCAGGATAAAAATACGGATTCCAAATACTTCAATCTTGGGACTGCTAATCGTGTAAAATCATTTCAGGTCAATGTGTGTTTAGTAAAAAGTGATAGAGAGATTAAAAATTAATCCATGTGTCCTAATATTACTATCTAACAAAAATTAAAATAACAAATTTTCGTTATTAAACTTGTTAAATTTAACATCAAGTATTTGACATCGACTTTAATCAGGATTATAGATAGGCACGAAATAGGTTAAGGAACCAAAATATTGCTGCTGCTACTGCCTCTTCTTTTGCTCAAAATATTGCTTTTGCCTCCATTAATAGAAATATTTTAGAAAAAAAATAGGTGGTTGCTCTCGTGTTATAAAAGCCCACCAGATGCTTTAGGTAGCGAAGTTCTGGCTGCATCAGTTTGAGGGAAAAAAGAGAGCAAGTCGATAGATATCTTTTACCTTTTCCGAGTAGACTTCCTGGAGCAAACAGGTGAATGGGATGAGATCAACGACAGAAATCCAGCAAGCACGAGCGCTAGGTTCGGATGAGCAGGAGGAGAATACTGTTGAGCAGGGGGATGAGTATGGGTTATGGTGAAGCTAAGTGATAATGAGCTAATGGAGAGAGAAAACTATAATGTCCAGGAAGACAAAGACTTTCACCTACCAAAAACATTAAACAAAGACCAAGACTTTCAAGGATGCACATCGGTGGTTAGAGGAATCAAAATAAAAGACTTTTTGTCCACAAGTGCTTGTCTCGTAATGTTTAGAGATTATCCCCTGATAATTTTAGCTTACACAATCATATATTTGTTCATGTATATAAACCATAAACTCAGAAAGGCCAAGATTTTTTGTTATACATCTAAAAGTCATCAAAGACGGCTAATTTTGTCTATTCAAAAAGGAAAACAAAAGCACTAGCTTTGAGCAAAACAAGAAAAGGGATTAGCCATCCCAATCAATCCATTAAGCAAGTTGCTTTGTTTTACTCCGGCAATAGTAAACGAGTCACACATCACCGGGAAAATTCTAAATAAGGACCCGAAGTGCTCTCATTTTCTCAAATAGGAGCCTGAAGTGTCCTTATTTTCTCAAATAAGGACTTGAAGTGGCTATAACAGTTTCAAATAAAGGCCTCACCTCGCCGGCTCGACGGCCGGCCAAATTTTATGGTCGACCAAGGGCATTTTCGTCCAAAAATAATTTTAACATAAATTTTAGTTAAATTAAATTTAAAATTTAAAAAAAATTAAAAAAAAAAAAAAAAAACAGGGGAGGGCTAGCAGGGCTGATAGCCAGCCCTCCCTGCCGGTGGCTGCCGCCCCATCACCGCTGAGGCGCCGGCAACCCTCGCCCAGATCTGGGAGAGGGTCGCCGCCCAAATTTGGGAGAGGGTCGCCGCCCTCTCTCGGCTCTGGTGAGGGTCGCCGGCCCTCGCTGAGGCGGCCATCGCCACCGCCCCACCGGTGAAGGGGCGGCGGCCACCGGCGGGGAGGGCCCTCCCCATTGTTGTTTTTTTATTTTTATTTTTTGCATTTTTAAGTTTGTTTTTTATGGAAAAAAAATAGAAAAGGAAACAAATAAAAGACGACAATGCCGTTAACTCTAGTGAGGTCAGGCCCTTTTTTGAGATTGAGATGGCCTCTTCAAACTCTTATTTGAGACAAGCTTCACTTCAGGTCCTTATTTGAGAAAATGAGGGCACTTCGGGTCCTTATTTGATACATGGTTCACTTCAGGCCCTTATTTGAAAAAATGAGAGCATTTCGGATCCTTATTTGGAATTTTCCCCAAATCACCATCTGACAATATATGATCTACTGGAAATCATACTCTATGCATAACACTAATGATCAAGAAAATCGTGTTAAAAAAGACAAGGATTCTCCTGTCAAGCGATTCTCGATCATTAATTACCGCCTTAGCACCCTTCAGCAGATCATTGCCACCCATCTTCCTGTGAATTTTTATAACTATCATTGCCACGTATACCATAAACTCAGGAAGACCAAGACTTTATTGGACATCATGTACTTTTTTTTTTGTAAAGAGAGTGAAGCAAAAGTGAAAAGGAGATGATGCGAAAGAAACTTCAATAAAATAAAGGAAGACCCAGACTTTCCACGACGCAAATTGGCTTGGTTACTTCACCTTTCACACGGGTTCTATTTTTTTTTTTTCCCGTTTGATTGAAATGTTATTTGACAATCAGCATTGATTGTTGTTCTCTTGCTCAAAATCAACAATACAATAATGTTCGTCAAACTTTTTTCATGTTTAATCATATTTTAATTATTCATTCATTAATCTCTATGGTACTTGTCTATTAAAATTATGTCTAGATTTTCATGTATCTTATCAAATTTAAGATTAATAAAAGGAAAAAAAGCCAAAAGAAAAGCTAAAAAGAAAAACAGCAAAAAAAAAAAAATGAAGGATTGGGGCGAGAGAGAGCACCGCCATTCCCACGGCCACTGCCATGCAGTTGCCGTCAGCACCACCGCCAAGGCGACTCGTTCCAATGCCGTTGCCACCATCGTAGCCGGCAAAACTAGCCAGGCCAACCATCACATCCAATTACCTTTAATTACCTAATGACTGGCCTAACTTGATCTAGATGGGAACTCACAACATAAAGAATGAATTCTAGGATTCACGATTTCTCACTTGCATCGTCAAAAGTTGGGTTCCACGTGAAGTCCATCTCATCCAACAGTGGATAAACCTATTCTTAAAGGCTCGACTACCTAATTGAAACTAGTAAGTTCTTAGCATTTTTTGTTTTTTATCTTTTAAGGATGAACGACCAACTGAACCGCCAATAAAACGAGGGCCGTCTCAAAGCATGAAGGGCAAGCTGAGAAGATGTCAACATGATGCAGTGAAGATTTAGCTCAAAATACTCAACTTCTTTACCTCAAAGAAAGCAACTTTCATCCATGCACTATTGTCCTCTATGAGAAAAAATTGACAGCGACACCCACAGTTGACCCAACAGAAAGCGCCAATAACCACTTCCACAGAACGAAGACCCCACCAGCCACGAATACAAGTTTATCATTCACTGCACAAATACATACGGACAGCAAGCTCCTTGGACATCTTAAGCACGCTTCAAGCATAAGAATGTGATGGTCCAATATGAAATCAATATGAATCCAAAGCGTCACTTTCTTACATGGTAGATATACATGCCGAGCAGGTCCAAGTACGCATGAGTAACACCAAACAACTAACGACTTTACTTGACCCGAATCTGGGTATGGAATCCTATCATTTTTTTATATGTTTCAAGCATTGAAACGCCCCAGTTTGATGGAAAACAAATGTAACATCAATGCAGCATCTCTCTATATGTTCACATGACTAAATCACTAACGAAATGAGATCGAAATCCTCACATTCCAAATGTGAACAAAAGCGACCAGCAAAAACACCCTTATTATGTTCAAGGCCGGAAACGATGACAATTTGATGAGAAATCAATATCCATACATGTCCATCTCGCTATGCGTGTTTTTGCACTTCAAGAACTGTGTATATAACATCATACGCACGTCATTCGTACCAGAACTTCTCATGTCCAGCAGCATAGATAAATAATACCATGTACATCTTCCAAAGAAAGCTCAACGTCAGTTGACACGGCAAATGCACACATGAACAGCGAAGATCGAATGCACATGACCAGCAGTTGATATATAAAAAGCACATGTAAACAGCGAGCAACACAACATGGCTGTACGTCTAAATTTGTTCACATTTCAATCAACGGGAAATGCAATAAGACACGACCAGTGCAATTTCAATAGGACATCAAAACGTTCGTAAACAGAATGGAATAGGAATTAACTATCCATGATTGAGTCAGGAATTCTGTCGAACAGGTAGAATGCCTGTCGGTTGAAGAACTTATATGCCATATTCAAGCAGCGATTCATTTCCATCATTACTATCAGCAACAACCAAGGTCCAGAACATCAACGGAATCTCACCCGCAGTTGAATCTCACACATACAGAGGGCTAAGCTTTCTGACAATCTGTTTCGTACGAAGAATTAACGGAAAACAGAGTACACTGACTTACCTCGTTGAGACGAACTTTCAGGTCTCGACCAGCAGCTGGATTGGCGAATGGAAGGGGCTAGGAACGTATACGACAAAGATCGACGCCGGCGTAGCTTGAACTTACGAGCTCGAAGTGCTTCGATTTCCCTACGTCGGGGATGTGTAAATATTCGGTCTCGAGTAATCCGTCCGGCCGGAGACAAACATTTGGCACGCAGATGTTTTCAAAGGCCGAGTTGTCCTCTTATGATTGGCTTATCCACCGGTGAAAAACAGCTCGTGCGTGATCGATGACATCGACATCATGCCTATCTAATGGTCTAACTGCTCCCTTTGACCGCTTCCTAAGAATAAGAAGGTGCCCAAGAAACTGAATATCGTTCGTTGGCCGTTCACATCGGTCTTAAAAAACTATATTTCCCCCGGGACCCACCCTTATCTTCCCTTTGAATAGGGAAATGTTGTCGTTTTCAACACGCCGGCTCTATAATCAATGTATGGAGCATGACGATGCAAAATGTAGCCACATTGATACCAATCGTGTGAAACCAGATATATCAAATCATACTCTGTTCATTTAAGTAGGCTAGAAAGTGAAAAGAATTGCCCATCGAGCTCGGCTTGACCTAGTCCACGTATAAGGAAAAAACAATCGGGTGATGCTTGGAGCTACCAAGACTTGCCCAGCATGCTTTTATTGTTTGGCGAAAGCACGATTTGAACGAGCTCGGGGCAAGCAATTTCCTTCTTAGGCTTAGGCTCGACCCGATGCTATTATTATTATTTTTTTTTTTGATAACCGAGGTGTCCAAGCGGCTGGCGAGCTAGGGCTCAAACCAGCGGTGATGCCCGACTAGTCCTCGAGGGGGGCTAGCGCAGCATTCCACCGCCACGACCCCCACTTAAATCACCGATGGGCGAGTTTGAACCCAGGACCTCTCGTAAAAGGAACTTAGCGCAAATCAACGCGGCCACCGATGGGTGGGTCCGATACTATTATTTATATGAAGAAAGTATAATATTTTCCAAAAATCATAGGCCAAGCTCGGTAAGAATTTTAATGCTCGATATTCGACTTAGTCTGTCCAGGTTCAATAATTTTATAGTCATAGAATTAATTAGGTAATCTTAGCCGAATGACTTTCTTGAATTTATTATCTGAACGTTATGTTAAGTCTAATTGCAATTCCAATCCATTGGGATTAAGGCCCAAGAGTTGAGCCGTCTACTTTTTGAGGCCAAACATGCCAATCACGACCCACTTAATGTCTTGAGAGCATCTTGTACAAAAAAAAAATGTACTGTCTTGAGAGCATGACTTTAAGATTTCATATTGTTACCTTTGTCAAATCAGGTGAACTCCATCTTTAACTTGGTTTAATAAGAGCACCTAAAACATTCCGGATTACATTAAGATCGACTTTGAAATTCTTGTACAGAAATCTTCCTAATCTTTTGAAATCCTAACTTTTCTTTGATTTTCAAATTTTGGAGAAGTGCACGTCGAGGGTGCTTTTCAATGTGGTTGTTGCAACTAACTAGGAACTCTTTTTACTGCTTTTTTGTATTAAACTAGGAACTCTACTGAGGCAAATATATAGGCTTCGAGGAATCAATATCACTTCCTCTGGGAAATATCGGTAAATAAATGTGCAATTTTTGGAGCAGGCTCCAAACATTAGGATAAGTTGACTGAGATGGGTCGTTCCGATATAATATCTTGGATTTCCAAAAAAAGAAAAAAGAAAAGGAACGATGTTATAACATGGATAATGAAAGTTAGACTTGTCATTTTTGACATTTACATATTTTGAAGATTCGCAAAAGCTTCTCTTGACAAGGGTGAATTTCTCAAAAGTTATTTTTGCTCGCATATATGTGAGTTCCTTCTTTTTAACCTTAGCAAAGTATATCCCTGACTTAAGAATCTGTTTATATTATTTATTTGTTACGTATAGATCAACATGTCACGCAATGTTGTTAGAACAATCAATAAATCTAAATCATTGGTGAGAGATACTTAGGTATTTTCGAAATATTCACTGTTCAAGTCAATCATTGCATGTAAAGTAGTAATATATTTTGTGAAACAAACAAGAATATTTGCAACACTTAATATAAAGGTCACCAACTTGGGTTGACTAGCAGAAGATATGTGCTTTGAAAAGGTCTAAAATTTTTAGAAATCGTTGAGAAAAGATTGCATATTAATTGCATGAATAGAGAAATAGATAAAAAAAACCAAAAAGAAAAACTTTTTTTTATGTTAATCAGAGTTCATCTCACTAAGGCCTTAGACTTTTTCTTCGATTCCACGTCCTTCACCTATCGCAATAGTCTATATCATAATTTCCTTTGAATCAGTCATTGTATTGGCCTGTTCAAGCTGAACCTAAATATTGATATATGGTGTGTGAGATGAAAATTAGAATAATTAAAATATTTGGAATGAGAATATCAGGTAGCCCCCAGTAAAACTTATTACAAGAGTAATTAGATAAATAAATTATATACATACTCACCCTACTGCAACCAAAAATCAACAAGTAATACTAGGGTGCTTTCCATTCCAAATCTAAAAAAGCAGTGACCCTTTTGATGATTTTGCTATTCCAGAATGGACCTTATGATTTTGTCAATGCAAAACTGTAGGGGACCTTTGATCACCAGTGATCGTGGTCTAATGGTACATATTGATATTCCATAAACGCGAGGTCATGATGATAATCCATTAACGATGGCAGTGCCTGTATCTTGCCTTGCCCATGACGGGAGCTCTAGCAGCTTGGTATTGGATGACGAGACTGGCCTACCCGGGATAAGTAGGTTGCGAGGGGTATTGAATGACGACCTTCTCGCAATCTTAAATCAAAATACTTCATGGCAGACGTGAGAATTTTACTATTACTCAATAGAGAGCATAGTCTTACTGATTGCTCCTCCCCGTTTCCTTTACAACAAAGAAAAAGAAGATATTCTCTGAGATGGTGTGGGAATTTAAATAGAAGAAAGATGAACTGTGAACTTTGACAAGGAAGTCAGATTTAAATGGATTGTAATCTGCAGGGTTCATCCAAATTTAGTTATCATACTCGCCAACTCGAAAACCCTCGTTTTAAATCCTAATTTTGCATCTCTACAGTAGTAGCTGTTGTTGAAAGTAAGACAGCTTCCTCGTTTTGACTCTGAACACATACCTCGATAATTGCATCATGATACAAATTAATCTTTTATAGCACGTCAAGTTTAGAGCATATCAGTACATGTACCAAAATTAATAGCTTTTTGTTTTTATTTTGTCAAGTTGCAAAAGATGAACATATGCACATTATTTACCTACCTGAACAGTGTTTGCATTTGATCCTCCTGAGAGATTTTGCCAAATAATGGTGACAGTGGGATATTCTGCCAAATAAGCACGGTTGAGAGAATTCAGGTCACTTGAGTTAGGGCATAAAAAGAAGATATTTGGAAGAGAATATACGAAACACTGAAATTGCAGAAAAATATCAATAAAAGAGCAACAATTTTTCGTGATTCTCACGCAAAGCATAGTGCATTTCCGTAAGTGGAAAGATAAGCCATATTTGGGCACCACACGAAGTTCAAGATATATCATCAATCCAGACAGGCACATCCACGCATCACAATTCCAGCACTGTGAGCAAGTCCATGTAACTTGTAAGTATTTGTTTTGAGGAATAGCCACTCGTAGGAAACAATCGTGGACTTGCTGTACCACGTTAGCATTTTAACCATTTCATTGTGTGCTTCCTTATCAAACAAAACAGAGCAACCCAAATGTCTAGCTGGTTTGTGGAAAATTATGTGAAGCTTGTCCATGGAAAAACATAAACTTTCTAGTATCGAGTTGAGGATTCGGATTAGAAAAGGATCCTGGAGCAGCAGCAGTAGCTAAATGACAAGTGTGCAAGAAAGAAAGAAGTCCGAATCATTACCTGAAGAACAAAAATTAGACATTGGAGAGATATCTTCTTATTGGATCCGAACTCGATCAACGACGATGAGTGGGATTTCTTGGATGAGGTGCCAATAGTCACCACCGAGTTTTGAGCATCTTTCAGAATTTCACATTGAATTATGCCGAATACTTGGAGGTGGGAACGAAGCCATCCTCTGGCAAGTTCCGATAACCTACAAAATGTAGCTGTTTGAGAGTGGAGAGATGGCTGCAAAGACCACTTGATAATCTTTCCACGTTCCTCATATTTCTCAACCAAACTGAGGTAGAGCCAAAGGAAACAGAATACTCCACGCTTCTTACATACTCCACTGTTGATAGTCTTTCCACATTCCTCATCCAAAAATCTGAAACAGGACTATAAATTAGTCCTGAATAAAAATGATCTTTCATGCATAATGAATAAAAATCTGAAATAGGACTATAAGTGTGATCAAAACAAAATTATACGCATACCCAATTGACGGCAATGGAAAATGATACCCTTGTGATTTTTTTTTTGGCTGAAAAACTCTTATATTATGTTAATTCGCAAGTATGGGAGACCACCAATCACCGGTGATGGTGACTTATAGGTACGGGCTGATATTCTACAAATGTGAGGTCATGAGATTGAATGATAGGTACGGGCTGATAACTCCTAAGAATGATTGCCTACACCTGATGGTATATCTGGAAAGCTCGAAATGCAGTAACTTTTACCCATAAATCACTATATACTAAAACTGTCACTTATATAGGTCAGAAAAGCTCTTTTGGAGTGTGTTGCCGGTAAAAATGTAAGCTGAGTCATGATTGGGTGGATGAAAGGCACAGTGCATGGAGTAAAACTGAGCTAGGTTTTGTGAAGGTTAACTTAGACGGGTCTTACATAACATGCCGTTGTTGGGATTGAGGCCAGAAATGAAACAGGGGAGATGGTTGCCTGCAGAGGAGGCTGAATGATTTGCTGTTCAAAAGAGCATTGCAGTGGCTAAAGAAGAAAAGCTGGCCCAAGGCAGTAGTGGAGATGGATGTAGCTGTGGCATACAAGGATATCATCAACTTTAGCAAGCAGTGCAATTGGAGACAGAAGGAAGCTCTTGCTGGGATTCAAGCAGCTAAATATCATTTTTTGGCTCTGAATTTTAGTTTTACTTCTTGAGAAGCAAATGTTTGTGCCCACTGGGTAACTTTTCATACTAGGAAGCAGGAGGTGCTGTCAAAATTGGGATCTACATCCCCCATTCTTCTCACTGCATTTTGCTTTTTTCAACTGTGGGTGAGAGACTCGCTCCCCAACGAGAACACACTCAAACATCTCCATGGGAAAAAAAAAATTAATTCCTATCAAGCATGGAGTTGAAGAACAGAAACGAAATTGATTCATTCAAGACTAGAAACTTACCCGAACCGTAGAAAACTGACCGCGTACATGGAAGAACCAATTCATCGGATCCGAACCCGATCAATCTCAATGCTAGGGATCTCTTGGATGAGGGGCCAATAATCACCAGTGAGTTTTGAGCATCGATCTTTCAGAATCTCGCATCTTGCTATTGCCAATTCTTGGAGGGAGGGAGGGAGGCCATCCTCTGGCAAGTACCTCAACTTCGGGCAATTCACAATCTCTAACTCTTTGAGAGATGAGAGATGGTGGCGAAGACCGTTTGATAGTCTTTCCACATTCCTCATTTTTTTAATCGAAAGAGAGGTTAGAGAGGAAGGAAAGAGAAGACTCCACACATCCTCTTCCTCCTCTGAAGGAAAACACACCTTCTCTCCCTCCTCTCCCATGCTCCTTCCGTCAATTGTCAGAGTCTGGAGAGATGTGAGCATGGGTAAGCCCCATTCTCTTACTGGCTGCTTCAGATTCTCACAGCCTTCAATTCTAAGGTACCGCAAATTGGGAGGCAAACCTCCTTTGGGCAAGCATTTGATATTTTGGCAATTGTTAATATGTAGCCTCAGGAAGGATGTAAGATGATGCCACTGATTTGGTAGAGACTTTATCTTCGGACAATTCCAAAGTGTAAGTTTCAACAGGGTGATGGGAAGGGGAGGGAAGTTTTCTATCTCCAATGCTGGACACTCCCTTATTTCCAATTCATTGAGATTGTTACAGCTGCCAATAGACTTTATCTTCGGACAATTAACAAGTTCAAGAGTCGATAGGGTGAGGGGAAGGGGAGGGAAGTTCTCTATCTCAAGTGCTGGACAGTTATCTATTTCCAAACGAGTGAGATGGGTAAGCATGTGAAGACACTGTGGTAGACTTCTCAGATTCTCACACCCGTCAATAGTCAAAGAATTCAGCGATTCTATGGCGATCTCTTCCAGCGACTCCACTCCCTTGCACTCGTAAATAGTTAGTGTCTTTAGAGCAGTAAGTCCACTCTTGGTAAAGGGAAAGGATGTCAGAGAATCACATTTACCTATCCGCAAAAAATCAAGTCGAGATATCGGGTTGTTGCTGGGGTCATATGGAGGAATGGTTAGTCCTATGAGTTTTGGACACTCATGAATAACCACATAAACGAGTGTGCACATCTTGCTCGGAAGCTTTTCTAAACTCATGCAATTACTCAATGCCATCCTTTCAAGGTTACAGGGCAGCTCTATTTCTCCTTCTCCTACCACAAAAGATGTGAATCGGGGACAGCTTTCAATGTCTAATTCCTGGAGGCAAGTGAGATTTAGCATTTCATTTCCATCTTGCCACAAGTATGTTAGTTTGTCACACCGTCCTATATAAAGCTCCTTTAACTTGACCAAGCAGCTCATAAACCCATGATCAAGGCAAACGAGCTCGGCTAGATTTTTAATTCTAAGAATGGTCAAAGAAGTTAGGTTGACAAAGCTCTTTAAGATCTCCTTGTTACAATTTTCAAGGTATAACTTACGAAGAGATGGAAGACAAACCACACTGATTGATTTATTCAATTGAGGGCATGAATGAATTTCAAGCTTCATGAGACAATCAAGTTGACAAGGCAATGTCCCGACCAGCGAAGGACAGCCCCGAACAACAAGATGCTGAAGACAGGGCAATGGGACTTCTTCTTTCTTGCCCCCGACATAACGAGACCAATCATTCCATGTCAACATCTCTTCGAACTTCAAAGTGGTTAAAGATGGAAAAGGCCTTTTACCTCCGTAAAATTCAGACCCTATCATTCTTACTGCATGCAGACCTTCAAGAGATAATTCCTTAAGTGAAGGTAGTTGTCCAAGCGGGGGCATCGATATAACATTAGGACAGCCTCGCAAGCACAAAGACACTATCTTAGGATAGGATGAACCATCTAACCATGACGGGAATATTGCACCACCATAGTTCAAAATAGTGAGATTTTCAAGATTAGTGTGAGGTCGCAGAGAGTCAAGCACCTGTGCTTCGTGCTCATGATTTCGGAGATTTCCCAATTGTTCATCCCAATGCAATGATAAGTTGGTAAGGCCTCGCTTTCGAAACAAATTAGCATCAATTGCCCCTCTAACTTCTTCCACCTTTTGCAATTCTGATATAAATAGTTCTCCTTGAAGATGAGGCAAGGTCTTTAACTCCTCTAACTGATACCCTTTTTCTGGTCCTACCACAAACTTGGACAAGGTCGTAAGATTCTTTAAATTACTGATACCCAATGGCATCTCTTTTAGACTCCTTGTATCTCTAATGTCAAGAAACTGTAAGCTGACCAACTTTGTGATACCTTGAGGCAACTTTGAAAGGTTTTGACAACCTCTTAAGATCAAAGCTTGTAATTTGCACAAGCAGACGATTGACTCAGGTAGCCTTTCGATATTAGTGTATGAGAAATTGAGATATCGTAGATGTTTTAAATCACCTACACAATTCGGTACCTCTGCAATGTCACAACGATATAACGAGAACACCCTCAAGTACTTCAAGTTTGTTAGCAAGTCATGCAGCACCTTGCTGGAAATAGAGAAAGAGCCCCCACTAGATCCAGCACTCACCAGAATTAAACTTCTTAGTGCCTTCATTTCGTGGTATGCTCTCAAGCATTTTGATGTAACATACCACGATGAGAAGAATGGTGCATAACGGGTTTTTTCAAGAGATGAGGCATCATGTTCATTACCTACCTGTTGAGACTCCCCTGAGCTAAAGCAAGTACCACCTGCAATTGACTTTGCTAGATCATTCAAAAGATCATGCATAAAAAACTTAGATGCGTCGACACTTGATTGTAGAAGGAATGATCTAGATACCAACTCATCGAAGTGCTTCTGTCCCAATTTCAAGATATTCTCATTTGCTTCTTGTCCATCTAAAAAGCCTTGTGCTATCCATAAGAGTATCAGCTCATCCCTCACAATTTCGTAATCCTTGGGAAATACTGCACAATAAGCAAAACATCTCTTCAAATAAGAAGGAAGATGGACATAGCTCAATTTTAAAACTGGGAGAACCTCATCATTCTCTGCCGTCGGAAGATCCCATATACTTTTATTTAAGATATCTTCCCATTCATCGGGATTCCTTTTAGTACATAGGACACCGCCCAACATCTTCGCTGCCAAAGGTAAATCTTTACATCTTTCAGCTATTTTCTTGCCTATTTTTTCAAAATCCGGGTGGCTCTCAAAATTTGTTGCTCCAAGAGCATGATAGGCTAATAAGCTTGTACAATTATCAAGGGACAATTCCTTCAAGGGATACGGCGAAGCTCTTGCTATGGAAACAACAGTAAGGTTGCGAGTCGTGACAATGATCTTACTTCCCTTAGCCCCCGCTTCAAATGGCTTTAAGAGGGCAGTCCATTTTTCATACTTCTCATTCCAGATATCATCTAAAACCACAAGAAACTTCTTCCCGGATAGATTGTCCTTCAACTTAACTTGAAGCTCGTTAAGATCTTCACCCTCGCAAGACAACCCGGTGATTGACCGCAAAATAGTCTTTGTTATGTCAAGAATATCAAAAACATCTGACACACAAACCCATGCTCTCCTCTCGAAACTCCTATTCACTCTGGCATCATTATATAGTCGCTGAGCCAATGCCGTCTTTCCAACACCGCCCATCCCAACTATGGGGACTATGCTTAGTGCGGCATCATAATTTTCGACCTCACGGATCAATATTTCGAGTATCTGTGCTTCTTCCTTCTCCCTGCCGAAAAACTGAGGCTCCAGTAGAGAAGTGCTAGGATCCCTTTTATAGGTGTAGTTGGATCTATCCACAACATTCTCTCTCAAGCTTAAACAAGCCTTCTCCGTGACAATCGCTCTCAACCTGCCATTGATCTCTTGTACCTTGGTTTCAAACTCGAGCCATCGTGGGTTTGGATTTGATCCAAAGGATTTATATAGGCCAAAGAAAGAGAACTTCCCTTTCACCTGACCTTTGCTTGTGCTGGATTCTGCCTTCGACTTAGCCTGAGCGGCTTCGATCGTGAACTCATCGAGCAAGTCTTCCATGTCATAGGCCAAGTCCCTAACATTGTCCAGCCACAGCTTCACTAAAGGGTTACCATTGAGTTGCTTGTCCTCTGCATCAGCCAGCACTGCATTGATTGTGACCAACATCTCCTTCCACTCAAGCAGGGCGGTGCTGATTCCTTCGCGTTGTGCATAGCCCAATGTGTGAGAAGCCAACTTGACGAAAAGGACCTGAAAGAAGGAACCCAAAACGATCTCTCCAATGGCCATGGGTGAATCGGTCACTGTAGAGAATAGCAAAGGTGTCATGGAGAATCAAAGTAAAGATGAAGTAATGGAGAGAGAAAACTACGAAGTCCAGGAAGACCAAGACGTTCACTTACCAAAAAGATTAAAAAAAGACCAAGACTTTCAAGGGATGCACACCAAAGGTTAGACAAATCAAAATAAAATAAGTTTTGTCCACAAGTGCTTATTTCGTCAATTGTTTTACTTTTTCTTCAGATCAACACTTTTCTTGTGGGCATCCAAAACAAAGGATAAAAGGTGATTTTTCTACATATGACCAATTTAGAGCGCACGCGTATATTCGTCAAAAACTTCATTGCTTACAAGTGTTTTGTTGGCTTTTCTTGCACCGTATATTATCAGTATCCTTATGATTTCAAAGTCTTTGTTTTCTACTTTATTGGTGAATATACGATCAATGTAGGCTACGTGGTGGTTATAGTGCTGAAAATTCACATATGTTTAAGATATAAGATTATCGATTCGTCCTTCAATGCGAATGAGCATGTAAAGTCATCAAAGATGGCTAACTTGGTCAACTCAATAAGGAGAACAAAGCACATGCTTCGGGCTAAACAAGAAAAAGGATTAGGCACACCAACTCATCCATTATGCAAGTTGCTTTATCTTACTCTGGAAATAGCGAACCAGTCAAATATCACCCACTGACAATATATAATCTACTTCAAAGTATACTTTACGCTTCACACTAATAAACAGGAAAATCATGTTAAAAAAGATTGCGATTCTCCTCCCATCCCTGACCATTTACTTCTACCTCAACACCCTTCAGCAGATGATTGCTGCCCAACAAATATAAGAGAGCTCTTTTAGGAGTGTACAATATAAAATGAAAACTTGGGCTTTTTAGTATTGAACAATATGCGATGTTTGTTTGATACGAGGTTAATGCACATTATAAAAGATGAACAATCTCAAAAACTTTTCTGACGTAGAAATACCTTTTTTTCTAACAAAACATGAGTCTAATGCCAAACAACTAACGACTTTACTTGACTCGAATCTGGGTATGGAATCCTATCATTTTTTTATATGTTTCAAGCATTGAAACGCCCCAGTTTGATGGAAAACAAATGTAACATCAATGCAGCATCTCTCTATATGTTCACATGACTAAATCACTTCCGAAATGAGATTGAAATCCTCACATTCCAAATGTGAACAAAAGCGACCAGCAAACACCCTTATTATGTTCAAGGCTGGAAACGATGACAATTTGATGAGAAATCAATATCCATACATGTCCATCTCGCTATGCGTGTTTATGCACTTCAAGGACTGTGTATATAACATCATACGCATGTCATTCGTACCAGAACTTCTCATGTCCAGCAGCATAGATGAATAATACCATGTACATCTTCCAAAGCGAGCTCAATGTCAGTTGACACAGCAAATGCACACATGAACAGCGAACATCAAACGCACATGACCAGCAGTTGATATACCGAAAGCACACGTAAACAGCGAGCAACACAGCATGCCTATACGTCTAAATTTGTTCACATTTCAATCAACTGTATACGGGAAATGCAATAAGACACGACCAGTGCAATTTCAATAGGACATCAAAACGTTCGTAAACAGAATGGAATAGGAATTAACTATCCATGATTGAGTCAGGAATTCTGTCGAACAGGTAGAATGCCTGTCGGTTGAAGAACTCATATGCCATATTCAAGCAGCGATTCATTTCCATCATTACTATCAGCAACAACCAAGGTCCAGAACATTAACAGAATCTCACCCGCAGTTGAATCTCTCACATACAGAGGGCTAAGCTTTCTGACAATCTGTTTCGTACGAAGAATTAACGGAAAACAGAGTACACTGACTTACCTCGTTGAGACGAACTTTCAGGTCTCGACCAGCAGCTGGATTGGCGAATGGAAGGGCTACGAACGCATACGACAAAGATCGACGCCGGCGTAGCTTGAACGTACGAGCTCGGAGTGCTTCGACTTCCCCACGTCGGGGATGTGTAAATATTCGGTCGCGAGTAATCCGTCCGGCCGGAGACAAACATTTCGGCGCGCAAATGTTTGGCTTATCCACCGTTGTCATCTATGATTGGCTTATCCACCGTTGAAAAACAGCTCGCGCGTGATCGATGACATCATGTCTATCTAACGGTCTAACTGCTCCCTTTGACCGCTTCCTCGGAATAAGAAGGGGCCCGAGAAACTGAATATCGTTCGTTGGCCGTACACATCGGTCTCAAAAAACTATATTTCCCCCGGGACGCCACCCTTATCTCCCCTTTAAATAGGAAAATATTGTCGTTTTCAACACGCCGGCTCTATAATCAATATATGGAGCATTGACAATCTTTCTTTACTAAGTATCGATAAGGAATTGCTCTTGGAACGCTCGCCAACAAGATCCGAATATTTATACCGATGATTCGCAAGGTACTCGCCGGGCTTTGGATGAAAATTTTTATCTTTCCGAACACAAGAATATCACAACTCTTGTAGTGCTTAGTTTTTTTCTTTTGGAACACAAAATAGCGTCCGAGTTTTCGCTATTTCTTTTGGGTTAATACTATAAAAAACTCAAAACTGGTATATTCGTGACAAATTTAACCCAAATTAATATTTTAACTGTTAGATATAATATATAATCTAGATTTACTATTTATTACTGTTCATTCTTTCCCTATATAAAGGGATTTGGCCTTGTAGTTCTAATTCATTCAAGCAAATAATATACATAAAATTCTCTCATCTCAACTTGGTATCAGAGCACCATTGTTACCTGAGGAGCGCCCATCGAGCCTGCCACACCGTGGCCGCCACGTCGCCCCGGTTCTCCGATAAGACCGAAGCTTTTCCTCACTGCTCGGCATACTTTCGCTGCTCATTTCGGAAAACCGAGACCACCAGCAGACTCGCCGCCCTCAGACGACCCACGTCCTGAAATTTCATTGCCAACAGCCGCCGGACGCCGCTACACGCACCGCCACGCGCCACCGCGCCTCGGACCCAGGTAGCCCACCGCCGTTCACCGCTGTTCAGTGGTGTTTTTGGACATCCTTCGCCGTGTTTTTCCAAAAACCGACACCAACCCACGACTCGCCGCCCTCAGTTGAGTCATTCAGTCAAATTTCACCGCTTTCCTCCGCCGGACGCGTCTTCATGCGCCGCTTCAAGGTCTGCGCGTGAGATCCACGCGCCTCCACGAGCTGGCACGCGCCTGCACACGCCGGCACGCGCCTGCACGCGCTTGGCACGCCTGGCACACGCCCAGCTGACGTCATCTGCCACGTCATCAGCCACATCGTCCGCCACGTCATCCGTTGGTCGAACTTTGACCTAACGTTGACCGGCGTTGACCGAACGTTGACCTGCGTTGACCGGATCAGACCAGACCGGTTCCGTCGATTTTCTGGCCGTTTCGACCATTTCCTGACCGGTTTTTGGTGTTTTCCGATCGGTTCTTGAGGTATTTCGACGTCCTGAGTTCGTTTTTGCCGTTATTTTTCTCATATGTGCTCTCGGTATACTAGATTCTGGTGATTCCATAATAGTAAAGTGCATATCATGGATAGAATGGAAGTCTCCATGCCAATTCAGACTATTTTGAATGGCTCTAATTATATTTTATGGTCTCAAAAAATATCAAGTTTCTTGAAAGGACGCCGGCTTTGGCGTTATGTCACTGGACAAATTAGTGTACCTACTAAAATTGCTGAAGAAACTGATGATCAATTTGTGGATCGTTTGGATGAATGGGATAGCAGAAATCATCAGATTCTCACATGGTTCGAAACACTTCAATCCCATCTATCCGACTCCAGTTTGGCCTTTTTAATACAGCAAAGGAAGCTTGGGATCTTCTTGATCGTCGTTATTCTAGTTCAGATGTTGCCCATCAATATCGGTTATTAGGGACTTTATATCACATGCATCAGGAGCCAGGTCAGTCCATTAATGATTTTCTATCATCTATGCATGCTATTTGGGATCAGTTGACCTTGTGTGAACCACGCTTGGAAGGGGATAATAACATTCGCAAAGTTGCTGAACATCGTGATCGTATTCGTGTCATACAATTTTTGATGGCTCTGAATGATGAGTTTGAACCTGTGAGAGCCTCCATTCTACATAGAGATCCTTTTCCTTCGATTGAAACAGTTATATCAGATTTACTGAATGAGGAGACTCGGCTAGCTACCTTGAAAACACAACGTCCTACTATGCCTATATCCATGCCTATGGATGCAGTACTTGCCGCTTCGAGTTCTTCCTCCATGCGCCGTCCATTTTGCAAACATTGTCGCCGACATGGTCATCTGGCATCAAATTGTTATCGGCTACGACCTATGCAACCCACAGGATCGACCACTCAGCCTCGTAGCCGAGGTCCCTCACGAGGTCCCTTTGTCGGTCCATCTGCCAATGCTGCCACTGTCGAAGCTTCTTCCCGTGGATCGTCCCACACACTAGTGTCTCTAGAGGATCTTCGTACCGTTCTCCGAGAATCTGGTACCTTTATCCCTCCTATTCCTAGCACTTCTGCTATGTCTACTGCTCCAGGTATTTCTGATTCTTGGTTCTTTGATTCTGCTTGTTGCAATCACATGACATCCAACTCTGCCTTATTTTAGTCTAAATCCTTCGCTTTACATGCACCTCATATTCTTACTGCCGATAATTCACATATGAGAGTTAGTCATACAGGAAACATTTCCACATCTACATTATCTTTAACTAACACATTCATGGTTCCTAAACTCTCACTCAACTTGATCTCTGTCGGCCAATTGTGTGAACTTGGTCTTGATATTCACTTCTCTTCTCATGGTTGTCATGTGCAGGATCCTCGGACGGGACAGACACTTGGGACAGGCCGTAAAGTGGGGCGTCTCTTTGAGCTTGTTTCCCTAAATATTCCGACCTCTTTTCTTGCTTGTCTTGCCACGAAGTCATCCGAAACTTGGCATTCTTGGTTAGGTCATGCTTCCTTTTCTAGGTTAAGCTCTTTAATTTCGAGTGGTCATTTAGGCTCTGTTGACACTAAACATTTTGACTGTCTGCCTTGTCAGTTGGGAAAACATCATGCTTTATCGTTTTCAGATTAGTGATTCTGTGTCTCATGCTCCTTTTGATCTCATTCACTCTAATATATGGGGACGCTCTCCCACTCCCACCATGGGTGGCTCTCGCTATTTTGTCATTTTTGTGGATGATCATTCTCGGTATACCTGGCTTTATCTTATGAAAAATCGTTCTGAACTTTCTCGTATTTATCGTGATTTCGTTGCTATGGTTAAAACCCAATTTTCACGGGATATTAAGATTTTTCGTACTGATAATGCTATGGAATATAGAGATACAGAATTTCTTCGGATTCTTTCTCAAAATGGTACTATCATTCATCGTTCTTGCCCTGGCACCTCTCAACACAATGGTAGAGCTGAACGTAAGCATAGGCATATCTTAGATGTTGTACGCACTCTACTCATCTCTGCCTCTTATCCTAAACGGTTTTGGGGGGAAGCTTGTCACACTGCTGTTTATACTATAAATCGTACTCTATCACCTATTATAGGTCACATCTCTCCTTACGAGTGTTTGTATGGTAGTGTCCCAAATTACACTCTTCTACGTGTTTTTGGTAGTGCCTGTTTTGTGCACCTTCATCCACATGAGCGCACGAAATTAGAACCTCGTGCCCATGTATGTTGCTTCATTGGATATGGTATTGAGCACAAAGGGTATAGATGTTGGGATCCTACTTCCAATCGTCTTCGTGTGTCCCGTCATGTCACTTTTTGGGAACACAAGATGTTCTCTTCTATTCATCCCTTCGACCCCTCTGCTCATGTTCCTTTCTTTACCAATCCTTCCGTAGACTTATTTCCATAAGATACCACACTTCCGTCCACATCTGACTCTTCCATTCCAGATGTACCTTTCCCTTATCTTGAAGCAGGGCCTTCTGGTGACCCCACTTTGGCCACTTTTGACGTGTCTGCACCTTCCGCGGATTCTCCACCAGTGGTCATTCCTTCCTCCCCTGATCATCGCCCCACCAGAGTAAGTCAACCTTCTGTTTGGCTTCGAGATTACCATTGTTATTCTACGATAGCTTCCCTTCATGAACCTCGTACATATAGAGAAGCTAGTACTAACCCTCTTTGGCAGAAGGCAATGGCAGATGAGTTACAAGCTTTAGACAAATCTCATACTTGGGATTTAGTTGCTTTGCCTCCTGGTAAGTCCGCTGTCGGTTGTAAATGGGTGTACAAGATTAAGACAAAAGCAAATGGTACTGTGGACCGCTATAAAGCTCGCCTCGTTGCGAAAGGCTTCACTTAGGAATATGGCATTGACTATGAAGAGACTTTTGCCCCTGTTGCACGTCTTACTTCTGTTCGCAGTCTTCTTGCTGTCGCCGCTGTTAAGCATTGGCCTACATCTTAGATGGATGTCAAAAATGCATTCCTAAATGGCGATCTCACCGAGGAAGTTTATATGGTACCTCCTCCTGGCTACACTCATTCTTCCCACCAAGTGTGTCGATTACGTCGTGCATTATATGGATTGAAACAATCTCCTCGTGCATGGTATTCCAAGTTTAGCTCCACCATGGCATCTCTTGGCTTTAAATCTAGTCCCCACGACCACGCTCTTTTTATTCGACATACTTCTCGTGGGTCTATTCTACTGCTCCTATATGTCGACGATATGGTTATTACTGGAGATGATCGTCCTGGAATTTCAAAACTCAAGCATTATCTTAGTCAACAGTTCGAGATGAAGGATCTTGGACAACTTAGTTATTTTTTAGGCTTGGAGGTTACCTTAGACACATTTGGTTATTATCTTTCGTTATTATCTTTCGCAAGCAAAATATGCCACTGATGTTCTTTCTTGAGCAGGACTCACGGACACCAAGGTCGTTACGACCCCTCTTGAGATCAATGCCAAATTTGATGCCGGTGATGGGACTCCTCTCCAAAACCCTACCCTCTATCGACAGCTAGTTGACAGTCTTATATATCTCACTGTTACTTGCCCTGACATCGCTCATGCTGTTCATATTGTCAGCCAGTACATGACAGCGCCTCGTACAACTCACTTTGCTGCAGTTCTTCGTATTCTTCACTATGTCAAGGGTACGTTATTTCATGGCCTTCACTTTTCAGCTCATTCGACATTGGAGTTGACTGCCTATTCAGATGCTGACTGGGGTGGTGACCCTCATGATCGTCGCTCCACTACGGGTTACTGTTTTTTCTTGGGCACTTCACTTATCTCCTAACGGAGCAAGAAACAATCTACTATTGCTCGTTCTAGTACAGAAGCTGAATATCGAGCTCTTGCTGATACCACATCAGAGTTATTATGGTTGCGATGGCTACTGGAAGATATGGGAGTCCGTCATCATAGTGGGACAATCCTTCATTGCGACAATCGCAGTGCTATCCAAATTGCACATAATGATGTTTTCCACGAACGCACCAAACACATTGAGATAGATTGTCACTTCATCCGCTCTCATGTTCTTCGTGGCACTCTACGACTTGTTTTTACTTCATCAGCTGATCATACTGCCGATATCTTCACAAAGACACATCCACCTTGGCGCTTCCTAGATCTTCTCTCCAAACTCCAGTTGACTTGTTTCAACTCACCTTGAGTTTGCGGGGGATGTTAGATATAATATATAATCTAGGTTTACTGTTCATTACTGTTCATTCTTTCCCTATATAAAGGGACTTGGCCTTGTAGTTCTAATTCATTCAAGCAAATAATATACACAAAATTCTCTCATCTCAACTTTAACCATCAAAAACCTCAAAACCGATACACTTGTGATAAATTTATCTTCCGTTAAATTGGATTAATACCACGAAAAATCACAAATTGATATACCTGTGTAAAACTCTAAACTGGTACAATCATCAACTGTCACAAGTCGTCTAACTCAGCAATTTAAAGGTAAAATTTAACGAAAACTAACTGAGAATAAAATTTCTTTTCTTTTTACCAATGAAATTCACTACGCCTGCAGTCATTTCTGGTGATAATATTATTCTATTCTATTTTTAGCTTATTTTTATTTAGATTTGTGGGGCCTGCTCACCGAGAGTGTTTGAGAGGGCCGGGCCCTCATCTCCTGGGTCTTGGGCTGAATTCTCATATGTTTGATGGGCTTTATTAAGATCCCTGAACTGAAATTCTTGAAACCAAAATGGGATTTAATCGCAAATTTCCAAGAGTTCAGGTCTCAAAGAAACGAAAAATTCGAATCGGAAAGACTTGAACTAAATAAACCCAAACTAGGTCAACCTGGATTTAACCCATGAACCTGGTCGGGTCGCACTTAGATCCACAGATCCGAACCCGCCTAGAAGTTGCTTGGTTCTTGTCCTTGCCTCGAGCGGTTGTTGTGTCGTGTCAAGAAATTATACCCGATGTGGTTCGCCTCAAGTACATTTGTCGATCGAAATCTTTGCCATCGAGCCTGAGGTCACTAAGCTTTTTAATGTCTCTAAGTCACAGGCGAAGAAAAACTTAAATCAAGAAAATCAAATACACGAAAAATGGAGAAACAAGGTCGTATTCGGTTTCTCCACCCGACACTAGCACGGCAATTGCCCATCAACCAATCCCCGCCACCGCATCTCATCTCAAAACTCTATAGAAAAGAAAGAGAGAGAAATCTTGTGCATGTCCCAAATATTCTAAACAAGTTAGCTTATAAATTTGCTACAGTCCGTTTGCGTTTCTTAAGAAGTGAAAATGCAATTTTTTGCTTTTTCGCCAAACCTTAAAATATTTTTCAAATTTCAAGAAATTATGAAAAAAATTTATATGAATTCATGTGTTGACATTTATATAGTGTAAAAATTTAGGTGTTTTGGGCTTAATTATGAAAAGCTTTTCACATTTTGCAATTCCAATTAATTTATGAACATTCTTGTACACATGTATACAAATGTGCCAATTTACTCTCTCTCTCTCTCTCTCTCTCTCTCTCTCTCTCTCTCTCTCTCTCTCTCTCTCTCTCTCTCTCTCTCTCTCTCTCTCTCTCTCTCTCTCTCTCTCTCTCTCTCTCTCTCTCTCTCTCTCTCTCAACATGTCAAATTGGATCCAAACAACAAGCAGAGTTCTTGGTAAAATAAAATTTTTTGAAAGAATTTATGATGAAAGTTGAAGTTTAGTGAAAAAAATGCGGAATGAAGATTAAAGAGCCAAAGTCCTCTTGACATTATACGATTGTCAGATTACACAGCCGACTGAATATAGTAAGTTTAGTTGACCGAACATTTTTGACTTTTTGCTCCTAATATTTTCAGAATAATCAATACATTTGCTCTCGCAAGAAGTCAAAAAAGAAAATATATAAACTACAGGAAGTAAAATGACTAGGAGGGGAGCTTGGGAAAAATCCATTTATAGCAGGGGAGGCTAATCATTAGCTGTTAAGGTCTATTGGTTTATGGCCGCTTGATAGTGTTGGTCCAAGCAGGACATAGCCCGTGCATGGCCTCTCCATGTGAGGAGCCGTGCCGGGTCGGGCTCTGGTCCAGTTGGGCCTAGGCCATCCCCTTGGGCCCAAATAGGCTAGCGTAGAAATGACCCCATTTGTTTTTTAAAAGGTCACTGCCAGTGACCGTTGGGTCTCAGTTGCATTTAAAGAAAAACAATGTGACCATTCAGCCACACCCAAAAAAAAAAAATAAACTCCTAAAAATTCAGCTCCTCCTCCTCCATTCTCACCTCCATCCATTTCTCATTACTTATCACTCTCTTATAACTCCTAAAAAAATCTCGACTTCTACATACAATATTTCAAGTTTTTGAATACGTAATAGGTCCAACTCAGTTGCTTTAACCAACTCGATTCCCAGACCCAGACCTCTGACTACGAAGAGTAGCATACTCCAACCAATACCATGTACCTTTGTGGCGAAGGTCCAAGATTTGGCAAATGTTCAACATCAAGTCCTTCCCGATGGGTATAAGAAGGCCATTTGCATGGCATGGGGTGTGAAATTACTTGAAAATCTAGTGGTAGGACGTGCCACATGAGGTGCAAAGAGAAATATTTTGCTGAAATGGCTGAGCCCAAGGGGAGATCTGCCGCCGTTGCAGCGGGCCACACCAAAAGTCCGCTCAAGTACTTTGAGGCCTAGGCTCAATGCCCATATGAACAAAAGAAAAGTGTTAGAAAAGTCCTAAACTTATTATAATGATGTCAATTTAGTTATAAATTATTTTTTTTGCCAATTTAGTCATAAATATTTTGACATAGTATCAATTTAGTCATTCCGGCTAATTTTAACTGGATATTGCAGACGTGGACGTCGACCAATCTACTTGGCACCGCCGGTAATGTGGATAATTTTTAATAACATTTTAATATTTTTTCGATTTTTTAATTTTTTTTTCCGATTTTTTTTACTTTCTTTCTTTGTTTTTCTTTCTTCTTCCTTTTGCCAGTGATCAGCCATTGGCCACAGGCGACGACCAAGTGGGCTAGCCTCGCTTGGATGAGGGTCACCATCGCTCGGTCAAGTGAGGGCAAGTCCCAGCGAGGGCTCCCCTCGCCCGATCTGGTGAAGCTAGCCCTCACCTAGGCCACGGTGGCCTCGCCAGATTTGGTGAGGGGAGCCTCTCGCTTGGCTTGCCCTTGCCAAGACGAGGGTTGGCCTTGCCCGATCTGGCCTGGGTGAGGCTGACCCTCGTCGGGCCTCGCCTAGGTGAGGGCTCTCCTTGCCAAATCTGGCGAGGCTGGGCCTCGCTTGGTCGAGTGATGGTGACCCTCATCCAAGCGAGGCCTGCCCGCCCGGCCATGGTCAATGGCCGGTCATCAGCAAAAGGAAGAAGAAAGAAAAAAAAATAAAAGAAGGGAAAAAATCAGAAAAAATAATTAAAAAATATGAAAATATCATCAAAATTTATCCACATCAGCACCGACAGTGTCACGTAGGCTGACCGACGTCCACGTCAGTAATATCTAACCAAAATTAGCCGGAATGACTGAATTGACACTATGTCAAAAGGTTTAGGACTAAATTGACACCAAAGAAAGATTTATGACTAAATTGGCACAAATGCAATAGGTTTAAGACCTTTCTAACACTTTTCTCAAATGAACAATATACACTCCAGGCCAAGGTACCATTCGGGCTCACTTGAGATCCGAGGTTCGTCAAGTTCGTCCAAGGGGCGTGTCAGTCGAATTACAAAGGCGTCACAAGGACCACAAATATCAGGAAATGCAAGGGTCTATACTAGGATGAAAGAGAAGAGTTGGTGCAACTGCTGTCGATAGATAACTCTTGAGTCTCAATGACCTCAGATTTGTGAACTAACCAAAAAACCTATGCCTATGATTGTGTCAAGTTCACTAGAAAGGGCCATATCAGGATTACATCACCGTACTCTGTTGTTTAAGCATCAAATATCCCCAGAAATCACGAAATGTTTGTGTGGAAATTATGAGATCGGTAATTGACTTTGGCAATTGGGACAAAGTATTATCCGTTACTTTGGATAAAGCCACCGTAACAATGTGATTGCTAGGAACATGGTCGGACAGTGCAACAGCCAATTCTTCTATGTTTGCTGCGTGTGCGATGTTATCAATCTTTGCCTACAAGATAGTCTTAAAAGATTTGAAATAAGTGTACTAAAAGTCTTAAAACTTGTCATGAAAGTACAATTGAGTCCTAAAACTTACAAAGAGTACAATCAAATCCTAAATCATGTCAAATTGGTTCAATCGATTCATTCTGTTAACTCCGTTCAATTTAGCTAACGGAAAATGCTAACGTGACTTTTTAAAATATTTTCTCTCTCCTATGTGGCAATTACATGGCTAAAACGGTGTCATTTTAGTCGAAATATAATTTTTAATACAAATTTCATTTATATTAAATTTAAAAAATAAGCTAAATTAATTTTTTTTAAAAGGAGAAAGGGAGACACTAGGCGGGAGGGCTGCAAGCCCTCGCTGCCACCACCCCACCATCGCCAGGAAGTGCCGGCGAAGGTGGGAGATCGCCGGCAGGGGTCGCTGAGCGCCGACCAGGCCATATATTGTCGATTTTTTCGGCTGAAGAGAAGACATTGGCACAGCCAGCACACGATATTTAAAGGACTGTGTCTTCAGCAAGATGCCAGCGGGGAAAAGGGGAGAAATTCAGTGCTAAGGCAGAAGCCACGGCTGTCACACTAAGACGATTCAATCGAGATTCACGGCCATACATTCCGCGGATGAACATTCACGCAGGCAATTCATTAGCTCGGAAGCAGGGATTTTCGGATGGAATCGCTTAGTCCAAGCAAAGAAGTTCGTTATTCTTAAATGCTTTAGATTTGGAGAGAGATCCAGCCACGAAGGGATACAGTGGACAATTTTCCCGGAACTAACTAGGAACACTTTCTTCTGCTTCTTTTTTATATTAGACTAGGAACTCTACTGAGGCATATAGGCTTCGAGGAATCAAGATCGCTTCTTACGCAAAATATCGGTATATAATGTGCAATATTTGGAGCCTGCATCAAATAGTAAGATAAGTGGAATGCGACGGGCTGTTCCGATGTTATGTACTAGATTTCGCAAAGAAAGGAAAAAAACGATGTTATAACATGGATAATGACAGTTAGACTAGTCATTTTTGACATTTGCATATTTTGAAGATTCGCAAAAGCTTTTCTTTTGACAAGGGGGAATGCCTGAAAAGTTATCTTTGCTCAATATGTGTGAGTTCCTTCTCTTCAACCTTTTTTTTTAAAATTTTTTTGTTAGAACCTTCTCTTTAACCGTAGTAAAGTATATCCCCGACTTAAGAATCTGTTTATATTAGTTATCTGTCATCTACAGATCATCATATCATGCAATGTTGTTGGAAAAATCATTAAATTTAAATTATTGACGAGAGATATTTAGGAATTCTCGAACTTTCATCGTTCAAGTCAATCACTGCATGTAAAGTGTTAGTATAATTTGTGAAACAAACAAGAAGATTCATAACACTTTATATAAAAACCACTAACTTGGGTCGACTAGATGAAGATATGTGCTTTGAAAATATTCTTAGAAATCGTTGAGAAAATATTGTATTTTAATTGCATGAAAAGAGAAATAGATAAAAGAAATGAAAAGAATAACGTCTTTTTTACATTAATCATAGTTTATCTCACTCAGGCCTTAGACTTTTTCTTCGATTCGCTATCTTTCGCCAATCGCCATCGTCAGTATAATAATTTGCTTTGAATCACAGTCATCGTATTAAACTCTTCAAGTTCAATCAAAATATTGATAGGGAATGTGAGATGAAAATGGGAACAATTAAAATATCCGTAATGCGAAAATCAGGTAGCCCGGGTAAAAATTATTACAAGAGTAATTAGACAAACAAATTCTGTACATACTCACCCTACTGCAACAAAAAATGAACAAGACATACCAGGGTACTTTCCATTCCAAACCTAAAAAAGGATAGACTTTATGATTTTGTTAATGCAAAACTATGGGGGATTGCTGATCACCAGTGATGGTGACCTAATGGTATAAACTGATATTTCACAAACGGGAGGTCACGATGATAATCCATTAGCGATGGAAGTGCCTGTATCTTGCCTTGCCCGTGACAAGAGCTCTGGCAGCTTGGTGGGTTTATAGTGATGAGACTTGCCTACTTAAGATAACTGGGTTGTGAGTGGTCTTGGATAACAACCTTCTTGCGATCTTAAGTCAAAATACTTCCGGCAGACATGAAACTTTTACACTAACTCAATAGAGTGACAGAGCGTAGTCTCCTCGATTGCTCCTCTCCGCCTTTCCTTTACAACAAAGAAATAGAAAATGTTCTCTGAGATGGTCTGGGAATTTAAATAGAAGAAACATGAACTGTGAACTCTGACAATGAAGTCAGATTTAAATGGATTGTAATATGCAGGGTTCATTCAAATTTAGTTGTCATATTCGCTAACTCGAAAACCCCTGTTTTAAATCCTATTTTTGCATCTTTACAGTAGCTACTGTTGTTAGAAGTAAGAAAGCTTCTTCGTTTGACTTTGAATATAGACCTCGATAATTGACATCATGATACAGATTAATCTTTTGGAGCATGTCACCAAAAAAGGGTTTCGAGCATATTAGTACATATAGTTTTTTGTTTTTCTTTTGTCAAGTGGCAAAAGATGAACATAAAAAGCACATGTTGCCTACCTCAACAGTGTTTGCATTTGATCCTCCCGAGAAATTTTGCCAAATACAGATGTTAGTGTGATATTCTGCAAAACAAGCACAGTTGAGAGAATTCAGGTCACTGAGCTAGGGCATAAGAAAAATATATTTGGAAGAGAAAATACAACAAACGCTGAAATTGCAGAAAAATATCAATATAAGAGCAACTATTCTTCATGATTCTCATGCAAAGCATAGTGCATTTCCGTAAGTGGAAAGATGAGCAATTTTTGGGCATCAAACAAAGTTCAAGATATATCATCAATACAGACAGGCACATCCATGCATCATAATTCCAGCACTGTGAGCAAGTCCATGTAAGTATTATTTGTTTTGAGGAATAGTCACTTGTATGAAGCAATGGTTGACTTGCTGTACCACGTCAGCATTTTAACCATTTCATTGCGTACTTCCTTGTCAAACAAAACACAGCAACGCAAATGTCAACGTTGCACCTTCAGTAGCTGGTTTGTGAAAATTTATGTGAAGCTTGACCATGGAAAAACATGAACTTTCTAGCATCGAGTTGAGGAGTCGGAATAGAAATGGATCCTGGAGCAGCGGCAGTAGCTAAACAACAAGTGTGCAAGAAAGAAAGAAGTCCGAATCATTACTTGAAGAACAAAAATTAGACATTGGAGAGATATCTTCTACGATGAGTGGGATTTCTTGGAGGAGGTGCCAATGGTCGCCACAGAGTTTTGAGCACCAATCTTGTAGAATCTCACATTGAATTATGCGGAATACATGGAGGGAGGGAGGGAGGTAAGTCATCCTCTGTCAAGTACCTCAACTTCCGGCAACGTATAAAATGTAATTGTTTGAGAGAGGAGAGATGCCTGCGAAGACCACTTGATAGTCTTTTCACGTTCCTCATATCTCTCATCCAAAGAGAGGTTAGAGAGGAAGGAAACAGGAGGCTTCACGCATCTTATGTCCTCCACTATTGATAGTCCTTCCATATTCTTCATATTTCTAATCCAAAATCCTGGAACAGGAGGATTAATTAGTCCTGAATAAAAATTACTTTCATGCATAATGAACAACTATGAGGGTGATCAGACCAACATAATTATATGCATACCCACCCGACAGCAACAAAAATTGAACAAACAAGACAAGCATCAGGATCCTTCGCTTTCCTATCCTCAGAAATTAGTGGCCCTTTGGATGATTTTGTTTTTGCTGAATAATTCTTATGATTATGTTAACGCACACGTATGGGAGACCACTAATCACTGGTGATGGTGACTTATTGGTCCAGGCTTGATATTCTACAAATGTGAGGCCATGAGATCAAATGATTAGTACAGGCTGATAACTCTTAAGAATGATTGCCTACACCTGTTGGTGTAACAGGAAAGCTCTAAATGCAGTAACTTTTAACCATAATCACCAGATCCTGAGACCGTCACTTGTACAGCAAAGAAAAGCTCTTTTGGAGTGTGTTGCCCATAAAAATGTAAGAAAGCTAAGTCATGATTGGATGGATGAAAGGCAGGCGGTGTGTAGTAAACCTGAGCTAGGTTCTGCGAAGATTAACTGCGATGGGCCTGACATTAAATAAACAAAACATGCTGTTGTTGGGAAAAGATGATTGAGAAGAATGGAATCAGACTTTGAGGCATGAATACACTGTCTTTAAGGACTAATGGTTATTGGCAAAAATCTCTCAAAGAAAAACAATAACTGTATTTTCGTTTTTGAGAAAGGAAAATTGAGAAGTAAATTATTGAGACGGAACACCTACATGCGGGTGTTGTAGAATTTAGTCCACTTCATCCATGGTCTTTAGCTGTAAGGCTAGAACCCTTCAAGTTATATATTGGCCCACACACTCAATTCTTTTCTATGTGGGACAAGACACTTTTTGTTTGTTTTACAAACATACCATCAACAAGGATTGTGGCCAGAAATTAGACGGGGGAGATGGTTGCCTGCAGGGGTGTGGTGGTGCAAGCTAGATCCGCAGAGGAGGCTGAATTACTTGTTGTTGGAAAGAGCATTGTAGTGGCAAAAGAAAAAAGCTGGCCCAAGGTAGTAGTGGAGATAGATGCAGCTGTGGTATACAAGGATATCGTCAACTTTCGCAGGCAGTGCAACTAAAGACTAAAGGAAGCTCCTGCTGGGATTCAAGCGGCTAAAGATCATTTTTCAGATCTGAATTGTAGTTGTATTTCGTAAAAAGCAAATGTTTGTGCCCATCGGGTAGCTTTGCATACCAGGAAGAGGATGTGTTGTAAAAATTGGAAGTAATTTGTTTTGGAAGTAATGGATGAGTAGTGAGTTTGTTTGCTGGAAAAAAAAAACCCCAACGAATTGTCATTAGTTGACCTCAATGGGTGGTTTTTGGAAATTCATGGGAAATATCTCCATGGGAAAATATCAATTTGTATTACGCATCGAATTTAGGAAGCAGAATCGAAATCGATGCCTTCAAAACCAAAAACTTACCCTTAACCCTGGAAAACTGACTGAACATGGAAGAATCAATTCATTGGATCCGAACCCAATCTATCTCGATGTGAGGGATTTCTTGGATTAGGGGCCAATAGTCGCCAGTGAGTTTTGAGCATCGATCTTTCAGAATCTCGCATTTATCTATGTACAATTCTCGGAGGGAGGGAGGAAGGCCATCCTCTGGCAAGTACCTCAACTTCGGGCAACAGTCAATCCATATATGTGTGAGAGAGGAGAGATGGTTGAGAAGACCGCTTGATAGTCTTTCGACATTCCACATATTGCAAATGCGAAGATGGATTAGAGAGGAAGGAAAGAGAAGACTCCATGCATCCTCGTCCTCTGAAGGAAACCACACATTCTCTCCCTCGCCTCCCATGCAAAAGTCAATTAACAGAGTCTGGAGGGATGTGAGCAGGTATAAGCCCCATTCTCTCACTGGCTGCTTCAGATTCTCACACCCTCTTATTAAAATGCGCCGCAAATTGGGAGGCAAACCTCCTTCGGGGAAGCAATTGATATTTTGGCAATCCTCAATGAATAGTGTCTCGAGGGATGTAAGATGATGCCACTGATTTGGTAGAGACTTTATCTTCGGACAATTACCAATTATAATACACGACAGGGAGATGGGAAGGGGAGGGAAGTCGTCTATCTCCAATGCTGGACAGTTACTTATATCCAAACGAGTGAGATGGGAGAGCGCGTCAAGGCACTGTGGTAGACTTCCCAGATTCTGACAGCCATCAATTGTCATTTCTTTGAGCGATTCTACGGTGATCTCTTCCACCGACTCCACTCTATTGCACTCACAAATACAAAATGTCTTCAAAGCAGCAAGTCTACCATTGGCAAATGGAAAGGATGTCAGAGAATCCCAATTAACAATCCGTAGATATTCAAGTTGAGATACCGGGTTATTGCTGCTGGGGTCATATGGAGGAATGTTTAGTCCCGTGATTTTTGGACACCTTCTAATGACCAAATGTCTGAATGTGTGCATCTTGCTTGGAAGCTTTTCTAAACTCGTGCAATTACTCAATTCCATCCTTTCAAAGCTGCACGGTAGCTCTATTTCTCCTTCTCCCGCCACAAAAGATGTGAGTTGAGGACAGCTTTCGATGGCTAATTCCTGGAGGCAAGTAAGATTTAGCATTATATTTCCATCTTGCCACAAGTATGTTAGCTTGTCACACCGTCCTATATGAAGCTCCTTTAGCTTGACCAAGCACCTCATAAACTCATGATCAAAGCACACAAGCTCGACAAGATTTTCAATTTTGAGAATGGTCAAAGAAATTAGGTTGACCAAGCTCTTTAAGATCTCCTTGTTTCAATCCTCAAGGTGTAATTCATGGAGAGATGGAAGACAAACCTCACTAGTTGAGTTATTCAAATGCGGGCAAGAATGGATTTCAAGTTTTATGAGACAATCAAGTTGACAAGGCAATGTCCCGATCAACGAAGGACAACTCCGGACAACAAGATGTTGAAGACAGGAGAATGAGACTTCTTCTTTTGGGCCCCCAACATAAGGAGACCAATTCTTCCATGCCAACATCTCTTTCAACTTCAAAGTTGTTAAGGATGAGAAAGGCCTTTTACCTCCATAAAATTCAGAGCCTATCATTCCTACTGCATGTAGACCTTCAAGAGATAATTCCTTAAGTGAAGGTAGTTGTCAAAGTGGGGGCAGCGATATAACATTAGGACAGCTCCGCAAGCACAAAGACACTATCTTAGAATACGATGGATCACCTAACCATGATGGGAATATTGCACCACCATAGTTCAAAATATTAAGATTTTCAAGATTAATGTGAGGTCGCAGAGAGTTAAGCACTTGTGCTTCGCACTCATGATTATGGAGATTTCCCAAATTTTAATCCCAATGCAAGGATAAGTTGGTAAGGACTTGCTTTTGAAGCAAATGGGCATCAATTGCATCTCTAACTTCTTCCACCTTTTGCAATTTAGATATGAATAATTCTCCTTGAAGATGTGGCAAGTTTTTTAACTCCTCTAATTGTGTCCCTTTCTTTGGTTCTACTGCAAACTTGGACAAGATAATAAGATTTTTTAAATTACTAATGCCCAATGGCATCTCTTCAAGACTCCATGTATCTCTAACATCAAGAAACTGTAAGTTGACCAACTTTGTGATACCTTGAGGCAACTTTGAAAGGTTTCGACAACCTCTTAAGATCAAAGCTTGCAATTTGCACAAGCCGACAATTGACTCGGGTAGCCTTTTGATATCAGTGTACGAGAAATTGAGATATCTAAGATGTTTTAAATCACCAACACAATTCGGTACCTCTATGATGTCACAATGGCATATTGAGATCACCTTCAAGTACTTCAATTCTGTTAGCAAGTCATGTATCACCTTGTTGGAAATAGAGAAAGAGTCCCCTTTAGAACCAATATGCAGTAGCATTAAACTTCTTAGTACCTTCATTCGGTGATATGCTCTTAAGCATTTTGATGTAACAAAATGCGACGAGATAAATGATGCATAACGAGCTTTCTCAAGAGATGCATCTTCTTCATTAACTGCCAAGTGAGACTCCCCAGAGCTAAAGCATGCCCGGCCCGCAATTGACTTTGCTAGATCATTCAAAAGATCATGCATTGAAAACTTAGATGCATCGACACTTGATTGTTGAAGAAATGATCTGGATACTAACTCATCGAAGTAATTCCGTCCTAATCTCAAATTATTCCCCTTTGCTTTTTGTCTATCTAAAAAGCCCTCCGCTATCCATAAGAGTACTAGCTCATCTCTCTCGATTTGGTAATCCTTGGGAAATACTGCTCAATAAGCAAAACATCTCTTCAAATGGGAAGGAAGATGAACATAGCTCAATTTCAAAACAGGGAGAACCTCATCATTCTCTGGCGTCGGAAGATCCCACATTCTGTTATTTAAGGTATCTTCCCATTCATTGGGATTCCTTTTATTACGTAGGGCACCGCCCAACATCTTCGCTGCCAAAGGTAAACCTTTACATCTTTCAGCTATTTTCTTGCCTATTGTTTCAAAATCCGAGTGGCTCTCAAAATGTGTTACTCCAAGAGCATGAAAGGCTAATAAGCTTGTACAATTCTCAAGGGACAATTCCTTCAAAGGATACGGCGCTGCTCTTGTTATGGAAACAACAGCAAGGTTGCGAGTCGTGACAATGATCTTGCTTCCCTTAGCCCCCGCTTCAAATGGCTTTAAGAGGACAGTCCATTTGTCGTACTTCTCATTCCAGATATCGTCTAAAACCACAAGAAACTTCTTCCCAGATAGATTGCCCTTCAACTTAACTTGAAGTCCGTTAAGATCTTCACCCTCGTAGGATAACCTGGTGATTGACCGCAAAATAGTCTTTGTTATGTCAAGAACATAAAAAACATCTGACACACAAACCCATGCTCTCATCTCGAAATAGCTATATACTCTGGCATCATTATACAGCCGTTAAGCCAAGGCCGTCTTTCCAACACCACCCATCCGCACTATGGGGACTATGCTCAGCGTGGCATCGGAATTTTCGATGTCACTGATCAGTAGTTCGAGTATCCGTGCTTCTTCCTTCTCCCTACCGATAAAGTGAGGCTCCGGCAAAGAAGTGGTGGGATCACTTTTGTTGGTGTAGTTGGATCTATCTGCAACATTCTCTCTCAAGCTTAGAAGAGCCTTCCTTGTGACAATTGCTTTCAACCTACCATTGATCTCTTCTACCTTTGTTTCAGACACGAGCGAGCGCAGGTTTGGATTTGATCTGCAGGATTTATATAGGCCAAAGAACGAGAACTTCCTTTTCACCTGACCTCTGTTTGTGCTAGATTCTGCCTCCGACTTGGCCTGAGCAGCTTCGATTGCGAACTCATCTAGCAAGTCTTCCATGTCATAGGCCAAGTCCCTAACATCGTCTAGCCACAGCTTCACTAGAGCGTTACAGTTGAGTTGCCTATCCTCTGCATCAGCCAACACTGCATTGATTGTGACCAGCATCTCCTTCCACTCCTTCCACTCGAATATGGCGGCGCTGATTCCTTCCGGTCGTACATAGCCCAATGTGAGAGAAGTCAACTTTTCGAATAGGACTTGAAAGAAGGAAGCCAAGAAGGAACCCAAAACGATGTCTCCGGTGGCCATGGGGAAATCGGTCTATGTAGAGAACAACAAAGGTGTTATGGTGAAAGCATATTCTCTAGAATGTTCTTTAAATATTTTGTATTTGGAATTGTTCTGCACTTCACCCATCACAGGTGATGGTGATCTAATGATTCTGATCAGTATGGAGAACACACGAGAAGGTTGCTTCCAGCAATGTTTTTCCTATTGACCTTGGGTAAAAGCAAACGTTCCTCTTTTCTTTTTGTCTTTCACTGATCTACAATTAAGAAAAAATGACGAGTTTTCCACAGTTTGATCCCCCTCTCTCTCGGACTCAGAGGGAATATAAATAGAGCAGAAATCAATGGAGTGATTTGTTCTATTGGCTGCCCAACAATTGATTCTATATCATTTTTTTTACGCCTGCAAAAATTAAAAATAAAAATGACCGACTAAAGATTATTTAGTTTGAATTAGAACTTAGAAGGGGGAGTCAACAAATATAAGAGAGTTACTAACATTTAGGAGTGAACAATATAAAATGACAACTTGGGCTTTTTAGGGTTGAACAATATGCAAAGTCTATTTCATACGAGATTAATGCGCATTATAAAAGAGAACAATCTCAAAAACTTTTCTGACGTAGAAATACCTTTTTTTTCTAACAAAACACGAGTCTATGTGAGCTCTTTTTCTAACAAATTACAGTTTTGAAATTCATAATTCAAAATTTAATTATGCATCGCAAAAAACTACATATTTTTCTCTGTCTTGAAAGAAAATACATGGATTAGTTTTCGTGCACTAAACTATCATCAGTTTTTGCACGATGAAAACAAGTCGTGCACATGCAACACCCTTGGGGCTTCGGCAGGAACTACTTCATGGGAAGTTTGAATTGCGACCTTATTGGCTTGACTCGATTGATTACAATGGCACACCCTAAAAGAATACTAAATCTCAAACACCTTATTAATTCATCTTACCCCTTTCGGTTGACCTTAGATCCACTCTATCTATATAACAAGGACTTTTTATTATAAGAGCGAATTTGTGAAAAGACACAACAAAAGTTATTTATTTGGTTTGGCACCGCAAAATTATGGCAAACGTGACTTTCCCGTGAATCTTTGTTGAAGAGGAATGAAGTTATACTCTTACAATATTTATTGTTGCTTACCCAATTTCATGGACTAAAATTCCATTACATTGACAGTGTAATTACTCTGCGAGTAGGATAAAAAATATCAATTCCATTATAAATGAATACTTCTATCTCGGGATTACTAATTGTGTAAAATCATTTCACGTCAATGTCTTCAGTAAAAAGAACAATGTTGGGAGAGATTAAAAAATTAATATTAATGTCCTAATATTACTATCTAACAAAAATTAAAATAACAATTTTTTGTTATTAAACTTGACATCAACTTTAATTGGGATTATAGATAGGCATGAAATCGGTTTAAGAACCAAAATATTATTGTTGTTGCATCAATTTGAGGGAAAAAGAGAGCAAGTAGATAGATGTCTTTTACCTTTTCCAAGTAGACTTCCTGGAGCAGACCGGTGAACGGGATTAGATCAACACCACCAATGCAGCAAGCACAAGCGCCAGGTTTGGACATGCGGGAAGAGAACACTGTTGAGCAGTGGGGGACGAGAACGGGTTATGGTGAAGCTACGTGATAACGTGCTGATGGAGAGAGAAAACTACAAAGTCCGAGAAGACCAAGATTTTTAACTACCAAAAAGATTCGACAGAGATCAAGACTTTTGCTCAGCATTGGCTAGAGGAATTAAAATAAACTACTATTCGTCCCCATGTGCTTGCCTGCCTCGTAATGTTTAGAGACTATATCCTCAATCGCACGGAAGAGACCCGCCCCAAGAGAAGGGGACATGGGCCGGTACGCCTTCACGCAACTTTGTCGCGCATGGATCCGCGGTACGACTCAACCTTCGTTTCATCCTTCGGTCATTTGCATGGGTCCCAACTGCTGACCGGCCAATGATCGGGTGCCACGTGCGTGTCCTATTGCCTACCCGTTTGCTCGAGCGACGTGGTCCCTGAATCTACTCTGAGCCGTTGCCAGCCAAGGCATTAATTCGGCATCGACGGCGTTGAATGAGGCCATGTCATGTGTATGCGTCTCGTCATTTTCATGACATGGGATTTGCTGTAAAGACAATTTTAATAATCGTTTTAGTCAGATCTCGGTTATTCAACCGTTTTTAAGTATGTGATAATGGGTTTTCACGTCCTAATGGGTTTTCACAAGTGCTAGTCTTGTAACATATATAAACTAGGGCCGTCAAATGGATAAGTTGGATCGGATCGAAAATGATCTAACCAATTTTAACCTATTTTCATACATTGTAAATTTAATTACCCATACCTCACCTGACCCGCACTGCACCTGACCCAACCCATATTATCAAAATATGTTAATATTCTAGGAAAACTCATATCCACCCATTTAACTGACTTGAAGCTCTTCACATGTATATGTTACTTGGATAAAAACTTCACATCAAATTTATAAATAAATAAAAAAGCACATTAACAAAAAAAATAAGTACATAAAATAAAAAATGTAAAAAACCTATAAATTGAAATACTTATTAAAGAATTAGGGCCGACAAAATGGGTTCCATTTGTGATTCGGATTTAATGAGCCAAATTTCGTATAAGTAACTCGTTTTTTTCTAAATGGGTTGTAAATAAGTTGAGAAAAAAGAAAGTCCAAAAAAATAGATCGGAGTGACCCATGTTTTAACCTAGTTTCCAAAACCCACACCCTCTCAAACAAGTGACGTGGGTCTGATTCTATGAATAGTTCAAGATTTTCAAGGATCAAACCGAGGATCATAAGATCCTAAATTTATTGAAGCCGAAAGGTAGCTCAACACATTAACTCGTGCGGGCTCGATTCCTTCGACTCTCATGTCATAGAACATAACGATGGCTTCCTCGTTTATCTCATCATAAACATGGTCGACTATAATCGAGATTCAAGCGACTGCATTTCTCTCGGGTATAGAATCAAACACCTTCCGTTCGTCCTCCAAAAGCCCACACTTTCCGTACTAATCAATGAGGCTACTCGCCACAAAAACACATCCACCATGACCCATCTTCTCCACATATCCATGAAGCCCTTTCCCAAAGCCAATCCACATCAAAGTGCCACAAGCCTTCAACGCATTAGGGACCACGGAATTGTCCGGCAAAACACCATTTTTCCCGCATTCCGCAATATCCAATCAAAAGCCTCTTCACAGAGCCCCACTCTACAACGCAGTCCCAATGTTCAGCAAAGCAAAATTGCTCCGAGAAATTCGCAGAAGTCACAAATAAGGCAACCAAGGCAAAACTGAGCAAGTCCAATCTCTGTAAAACGCAGCACCCGGCTCACGGGCCACTGCTCCTCCACTTGCAGCATGGCGACCGCATCGCCCGAGGGGATTGCGCTTGCCGTGACAGCGTCCGATCGGGGACGGAGTCTCGCGGTGGCGGCGATGAGTGAAACCGAGAGATAATCATGATCGGAGGCGGAGGGACGGAAGAAGCGGAGAGAGGGGCGGCGAGATTCGTGGGCGAGAGAGAGGTGCTGCTTGGCCGTCTACAGAGGGAGAGAGCAGAGAGGAGGAAGGAGTGAGACTAGTTTCTCCTTTGTTGAAAGTTTGTTAATTAAATCCGTTAAAACTGATTTTTTTAGCCTTTTTTCTTTATAACCCATTTTGATCTTTATGACCTACTTCCTAAATATGAGTTAAGATATGGATTTGTAACCCATTTTGACAGCCTTAATATAAACCATAAATTTAGGAAGAACAAGACTTCCTTACACAACCACAAGTTATCAGCGACGATTAATTTTATCTGTTCAATAAGGAAAACAAAAGCTCGCACTTTGAGCTAAACAAGAAACGGCTAACTTTACCTCGGGATTTTTGAAAATTGCATTTTGGATCCACGAAAACCGTATTCTTGCTTTTCCCTTAGGCTAATTATAATTCTACATTTTATGATTTTGACTGTGTCTACCTGGAAATTTATGGGGAAAATGTGATAACATCAATGTATCAAGGAAATAAAGCACGTGATGAGAGAACTTTTCTTTTTTCTCTATGAGTGTTGGCTGTCCACATTTCGAACATAGAAAACCATTAAAAAAGGAAAAATACACAAAACTCCTCCGAATTTTGGATAGAATATACATCTGCTCTTAAACTTTCAATTGTTATAGTTATTAATCGGGGAAATTATTGAAAAAGTCATAAACCCATTGCACTTGTGCCAATACAGTTCTAAACCTTTCGATTTGGCCAATTTAATCGTAAACCTTTAGAATATTTGTCAATTGAGTCCTTCCGATTAGATATTGCTGACATGGATACCGGTCGTCTTACATGATATGGATAGCGCTAATGTAAACAATTTTTTGTAATCTTATAAAAAAAATTAAAATTTAAAATTTTCTTTTTCTTTTTTCTCTTTGCTTTTGTTTTTTTTTTTCATTATGCCAGCAAGGGTCATCTGCGACCCTTGTCGCAGCGAAGCTCTCCCCTAGATTGGGCGAGGGCTGCCTCGCTAGCGACCCCACTGGTCACGGTTGGGAAGGGCCTCGCCAGCCACAAAGAAAATTAAAATTTTAAAATTTTTAAAAATCAATTTTTAAAAAAATATTACAAAAATTGTTTATGTTAGCGCTAGTTGTGCCACGTAAGACTAACAACAGGTTTAGGACTAAATTGGTTAAATTGAAAGGTTTATGACTGAATTGATACAACTGCAATATGTTTAAGACTTTTTTGGTAATTTTCTTGTTATTAACCTTACGTTATATTTTCCATTGACATATGCAATGCACATGACTTTTAAGGAATAATTTTATATTTATATCTATTTTTTTTATAGAAATCTCTCTATTTTACCCTTGATTTCTATACAAAAAAATATTTAAAAAAAAGAATAAGTACCTAGAAGTCCTAAAACTTGTCACAAAAGTGCAATTAAGTCCTAAAATTTATAAAATGTGCAATCAAGCCATAAAAATTATTAAATTGGTGCAATCGAACCATTTTGTTAACTCTATTCAACTTGGCTAATGAAAAATGCTTTTTCTACGTGGCGATTAAGTGGTTAAAACTACATCGTTTGATCCAAATATAATTTTTAATACGAATTTTATTTAAATTAAAATAAAAAATAATCTAATTTAAAAAAGGGGTGAGAAACCAAGCGGAAGCCCTTGCTGCCACTGCCACCCCCACCATTGCCAAGAAGGGCCGGCGAGGGTGTGGGATGGCCGGCCAACTAATTTTTTTAAATTTACCTTATTTTTTAATTTTAGTTGAATAAAATTTGTATTAAAAATAAGATTTGAACCAAAACGATATCGTTTTAACCTTATGTTTCATATTTTAGCCACGTCATCGCCACGTAGGAGATAGTAAATATTTTAAAAGCCCACGTCAGCATTTTCTATTAGCAAAGTTGGACAGAGTTAATGGAAGAACTCAATTGCACCGATTTGATAAGTTGTAGAACTTAATTGCATTTTTTTTGTAAGTTTTAGACTCAGTTGCATTTTCGTGATAAATTTTAGGACTTCCAGTGCACTTATGCCAAAGAAAATTAGCTAAAATATTAATACCAAAAAAATAAATATCAATAATAATATTTTTAATAAATCTTATTGAAATTGGTGACAAGATTAATTTAATTAGTAAAATAAATTTTTTTAAAAAAGTACAATTTAGTAAAAAGAGAAAAATGCCACAACAACAAAAAGGTCAATTAACAAAAATTGTATTCTCATTGTGAATTTTGAAATCATTAATCAATGCAAAAAATGATGGATCAGTAAAAATGAGATTATCCATTTTTTTACGGTAGCTATGGGTAAAAGAGAGAGATTTTCTTCTAAAAATGAGATTAAAATATACTTTTGCGCTTTACAAGTCATATGCATCGCACATGCTTATGAAAAAAAAATAACGTAAGATTAATGATTGTTAGAAAATGAAATTTCAAGGGTCATTACGAAACAACTGAAATTAGGGAAAACATGTGAGGGGATTTGGTATAATTTCATCTTAAATAAATAACTGAGCCAAATTTAGCAAGATGGAATAATCAAGATCTAACATTTACAAGAACAGGCTCTCCCCAAAAAAAACTATTCAATAAAAAAAAAGTTAATCTTGTGGCTCCTCTAGTGGGCTCAGTTAGGCATATTATGTATATATGCATACACACACAAGGAGTAGGAAAATTATCAAAAAAATCTTAAACATATTGCAATTGTGCCAATTCAATCCTAAACTTATTTTTTTTTGTCAATTGAATCTTAAAATTTTTGTATTTGTGCCAATTCAGTCTATCCGCCCAATTTTGGCCGACCGGCGCTAACTTGGCACGACCGGCGCTGACGTAAACAATTTTCAATAATATTTTAATATTTTTTTTCGAATTTTTAATTATTATTTTTCTTTTTTTCTTTTTCTTTCCTTTTTTTTTCTCTTACTTCTTCCTCCGGCCGGTCGTTGGACCGACCACCAAAGGCGAAAGCCGGCGAGGTCGACCTCGTCTGCTCGTGGCGAGGCTCTCCTCGCCGTCACTGGGTGAGCTCAGAGGTCAAGCCTCGCTAGGGGTGGGTAAGGCTCGCCCTTGCCGGCCCTCACCTTTGGCCGGTCGGTCCGACAACCAACCAGAGGAAGAAGGAAGAGAAAAAAAAATGAAAGAGGAAGAAAAAAATCAAAAAAATATAAAAATGTTATTGAAACATTAAAAGTCACTAACTTATGTTGACTAGCTGAAGATATGTGCTTTGAATAAATTCAAAAATTCTTAGAAATCGTTGAGAAAAGATTGCATATTAATTGCATGAATAGAGAAATAGATAAAAAAACAAAAAGAATAACGGTTTTTTTTTAATGTTAATCAGAGTTCATCTCACTAAGGCTTAAGATTTTTTTCTTCGATTCCATGTCCTTTGCCAATCGCGATATAATTTCCTTCGAATCACAGTCATTGTATTGAACTGTTCAAATTCAACCTAAAGATTGATATATGGCGAGAGAGATGAAAATGAGAATAATTAAAAAATCTGAAATGAGAATATCAGGTAACCCCCAGTAAATTATATACATACTCACTCTACTGCAACCAAAAAATGAACAAGACATACCAGGGTGCTTTCCATTCCAGATCTAAAAAAAAGGAGTGACCATTTTGATGATTTTGCTATTCCTAAATGGACCTCATGATCTTGTTAATGCATAAATATGGGGGACCACGGATCACTGGTGACGGTGGCCTAATGGTACAAACTGATTTTTTTACAAACGCGGGGTCACAATGATAATCCATTAGCGATGGTAGTGCCTATATCTTGCCTTGCCCATGACGGGAGCTTTGGCATATTGGTATTGGATGACGAGACTTGCCTACCCGAGATAACTGGGTTGCGACTGGCATTGGATGACGACCTTCTTGCAATCTTAAATCAAAATACTTCATGGCAGGCGTGAGAATTTTACAATTACTCAACAGAGTAACAGAGCATAGTCTTACTGATTGCTCCTCTCGGCCTTTCCTTTAGAACAAAGAAAAAAAAATGTTCTCTGAGATGGTGGGAATTTAAACATAAATAAGATGAATTGTGAACTTTGACAAGGAAGTCAGATTTAAATGGATCGTAATCTGCAGGGTTCATGCAAATTTAGTTGTCATATTCGCCAATTCGAAAACCCCTGTTTAAATTCTAATTTTCCATATCTACAGTAGCTGTAAGAAAGCTTCCTCGTTTGACTCTGAATATAGACCTCGATAATTGACATCATGATACGGATTAATCTTTTAAAGCATGTCACAAAAAAAAAAAAAAAAAGTTTAGAGCATATCAGTACACCTACGAAAATTAATAGCTTTTTTTGCTTTTATTTTGTCAAGTTGCAAAAGATGAACATAAGCACATCAGTTACTTACCAAAAAAAAAAACATAAGCACATCAGTTGCCTACATCAAAAGTGTTTACATCTGATCCTCCTGAGAGATTTTGCCAAATAAAGATGACAGTGGGATATTCTGCAAAACAAGCACAGTTGAGAGAATTCAGGTCACTGAGCTAGGGCATAAGAAAAAAATATTTGGAAGAGAAAATAAAACAAACGCTGAAATTGCAGAAAAATATCAATATAAGAGCAACAATTCTTCATGATTCTCATGCAAAGCATAACGCATTTCCATAAGTAGAATATTTGGGCATCAAACAAAGTTCAAGATATATTATCAATCCAGACAGGCACATCCACTCATCACAATTCCAGCACTGTGAGCAAGTCCATTTAAGTATTATATGTCTAGCTGGTTTGTAGCAAATTATGTGAAGCTTGTCCATGGAAAAACATGAACTTTCTAGCATCGAGTTGAGGATTCGTAATAAAAAAGGATCCTGAAGAAGCAGCAGTAGCTAAATGACAAGTGAGGAAGAAAGAAAGAAGTCCGAACCATTACCTGAAGAATTAAAATTGGACATGGTAGAGAAATCTTCTTATTGAATCCGAACTCAATCAACTGCCCATAGTCGCCATTGAGTTTTGAGCATTGATCTTTCAGAATTTCACATTGCATTATGCCGAATACTTGGAGGTGGCAGCGAAGCCATCCTCTGGCAAGTACCGGTAACCTCTAAAAGATAGCTGTTTGAGAGAGGAAAGATGGCTACGAAGACCATTTGATAATCTTTCCACGTTCCTCATATTTCTCATCCAAAGAGAAATTAGAGACGAAGGAAACAGAATATTCCATGCTTCTTGCATCCTCCACCGTTGATAGTCTTTCCACAGTCCTCATATTTCTCATCCAAAAGTCTGAAACAGGATAAGCAATTACTCGTGAATAAAAATTATCTTTCTTGCATGATAAACAACTAGAAGAGTGATCAGAACAAAATTATGCGCACACCTAATTGACTGCAACAAAAAATGAACCAGGATACACTGTTGATGATTTCTTTTTTGCTGGAAAACTATTATGATTATGTTAACTAACAAGTATGGGAGACCACTAATCACTGGTGATGGAGACGTATTGGTACAGGCTGATATTCTACAAATGTGAGGTCAGGAGATCGAATGACTTGGTACGGGCTGATAATGCTTAAGAATGTTTGCCTACACCTGTTGGTATATCTGGAACGCTCAAAATGCAATAACCTTTAAACATAAATCACTTGATCCTGAAACTGTCAATACACAGATTAGAAAAGCTCTTTTAGACTGTATTGCCTATAAAAAATTTAAGAGAACTAAGTCATGATTGGGTGGACGAAAGGCAGATTCTGTAGAGTAAACCTGAGCTAGGTTTTGTGAAGATTAACTGTGACGGGAGCTCTGGCAGCTTGGTGGGGATATAATGACGAGAATTGCCTAATCGAGTTAAGTGGGTTGCGAGTGGAATTGGATGACGACCTTCTTGCAATTTTAAATTAAAATACTTGTGGCAGACGTGAGAATTTTAGGATTACTCAACCGAGCAACAAAGCATAGTCTCCCTGATTGCTTTTCGCCGCCTTTCCTTTAGAAC
Organism: Syzygium oleosum; assembly: GCF_021117445.2. Taxonomy (NCBI): domain Eukaryota; kingdom Viridiplantae; phylum Streptophyta; class Magnoliopsida; order Myrtales; family Myrtaceae; genus Syzygium; species Syzygium oleosum. The sequence goes on along the minus strand of NW_026607501.1, from coordinate 1,719,909 downwards.
AAAGAAAAAGAAAATGTTCTCTGAGATGGTGTGAGAATATAAATAGAAGAAAGACGAATTGTGAACTTTAACAAGAAGGTCAGATTTGAATAGATTATAATCTGCAGGGTTTATTGAAATTTAGTTGTCATATTTGCCAACTTGAAAACCCGTTTTAGATCCTATTTTTGCATCTTTACAATAGATGCTATTGAAAGTAAGAAAGTTTCTTAATTTGGCTTTGAATATAGACATCGATAATCAACATCATGATACAGATTAATATTATTTAGAGCATGTCACCAAAACAAAAATTAGAGCATATCGGTGCAGCTACCAAAATTAATAGCTTTTTTTTTCTTTTGTCAAGTTGCAAAAGATGAACATAAGCACATCAGTTGCCTACCTCAACAGTGTTTGCATTTGATCCTCCCGAGAGATTTTGCCAAATACAGATGACAGTGGGATATTCTGCAAAACAAGCACAGTTGAGAGAATTCAGGTCAATGAGCTAGGGCATAAGAAATAGATATTTGGAAGAGAAAATACAGCAAATGCCGAAATTGCAGAACGATATCAATATAAGAGCAACAATTTTTCATGATTCTAACGCAAAGCATAGTGCATTTCTATTTACAAATTCTTCATGTGTCATCCAAGTGCAAAGATAAGCAATTTTTGGCCATCACTTGAAGTTCTAGATATATAATCACTTGCTGTACCACGTTAGCATTATAACCATTTCTTTGTGTACTTCCTTGGTAAACAAAACAGAGAAACCCAAATGTCAACGTTGGACCTTCAGCAGCTGGTTTGTGGACATTTATGCGAAGCATGTCCATGGAAAAACATAAACTTTTTAGCATTGAGTTGAGGAAGTGGAATGGAAATGGATCCTGGAGCAGCAGCAGAAGCTAAATGACAGGTGTAAAAGAAAGAAAGAAGTCCGAATCATTACCTGAAGAACAAAACTTTGACAGTGGAGAGATATCTTCTTGTTGGATCCAAATTAGATCAATCACGATGAGTGGGATTTCTTGGATGAGGTGCCAGTAGTCGCCGGCGAGAGAGGATCCATCCTTCGAAATCTCACATTGAATTATGCGGAATACTTTGAGGGAGGGAGGGAAGCCATCCTCTAGAAAGTACCCAAACTTCGAGCAACTTAAAAAATATAACTGTTTGAGAGAGGGGAGATGGCCGTGAAGACCACTTGATAGTCTTTCTACTCATATTTCTCATCCAGAGAGAGGTTAGAGAGGAAGGAAACAGAAGACTCCAAGCATCATACATCCTCCACCATTGATACTCTTTCCGCATTCCCCATAGTTCTCATCCAAAAATCTGGAAAGGACAATCAATTAGTCCTGAACAACAATTACCTTTCATGAGCAATGAACAACTATAAGAGTGATCAGACATAGATATTTATATGGATACCCACTCGACAACAACCAAAAATGAACAAACAAGACAAGAACAGGGATACTTTGCTTTCTTATTGTCAAGAATTAGTGACCCTTTTGATGGTTTTTCCTTTGGCTGAAAAACTCTTATGATTATGTTAACCCACACGTATGGGAGACCACTAATCACCGGTGATGTTGACTTATTGGTACCAGCTGATATTCTACAAATGTGAGGTCAGGAGATCGAAGGACTTGGTACGGGCTGATAATGCTTAAGAATGATTGCCTACACCTGTTGTTATATCTGGAACACTTGAAATGCAGTAAATTTTAACCATAAATCACCTGATCCTGAAACTGTCACCTTTACAGATTAGAAAAGCTCTTTTAGTCTATCTTGCCTGTAAAAATGCAAGAGAGCTAAGTCATGATTGGGTGGATGAAAGGCAGAGTGTGTAGACTGTAGAGTAATCCTGAGCTAGGTTTTGTGAAGATTAACCGTGATGGTTCTTACATTGAAGGAACCAAACATGCTGTTGTTAGGATTGTGGCCAGAAATGAAACAGGGGAGATGATTGCCTGCAGGGGTGTGGTGGTGCAAGCAAGATCTGCAAAGGAGGCTGAATTACTTGCTGTTTGAAAGAGCATTGCAGTAGCCAAAGAAAAAGCTGAACCAAGGTAGTGGTGGAGCTGGATGCAGCTGTTGTATTACAAGGATATCATCAACTTTCCCAAGCAGTGCAATTAAAGACTAAAGGACGCTCTTGCTGGGATTCAAGCAGCTAAAGATCATTTTGCAGCTACTGCATTTTAGTTGTATTTCACGAAAAGCAAATGTTTTGTGCCCATTGGGTAGCTTTGCCAAAATTGGGATCTACATCCGCATCCCCCCATCCTTCTTATCACATTTGCTTATTTCAACCGTGCTGGCCACCCCAAAAGAAGAAGAAGAAGAACAAGCCAGCCCAACGAGGAGGACACACGACACACCCAAAGGTCAGTCTCCGACCTTCAGTGGCTGGTCTCTGGAAATTCTATGCGAAACATCTCCACGGGAAAAAAATCAATCCGTATTAAGCATCGAATTGAAGAACATAATGGAAATCGATGCCTTCAAAACCGAAAACTTACCGGAACCCTGGAAAACTGACTTGTACATGGAAGAATCAATTCATAGGATATGAACGTCATCAATGAGGATGCTCGGGATCTCCTGGATGAGGGGCCAATAGTGGCCAGTGAGTTTTGAGCATCCATCTTTCAGACTCTCGCATCTTGCTATCCACAATTGTTGGAGGGAGGCAGGGAGGCCATCCTCTGGCAAGTACCTCAACTTCGGGCAATTAAAAATCCCTAAATGTGTGAGAGAGGGGAGATGGTTGTGAAGACCGCTCGATAATCTTTCCACCTTCCTCATATTGTTAATGTAAAGCCAGGTTAGAGAGGAAGGGAAGAGAAGACTCCAGGCATCCTCCTCGTCCTCCTTCTCTTCCGAAGGAAACCCCACCTTCTCTCCCTCCCCTCCCTTGCTCAAGTCAATGTTCAGTCTCTTGAGGGATGTGAGGAGGGGTAAGCCCCATCCTCTCAATGGCTGCTTCAGATTCTCGCACCCTCCAATTGTAAGGGACCGCAAATTGGGAGGGAAACCTCCTTTGGGGAAGCATTTGATATTTGGGCAATTGAAAATAATTAGCCACCGGAGGAATGTAAGATGATGCCACTGATTTGGTAGAGATTTTATCTTCGGACACTTAATGAGCCAGAATAATGACAAGGTGTTGGGAAGGGGAGGGAAGTCCTCTATCTCCAATACTGGACAATCTCTTATTTTCAATTGAGTGAGATGGGAGAGCATGTGAAAGCACTGTGGTAAGCTTCTCAGATTCTTACACCAGGCAATAGTCAAAGATTCTAGCGATTCTACGGCGATCTCTTCCAGCAATTTCACTCCCTCGCATTTTTCAATTATAAGTGTCTTCAGAGTAGCAAGTTGAGGCATCGGGTTATTGCTGGTGGGGTCATCTAGAGAAATGTTTAATCCCATGAGTTTTGGACACTTCTCAATTAACAAATTTCTAAGGGTGTGCATCTTGCTTGGAAGCTTTTCTACACTCATGCAATCCCTCAATTCCATCCTTTCGAGGTTACACGGCAGCTCTATCTCTCCTTCTCCTGCCACAAAAGATGTGAATTGAGAACAGCTTTCAATGACTACTCTTCGAAGGCAAGTAAGATTTCGCATTTCATTTCCATCCTGCCACAAGTATGTTAGCTTATCACACCGTTCTATGTGAAGCTCCTTTAACTCGACCAAGCAGCTCATAAACCCATGATCAAAGCAAACAAACCCTGCAAGATTCCCAATTCCAAGAACGATTAAAGAAGTTAGGTTCACCAAGATCTTTAAAATCTCTTTATTACAATCCTCAAGGTATAACTCACGGAGAGATGGAAGGCAAACCATATTGGTTGAGAGATTCAAATGTAGGCATGAACGGATTCCAAGCTTTATTAGATGATCAAGTTGACAAGGCAATGTCCCTACCAATAAAGGACAGCTCTGGACAACAAGATGCTGAAGACGGGAGAATGAGACTTCTTCTTCCAGGCTCCCGGCATAAGGAAACCAATCCTTCCATGCCAACATCTCTTTGAACTTCAAAGTTATTAAGGATGAGAAAGGTCTTTTACCTCCATAAAATTCAGAGCCTATCATTCTTACTACATGTAGACGTTCAAGAGATAATTCTTTAAGTAAAGGTAGTTGTCCAAGTGGGGGCAGTGATATAACATTAGGACAGCCCCGCAAGCACAAAGACACTAATTTAGAATAGGATGGACCATCAAACCACGATGGAAATGTTAAACCACCATAGTACGAGATAGTGAGATTTTCAAGATTAGTGTGAGGTTGCAGAGAGTGAAACACTTGTCCTTCACACTTATCATTCCGCAAATTTCCAAAATCTTTACCCCAATGCAAGAATAAGTTGCTAAGGCCATGCTTTCCAGACAAATTAGCATCAACTACATCCCTGACTTCTTCCACCTTTTGCAATTCCGTTATGAACAATTCTCCTTGAAGATGTGGCAAACTCTTTAAGTCCTTCAACTGGGACCCTTTTTCTGTTCCTATCACATACTTGGACTAGACAATTAGATTCTTCAAATTACTAATACTCAATTGCATCTCTTTTATACTCCATGTATCTCTAATGTCCAGAAACCGTAAGCTGACCAATTTTGTAATACCTGGAGGAAACATAGAAAACTTTTGACAACCTCTTAAGATCAAAGCTTGCAATTTGCACAATGCGCCGATTGACTCGGGTAGCGTTTCGATATCAGTGTAAGAGAAATTAAGATATGGAAGATGTTTTAACTCACCAATACAATTCGGTACCTCTATGATGGAACAATGACATAGTGAGAACACCCTCAAGTACTTCAATTTTGTTAGCAAGTCATACAACACCTTGTTGGCAATATAGAGTTTTTTTTAATTCCCGGCTAAATCCAACATGTAGTAGCATTAAGCTTCTTAGTACCTTCATTCCATCACATGCTCTCAAGCACCTTGATGTAACAAGATGTGGCAAGATCAATGATGCATAACGAGCTTTCTCCTTAAGAGAGGCATCGCCTTCATCACCCACTAGCTGAGATTCCCCAGAGGTAACGCACGTTGCACCTGCAATTGACTTTGCTAGGTCATTTAAAAGACCGTGCATCGAAAACTTCAATGTGTCAACACTTGATTGTTGAAGAAATTGTCTGGATACTAACTCATCGAAGTAATTCCGTCCTAATCTCAAGATATTCTCCTTTGCTTTTTGTCCATCTAAAAAGCCCTCCGCTATCCATAAGAGGACTAGCTCATCCCTCTCAATTTCATAATCATTGGGAAATACCGCACAATAAGCAAAACATCTCTTCAAATAAGAAGGAAGATGGACATAACTTAATCTCAAAACTGGGAGAATCTCATCATTTTTTCCTATCGGAAGATCCCATATTTCGTTATTTAAGATAGCTACCCATTCATTGAGATGCCCTTTATTTCGTAGGAGACGGCCTAATATCTTCGTTGCTCAAGGTAAATCTTTACATTTTTCAGCTATTTTTTGCCCTATTGTTTCAAGTTGTGGGTGCCCCTCAAGATTTGTGTCTCCAAGAGCATGAAAGCCTAATAAGCTTGTACAATTATCAAGGGACAACTCCTTCAAAGGATACGGTGAAGCTCTTGTTAGGGAAACAACAGAAATGTTGCGAGTTGTGACGATGATCTGGCTTCCCTTAGCCCCCGCTTCGAATGGCTTTAACAGGTCAGTCCATTCTCCATACTTCTCATTCCAGACATCGTCTAAAACCACAAGAAACTTCTTCCCGGACAGATTATCCTTCAACTTAACTTGAAGCCAGTTAAGATCTTTGCCCTCGCAGGACAACCCGGCAATTGTCTGTAAAATAGTCTTCGTTATGTCGAGAACATAAAAAACATCCGAAACACAAACCCATGCTCTCCTCTCAAAACATCTATTCACTCTAGGATCATCATACAGCCATTGGCCGTCTTTCCAACACTGCCCATCCCAACTATGGGGACTATGCTCAGCATGGTATCGCCATTTTCGACTTCACCGGTCAATAGTTCGAGCATCTGTGCTTCCTCTTTCTCTCTGCCAAAAAAGCAAGGCTCCGGCAGAGAAGTGCTGGGGCTCCTTTTGTTGCTGCAATCAGATTTGTACACAACATTCTCTTTTAAGCTTAGAAAAGCCTTCCTGGTGACAATCTCTTCCAACCTGTCATTGATCTCCTGTATCTCGTTTTGGGACACGAGCGAGCACAGGTTTGGATTCGATCTAGAGGATTTATATAGGCCAAAGAACGAGAACTTCCTTTTCACCTGACCTCTACTTGTGCTAGATTCCGCCTCCGACTTGGCCTGAGCAGCTTCGATCGCGAACTCATCGAGCAAGTCTTCCATGTCATAGGCCAAATCCCTAACATCATCCAACCACAGCTTCACTGGATGGTTACCACTCAGTTGCTTGTCCTCTGCATCATTTAGTACTGCATTGATTGTGTCTAGCATCCTCTTCCACTTATTGAGTAGGACGGTGTTGATTCCTTTCCTTTGTGCATAGTCCAATCCCAGAGAAACCAACTTGTTGAGCAAGACCTGAAAAAAAAGAACCCAAAACAATCTCCCCAATGGCCATAGTTGAATTAGTCACCTTGAAGAACAACAAGAGTTATGATGAAGCAAAGCGACAATGAGCCAATGGAGAGAGAAAAATATGAAGTGCTGAAAGACCTAGACTTTCACCTACCAAAGAGATTAAACGAAGACCAGGACTTTCGAGGATGCTTTCTGTCCACAAGTGCTTGTTTCGTTTTTTTTTTGCTTGTCCACAAGTGCTTGTTTCGTTATCTTTAGAGAATAGAGACTTTACTAGAACGCATGTGCTTTTTTGTCTGGAAAGTGAAGCAAAAGTGAAAAAGTGCTAACGGGAAAGAAACTTTAAGAGATTCCGGGAAGACCAAGATTTTGCAGGACGTAAATTGGAGTTGTTGCTTCACTTTTCACATCCCTCTTCTTCCATCCCTATGTGAATGTCTTTTTTTCTATTACCAATGGAACTTCCACTCGTTACGCGAGATCTAATTTGTTTTGTTTGATTGAAATATTATTTGTTCTCTTGCTGAAAATTAACAGTACTATAATTTTCATCCAACTCTTTTCACGTTTAGGGTGCATTCGTTTTACGGAAAATAAATGATTTGAAATTGTTTTTTGAAAAATGATTGCTTATATCGTTTAGAAAAATTAGTCAACAGCAAATATCTTCATCATCGATAATAATCTATGCCTAATTATTTCCGTGGACAATGAAAAAATTTTCCTTTCATTTATTTTTCTAAATGATATAAGCGATCATTTTTTGAAAAATATTTTTCAAATAACTTATTTTCCGTGAAACGAACGCACCCATGTGATTTTTCATTTATGTATCTCTATTGTATCTCTCTGTAACAATTATGTATAGATTTTTCATTAGAGCTGTCAAAATGGGTCACTAACCCATATTTTAACTCATATTTATTAAAGTGGGTTATAAATAGGTGAGCTCAATTTTGTTTTATGGTCCAAGATGAGTTTTGAAAAGAAAAGTCCAAAATAAATGGGTCTATTATGAATCCATGAAGGCCCGGTTAGCTCGAAGCTCCAAATCTTCAACACGTGAAATCAGGATTCAAAATTCATGTAGACAGTAATTATAAAACAGCATTCACTACTCCGTTTGGTTACTATGAATGGAATGTAATGTCTTTTGGTTTAAAAAAATGCACCTTTAGAATTTCAAAATATAATAATGATATATTTGAGAACTATGTCACTTTTTCAATAGTGTATATAGATGATATATTAATATTTGCAAAATCTTTAGAAGCATTTTGAGTATTTCACTATTTTTATATTATTATTAAGAATAATAGATTAGTATTTTTAGCAGCAAATATGAAATTATCGCAAACTACACGTCAGATTTTTAGGACTTGATATATGAACTATGTCACTTAGCATGCTAGTTACTCCACGACTTAATCACTTTGTTTTCCAATAGCTTCAAACTTGTAACTGTATTTTGATGTCCTCTATGTGTTCAACTTTCTCCTGACATCCCGATAATTTGCCAATCTTATTAATTAGTACCTTCGTCGACATCGTTAACCTTAAGTCATCGTATATCAACAACTAATCAATAGTAATCACCGATGTACGTCAATATTGATACCGATCCTTGTGGGCATCGACAATGGGTTAAGTACTTGATAATATTCGAACGCTTTAGTTATATATCTACCCCATATTGATAACCTGATCACTTTTTGGTGCAAACGTAAAGGGAAGTGATTGGGAGAGCAATCTGGATGTGAAGTGAAGAGCTTAATCTTTTTTAAAAAAGAAATGGCCAAAGAAGTGCACGATGCAGCGGAGAGATATGGACATATATTGTCAATATTTGCGGCTGAAGAGAAGACATTGGCACATCCGGCACATGATCATAAAGGACTATGTCTTCAGCAAGATTGCAGTGGGAGAAGGGGAGAGAAATTCAGAGCAAAGGCAGAAACAAGGGCTGTCACACTAAGAAGATTCAATCAAGATTGCAGCAACTCCCATCAAAGATCCTGATTTTTTCATTACCATAAAGTTCTCATCACCCATTGATTGTGAAGGTTTTTCGCTGGACCTCATCCGTTACACGCCATCATCTCTCATCCGCAGCTGGGGACGACCCCTCTCAATTTCACGCCCATCTCATCTTTCTATCTGAGCAAAATAAGGACACGCGAACGAGAGTGGAGCCTCCTGTGATAATGAACTCATTCAGTCCCCGAAAGCTTATCAGCGTGTCGTCGCCCACGACACCGAAATTGGAAAAGTACTAAAAAAGTCATAAACATATTACATTAATGTCAATTCAGTTCTTAACATTTCAATTGGACCAATTTAATTCTAAACCGTTTGCATTTGTGCCAATTGAGTCCGTCCAGCTAATTTTGACCGGAAGTCGCTGATGTGGACGTCAGCTATCCTACGTGGCTTGGGCGGCACTGACATAGACATTATTAATAATAATATTTTAATAAAATTTTGAATTTTTTATGATTGTTTTGTTTTATCTTTTTTTTTGGGGCGGCTGAGGACCGGCAAGGGTCACCAGTACTAGGCGAGTGCTCATTGTGGCCGGGATGGGCCTGGGCAAGGGCCACCATGCCCTCGCCAGCAATCATGAGGGCCGCAACACCTAGATCAGGAGAGGGTGTTGCGGCCCTCACTTGGAGCCGATGAGGGTTAGCTGGCGACCCTTACCGGCCCTCAGCCCCAAAAACAATAAAGAGAAGAAAAGAAAAAATACTATAAAAAATTCAAAATACTATTATAATATTATTTTAAAAATGTCCACGTCAGTGTCGATCGTGCCACATAGACGGCTGGCGTCCACGCCAATGATTTCTAGTCAAAATTGGCCGAATTGACTCAATTGGCACAAATGCACTAAATCGATTCAATTGAAAGGTTTAGGATTAAATTAAAACTAATGTTAGAATAATTAATTATTAAAACACGTTTTCATATAACAGCTTACACTTAGTCTGGTCTTTTTTTTGCCTAAAACTAAGCGCAGGCATATTTAATTAGGGAGGCAAATGTGATCCGAAAAGATTTGAACTCACAACTTCCAACTCTAATACTATGTGAGATTTAGTGTAAGCATTGCCAACAATTCTAAAAGCTTAAGCAATTAGATGAAAATATATTTTAATATTTAATTATTCTAACAGCTAATACAATAGGTTTGTGACTTTTTTTTTTACTTTCCCCGCACCGAAACACTCCATACTTGACCACCCGCCTAGGTGGCGCTGCTGGAGCGCGCACTCTTCCTCTCGCAAAAGGTTGAGTGTTCGAATCTCGGGCGCCGCAGGGTGACTTAACCGGTGGCACGTGTGTGGTGGCTAGCACGTGTCGCCCCCAGGGTTTACTCCCCGGCTGTCGGCCGTGCGAGGGTTCCCTGGGTTATCACAAAAAAAAAAAAAACACTCCATACTTGACGAAGGCCATAAGTGCATTCGTGGAGGAAGATTGAAGAAGAAGATTGACAATCTCGAGCGCGGTACTGATCGCTCACATTCCGAGATCTTCAAGGACGTCGAGACCTCTCACCATTGACGCACAGGTAAAAATAAAACTTTTGGTTAGATCATTACGTGTTCAGAAACCCGCCTCATGTCTTGGAGCCTTAATTATTCTCGGTGTCTACGTGCAAACTTCTGTTATCCATTGTCGCCAAATTTGTACTGCATACGCATAGTCTTTGCATGGTCCGGTAATATGTAGTACAAAGCAAGGTATTATGTGGGGAACCGTCTTGAAGTATACATGATATTGCGTGATGTCCCTGTTAGAGTGTTTGAATAAAACCCATGTTCGGTTCATATTGGGAGTAGTCGCTATTCTTGCATATTGCTCTTATTGCTATTTACTCGAGACTCCCTCCTAAAGCATAACCATTACTTGACGAATTTAAAAAAGAAAAATTAAAAACTAGGCCCACGTTGGGGCCTGGTACATGGGCCGACATGGCCCGTCATTGTCACAGGCGGTGCTGGCCGGAGCACGGGAATTCCCTTTGCCATGCTACGGGCCCATAAAAGTGCCGGGCCTTGTGGCAAATGTTGACAAATGTTGACACCTGATTTTTTGTTCATATTTCAAATTTATATAAAAATCACAAAATTAGGATTAGGAGCCTTGGCCATGCTTAAGAACCTATTTCTAAACCAAAAATAAATTTTTTAGAATTTTTCCTTATTTTATTTTGGCCAAAATGAGTGAAAATTCAAGAAAAATACCAAATAGAATTAAAAAAATTCCATAAAAATAACTATTAGTTTTATTTTAATTCCAATTTCATCACTAAAGTTTCAATTTTGGAAAATTTCAGTTATGGATATGTTTTTCCCAAAATTGGGTAATTTCATACCTCAATTGAGCCAAAAATTCAATTAAATCATTTTTAGTCATTTTTAGGTCATAGTGTCTTCACAAAAATTGATTCTGGGACCATGAATTGTATATTGGTCAGTCCAATTTCATAATTTAATGAAGGAATTGAAAAGCCCCAAAAAATTAATTGAAAATTAGGGATTTTAAGACCTAAATTGGGGATCTTATTCAATTTGAAATTTTCGATCGACACCCATACCTTCCCTAGGGTTAATTAGTCATGGGTAATTCAATTTTGGCTTCAATTTGACTCAATTAGACCATTTGAACACTGAATTGAACAAAAATCCTATTGATCCGAATCCAAATTTGGGAATTTTTTGGTCTAGTTGTGACAAAAATTGGTACAAATCTCATATCTTGTTGCAAAATGTACAAAGGAATCCAATTTTGGGGATAAAATTACAAAATTGGGATGAACTGAGGCTTAATTTGCAAAATTGTACTAACCCGGGTCTGCCGAGTCGGTCGGATCCGACCCGACCCGACCTTGGTTGGCCTTCTTCCTTACCCGATTCTGGGCATACACAAGGAATGCTAGAAAAATATCTTTTCAGGCCCGCCATTCACCGACCTTAATCCCATTACAAGCACGTGAGAAATGCAGATATGATAGTTGGAGAATCTCCAACTGTCATCAGTTATCCATTGTAACAAACTCGAAGGTCAGTTGGAGCGAAAAAAGGCGGGAAATCGAGCTAAAAATCTAGCTGGAAGGAAGCTGCTGGGCATAGAAGGTGCTCGACGAAAATCCTGAGAGGGAGAGAGAGAAAGATTAAGAGAGAAGGGAGTAGAAGTCCCCTTGATTGAGTGACCGGCGCCGACCGACGGAACGGCGCCGGCGAATCGATCGGTAAAGGAGGACCTCCTCCCCAGGTGATCAGCGCAAGGTTGGTCACGAAGACCTGAAATCGAGTCTCGTTCATACAATCTAGGACCTTCCCGACGAAGCGGAGGTCATCAGCTTTGAGAGCAGGTGTCAAGGAATCACTCTACGGTTGCCATTTGGTTCAGAATTTCAGAATCAAGCTCCGGCGAAGAAGGTTAAATTTGTTCACAATCACCTATAACATGTTTGACAAAAATCCAGAATAGGCACCCGAGTTCCATCATGTTTGATCATGTGATTTTCTTTATGGTTTTGAGATTATTGATGCTTAAAACATGTTTCTGACTATACGTTTCATTGTTTGTTGCATCTTGGATCAGATTATGCATAAACCGTGGGTCGGCCTTTGTAAACCCCTCCTTTGCCGAAATATCCAACCTCACCGGAGCCCTTTTCCATGGCCAATGGCCATTCAAGTTAGTGTTTCTGATCTTCTTTGATCATTATGATCGTTGTTTGATCGACAAAAACGGCTAGGACGTTTAGTTAGATAAACTGAATGCTTGAAATGCTTGTTAGAATAGTTTCAATGTTAGGTTTTTAGGTTCGGTTTTCGCCGGTCGGCGTTTGTCTGGCGGTAGTTTGGTGAAGCTAGGTGGTTAGAGGGAGTGTGATAGTTGATCTAGGAACTGAGGAAGTGGCCGGAAAGCTATTGGAAGGTCGTCGGAAAACGATTCAAAGTTACGGCCTTGAGAACTTGAGAATGAGTATCATGCACACCATATGTTCGTAAAAATGTCCCAAAGAGAAAGAGGGAAACGGCGCCGTTTTTGGCATCGTTCCCGCCAAAGCATCGGCCGACGCCAGCCAAGCCGGTACAACTTGATCGGACCGGTCAGAACCGGTTCAGTCCGGTTCGTCCTCCGGCAGGAAAATAAAAAAATTAAAATAAAAAATCATAAAAAATTAGAAATAAAAAATTTCAGAAAATCATAAAAAAAATTCGAAAAAATTCGAAAATTCATAAAAAAAATAGAAAATTCAGATAAATCCTAAAAAATCAGAAAAATTAGGAAAAATCATAAAAAAAGAAAATTCAGAAAATTTCTAAAAAATAGAAAAAATCATAAAAATTTCAGAAAATTCATAAAAAATTTGAAAATTCTAGAAAATCCATAAAAATTGAAAAATAAAAAATTCAAAAAAAATTTCCAGAAGATAAAAAATCTGTTTTCGGGAAAGCAAAAATTCTTAGAAAAACTTTTTTCAAAAACAAAATTCAAAAATTTCAAAAATTTCAAAAATTCACAAAATGGATTAGAATGCCTATGGCCACCCATTTTGAGTGAAATTTATATTTTTTGAGATGCCCAAGTAGTATTTTTAAAGACTCCTTGTTTTAGGGATTAAAAGGGGTTTTAACCCCTAAAAAACCCTAAAAGGGGTTTAACCTCCAAAATGGGTCTTTATCCCTAAAAAACCCTAAGACAACACAATTCATTGAATGAACAAGCATTTAGGGCTTTACTAGGGTTTGGGTGATTTGATTAATTTTCATTTTAGAGATCATTTTAGGATTGTTGTGTTTGATTGAAATTGATTGCGCATTTCCTTATTGATTGTCTGATTTCTCCCGATTAGAATGGCTAGAATTAGTGGATAGACCTTACGAACTCGCATAACATGTTTAGACACATTGGATCGTTTTAGGTACCGAAAGAGTGTTAGAGATATCAATTTGGGATCATAAGCGTAACCAAGTCCCCTTACCCATGTAATCTCTGGTTTGCAGAAATCGTGGTATTTCTCTCATACCTCGATTAGGTTTCTCCCATACCTCGTTCGTCTAGTGATGGGATGTGAGATGTTTGGGCGAAATATCCATTTTGGACCCTAGTAGCTCATTCGGGGATAGTTTCCTCATTCATGACAAACGAAAATACCTCCTTAGCGTGCGAAAGCGTGGCGTGACAGGCAGGCCCGTGGCCATTACTAATTACGACACTTCTTAAGCAAGACATTTCTTTTATTTTTGGTGGGTGCAATGAAAAGTGGGCACATAATGGGTTCGACCAAACATGCCTGTAAGGATGCTGAGATCCTGCACGTCTTCAACTTGTGAAGGAGGTTGGTTCACAGGAAGGGAAGATTCAAGGTATAAAATACATATGTTGATTGGATGGGCAGATGCTGAGAATTTGTGGCATTTGTGGCTCTTCTTCTTCAACAACAAGAAATCCAGTGTATCTAATTCTATTTTGACCAAAAAAGTAATAATAGAAAAACATCGTATCTAATGGCATCATGAACTGGCTTCGCAAGGACTCACAAAGAGACATTTCTTTTTTTGTTTTCTTTTTCATTACTCAATTATTTAAATCAAAGGCCCAAAAGAATTCTCCTTACAATGAATCTACCTTTAATTTTCCGTACAAACGTTTGCTTCTCGGAAATTTCGCTTCGTTCACTTTAAATTTCGGTCAATCAGTATCTTTTTATGAGTTGAGGGTACCATTTTCCCTTTGGGTTAATACTACAAGAATCTCAAACTGATACACTTATGACAAATTTACCTCAAATTAATAATTTGACCACAAAAAACCGAAACGGTATACATGTCAAAAATTTACACCCAACTAATTTTTTGACTACCAAAAACTATAAACTAGTACATTTATGATAAATTTACCATCCGTTAAATTAAATTAATTTCACGAAAATTCACAAACTAGTACACATGTGACGAACGGAGGGTAAAACCCCAAACTAGTACACCCGTCAACTATCACGTGTCATCCAACTTAGAATTTTGACCGTAAAATTTAACGGAAACTAACGGAGGGTAAAATTATCACATGTGTACCGATTTGAGATTTTTGGTGGTCAAAAAATTAATTTTTGGTAAATTTATTATATGTGTACCAGTTTGGGGTTTTTTATAGTATTAACCCTTTCCTTTACAACTCTTTTCGGATATTTTTCTTAATCGATTTCATCACGTGATTAAGCATTTAGATGATAAACCAAAATTTGTCATTTCACCTTTTTGTTATTGAGATGTTTCACTTTTTATTTAATTTGTGACTTTTCCATATCATTTTTTGATAGAGATCTCTCATTTACTCTTGACTTTTATAAAAAAAATGAAAATTATAAAGAACGTGGAGTAAAATAAATTAACTAAAATAAAACTATTAGAAAAATGTATACCAATAATATTGTTTTATTAAAAATTATTAATATGTGAAAATATTAATAGAACTAATAACATATTTTAAGAAAAAGAGCTACGATTTAGTAAAAAGGAAAATGCCTTGACAATAAAAAGGTCAAATGACAAAAATTTGGATACTCATAGTGTACTTTTAGATCGTTAATTAATGCGAAAAATGACTTGATCACTAGAAAATATTTAGAAAATCACTTATTGGTTAATCATTTCCTTTCATGAGCTGAGGTTATCATGTTCTTTTATAGCTTTTCTTTTTAAATTGTTTTGTCAATCAAGTTTAGTTACATCAATCAACTCCATGAATTTGCACAATGACTAAACAAATCTAGTCGTTTTACCTTTTTTTTCTATTAAGGCCTTATAATATTTTTAAAATATCTTTTTAAATTAATTAATGGTGCTATAATCAGATTTTGTTTCATATAATTATCGATATTTGTTTTTCTATAATTAGTATTTAGTTAATTTATTTTCCTTCATTTTCTGTATTTTTCAATTGTATAGCATTAGATGTAATTGAGAGATTTCCTTCCAAATATTAGATGAAAAATATACTTGTACACCTTACAAGTCATGTGCATTGACATACTAACAAAAATAAAATAACGCAGGGTTAAGGACAGTAATAGAATGAAATTCTAGGGTATTGTTTAACAATTGAAAGTTTGGGGGTTAAACGTGTACTACCCTCAAAATTCAGGAAGAGTTTGTGTAATTTCTCCTTAAAAAACACAACTAAACACCAAATTTAGCGGGATGGAATAATATTTATGTAGTATTCTTGCCCTTCAAAGAGGTATGCACTACAAAAACATCAGGCTCTAGCCCAAATTTAGCTTGATGGAATAATGATTATGTAGTATTCTTGCCCTTCAAATAGGTATGCATGCACTACATCAGGCTCTACCCCATAAAATTATTCAATGAAGACAATTCAACATTGTGGCTCATACATGCACACATACACAAGGAGTTGATAGACATTATCCAGCTATTGTCATTGAACTAAGCAAGAAAGTTTGCTAGATGGAATAATAAGTTACATTCTGGCACTTCCATCGATATGCACTATAAACACATCAGGCTCTACCAAAAAGTTTATTAAATAAAAGAACATTAAACCTAGTGACTCATCTACGGGCATAATGAGGTATATATATGCATGTTTAAACGTATTTACATACGTATGTTTCTGGTATACCAGGGAATTGAAAGACATTATCCAGCTATTATACCCATTTTATATTAGTGGTTGATGGATGATTCCCATAGGTTCAAGGATTGGCCAGAGAACTTTTTGTGGAGCTCTTTCGGCTTTTTGGATTTGACACATAAGTATGCCACCAAATTGGACAAGTGTAGACATTTCCATGTCCCTAAATCTTTCTAATCTCTAAAAGTGACAAAAAAGCACAACGGGTGATGCACCTTCCCCTTGTCCTGTTGAAATCCACTAATCGATGTGTGACCACCATAATTGATGAGGCCACATTCACATTGTTAATTTGTATATGAAATTAGAAAGGAGCCATCAAATTAATTCGATCCACAAGAACCATATCGCTTTCGATATGTTTTTGTTTTCGACATGCGACAACACCGATGCAATGAAATCAATTCCGCTGGATTCTTTACTCTATATGGAGTTCTCTTTTGGACTCATTGGGGAATAAAACGAACTCCGATGATTCCAGATTCCATGTATGCCGAAATGTCTTCTTATGTTTCTCTAAATTGGAAATCGCGAGTCCTTACTTTGTATGGACGAATAATAAAAGGAAAATGACATAAACAATCCATGAACTTTGGCCCAATATGCATTACGGTCTCTGAACTTTAAATTTGATCAATGCGGTCCCTGGACTTTAACTCAATGTGCAATGTAATTCCTGAACTTTTAATTTGTTCAACATCATCCCTGAACTTTCGGTACATGTTTAATTTAGTTCCTGAACTATATGAAAATGCTCACCGTGGTTCCTGAACTTGAATTAATGGAATAATACATTAAACATTTTTATATAGTTCGAAGATTATATTGAATATGTTCCGAAAGTTCATGAACCATATTAAACAAAGTAAAAGTTCGGGAACTACACTGAACATCAGGTTAAAGTTCAAGGACTATATTGAACAAATAAAAAATCTAAGGACCGCGTTGCAAATTGAGCTAAAGTTCGGAAATTGTTGGTGTCATTGGTTTGGGTGATGGCCAAATGTGGAAAAGAAGCTCCAATTATCTGCCAGCAATGGTGAGTTAGTGAGCGAGCCAGCCGCTCGTGGGCTGCAAAAGGCAGGTAATTTCGTTAGGGAGGCAGGACAGCCGGAGCTAACGTTGTCCTGGCCTCCCTCCCCCAACCTTCTCTCTCTCGATCTTTTTCCTTTTCTTGGATTCTTTCGCCATCATTATATTCCCCGAAAACCAGTGAATTAATAAAGAAAATAAACCGAAAACCACCTTGTTCTAGGAGACCAATCTCTCTCTCTCTCTGCTGTGTCTTTTCTGTTCTCCTCTATCGTTCGTCTGTTTAAATTTGGGCAGTGTTTCATCCACAAATCTCTCCCCCCTTCTCTCTCTCTCGTCCGCCTTGAAATTTTCCCTTCCCTTTTGGCCTCCGTCTCGTTCATTCATTCATTCATTCTTCTTCTTCTGGTGTTTCTTCATCTGGGTCTGGGGGGTTTGGTTCAAGAGCTGACGAGAAATGAGGTCATGGCGTGAATGGGTCTGGTCCTCCGTCGTGGCTTCTAACTCTCGAAAGCTTCTCTTTTGACGCCCGCCCAACGACCCTTCCGCCTTTCTGACTTCTCCTCCTGCCGCAGACAGGTTCAAAGTCAACTTTTCCGTCTCTCTCTCTCTCTCTCTCTCTCTCTCTCTCTCTCTCTCTCGCGCGCGCGCTCGTTGGACTGTTCATTCCCGGTCGTGCTTATGATGGGTCTCGCATGCGTGTCTGTTCAGGCTTCGATCTCGGCGGCCTTCGGTCGCGTTTAAAGGTTGAATTTTTTAATTATTCTATCGTCTTTGGGGAATAATTCTGGTTCCTTGGTCTCAATCGCGTGAGGGTTGGATCATGGGTCTCTTTCGACGTGTTTACTTTTATTTTCTGCTGGTTGTTTTTTTTATAATTACTATTCAAATTCGATGAAATTCTAGTCCGTGAAAAACTAGTGACGATCCGAGGTTCGGAGCTGCGGAAAAGTCTATTGTATTTGTTTTCTTACGGTCCTGCAGGGGGGGAATTCTGAAGAATGTTATTTTGGACCATTGCATTGTCAATTTTGGAGGGTGTTTGATTTAAAAATGAAGAATCAAGAATCAGAATCAGCATACGAATAGGAATGCAATTAGGACTTGAATTTTCTGTTTTTCTGCTATAAGTTGCCGTCTCGTTTCGTCCCAGTTCTTTACTCTTTTGAACTCTAGTAATTTTATCTCTGTGTTGGTATAGATCGTTGGATTTTTGGAGGATCTTGATCTCGGAATTCGATCTTAATAAAAGGGTTTCGACAGTTTTGGGTTGAAATTCGTTTCTGGGTTAGAGCTTTTGTTGGGTATCGGCTGGCTCAGTTGTCGATGGATTCGGCGAAAACGGCTGATTCGGGTGGAGCAAGAACCCCGGAGTCGGCGGGTTCAAAGATTAAGGGCTCGGGGAATTTGAGCAGCAAGGACATGTTTTTGAGGGCTGACAAGTTTGATCTGAGGAGTCTGGACATTCAATTGGAGAAGCATCTGAGCAGGGTCTGGTCAAGAAGCGTCATGGAGAACCAGAGGCCTAAGGAAGAGTGGGAGATCGATTTGGCCAAATTGAATATCAGATATGTTGTGGCTCAGGGGACTTACGGCACTGTGTACAGGGGCACTTATGATGATCAAGATGTTGCAGGTACATCATCATCATCATAATCAGTTCTTCATCTGTCCATCACCTTCTTTCACTAATTAAGCATTGCTTTGATGCACCTATTTCGTGGCCACAAATTTTTCCGGCTATTTAGGACGTGAGACCGACTTGTCGACTTTGTTGCTGTTTGTTTGTGTTGAGTCTTGTTTCGGCATGGGTTTTGCATGATTTACAAGTTGCGAATGACATGAATATAAGTGTGTAATTTGCTATTTGCAGTGTCTGTCGTCTATTATGATTTGTGACATTGAACAGTTTCTTGCATTTGGTTTTATGTAACTGTTCTTCCACATGCCATCTTGATATGGTATCATCATGTTATCAATTGATGATCTCGTTCCGGGTCTATATTAAAAGATTGACAAGACAATAAAACTTGATTGATAAGTACCATGTCACCACCTAACGTGTTTGTAATGATTAAAATATAGACCTTCCTATGTTTGAGCTGCTTTCTATACTTTGATGCCTCTTGTGTGTTGTGCTGGAGTTTTGCGTTATTTTGGGCTATGGTACTCGATTTTAGTACTATTGATCATGTGAGTCCTTTTCCCTTACCACCATGCCGTTTTGGGTGTCGTAGTGAAGTTGTTGGACTGGGGCGAGGATGGTCTTAACACGGCAGCTGAAACTGCTGCCTTGCGGGCATCGTTTCAGCAAGAGGTTGCTGTTTGGCACAAGCTTGACCATCCTAATGTCACAAAAGTACATAACTCTTAGCCTTTACCTTGTATCTTTCATTTTACAAAGTAATTCTGGTGACATCAGACTGAATGAACAGATGATGTTGCAAAAGCCTAAATTTCAGATACCTGTTTACCATGATACATTTGAAAATCTAATCTGTAGCATAGAAGCATCTGTTGCTTTAAATGATTGTAATAATTACCCCATTGGATGCAGTTTGTTGGAGCTTCAATGGGAACTGCGAATCTTAAAATTCCTGCAAAGACCGCTTCTGGTGAGGCTTCTGAATCTCATCCAACTAGAGCATGTTGTGTTGTTGTGGAGTATCTCCAAGGAGGGACTCTAAAACAATACCTGATACGGAATAGCCGCAAGAAACTTGCCTTCAAGGTTGTCATCCAGCTGGCATTAGATCTCTCAAGAGGGTGAGTGTTGGCATTCTTTTTCCATCCTTCATGCTTCAAAAATATCGAAATAGAGATCTCTCCAGGGGGCGACTTATATCATTCTTTCCCATCAAACCTTGCTTAGACTATCTTTAAAAAAGACTCTTGAGAAATGAGTATATAAAAATGTTGGTTTGCAGTCTGAGCTATCTTCATTCGAAGAAGATCGTGCATCGAGATGTCAAGACGGAAAACATGTTGCTAGATTCTAGCAGGAGTCTAAAAATCGCCGATTTTGGAGTCGCACGTGTCGAAGCTCAAAATCCAAGAGATATGACCGGTGAAACTGGAACCCTTGGTTATATGGCTCCGGAGGTATTTACTTCATCAAATTTTGTTGAAACTTTACGAGACCACTAGCATAGCACTTGGCATTGCCGATATAAAATTTATTGATGAGTGAGATATTATACCTGATGTAGGTTCTTGATGGCAAGCCTTATAATCGAAGTTGCGATGTCTACAGCTTCGGCATTTGTTTATGGGAAATTTATTGTTGTGATATGCCATATCCAAATCTAAGTTTTGCCGATGTCTCATCCGCAGTAGTTTTGCAGGTTGGTTCTCTAAAATTTCGACATTTGCACTCTTGCATGTTCAATAAAAATATATGTTGACTTGTGAAATCCCTTGGATAAGCTGTTTAGCTGTCATTTTTTGTTGTTGTTTGAACCCACCAGCATTGTAGATAAAATGGCAAGTCTTTTAGTTTCTGTGCATTTTAATTCAATCCACAACATTCGACTAAAATTGCTTTCGGTTTTGTGTTCAATAGAACCTGCGACCGGATATTCCTCGATGTTGCCCTAGCGCTCTGGCAAATATCATGCGCAGATGTTGGGACACAAACCCAGACAAACGTCCGGAGATGGATGAGGTGGTTCGTTTGTTGGAGGCGATCGACACCAGCAAAGGCGGAGGGATGATTCCCGAAGACCAGGCTCACGGTGGCTGCTTCTGTTTCCGTCCGGTTCGTGGTCCTTGATTTTTTTTTCCCCCTCAATTTTAGAGAATCAAAAAGGCGGAATTGTGAAGATCCCATTCTCATTTTGTGTTAAATTAGGTTATCACTCCTTTAACCATTTGTAGTTCAGTTGAATTAGGTCGAAAGGGGGGCTTGATGAGTAGTTGTGCTTTTTAGAGAGCTAAAACCGTGCAAGCTATATTACTCTGTCCTATTTAGATTTTATTTAAACGAGCGAATCATTCTTACCACAACTTTCTCCTTTACGGTTCTCTTCTCGCTTAGATTCTAAGCTAAACAACAAAGCTGCCCTTGTTCGTTTTGTGTCAATCTTATGTTGTTGTGTAAAGATAGCTTGTTGAATAATATAGAGGACCTTTTGCTCGAGGTTCGGTCGGTAACATCTTGCCGCGAAGGGGGCTACAATCCTGCAGGAGCGATACCGATAAGCAGAACGGAGTTCAAGCGGGCGTGAGCGGAGGAGCGGGCGATTCTATCGGGTTCGAATATAAGTGGTGTGTAGTGGACGGAGGGCTTGTTTAGGCAGTACGAAAATGATTCGATGGAATACGTAGAGTGAGACGTGAGTGGTCAAATCTGCGGTTGATAGGTTGGGTGCGTTTAGTTCGGCTTTTGGGGAAAGCTTTTGAGGGAAATGCAAGGCCTTCAGACTAAAGGGGTCTTACGAGGACACTAGTATCATATGCCGTGAAGACATAGGTAAATGTGGGCTACTCTTTGTCGATGAAAAGGTTAGGAGAGGAGGGTCCGACCTTCCCTAACGAGCACCAAAGCATAGCTCTTTTTCGACGTCCGGTGAGACCGGAACGACCCGGATCCGACACCGATTCCGAGTTAACTCGTCCGATGTAGCGATCCTCCCTAAACGAATCCCTCGGCACGGACATCCGTTAGTAAGCTTAAATTGGCCTAACTGCGTACGTACAAATTTACAATCTCATTGAAATCAAAGCGTGCTGTTCGTCCTGTTTGGAGAAATTCTGAAGCGTGCAGAATTGTTCTGCCTCATCAAACTCCGTAGTTTGCGAAGAAAGTCAGGGGGAGTATATGTCTCATTGAATACTAGTTTCCTCTTGAGATCCCCCTTCATTTAGGAGCACTTCTCGGTCATTTATTTTTTCCTGCAAGTACCCTTAATTAGCAATTATACAAAGATTGTGTTAATTGACGAAAATTCGTGAGTTCGTGATTTTTATCTTAACTCTCGTATTTTTGCGGATTAATATCACGAAAAATCTCATACTGATACACCTGTGACAAATTTACCACAAACTAATTTTTTGGCTATCAAAAACCCCAAATTGGTATACTTGTGACAAATTTACCCTCCGTTAGTTTCCGTTAAATTTTACCGTCAAATTACTGAGTTGGACGACGCGTGGCAGTTGACGATGTGTACCGGTTTAGGGTTTTAACCTCCATTTGTCACGGGTGTACCGGTTTGTGATTTTTCGTGGTATTAATCTAATTTAACGGAAACTAACGGATGATAAATTGATCACAAATCTACCAGTTTAGGGTAAATTTATCACAGCTCTACCGATTTGGAGTTTTTCATGATATTAACTCTACTTTTTAATACTAAAATTTGGATATCTTCTGTCACGTAACAATATCTCTAAAAAGATCTCAAATCTCAGAATATTTTCTATTTCCGCACATATAATTTTCTTCGTATCGTGCACTTTTATCAATAATAATTGTTTTTGATTATTTGAATATTTATATCTATGAAACAAAGTGATTTTGCTTGTTCTTTAAAATATAAAATTCTTGCGCGCACTCAACGCATATCGTGAAGAAAATGAACCAACAATTCCCATTAGCGGTGAAGAGCTATTCTTACGGGCTTAATTTTTCGTGTTTCTTGAAAAGCAAACAATAACGCTATGCTTTCTTGTTAAATTTAAGAAAAAGTTATTTAACTTCAAAAAAATTACGAAAATAATAATCAACGAATCCACCCGTCAACAAACATATCATGAAAGCTTCGGATATTTCGCGTCATAAAAAAATGTCAAAATGTATCTGATGTGACATTTAAATAGAAAAGTAAAACGTAAAAATCTATCCATATATATCCTTAATAAAAAAATGGTTATTCCTTAAGAATGTCCAATGAATAATCTATGCAATCAGAATTAGGTTCATTCCCTTGGACCATCTCTAGTGATGGGTTTTGCTATTGAGGACATAATGATATCATTATAGTCAGATTAATAGAGTTTTGATAAGGAAAGGAAATCTAAATTAGTTTTTAAGCGTATTTAAAAAACGGCAATAGCAACCGATGCAAGAGCCAGCGCGCTTGGGAACGCACTGTAGCCTTCGGGTCAACTTGGAATTTGCCGGCTCCTCCGCTTAATTTGGCTTCGTTGCGCCCTGAATCAATCAAAGTCGATCCTCTCGAGGTAGGGCGAAGACCAGGAGAGCCGGAAAACCCAACGGGAAGTGTGATGGAATATTCGATTTTCTTTTTATATCTTGAGACTCAATTTCTTCTATCGTGCTTATTTCTTTTTGTTTTCCACAAAAATAAAATCTTTAAAATGAGTACTTTAACTCCTTTTTTTTTTCTATTCCGCTTCTATCGCTTGTTTGGGTTTATAACCAATTGAAACAATCAAATAATACGTCATCATCAGATGATTGTATTGTATCCTGCTAACAATAGAAAGAGAGCTACCGTGTTCAAATTAGTCCATCTATTTTTTTCTTCACAAAGCCGCTACACCATGCCGTCGCCGCGTCTCTTCAGCTCATCTCTCTTGGTTGCACGCCATCCATCAACGAGGGGAGGCGCCACAGCTCTTGCCATTGGTCGAGAGTTTGGTGCGACCATCTCCGGCCATCGAGTGTGGTGGTTCGGCATGAAAATTCAAAAGCATCCCTGCATTAGGGTCCGAAATCTCCGACCGCGGTGGCGGCAAGTTCACTTTTCTCCTTATCATCTAAGCTCATGCTTCTACTACTGTTCTATTCTTCGAGAGAAACAATAAGAAAGGGAAAATCAGGTAAATTTTAAGGGTGGCGCATGATTTAATACGGCTCTTTAACCTTGTCTATTTATCAATTTGCATGCATCTAGTGATTTTTTTTTATTGTAAAAAGTGTAGTTCTTCTTTGTAACTTTAGTCAAATCACTCTTTTGCCCATAAATATGCAAAAAATTTAAAATAATAAAATAAACATAGAAAAATGACAAGAATGGTGCTGATCCTTACAAAGTATCAGGACATGATGCTGATGTTGATGATGATGAGTGCAGAAAAACTAAGCATAGATATGCATATTCTGGCATATAAAAATAATATATTGATAACAACAAAATAAATCCTTTTTATTAAAATAGTTGTCTTCGTTTTTTCAAATTTTTTTTTATTTGATTACCAGTTTTCTATTATGAAACTATTTATCTTGTTTTTGTATTACCCTAATTAAGAAACCGCTCCTAGCGAAGTTGGTACTATTCGCCATAGCCATAAAAGTTGTTCCATTTATTCGCGTCACGGAAATTATTTGTCTCTAATTGAAAGACGGCTCAATTTGATTCCCCCCCTATTTTTCTAGCATTCTAAGATTCTCTTTAATCAGTCTTTCTTTCCTTTTTTTTCTTTTCTTTTTTCTTTCGTTTGCATAATCTTGTTGGGTTGTGCCGAAAAAACAATCGCGCGTACTTATTCAATGATCCATTTAAACTGCTAACTACTAGTTGAAATATGGAGAATAAATTAATTTCTTTTTTATATTTCTATGATTATTTTAATTGCTTGGGATAATAAAATTGAAATGTTTTTAGCAAGTCAACCATATCATCGTTACTGACCTAAAAAAAAGCCATATCATTGTTGATTATATTATATTATTGCTATTTCTTTTATTATTATGATTATGCCAAGGTCAATGCATTATTTCTGTTTTTATTTTATGAATTTAGTTTGTTTTATCCTATTGGGGAATAAAAGAATGAATCGACTTAAATAATGAAATAAAATTATACTCTAAACTTCGAAAAATCAAAATTTTAGGTCAACATAAAAAGGATTAATACCAAAAAAACCCTACTACACATGTGACAATTTTACCCCAACCAAAAACCCAAAATCGGTATACTTATGATAAATTTACTTAAAACTAATTTTTTGACCATAAAAAATTCCAGACTGATACGTTTGTGATAAATTTTTCCTCCGTTAAATTCTGTAAGTACCATGAAAAATCACAAATTGATAAATTTGTGACAAAGGGGAAGATAAAACCCCAAACTGGTATACTCTGTCAACTGTTTCGTGTCATCAAACTCAGTAATTTGATGGTAAAATTTAACGAAAACTAACGGAAAGTAAATTTGTTTGTGACATAAGTATACTAATTTGGAATTTTTTATGGTATTTTTTTTTTGGTCTTAGAATTTTTTATGGTATTAACTCAAATAAAAATGCTGCAAAAGTTTTTGTGTTAGAGCTGCATATATAATAAATTCACGAGGATACTCGTACTTTTCCCTCCCAAGTTTTCAGACTCTGCTCATCGTCCTCGCCGGCCGCAGCCTCAGCTGCTCGCTCGAAGCAGCACCGAAGGAGATAAAGGCCAGCTCGAGAGAGACAGAGAGAGTCGCGGCGGCGGCAGCGGCGGCGAAGTTCGGCGGCGGGCCGGAGCACGGAACGACCCACCCCGGCAAATTCCCGGCCGCGCCTCCCATGACCTTCAAGTTCGCGCCTTTAGACGGTCGTTAGCCGCCGCCGCTTCCTGCATCAACCGGCCATGGCGCTCTCGAGCCTCGCCGCTCTCTGCTCATCTCCTCCCCCCGTGTCGGCGCTCCCGGACTCGCCGGCCATCTCCAGCCTCAATGGGCTCTCGCCCATCGCGGACGACGCGGCTGCCCCGAACGCCTCCCTCCGGAGCTGCGCGAACCTGCACGAGATCAGGCAATTGCACTGCCGCGTCGCCAAGAAGGGCCCGACCCACGGTAACGAGCTCATCGCCAAGTGCGCCGAGATGGGCACGCTCCAGAGCATAGACTACGCGCTCAAGGTGTTCGAAGGGTGGAAGGAAGGCGAGTGCGTCGCCGGGTCTTTGTTCGTGTGCAATTCTTTGATTAGAGCCTGCTCTGCCGCCGGGCTTGGCGACAGAGCCGTCTTGGTGTTTGTTCGGATGCTGGAGATGGGCGTGGCGCCGGACAAGTACACGTTCCCGTTCCTGCTGAGCGCTTGCACGAGGGCTTCGTGGATCCGCGAAGGGGTTCAGGTTCACGGGGCGATAGTGAAGATGGGATTCGCGGAGGATGTTTTCGTGGCTAACACTTTGGTTCATTTTCACTTCGAATGCGGGGATGTCGTGGATGGACGCAGGGTGTTTGATAAAATGCCTGAGAGGAATGTCGTTTCCTGGACCAGTTTGATTTGCGGTTACTCCCGGAGGGATTGTCCTGAGGAGGCTGTTTCCTTGTTCTTTGATATGGTGGAGGCCGGGGCCGAACCCAACTCGGTTACTATGGTGTGCGCGATTTCCGCATGTGCTAAGTTGCAGGATCTTAAATTGGGCGAGCGGGTTCATTCTTATATCGGCCATTTAGATATTGAGCCTAATGGTCATATGGTGAGTGCCCTTGTTGACATGTACACGAAATGTGGAGCTTTTGTTACTGCAAAGCACATTTTTGACAATTGTGTCGAGAGGAATTTGGTCTTGTATAACACATTCATGTCGCATTATGTCAAAAGAGGAATGGCAAGAGAAGCATTAGTTGTCCTGGGTGAAATGCTGGAACAGGGACCACAACCAGATAGGGTAACAATGTTGTCTGCAATCTCAGCAAGTGCCACTTTAAATGAACTCTGCTTTGGGAAGTCTTGCCACGGTTACATTTTGAGAAATGGATTACAAGAACAAGACGATAACATTAACAACGCAATGATCGACATGTACATGAAGTGTGGCGAATCAGGACTAGCCTGCACGATTTTCAATTCTATGTCGAATAAAACTGTTGTCTCGTGGAATTCACTACTTGCAGGTTATGTTAGAAACGGCGATGTGAGATCAGCTAGGGAGATGTTTGATGAGATGCCTGAAAAAGATCTGTTTTCTTGGAACATCATGATTGGTGCTCTAGTTCAGGAGAGTTTATTCGAGGAAGCAATTAAGTTCTTCCGGATGATGCAGAGGGAGGGAATAAAAGCAGATAAAGTGACAATGGTCAGTGTTGCATCTGCATGTGGAAATTTAGGTTCGCTAGGTCTTGCAAAGTGGATTTATCATTACACAGAAGAAAATGCTATTGAACGTGATATGCTCCTTGACACAGCCTTGGTAGACATGTTTGGTCGGTGCGGTGATCCAAGGATTGCAATGCAAATATTTGAGAAGATGGAGAAAAGGGACGTCTCATCTTGGACTGCAATAATCTGTGCGATGGCCACAGAAGGAAACGGCAAACAAGCGTTAGAGCTGTTCAAGGAGATGCTTTGTCAAGGAGTTGAACCTGATGACGTAATATTTGTCGGACTCCTTACAGCGTGCAGCCACAGCGGATCAGTTAAACAAGGCCGCCAACTTTTCCAGTCCATGGAGGAGATATATGGGATTTCACCTCAGGTGGTTCATTATGGATGCATGGTTGATTTGCTCGGCCGAGCTGGACTGTTGGAGGAAGCATTAGATTTCATAAAGAGCATGCCAATCGAACCCAATGACATCATCTGGGGTTCACTTCTATCTTCATGTTGGACCCACAAGAATGTGGAGATGGCGGCTTATGCTGCCAACAGAATTCCCGAATTAACATCAGATAGGACTGGGATCCCGGTGATTTTGTCAAACATATATGCGTCCGAGGGAAAATGGTCAGAAGTAGCGAAAGTGAGGCTACAAATGAAAGAGAGAGGGATGCACAAGGTTCCAGGGTCGAGCTCTACAGAGGTAAATGGAACTGTTCATGAGTTCTCCTCAGGAGATGAATCTCACCTGGAAATGAGCCGCATCGCCCAGATGCTGGATGAAATAAATTGCAAGCTACGGGATGCAGGCCATGTTCCCGATCTGAGAAATGTTCTTCTTGATGTGGATGAGCATGAGAAGAAGTTCTTGCTGAGTCGGCACAGCGAGAAGCTGGCTATAGCTTACGCACTTATTAGCACAGGTCACAAGATGCCGGTGCAGGTTGTGAAGAATCTGAGGACATGCTCTGATTGCCACACATTTGCCAAACTAGTTTCAAAAGTATATGATCGGGAAATCACAATAAGAGATAATAACCGGTTTCACTTTTTCAAAGACGGGTTTTGTTCATGCGGTGATTTTTGGTAGGCCGAGAATGAGCACAATTTTTCAACCACCAAGGCAATCTTAGAGAATTTGGTCCTGGATAATCGAGTCAGCAGGAATCCACCAAATGAATTAGCACAGGACGTGAAACGGATTGCACTCTACATGATGAGAAGGATATGGTCTAAAGAAAGACATGGAGCGCTGTGAGAATTTCAGCTTTATCAACGTGATTTGAGATGAGTGGTGTGCTGTTGGACTACCCTGGTAAGCCGACGATGGGCTACAGTTTTGTGAAGATATATTCTGATGGTGAATGATTTTGCTCCGTCAACGCCCTTTTCTACAGCTTGTTAAACTTAATGTGACACAAATAAGGCAGCTTTAAATGCGATGATTTATATGAAACGCGCATGGCCATTGCCAAAATTGGTATCACTGATCTGTGTTTTCTGTAATTTATTGGCTAGAGTCTAGATATATGCAGATCGGCAACAAGAACCACTATAAATCAATCTGCTTGTTGACAGACCCAACCAACTTCTGGTAATACTTGTATCATGCTGTTACAGTCCATGGATCGATATTATTCTTTCCTGATATCGCGTCTCTTATTCTCAACCTTTTTGAGGGTTGTACGGATCGAAATGCAGATTGAGGGCTAGTTCAGTTGACATCAGTGCTTAGCAGATGTTCTTTAGTATTTTGCTTTCTTTGATGCTTTCTGTTCTTTCTGCCTATAACTGCTTTTCTGTTGTCTGTAACCCATTACTTGTATTCATGCATTCATTGCCTTGGATCGGACTAATTCTGCTGTTAAGTAAAGAGATATGTTAGCATTTATCAGGTATAGTTTGATGCATTCCTTTGTACATGCCAAAACAAGATAAAACAGCTTCAAACTTCATTTTACCTTACAACATAGGAGTGGAAAAAACTAATTATTTTCCTATCCTTGTGTGTTACGCGCCTCCATCAATGAAGGGCCGTCAATTGGGTCTAATGAGGGTAATCTTCTGACTACTAGGTAGAAGCTATTTTGTTAGGCCCCGTTTGGTTCAGCATTCCCAATGCTCATTTGGCCTCTAAAGTCCCTTGGCCAAATGCAAATAGCGTTTGGCAATTTTTTTTACTCACCTTGGGGAAATGCAATTACATTTGGAATGCTGGCTAAGGGACCTTTGGCCAATGCACCTCTGAAGGTGCTTTGGGAAGTTGCATTTTCGGAATGCAACTTGCACTATTCATCAACACTGTTCATCTTCTCCAAACCGACGTCCGGCGGCCGGCGGAGGGCTAGCCCGACTCCGGGTCGGCGGTTGGCCGGCGACCAGATCTGGCCGGAGGCGGTGGCCGGCCGTGTAGCTCCACTGGAGTTTTTAAAAAAAATAAAAATAAAATAGCAAAAGTCCTTTAGCCCAAGTTGATTTTATAAAACACTTACCAAACACTACTTGCATTTCGGAAAACACCTTTAGCCCAAAAGTATTTGCATTCCCCCAAATGCATTCTCCCAAAGCCGAACCAAACGGGCCCTTAGTCCTGCCAAGTATTTTCTTAACACGATCATTCACACGCATGTGAGTGCCCACAAAGTCACCTGCGACTTACGCTTGCAGATGCCCACATGCAGGCTTGCACACCCGCCAATGCAAGCGTGCCTACACCGCTTTGACACAGCCACACCAGACGCCTCTGTGCAGACATGAACAGGCACACATGGAGTTTCTGCGCATGCAAATAATTCAAGAACATTTTTCTGACAAAGAATATCGTTGTTGACCGAAAAAGCCCATTATCAGCAGTAATGTACAATTTAACTCAACAATTAAGGAATGACACACTGGAAGGCAAGAAGAGTTGCCAAGGAAACAACTATAGAAACACATTGTTGGACCGTATGTTATGTCGAGTGTACAGTGTAATGTTTGATTGCACTATGGTCCTAATCTAATCTGTGGGGGGGGGGGGGGGGGGGTGGGGTGGTTGAGAGATTTCCAAGGTTCTTTTCATTTTTCTTCGGTCCTTGGCGGGTTTACTCGTTGAAACTCTACCAGGCTGGTGGGATGGGATAAAGGCATCTTACAGGACACGCCGATCTTTTCCCAGTATCCATCAGGTGTGTAAGCCCAAGGCTTGAGCTAACTGTGGCAATCCAGTATACAATATGTCGTCTTACTGGAGTATAGAACTAGAGCTCTTGCGCAACGGCAACTTTTTTCCCCTCAGCATCTGCGACCCGTATCTCTCCAGGAACTCCTCGATCAGCCTACATTTCAAATGGACAATAATGGTAAACAAAGTCTAGCCAAAGCCAAAACCATAAGCCACTTGAAGCCCAGGTCTACTTACTGGCCACAGATAGCCTTCTGGGAAGCCGCCACCTCAGAGTCAGGGAATGAATCCTCCAGTCGGAAACTCAACCAAACATACAGCTCCAAAACCTTTCATTCGTTTCCAAGAAAGGAAGATGAAGCTTTTAGCTAAAAATGAATAGGTTCTAGGCAGGGTCTGAAGAATCAAGCAGCTTCAAATATCATGGTTCTTCACATAGTTCAATTATGACCGCCTTCTTTTGTTTGATGCTTTCACATAAGCAGTGGGAGTAGTGAAACATATATACCTAATTAGCTGACCTAAAAGCAAATATCCTTGGTTCCATCTTGGATAAATTAGAGATCCTTAAGTAATTTGTCTTATTTCTGCTTAGCTCATTTTCTCTAAACATCACAGCTACATCACATTGTCCTTTCTTAGTCATCTATCGTCAAAATTCACCCACAACCTCCTTCCCTTATCTGATCAGCAAGCCTCTGGAATTGCGTAAGCACAAGCACTAAGCAGCTTGTTTTCTAGATACTCATTGAAGCAAATGATACACAGGTACAATTTTGACTCATCTGGCTTTTTTGTTGCGAAATTCTGATCGCACATTTTCCTGAAGCTGCTGATAATCAACAGCTAATCCCTGCAGGCGCAAAATTCTAGAAGGGAATTTTTTTTTACACTAGTTCCAAAGCTTGATTTAAATTGATAACTTGGCAATCTAGACCTCCCCTTTTGGCGTGCCTTGAGTCTCTATATGCACTCACTCTGTCACTCAAGCCTATGAGTCGGTCTTACTGACTTTCTAGGATTTATTCCTAATTTATCACTTATAAAAAAATAAAAAATGGACAATTAAATTGATAACCACACATTGACAGTCTCAAATGAATGTCGTTGCAAGTTCGCACCAACAGAATTCTCCTATGAGGCTCTATTCTTATTTCAGACCCTTCACAAATTTTGATCTATCTAAACAAGCTAGAATAGACCTCTTTCCAATCTAAAAGAGAAACATCTTAACCAGCAGAAACGCATGTCGTATAACACTCAGATGGGCGTGCGAATATTCTAACCTTGTGAATTGATTCAAGTTCCTTCATTGCTGTATGTGTTTTTGGTACCTGAAGTGTCCCCGGAGTAAATATTTCTCGAAGGTGAACAATGCCTCTCTTCGCATAGTTCTGTGCAAACTGGTTTACCAAAAAAGTACGAGCATCTTAGTTCTCCGATTTGGAATAGCCATAAGTATTCCCGAAAGATCACCAGGATTTTAACCGTTCATCTAACCTGAATAAGACCTTGGGTTGAGATGTCATCATTCACATCAACTGGACTGCAAAATACATGTGTTAATGAATTCAAACCTCATGAATCAGCATCATTGAACTACCGCAATACAATAACATGCCAATTGCCAAAATATCATGCAAACAAGTTTTTACTGGTAGGTAAATGAAACTTTGAAAGAGTAGGTTTTCCCTTTTAATCGTGTACAATTGTGTGCTTGCATACATACATCGGCAATAAGGGGGAGGAAGCATCTTATTATAGGCAACTCCATTATGACAAAATAGGTCAAAAGATGACTAAAAGCAACTCTACTGGTGAACGGTATTACCTGAGACAAAAAAGGTACTTGTCATGCAAAGCGAGGGGCATCTCATCAACAATAGCGGCTACTTTCTGATATGTATTGAAACAAGGTCAATTACGATGACTATCTTAACTGGCCAAAAGAACAAACCTATCCTGCCACACCACCTACTTTCTTATAGATGAAGGAACAAGAGAAAACATACCAACATATCTTCGCAGTTAGCAATGAAGTAGTTTTCAGATAGCTTGGCATTCTCCAGAAAATGCTCCTGTTGAGGATGTTCGAAGAAAAATTTAAAAGTTGAAAAGGAATAGAAAAGAAAAGGAATGAAAAAGATTCACACACCAAAGATTGCCATGTTAAAGACAAAACAGAAAGGTCACAGGGTGTTGACAGTTTGTCTAATGATTGACCTTGTACCTTTTTTCTTTTTGATAAGATTGACTTCATCATCATAGCATAAACTGTTCCAAGCCCCGGACCACAGGCTATAACAGGACTAGACAACTCGTACTAATCATGTGTGCCCGTATTTCGCCACATCTAAGTTAATTTGTTGGAAGCTACAATTTGTATCTACCCACTGCACAATTAACACAATGAAGGGTGAAGTAATTTGTTAATATTCGCCATGATGCTCACTGGTACCACTTGTCTTTTTCTCCGCTCTCTTGATACTTTGGTGTCACGCAGTCAAGAAAATAAGAGATGATTTATTTCAACTTGTGAGCTTAATCATTCTTTCTTCAATTGAGGAATAATTTCAGGCAATTTTTTTATTGCAATGTATAAGCAGTCCCTGAAGCATTCTATCATTTTGGCTAGTAATGCATTTCATTTTCCTAGTTTGTGTGCCAGAACAATCATTAGTATCGTTATCCAATCAACCATCAACGATTTCAGTTCATCAGGAAAGGACATCATGAAATGTAGCTATAGATTAGTTTAGCCCCATGTAAATCACCTGATTCTCTTGCCCTTTATGGGTGTCCATACAGCTAAAAATGGACATGGGAGACCAAAACAAAATAAAGGATA
The DNA here is from genome assembly GCF_021117445.2 of Syzygium oleosum. Taxonomy (NCBI): domain Eukaryota; kingdom Viridiplantae; phylum Streptophyta; class Magnoliopsida; order Myrtales; family Myrtaceae; genus Syzygium; species Syzygium oleosum. Next base: position 1,686,634 of record NW_026607501.1, on the reverse strand, counting down.
AAGGGCTCTCGAGGACCCAAGTAGCCTTAAATTAGCTACAACTAGACAGGAGTAGGTTATTCATTGTTTTGGCTTGCCTTTAACCATCCCAAGAGCCAGAACCATGAGTACAAAAGGTTAAGATGAGAAACTTGACATCAGTACCAAAGGAAGGCAATAGAGGGATTTAATTAACTAGCAAGCAGAACATCTAGAATCGAACCTAGAGAAAAATCAACCTACCAATATCTGCCGAAAACCATATTGTGGGTTTAAACGCGAGTACATCAGTAAAAGATCGAAGGTAGGGAATAATCCTGCATGCTGCAAAATAGAACATGTGGGAAAGTAAGTACGTTAGGAATATCTATGATTTTTATTTTTGGTAACGAATATCCATGAATTTTGGTGGGACTATAATTGGCCTTAAAAACCACATGAAGCACAGGCACATAGGTATTGTCGCTATGATCTCTCCAAGCATGAAAAGGTCACCTCTAGAGTAGGAGATGGGGCATTCAGAGCTGCATGAAGCAACGGTAAATCCTCTTCATCAACACAAGTCACTTCACCGACAGGATATTTTGATCCATACCTGCCGGCCCTCCCTACATTAAAGCCAATTTACAGATGGTTTTATATAGAGCATCACTCCCAAAATGTTCCACGCAATTAGTAATCAATAACAAAATCACATTAGAGTTTGGGCGATGTACAGACATGACATACAAAGCATGCATCTAACAACTAGCTGTCACCAGGAGAATATACTACAGTTTTATAGCTTTTACAGTATTATTCCCCCAATTCTCATGAATAAGTTGACTATTTTAAACTTATAAAGTACTCACTCTTTGTAACCAATTTCACAAGTAAACTATATGTAGTGAACTTTAAGCAAGAACCTGAGCAAAGGGGATATAAATACAAGATGGCTTTTGGCGCACTACCCATAGGTCTAAAAATTCCAATGACATATTTCCAAAGCCTATTTACCATGGTGGACAACAATATGGCCAAAAAGAAGCAGCACAAGCAACATATAAACTAACAGTTTGTGACAATATTAGGCTCATCTGTACGTGGTGAGCCTCACTTTCAAAACTGATCAACCAAAAAACTCCAACTAGCTCATTATAAACTATATGCTGCATGAATCCAATAACATGTTTCTACCTAAGCTATTGAAGCATCAGAATTCCATTAGATCTAACATATTTATCTATTTTTAATGACATTTTTTATAAAACCCTCAAGCAAATAATGTTACGTTGATGGGTACTGACAGCTTTGTGCTTTGTTGATGAACTTTTGCTTATTGGTTAAAAAGAAAGCATCAGCAACACACAAGCATTTTCAGTGAACTTATCAAACATCTAGCTGTGGCTTGGGCGTTGGGGCATATTTTCCCAGTGAAAATAATGTTCAACCATCACAACCCATCTAAATAGCAACATATCAAGACCTGATCATTGAAAATCGAGTCATAAATAGACTTCATACATGAGAAAAAAGTAGAAACAAAATAAAGTAAGCAGAATTTTGGCCCACAATAAGGGTAAAAAAAAATTACACATATATAAGCCCTCAAGTAGATGCAAAGTATACTAAGGGTAACAGATGATGTCTTTATTTTGCCGACATGAAAAACGTATTTACCTGCAATTTGCTTGATCTCTGGAACAGTTAGCTCACGAAACTCGAGACCATCGAATTTTGTCATCGATGAAAATATGAGCCTGGAAATTTGCAGATTGAGACCCATTCCAATGGCATCACTAGCAACAAGAACATCGAATTCGCTATTTGCATCATTGAACATGGTTGCCTGCAGTCCTAAAGAACATGCATCAGAACATCTTAATTATCCAATGCTTTCAAAACACATGAATATGCATTCTCTATGAGAGAGAGAAAGAGAGAGAGAGAGAGAGGAACAGAAATCAGAATTTTAAAGCCACAAAGTGCGACTATCATTCAGGAGAAGAGATATAGAATCCACAATGCATGAGCACATCTAGAATTCCAGAAAGTGCACAAGCCAGGAGGTCTCATTTAAAGCTCTGGCAAAACAAAAAGAAAAGAGAAAAGATTTTCATGTAGATAATGGAAAAGGAACATGCTATACAAAATACAAAAAGACGTCTTACATAAATCACTCAGACCATTCTTATGCAGGTTATATATCTCTAACAAAACATTAGTTACATTTACTGGCAAAAAAATTTCAGGAACAGTCCTCAGGGAATATTAATACAAGGCCTCATTATAGCCATTTCTGACAATGCTGCAATTGACAAAATGCATCAAATGCTACATGGTGCATTTATTTCATCATCTTCTTGTTTGTGGCTTTTGGAATTACATGCTCCTGAACCTCAATACGTGAACCTCTACAAAAGCATGAGCTTGAACTTTAAATTGAAACCCCCAATAGTTCCACTAGTAGAAAAAGCTGATCGATATATTAATTCGACTGATCATGAAATTTGACGAGAGATTTTGTGGTGAGGAAAACCTTCACAAAGATTTTGTGGTAAGGAAAACTTCAGTTTCACGTTAGTTAATCTCCATCAATAGGAAATGTCAAAGAGTGCCTCTAGGGCACTCGTTAAGAGTCACTAATAGTGCTTTGAAAACGAAAATATTTCTGTTTGAAATACATGACTATTTTGAAATGTGTTATTACTCAATTACCAAAGTGATCAATAAATATATAGGTATTAGAATAGCAAAATCAGCATTTCAATAAAATATCAATGAAAGCTCAATTAAAGCATAACGAAAAGGAATACATAACTAGGACTACCGATCATTCAACCAGCTCAAGTGACAAATAAGCTTTTCTTTTCATTTTAATGTTTAATGGACTCCAGTTGCCTAGTTGCGCCTCTTCAAAGCAGGCAAAAGTTCACAGGAGTGAAATACTACCTGTCTTGTTCGAGTCTGAGGTGGCAATGAACCATAAACAACGGCACAACGACGCTCTCCCCCTCTTTCAATTTGCTTCTACATTGCAAAAGAAATGCTTACACTTTAAAGGTGGGTTACTAGAATGAATTGATATTCAGTTTAATGAAAATTACAGCCAGATGAACAGGAGTTGAAAACATATAAGGGGAAGAGATTCAAAACCTTTAATCGGTAAATTCCAGGACGGGAAAAGGTGACCATGCAATCGCCTTTTTGTATTTCAGAAAAAGATCCCAGAGGGACTTTCAGTGGGACCAGAGGAGAAAGTCTCTCATAATAGTGAATCTAACAGACAGCAGAAAGCAGAAAAGGTAATAAGCAATATGCTCAAAGCAGGCCAAAGCAAGAAGACATCAACATATTGGTAGGTAATATATTGCAACAAGTGGAGATTTAAGTTTACCAGGACATTTATTTGCATAAGAAAATATTTGAAAGCCAAAGTCATTGAGACATGCGATTTCTAGTCTATAGCCAGTACCAGCTACATGGAGTGGCCAAGGCATCATTTCCTGAGCTACCAAGGTAATTGTGTTTCTTGGAATCATAAGATAATACATCTCTCACAGAAGGATGAAATTCCAAGAGATGTCATGCACAAAATCTCATTAATTAGTACATCCAATTAAGTGTACATGGCATATGTTAGTTAGGGAATTGAAAGTATAGGAAAAGGCAAGTCAGATTTTCTTGAAGCCATTGACACTGAGAATTAATTGCTACAAAGTCTTCCATTCTTCATACTGACTACAAAATTTCGCGTCATTAGTACAATATATCTTTCTTGAGTTGCCACTAAAAGCTATAGCAGAAAAAATCCCATCTAAATACAAAAGAAAAGATGTCAGTACCTCAAGATCATCGCCTGTCACTTTCACTATATCTTCAACAAGAGCAACTGCCGCTGCATCTCCGCAAAGATGGAGCTCATCAGCAGCAAGTCCCAGTAGTGCTCGTGTAAACGAATATCCCCTCGTCTTACATCCCACCATCTGAAAATGAGTTCCTACAGTTAGAATTCTAAACAAAAGCTCATAAGATGAAGAAAAAGCAAAGCCTACATATCTGTGAATTTGGTATGAATTTATACTGAGGCAAAAGGTGAAAAGATCGATAGATATTTGGCCGCAAATCGCATGATGTTTCCAATGTGTGCTCATATTTGTATCCTAAATTAGCTTTCTTAAGTTATTGATAGCAACAGGTATGAGATATTTAATCGATTTTATGTACTATCCATTAAATCAACATTCCACCATGTTCATGATCTATTGCACTTTTAGTGAATTTAATTCAGGAGTTATATGTTTCACAGCAAAACTGTCTCACGAACCAGTCAACAACATGCCTGGATTTCATCAATGACGGCACAGTGATAGTCTGACGTAACATCAGCCATCTCAACTGTCATAGACTTGTGCTTTGCGCCTTCAACTTCCTCCCTCTCTTGTCCCGTAATCAAATCACAAGGAACTTTTGCCTTATTCATTTGTGTAGCCACTTCCCAGGCCAACAACCTCAAGGGACCGCAGTATACACCTAAAGTTTGTAAAGTTATTCAGAAAAACAATAAATCTTGGGCAAAATTGCAAGTAATGCATACATATTAATCACGTGAATCGACAAATTCCCTACCTACAGAGAGGGCCATAAACACATTGTCTACGTAAAACTAAGAATATTAATTGAAAAGCCTCCCTCAACTCCTTGCATACAAGTCAACTACCACATTTCCTATTCCAACAAAACAAAGTTTCACATGCTTTAGACGTAGACCGGCTATCCACACATGCGTACTTGCAGTAAATGGCTTTTGCATGAGAACCACATGATAATCTCTGTTAAAATTGGCTGAAAGTGTGACACTTCTTACTATATATAAAGTTGTGACAACTTGTTTTAACATTCTGAAAGTTAGGCAGGTACTTTGAAAATCTGCCTTTCTATACATGGGCAGGTGATATGTGATTTTTCCACTAATCAAAGTACTCCGAAACATAAAGAAAAGCTTGCCTGACAAACTCAGCTCCAGTTGCTTCAGTGCAGAATGTGTTTTGCCACTGTTAGTCGGGCCTACATGGAGAATGACCATGCGCCTTTTCTTCCGCGCCACGGGGTACCATGTATGAGGACGACTGGAAAATTGCACTTCTTCATAATGATGGAAATTAAAAGATTGCGGATGCATATTGAGGGTATGAGTTGAAAAACAAAGTTGAAGAGATAAACTTTTCAGTCAACGTTGCTTGACATACCATATGCATATAAATGGACCAAGTACTAGATACATCGGTAAACATAATTTTTCATTGCCCAAAAGAGCCATCGATCAAAAAATGATTTATCCCACTACAAAAGTAGCTTCCTCACATATTAAAATATATTCTAGAACAAAAGGAAGACAGTGATGCTTGGCACTGACAAAAAGAAAGGCAACATGAAACAAAGCACTTTAAACCAATAAGGAAAATGAACTCGTGGAGAAACAAGCAGATGATATCGTACGTTAGGTCTGTGAGATCCAACTTCTTGGAAATGCTGCAACTTCCATCTTTCAGGTCTGTGAAATCAAACTTTCTGGTGCTGCTACAGCTTCCATAGTGCCTTCTCGTCTTAATTACCCCCGTTTCACATCCGCCCTTCAATTCCAGCCACAGCCAAAACGACTCCACATTATCTATCAACAGAAAACACCATACCAAAAGGTGCAACGATACAATCAAATCATAGTGCCTCCATAAAGTTTGATGCAAGGACAACGTTTTCTTTTACTGGAAACGAACACACAACAAAATCTACAATGTATCGATGTTGAAAAAGCCAGCGTATGGTCTCCTGTTGTACAGTGCTCACATGACCTCATTAAGTAGGAAGTTGCACTAGAATACCTTGCAATTCTTGCGTTTCGATCATATCCATGCAAAACAAAGGTTATTCGCAATCATCAACAAGTAATGTTGTCTACGCAAATTGCGATCTAACACCATTTTGATCCGCAAATATCTACTTGCGAATGTGACAATCAGTAATATAGACATATTTTACAGACAATACAGACATATACTTCAGTTATATTGAATAGCAAAAATTTCTGTCAATGGAGTTTCGGAAGGAGCGAGGATATAGCCTATACCAGCAAACTAAAATTGGTGAAACAGGATATTGGCAATGTCAAGACATTGACCAAAGTGCCTGACTTCGTAGACCAGTCTACCCAATTATAAGAACTGCATAGATTTTGGTGGATATCCATACGCATTTGAAATTGGTTACCTCTCCTGTCCCAAGACCAAAAAGAAAAGTACTTTCGGCAGACAAGATCCTACTTCTCACATTACACCTCGAGTTACAGAAAAGCTAGAAATCCAGCATAGAATCAACACATTAGCTATTTCTTGACAGATGACTGAACAATTCAATACCATATCAATAAAACAGAAACTCACTACTCCAAAAAAAGAAGAAAGAAAACAAAAACGGTCCCCTGGTTGAAGTCTCCTACCTCAATAGATGTATTCTCAGGTCAGCTAACCCAAACCAGAAAATGCCCAGAAAGAAAAAGGCAAAGAAAAAACAAGAGAAAGCAAAAGCATTTTAATCTGAGCTACAATCCATTAAAGCAATGAAGCAACAACAGAGATACAGAGCCATCAAGAATTGGGCAGAACACGAGTTCAAGGTCGGACCTTTGAGAATGGGAGGGACACCCAGAGCCGAGACTCGCCGCCGGAGCAACAGAGCAGCCATGAGAGGTCGCGGGAACCGCTGTTGGTGGCGATACAATTCGTGGGTTTGAGAGTTTATGTCACGGACGAGACGTCGCCGAAACGAAACGGGTGTCACCGATTCTTGAGGCTTGACCGTAATCTCGGAGATGGAGAATATGTTGGAAGAACCAAGGAAGCGACAGACGGAAGACGTCCGCTTCACGTTCGCCGAAATCAGCGTCCGCCCAAGCATGTGGGGGTTCGCCGGACGACCAGCCGATTCGGTCGTGTATAATAAAGCCATCGAATATGCCCGAACTTCTTTTTATTTATACGATGTCGTTCTTACGCTTTCACAAATAGTCCCTGAACTTTAGCCCAATATGTAATATGGTCCCTGAACTTTTAATTTATTTAATGGGATCACTAAAATTTAACTCAGTGTGCAATGTGGTCCATGAACTTTAAATTTATTCAATGTAGTCTTTAGACTTTTGGTACATGTTAAGTTGGTTTCTAGATTATATGAAATTGTTCAATGTTGTCATTTTATTAATTCAAGTTCATGAATTAAATTGAACATTTTTATATAATCCGGAGATTAGATTGAACATGTACAAAAAGTTCAAGGACCACATTGCACATTAGGCTAAAGTTCGAGGATCACATTGAACAAATTAAAAGTTCACGAACCACGTCACAAATTGAGCTAAAATTCATGAACTATTCGTGTCATCTTCTTTTTTGTTTTTTAATGCTCTTTGAATTATGGATTCGTTTATTCGTATTAATCATATCATTAACTTGTAAATATTAGATGACGTGGTTGTTAAATGGTCGTTAAATACCACGTTAGCACCTAAATGGTAGCCTCGTGAAGCTTATGTTTAAAGAATTTGTATATTTTAAAAAAACAGAGCTATTTTCTGGAAAGAAATTAGGAAAACAAAATCTTAAAATTCATCGTTCCAAGCCTCTGGCGGAGCATAGGCCGAGCCACGACCAGCCGGCGCAAGGGTCATTCTCCATGGAGAAGAGAAGGCGCAATGTCTTCTATTAGCTCGGGTCAATTTTTTGGCCAAATTTTATTTTTGTCTCATAAAACGGCACAAAATTTCCCTCTGACTCAAATTCTTTTTTGCCTCGTAAGTAGGAGCCCGATTTGGGTACCGACTGAAAGTGGTGATTTTTTACGAGACAAAATAAAGCTTTGGCTAGTTTTTAGACCTAAGTTAAAGTCGGTGCTTTCTTCACGACATAAAAGAAAATTAGGGCCGAAATCACCAACCGAGCTAAAGTTGGTGGTTTTTAATAAGACACATAAAAAAAGTTTGGGTTGAAAATTGAGATCCGCATTAAAGTTGGTAAGGTAATTATGCTCATTTCTCTCTTACGAGGCCCCATGATTCCTTTCCGGTGGCAGCGGCGCCATCAAACAAGGACCTCATTTCATCATAATATCGAAATCCGACATATCGAAATTGTCCTGCTTCTGATTTTTCCTGATAAGAAAGTATAATTATCAAATATTCAAGATGAACATAGTTGATATTAGCATGGACGGAGCAGAAACATGTACTGGGATGTTGTCAATAGCATAACACCTTGAATAACAAGAACAGACACAGAACATTGTACAGCAGCTCTGTGGGCTTATCTTCTCCATCTGATGTCTCATCACTTGGATCTCCGAACGCATCCAATTTCTCGGCACCGTTTTGATTGGCGGTTGAATCTCGGTGCAGTGTGACATTTGCGGAGTTGGCTCCTCCTAGAGCAGAAGCTAGCTCGCCGTCGTTTGGCATGATCGGTGGAAACACTACCGCCGGAGCGCCATCTGCGATTGCGAGGAAAAATGAGAGAAATTTTCGCAGCCTTGCTTAAAAGAAGTGAAGAAATTAGATATTTCCTTTGTTTCTATAAAATTGTAGTTTATTGAGTAAGGTATATTGTTTTTTTGGAGATCAGAAAGATTTCAAAGCAAGAACACTGCTCTTGCATCGCTAGCAATTCTCTTTCTTGACTGGTTCGATTCAATCCATGGTGTCGCATTGCCAGCTTTTTACAAGTATCATATCATATACAAACGTTACATCAGTTTTGGGCAGTTTAGGTTTTCTCAAAAACCAGACTTTTGACAACCGTGACTAGGGCTTAGCGTGCAAAAGTTTACCTTGACAAAGGGCCAGAGGAGGTATTGATAGATAGCAGTTCGACGATAGCAACGAGAATCCATTTCCGGGCAGCGGTTCGGAAGATGTGAACAGGGAGCAGAAGCAGTCAAATCCTTCTCGAATCACCGCATTAAGGGCGATGCAGCATGTTTCTATAGAGCCCTCATCTTGCTTTGAGCACTGCTTGAGGCCTATTTTCTCCACATGACAGCCTTGAGATGGTGCTTGCGTCGAATACAGTATAAGAGCTAGACAAAAAGGCAACTTGAAGAAACTTAGGCAGCTCGAAACCATGATGTTCATCTTTTTCTTCTATTCAAGTTGCTGTAAAAATTCATGACCTTCACAAGTTTATGAACATATGCAATGCAAGTTCTCTGATCAGGAGGGACGATTCGCATGCTCGGGCAGGCGCTTGTGTTATTCCCAGAATGCCCCGGTCATATTCACAACGACATGATCTAAATGGAACAGTTAATGTCGACTTCTTAGTTTATAATTGTCGAACACTATCTTAAAGGGCGGGGTGGGAAAATCGGCATATAACACAATGATCTCACAATAGTCAGAGCGTGAAAACTTTCTCCCTCAACTACTAGGGAGGTTGAGATTTGTGATAGGAGCATGTTGCATGCGTGAAAGCGTGAATCTCAAATGGCTTCAAAGCTCTCAGCTGTTTCGCACTTAGAGAGCTCATCCTTCTAACTGAAAACAGGTCTGGACCGCAGACCGGACTCTTTTTTCTGCTAACACGGAGTGACAAGATGCATTCTCGAGATATCTTTGCAAGTTTGGAACGAATTTTATGAATGTATTCTTTGTACTACTCCATTTGTAATTTCTAGCAATCAGATTCAGGCCAGTGCTTTTTGGCAGGACCAACATTGGCTTTGATTCTATGATAAATATCCTCCAGCTCAAGCCTGAGTTCTTCAAACTGTATAAAAGAAACTACATTTTTATTCCCACTCTCATCACTGCATTACAAAACAAATATGATCTTATTCTATAAATAACCAAATGAGACTCTGTCACACGGTATCCTGAAAAGCTCACAACCCCAAAGAATCACCACAGAAAATTCAGAAAAAAAGAAAGATTAATACAAAATCAAGTAGACAATCCCATCATAAATCAGCAGTACTTCAAGAAAGCGGATGCCAATCCAACTAGCAGTAGAGCCGGTGAGAAAACATTGGAGGGCCCAGCGGCTGACGGGTTTACATTGGAGCGGCTCCCAGTGTTTGGCGTCGGATTCACCGAAGTGACTGTCGGAGATGGCGGAGCCATGAGTGGCGGCGTTTCAGATTCTGGGGCCAGAGCTGGCGAGTCGGGTTGAGGATCTGTGGACCCTGCTGCACAAAATCAAGAAAACTTAAACATGCACCTGATAAAGCATTTGTTCATTGATTTTCAGACGTGTGGCTGGTTTGAATATCAGTTACCTAGAGGACTGCTTGCTGGAGAGGATGATGGAGAAAGAATCGGTCCAAGCGTGGCAGGACCTGAAAATTGATGACAAGAGTTCATTAATCAATGATTCAATTGATTGATTTAGCAAATTCTCTTCTCTGTGATGATTGATGACAGATTCTTAAAAGTGTTTGTTTTTGGCTTCCTTAAATTTGATCTACTATCCTACGTCGCTTGTACGGAGTTTATATGCTCCTTATATGCATGTCGTCTCCTTCCACCTATTCGCTTAAACTTTCTGTTGGACATTCTAACATGTATAATAACATTTCTCCATTCCTCAAATATCTCGTGGTAACATCCCTGTGAAATGGTTTTGTAAGGCGGCTGAGATGAGGCAGCAATCCATAGTCGAAAGAAACAGCGAAATATCATAGTAAGTTCACGCTTTATGATTGATTCAATCTATTAACGATGCTGATAACTGCAGAAGCACAACAATTAAAGGCGAAAGGGCGGTACCTGGAGCAGGAAGAGGCGCACCCGTAGCTGCAAGTAACAATGAAATGGAGAACGTTAAATTAAGTCTAGTACAACACTAAGGAAGATATATGATCATATGAGTAGAGAATAAATAAGTGCAAGTGACCCCGAAATTAGTAGGACTAGCATACCTTTGCACTGGAGGGGCACACCAGGCATGTTGCAGGCGCGGGGGAGCGAGATGGCAAGGGTCCGGTTGATGGGCATCTGGAACGGAATGCCACCAGCCACGATGAGGCACATGCAGCCCATCCCGTTGCTAGTGAGCGACTTGAGCGAGTCGCAGCACTGCGAGGTCGGCGACGTGCTGTTAAGGCTGCTGTTGGTGACGAAGTTCAGGCACGGCGTGAAGCTCGAGATCATGGAGGGAGTGCACGGCGTGGTGATCTGGCTGCGCACCGGGATGGTGGTGATCGAGAGCGCGATGGCCACGGCAAGGAGCAGAAGAGAGAGTGAGAGAGGCCTGAAATGCTTCATTTTTGCCTAGTGTTGAAGATGAGTGAGTGTAGGGAAACTGTGCTTGTTGGAGAAGAAAACTGAGAAAATTTTATAGGAATTGAGAATGAATTGTTACTTGGTGATGAGGGAAGGGAAAGATGGTGATGGAATTTATAGGTATTGAGAAGTGGAGGGAAGTATGAGAGGAATTCAAGAGATTCTTATTATTTTTTTATTTTTTTGGGGGCGAATTTTTTGGGATAATGAAGTTGGTGTTGGAGTTAAACTACCTTAACTAACTTTGAGCTTTCAAGGAACAGAGGTGTTGAGGACTTGTGACAAGATGGTTGGATTGGCATGTTTGCCTGTGGACCCCAGTTTGACCTATCTTTTTGGTGGTAAGAGAGGGGCCCTTGCATGCGTGTCGCTTGGTCATTGGTTGCCTTTCAAGGATTAGAGGATTGTAGTTGTGCTAACAAGGGACCATGGGATGGTGTTGACCTAGTGTTACCGTCCTTAACGAACTTGATGTAAGAAAAAAAAAGAATTTAAGGATTGAAGTTTTGAATGATCAAGAGCATATAGAGGGTCTTGTGCACGATACTCTTGAAGATTATTGGATGAGCGGGATTCATTTAAATCAATATGTTGCGGCCCTTATGTCGCATAGACTTCACACGTATGGCTCATCCAATTCAATAATTTCAAGGTCTAAATATATGGCTCTAAGAAGAAGCGTACAGAAAATCTTCAATCGAGATTGGGCAAAACCTTATGTTAGGACTGTAGAGCATGATGAACTAATTTTGCATGATAATTCAAACGGATAAATAGTTTTAGCAGGAAATTTAATTTATTTATTTTTATCATGGATGGGCTTTTTAGGGCTAGGATTTTTAAGCCCAATACCTAATCAACTCGACCCGTCCATTGATCAAACCTAATGAGTGACCGAGACTTTGCTTGTGACTCGTAATCTCTCTTGGGCAAAAAGACTACTTGAAATGGCAATCAAATTAGTTGTGATAAACAAAATTAGTTCTTTCTCCAGCGTTTCAGCAACAGTATTTGCATATCATTCTCTTGCTTGCATAAACCATCCTCCAATATGTCACAGCTTACCAAACACAAGTTCCTGGTCATCTGGAGAGATAGATCAAAGCATGGTGGCAATACACAAGTCCATATCTGAACGATTAATTCTGTTAAAATAATTTCATCACTAGACCACACAGGTCCAACTCATCATGCTCATTACTTCCTGATGCAAGTTTCCTCAGCTTTGAACTCATTTTTATTACAAATAAAACGTATGCCAAATCAGTTGGAACCAACAGTTGGGAGTTGGCCACCTGAAGAACCAAACAGATTTCGTTCACAAAAAGAACCAAACGCATGGACTTGTTCCTGGGTATGCCCAATAAACATGGTCCTGTCCCTAACATCTATGTTTATTACCAGAACCATGAAAATCAAACAAATTTCTGATAACCAGAAAAGATCCTATGGAAGTAGTAGGAGCAGTTGGTGACCCAAATCAACATTTCCTGCAACTCTTCCCTCTCTCTCAGAGATTTCCCCTACATAAAGCCAGACCAGTTGCTCTCTTTCTCTTCACACCACTGAACTAAACTCACAATCCGGGACTTGCAAGTTATCTCCATATACACACATCTTTTGGCATCAGCGCGAAATTGGAGGCAGGAAAGATCATCCAAATGGCACAGACTAAGATGAGAATTGTGGCTCTGATCTTGGCCATGGTGGCTGTAGGAGCGGCGGCTCAGTCGTCAAGCTGTACGAACGCGCTGATCAGCATGTCGCCGTGCCTTAACTACATCACGGGCAACTCCTCGTCCCCGTCCTCGAGCTGCTGCTCGCAGCTCGCCAACGTGGTCCGCTCAGAGCCGCAGTGCCTGTGCCAGGTCCTCAACGGGGGCAGCTCTTCCCTTGGTCTCAGCATCAACCAGAGCCGGGCCCTGTCCGTCCCCAGCGAGTGCAACATTCAGACTCAACCGACAAGCCGTTGCAACGGTGAGTGTGTGCGCACATGGAAAACATCGAAACTGATATTTCTCATTTCCGTCTCCAAATCATTCGATCTAGCTCTTACTTTTTGTACTAATCGACATTCTTTGCAGCTGCTTCGCCCTCCGGATCCCCTGCTGGAACTCCTGATACCCCCAATGCAGTTCCCTCAGGTACACTCTCCATTCTTTATTGTTAGCAACAATTTATCAATTCAAGTATTTCGGTTAGTTAGGCACAACTTTAGTACACAAGCAATAGCATTTAGTGTTGGTACGTTACGAAGAAATGGATAATAAAATCTTAATTCACTTGCTAATCACCCTTACCCTCATGATTTTCTATCTTATCAATTTCGATCACAATTTTGCTGTGAATGCTCATCTTGTTGATTAGAGACATTCCCATTTATTTTTGCAGATTCTGGAGCAAACGACACACCGTCGACCGAACAAAACATACCATTGACCAAACAAGATGGCTCATCAGCAGGAAGCATTGCCGAGTTGTCGATTCCGCTTCTCTTCGTCCTTCTCTTCGCAGCATCATATGCCTGAGCAAATACCTGAAAACTAATTACACTCTTTCATGGCCACCACCACCATTTCCACATTTCTTTTATCATCAGAGTCTACTCATCCATCTTTGTTTTTCTCATTTAGCTCGAGTGGCACATGTATTACATAATTCTTTATGATCTTAGAGGTATATAGTGTGTATTTATGTGGTAGATTTTTTTTATCTAATAACAGGAGTCCTTAAGATTACAAATGGGGCTGTTGGCATGATTTTCAGTTTCAGAGGACGACTTGTTTTATCTGAGTGAAAACTCTACTTTTAAACAGATCGATCAGAAGAACATTCAATACCAAGTGGAGATGGAAATTGAGATTAATTTGTTTTTCGACCAAATTATTTGGTATAAACTTGAGTATTGAATAAAGGTTAAAAAAAAAGGTGATTCTTGGTACAACGATTAGTTGTGACAAAAAAATTTCGTCCATTTTGGACAATTTAGTATCAACCAAGTCCAACAAAAGAACTTGGAACACCTTATCCTTGTGGATACAGATATATTTCCCTTAGACCAAGTCCATGCAAATCGAATTGAATCGAATCGAATCGAGATTTTGGCCCAACAATGGTGATGCTTGACTCTTACTCCCAGCATGCAGCTGCTTTCGACAGATGAATTAACAGTAAAAAGGCGGTTCTTCTATCGTAATTGCAACTATATCTCCTGTCACGAGCTAATCCTGACAATTCATGGACAGAGTGGTTGGTTCAAGGCTATATGCAATTGCGGATTACCTAATCGGCATCTGCCGCTACACTCATATTCTCAAATTGAATTGGTAAATTAAATCTCTTAAAGACAAACTAGAATCAATCTATGCAGATTTGGTAAAACTTAAAATGTTCTAACAGAAGAGCGAATACAATGAAAATGCTCTGAACAAGAGACATACTAACTTTGGAAGAGAGAAGGCTAAACATCACCATGTCTCTAGCTCTTCCCTTCACCATGTCTCAGAACACCCTCCCTCCTAAACCCAGCCTCCAACGCCCTAATTGACCCCACATTCTCAACATCAACAAGAGCCTGAAGCCTCAACAGCTCCGACCACTCTCGGAAAACTGCCGCTGCCGCCATCTTCACCGCCCGCGTCATGATTCCCCGTCCCCAGTATGCCGAGGCAAGGCCATAGCCGATCTGAGATGTCGACCGGTGGTCCCTAATCAATGCCACCGGCCTCACCGAAATGCCGCCGACCAGACGATCATGAAGGCAGATGGCTCTATACCAAGGGTGAGGGAGGACAACGTTCGTGATGTAGCTGATTCCTTCTTCTTTGCTGGTGAAAGTGTCCCAAGTGGAAAATCGGCTCACTCTGTCATCGGTTGCCCTCACCATGAAGTCGTCGATGTTCTAAAGGCCCATCGGCCGAAGAGCGATGTCAGAGAATTCGTTGACGGCCATGGACAATGTAAGGATTAAGGAGGGGTGACCCTTTTACTAAAATTGGATGGTGAGAGCTTTTAATGGAATGAAACTCCTAAGAAAGAAACTGCTGAATTGGTTATGGTACTTGCTCTGGCGCAAGTATTATATACTTATGCCAAGTGATCTTACTGCAACATTACTTGGGAAACACTTTCTTCCTTTTCTCAAAAGATTTGATGTTTAAGGTCAACGGTTCATTGCTAGGAAATGTACGTGCTTGCACAGAAGTCATATGCGACAATGCTGATTGTGGCCACCTTGGTTGACTCCTCTCTAATGAATCCAGATTCAAAGAATCTTCCAGTAGATTATTAAGGGCAAAAGGACACTATAAGTGCCATAAGTTATGTACGGAGATCACTTTAGTGCTATAACTTTTTTTCGGATCACTTTGTTGCCAACTTTTTTTAAAAACGATCACTTTAGTGACAATGCTGATATGGCCGCCGGAAATCTGACGTGGCTCTTTTTTTATTAATTTCCGATGCTAATATGGCTTGCCGAAAATCTGACGTGGCTCGTCGGAAATCCAACGTGGCTTTTTTTTTTGGCCGAAGTCACTAAAGTGATCTCTTTTCCTCCGACTTGGCACCAAAGTGATTCGAAAAAAAGTTATGGCATCAAAGTGATCTCCGTACATAACTTATGGCACTTATAGTGTCCTTTTGCCGATTATTAAGAAACACTACAATTTTTGTCCTATAATTTTTGTCTTAAGTATATTTTTTTGTTTTTCGGTTTCCATACCTCTAGCATTGTTCTTTTTCCCGTGACTCAATAAATACGTTGGACACCCACGTTGGGCGATAAAATTGTCCAAAAAGTCCTAGAATTATTGCCAATTCAGTCTTAAACCTTTTAATTGTATCAATTGAGTCATAAACATTTTTACATTTTGCCAATTGAGTCTATTCGGCCAATTTTGGCCGGAAATCATTGACGTGGATATTAACTGTTCTACATGGCACGATCGACGCTGAAGTAGACATTTTTTAACAATATTTTAATAATTTTTTGAATTTTTTATGATTTTTTCCTTCTTGTTACTTTTTTTGAGTTTTTGGAGTGAGGGCTGGCGACCCTCACTGGTACTGGGGTACATTGATTGGGGCACATCCACAAAAGTGGCTTTTGAACATGACCTACCACCGGCTTAGGTGCAACTGTAACTCAAATGGTGTGTATCTGTAACGGGCTTTCGATCTCTAAAAGGATCTGGTATAGCTACTCAATCTCGATCAAATGATTCTGGATCTTTCTCTACATCTTGAGTATCCATAGCAGGATATAGAACTCAATATCGATCCATTTTGAACTTGAAAGGGTGCTCCATAACTTCAACAAATACTACTTCTAACCAACATCAGCTATTGATCACACCCATCATCATAAGGACCTCTTGGTATGGGCTTGGAGCATTGGGCCCTGGTATTGCTCCCCGACCAACCTAGCAAGGGAACTGGAGGGGATGCTATTGGTGCTAGATTTGGTGCATTCTGGTCCGGTTGGATATGCCAGACTTTTACTAGGCACGAGATCTAGCCTTAAGGGCTAGAGGAGGCCGGACATAGATGTTTTTGGGCCCAAGAAACAGAAGATAGTTTTGATTTTGTTTGGACCCATTGAATCTAAACACATAGCTAGACAAATTTACAGGTAATCTTTTGTTCATAATATATATACACACACGATATTTGTTACTTATACACTTCTGATACACTGATTAACTTTTGTGGACAAGAAATTGTATTGCCACACCTGAAAATCAAATCTCTCGTAGGGATTTGAGAAAAGTCAACTCTTGGTGGCTATTAAATTTGCTGCCAAAGTCAAGTCCTCGTCAAATGATTTTAGTTTATTTTCATGCGTACGAAATGAATCTAGTTGATGAAAGAAATGAATGAATCCTTGTAAGAATTAGGACAAAGGTGTTGATCTATTTGACCGTAGTTGCAATGTAACCTTGACGATGTAAGGATGACAAAGTTAGCGACCGGAGAGTGGCTGTTACTACATCCCCCTCCATTCCCCTAGTGAGTATCTGTAACCAAAGGATTGCACCAATTCAACAAATTGTGGGCTTGATGCCTTGTCATTTGATGGAAACCGTCGGGACATACTTTTCATTCGAGTCGCAAACACTTTTGTTTCCATTAAGAGTCAGTCTTGGGTGATCGTGGTGCATGTGAGCCCAAATCAAATACATCATTGGACAATATCGGTCTCATATGGGGGCAATCTCACACAGCGTTGAAGGAGGGAGGGCAAGTCATAAACTTATTAAAATTTCAAAGCTAAGACAAATCACAATGGAGCTTTTGGTTCTTTGCATATAATCTATTGCAAGCACTTAATTCATCTTGATAAACCCCTAGGGTTAGCGCAATTAGTTGGGGTATTGGAGGATTTTCAGCTCCAGAATTAGAGTCATCCATTCAAATCCCACCAACTACGTACAAATTACTTTTAATTAAGGTCACTTGCATAGGCCAACAGTTTGGACTTAATCTATTCATAAGACTAATAGGCTACGTTTGGTCGTCCGGATTTCTAAACAGGATAGGACCGGATAGGATAGGATAAGAAATCCTGGGATTTCTTCATATCCTGTCCACTGTTTGGTGGACTACGGATTTAAAGTCGGATAGAATAATTTTTTTTTTTTTGCTATTCACGGGTCCGGAGGAGTCGGTGAAGGAAAAAAAATCGAGAAATTTTTTTGGTGAAAGCGCACAAGGTGTGGGGATGAAGATGACGGCGAGTGGAGCGTAGGGTTTCTGGAAAAATAGGCATTAGAAATCCTATCCGGGTCTATCCCATCCCCCCTCGGATTTTTTTATCCGGGTTATATCCGGTCTATATCCGACCTTATACTATCCTGGACCACCACCAAACACAGGATAGGATAAAACATATGATATCCTGACTTTTATCCGGTCGACCAAACGCAGCCATAGGGTCTTTCATGGACCTCCAGGTAGCAGGATTTCCACGCTCATTTCCCTGAATTATAAAATAAATTAAATAGAGAATAGTCATCAGATGGTAAATCTCACAATCAAGTACTTGCTAGGGGAAATAGAAACTTTCTAAGTGGACGATGTTTTTGTTCTTTAAGAGCTAGCTAATCTTTGCACATAATGGAAACCATAAAATCCATATTTGCCTCCCACCGATCCCTCACTTTTTTGCCCTAGATTGCACCTCCGCTATCTTCTGTTCTCAATCCAAGTAAAAACCTTCCTGACTCTATTTCGACCCACTTTACGTCGGTATAAACAGAAGGCCTTTTGATTCGACCCCTTCGAGTCCCTTTCAAGTTATTATGGTGAAAGGAATCTACCCATGTTTTTCCATCAAAATCTTTATTCGCTCCTCCACTATCTTTTTGACAAATTTTGGCATCTTCACCACAAAAAATGTTAAGAAAAAGAAATCGTACTTTGCTATTTTCCCACTTAGTGACGTTCAAAAAGCATAATAAAGACAGGCTTGAAATTTATAAAAAGTGTGTCTATCCTATTATACCTTTATGACATGTGTCATGGAATAGCAACATCCACTACGAGCTGGAGGCATTGTCAAAAGGTTTTCCCGTCAATTTTCTTAACCGTCCGTCTTGTTCCAAGTGCGGTGTTAGCAATTCATTGGACAATGTATGGGAGTACACTTGAAAAAGCAATACATTAATCAATGCTCATTTTTAAATTGACTCTTCAATGTTAAGAAATGAAGTTTAAGGAGAGCAAGGATTCTGTCCGTCTCACCTGGGCCAAGCCAACTCTAAATAACCATAAGTGGTAAATAATTGAGGATGCATCTACTTAGGTATAGCATCACAATTCATCAACTATCTGATGGGAGATTTGAGATGTAACAAACTTTCCAACTTAAACCAATGACACCCTTATCAAAGTTGGCCATATCGGCCAGCAACACTCCCCATATTCGATGTGTGGTTGATATATACTTACCCCCTCCACCATGTTAATAGCTCGCGAGCAGCCACACTTTGTCCAAATGAGGGGTTAGAGCCCCTATCTACAGCCAAATTTGTGTATCAAATGGGATTGTTTGAAAGCATATCCTGTTGGAGAAAGGATTTGATTTGATCCTTTGACTCCACTAATTGATTCAGACAATCGGCACAATCGGCATTAAGGAATATTGATGGAATATTCAGAAGATTAAATAGGAAAATGACATCATGTTTATTTATTTCCTGATTGCTTATTGTACTATAAATACAGCCATGTACATGTACAAATACATATTGAGAAATACAAATTTTATATTACTCCTCTTCAATTTCTGTCATGGTATCGGAGCAGTACTTCCTGGTCTAACTTTCGCTACCTTAGAATTGCCTCCGGTTGGTTTCTGACTTGTTGTTGCGATCCCAATTCTGCAAAACAAATCAGCACCCGAGTAGGAATTCAATTTTTTTTTATATCATACCGAATACCGACAATTCTTCAATGGAGGAAACCCCTAACTCGACTCAACATCAAGATTCAGATCTGGTTGATCCGAATGAAGAGGAGCGGTCTTCTGCGCAGCACTCTGCCGGATCTGCTCCTGCTCCTGTTCAATCTGCTCCTGTTCCAGTTCAGATTCCTAGTTCAACCCAGTGGCCTCCAGTTCATTGGTATCCTATTCAAGGACAATGGGCCATCGGGCCAAGTCAGACAAGGGCACAACATGGTCCACTTGGAGAGGATGGCATTCCAGACCGTGGAACTCCCCTTCCGCAGGAGACCAATTCGAATGGAGGACCGGGTTGGACAGCCCCGAATCACGGACCCGGATCCTTTACACCGGGTTTAGGGACGAATCCCTACCCGGCTTTCCAACCCGGATTTCTGCCCTACTCGTTTCCAGTCAGCAGCGGCCGCCCCGAGCCCGGCGACACCCTCTATACGTCACCGGCCGACGAACCAGAGCTGCGGCTCATCAACCTACAGCTCACCGGACCGGACAACTACAACACTTGGGCTCGGGACTTCCGACGAGCTCTTGTTACGAAAGACAAGGACGGCTTCCTCGACGGAGCCATCACTTTTCCGACCGAAGAACGACTCCAACGGCATTGGCGGAAGTGCAATCAGTTGGTTCGCACTTGGATCGGAAATTGCCTCGCTTCCGACGTCGCGGCCGGACTCCCACCAACCGAGGATTCGAAGGTAATGTGGGAGAACATCCGTGAAATGTATGGGCGCCTTGACCGAGCGAAGCTATTTACAATCACTCAAGCCTTGTCGGAATTGAAGCAAGGGAACCTTTCGGTCACTGCTTGCTTCAACCGACTCTCGGCTCTGTGGAACGAGCTCGAGGCGGCCGAGGAACAGTTGGAGGGACCCGAGGCTACACTCCGACAATATCGAGCAATGAAGGACAGGGAGAAAGTAACACGATTCTTACTCATTCTGAATGAAACATACTCACATTTTAGGTCGCAGATATTGGCGATGGAGCCAATGCCACCGCTCGGCCGGATCTATCAACTGGCCGTCCAAGAGGAGAGCCAGCGACTGGCCACAGCTGAGCACGGACGAGTTGAGAGCATCACTCTCACAGCACCATCGGAACCACCATATCGGAGCGTTACAAGCATCGTCGGAAGCCATGGGAGTGTTCCACCTTTGGGGCTTCATCAAGCGGCGTGGAGTAGAAAAGAAGAGGAGAACCCTAGAAGTTCTTTTCGAACGGACGGTCAAGATCAAAAGGTTGGATCCAACGGCCATCATTTGATCAGTCACTTGAGCGAATCGAATGGCTATTATCAGGCCACGTCAGCCCCTGCTTTCAAGCTATCTCATGGCCCACGAAGTGCCACATCATCACAAAGAGGAAGTGGACCAAATTCCAAAAATAAAGGTAAATACTGTGAATATTGCAAGCGCTCATATCACACTATTGATACGTGCTGGAAATTGCATGGAAAACCAAATGACAAAGAAAAAAAGGAGAAAGATTTTTCAGCTTACCAAGTTTTGGCACAAGGGACTGAAAGGGCAAATCAGACCATTACTCATGATCAGTATCAACATATTATGAGGACTCGAATCAATTAAAGAATACCGACAAAAGTGCAAGTTTTTCGGTATTTCTTTCTGCAATAACAATGTTGTTTCGGTTGATGCATGGATAATTGATTCAGGCGCTAGTGACCATATAATCTGTGATGAACACATTTTTTCTGATGTTCACAAGAAAATTCATTCTTCTGTGACTGTTCGTCTTCCCAATGGTACCATCACTCATGTTACCAAAATTGGAACCGTCCATCTTAGTCCAAACATTATCCTAAAAATGTCCTCTACATTCCTGAATTTGAATTCAATCTCATATCTGTTTCTAAGATTTGTGAAGACAACTCTTGTCGCGTCATATTCAATTCAGAAAATTGCTTCTTTCAGGACCATTCGACTGGCAAACTGATGGGCTTGGGTAGTGTTGCGCAAGGACTATATTTTTGGATAAGCTTTCGAAAGGATTTTGATTTATCAAAAGGCATTTCATGTAATGCTACCACTAGCAATAAAAATTTTCTTTCTCATCGGCGTTTGGGTCATAGTGCTCGTTTTCCTTATCCAAACTGTACAATCTGCCCTTTGGCAAAGCAATCACGAGCACCGTTTCCAAAAAGCACATCTCGAGCTACTAGTATTTTTTCTCCAATTCATGTAGACATCTGGGGTCCCTATCACATTCCACATCATGATGGGTCTTGGTATTTTCTAACAATTGTCGATGATTATACTCGCGCTACTTGGGTGTTCCTCATGCAATCCAAGAACCAAACCTTTTCCAATCTGTCGAATTTCTTTTCCTTGATCAAGAATCAATTCCATAAATCCATTCAAAGAATTCGCACAGACAATGGGCGTGAATTTTTCACTACAGAGTGCAAATCTTTTCTTGCTTCTCATGGGATACTTCACGAAAGCTCTTGCACATACACTCCCCAACAAAATGGGATTGTAGAACGTAAACATCGCCATCTCTTAGAAGTAGCTCGAGCACTTAAATACCAAGCCTCCATTCCTGAAACCTTTTGGGGAGATTGTGTGGTTACAGCGGCCTATTTGATCAATCGCATGCCAACTCGAATTCTTGAAGGACGAACTCCTTTTGAGATGCTCTTTGGGAAACAACCAGAGATTGGACATCTAAGAGTATTTGGCTGTTTATGTTATGCGACGACTGTGGGCCCTCGGGACAAAATGGATCCTTGTGCCCTCCGATGTGTTTTCATGGGATATCCTCCTCTACAGAAAGGATACAGGGTTATGGAGATATCTACAGGTCGCTTCTTTGTTAGCCGAGATGTTGTTTTTTATGAAGATATATTTCCGTTCGAGGATTTGACATCTTCATCTCATACGTTTATATCGGAGCCAAATCATCGTCAGTTCTTATCAGAAGAAGATTTATCTGCAACCCCACAATACATCTTCGTTCCACCGATTCAGATGTCAACAATTCCTGAATCATCAAACCAAGCAGTCGATTCCCCAGTAGCTTTACATGAGGAGGACACTTCATCTGCTCCGCTTGCACAGCCACATATTGAATCTTCTTTATCACCCCTGGAACGATCGATTGCCGAGCAACCCCGACGCTCGAGACGTCCTGTTCGTCCACCTACATGGACTAAAGACTATATATGCCCTACATTGGAGTCTCAAGGTACACATTATCCTGTTTCTTCATACGTCTCTTTTAGTCGACTGTCACCAGAGCACATGTGCTGTATTAGTCGCATATCTGAAGAGCAGGAACCAACTTCTTATGAAGAAGCGGCACGTGACCTACGCTGGCAACAGGCTATGAAGGTCGAACTAGATGCCCTTATTAAAAATCATACTTGGGACATAGTTCCATTGCCTTCACATAGGAAATCAATTGGCTGCAAATGGGTATATAAAATCAAATACAAGGCAGATGGTTCAGTTGAACGCTACAAGGCTCAACTAGTTGCGAAAGGATTCACACAACGGGAAGGTTTTGACTATCATGAAACATTTTCTCCCGTTGCCAAAGAGGTGACTGTGCGTTCTTTTCTATCCATTGCTGCATTTCGTAATTGGCAGTTGCATCAAATGGACGTTCATAATGCTTTCCTTCATGGTGATCTAGACGAAGAAATCTACATGGAACTTCCACAGGGTTTACGACGACAGGGGGAGTCTCGGGTATGTCGTCTTCGTAAATCCCTATATGGACTTAAGCAGGCTTCTCGACAGTGGTATGCAAAATTCACCAATGCACTCATGCATGCGGGCTTTAAGCACTCCAAGCATGACTATGCTTTATTCACATGGACCAAAGGTGCTTCATCAATTTATTTGTTAATATATGTTGATGACATACTCATTATGGGAAATGATGATTCTGCCATTAGAAATTTCGAGGATTATCTGCATTCTACTTTCCATATCAAAGATTTGGGACCTCCCAAATATTTCCTTGGTATTGAGATAGCTCGATCGGACAAAGGAATATCACTCAGTCAGCGGAAATTCGTTTTGGAAATCATATCAGAAGCAGGATTATCAGGATGTAGGCCGGCTGTCATTCCTATTGAACAGAATGTCAAGCTTACAACGCTTGAATATGATACGAGTTTATCATCGTCTAATGAGGATCCATTGCTTAAAGACCCATCAGGATATCAGCGACTTGTGGGAAAATTAATATATCTCACCATGACTAGACCTGATATATGTTATGCAGTGCAGATACTCAGCCAATTCATGCATAGTCCGAAGCAGTCCCATATGACAGCAGCATTGAAGGTTGTAAAGTATTTGAAGGGATGCCCAGGACTTGGAATTCTCTTATCTTGTGATTGCAACATGAAGATGACAGCTTATTGTGATACGGATTACGCTACTTGCCCGATGACCAGAAGATCTATCACAGGCTTTTGCATTAAATTGGGAAGATCCTTGATTTCATGGAAGACAAAGAAGCAATCAACCGTCTCATTGTCATCAGCCGAATCTGAATATCGAGCTATGGCAAAAACTGTTTGTGAAATAGTTTGGATACGGGGTTTGCTTTCGGACCTTGGGGTACAAATTGATGGAGCAAGCAAACTATTTTGTGACAATGATGCTGCACTTAAACTAGTAGCAAATCCAATCTTTCATGAAAGGACGAAACATATAGAAGTTGATTGCCACTTCACTCGTGAAAAAATTCAAGAAGGAACTATCATAACTCGAGGAATTGGAACTGCGGAACAACCTGCAGATATTTTCACTAAGCCGTTATGCCAAAGACAACATGCATATCTGTTGAGCAAGCTTGGCGTCTTCGACATATATAAGCCGTCGGCTTGAGGGGGAGTGTTGGAAAAAGGATTTGATTTGATCCTTTGACTCCACTAATTGATTCAGACAATCGGCACAATCGGCATTAAGGAATATTTATGGAATATTCAAAAGATTAAATAGGAAAATGACATCATGTTTATTTATTTCCTGATTGCTTATTGTACTATAAATACAGCCATGTACATGTACAAATACATATTGAGAAATACAAATTTTATATTCCTCCTCTTCAATTTCTGTCATATCCCTAATGATGTAAAGCAAAGGAAAATTATGCGAAGGATAAGAATAATGATGGAAATTGAAAATACAACACCGAGAATCGCAATATGGGCCTAGAACTACACAAACTAGGCTTGTGCTTGGCCCGATGCTATGAAGGCCCACGTTGAATAGGGCGACCCAGTGCCTATGGCTCAATCACGCAGTGGGCACATGCAGCCTAGCCCATGGCCATGCCTTAGTTGGACGACCGTTGTGACTACCATGTGGCAATCGCCCATTAGCAGTGTCACCACTATCAACCATCAATAATTTGTCTTCAATAGAACTAAAGAATATATTTTTTTTTTAAAATCGAACCCAACTTTGATCTCTCATAATTGTTTTGTTTGATTTCTAATTGACCTCATTTTTCGCATCCATTCGTGGCATGAACTTTGTGAAAATGAAGTTTGATCTTTGAAAAGTTATATCAAGAATGTGAATTTTTCAAAAATCTAGCCAAATGGATGGTCGAGATAATGTGATGCTTAATTATGAAAACTTAGATAATCATACCTGGGAGGCACTTACATTATGCTAATCATTATACTTTGAATGATTTTTAAAGCAATAAATAATTATGTATATGTATCATTCCATCAATCATTTACTTATAATTCAATATTCTATTTATTAAGCATATAATATGTGGTTGTTTCCAAGTAATTATGATCGGGGTATCATTATATAATTAATATAAGCAAATTAAGTTACATTTGATATAAATTTGAAGTATATTCAATGTAATATAATATTTTTAGAGTGAGTGCGAAGAAAGAGACGTGAGACTTATCTAATCTATTACAGCTGTAACAAAAGATGACACTATAACAGTTGTTACTGGAAGCAAACATTAGAACATATAGTAAAGGAAAGGATCATTTCCTCGAGCTTAGATGATTTAACATATAGTAGTCCCTAACATTTTTCAAAATACGGGCGCCGCAGGGTGACTTAACCGATGCACGTGTGTGGTGGCTAGCATGTGTCGCCCCCAGGGTTTACCTCCCAGCTGTCGGTCGTGCGGGGGTTCCCTGGGTTACCAAAAAAAAAAAAACATTTTTCAAAATAAATAAAAATCAATCCTCCTGTAGTTTCATCGAACCTTTTCCCAATGGACACCTGTCAAACGTCTCCCATCACCAAGCTATCCTCACCAGCGGTGACGTGGACACGACCAAAGTGCCAAGTCGCTGTGGGCCCCACAGCTTTGAGTGATTAGGATGTCAGCCATGCTCTATCATTCATTCATTCATTCATTCGTTGGGTGGATGTGTGTATCTGGATTCACCGCTACCAAAATGATCTATTACGGCCCCATACATTGCTCAACAGGGATGATGACGTGGACAGAAGCAAGTGCCAAGTCAATGTGGGGCCCAGCTGCGGGCCCCACGGCGGGATTGAATGATTAACATGCCATCAGGGTCAATTCCTTTGGATGGATTGGATTCACCACCATACTCCCTATTAATGGAGTGCCAACATGGAGACCCCACCACCTACAAGCAAAAAAGGAGAAAAATCGGAGTTGTTTTGTCAATTTTCGGAGTAGGCTTGCCCTCAACATGAGCTGTATAGGGTGTATCACGGGCTGTCTTTGTCCTAATAATGCGTGCTTACGTCAAGACAAAACCCTAAGCTAGAGATCACACCCTACCCTAATGTAGGAAATTATGCGCAGATTATTCTTGTTCTCGAAATTTTTTACTTTACTTCGAGTCACTTCACTCCATTTATATATATCAAAATTACGATTTGATTGAAAATGTACTATTAAATTGAAAATTTTTAAGTAAAAAGTCAAGTTCTAGATGAGTGGCGTGTGGCCGAAGTTAAATGATAGACGGACCATGGAAAAAAAAGGTCATCGATGCATTGGCTTGTAGAATGAAAAGAAATCAATCAAATTGATAGCACAATCACAATTTGTGAATATAGTCATGGTTATTTACATGAAATTATAAAGAACCAAGTGGATGACTATGGATATAGCTTTCCTAGGCTATAGAGATCAGCTGATAGGAACTTCATAAAACATCAAGATAGATAAATTTATGGAAACTTGGGTCATTATGATATAAGGCACGGTTTAAAGACCTGCGTCATCGCCCTCTTTTTTAGCTAGATTCCAATAACACTGCAGGTAACCCCAAGATTAGCACAGTTGATTGTGGCGTTGGGAATTTTCAATTTCGTAATCGAAGGCCATATGACAAATCCAACCAACTGCGTGTGAATTGCTCTATGTCATAGCCACTTGCAAAAGATAAAGGCATAGACTTAATCGGCTTATAGGACTGGCATGGTGTCTCTTGGAGATTTCAGTTAGCCAAGTCTCTCCGAACGAGTCTTTGGATTATAAAAGAAGAACATTAATACAGCAACAATTTCTAGACTTTTTCGTTGGGAGTTAGCCTTCTCCTAACTTGAAAACCCGCCTTGTCCTGGAAGCCACGGATCTTATATTGCATCACCATCAAATGAGTCAAAAAGGCTAATTAGTATAATCGCTTGAATTACCATAGGAGCCTTCATCTAGAGAATTATCTTTTAGATGAATTGAATTTTCTGCAAATAATAGAGCATGACAAAAGTTATAAATAAAAACCCCTCTAAGTGTGTGTGTGTGTCTCTCTCTCTCTCTCTCTATATATATATATATATATATGTTTCCTTTTAACTTTGTTTTATTATAACTATTATTGTTAGACGTTGTAATGAATTAATATCCTCACTGTTTAGTAATATGTTACAAGACATTGTTAATCGTTTCTTTAAATGATTATATTTTTGAGAAAAATAGTTTGTCTAACATGATAGCAGGGAAGAAGCAAGTACGAAAAAAGTATGAAGAAAAGTGCTCCCCCTATACTCCATGAAAACGAAATGCTGAAAGTATCCCTATGGAGCTCCCAGTCTCCTGAGATGACTACTCCTCCAAAAAGTTTGAAAATGGTGGAAGATAAAACTGCAATGGAGGGAACAGTTTTGCAATCTAACCTAAGGCACTGTTTATTTCGTGAAAAATGAATTATTTACAAAATATTTTCTTAAAAATGATCGCTTATATGAATTACAATAATGATTCAACGAAAGACTCGTGGCATGTCAAGCTATGATAAGGTTCTTCACTTTGCATCGAATTAAACCACATGCTCCACCGCTTGTGCGGGCTCCCATCAATTCCTTTGAGTTTCATCCTTGCAAATGTACTCCCGAAGTGGGATACTTAACGCGATAACTTTAAAATGAGTCTAATCTCACTTTTTAGACTTTTCGTAATTATACCTTCGATAAAATAATAAAAGATCAAAAATAGCATATTAGCACATCTCACTGAACTTCGGTTTGATCCACTTTCCTTGTGTTACCCTGAAATCATCCATTTCTTCTATTAATAACCACCTCACTTCGTGCGCGCACAGCTATAAAAATTTACTCAGTTGCCCTTCAAATTTTTACAATGTCTAACACTCGATCATTTAGAAGTGGGGGCAATAATGGAAGCAAAAAAGCGAGAGACCAACTTCCACACTTCTCTCTTAATATTAGAAGGTATAGATAAGAGATACAAGGAGGAACAAATGGAGCCACGAAAGAGTAAAGAGGCCCTTGCCATACTAATTACCTAGTTTTCATAAAATTGAGGGGGAAAAAAAGACAAATTGGATGTGATAGGTTAGGCTACTCAACATTAGTAAGCCAATTTTTGAAAACTAGTCTCACGATTTATTTTATGTAAAACATAAAATTACATACTGATTTGAGCATTGAGTTTTAGTTTTGAATGTTTTTTATTATCTTCATTGACATTTAATTGAGTTTGGCCTAAAAAATTTTTATTTGAATTATCCGACGACACCTGTATCGATCAATATTGTTGACACCTAAATTTTGGCGTATCATTTAGTGTAATTTGCATAGAAAATTAGGGATTAAATTTTTAACCCCTAAACAAAAATATTTAAATTATATAAACATATAGTTTAGGTCCATTTAATTTAATTGCATTTTGCATCGGACCGGCGGTGACGAACGAGCTTAAATTTCATCGAATGGGACTCGGCTCGCTCGGAAGGCAAGGGCCGGGAATTACAAGTCAAACGGGCTCGGTTGTTTTAATTTGAGCTTAATTCAGCCCATTATCCTTAATTAATTTAGCCCATTTAAATTAAATTAAAATCTAAGCCCAAGCCTAAGCCCATTAGGACTAGAGAGCCCATCTAATTGACCTAGATTAGTGTTATATATACATCATTAGGTCAGGATTTTGTGGAGCTCTCATAATTTTCAGAACACAATCCCTGAGGCACCCAATTCATACACACGGAGAGAGAGAAGCAGAGGAGTCGTGTGGCCATTAGAGAGAAATCGTGAGGGAGGCCACACGTATTGAAAGACAACCACAAAGGAAGTAGAGAGTGAGAGAAGCGCCAGCGCCATCAATTCCAGAGAGCTTGGCAATGTTCAGCAACTCTTGTTGCTGTCCAACACTTGCATGGTCCTTGCCTGGACGAGTGGCAATTCTATTTTGACTCCCTAATTCTCCTGTCAGAAACAGCCACTTGCCTTAGTCCTTGCAGCAAATTCAGAATTTCTAGCACCGAGCCAGCAATCAACTAGTGATTGTCGACGCACTTATCGGATCATATCAGCATCTTGTCGGTGTCGCGCTTGGAGTACCCTCGGTCACGTCCAGCTCGCAGCATTGACGTCAAGCACCTCGCGCCTCAGGCCTGACACCAACGTTGTCGAGCCACATCCTCGTAGCAGACCCACGACGCTCCTCACTCATCACTAGCAGCCTCCCTTGCTCAACACCACAGCAATTCACAGGCGGTTTGTTTAGAATTTTGCAGGTTCCGTAGCATTCTCAGCAAGCCCCGGCCTTTTCCAAGAGTGCTACCGATCGTCAAGACTCTTTGCTCGCAATCTTTGTGCCTCACCGTTACCGAATCGAGCAACCCCGCTGCCACGTTCGATCCTTATCGCAGCTGAGAGTTCCTCCTTGGTCAATCCACAGCATCACCGCAAGCACCACCGTGAGCCGCCCTACCGTGCCGAGCACCACCGCGAGCGCCATCATCGCCACCGCCGCCGCCGGCCCATCCTCCGTCGCCCGTCGTCCGAGTCCGATCCTGATCCGCAAACTCGATCCCGAGTCGATTTGAATTTGGGAATTATCTGCAAATTAGGTAATTCAACATTATCCGATATTTTCAGAATATTTAATTTCCTAATATGGGTGTTTGAATATTTCATGAATATCATGTGGATATTTAGATATCTTAGGATAATGTTCGATATATCCGCAATATTTTTAAATATTCAAAATTAGGAATTTTGCCTAATTTAGCAACGTATCTGGACGACTATCCGACCTTATCCCTAAGGTTCGATACGCGGCGATACGGAAAATTATTATCCTATCCATAACCACTTGGGTACGATAATGATTTTTATCCGCTTTCCAAATTTGAATAATCGGCTTTCCGTCGATATCTATAACCCTATAGATATGACCGATAGTTTGATTTTTGTGCCTAATCCGAGTTTGAAACAAATATGGCGGATCGCGTGGACGTTTTGAATGTGGTTGCTATCCTTGTTTATTTAATTGCTTTCCTTTTTCAAATAAACAGAAAATTCAAAAAAAATATTAATTAGATTTGAATTAGAGTTTTTGCATGTCTAGGAATCCTAAATATATCTAGAAGATAGAGTAGTTATTTAATTTAAATTAGGACTTGAGATGATCTATTTCCTAGTTTAAATTAAGTAATATTCTAATCTTAATAGATTATTCAGGTTATTTTATTATTTCGAATTTTAACAAAAATCCTAAAAAGAAATCATGCTAGGGTAGATTAAGTCATCATAGTTTGCATGTTAATTTAGGCATTTTTATTATTCCGAATTTAAATTGAGAAAATACCAAAAATAATCATTCGTCCTGTCATTAGAAATAGGTCACGTCGTCGCACGACATGTAGTTTGCATGCTAGGTTGCATTAATCGCATGTCATTTTCGCATGTCATTGCATATAGGCTAGATTTCATTTAAATAAGTGAAAATCCAAAAAAAAGAAATTGAGTGAATTGCTTGTTAATTAGAAATCATATTAGGGTGTCAATGTGATTTTCTAGCTAACAATGCAGATGCTTACGTTGCTTCCAGGTAAGTAATTCTTCCAAACTTGCAATTTATTTAATGCTTTCTGGGTGTTAAATTGGTGGTTTGCGCACTCGCATGAACACCTCACATGTTAGTAACTAAGTTGAAATGGATCCAAACTGCCTGCCAAAACATTTTTGAAAAGAAAAGGTACCGAAAGGGCGTTAGACTAGATCTAGCGTAATTAAGTCCCCGGGCTTAGAATCTCTGGTTCGTAGGAATAAAACATATCTCCCTATGTTTTATTTAGGTTTCTAATCAACCTACCATAAATTGATTAGTGGCGACTCCGAGCATAAAAACTTTTGCATGTTAAAAACTTAAACCCTAAGTTGCGAATTGATAGGGCTTGGGAGGGTTCGAGTTAGGCTTAGTCTTAACAATCCATTAGCCTGAGAGAAATTTTAGGTCGCGACAAATATCACTCAAAGGACGTGGTTTGGATGAACT
Organism: Syzygium oleosum; assembly: GCF_021117445.2. Lineage (NCBI taxonomy): Eukaryota > Viridiplantae > Streptophyta > Magnoliopsida > Myrtales > Myrtaceae > Syzygium > Syzygium oleosum. The sequence continues at coordinate 1,655,138 of NW_026607501.1, read as the reverse complement.
AGCTGCTTAGCCTGAGGCAACGAAAGGCGGAATGGGGAAGGCCTGAGACCACATGAGGGGGAAGCTGTCTACAGATCTTTTCCCCTTGACGCAAAAGCACATAGCTAACTTAAATGCACCAACGCTAGAAATCAGACATTTTTTTTATGCGGCCAATTTCTGAAGACACTAAAAATAAACTTAAGTAATTTGCGCATCATCGATGACGAATTCATCACCGAGCACAATGATCGAGGCTGATCCACGAAATTGGCTTTCGAACAAGACCTGCTACCGGCTTAGGGGCAGTTGCTACTCAAATGGGTGTGCCCGGAATGGACTTTCGATCTCTAAAAGAATATGCTATGACTATTTGATCTCAACCAAATTACTTTGGATCCCTCTCTACATCTTGGATATCCTTAATAGGATATATAACTAAATATCGATCCATCTTAAACTTGAACCTGTTGTTCCATAGCTTCGACTAGTATTGCTTATGGCCAACATCGGCTATGGATCACGCCCCTCATTATAAAGGCTTCTTAGTATGGGCTTAGAGCATCAGCCCTGGCGATGGCTACTTAACTAATCTAGTAAAGGGCATTGAAAGCGATATTATACGTGCCAGATTTGGTCCCTTCTGGTCTTGTTGGATAAGCCGGACTTTACTAAGACACGAATCTGGCCTTACGGACCAGACAAGACCCCATTGAATCTAAACACCAATAACTAAACAAATTTATAAGTACTTTTTTCTTCATAATATATACATATATATACACACACATTTATCATATATACGCTTCCGATACACTGATTAACATTAGTAGACAAGAAAATCGTATTGCACACCTAGAAATTTCTTCAGTGATTGGGTGGCCATGAATGACGTCCAATCTCTTGTAGATGTTTGAAAAAAGTCCAGTCTTGGTGGCTGTTAAATTTGCCGCCAAAGCTTTTAATAATCCATGCGAAGGCCAAGTCCTCGTCAAATGATTTAGTTTTTTTTCCCTGCGAGCGAAATGGATCTAGTTGACGAAGAAAGAAGTAAAATTCTTACATAAACTAGGACAAAGGGGTTAATCTATCTGACAGGAGTTGCAATCTGTGACCTTGACGATGCAAGAATGATAAAGTGACTGGAGAGTAACCGTCAATTCGTCCCCTTCCGTTCACTCAGTGAATATCCGTAACCAAAGGATGGAACCAATTCAACAAATTGAGGACTTGATGCCTTGTCATTTGATGGAAACCGTCGGACGTAATTTTCATTCTAAGTCGCAACCTTGTTCAGCAAGTCTGGAGTGATCATGCTGCATTTGAACCCAACTCACATGCATCTTCAGATGATATCTGTGCCATATGGGAGCAATATCGCACAATGGTATAGATTTTGTGAGTAAAAGTATGTGCTTATCAAAACGGTGGAGGAGAGAATGCAGAGTCATAAACCATCTTATTAAAACTTCGAGGTTAAGACAAATCCCAATGGAGTTTATAGTTCTTTGCGTATAATCTATTGCAAGCACTTAATTCATCACGATAAATTTTTAGGTTGCGTTTGATTGTCTAAATTTTTTGTCGAATAGAATAAGCTTTGATAGGATATAGATCAAATAGGATAAAGATAAAAATTATAATATCTTACACATTGTTCGGTAGATACCAAATATAATGGACATAAATGCACTAGAATTAAATCTTAATCTTTTTGCTCCTCCTTCATCCGTTTCAAATCTGAAACACAATCTTCTCCCTTCTCGCGACTCCACCCAAAGAAATTCGCTATGTTTCTTTTTTACTTTCTCGGACTTTGTCGCTTTGCTTAACTTTCGCTATAAGCTAACTGGGGCAACGTTCCTCAGTGTTTCTTAGTCGGGCAGTCACCGTCAAGGCCATTGGCTATGACACAGGCATGATTGATGCAAGGACGAGGCCTAGCCTTAGGCAACCTCCAAGCGTTGATTACGAACTCTAGTTTCGATGAACGCGTGCTGGCAGTTGTGACCTCTGCCTTTCGTCGTGGCTGACATTGAGTACAAAGCTCATCCGTAGGCGACCCTAGCTCTCTAGGGTCTGAGATGCCGACAACCTTGGATCCGAGGTTGTGAGTCTCATATATGAGGTCTAGAGTGTTGGACCATATCAATCCGATTGGTCGAGAGAGAGAGAGAGAGAGATGGGGACGATGGCTTGATGGCGCTCCTACGTCAAATGTCGGTGGAGCTCGTGGGCTGGTCTTCGACTGTGGAGCTTGACGGCATGATAAGACTGCCATGGACTGGATCGTTGTTTGATGCAACTCTTGCTCTTTTTCTCCTCCATGGACAAATCTCTTGCAATTTCAGCAAGAAGTGCCTTCTCCCACTCCATCTCTCTGTTTTCTTTTGTTTTCATTTCATTTATATAATATTTATCCTATCCAAGTATATGCCACCTTCTAGGTGAGATATTTTTATTTGGATTATATCTGGAGAAATTCGGAATTCAAGTCACCCAAACGTCGGATGGGATAATTTTATATTCTAATAGGAGTTTTATTCGGTCTACCAAATGTAATCATAGTGTTAGCATAGTTGGTTGGGATATTGAGTGATTTTCAGCTCAAGAATTAGAGTCATTCATTCGAATCCCATCAATTACATGAAAACTACTCCGAGTTAAGGTCACTTGCACAAGCTAATGGTTTGGACTTAGCCCATTTATAAGACTAACAAAGTATTTCATCAACCTTCACGTAACTAGATTTCCACACTCATACTTAAATTATAATATAAATCAAACAGAGAATAGCCATTGGATAGTAAAACTCACATTCAAGTACTTGATAGCGGGGAAGAAGAAACTTTCTAAGAGTGCGTTTGTTTCGTAAAAAATAAATGATTTGAAAAACGTATTCCTAAAAATAATCATTTGTATCGCCTACTAAGACGAACAAACGAAAAAAATATTTCATTGTCCACAAAAATAATTAAACATAATACAAATGATCATTTTTAGGAAAAAGCATCGCCAAACAAACGGAGCATTAGTGGACAATGATTTATGTTCTTCGAGGCTAATCTTTGCACATGTTGGAAGACCATAAAATCAATATTTGCCTCCACCTATCTCTCACTTTTTGCCCTAGATTGTACCCCCACTATCTTTTGTTCCCAATGCAATTAAAAACCCCGCTAACTCTATTTCCACCCTAAACAGGAGGCCTTTTGATTCGACCACTTCGAGTCCCTTTCAAGTAACTATCATGAAAGGAACGTACCCATGTTTTTCCATTAAGATCTTGATTCACCCCTCCACTATCTTTTTGACAAATTTGGGCATCTTCACCACAAAAATTGTTAAGAAAAAAGAAATTGCACTTTCCTACTTTTCCTCCCTAGTGATGTTCAAAAAGCACGATAAAGAAGGGCTTGAAATTTTTCCAAAGTGTCTATCCTATAATGCCTTTATAACATGTGTCATAGAACAGCAACATCCACTACGAGCTGAAGGCATTATCAAAAGGTTTTTCCGTCAATTTTCTTAACCATCCGTCTTGTTCAAAGTGCGACGCTTGCAATTCATTGGACAATAATTGGGAGTATACTTGAAAAAGCAATACATTAATCAATGCTAACTTTCAATCGACTCTTCATTTTTAATAAATGAAAATTAAGGAGTCCAAGGATCCTGTCTGTTTCACTTGAGCCAAGCCGACTTTGAATTCTAATATAAGATGGTAAACAATTGAGGGTAGATCTTACTTAAGCATAAAATCACAAGTCCTCAACAATATGATGTGAGACTTAAGATATTGCAAACTCTCCCTCTTAAAACCAATAACGTCTTTATTAGTGTTGACTGTACCACCCAAGGATACCCTCCATAATCGATGTGTGGTCCGAGATCCATTCTTATCCCCTCCACCATCCTAAAAGTCCGGAGGAGCTGTACTTGTCTAAGCTCTCTTGCTGTGCCGATCGCTCTCCTCACTCGTCAGATCAGCCATGCGTCTAGTAAGTTTACAAACCACATGACTACTGGAGGGGCTCTTGCTTAGATACATTATGAACAATCCAACCCCTTTCACATGCTCTGAAAGAGATTATAAACGAAACGAGAGAAAAATTCCCTTATGTTGGGTCAAATTGGAGCTCCTATCTATAGCCAAATTTGTGTATCAAAGGGGAATGTTTGAAAGCACATCCCCTAATGATGTAAAGCAAAGGGAAAACGATGAAAATGACAACAAGAATGATAGAATTAATAATATGGGCCTATGGGCCTTGAACTGCACGCCTGTGCTTGGCTTGGTGGTGCATAGGCCCACACCAGCCGCTGCGACCCAGTGCATGTAGCTTGATCACGCAATGGGCACGTGCAGCCCAACTTGCGGCCATGCCTCGGCTGGACGGGCGTTGTGAGTACCATGTGTTAGTCCCCCGTTGGCTGGCGTCGCCACTATCGACGGTCAAGAATTTACTTTTGAAAAGTATAAATATGTAATTTCTAAAAGATCGACCCCAACTTTGATCTCTCATAACCTTTTTGTTCGATCTCTGATTGACCCAATTTTTTACATCCACAGAAAGCTTGGGGCCTAAACTTTGTGAAAGTGAAGTTCGATCTATGAAAAATTATTGAGATTGTGAATTTTCCGGAATCGGGCCAAAAGGATGGCTGCGATAATGTCGTGATTAATTCTGAAAATTTAGATAATCATACCTGTGAGGCACTAATATTTTGCTAATCATTATACTTTGACTGAATTTTAAAGTAATAAACAATTATGTAAAACGTATCTGTTATCACATCAAACATATGTATTATTGCATCAATCATTCACATAAATTTAATATTGTATTTATTGAACATATAATACGTTGTTATGTCAAAATAATTATAATTGGGGTATCATAATATAAATGATATAAGTAAATTAAGTTACAATTGATATGAATTTGAAGTATATTCGATGTGATATAACTTGGTAGAGTGAGTGGAAGGAAAGAGACAGGAGACTTGTGGGATCATTACTATAGTTGGGCTGTAATAGGGATGACGCTGTAATATATCTATTACTGCAAGCAAACATTAGAACATACGGTCAATCTGTAGTAGACTTGAAATATAATTACCATTGCTATAATCAAACTTGTCGCTCGATTGATAAGGTAAGGAAAGGGAAGGATCAATTCCTCGAGCTTAGATGATTAACCAATAGGAGTCCCTAAAATTTCTTCGAAGGGAATAAAATCACTCCTATTATAGTCTCATCAAACCATTTCCAACGGACTCCAATTTTGTGAAACGCCGCCCGTCACCAGGCTATCCTCAACAGGGATGACGTGGACACAAGCAATTGCCAAGTCAATTTGTGGGCCCCACGGATTTGAATGACTAGGATGCCAATGGGATCATTCATTCATTCATTGGGTGTGGATCTGGATTCACCGCCGCCATGATCCATTATATCCTATACATTGCTCAACAGGGATGATGACGTGGACACAAGCAAGCGCCAAGTCAATGTTGGGGCCCAGCTGCGGGCCCCACGGGGGCGGGATTGAATGATTAACATGCCATTGGGTCATTCCTTGGATGGATTTGATTCACCACCATAGTCTCTTTTCTTATTCTCCACCAATCATCCCTGTTTTCTCAGCTCCTTACGAGAGGACACCTAGGATAAGCTGAGCTCGCCCGATCAAGACATGAATAATGAGCCAAAACAACATTATCAGATCAAGCAAGACCGAAAAAAATCGGGGCTGTCTTGTCGATTTCGTAGTAGGTTTGACATAAACATGAAATATAGGGTCTACAAGAGGCTGTCTTTGTCCTAACAATGCGTGCTTACGATAAGACAAAACTCTAACCGATAGATCACACCCTATTCTAGGTTAGGAATTGAGGCGCAAATTATTATATCGAAATTTTGACTTTACTTTTAATCACATCTCTCCATATGCATTTCAATAAATGACTTATCGAAATTACGACCTGACTGAAAATGTACTATTAGATTGAATAATTTAAGTTAAAAAGTTAAGTTATAGTTGAGTGGTGTGCGGCTGAAGTTAAATGATAGACGGACCATGGAAAAAAAGCTGTCGACGCATTGGCTTGTAGAGTGGAAAGAAAGTGATCAAATTGATAGCACAATCAAAATTGGTGACTATAGTCACAGTTATTTACATGAAATTATAAAGAACCAAGTGGATGACTATGGACATCGCTTTGGAAGGCTATAGAGATCAGCTGATAGGAACTTCATAAAACAATAAGGAAGGTAAATTTATGGAAACTTGTGTCATTGAAATATAAGGCATGGTTTTAAGAGCTGCGTCATCACCCTCCTTTTAGCTTAGATTTCAATGACACGGCAGGTAACCTCAAAGTGGGGACGGATGATTGTGGCGTTGGGAATTTTTAATTTCGTAATCGAATGTCACATGTCAAATCTAACCAATTGCGTACGAATTGCTATGTGTGATAGTCACCTGTCAAAGATAAAGGCCTAGACTTAACTCATTTGTTGGGCTTGCCGTGTGTCTCATGGATTTTCAGGTAGGCAAGTCTGTCTAACCTTATCTTTAGATTATAAAAGAGAAACACTAATACACTCCTAACCTGGAAACCGGTCTCGTCCCGGAAGCCACGGATCTTATACTGCATCACTTTCGAATGAGTCAAAAAGGCTAATCAGGATAATCGCTTGAATTATCATAGGAGCCTTCATCTAGAAAACTATTTTTCAGATGCATTGAATTTTTTACAAAACAATAGAGCATGAGAAAAGTTATAAATAAAAACCCCTCTAAGTGTACATATATATCATATATGTTTCCTTTTAACTTTGTTTTATTATTAGTATTATCGTTAGACTTTGTAATGAATTAATATCCTCACTGCTTAATAATATGTTATAAACCATTCTTAAAGGTTTTTTTAATTGATTATATTTTTTAGAAGAATTGTTTATCTAACATGATTATAGGGATGAAGCAAGTACGAAGAAAGCAAGAAGAAACGTGCTCCCCCTAAACACCATGAAAACGAAATACCCAAAAGTAGCCCCAATGGAGCTCCTAGCTTTCTCAGATGACTACTCCAAAAAGTTTGAAAATGCTGGAAGATAAAACTGCAATGGCGGGAACAGTTTCACAACCTAATTCAAGATTCCGTTTATTTTACGGAAAATGAATGACTTGAAAAATATTTTCTTAAAAGTGGTTGCTTATATCAATTACAAAAATGAACGAACGAAAAAAATATTTGATTACGATGCCTTGTGCTCATTCCTTAATTGGGAGTTAATCTTTGATTCACCACCACCATGATCTACTATTACCCTATACATTACTCAACAGAGATGACGACGTGGACACAAGCGGTGCCAAGTCAATGTGAGGCTCAGGATTCATTGGGAGGATCTCGATTCACCACCTCAGGATTCATTGGGAGGATCTCGATTCACCACCTTACTCTATTCTTCTCCATCAAATTTCCATGTTTTCTCAGGTCATTGCGAGAGGACACCGAAGATAAGATAAGCTCGCACAATCAAAGACATTGATACTGAGCCAAAGAAACATTATCAGATGATCAATGAAGTGCCAAACATGGAGACCCCACCACCTATCAGCAAGAACGAGAAAAATCGCGGTTGTTTTCTCAATTTCGTAGTAGGTTTGCCCTCAACATGAGTTATAGGGTCTATCACAAGGCTGTCTCTGTCCTAATAATGTGTGCTTTTACGTCAAGACAAAACCCTAAACTAGAGATCACATCCTATTCTAGGTTACGAATTTATCGTGATTCTGACTTTACTTTGAATTACATATTTCCACATATATTTCGATGTACGGCTTCTAGAAAATACGACTTGACTGATGATGCACTATTAAGTTGAAAATTTCAGTTAAAAAGTAAAGCTAAAGTTAAGTGGTGTGAGGCCGAAGTTAATTGATACATGGACCATGGTAAAAAACGTTATCGAAGCGCTGCCTTGTAGAATTCAAAGAAATTGATTGAATTGATAGCACAATCAAAATTGGCGACTATAATCACAGTTCTTTACATGATTTTATAAAGAGTCAAGTGGATGACTATGGATATAGCTTACACTGGCTGTAGAGATTAGTCGATAGGTGTTGGTAGTTTGTTTTATAAACAAACTAAGAGATGCCTTGTCTGATATCGAAAAAATATCAGTGGCGGTTACAAACTAAGAGGTGCCTTGTCTTATATCAAAAATATATTAGTGGTGGTTACGAGCTAGGAGGTGCCTTGTCTCACATGGAAAAGATATATGTGATAGTTATTTTTTATCTGTTCAATTGATGAAAAGATACGAGTGTGTATTTGTTCAAATGACGGTTATTTTTTTAGCAGTTATTTTGAAAATTCAAAAATTCGAAAAAAAAAGGTTATTTTTTTATTTGAATTTGTAGTTTGCTTTTAAAAGGTTGTATCTATTCCAAAAACATTATTATAAATTCATCGTTGCCACATTAATATTTTTTAACTTCTTGATTTTTCTTTCTAAAAAAATATAGACATTATTTTCAATATTTCTTTTTTGAGAGTTCTTGGAGAAATATCAAATTGCTATTTGGTATTCTCATTCAAGACTTTGTTGTATCCTGGAGAATTTTTGCCAGTAACCATTAAGAATTTTCAATAGTTTTGCTCGTTGGAGAGACAATGGAATCAAAGTCAATTAAAGTCATGAATTATTGCCGGTGACATAATTGCTCAAAAGTCGTTTCCTTGCGGTTTTAGCCATGCCTCCATATCTTCGAGGATCTTGATCCCATGTTCCCATAATGCAACGATCTTGTGTTCAGGTGGTTTCTCCTTCAACATCGCACCTCAATCTTTCCCCTTTGCTGAGTTAGCTTCATCACTTTTCCATGATATGCTAGACTTTGACTCTCTCTTCCACGAATGATGTCAAAATTGGAATATCACAACTGTTTCTTGGCGCTTCTCAGATATCCCTCCCCTGTTCGGAGTCTCAATCGGTGATTCTTCTCTACTATGACCTTGTCATCATCAACCATACATTGCCGTATATCGATAGCTAATTAGTGGTCATTGATGTATAGTGATATTAGTAACATTTGTTATGGTCATCGACAATGACTTGTGTGTTTAATAATAACTTGTATTCTAGTCGCGTGCACATCCATCTCAATGACCTCGTCATTTTTTTGTGCAAATAGTTAGTGTAAAAAGTAAAATTTGCATGGTCCTCAATAAGTAGTTGATATGAGAAAAAATTTGGTTACATCACTAATTTCGAATACATATGTCACACATATCAGAAAAGGATCATTTAAGTTGTTTCATACACTATGAGAATGTGATAATAATGGAAAAAATCTCATGAAAATTAGTTGTCATCAGTTTTAGGTCTCGTTTAGTTCCATGACAAGAAGTCCTTAAATGGATTCACATTCCAAGTATGAAACGAGATTCATTTTCTATTGTTAGGTCTTGTTTGGACGTAACCCATTCATAAGACTAACAAGTTGTTCATGAACCTCCATGCAATCGGATTTTTACACCCATTTCACAGGATTTTAAAGTAAATGAAATAGAGAATAGCCATCAGATAGGAAAACTCACAATCAAGTACTTGCTAGGGAGGGAAAAAGGAAATTTTCTAAGTGGACGATGATTTATGTTCTTCAAAAGCTACTCTTTGCACATATTGGAAGACCATAAAATCCATCTTTTCCTCCCCCTATCTCTCGCTTTTTTCCCTAGATTGCGCCCCCACTATCTTTTGTTCCCAATCCTGTTAACCCTTTTAACTCTATTTCCACCCACTTTACGTCGGTATAAACTGGAGGCCTTTAGATTCGACCACTTCGAGTCTCTTTCAAGTAATTATCATGAAAGGAACGTACCCATGTTCTTCCATTAAGATCTTGACTCACTCATCCACTATCTTTTTGACAAATCTGGGCATCTTCACCACAAAAATTTTAGGAGAAAAGAAATTGCATTTTGCTATTTTTCCCCCTTAGTGACGTTCAAATAGCACAATAAAGACGGGCTTGAAATTTTTCCGAAGTGTGTCTATCCTATAATGCCTTTACAACGTGTCATAGAACAGCAACATCCACTACGAGCTGAAGGCATTATCACAAGGTTTTCCCGTCAAATTTCTTCACCATCAGTCTTGTTCCAAGTGCGATGTTTGCAATTCATTGGACAATATTTGGGTTTATACTTGAAAAAGCAGTACATTAACCAATGCTAACTTTGAATTGAGTCTTCAATGTTACGATATGAAAATTAAAAAGTGTAAGAATCCTGTTTGTTTCACCTGGGCCAAGCCAACTCTGAATACCCACATATGGTGGTAAACAATTGTGGGTGGATCTTACTTAGGTATAATATCACAAATCCTCAACGATCTTATGTAGGACTTGGGATGTTACAAACTCTCCCACTAAAACTAATGATGCCCTTGTCAGTATTGACCGTATTAATACTCCCCATTTTTTTATGTGTTGTGGATCCATTCTTTTCCCCTCCACCATCCTAAAAGCCCATAATGAGCCGCACCTTATCTAAGCTTTCTTCTTGCAATAGCTCTCTTGTGAAAATCAATCTCCTCCCTCGTCAAATTGGTCGTGAACCAGTATGTTTACAAAGCACACATCTATTGAACGGAGTCTTGCTCTCTTTCATTATGAACAACCTGACTCCTTTCGTATGGGTCAAACCCTGCGAAAGAAGTGCTCTAAGAGAGATTATAAATGAATTGAGAGAAATGCACTTACATTGAATCAAAATGTGGGCATAGAGCCCCTATCTATAGCCAAATGTGTATCAAAGGGGAATGTTCAAAAGCATATCCCTGTTGATGCAAAAGCAAAGGAAAATGATGCAAATGATAAGAATTATGATGGGAATGAAAATAAAATGCCATTAATTGCAATATGGGCCTGTGGCAAGATCGCGAAATGGGGCACGTGTAGCCCAACCCACGGCTATGTCTTAGCTGGATGACCGTTGTGACTACCATGTGGCAGTTGCCTGTCGGCGGTCTCACCACTACCAATGGCCAATAATTTATCTTTAGTAAAGCTAACTATTATATAATTTTTAAAAAGTTGAGCCGATGTTTGACCTCTCATAACTTTTTAGTTCAATTTTTGATTGATCCCCTTTTTTGCGTCCATGGAAAGCTCATGGCATGAACTTTGTGAAAATAAAGTCCGATCTTTGAAAAATTATCAAGATTGTGAATTTCAGGAAGCGAGCTAAATGGATGGTTGCGATAATGTCATGCTTAATTATGAAAATTTAGATAATCATACCTGTGAGGCACATATATTATGCTAACCATTATACTTTGAATGATTCATAATGTAATAAACAATTATGTATAACATATGCGTTGTTACATCAATCATTTACTTATAATTGAATATTTTGTTTATTAAGCATATAATATGTGGTTATTTCAAAGAAATTATAATTAGTGTACCATAATGTAACTAATATAAGTAAATTAAGTTACAATTAATATAAATTTAAAGTACATTCGATGAATATTGGTAGAGTGATTGAGACTTGGGAGGAAGGAGACAATGGACTTGTGGGATCATTGTTACAGCTAGACTGTAATAGGGGTTACTCTGTAAGCTAATAATGTAAGTAAAAATTAGAACATGCAGTCAATCTGTAATAAACGTTAAAATACAATAGTCGTTACTATAATTAAACTTTGTCGTTTGATTGATGGGAAAGGGGAGGATCATTTCCTTAAGCTTGGATGTTTAACCGGTAGAAGTCCCTAGAACTTTTCCAAGGGACTAATATCACTCCTGTTACAGTCTCATCAAACCTTTTCCAATGGACACTACTTCTGTCAAACGCCTCCCATCGCCAAACCATCCTCGACAGAGATGACGTGGACACAAGAAAATTTGCCGAGTCAATGTGGGCCCCCACGGACTTCGAATGATTAGGATGCCAATAGGAGCATTCATTGGGGGTGCGGATCTTGATTTACCACCACCATAATCTATTATAACAACATATATTACTCTATAGAGATGATGGCGTGGTAAGCAAGTGCCAAGTCAATGTGGGGCCCAGGTGCGGGCCCCAAAGGATTTAATGATTAACATGCCCTGGGTCATTCCTTAAGTGTAGATCTATCAAAATGGTTCCGTAACCTATATAATAACCCATTAGTACAAAATAAAGATGCCAAAATAATTGGATTATAAATGGGTCAATTGTGAACCCATTTATAATCCACTTAAGGCTTAACTTATTTAAAAGGCCCTACCTTTTTAGGTAAAGTCATAAGTATTTTTTAAATTTTTTATTTTTAAAATTTCTATATTTTTATAATTTTTCTTTATTTTATTTTTTCTGTCACCGGCCCTCGCTTGTGATCGACAAGAGTCGGCCGGTGGCCCTCGCCAGACGTAGAAGAAAAAAGATGGAAAAGAAAGAAAGAAAAAAATGAAAAAAATAGAGAATTATAAAATATCGGAATTTTTAAAAAATAAAAATTATAAAAAAGGCTTGTATTGTTTTCCATATCATAAAAGAATTAAAAACGAAAAGAAAGAAAAAAAATAAATTTTAAAAAAATTATAAAAATTGTCCACTAAATTCGTATTGCAAGAAAGTGTTTTAGTAATATAAATTTTTATAAAAATCATAAGAAACAAGTTTACCTAGATTAAATTAAATATGGAAGTCTTCCAGTAATAAGGGTCGGGTCGGGTATGAGTTTGGATAGATATGTGACGAGAAATTTACGTTACAAATAAATAGATCATAAACGGGTTAATGGATCAATTTGGATCGGACAATTTATGACCCAATCTAAATTTGATCCGACACATTTATTTGACGGATCTACTTGGGTGGATCTCGATTCACCACCATTCTCTATTCTTCTATATCAATCATTCATGTTTTCTCAGGTCCATCCAAGAGGACCCCCCAGATAAGCTAAGCTCGCAAAATCAAAGACAACAATAATGAGCCAAAACAACGTTATCAGGTTATTAATGAAGTGCCAAACATGGAGACCCCACCAGCTATAAGCAAAAAAGGAGAAAAATCGGGGTTGTTTTGTCAATTTCGCAGTAGGTTGGTCCTCAACATGAGCTAAAGGGTCTATGACAAGGCTGTCTTTGTCCTAATACTGTGCGCTTACGTCAGGACAAAACCATAAGCTAGAGATCACGCCATATTCAAAGGCAGAAAAGTCTATACGAATGAATGGCTAGTCGAAGCTACGACCTGACAGATGGTATGCGGCCGAATTTGAATGATACACGGACCATGGGAAAAAAAAAAAAAGCTATCAAAGTGATCGGATTGATAAGGCAATCGAAATTGGTGACTATAATCACAATCATTTGCATGAAATTATAGAGATCCAAGTGGATGACTATGGATATAGCTTTCTTAGGCTATACAGTTCAGGTGATGAAAACTTCATAAAACGTTAACATAGATAAATTTATGGAAACTTGTGTCATTGCTAAACAGTTCAAGTGGATGACCGGCGTCATCACCCTCTTTTTTAGCTAGATTCCACCCAAGGTTGGTGCAATTGATTGTGGGTTTGGGATTTTCAGTTTGGGAATCAAAAGTCACACGTTAAATCCAACCACTAGCGTGCAAATTATCTCGAGTCATGGCAACTTGCAAAAGATGAAGGTCTAAACTTAATCGATTTATGTGATTTACAGGGTGTTTCATAGGTTTTCAAGTAGCTAGATCTCTCTAACCATGTCTTTGGATTGTAAAAAATAAACATTAATGCAGCAACAATTTCTAGATATTTTCATTAGGAGTTAGCCTTCTCCTAACCTTAAAACCTGCCTTGTCCCGAAAGCCATGGATCTTATATCGCATCACTATCGACTGAGTCAAAAAGGCTAATTAGGATAATCGATTGAATTATCATAGGAGCCTTCATCTAGAGAACTATATTTCGAATGAATTGAATTTTCTACAAACAATAGAGCGTGACAAAAGTTATACATTTTAACCCCTATAAGTGTATATTTATTGTTATATATGTTTCCTTTTGATCTTTGTTTTATTATTGTTATTATTGTTAGACATTGTAATGAATTAACATCCTCACTGTTTAATAATATGTTATAAGAAATCGTTAATCGTTTCTTTAATTGATTATATTTTTGAGAAAAAAGGGTTTGTCTAACATGGTAGGTGGTAAGAAGCAAGTATGAAGAAAGTATGAACAAGAGTGCCTGCCCCCCCTCTAAACTTTATGAAATACCAATCGCGCCAATACCAAAATCAAACATTTTTTAGTACTGCTAATTTCTGAAGACACTAAAAATAAACTTAAACAATTTGTGCATCAGAGACGACAACATCATCACGGAGCACACTGATTGGGGCACATCCACTAAAGTGGCCTTTGAACGTGACCTACTACCGGCTTAGGGGCATTTTCTACTCAAATGAGTGTGCCTAGAATGGGCTTTCGATCTCTAAAAGGATATACTATAACTATTCGATCTCGATCAAATGACTTTGGATCTCTTTCTACATCTTGAGTATCCGTATCAGGATATAGAACTCAATATCGATCCATCTTAAACTTGAACAAGTGCTCCATAGCTTCAACCACTATTGCTTCTAGCCAACATTGGCTGTGGATCACGCCCATCATCGTAAGGGCCTCTTGGTATGGACATAGAGCGTTAGTCCTGGTGACGGCTCTTTAGGACGCGTATGATAATCATTATATTTATCTGTTTTCCTATTTTTCTATTTCCGAGAACATGTTTGAAACAAAAATCCATTTGGTAACGCAATTTCATTATTCTATTACTGGAATAAATTTTTAGTCCAAAAATAGGTTTGGAATAGAAATGACAAGCAAAAATTTTCTACTTTTCAATTTATGAAACAAAAAGAGAAATAAAAACTCTTTTCATCGCTCACCCTTGCCTCCCGCCACTTGCTGTCAGCCCCCTGCCCATCGCCACCCCCCGCCGACCACCTATCAACCGTTGCCTCCCGCCAACCAACTGTTGCTGAACACCGCCACTGCCAGCCGCCGCCACCCGTCGATGAACGAAAAAGAGCATAAGAGGGAAAAATTTTACGTCATTATCAAATGAATTTCTGTTCCGAGAAGAGAAATTTTGTGTCATTATCAAACGCGTATTTTTGTTCAAAAACTCGTTCATGGAATAAAAACAAAAAAATCTATTCCTGAAACATAATGATTATCATTCGTCTCATCAACTAACCAAGTTAAGGGAATTGAAAGGGATGTTATTAGTAATGGATTGGTCCCTTCTGATCTAGTCGGATAAGCCAGACTTTACAAGACACGAATCTGGCCTTAAGGGCCAGACAAGGCCCCATTGAATTTAAACACAAATAGCTAGACAAATTTATAAGTACACTTTTCTTCATAATATATACATATATATTTATATTTATTTAATTACACTTCTGATACACTGATTAACATTAGTAGACAAGAAAATTGCATTGACACACCTAAAAAAATTTTCAGTGATTGGGTGGCCGTGAATGACGTCCAATCTCTCGTGGAGATTTGAGAAAAAACAAGTCTTGGTGGCTACTAAATTTGCCGCCAAAGCCTTTAATAATCCATGCTAAAGCCAAATCCTCGTCAAATGATTTAGTTTTTTTTTCCTGGGAACGAAATGAATCTAGTTAACGAAGAAAGAACTAAAATCCTTTCATAAACTAGGACAAAGGGGCGATATATCTGACAGTAGTTGCAATCAGTGACCTCGACAATGCAAGGATGACAAAGTGACTGGAGAGTGACCGTCACTTCGTCTGTAAGCAACTAACGTAATTTTTTTATGCGGAAAAAAAAATACGAAAAAACAGGATATTGCATTTTCATGATTTTTACAATAAAAAGGGATTAAGAAATACATTTATCCATAATGTTGCCCTTGAAGATAATTGTTATAGAAACAGACGAAATGTAGAAATCTGATATCTCTCATTTAACCCAATTTTCTCTTTACGTATCTTATCTGATGGAGGATAAAATATAACGTTCGTTCTCTCGCAGGTGGAGAGAGGACCAAACTCTATTTATATGGGCTATCAATAGGTGCCTGTTCATCAAAGCACATTCCATTTCGTAAGAGTCACACCTCTTCGTAGTCAATATGGTTATTATAGCATAATAATTATTAAACCATTGATTTAATAACATCATGTGGGCCACAATTATTCTTACATTCTCCCATTTGGACCATATGACATTCCTTTCATGGTTTAATAAAGACCATAATGTGCACAACATCATTATGCTAAAACCTTTCTTGAATTGGTTATCACATGATGATCACAATTAAGTAAAGAAACTAATGCGAGTCATAACGAGTGTATGTCATCAATCGACATAGGCCTTTCTATGTACTACAACTATAACTCTTTACTTAACATGATCCATAAATGATAAGTACAGTAATGGTCCGTCTATAATGTCTCCGTTAGAGATTATCTTGTTATACATTCATCTATTTCCATCATGTATACTAAATATAAAAAAGGAAATATCAAAAACACATAATTGAGATCAGAGTGTCAACTAAATAAACTTAATGCACTCATAATACAATCATTAATGACGTCCAATAATGCCCATCCTTTCAACATGTTCTTTAAATGTTTTGGGCGGCAGTCCTTTTGTTAAGGGATCTGCAATCATAAGATTGGTGCTAGTGTGCTCAATTGACACTCTTTGTTTCTGAACTTCTTCTTTAACGAACAAGTATTTGATCTTCATATGTTTAGTACCCTTAGAATACTTGCCGTTCTTATAATAGAAAACTGCTGAAGAGTTACCACAATAAATTTTCAGCGGCCTGGCAATACTGTTAACAATCACAAACCCTGAAATAAAGTTCCGCAGCCATAACTCATGAATAGTGGCCTCAAAGCATGCCACAAACTCATCCTCCATAATGGACGTACCAATACCTAATTGCTTTGCACTTTTCCATGAAATTGCCCCCCAGACAAAAGATACAAGTAACAAAAAGTTGATTTTCTTGTATCAATACATTCAACTAACTAAATCTGAATATTCAATCACCTCAATATGATTAGATCTTTTATAATTGAGCATATGATTCTTCGTTCCATGCAAGCAGAGAACTTTCTTTGCAGCTTTCCAGTGATCTAATCCTGGGTTACTTTGATACCTGCCCAACATTCCGAAAGCAAAACTGATGTCTGGTATGGTGCAAGTTTGAGCATACATTAAGCTCCCAACAACGGATGCATAAGGAATACTTTTCATTTGTTCTTGTTCCAATTCACTTTTCGGACATTGCATAAGGCTAAATTTGTCACCTTTCTGAATTGGAACTGCTCCTGCTGAACATTTATTCATATTGAATCTCTCTAAAATTTTATTAATATAGGCTTTTTGAGACAACTCTAACAATCTTTATGATCTATTACGGAATATTTTTATTCCTATCACACATGTTGCATCACCCATATCTTTCATTTCAAAATTCTTAGGGAGAAATTTCTTGGTTTCATGTAACAAACCAAGATCATTGGTAGCAAGCAAAAGGTCATCAACATACAAAACTAGAAAAATAAAGTTGCTCCCACTGACCTTCATGTGTATACACCGATCAACAGTGTTTTCCTTAAATCCGAAAGAAGTTATGGTATCATTAAACTTAAGATACCATTGCCGGGAAGCTTGTTTAAGTCCATATATTGACTTCTTTAACTTACACACCATGTGTTCCTTTTCTTTAACTGAAAAGCCCTCGAATTGATCCATATAAACTTCTTCCTCTAAATTCCCATTAAGAAAGACAGTTTTGACATCCATTTGGTATAACTCTAAATCGTAATAAGCCACCAAAGTCATAATGATTCTAAGTGAGTCTTTCTTAGAGACTGGTGAAAAGGTCTCCTTATTGTCAATGCCTGCTTTCTGAGTAAAACCTTTAGGAACAAGTCTGACTTTATATCGTTCGATATTACCTGTTGAGTCACGCTCGGTCTTAAAGACCCATTTACAACCGACCTTTTTGCATCCTTCAGGCAATTCAACGAGATTCCAGACTTGATTTTGATCCATAGATTTTAACTCTTCTTTCATGGCATTGAACCATTAAGTAGAATCTTCACATTCCATGGCTTGTGAAAATGAACCTGGATCATTACCAATTCCTAAGTCAATTTCTGACTCTTGTAGATAAACCACATAGTCATTAGAAATAGCCGACCTCCTTTCTCTTTGAGATCTTTTTAATGCTATTTCTTGTGGCTCAACTACTATAGGTTCAATATTGACATTTTCATTATGGAATATTTGATCATTTATTTGTTGTTCTTGATTATTTTTGGGTTGAACTATAATATTAGGAACAAAAACTTTAGAAGTTTTGGGTAGAGGAACTTCCACCCTAACTTCTTGAATGTAAACATCATGCATTCTTTCACTCCCGCTAATGTCAACATTTTCATTGAACCTAGCATTTCCATATTCAACAATTCTTGTACTATGATTAGGACAATAAAATTTATACCATTTGGATTTCTCTGCATAACTAATGAAGTAACCGTTGGTCGTTCTTAAATCAATTTCTTTTCATGTGGATTGTAAATTCACATTCTGCTGAACAACCCTTAAACATGCAGGTGTCGTAAATTAGGTGTCACGTCCCGACCCGGAATCACGATTGATGCTTAATGACCGAACATGACCTGAACGGAACCGTGACTCACAAAAATGTATTAGTGCGTCTCGTTTATTTTAATCAAATGCGAACGCGGAAGCAAATAAACATAAACGAGACAACACGAGTGAGATAAGCAAACATCGCACATTATATTTACATGATATGTGCTTATTTTTGTCAAGCCCTTCTCTCGGGCCCTTACAAGCCACACTTATATTTTACATGCCCATTTCAAGGGTGATTTCGCAAAAGCCAACTATCGAACAACAAAACTTTGGCTTGGGCTCCTAGCTTCATTATGGCTTCTCGTTCCTCCCGCTCCTCCCGCTCCTCGTCCGTTTGGCCATCTCACACCCCACCCCTAGTTTTCCTTGGAGCCGACCCGTCCATGCCGGTGAATGGACCGTTGAACCCGCGCAGGGGTCCAACCCATTCTCCGTTAGCTAAGCGGTACCAAGCCACGTACGGGTGAGGGACCAACTCCTCTCGACCCTCATCTACCATCACATACGTGGTGATTCTACGATAGGCTCGGTCTTCGCGGGCATCAATGACTGTGAGTAGCTCCGCTCTCATCTCGATGGGATTTCCGAACCGGGTTGGGGGAGATGCCATGCTACAGACCTGAAAAGAGAAAAAATAACGGGGAGTGAGTCGGGGAGACTCAATAAGTGAAAACACTAATATCAAGCAAGGACGAGACAATCGCCGTTCACATAAGTCGGCTCTTACCGTACCGGCATCAATGGCAAATTAATAGCAAAGTTCATGTTACGAAACAACAAAACAAACATCAAACATGATTGGCACACGTGAGCATCACTTGTCAATAAGAACAAGCTATAATCGACCAAGAAACCAAGAAACAGGCCAAGCAAATCATGCTACAACGTATCACAACTTCCTTTCCCGATATTAGGGAATTCACTTACTCAACAAACAACTATAACACGAGCTACTAAAGTAAGAAAGTGGTTGGTGGCTTGGCTTGAGCACGAAAAGAGCTTGAGTTCGGGAAAAACAAGGTTTCGGTGGTTCTCGAGTGTGACTTTCTAGGGAAGAAGAAGGTTGGCTTGAGTGTGTTTGGGCATTAATGAGGAAGCAAGAGGGCAAAAATAGAAGATGATGGCTGGTTCTTATGGGGGAGCTTCTCATGTGAGGGCTTCTTGCTCCCATTTTAAAGACAAGCAAGCTTGGAGAAGAAGCCAAGCTTTAAGTGCATTAATGCACTAGGACCAAAAGCAACGATGCATGGCAATTAAGGGTTTTCAATGTGATCTTAGCCCTTGGCCTCTCTCTCTCTCTCTCTCTCTCTCTCTCAGTTCTTCCTTTTTCCTTTTGGCCGAATGGCTTTCTCGTCTTCCTCCTTCACTTGGCCGATTGTCCCTTGGCTTGTGCCCATAATTGGTGGCCATTGAGTCATCAACCTGCCTTTAATGCATGGCACAACTCAGCTTGGTCAGCAATTATTGAAGGGACACCTAAGGAGGGGTCCAATTATGATGGCCTTAAATGGCCTTAAATGAAGCCTTTGATCAAGTCAACAAATTTGTCTTCTTTTCGTCTGCAAATTCTGAACCATGAGGGAGCTCTGGAACATGCTAGTTCATTCCCAACTACTTAGGCCAATCGGTTTACACAAAATCGGCTAATCGACACTACAATCATAACCCCGCATCACCCTTGTTCGCCTTATTTTCCGAGGGTTGTCCACATTTGGTGTACCCGTTCAACCTGAGGTTCGGTGTGAGAATGTCCTCAAAATTCACCTAACACAACCAAACCAAGGTCCAAGCAAAATGGAATAAACCCAAGCTAACCGAATGGCTGGGCATATGGCCGGGTCTGACTGGGCGCGTGGCCTAGTGCACTACCCTGCCACACGGGCACGCGACTCGGCCACACGAGCACAGGGCCGGGTACATGGCCGGGCCGCACGGGCACTGCGCCGGGTTGCACGGACTGCATGGGCGACATGCCGGGCACCATGCCGGCTGCACGTGCAACGTGCCGAGCACCATGCCGGCCATACGAGCGACGTGCCGAGCACCACGCCTGGTCACACAAGCGAGGGATTGGTTGATGGCCAAGCATGCGCAATGGCTTAGGAATGGCACGATATACGGCTCATGGCCATATGTCTTGGGCATGGGACTGGATCGGAACCGGACCTTACAGGTACAACGCCTGGAACAAGAGTCAGGCACAATGACCGGCACACGACCGGGCACGTAGCCGGTCCGTGGCCTAGCTGACGGGCACAATGGCCAATCACGTCCGGGCACACGGCCTGGCCGGCACGGTTGGCACATGGTCTAGTCCGTGGCCAAGCCATTGGGCTCATGGCCTGGCACATGGCTCGTCCATGGCCTACCTAACTTGGCACAATGATTCGTGGCCGATTCGCGATCGGTCCACGTTCGAGTATCAACAACTCGTGGTCGACCCTCGGTTGTCATGTGACCTTGTGGACATTCAGTGCTCCGGAATTAACTCATGGTCATCCGCGACTGATACATGGCCGTGCGGTATCACCCGCGACCGACACATGCCGACACCGAACTGATCCATAGCTATCACGGACCATTCCACTAACAGCCCTTATGGTCGAAAGGTCAATCCACAATCATATTACTCTAATCATGTTGCGAAATCAGGGAGTCGTTCCACTATCGATCCCTATGCCAATTCATGGACAATCTTTCGATCGAACCATGAACAACCCTCAGTACACTCGTTCCGACTAAATTGTCCGTTCCATTATCGACTCTCGGCTCTTAGGCCCAAAATCGGGGATGCCACATTAGGTTTCCTTCCCATCCACAGTTCAATGGGAGTCTTTGGAACTGCCTTACTAGGAACCCTATTTAATAAATACATAGAAGTCTTTAATGCATACATCCACAATGATAAGGGTAGAGATGAATAACTCATCATACTCCTAACCATTTTCATTAAAATACGATTACGCCTTTCTGCTACACTATTTTTGTTGTGATGTACTTAGCATTGTGTATTGAACACAAATACCATGTCTTTCAAGGAATTTAGCAAATGGACAAGACATTGTCCTGATTCATCATACTTTCCATAATATTTACCACTTCTATTTGACCTTACTATTTTCACTTTTTTATCTAATTGCCTCTCAACCTCTTTAATATACACCTCAAGTGCATTTAGTGATTAAGATTTATCTTGCAATAGATAAATATAACCAGAACCTGAAAAATCGTCAATAAAGGTGATTAAATAACTTTCTCCACCAAAAGATGGAATATCAAAAGAACCACAAATATCAGTATATATAATTTCAAGAAGCTCCGTGCTTCTTGTGGCACCTTTCTTAGTGTGTTTTGTTTGTTTACCTTTAATACAATCAATACACACTCCAAGATCAGTAAAATCCAAATTTGGAAGAATTTCATTCTTCAATAATCTTTGCATTCTTTCTTTAGATATGTAATCTAAACGTTTATGCCACAAGTAAGCAAAATTCTCATCCACTAAACTATCTTTAGTGCTATTAAGGTCTTAGCAAAAGCATTATCAAGTTTAAACTTTTAGAGACCATCACATAAGATTCAAGTTTCAATAACATTATTATTCTTATATAAACTGAAAGATCCATAATCAAACTTAAAAGAGAATCTTACTACATCAAGTTTTGGCAAAGAAACTAAATTGTAGGAGAATGTAGGTACATAAAGGGTTCAAAACAAATCCAAATAATACACAGTATCTAAGGATCAAACGATAAGTGCCAATACCTTCAATTGGAGCTTTGTTTCTATTCCTCATAAACACATAATTCTCATTTGGCTTTAAGGTTTGGATCGAAAGAAATCCCTACATCATATTTGAAACATGAGTGGTGGCACCAAAATCAATCCACCAAGTATTATGAGAAACTTCAATAAAGTTTGATTCGAAACATACTAAAACACAATGTTTACCTTTCTTTTCGAACCAAGCTTTACGCTTGAGGCAATCTTTCTTCTTGTCTCCAATTTTACTACAAAAGTGACACTTAAGAAGATTGTGTTCCTTCTTATGGATTTGAGAAGCCTTTGAAGAGTCATTCAGGTTGTGTAAACCTTTCTTGCTCCTTCCACCTCTCCTCCCGGAATTCTTTTCAGCTTCTTCATGACTTAGGAGATGAACAGAATAAGCCTTTTAATTCTTTATCCTTGTTTCCTCTTGAACAAGCATACTGGTCAATTCGTTTACATTCCACTTGTCCTTTATAGTGTTGTAATTAATTTGAAATGGCCATTATTATTCATGAGGCAAGGAATTAAGTATGAACTATACTAAAAAGTACTCATCCACGTTTATTCCCAAAGTCCTTAATTTTGCCGCTAAGTTTGTCATCTCAAGTACATGTTCATGCATGGTACGCGAACCATCGTATTTCATGGTGGTAAAGTACTCATCAATGTACCAGCAAGTGACTTATCAGCAATTTGAGAATGCTCTTCCACAACTTTTATAAATTCCTTAGCACTATCAGTTTTGGGAAGAGTGGTCTTTAAGTTGTTTGCAACTGTCATTCGCATAAACATTAAGCTTAATCTATTCGATATTTTCCAAGCTTTATGGAAAGACTTCTCATTATCGCTGCTGTCATTAGTAATAGCAGTTGGTTTCTCAACTTGAAGTGCTAATTCAAGATCCTAGACATCTAAGTGAAACTGGACTTGTTCACTCCAATCGGGGAAATTCATTCCATTGAACAAAGGAATAGACGAAGCATGCTAATGAAGAGA
Organism: Syzygium oleosum; assembly: GCF_021117445.2. Lineage (NCBI taxonomy): Eukaryota > Viridiplantae > Streptophyta > Magnoliopsida > Myrtales > Myrtaceae > Syzygium > Syzygium oleosum. The sequence continues at coordinate 1,631,659 of NW_026607501.1, read as the reverse complement.
AATAGGTACATATACTTTAAATATGCAAGAATATATTCATACATTAATACTTTGAGAATATCACATTATCAAATTCAAATTAAATAATACATGTACATCATAGTTCTCCTTTGGGTGATCCTATGATATACAAACATACAATAAACCATAATGATGCTAATAAATTTTATTTGGTAATTATAAATACACCTCATTAAAATTTATTTGATATCTTTGGATATACAAATAAATCTAACAAGACATATTAATTACCAACTATTACGTTCATGAATTATAAGAAATTGATTAACCTTTGGGTCAATCCCTAAGTTCTTATAATAAATGAACTTCAATATACCCATGACACTAATAAGGATATGTAATATATCAATTTCTGTCATAGCATCAATTAGTCATGAGTAATTGAATGAAACATTATACAATTTCAAAAAATTCAATACATTATGGTTCGGCCACTTTGGTGACTAACAAACCACTCATAATTGAATTCTTGAAATTGTAAAACACAATAATTTTTTTATTAACAAACATTCAGCAAATTGTATGCCGAGGGCAAAACCGTAAATTAATGGGCAAAACTGTAAAATCAGAATTCTTTAGGGAGGAGGGCAAAACCGTAAATTCATCAGCCAGTGGTAAAATGAGCCTGATCCTTCCACGCACGCGCATCACGCACCTGCAACCGCAAAGCGCGCGTGGCTTCCACGCGCCTTCTTCATTGCGCCCATTCGCCAATTTTTTTGCCCCGTTCCGTCGCGCCTTCCATCATTTAATCTCCTCCAACAGCCCATCTTCGACCAAATAAATGAGTGGGTTTTGGAGACCAAGTCAGCGCAACCACACAGGTCCAAGATTCAGCGAAATGAATTAAAACAAGAAATCATTTCAACAACTTTGGCAAATAACAAAAAGACCAAAATCATTTGACGAATCCAAAACCCATAAACCATAATCGGAAAATCATGAGATCCTAAATCACGTTCTAATACCAATTGTAAGCAATTAATGTAATTCTTTTATGCGGAAAAAAAAATTCTGAAAAACCAGGATCGTACATCTTCATGATTTTCATAATAAGAGGGATTAAGACATACCTTTATCCATAGCGTTGGCCTTGAAGATAATTGTTGTAGAAATAGACGAAACGTAGAAATTTGATTTCTCTCCCTTAACCCACTTTTATCTTTACTTATCTTATCTGATGGAGGATAAAATACAATGTTCGTTCTCACGCAGGTGGAGAGACGACCAGACTCTATTTATATGGGCTATCAATAGGTGCCTTCCATTAAAGGACATTCCATTTCGTAAGAATCACACCTCTTCGTAGCCAATATGGTTATTATAGCATAATAATTATTAAACTATTAATTTAATAACATCATGTGGACCACAATTATTCTTACATCATCCCTTTCCGTTTACTCGGTGAGTATCCGAAACCAAAGGATTGTACCAATTCAAGAAATTGCCGGCTTGGTGCCCTATCATTTGTTGGAAACCATTGGACGAAAATATTCATTCTGAGTGGCAAATAGCGTTGTTTTCGTTGAAAGAAAGTCTCGGGTGATCGTGGTGCATGTGAGCCCAAGTCAAATGCATCCTTAGATCATGTCGGTGTCGTATGGGAGCAATCTCACACAATGGTGTAGATATTGTGTATAAAAGTTTGCGCTTGTCAAAACGGCGGAGGAGAGAATGCATAGTCATAAACCATCTTATTAAAACTTCAAAGTCAAGACAAATCACAATGGAGTTTTTGGTTCTCTGCATATAATTTATTGTAAGCACTTAATTCATCTTGATAAACCCTTTAGGGTTAGGGCCTAGTACCCAAAAAAACCTCCAACTTTAACTTTTGTCTCAATTCTACCTTTTGTCTCATAAAAAACCTCCAACTTTAGATCATCTCCCAATTCTACTCTAAACTTGTTTTTGTCCCGTAAAAAACACTCAACTTTAGGTCCAGTTCCAATTCTACCGTAAACTTTTTTTTTGTCTAGTAAAAAGCCCTCAACTTTAGGTACATTACTAATTTTATCCTAAACTTTTTTATCTCATAAAAAAATTTCAACTTTAGGTCAAGTTTCAATTTCACTCTAATTTTTTTGTCTCATAAAAGATCTCCATTAACCGTCCGTCAAAATCGCCCCTAGTGATTTTGCGCTTGTCGATCTCTTGTGCTTTGGAATGTTCCGTCTCTCGCAGTGAGAGAGTGCTCGGGATGCTCAAACAGCTTGTGCTTGAGAGTTTTCTATCTCTCGGTTGTTAACGAGAAATTTTGGACGGAGGTTTAATAGGGGAAAATTTGTAACTTAAGTAAAAGTTTATGGTTTTTTATGAGACTGTAAAAATTTTAAGGTAAAATTGAGACTAGACGATAAAATTGGGACAAAACCTAAAGTTGTGGGCTTTTCATGGGACAAAAAAAAGTTTAGGATAAAATTGGGACATGACTTAAAGTTGAGGATTTTTTATGGGATAAAAAAAAGTTTATGGTAAAATTGGGACTGGATCTAAAGTTGGAGGTTTTTTATGAGACAAAAAGTAAAATTGAGATAAACGTTAAAGTTGGAGATTTTTTAGGGTATTAAGCCTTAGGGTTAACACAGTTTTGTTGGGGTATTGAATGATTTCCAACTTAAGAATTAGAGTCATCCATTCGAATCCCATCAATTACGCGCAAATTACTCTAAGTTATGGTCACTTGCACAAACCAATGATTTGGACTTAACCCGTTCATATGACCAACGGGGTATCTCATGGACTTCCAGTATGCCAGATTTCCATGCCCATATCCCTGAATTATAAAATAAGTCAAATATAGAATAGCCATTAGATAGTAAAACTCACAAGCCTCCACCAATCTCTCACTTTTTGCCCTAAGATTGCACGCCCACTATCTCTTGTTCTCGATCCAATTAAAAACCCTTCTAACTCTATTTCCACCCACTTTACGTCGGAATAAACAGGAGGCCTTCGGATACGACCACTTCGAGTCCCTTTCAAGTTATTATCATGAAGGGAACGTACCCATGCTTTTCCATTAAGATATTGACTCACTCCTCCACTATCTTTTTGACAAATTTTGGCATCTTCACCACAAAAAATATTAGGAAAAAAGAAATTGTACTTTGCTATTTTTTCCCCTTAGTGACGTTCAAAAAGCACAATAAAGACAGGCTTGAAAATTTTTCCAAAGTGTGTCTCATCCTATAATACCTTGAGAACATGTGTCATAGAACAGCAGCATCCACTACCAGCTGAATGCATTATCAAAAGGTTTTCCCGTCAATTGTATTAACCATCAGTCTTGTTCCAAGTGTGATGTTTGCTATTCATTGGATAATATTTAGGTTTATACTTGAAAAAGCAATACGTTAACCAATGCTAACTTTGAATTGACTGTTCAATGTTAAAACATGAAAATTAAAGAGTGTAAGAATTATGTTTGTTTCACTAGGGTCAAGCCAACTCTGAATACCCATATATGGGGGTAAACAATTGAGGATGGATCTTACTTAAGTATAACATCACAAGTCCTGAATCATTTGCTATGGGATTTGAAATGTTGCAAACTCTCCCACTTAAACCAATGACACTCTTGTTAGTGTTACCCTTTCGCCCAGCGATACTATCCATATTCAAAGTGTGGCTGATCCATTCTTACCCATCCACTATTTTAAAAGCTTGCAAGAAGCCGCACCTTGTTTAAGCTCTATTGTTGTAGTAGCTCTCTTGCAACGATCACTCTTCTCCCTTGTCGGATTGGATATACCTAGTAAGTCCACAAACTACACCTATTGGAGGTGGTCTTGCTTTGATACATTATGAACAACCCGACTCCTTCCACATGGGTCAACCCCACCAAACAAAGTGCTTTGAGAGAGGTTATAAATGAAATGAGAGAGAAATGCACTTACATTGAGTCAAAGTGAGTGAGTTAGAGCCCCTATAGCTAAATTTGTTTACCAAAGGGAAATGTTTGAAAGCATATCCCTAATGATGGAAAGCTAAGGAAAATGATGCAAAACATAAGAATAATGATCGAAATTAATAAAATGCCGGTAATCGCAATATGGACCAAGAACTGCATGAATTAACCCTGTGATTGACCCAGTGCTGCATAGGCCCGAGCTGGCCAGGGGCGGCCCAATGCCTATGGCTTGATCACACAATGGGCACACGCAACCCAACCGGCGTCCATACCTCGACTAGAAAAAAGTTGTGACTTCCATGTGACAGTCGCTTGTTGGTGGTGCCGCCACTATCGACGGTCAATAATTTATCTCTAACAAAACTAATTTTATGTACTTTAAAAAGTGACCCCAACTTTGATCTCTCATAACTCTTTTGTTCAATTTCTTATTGACGCCATTACAGAAAGCTCGTGACATAAACTTCGTAAAAATAAAGCTTGATCTTTTAAAAATTAATGAGATCGTGAATTTTCAAGAATCTGGCCAAATAAATGTTTGTGATAATGTCATGCTTAATTATGAAAATTTAGATAATCACAGCTGTGAGGCACTAATATTATACTAATCATTATACTTTTTTTTGTCAAATGCTAATCATTGTACTTTGAATGATTTTTAATGCAATAAACAATTATGTATGACATATGTATTATTACATGAAACATATGTATCATTACATCAATCGCTTACTTATAATTCAATATTTTACTAATTAAGCATACTATATGTGGTTATGTCAAAATAATTATAATTGGGGTATCCTTAGATAAGTGATATAAGTTAATTAAATTACAACTGATCTAAATTTAACGTATATTTATCGAAATCTAATGTTTGTAGAGTGAACAGGAGGAAATAGACTATGGACTCATGGGATCGTTATTACAGCTGGGCTGTAATAGGGATTATGAAGTAATAGTTATTATCGCAAGCAAATATTAGAACATACAGAGAATCTCTAATAAACTTAAAAGTGCAATAACCATAACTATAATCAAACCTGCGGTTGGATTGATAGGAAAGGTAAGATCATTTCCTCGAGCTTTGATGATTAACCAATAGGAGTCCCAAAAATTTGTTCCAAAGGGATAAAAATCACTCCCATTGTAGTCCATCAAACCTTTTCCGCTGGACTCCAATTTTGTCAAACGTCTCCCATCACCAAGCTATCCTCATATCTCAACAGAGGTGACGCGGACACCAGCGATTGCCAAGTCAATGTGGGCCCCAACCTGCGGGCCCCACTGGCTTGAATGATTAGGATGCCAATGGGATCATTCCTTAGTTGGGTGTGAATCTTGATTTACCACCACCATAATCTATTATAATTTATATTGTTAATACCACGAAAAAATTTAAATTGATACATCTGTAACTAATTTTTTGACCAAAACTGGAACGCATGTAATAAATCTATCATGAACTAATTTTTTGATCAACAAAAACCCCAAACTGATAGACTTTTGACAAATTTACTATTCGTTAAATTGGATAAATATCACGAAAAATCACAAATTGATAAACCTATGACAAACAAAGGGGTAAAACTCTAAACTGGTACAATTATCAACTGTCACGCGTTATCCAACTCAGCGAATTAACGGTAAAATTTAACGGAAACTAACAAAGAGTAAATTTGTCACAAGTGTACCAATTTGTGATTTTTTATAATAAAAAAATTAGTTTAGGGTAAATTCGTCATAAATATACCAGTTTAAAATTTTTCGTAGTATTAACCCTAATTTATAATCCTATGTATTACTCAACGGACATGATGATGTGGACACAAGCAAGTGCCAAGTCAATGTGGGCCCCAGCCGAGGGCCCGACGGGATTGAATGATTAGGGTGCCATTAGGTCGTTCCTTGGGTGGATCTTTATTCTTCCACATCACTCAATACATGTCTCTTAGGACCTTGCGAGAGGACACCTAAGATAAGCTAAGCTCGCACGATGAAGACATGAATAATGAGCCAAAATAACATTATCAGATCATTAATGAAGTGCCAAACATGGAGACCCCACCACCTATATGCAAAACGCAAAAAATCGGGGTTGTTTTGTCAATTTTTCGTAGTAGGTTTGCCCTTAACACGAGCTATGGGGTCTACCACAAGGTTGTCTTTGTCCTAATAATGTGTGCTTACGTCTAAGACAAAACCCTAGGCTATAGATCACGCCCTATTCTAATTTTGGGATTTAGGCGCAAATTATTTATGTGATCGAAAGTTTGACGTTACTTCGAGTCACGTATCTCCACGTACATTTCGATGAATGACTTATGGAAGTTACGACCTGACTGATGATGTAATATTGAGTTGAACAGTATCAAGTAAAAAGTCAAGCTAAAGTTGAGTGGTGTGCCGCCGAAGTTAAATGATGCACGGACCATGAAGAAAAAGTTATCGACGCATCGGCTTGTTGAATGGGAAGAGATTGATCGAACGGAAAGCACAATCAAAATTGGTGACTATAGTCGCAGTTATTTACATGAAATTATAAAGAACCAAGCGGATGACTATGGATACTGCTTTCCTAAGCTATAGAGATTAACTGATAGGAACCTCATTTAACATTTAGATAGGTAAATATATGGAAACTTGTTTCATTGTAACATAAGGCATGGTTTTAAGACCCTCATCATCACCCCTTTTTTTAGCAAGATTCCAATAACACGGTAGGTAACCCCAAGGTCGATGCAGTTGATTGTGGCATTGGGGATTTTTAGTTTGAGAATCGAAGGTCACATGTTCGATTCAATCAACTGGGTGCAAATTACTTTGTGTTATGGCTACCTGCAAAAGATAAATGCCTGGACTTAACCGGCTTATAGAACTTGCAGGGTATTTCATGGATTTTCAATTAGCCGAGTCTCTTTGATCGTGTCTTTGGATAATAAAAGAAAAACATTAATACAGCAGCAATTTATATACATTTTCATTAAGAGTTCTCCCGACCTTAAAACCCGCCTTGTCCCGGAAGCCACGGATCTTTATGTTGCATCACCATCGAGTGAGTCAAAAAGGCTACTTAGGATTATCGCTTGAATTATCATAGGAGCCTTCCTCTCTTAGAACTATTTTTCAGATGAATTGGATTTTCTATAAACGATAAAGAAAGAGAAAAATTATACATAAAAAACCCTTTAAACGTATATGTTTCTTATATGTTTCTCCTTAACTTTTTTATTATTGTTAGTACTACTGTTATATGTTGTAATGAATTAACGTCCTCATTGTTTAACAATATGCCATACAACATTGTTGATCATTTTTTTTAATAGCTTAAATCTTTGAGAAAAGGGGTTTGTCTAACATGGTATTAAAGCACCTGTCAAGAATTTGGATCATGGCAATTCCTCTCATAAGGCATGCAATCGAGTCGAGTCAAATCGACACAAGGCCAGACTTGAGCTCGACTTTACTCGTAAACTTGAAGCTTAAACTTGATCGAGAACTTTTTTCCCGCTCAAACTCGACTTGATACACAAACCCTACTTACTCAAACTCATCTCGATCTTAAGCGATTAAAACTCAAATTCTCTATTTTTTCTTGCACGATTGAACTCGACTCGATTCGAAATACTCACACTCTCCCTTTGTGCTCGTGTTTAAAAAAAAAAAGATTGAAGAATGACAGTGTAATTACATAATTAAAGGTGATATTACAAGTAGATTTTACATTATATGTCACCATAATTAGAAAAAAAATAATTTTAATAAAAATATCCAACTAGTCTCGTGAGCCGATCGAGTCAAGTATTTTAGGCTCGAACTTGACTCGACAAGCTACTCGAGCTTGAAAAAAAATCTAGCCGATCTTCGGTACGTGACTAGTCGAACTCGAGTAGCTTGACTCGCTTGCACCTCTACCTCTCATGTTGCTACTCCCTGTAGTCATATTATTTTGCTTGTTTTTCTATTCACAGTTGTTTGCTTGATGCGTTTATGTGCACATCTTGTATTTTTATGTGTGAGAATTAGCTTACATGTGCAAGAGAACGTTGAGTAATATGTTATATAAATGGTAGCTCGCTCCCGAGTAACTTAATTTTGTGGGCAAAATCAGTTAGTCTAACATTCACAACCAAGGTTACATTTGCTAATCGACTTAATCATGTTGAGATTAGTGGAAATCACAACGTTTAGGTCAAGGGACGATATAAGTTCGATATGGCGAACCGAGAAATATATCTTTAAAATAAATGTCCATAATCAATATGGCAAGGTGAATTTTATGCCATCTAGCACCGACCAAGCTCCTTGATCCACCATTTCTTGAGACTAAGGAATTAGTAATGAACATTTTTTTTTCTGGGGTCTAATCTCAAGAGGTTGCGTCTTATAAGAATCGAACGTGATGTGAGAGAAAACTTAGCTACATCACTAACCTAAAATTTACATGACATCCAGCTATAGACGATCGTTCAAGTTGTTTCATGTACCACGAAAACTTGATAATAATGGAAAACGTCTTGCAAAGATCAATCTTCATTTGGTTCCATGACAAGAAATCTTCCAACAGATTTCCATTCCAAATACGAAACGAGATTTCCCGTTTAAGTTGTTTGGATTGCATAAAATTTTGGTCTTCAAAGAGAAGATACTAGTCATCCATGACAACAACCTGCTATCATCAGTCGACGTCGACTGGCTGCCGGCAACAAAGTTCGGCATCCAGCGATTGACAGCAGAATTCAGCAGCCGGAGACCAGTGGTGGTGGAGGCTAGCAGCCGACGGTGATAGTGAGAGGCGACGACGCCTGTCAGTGGTGAAATCGAGCTTTTGAAAGTTAGGTGGTTATAGAAACGTGGAATGGGATCTCAATCCTAACTATAGTTAGCTATCGGATTCACATTTTTTGAGGAATTTTATACCACGTGGAATCCAAATCAGTATTTTGAATCTTCCCCGAACATGAAAATTGTGGGAATTGAAATCCTATGTCTCGAGAAACCCGGTTCCGTATCGAACCAAACGACCCTTAAAAGCCATAATCTTTGCTTCGAAGAATTCCGATCGGTCCAATAAATCAGTCCCTAAGTGGGGAACATGATCCACGACTTAGCATGAGCAACAATCATCATCTCTTTGAAACTCCACGGGGCCAAGATCTATTTCGCTTTTGATCTTCTGCAAGTCGGGCCAAATCCAGGGAGAAGCAAAAGAGCAACTTCTATCATACGAACTTCCAAAAAACAAAAAAGGATTAATAACACGAAAAATTTCTGTGACAAATTTACTCCAAATTAATATTTTGACCATTAAAACCTCGATCCGGTACACGTATGATAAATTTACCCAAAACTAATTTTTTGATTACTAAAAACCTCTAAACCGGTATACTTATGATAAATTTACCCTACGTTAAATTGGATTTATACCATAAAAAAATCACAAATGGGTATACCTGTGACAAACGGAGGGTAAAACCCCACACTTGTATACCTGTCAAGTGTCTCGTGTCATCAAACTCAGAAATTTGATGGTAAAATTTATCGAAAATTAACGGAGGGTAAATTTGTCACGAGTTTACTAATTTGAGGGTTTTTTTTGGTCAAAAAATTAGCTTTGGATAAATTTATTGCAGGTGTATCAATTTAGAATTTTTCGTGGTATTAACCAAAAAAAAAAAATACAAACTTCCACAAACGTACGCTTTTGGAATTATTGTATTTTCCATCATCCTCTTAACTAGCCAAACAGTACCTCCCCCTTGGCCTATGTGTGGAAAAATATTAAACCTAAAGTCAATGCAACTTATTCCGCTTGTCCAAAGCAAGTGAAAATTATTGAAAGCTATTCAATACAGGACGATGGCCCTGACTTTGCGTGTACATCCTAGAGGCTAGCAATTATTGAATGCATCGACATTTATAAAACTTCGAAGCAAACTTTTATTAATAAAAATCGAAACAGATTGAAATTGACTTTCACGTGTTACTTTTTATTTTGATTTAGATTTTGCGGCTTACGCACTTTTGACCTTTTTGAAATCCGCGACACTGAAAACTTTTACTAGATACAAATATTGAAACTTTTGAGGAAGCGATCCTGGCTTGGAGGAGCAATCCCTTGCGACGAGGCGATGTTGGCTAGGCAATTTCGGTGTAAAATCTACAATTTTCTGAATTTTTTCGACTTCTTTATGTTTATAAAACAATTTCAAGAAAACACATACTTGCTTACTAGACCGAAACTAAACTGTTTCGTTTGGTTCTAATCGATTGGTCAAATAACTACAATCATACTCTAAAAAAGTAAGGTCGGTTCGAGTTTTGCCGGCCCATCGTCACTTTTACACATAAGTAATGTGTAATTAGAGACACATTTGACGGTTCGAAAACATAATCGCAAAAGAGGCCGTGCAAAATAAGGGGCATTGTGCTACGAGAGATTATAGGGCAAGATAGAATCCGGACTAAGTTCCCGGTTATTCCCATGCATCGTTTCGAATCATCGATGGCTAATCACCGGCGGCAAAACTGGGAGAACAACTCGCTCGGATCAAACCCGAGAGACGTCAAGTCAACAAACCGAATCATTTCAATTTGACAATCGTACTATATCGACATAGCGATCGGTCAATCATATCACGTCAATCGTATAACCCAGATGCATAAAATACCTTTCCTTTGGATTGGATCTGATCCGACTTTTTTCGAGTTCCGTATGCTTCTTTTCTAGAACTACCCGCCCCCTTAATAATAGACTTGTCCCATCAAAGCTAAGCTCACATAGGATTACTTCTTAATCACCATGTATTAATCGTCAATCTTCACATTATTACATTACACCATCATTTTTAAAAGAAGATTTTTTTTTTGCGGTGTTACATAACACGTGAGGACAAAAAAGGATGTCTCCATCAATCGGTCAGGCTTTTTGCCTAGGGACCTTTTTATTGCTCTCGGGATCCCCAGAGAGACCACGATCGTTCATCATGCCCGTCCCCCTTTATTACTTATTAACTCCGGCTGGGGCCCCCCATCGAGAAACCGCCGGTACCGATCGCGCGAGGGCACTTTGGTAAATTCACGTCGACGGGGACGGGGACGGCGACGGTGACGTGGCGTTCCTTTCCTTTTCTTGCACTTCGATTACGGGGGGCAATAATTCAGGGGCAAGTAGCGAGCGGGGGGAGATAACGACGCGACACGGGACTAGGAAAAACCGAGTGGGGCCCCGCACGGAGGGGGGCTTAGGTAGGCGTGGGGCCCAGTTGTTCGGACCCAAGGAATCCCTCTCTTTGGGAAAAAAAAAAGTGTTACCTTTTTCTTTCGTAGGTGGGAGTAAGAAAGCAATTTCTCATACGGAAGTCAAACAGTGAATTTTTTTCGGCCTTTCGTACTCTTGTTTTAAGGATAAATACATTGAAAATTCCAAAACTTATCACGAAAATATAATTGAATCTTAAAATTAAAAAAAAATGTAATCAAGTCCTAAAATTTATTGCGAAAGTGCAATTGAGTCCTAAAATTTTTAAAGAGTGCAATAAAAAATAGGACTTGATTATACCAATTTGACATGTTTCGGGACTTGATTGTACTTTTTGAAATTTTAGATTTCAATTGCATTTTAATGACAATTTTTAGAAATTTTAATACACTTATCCCTTTGTTTTTATGAAAAATGGGTAGTTTTTCCATCGGTTGATGATTTGATATAATATTATCATGCGTTTGATAGGGTTGTTACTCTCTCTCTCTTTTTTCCCCCTTTTTACTTGTCAAATAGTTTAAGAACTTGGACTTTATTTAATTATGTAACTTAGAGTATTTCCTATACATATCAACATTTACATGTAGAGCCGTGTAAGGTTTTTTTTAAATATTTTTTTGGGACTCGAAATGTGTTTTGATATCCAAATTTATAGAGAAAAGTAGTAATGACATTTTTAAGTCGAACCAAACAGGCACTTGACCCTTTCACTAAAGCACTAGAATGTCTCGAGGACAGCATGAAAAGCGATAAGAGAAATGAGATCGCTCTCAATCAAATTAATTATCATGCTCGTAGTCCTAGCTTACGCCCTCGCTCATGGATGATCCAATGCTAATTATCTTTGCCCACAAATTGTATGTAATCAAAATGCCCGAGAGCTAACTATCGAGATTTTAGTACACGACCCTCGTGAATACGATATACTTCAATGATAGTTTACTAAAACAATTTACCAGTAACAATAGTACAAGAGAAAATAAGAATACAAAGGATGGGAGTAGGGAACTGAAGAGTTTTTCAAACATTGTTCAGTTTGGGAGAATGAGACGCTCCATTATGATTGATACAATAATTACGCCAAAACAAAAGAAATAAGAATAATGCTTTTTTTTCACAAAAAATAAAATAAAATGTCCCAGGACCAGTTAGGTGTGCGTACAAAGGCCAAGAAGTTACGAACTTCACCCTTAATATATTCGGATCGTCGAACTTCACCCTTAATATATTCGGATCGTGACATTCGGGTACATCGGGTACATCTCTCTCTCTCTCTCTCTCTCTCTCTCTCTCTCTCTCTCTCTCTCTCTCTCTCTCTCTCTCTCTCTCTCTCTCTCTGCATCTAAGTCTCCGAGTGTATCGAGGTTGTGATATATAAATTACATTGCACGTCTTCATCTCAGAGTCAAAATACGTTAGATCAGTACTGTCGAAGTACCTAACAATATTGAATCACATGGCGTACAACCATTCCGCTATCTTTTTTTTTTCCATTTTCCCGATGAAAAGAAATAACCACTTACCAAAAACACCGACCTCGGTTTATCATTTATCAAGTACGAAAATCCTGATTTTGGGTATTTCCAATTTTTGGATTAAACTAATAGATCCACCCTTTATGCATTTCACCTTTTCTGTCCAACTTGTACTTATTTCACTCATAAAAAAAATCGCATGACTTTTTTTTTATCATAATATATATTAAATTGCGTATAGCGTAGGGGTTAGTACTTTTCTTTTTTCATTTTTTAAGTATTTGATGGGATGCAATTTGGGGTGTGTTGTGATGACGTGGAGGAAGTTGCCAGAGGGAGTCGTTGGGGGCGCAGCATAAGAGGATGGTCCGTCCGTGATCCCCTCCTCCCCACCCACTTCCCGCTTCGCTTTCCGGTACGAAGCCGGTGGGCCCCACACCCAACACCCCCGCGGCTTCCAATCATCGCCCTCCCTCCCTTGCTCTTCCCGCGGACCATCGCTCACCTGATCATCGCCCCCCCAGCCGAGCCGAGCCGAGCCGAGCCCTGCTCCGGGGCAGCGGCGGCTAGGCTCGGGCGTTTCGCACGGGGCTCAGAAAGCCTGTGGCGACCGATCGGCGCACCGGTTGTTGTACGGGGGGGACTGCAAATCTTGTCAGAGGCCCCGTGCGTCTTTTTTCTTTTTGTTATAGTTCTGCGTTTCATTTCGTGCCTTCGGAACACGTTTCCATCCTCTTTCGCAAGATCACTTTCGTCTGTGTATCCAAAGCCACCAAAAGCTTTTTCAGTCACGACGCGACCGGGATCCCTCCCTCGTTCCCGTCTTCGATCTCTGTCATCTCGTGCGGACATGCTTCCCCGGGGCTCCTCCCGGCACGCCGGCGGAATTACCGTGGCGGGTGGACGGACCGAGCAGTCGAGACCCAAACGAACATATCGTGATGCACGTGGACCGACGATTACAGGGTAGCCCCAGTCGGTTATCTCTTCCCACTAATCATGATCAGATGCGCCCTTGTTGGAGTAAACTTTCCCTCTCCCCGTCTTCCTATCATTGGGCACTTTCTTTCGATGGACGCGTCGTATGAATGCTGAGTTTTCCGAATTGACGTGGTCGATTGTTTTCTTTTCAATGTAATTGATCGTATGTTTCGTTGATCAATGCATCCTGCTCTGTTTTTAACACTCGCAGCAAGTGGGGAAGGAAAGCATTCCTGCCGTATCTTTTGCTCCCTCAAGTCTCAATCATTCTTAAAGATTATTATGGGTTATCCGTCATAGGATGGTAAAAAAAAACCATCGCCGCTCGATTACTTCGCTAAGTCGGACTTAATTTTATATAAAAGGATACGAGAGTAATATAGAGGGCAGATAATAAAGTTTGAAAGTCGGCTTCATTTATATAGTGTCGGTTTTGGTGAACAATTATAAGATGTGATGCCATACTTGTACAAAATTTGTCTTGCTCAATTTGAGGACATTATAATTTGAAAGTAGATATTATCAAACCTGTAATTTACACAGGGAAAACGACACAAATTATCCCTGAACTTTCATCTAATGTGCAATGTAGTACAAAAAGTCAATTTAGTTCCCGTACTTCATGAAAATATTCAATATTGTCCCTAAATTTAAATGAATGGAAGTACCATATTAAAAATTTTCATATAGTTTAAGGATTAAATTGAACACGTACCAAAAAGTTCGGGGACCAAACTTAACAAATTAAAATTTCATGGGTTATATTGTACCTTAAGTCAAAATTTAAGAACCGTTTGTTTTATTATCCTATTTAATTATGCAAATGGAAATACAAAAATTTGTCACGTCAAGATGTTTGTGGGCATTATTAGCCATCGCCCGTCTGCTCCCACAGAAGCTCCTCGTTTTCTTGTTTCGTCTTGGTAAGACAACGACGTGAACAGAACTGCCATTTTTAGAGAGAGAGAGAGAAAGAGAGAGAAGAGAGAGAGAGAGCGGTTTCGATCAGATGCCCACTGATTCCCATGCACGCGGAGTAGTTTATAATATCCGCCTCTCAGCACCAGCACCAGATATCCCATCCCCGAGCCGCTCTCCCTCCTCCTCCTCCTCCTCCTCCCCTCCTCTCCCCCACACCACCTCGCTTTCTCTGCAGCAATTCCTCCTCCAGCCGTGGCCCCTTGGGTCTTGGGATGAAGTAGAACAGACACTGCCCCCAGTAGATAGAGAGAGAGAGAGAGCAAGAGGGTCTTCTGCAAGTATCCCACTAGAGTGTTGAAAAACAGGGCAAAGAAAGGAAGAAGATTCTGTGTGTGTTTGTGTTTGTGTGTGTGTGTGTGTGTGTGTGTGTGTGGGTGAGAGAGAGAGAGAGAGAGAGAGGCTGGTTCATTAGCCATTTTGGGCTGCATTAATTCTTGATTGGAGAGTGGTTTGTCTGCATCTAGAGGCTTTCGAAACTTTGTGATGATAGAGAAACCATTCTCCTTACCGGAATAGAAATATTTTTGCCACAAGAGAGAGAGAGAGAGGGGGGGAGGGGGCGAGAAACGACGAAAACGTAACAAAGAGGGGAAACGTAAGAGGCTGAACCAGAGGCGGAGCTAAAATACAAAGCTTTCTTTGGTTCTGCTGTCCTGATAATTGATGATGGCCTCCTGAGGGCCTCTCTCTGCATGTCCCTTCTGAGATCAGTTGGATTCTTCTTCTTTCATGAGAAACCTGAGCTAGAACACTTGGGGGGGAAGAGGAGATAGAGCGAGAAAACCGGCGAAAAAGTCGAGCCTTTGAGCTTCCGTTTCTCTTGGGTTTGCTCTGTTTCTGGAGATGGAGGTAGGAGAAATCTAGCAGAGAGAGAGAGAGAGAGAGAGGAACTTCAACTTCATGGGCTCTTCCTCTGCGTAATTTTCTTGATTCTCTGGTGCTCAAAGAATGGCCTCTTTGACTGTACTATTGATAACCCCCCTCTCGTCCTTCATTCTCTGACACTAAACTTGAAAAAGAAGTAAAAGCCACGAACTGTCTGCAATTTGGTGGAGCATAAAGGCGATCCTGCTTGTGCCCATTTGAATTCACGGCTGTTCTTGCCTGAAATCTACAAATCTTTTCAGGTCTCTCTCTCTCTCTCTCTCTCGCCAAATATCTTTTTTCAATCCTTCTTTTTCATTTATAATTATGTGAGGGTCTTTGTTTCTTGGTGTTTCATCTTTGCAGATTGATCTGTTGTTGGGGCCGTATACACAGAGAGAACAGATTTTTCTCAAAGAGAAGCTTCTTTAATGGCGGAACTTAGTTCTTTCTCTTTACCATCTCCCAGAAATAATTACAAGAAAGTCACCGGATCATCTTTTTTCAGCTTGCCAAGGCTATTCACTAGCTTCACTAGCTTCACTGTGAAGGGGTTCTCTGAAACCGACACTGCGATTAGTCCTACTTCAATTCTTGACAGCAAACCATTCTCATTCTCGACCATCAGAAACTCCTTCTGGTCTGATAACACCAGCACTTCGTCTTCTTCACCCCGAAACACAGACACAGAGCACAAGCGCTCTTACTGGGAAAAGAAGAAGATAGAATCAGTAGGAATTGGCCTAGGCATTGTTGATGCTCTGAAAGACGAGAGCTTTGACCCGAAGCAGCCTAAACCCGAGGCCCGGCCTGTCGTCATCTTCGGATCGAAGCTCAAGATCCAAGTCCCTTCCCTGCCATTCTCTGTCCCTCCCAACCCCGAGTCGGCGAGCCCAAGGTCTCCACCCAATTTTGGGATCAAATCGAGGAATTCCCAGCTTGGTTTTGCATCACCACGCATTTCGCGGTCCCCAGATACGAAATCCCGTTCCGGGTCATCCTCCAATTCGCGTGGCCTGGGTGTGCCCGGCTCGCCCCAGATTTTGAGTGCCAGTGAGATGGAGCTGTCGGAGGACTACACTTGCGTGATCTCCCATGGCCCGAACCCGAAGACAACGCATATATTCGACGATTGCATTGTCGAGAGCCGCTGTGGTGTTTTTGGGGATGCCTCTGATTTGAAGGAGAATGGATTTTTGAGTGATGAGCAGAGTAGTGGTTCTTTGTCACAGAGTTTTCTTAGCTTCTGTTGCACCTGCAAGAAGAATCTTGGGCAGGGAAGTGACATTTATATGTACAGGTTAGTTCAAACTTTCAAGTTCTGCAATTTTGTTGGGGCATCATTTTGAGTGATTTTTGAGTGTGATCTATTGAATTTGAGCACTTTTTGGACACTTTTGGGATGAATGTGGAAAGAGAGCACGTGCAACTGAGAATCCCTTTCCAAATATGGTAACCAAGTTTACTTCATGTAGCTTCTATAATTGAAAATTCTTGTGATTCTGAAACCTTTTTAATAAGAAAATAAAGTTTCCTGCCACATGAATTTGAATTTTCCCTAATCCTGTCATACAAGAAGAAGCTGAGACTTTCAATTGCAACTTTGATCACTGCAGTTCTATTAGATTCACCTCTGGTAGGAAAATGGATCAATAGATACAAGTTCATGTTGTGATTCTAGCTCTATTTTATTGTTTTTTTATTATTATCATAAGATGGTTTGCTCAATACCTAGGATTTCATATCACTTTGCTCTGGTACCTCATTCTGGTCACAATTATTTGTATAGAGTGATTCGATGAACCAAAAAAAGGCATATCAATTCGTTTGCACCATTTATCTCCGAATCTTTTAGCTCATAGAGATTTGCATTTTCACCATTTTCAGGGGAGAGAAAGCTTTCTGTAGTGGAGAGTGCCGGTACCAGGAGATTCTCTTGGAAGAGGGGATGGGAAAATCAGAACCAGATGAATATGGCTTTTCTTGATATTGAGTGATAATCACCTTGCTTCAAAACAGAGCCTAGAAGAAACCAGCTTCACAAGGATAGATTAATCATTCTTAACATAATCTTTAGAGGCAGAGAGAGAGAGAGAGAGAGAGAGAGAGAGAGAGAGAGAGAGAGAGAGATAGACTGAACTTTCTATTGTATTGAATGGGTTGATGCTTGATATTCTAGCCTTCGGGGCTGTTTCTGCTACTGCTGCTTCTCTTAGCAATCTTTTTTGCTTTCATTTCCCATTTTTCTCTACTCATGATTTTTCTTGTACAATTGATTTCAATGAAGTGATGATTTAGGAGATTGCTAATCTGGTGCTTTGGTCCAAAACGCTTTTCTTGTTTGCATAGTGGTGCTCATAATGATGATAGGGTGACTGAAATTTTCCCCATTATCTTCCCCCAGAATAATTTATTGCTGCAAATCATCTTCTGGGCACATAAGGACAGATTACACCATTTGACGCAGAATCTTGCAGTTCTTTTTCCTTGCCTGTGAGGCTGTGATCCACCTCTGATCATACCCCACTTTGACAAGTTTTTGTCCCCTTCCATCAATTTAGTATTAGTCTAATGCAAGTTGGATGATCTTGATGGTAGCTCATTGATGCACGAATGATTGTTTGTTGTATTATTAGTATTATTATATGGTTGGAATCTTGAGGGGCTATTTCTTTTCAATTTTCTCAGGTACTCCCGTATTGAAAACCCCACCATTTGGTAAAATATGTTTTAAGTCCGTCACCATATTGTGATGCTGTACATTCTTCGAATTCTGCAACAAAGTATTATTCAATTTCAAAATGCTGCTCGAATCTGACCCAGTCCATTGTCATAGTAGAGCTACCCTACAAGCTCGATGATTAGTTTGAAGCTGGGGAAGAAAACGATTTGAGTTCTCTTTTGCATGTTTAGACAAAGTGAAAAGAAAAGTATATTCAATCACAAAATTTGGTGATTATCATTTAAGGAAAAAAATGGGGAGTAAGGTGTACTAATGATTGTAGCATTAGGCAAATATAGATCATCACATTCTTACTTCTTCTCTTTTTTTTGAATAATTTATGACACAAGTATGGAAATCCATATGCTTAGAGACCCATGGACATCTTGCAAGCCCTATGAACTAGTTTAATACAGACCTTTGATCTATGCATGTGGCCCTTATCTAGAGCCATTAAAAAGCAGTTGATGGGATTCGAATGAATGACCTTCAATTCTTGAGTTGGAAATCCCCCAACGTCCCAACAAACCATACCAATCCCGTGAGATCATTACACTCACTAACTTGAAAATATCAACTCTAAATTAACATAATCACTATTCAAATTAGTTCAAAATTATATGCTAGAGGCTAAGCATGCACTATGCGAGTGAATGAAGGGAGGAGATTATCATGTGTTAAAAGTATTGGTGGTTATTAAAGGAAGTGGATGAAGGGGTGCTTAATGAAAGATTACATGTGATCTAGTTGGTATTTCAGTATCTTGAAGATTAGTTGTGTCATTTCGGGCTTTTGCCCAGATTTACTTTCCCAAAAAAGGTGAAAACATTATTTTCTTATCCAATTGTTTTGAGGAAATATATGAACTGATAATACTTTGTTCAGATCAAGTTTTATCTTCCTTGTGATCCATATATTATACCATACAACATTCTAATAGAAAAAGACACTATCCCAAAAGGTTTTGGGCAATTTGATGCATATTGTGAAAGTTATGGTGTGATGACATAAAATAAACTTTGAGAAGGAAATCATTTGAAGAGATTAATTTTCAACGGACAATCTATATTTCTTCCTCATGTCTTTATTTCTAGGCAAGCTTTTCAATCATACTGAACGTGAGAAAGTTGGTAAGTTTTTCTTTTCATCTAAAAGCAAGTTGAGAATTTCTTGCTATAAGTAATAAGCAACTCCAAAATGATTCAATCACAAATATAAAAAATGTACTGAAAAACAAAGTAAAAGCCCCAGATTTTACCTTTAATTCCATGGCTTTGCTCATCGCCATCATCATTAATCAGTACAATTTGAATCACGCTGTCAATTGTATGGGAGAATTATCCACTTGAAGAATAACATATGGCATGAAATTAATACGAGAAAACTAAATCCGACCCCCCCAAAAAAAAAACATTAGAAAACTAAAGAATCTGGAAACGAACGATCAATTACTCCTGAATAAAAATTATCTTTCATGCATAATAAATAACTATAAGAGCTATCAGACAAACAAAATTACATGCATACCCACCCAATAGCAACCAAAAATGAACAAACAAGACAAGAATCGAGATACTTCACTTTCCTACTCTTAGAAATTAGTGACCTTTCGATGTTTTTTTTTTCCCGCTGAATGCTGAATAAATGTTATGATCATGTTAAGCCACAAATGAGGGAGAAACCTAATCACTGGTGATTGTGATTTATTGGTACAGGCTGATATTTTACAAAAGTGAAGTCACGAGATTGAAATCATTTATGACGGTAGTGCGTGTATCTCGTTATGTGCGATTGGTTCCATGCCTTTGGCATCCTCGTGGAGTTAAACTGTGACAGGACTTGCCTACTTCCAAAGAATGGATCGTGGGTGTTGCTGAATGACGACCTTCTTGGGATAAAAAGCATCTCATAAAAGACATTGCTTCGAATGTTGTCAAGAGATGGAGCCGGTATTTGTTGACACCTGAATTTTAGTCAACAATTCAAACTTTCATCATTATAAAAAGGTACAAAAGATAAAGAATAACAAGACAATGACAAAAACAAATAAATAAGTAATGAACAAATCAGCAAATAAAAAGAGGGCTTAATTTGGTCTTAGTCTGGTTTACGCAGCCCACGAAAGCTATCCTCAGAGCAGTCCGGCCCAAATCCACCAACATCAGAAATGGTCCACTGAATATAGAAGAACCCACCACATAAATAAGCCCAAAAAATCAAGCCCATAAACTCATAACTGCAGACCACCCTTGGCCCATCAAACGAGCTCAGCCCCCAACCCCCTCTCTCTCTATCTCTTGCTCTCTCAAGATGATCGACGCGGACGTAAAGTGCACTAGAAGTTTTAAGAGTAATTGAGTTTTAAAACTTTAAAAAAAAATGTAATCCAGTCTTTAAACTTGTTACAAAACTGCAATTGAGTTCCAAAACTTTTAAAAAAGGGAAAAAACCACCAAAAACCCCAAACTTTGCCATCTGTGACACATTTACCCCGAACTTTTTTTTGTGACACCAAAAACCCCGAGCTTTGCTTTTTGTGACACATTTACCCCAATGTATTTAGTCCATGGGCATTTTCGTCTTTTCTCGCTTTTCTTTTTTTTTTTTTTTTTTTCCTTCCGTGAGGGGGCCTCGCCGGCGTCGGCGAGGTTCGCCATCGCTGGGCGAGCGAGGGCGGCCCTCGCCCGACTCGAGCGAGGTCGACCCTCGCCGGCGTCGGGCGAGGGTCGACCTCGCTCGAGCCGGGCGAGGGCCGCCCTCGCTGGGCGAGCGAGGGCGGCCGCCGACCCGGCGAGGGTCGACCTCGCCCGAGCGGGTGAGGGCCGCCCTCGCTCGCCCAGGCGAGGGCGAGCCTCGCCCGACTCAGGCGAGGCCGACCCTCGCCGGAAAGGAAAAAAAAGAAACAAAAAAGAAAAAGCAGAAAAGACGAAAATGCCCATGGACTAAATACATTGGGGTAAATATGTCACAAAAAGCAAAGTTCGGGGTTTTTGGTGTCACAAAAAAAAGTTCGGGGTAAATGTGTCACAGATGACAAAGTTTGGGGTTTTTAGTGGTTTTTTCCCTTTAAAAAATGCAATCAAATTCTAAAACTTTCAAAAAGTGCAAACAAATCGTAAAATTTCTCAAATTGGTCCAATCAAATCCTTCAATTGATTGCACTTTTTGAAAATTTTAGGACTCCATTGCGTTTTCAAAAAATTTTAGGACTCGATTGTACTTTTTAAAAATTTTAGGATTCAATTGTACTTTTGCGATTGAGGCTTTTAATGCGGTAAGGATTTTAGAAGGCTGAGTCACGCACATGCTCGAAACGGAATCCGTTTTGCACTCTCAACAGAATCTGTTTTGGGCTCGCAACAGCCAACAGGATGGTTGCTCTCTCTTTCACGAAGCTCTCCTTTAATTCTCTCTCTCTCTCTGATCTGTGATCTCTACCTCGATGGAAGCTAAGCCGATCGAAGCTTCATCATTCATACACACATGACCGCCTTCGTTGTTCGCCATCTCCGACCATCGACGGCTACCGTCGAGCTTCCATTGACAGCCACCTCAAAGCTCGGCCACCACGTCCAGAAAAAAGAAAAAGGCGAAGGCGAACTAATCTATGCCCTGCGATCCGCTAGGTACGTTTTTCTGTTTAAGTTTTATCGTGATTAGCTTTCGATGTCAGTGAAGCTTGTAGGAAATAAACAGGAAGGGGAGAGTTTCCATTGTTCTGAAGATACGCACGCATGTTTAACATGATTACTTAGGCAGTGCTCATGGAATGCAATGATTTATGGGTGTTAGAATGGGAGATGTCAGCTGAAATTGTCTGCTATGAGTTACGTGGGAAGTAAAGATGGATTCCGCGACTGGATATAATCTCCTCGTTATTTTTGCTTAGTTTGATGCGGTATTTGACTGGAACCATGATTCATCTATACGTCATTAAGCATGGGCAGAAACTTAGAATTGTTTGCAGATAATGTTCTCTAACAAACAAACATGCATGCCAAGTTCAGCAACTCAGGAGATGCCTATTTGAGCGTGTGGTAATAAAAGATGTAGTCTCGTGGTACTCAATCGTTGCCACATGTGAACAGAACAATGATCCAATTACTTCATGATTGTTATCTGAAGAGACATAGAGCAATTGGACAGTAATTAGATTAGTTTCGAGTTTTGCTCAACTAAATTATTCGCGGGGTGGCAAGTCTCTTCATCATTTCACTCCGAGCAACAGCTGGCTTTCAAAAGACTCGATACTTGGGAATGCAGTAGTGGACATGCTGTGCTCAGAATAGTCCTGTAAATGCAGCAAATTCAAGCATAAACTGATGTGGGGGAGAAAATTGGCCTGAAGGAGACTATGATGGAAGATCAAGAAAATAGAGAGAGAGGATGCATGGATCCAATGTACGACTAAATGGAGGGCTCTCGGGTAGATTAAGTGCATGTGTCAAATGGTGGACTGGATCACGAAGACAATAATAGAATTGAAAATGGAATACAAGAATAACCTCAAATATGAGTATAGAAAATAGAATGTGAAGGTGCTAAACCTTCCACTTAAATATCTGGGCTAGAACATTTGGGTCACGGACAGCTTTTGCATCTTCATTGCTGTCTCCTTCCTCTAGCCTCTGCAAAGCTGCTCGAAGAGCCTGCAACTCACATTTTTCGTGGGAAAATCGGACATCCTTATGCTTTCTAGGTTTTGTTTTAGCAATGCTCGATAAAAATGATGGTGGCCTGTGAATTACGATTATTTATGAGCTACATAGCGAGTAGATAAAGTTAAAAAGTGATAGAACGAATATATTACTTTACTAGAGTCTAGTTAGAGAGAAGGAAGTAGCTCGACCTTAACCAACATAAGAGGTGTGAAGTTTCTGGTTCGATAGGACCAGAAAGGGAAAGTGTGACCGGAGTCGCCAACTACACTCTTTGTTGTGTGACATTAGGATATCCTAATTCAAATAGTTTGAGTCGGGATTTTGGGCTAAAATGCCATTTTCCTTCGTAGCCATCCATTTCAATCCTGGCATTTTTTAAAAAAGACCGAGAAATTTTCTTACATCGGATCTCCCTTCTTGAATTAACCCTCAAAGATGGCAAAAAGTATAGGAGCTCCTTTTTCCATTTTCACAATGCCACTATTAAGCAAATCGAGGTTGACTGGTTGTCCATCTAGGTTAGTATTGAACAGGGTATCTTTTTACTACTTGTGAAAGCATTCCTTCCTTTGCTCATTCACTCAGCTGAAGATTATTGTAATTCATAGGCCCCTCATTTTTAGCAAGCATTGCTTAAAACAAAACCTAGAAAGCAGAAGAATGTCCGATTTTCCAACGGAAAATGTGAGGTGAAAGCTCTTCGAGCAGCTTTACAAGGCTAGAGGAAGGAGACAGCAATGAAGATGCAAAAGCTGTATGTGACCCAGATCTTCTAACCCAGATAATTAAGTGGAAGGTTCAGCATCTTCACATTTTAGTTCTATACTCATATATGCGGTTATTCTTGTATTGTATTTTCAATTCGAGATGTGGTCTCTTTCTAATGTCTGGTGTAATTTGCACTGCTGCTTGATTGAAACAATGCTTTCCGACTGCACTCATGTTTTTCACTTAAGTGGAAAGAATAAGTAGGCTTTTAAGTTATCGAAAGCTTTGGTTCTATTTGTGGCCTAATGTGAGCTCGGACTGTAGATTAAGCTTCTTACCTTTGATCTGTTCCTTTATTTTTTAGCATTGCTGGCATTTCATTTCATTTTGTTTTACTTTATTTATTTATACTCGATGTCAAAAACTTAGACTCATCCTTCCCTGAGCTCCATAAGTATGAGGGCCAATGTAACCGTGAGTACATCCTGTATATCAGCAGCCATCCTCTCTTCGCCCTTTTCCCCTCTCTCTGTAGCTAAGCATCATTTTCTGTTTTGTAAGGTAATGTGACCCCGGTGAACCACTCTTTGCTGATGACAAGAACTAGATTCACCTGATTCTACAAGGACTTTTAAGTATCTTCTTACAATCCTGGAAATTCCCATGGAAAGGCGGCACCTTGCCTTGAGAAACACCCAGAGCTTGTCCGCGCTTCCGTATGTTAGATGCTGATCGTGACTAACTTGTAAATCAAGGCGAAAAGAGCGCAGTTAATTGTGAAAATGATCCGTCGTTGGTCAAATTGAAGTATTTTGGCAAGAAAATCAATCTCACCATCAGAATTCCTCCTTGGAACAAGACCAGACCTTCAATGAGCGCCTCAATCGCATCCAAATCGTACAGTTTGGGATAGTAAAAACCGTAGAATCTTACTCATCTATCCTTAGACAAGAATCCAACAATTTACAAAGCAAACACTTTAGTAGTCACTAGTCATTCAGGCAGATGTTAAAGTCCACATTTATAAACAAAGAAAGGTCCACATTAATGATGTGCAAAAGCCCAATACTACTTGGTATTATTGATTACTGCAATACAAAAACACTGATTAGGCTAGCATGTCTATGCTATGCCCAATATTTTTCAAGTTGGAACAATTGGATTGGTTTCTGTTCCATTATAAGTTAGATGTATGATGACAGAGGCTCCCTATAGCTACGATCACTAATTGGTTCTACTGTATTTTCAATGTAAAGACCAGAATCCGATAAGTTCAATTAGTGCAAGAACAATAACAAGCTAACTTAAAAAGTAATAGAATTCATAAGGTGGAGAAAAATGAGTAAAACTTACCAGATGATTGAATTGAAAAATGAGTAAAACTTACCAGATGATTGAATGGCTCCTCAAGCAAAACTTTGTGAGGTTTCTTGAAAGTTATTTTGGTAAATGCAACTCTGCTTTTTTGACCACCTATTTATATGGTCAAAGCACCATGTTATATGTGCAATAACATCCAAAACGCCTCGAAGGAAGTACACAGTGAACCACAATTCAGATTACAAACTAACTAACCTCTAATAGAGCTTCACAATGTCATACGAAAATTGCTTCAACAAAAAATTTACACGTGCAACAATAGCAGAGAGGGAGGAGATGTATCAGACAAGATACACATTTGTTGAAGCGCAAGATTTCCAGTTCCACCAGAGAAACCCGAGTGAGCTCGAAGCATTTGTTCTGGAACTACCTGCACACTGGTACTTTAAAGAACTGAATAGATTTGCCCCATTAATCAATGCTGACAATGCAAAAGCAGAGGTAGGCAGCATATCGTTACAATCTCAACCAAACAAGCATAAGTATATTGGCTAGAAATTTCTAGCAAGCAGTAAGTAATAGTTCCTAACCCCCCTGAGATCAAGACCTAAATGGAAGGTGTCAATGCTGTCATGAATTGGAGTTGTATCAAAAGCTTGGAACCATGAGCTGCCCCAGAATTTTATCTCAGATCGACTGCTTAATACTACGAAGAATCATCATCAACAAAAAGAAGGTTCACGATTCTAAATAAAAATACAAAAAAAAACTGCATCCCCTTTCTTCACAATCACATCACAGCTTCCACATAACTAATCACATTTTTAGATTTTGAAAAAGATTATTCTTATTTTTTTGTTAAATTGCAAAAAATGACACAAAACATTGATAGCATTAGCCCTACCTCAACAGTGTTCACAAGTGATCCTTCCAAGAGATTTTGCCAATGCATATTACAATGGTATCTGCAAAACAACTGGAGTGAATGAGCTAGGGCACAAGAAAAAGTTGTTAGGAAGAGAACATGCAAAAAAACGCTGAAAATGCAGAAAAATATGATTGTAGAACACTATGATTCTCCGTGATTCTCATGCAAAGCATAGTGCATTTTCATTCGCAATTTGTTTTGGCATCAAGCAGAGTTCAACATAGTCATCAATATAAAGGCAGCATTGTGAGTAATTCGTCCTTCACTGTATTGTGCATCGAAACATAGCCCATCCAACCCAACGTGGACACCTACCCAAAGGTCAATCTGTGACCATCAGTGGTTGGTTTTTGGAAATTCATGGGAAAAATCTCCATGGGGAAACTCAGTTTGTATTAAGCATCGAATTGAGGGAGCAGAATCGAAATTGATGCCTTCAAAACCGAAAACTTACCCGAACCCAAGCAAGGCGAATGAGAGGGATTTCTTGGATGAGGGGCCAATAGTCGCCAGTGATTTCTGAGCATCGATCTTCCAGAATCTCGCATCCATATATGTACAATTGTTGGAGGGAGGGAGGGAGGCCATCCTCTGGCAAGTACCTCAGCTTCGGGCAATCTTCAATGGATAACATTCGGAGAGAGGAAAGATGGTTGTGAAGACCGCTTGCTAGTCTTTCCACGTTCCTCATATTTTTCACCGCAAGAGTGATTAGAGAGGAAGGAAAGAGAAGACTCCACGCATCCTCATCCTCCTCAGAAGGAAACCACGCCTTCTCTCCCTCCCCTCCCATGCAAAAGTCAATTAGTAGAAATTGGAGGGTTGTGAGCAGATGTAAGCCCCATTCTCTTATTGGCTGCTTTAGATTTACGCACCTTGATATCTTAAGCTGCTTCAAATTGGGAGGCAAACCACCTGTGGGGAAGCATTTGATATTTTGGCAATTCTCAATGTGTACCTCCTCGAGGGATGTTAGATGAAGCCACTGATTTGGTAGAGACTTTATATTCGGACAATTATCAATCATAAGCCACGACAAGGTGATGGGAAGGGGAGGGAAGTCATCTATTTCCAATGCTGGACAGCATGATATATTCAAACGAGTGAGATGGGAGAGCGTGTGAAGGTATCGTGGTAGGCTTTCCAGATTTGTACAATTATCAATAGTCAAAAACGTCAACGATTCTACGGTGATCTCTTCCAGTGACTTCACTCCCTCGCACTTCCTAATTATAAGTGTCCTCAGAGCAGCAAGTTGATGCATCAGGTTATTTCCGGTGGAGTCATGTGAAGCGATGGTTAATCCCATGAGTTTTGGACACTTCTCAATTAACAAATCTTTGAGGATGTGCATCTTGCTGGGAAGCTTTTCTAAACTCGTGCATTCCCTCAGTTCCATTGTTTCAAGATTGGAAGGCAGCTCTATCTCTCCTTCTTCGGCCACAAAAGACGTGAATTGAGGACAACTTTGGATCGCTAATTCCCGGAGGCAAGTAAGATTTCGTGTTTCATTTCCATCTCGCCACAAGTATGTTAGCTTGTCACACCTTCCTATATGAAGCTCATTTAGGTTGACCAAGCAGCTCATAAACTCATGATTAAAGCAAACAAGCTCTGCAAGATTTTGAACTCTGAGAATGATTAAAGAAGTTAGGTTGACCAAGAACTTTAAGATCTCCTCGTGACAATCCTCAAGGTATAACTCGCGGAGAGATGGAAGACAAACCACACTGGTTGAGTTATTCAAACGCGGGCATGAATGAATTTCAAGCTTTATGAGACGATCAAGTTGACAAGGCAATGTCTTGACCAACGAAGGACAACTCCGGACAATAAGATGTAGAAGACAGGAGAATGGGAAATCTTCTTCTGGGCCGCCGACACAACGAGACCAATCTTTCCATGCCAACATCTCTTCAAATTTCAAAGTTGTTAAGGATGAAAATGGCCTTTTACCTCCGTAAAATTCAGAGCCTATCGTTCTTACCGCATGCAGACCTTTAAGAGATAATTCCTTAAGTGATGGTAGTTGTCCAAGTGGGGGTAGCAATATAACATTAGGACATCCCCACAAGCTCAAAGACACTATCTTAGAATAGGATGGACCATCAAACCATGACGGGAATATTGCACCACCATAACACGAGATAGTGAGATTTTCAAGATTAGTGTGAGGTTGCAGAGAGTGAAGCACCTGTGCTTCATGCTTATCATTCCGCAGATTTCCAAAATCTTCACTCCAATGCAAAAATAAGTTACTAAGGCCTTGCTTTCCAAACAAATTAGCATCAACAGCATCTCTAACTTCTTCTACCTTTTGCAATTCTGATATAAATAATTCTCCTTGAAGATGTGGCAAGTTCTTTAACTCCTTTAACCGTGACCGTTTCTCCAGTCCTACCACAAACTTGGACAAGATCATGAGATTTTTCAATTTACCGATACTCAATGGCATATCTTTTAAACTCCATGTATCTCTAATGTCAAGAAACTCTAAGCTGACCATTTCTGTGATCTCTTGAGGCAACATAGAAAGCTTTTGACAACCTCTCAATATCAAAGCCTGTAATTTGTGCAAGGCAACAATTGACTTGGGTAGCTGTTTGATATTAGTGTATGAGAAATTGAGATATCGAAGATGTTTTAAATCACCGACACAATTCGGTACCTCTGTCATGGAACAATGACATAACGAGAACACCCTTAAGTACTTCAATTTTGTTAGCAAGTCATGTAGCACTTTGTTGGAAATGTGGAATTTGTCGTCCCAACTAAATCTATCATGCAATAGCATAAAATTTCTTAGTACCTTCATGCCCTCATATGCTTTCAAGCTTTTTGATGTAGCAAATTGTTGTGAGATGAATGATGCATAACGAGCTTTCTTAAGAGATGCATCATCTTCATTATTGGCCAACCGAGACTCCCCTGAGCTAAAGCATGTCCCGCCTGCAATTGACTTTGCTAGATCATTCAAAAGATCATGCATAAAAAACTTAGATGCGTTGACACTTGATTGTTGAAGAAATGATCTGGATACTAACTCATCAAAGTAATTTCGTCCTAATCTCAAGTTATTTTTCTTTGCTTTTTGTCCGTCTAAAAAGCCCTCCGCTATCCATAAGAGTACTAGCTCATCCCTCTCAATTTCGTAATCCTTGGGAAACACTGCACAATAAACAAAACATCTCTTCAAATAAGAAGGAAGATGGATATAGCTCAATTTCAAAGCCGGAAAAACTTCATCATTTTGTCTCGTTAGAAGATCCCACATTCCATTATGTAAGATATCTTCCCATTCATTGGGATTCTTTTTATTACGTAGGAGACCACCTAATGCCTTCACTGCCAATGGTGAACCTTTACATTTTTCAGATATTTTCTTGCCAATTTTTTCAAGATCTGGGTGCCTATCAAAATTTTTTGCTCCAAGAGCATGAAAGGCTAATAAGCTTAAGCAATTATCAACGGACAACTCCTTCAAAGGATACGGCGAAGCTCCTATTATGGAAACAACCAAATGGTTGCGAGTTGTGACGATGAGCTTGCTTCCCCTAGCCCCCGCTTCAAATGGCTTTAAGAGGGTAATCCATTCTCCATACTTTTCATTCCAAACATCGTCTAAAACCACAAGAAACTTCTTTCCCGATAGATAGTACTTCAACTTAACTTGAAGCCAATTAAGATCTTTCTCCTCACAAGACAACTCGGTGATCGACTGCAAAACAGTCTTTGTTATGTCGAGAACATCAAAAACATCCGAAACACAAATCCATGCTCTACTCTCAAAGCAATTGCTCACATTGGCATCATTATATATTCGCTGAGCCAAGGCCGTCTTTCCAACACCACCCATCCCAACTATGGGGACTATGCTCAGTGTGGCATCAGAATTTTCGGCTTCACCCATCAATAATTTGAGTATCTCCGCTTCTTCCTTCTCCCTGCCGAAAAATTGAGTCTCCGGTAGACAAGTGCTGTTGAGCCTTTTGTTGTTGTAGTCAGTTCTGCCCATTGGGTTTGATGTCAAGCTTAGATAAGCCTTCCTGGCGACAATATCCTCCAACCTATCATCGATCTTCTGTACCTCTGTTTCAGACACGAGCAAGCGTGGGTTAGAATTTGATCAGGAAGATTTATGTTGGCTAAATAAATGAAACTTCACCTAACCTCTGCTTGTGCTAAATTCTGCCTTCAACTTGGCCTGAGCAGCTCTGATCGCGAACTCATCGAGCAAGTCTTCCATGTCATAGGCCAAGTCCCTAACATCGTCCAGCCATAGCTTCACTAGACGGTTACCGCTCAGTTGCCTGTCCTCTGCATCATCCAGTACCGCATCGATTGTGTCCAGCATCTTCTTCCACTCATTGAGACGGTCCGTGTTGATTCCAGAGAAGGGCGGTGCTCTGTCCCTTTGTGCATAGTTCACTCCTAGAGAAGCCAATTTGTCGAACAGGACTTGAAAGAAGGAAGTCAAGACGGAACCAAAAACGATTTCTCCAATGGCCATGGGTGAATCAATCACTCTAGACAACAAGGAAGGTTATGGTGAAGCAAAACGATAATGAACTAATGGAGAGAGAGAGAGAACTATGAAGTCTAGGAAGACCAAGACTTTTGAGGATGCTTTCTGTCCACAAGTCTTTCCACCATCAAATATCTATTCATGTAAATAAACCATAAACTCAGGAAGACCAAACTTTACTAGACATCATGTACTTTATGGTCTAGAAAGTGAAGCAAAAATGAAAAGGAGCTAATGGGAAGGAAAGTTCAATAAAATCCAGGACCATGACTTTGCAGGACGCAAATTGGTTTGGTGCTTCATTTTTCACGGTGAGGAAGAGAACACTGCTGAGAGGGGGGACGAGCGCTAGGTTCGGAGGTTCACGGTGTCTGCGTGTGAACTCAGCTACGGCAATTCGTGGCCACTGCTTGCAACGACAACAAGACAATTTTGATGGAGCTACGACTAGAATAGGTTCGTTGGCGATGGGCAGATCAAAGATGGCGTTGTGGAATAATCAACATCCTACCATTGGCGGTCAAGAAGAAAAATCAAAGTTTGGCTTCCAGGTCTCAGTCAACTTGGTTAATAAAGAAGGAAGAGAAACTGGCCGTGAATCATTCAAGTTGAGGCTGCAAGCTGTCACTTCTAGAAAACAAGTGTTTTTTTTTCTGGTCAAACTAGAAAAAAAGTTGACAAGTCGACTTGCCTTAGCCAAACCTTCCCTCCATTAGAAAACGAGTTGGCCTACTTGTTCCGAGTGAGTGTGCAATTCACGTAAAAGCCAAACCTTTCCACTATTATTACTCGAAGTGAAATAGCGTCATGCCTTGTATGTGCTAATTATTG
Organism: Syzygium oleosum; assembly: GCF_021117445.2. NCBI lineage: Eukaryota > Viridiplantae > Streptophyta > Magnoliopsida > Myrtales > Myrtaceae > Syzygium > Syzygium oleosum. The sequence continues at coordinate 1,600,462 of NW_026607501.1, read as the reverse complement.
TTATTCAGGAGAAGTCACAATTATGCACAATCGAAAGCATATTACCCAAATGATTTGCGACTTGAATTTGAATTGTATAATGAATTTGAAGCTAGAAATCTATATCCGAGGGCTCGAAATTATGTCAAGCTCCATCATTACATGGTTATCGTGGCAGCAGAATTCTGAAACTGCGATCTCTTGCCAACATATGCCTCCCGACAGCTCCTCGAGCATTAGGAGCCAAAATCGCGTCGAAGGATCACCGCTAAGTGGATGACTATAGCAACTTATACGACCATGAATGCCAATATTGCAGAGAGCAGCAGCAGAGCCAGAGAAGACAATCTGGTTCCTAGAGGACAGAACAATCCAACCGGCTCAAGTGATTTCAACATCAACCCAATATTGAGACAGATTCAATCAATTTGATAAGATGTTTGTTAGGAGTGCGCAGTAGAAGTCTGATACCTTCATCCAAGGAGATCACCAAGAGGGGGCTCAAGTTCGAGTCCATCAACATATCAAGTGGACCCACCTTCATTCAAAAGTTTAAGCCAATGAGTTATGGGCCAACTAAGATATATTAACTTCTCAATACCACACTGATTTTCCGATGAGTTCTCCGATGTGGGACTTTTCTAACATAATTCACACGTATATTTCAACAATCTCCCCCTCAAGTGTGAGCTTAGTGTTAGGTATGCTCTCCCTTAATTCAAGTATCTTTCTACACCAACATATCTCAAGTTGAATCTCCACATCATTGTAATGCATCTGTAACTATGCACAACTATCTCGCGTCACTAGACTAACTGTCCATGGTCACTTCTCGCTAGACCAACCGTGATGATAATTTCCACCCGAAACAAACGTCGATCATGAAATTTCTTTGTTGAGATATTTGCCAAACACTTGAACAGATTGGAGGCCCACCAATCAACTGTCGGCTCTCATACCATTTGTTAGGAGCATGCAGCAGAAGCCCGATATCTTCACTCGGGGAGATCACCAAGAAGGAGCTCAAGTCCGAGCTCGTCAACAAATCCAGTTGGATCCACCTTCACTCAAAAGCTTAAGCCAATGAGTTATTGGCTAACTAGGATATATTAACTGCTCAACACCACATCAATTCTCCTATGTGGGACTTCTTTAACACAACTCACATGTGTATTTCAACAATGTTGAATTTTTATTGCCTTCGTAATATTTGGTAAAATATAAATGTCTATAGTAAATGCAAAGGCAATCAGAGTCTGCTGCAACCCTCCCAAGCAGGACAAGCGAGTTTAAGGGCTTGTCGAACAGGAACATGCAATCCCTATAATTGAGGTGCTCACTCTTCTTCGGCGAGGGCTCTCCCAAACCCTAACCGCACAAGATGTTGAGAAATAAACTGAATCGGAGTCGTCACTAGCTTATTGGAATCGGCTAGGAGCCGATGGGAGAACATTCTACTTCCCACAAGCTAGAGATCCTAAGTTAAAGGATTTGATTACACTAATTACCTACCAGGTTGTTCATGCGGTATTTATCAAATTATGGATCCTAAGTATTCTCCATTATGTGTCCATATATGCTTGTTTGATTGAGATTGACTTGAAAGTGTAATCTACTCGTTGGATAAAGCTAAAGAAATCAAGTCACGAAATCAATATAATGAAAACAACATAACACATCAAAATGATAATAAAGAAGAGTAAAAATAAAGTGTGGAAAGTAAATCCGATACGAGATGCCTTATTATTAAATTCCGGGACATGAACCAGTGAGCTAATTTTCAAAATCAAGTCAGAGTCTAATTTCGGCTAAGGAGAATTGCCCATGGTTTCACTAATGATATTAAAGATGAAAACATCCAACGAACTAAAGTAATACTAACATAAAAGCAAATAATATTTTTTTATCTTATCATCATCATCATCATCATCATTATTGTTTTTTTTAATATATAATATATATTTTTTATTTATTTTTTCTTTTCTCCTTCCTCGGTCCCTTTCCAGGACCCACGTTTCTGCGAATTCCCGGCCATCAGACGCACGACCACGGCTTTGCCGAGTTGCACAGAGCATGGATGGAGAAATAGGAACACCACCGAGAGATCCACACAACCACCACTTGAAATCGACTCCAAGCCAATGTTATGTCCCCGGCGTCCCCCACAAATCGCCTAAGGAAAACACGAAACATAGAACAAATAAAACCAGGTTCAGTAACGCTCTTGGTAACTATGATATTGTTGACACCTTATTTTTGTTGTTAAATAAATAAAATGGTTAATACGACGAAAAATCCCAAACTGGTATATTTATGATAAATTTATCCAAAATTAATTTTTTGACCACAAAAAATCTCAAATTGGTACACCTGTGATAAATTCACCCCAAAATAAATTTTTCACCACAAAAAACCCAAACTGGTACAATTGTGCAAATTTACCCTCCGTTAAATTGAATTAATATAAAATATAATCACAAACTAGTACACCTGTGAAAAACGGAAAGTACAACCCTAAACTAGTATATTCGTTAACTGCCACGTGTCATTTAACTTAGCAATTTAACAATAAAATTTGACGGAAACTAACGGAAGGTAAATTTATCACAGGTGTACCAATTCAGGATTTTAGTTTGGGGTAAATTTATCATAGGTGTATCAGTTTTGGATTTTTCGTGATATTATCCCTAAATAAAAATAAAAATAACAAAAAATACAATAAAAAACAAAAGCACAAAAAAATAGCACAACAATAACTTTTTGTATTTATTTCTTCCTCATGTCATTATTTTCAACAGACAATCTATATATCTTCCTCATGTCTTTATTTCTAGGCAAGCTTTTCATATCATACAAAATGTGAGAAAGTTGGATGTTTTGTTTTATTTTATTTTATTTTAATGAATAACTAATTCATTTACGATCCATTTATTGATATATGGGTTAAGAAATGAATTTATGATCTATTTTGACAGGTCTAGTACTTATATAAAAAAAAATACAAAAATGCGAGAGAGGAGAAACCGAGAGAGAACGAGGTAACGTGGCTTCGAAAGGATTGACTGAGTCAACACACGCTCGCAAAAGAATCCGGTTTGCACTCGCAACAGAGTCTGTTTTGCACTCGTAACGGGATGGGCCGGAAGGTTATTCGTTCGGCTCTTCCGGGAGAAAAGAAAAAGCGAAACAAACTCTCTCTCCATGAGAAACTCTCTTTGCTCACTCATCCTCTCTCTCTGTTTCACGAAGCTCTTCACCAATTCTCTCACTCTGATCTGTGATCTCTACCTCGACGGAAGCAAGCCGATTGAAGCTTCATCATTCATACACACAAGACGGCCTTTGCCGTCTCCGAACATCAACAGCCGCCATCGAGCTTCCATTGACAGCCACCTCGAAGCTTGGCCGCCGCTAGGTACGGTTTTCTGTTATTCGGTAAAGCTCGATCAACGCGAGTGAGCAGGAGAGTGTCCTATCTTTACAGAGATAGTGTCACACCCCGAACACAACCAAAACGGGATCATAATACGGCCGTTTAAAAGGACGCAGCCTCAACTTACACAAAACCTGAATAACATCAGAGCTTTCTAAAACCATCAAAAGGTTGTATACAAATCCAACAAAAAGCTATTCCAATAGCTCAATGTCACTATGTACAACATACCCAAAATCCCACAATAAAAAGGAAATCCTTCGACTAACGCCCGCTCACGCCTTACTTGCGATCAGCAGAAGAACCTGAAAGGTATATAAGATAAGGGGTGAGCTACCACGGCTCAGTGAGTAACATATTTCTTCTAAGCGGATCGAATAATCACTATGCAATAGAATCAAAAATATCACAGCCCATAACTTAAACTCAATGTACAATATAGCCAAAAATATCTCAAAGGTATAATAATTTGTCAATAAAAATCATTCGTATCAGATTACTCAATCAAAACTCACTTAACACAATAGCCAATCATCAATGGTCTATCCATTGACTAATCTCATCACATAACACGTTGATGGTTCATCCATCAACCAATCTCATGCTCGTCATCAAACTATGGTCAAGTTTAACGCCGTGACAAAGGCGACCAAGTTTACCCCTCTTGGCAAGGTCTACCACTTATTATAAGCCGGCGGTTCGGCCCAGAAGGATATCCTGACGGTATGCATACTCCCCCCTCAACGGGTTCTCAACATAGGAATACGAGCAGCAGCAACTTATAACTAAATCCAGAAATCCATAATCAACACCAATAAATCCATTTCATAAAACATTTCGCAACAAGAATAGCCCTCGGCTAATCCTCTTCACAAAACCTTTAATATAAGCATTCACAAAGCTTCATTTCAATAACGTCATAAGACTTTTCAATTCATTTCACAATCGACAAAATGTAGTAAATGATTGATCCAATTTATGCAGAAAACATGCTCCGCTATATTAAAAATTATATCTCATTATCAAAACATGAATTTGTAAATTCATAGAAGATATAATGTCCTCACCTGGTAATCCACAACTAACCCATATGTGTTACTCGAGCCGACGGTTCCAAAATCGTATCAAACAGTCGGAAAAAGAATCAAAACCGAGTAATACTTCCCCCTAACGCGTGACTCGAATAAGCTAAGGCTAACTAGCCAATAATCTGACACCCACGTGCCTACGATGGCTTGCTCAATGGAAAAAAAATCTAATGCCAACCACAACGAACAACTCGCGCGCCAAATTTCCACGCGCCATAAATTCCTCCACTGGACTCCGTTTTGCACGCTCTTATAGTCAAAACGAAGCTCATCTAGCATACTATGGATGTCCCAACACAGCCAACCCAAACAACAGCCCAAAAACGACAATAAAAGCCCTGGAAAGTACTGTTCACGAAATTCCAGATTATGCTCTCAACTTGAAAATTTGATTCCGGACAAACCGTAACTCCAAATCGATATCCGTCAAAACACACGGCCCCACAACACCATAATCTTTCATTTTCATGGATATTTAAGGTTTGACAATCTAAAAACTTGGACTACGCAGCTCAAATCTACATAACTCTTATTTCCAAGCCCTAATCGAAAAATTACTCTGATAGGACTAACGATGTTGCGAGTACTTACTAGTCGTTGCGTTACGTAGTCGGAACGGCTCGGCGAGGACCCCCGCACACAAACCCTCCCTTTCACTTTTTCCCTTTCTCCTCTCCTTTTTCCTTTTCTTTTCCTCTGTTTTTTTTCTTCTGTCCTCCCGTGAGCAGCCGCTGCTTTCTTCCTTTTATCTTCACTTTTTAACTCTTTTTTTTTTTTTTAATCCTCCTTCAGCCTAAGTCTTTTGACCTGGTCAAAAGAAGAGGCAAATGTTACAGATAGATATCATTGCCGTCCTCTCCCACATGTTGTTTTCTCTCTTTTTCGCAAGTGCTCTGCAGATTCAATTAGCATGTCAATCTGAGATAAGTAGATCGTGTTAAGTTTAACATGATTAACATGTCAATCTGAGACAAAGGCTCATGGAATGCAATGGTTTCTGGGTGTTAGAATGGGAGATGTGGCTGAAATTGTCTGCTATGAGTTCCGTGGGAAGTAAAGATTGATTTCGTAACTGTCTATAATCTACTCGTTATTTTTGCTTAGTTTGATGAGGTATTTGACTGGAACCATAATTCATCTATACATCATTAAGCATGGGCATAAAGTTAGATTTGTTTGCAGATAATGTTCTCTAACAAACAAACATGCATGCCAAGTTCAGTAACTCAGGAGATGCCTATTTGAGTGTGTGGTAATAAAAGATGGAGTCTCGTGGAACTCAATCGTTGTCGAATATGAACAGAACAATGATCCAATTACTTCATGATTGTTACGTGAAGAGACATAGAGCAATTGGACAGTAATTAGATTAGTTTTAAGTTTTGCTCAACCAAATTATTGGCAGGGTGGCAAGTCTCTTCGTCATTTCACTCCGAGCAAGAGTTGGCTTTCAAAAGACTCAATACTTGGAAATGCAGCGGTGGACATGTTGCGCTCAGAATAGTCATGTAAGTGAAGCAAATTCAAGCATAAACTGATGTGGGGGAGCAAATTGGCATGGAGGAGATTAAGATGGAAGATCAACAAAATAGAGAGAGGATGCGTGGATCCAATGTGTGACTAAATGTAGGGGTGTAGGGTAGATTAAGTGCACGTGTCAAATGGTGGACTGGATCACGAAGACAATAATAGAACTGAAATTAGAATACAATAATAACCTCAAATATGAGTATAGAAATGGAATGTGAAGGTGTTGAACTTTCCACTTAAATATCTGGGTTAGAACATCTGGGTCACGGACAGCTTTTGCATCTTCATTGCTGTCTCCTTCCTCCAGCCTCTGCAAAGCTGCTCGAAGAGCTTGCACCTTACATTTTCCGTGGGAAGATCGGACATCCTTTCTCTTTCTAGGTTTTGTTTTGAGTCGTGCTCGAAAAAAATGAGGGTGGTCTGTGAATTACGATTATTTACGAGCTAAATAGCGAGTAGATAAAGTTAAAAAGTAATAGAACGAATATAATACTTTACTAGAGTCGAGTTAGAGAGAAGGAAGTAGCTCGACCTTAACCAACGTAAGAGGTATGAAGTTTCTGGTTCGATAGGACCAGGAAGGGAAAGTGTAGACCGGAGTCGCCAACTGCACTCTTTATTGCGTGACATTAGGATATCCTAATTCAAATCTTTTGAGTCAGGATTTTGGGCTAAAATGCCTTTTTCCTTCGTAGCCGTCCATTTCAATCGTGCCATTTTTAAAAAAGACCAGGAAAATTTTCTGACATCCGATCTCCCTTTGTGAATTAAACCTCAAAGATGGCAAAGAGTGTAGGAGATCCTTTTTCCATTTTCACACTGCCGGGAATTGAGATTGACTGGTTGTCCATCTAGGTGAGTATTGAACATTGTATCTTTCTACCACTTGTGAAAGCATTCCTTCCTCAGCTCATTCACTCAGCTTGGTAGCGGCAAATAATCGTAATTCACAGGCCATCCTTATTTTTAGCTAGCATTGCTTAAAACAAAACCTAGAAAGTGGAAGGATGTCTGATTTTCCTGCGGAAAATGTGAGGTGCAAGCTCTTCGAGCAGCTTTGCAGAGGCCAGAGGAAGGAGACAGAAATAAAGATGGAAAAGCTGTATGTGACCTAGATATTCTAACCTAGATAATTAAGTGGAAGATTCAGCACCTTCACATTCTATTTTCTATACTCATATTTGAGGTTATTCTTGTATTCTATTTTCAATTTGAGATGTGGTCTCTCTCTCTAATGTCTGGTGTAATTTGCACTGCTGCTTGATTGAAACATTGCTTTCCGGATGTACTCGTGTTTTTCACTTAAGTGGAAAGAATAACCAGACTTTTAAGTTATCAAAAGCATTGGTTCTATTTGTGGCCTAATGTGAGCTCAGACCGTAGATTAAGCTTCTTACCTTTGATCTGTTCCTTTATTTTTTAGCATTGCTTGCATTTCATCTTTATTTGTTTTACTTTATTTATTTATACTCGATGTCAAAAACTTATCCTTCCATGACCTCCAATCAAGTTTAAATCTCACATCTGCACCTTGTAAAAAAGTAGAGACATATTTATTATTCACAAAAGATGATTATCCAGTAAGATATTCAATTCAAATTTCTTTGGAAAATTTTAACGAATACCTGTCGGGCTAATTATAGCAACTACTACCAATACATATAACTACGATTCTAGCCATCTCCATATAATCAATCTCATAAAACAAATTGCTCGCCCGTCAGTGCAACAGCAATCTGTGGTAAGATTTTTCTCTCCTCATTATGCAAGAAAGATCAAATGCCACTCAATAGAAGAATCACCAGCTTATACCTTTGTCTCAAGTATATGCACATCATGCTAATAATCTTCCGGAAGAAAACACAGTGGAATTTTATAATGTCCTCACCATCCACACCTAGAGCAAGCAAATAAGATGATGTAAATGCCCTTAATTAGCATATGATTTGGATTCTCAGTAAGAGCTGCCAACCACCAATTCTAAGAACCTTCTTAGTCTGTAAATAGACGAAACACAAAGTCATATAGCTAAGGAAACCAGGGAAAAACTTCAAAGATATCGTGTTGCATCATTTAATTTATCTCCATCGTGCTCCCTATGTTTAGAAATGATAAAGCGCATGACGAACCATAAACAGCATTGGTGGTAAAGAAAACAAAATCCCACCAGAATCAAGCTAGATAGAATAGGCAAGTTCGAAAAGAAGGGAACTTCAAATCGATGAAGTCGACAGAGAGGCTAAAACCAATTCCCAAGTCACTCTGCAAATGCTAGTTTTCGCTCCTGAAACAGATTTAGTTGAGCAATATCCCAGCCAAAAAAGAAACGGGTATCGAAATCACAAATCCAGCGAACCTCTTGAAATCGGTTCGACAACTCAAAAAGCACAACGAAAGGGGCTTGGCTAGTTAGGCAGACGATGTCAAGCTGGCATCAAGCAGCTTTATATCCACTCATCAACTGAACTGGATGATCCTATCCAAATTTCTCCGAAGTAGGACGCCTAATGGCTAAAATGAGGACTCATCTCTCGAACTAGTTCTTCTTCGACTCAATTCATCGACAAAAAAACAGCAGGCAATCAACGAACAAAGTGATATTACCAACAAAAATTTAACGAGAAGAAACCGTGTTGCCTCGAGAATCAACAGCATCCAATCAGAATTTGCTGGAGCTCGATCTGATTGAACCTCTGAACCACAATTATCTTACACCAAGATAAGGCAACCGGCTGTGTAAGTAAGGCCAAAAGAAAAAACTACATGGAGCAACAACTGATCCATTACTAATCAAGAAAAGGGGCAAAGCAACTAAATAGCGAAACATTCAACTAAATCGAATAAGTCCATTGTAAGAAATAAATGAACTGACATTAGGCAGTAGTGGAGCTTCACCGATTTGTCATCTATGGTGTGACAAATTCAGGATGAACAACTTACTTAATCGTAAATGGTAAAACCATCTGGAAAGTCATGTAAAAATTGATTTACACGGGCAAAGTTCAGAGCAAATTCTTTGCTACCTTTTGCAAAGAAAACATACACCGAGTCTTGTAGACATACAGCTTGACGAGTCCTTTGTCCCTTCCTTAACCTCTACTTCTTGAAGGGAAAAATAACGAAACCTAATTTGGAGTTAGTTCTTACTTCACTCAAACGAACCGAACTGACCTTCATTTTCTCTTTCGTTTGACATGCTTATCTTATATAAGTCTTAAACAAGTTGAAGTGTGTTTAAGTATGGTCAAGTTTGTCTTAGTTTAGTGAGTTCAACATGGCGTCAAACTAATCAATCAAAAGATTTTATACATAATAACGAAAAAGAAAATCATTTGAGTGGTGATCTCACTCATGTAAATCAAGGAATCACCACTATATCTGGTGGCAACTTCCTGTAACAGCAAATTAGAGGGACTGTTTTTTTTTTTGGCTTAAAATAGTTCATCTCAGACTCCTGTGTCCATACTATTTTCGTACTTCGACTTTTCAAATTAAAAAGTTTTTTTATTTGATTTTCTGATTGACCAAAGTAATTTCCTCTGACAAGCTTTTTTTACCACTCTAAATAGTGAAAAACGAAAATAACAATTTTCGATTAAAATATTTTTCTGCAAACAAACAAAATCCTAGAAGAACTTTTCAAAACTCAGTCATAAAAATAATGCAGGGTCACATCCCTCCGGATTTTACTTATATTACAGATCATCCTCTTAGAACCAGAACTTTTTACGAATTTATTTAAGCCTCAACCATATAGTTACTATGAGTCTATGCAAGCACGGTATAACTTTTTAAATCAGAAACATTTTGATCATTCATGTTTCTTCTTCTTTGATAAAAATTTTCAGAAAACGAGTCCTATTTGGTTCCAAGACTGGTTTAATCTAATTTGGTCCAGGATCTCATATTTTCCCTCCATAGGTTTCAAATGGATACAATTACTTCTCTCGAAATATTCAAGAACCTCTTCATCTTCACATGTTAGATCTTGTTCAGTAGACCGTGGCATGCTCTATTCTTGAAAGACAATTAGAAAATTAAATGGTGGTCAAAATTTGCCCCTCCATTTGCAAATGAAGAGGCGTTTATGGTTCGCTGCAAATCCCACTTGGGTCAAAGTCGCAGACTACCAGAACAAACTCAATTATTCCTTAACAAAACTCAACATCAAGCTCCACTTGCAGCCGCTCCAGATCAAAAGTCTCTGCTAAAAGTAGTTCGGGAGACAATGTCTCAAGCAGGGTCTGACGATGTAGAAAACAGTTTTGCTCCTCAAGATCAAGATGATTGTTATGGCATAAACCTCATGAAGCAAGCAATAATTTTATCATGTAACAGAAGTGTCCGATAATAGAATTCATGCAACAGTATTCCTCAATGTTGTATATCATGAAGCCATAGTAGCAAGTTTCCTCCTTGGATCAAATTTCCTTCATCTGCTCAAACTCAAACTCAAGATATATCTTTAACATGTGAGGTCACGAGATCGAAACCATTTGCGATGGTAATGCATACATCTCGTTGCGTCAGAATGGTTCTGGACCTTTGGCACCTTGATGGGGTAATTGTGATGGGGCTTGCCTACTTCAATGAATTGGTCATGAGTGGTGCTAAGTGACGACTTTCTCGGAATAAGAATATCTCATTGCAGACACAAATCCTCAAAGCAACATCCAGATGGTAGCCACGGCTATCGATCCTCCCTCCCTCCCTTCCCCCTCCTGCACAGGAAATATAATATGTAGGTCTGCTAAAAATGTTGTCAAGAGATGGAGTAGGTATTTGAATAAAAGAAAGATAAACTTTAACCTTTGATCAGGCAACCAGCTTGTGAATGGGTTTTGACCAGCAGGGCTCATCAAAATCTAGCTGTCACATTCGCATATTCAAGCCTCTGTTTTCAGTAGCGTTCGTTCATCTGCACCATAGCAGTTGGAAGAAAGAAAGCTTCTTATTTCGATTATTGACCTGAGCATGTTAAAAGGATATTATCTAACAAATCCAGGCATTTATACAGAATTTCATTATAGTACTTTTTGGCTAGGCAAGGCCTACATTATAGCTAGTAAAAGCAATTCTGTACTTAGAGTTGAATATAGAGTTTAGTTGACTGTGATAATATTTTCATAATTAATTCTCCCGAACAGTGCCAAAGAATGAAAATAGGGAAAATATATTCATACAGCTTTATCAAAAAATAGATTGTCTTACAAAATAATTTACTGTGCTAAAATGGTTCTTTCGCAAATGATTAAATCATTTTACTGTGCATGGGAAAGCTGACTTCTGCGGCGATAGAGTATCAAACTTCCAGGGACACATCAAATGGACTTATTGCTAGGACAAAATGTGCAAAGAATCATAAATTATACCAGGACTGCAATCCCATCTCAGTTCTTAAGCTATTGCAAATGATACTGCATGCTCAATGTGAAAAACTTGGACTCATCCTTCCACGAGCCCTTATCAAGTATATATGACAAACGAGGGCCAGTGTGACTGTGAGTCTGACCTGTATATCAGCAACAATCCTCTCTTCGTCCTTTTTCGCTTTCTCTATGTAGCTGAGCCTCATTTTCTGTTTTGTAAGGTAATGTGAACCCATCAAACCACTCTCTCTTGATGTCAATAACTAGATGCACCTTATTCAAGGAAAACTGAAGCACCTTCCTATAGTCCTGGAAATTCCCGTGGAAAGGCGCCACCTTGCCTTGAGAAACCAGCCAGACCTCATCTGAGCTTCCAGCCATTAGATGCTCATCGTGACTAACCTGCAAATCATGGCGAAAAGAGGGCTGTTATCTGTGAAAATGATCCATCATTGGTCAAATTGAAGTATTTTGACAAGAAAATCAATCTCACCATCAGAATTCCTGCTTGGAGCAAGACCAGACCTTGAATGAGTGCCTCTGCCGCATCCAAATCCTACGGTTGAGGATAGGCAAAAATGCAAAATCACAGTCACTCATCCTTAGACAAGAAACAAACAATTTGTAAAGATAATACTTTAGCAGTCATTGGTCATTAAAGTAGAACTTGAAGACCAAATTTATAAACAAAAGTAGGTCCACAACCACATTAACTATGTGCAGAGCCCAATATTGCCTATAGGCACAGATATCAGAACTATTTGGTATAATGATTACTCTAATACGAAAAAACTGATCAGGCTAGCATAACTGTTCTATTCCGAATATTTTCCAAGTTGGAATAATTAGATTGGTTTATGTTCCATTATAAGTTATATATATGATGACAGAGGCTCTCTGTAGCTGTAATCACTGATTGGTTCTCCTAAAATTTCAATGTAAGAGCAGATTCCGATAAGTTCAATTAGTGCAAGAAAAATAATAAGCTAACTGAAAAGGTAATGGAAGTCATAAGATGGAAAAAAATGAGTAAACTTACCAGATGATTGGATGGCCCAACAAGCAAAACTATGTAAGGTTTCTCGAAAGTTATCTTGGCAAATGCAGCTCTGCTTTTCTGACCACCTATTTATATGGTCAAAGCACCATGTTATGTCTGCAATAAAATCCAAATAGCCTCGGAGTAGTACACAGTGAACTACAATTCAGATTACAAATTGACTAACCTCTACTAGAGCTTCTAAATTTCATGCGAAAATTGCTGCAACAAAAAAACTACATATGCAACAGTAGCAAAAGGGAGGAGATGTACCAGACAAGGTATACATTGGTTGAAGTGCACGATTTCCAGTTACGCCAAAGTAACCCAAGTGAGATCGAAGCTTTTCTTCCTGAACTCCCTACAGGAAGAATGCCACATAAGAAGGTATTTTCAGATAAAATGACACAATGTATGACGAAATCATTTTCTGCAGTGGAGTAAACGCAAATGCAAACCCCGAGGCAGGCAGCATATCATTACAATCTCAACCAAACAAGCAAAAGTATAATGGCTGAATATTTCTAGCAAGCTGTAAGCAATAGTTCCTAAACCACCAGAGATCAAGACCCAAACGGAAGGTGATTTATGGAATATCAATGCCGTCATGAATAGGAGTTGTATTGAAAGCTTGGAGCCACGAACTGCCTCAGAATATTATCCCAGATCGACTGCTTAATACTACGAAGGATCATCATCAACAAAAAGAAGGTTCTCGATTCTAAAGAAAACCATAAAAAAAAAAAATACTGTATCCCCTTTCTTCACAATCACGTCACAGCTTCCACATAACTGATCATTCACTAGAAGAAAATTTAGAACATATCAGTGGACCAAATAAATTTCACTGTTTCTTCTTCTTTCTTTTGGATAAATTGCAAAAAAATGACACAAAAACATTGACGGCATTAGCCCTACCTCAACAATGTTCGCAAATGATCCTTCCAATAGATTTTGCCAATGCAGATTACAATGGTACCTGCAAAACAACTAGAGTGAATGAGCTAGGGCACAAGAAAAAGATGTTGTCAAGAGAACAAACAACAAACGCTGCAAATGCAGAGGAATATGATTGCGGAACGCTATGATTCTCCATGATTGTCATGCAAAGCATAGTGCATTTTTATTCACAATTTGTTTGGGCATCAAGCAGAGTTGAAGATAGGTCATCAATATAGCAAGAGGAAGATCCAACCCAACGAGAAAACCCACCCGAATGTCCGTCTTTGACCTTCAATGGCTGGTTTTTTGGAAATTTATGGGAAGCATCTCCACTGGAAAGTATCAATTTGTATTACGCATCGAATCGAGGAAGCAGAAATGGAAATCGATGCCTCCAAAAACCATAAAACTCACGCGAACCCTAGAAAACCCACTGTACATGGCCGAATCAATTCACTGGACCCGATCGCCATCAATGAGGATGCTCGGGATGTCTTGGATGAGGGGCCAATAGTCGCCGCCGAGGTTTGAGCATCGGTCTTTCAGAATCTCGCATCCATATATCCACAATCGTAGGAGGGAGGGAGGGAGGCCATCCTCTGGCAAGTACCTCAACTTGGGGCAATCTTGGATCCATAACTGTTGGAGAGAGGAGAGACGGTTGCGAAGACCGCTCGACAGTCTTTCCACGTTCTTCATATGTGAAATATCAAGAGTGGTTAGAGAGGAAGGGAAGAGAAGACTCCACGCATCCTCCTCCTCGTTCTCCTCCGAAGGAAACCTCACCTTCTCTCCCTCCCCTCCCATGCTCCTTCCGTCAATTGATAGTCTCTCGAGGGATGTGAGAAAGGGTAAGCCCCATTCTCTCACAGGCTGCTCCAGATTCTCGCACCTTCTAATTATAAGGTGCAGCAAATTGGGAGGAAAACCTCCTTCGGGGAAGCGTTTGATATTTTGGCGAGAAATCCATATGGACATGAGGGATGTAAGATGATGCCACTGATTTGGTAGCGACTTTACCTTCGGACAATTACTGAGCCAGAAATATGACAAGGTGATGGGAAGGGGAGGGAAGTCCTCTATCTCCAATGCTGGACAGTCACATATTTCCAAACGAGTGAGATGGGAGGGCGTGCGAAGGCACTGTGGTAGGCTTCTTAGTTTCATACAGTTGTTAATAGTTAAATATTTCAACGATTCTATGGCAATCTCTTCCATCGACTCCACTCCCTCGCAATCACTAATTTTAAGTGTCTTCAGAGCAGCAAGTTGAGGCATCGGGTTAATACTGGTGGGGTCATCGGGAGCAATGATAAATCCCTTGAGTTTTGGACACTTCTCAATAACCAAATTTCTGAGGGCTTGCATCTTGCTCGGAAGCTTTTCTAAACTCATGCAATTCCTTAATTCCATGCTTTCAAGGTTGGAAGGCAGCCCTATCTCTTTTTCTCCTGCCACAAAAGACGTGAATTGAGCACAGCTTTGGATGGCTAATTTCTGGAGGCAAATAAGATTTCGTGTTTCATTTTCATCTTGCCACAAGTGTGTTAGCTTGTCACAGCTTGTTATTTCAAGCTCCTTTAGCTTGACCCAACCGCTCATAAACTCATGATTAAAGCAAACGAGATCTGCAAGATTTTGAACTCTGAGAACGGTTAAAGAAGTTAGGCTGACCAAGCACGTTAAGATCTCCTTATTACAATCCTCAAGGTATAACTCGCGGAGAGATGGAAGACGAACCATGCCGGTTAAGTTATTCAAATGCGGGCATGAATGAATTTCAAGTTTTATGAGAAGATCAAGTTGACAAGGCAATGTCCCGACCAACAAAGGACAGCTCCGGACAACAAGATGCTGAAGACAGGAGAATGGGAATTCTTCCATTGGGTCCCCGGCATAACGACCCCAATCCTTCCATGCCAACATCTCTTCAAACCTCAAAGTTGTTAAGGTCGAGAAAGGCCTTTTACCACCGTAAAATTCAGAGCCTATCATTCTTACTGCATGTAGACCTTTAAGAGATAATTCCTTAAGTGAAGGTAGTTGTCCAAGTAGGGGCGACGTGACATTAGGGACAGATCTCGCAAGTACAAAGACACTATCTTAGAATATGATGGACTATCTAACCAGGATGGGAGTTTTGCACCACCATAGTACGAGATAGTGAGATTTTCAAGATTAGTGTGAGGTTGGAGAAAGTGAAGCACCTGCGCTTCACGCTTATCATCCCGCAAATTTCCAAAATCTTCACCCCAATGCAAGGCTAAGTTGCTAAGGCCTTGCTTTCCCGACAAATTAGCATCAACCGCGTCTCTCACTTCTTCCACCTTTTGCAATTCGATATGAGTAATTCTCCTTGAAGATGTGGCAACTTCTTTAACTCTTTTAAGCTGTGACCCTTTCTCTATTCCTACCACAAACTTGGACAAGATTATAAGATTCTTCAAATTATAGATACCCAATGGCATCACTTTTAGACTATATGTATCTCTAATGTCAAGAAACTGTAAGCTGATCAATTTTGTAATACTTGGAGGCAACATAGAAAGCTTTCGACAACCTCTCAATATCAAAGCTTGTAATTTGCACAAGGTGCTAATTGACTCGGGTAGCCATTTGATATCAGTGTACGAGAAATTGAGATATCGAAGATGTTTTAAATCACCGACACAATGCGGTACCTCTGTGATGTAACAATGACATAACGAGAACACCCTCAAGTACTTTAAGTTTGTTAGCACATCATGTAGCACCTTGCTGGAAATAGAGAAAGAGCCCCCACTATATCCAACACGTACTAGAATTAAACTTCTTAGTACCTTCATTCCGTGATATGCTCCCAGGCATTTTGATGTAACATGCCATGTTGTCATGAATGATGCATAACGAGCTTTCTCTAGAGATGCATCGTCTTCATTACCTGCCAGCTGGGAGTCCCCTGATCTATAGCATGTCCCACCCGCAATTGACTTTGCTAGATCATTCAGAAGATCATGCATTGAAAACTTAGATGCATCGACCCTTGATTGTTGAAGAAATGATCTCGATACTAACTCATCGAAGTGATCTTGTCCCAGTCTCAAGATATCCTCATTTGCCTTTTGTCCATCTAAAAAGCCCTCTGCTATCCATAAGAGTACCAACTCTTCCCTCTCAATTTCATAATCCTTGGGAAATACCGCACAATAAGCAAAACATCTCTTCAAATAAGAAGGAAGATGGACATAGCTCAATTTCAAAACTGGGAGTACCTCATCTTTTTTTCCCTTTGGAAGATCCCATATTCTGTTATTTAAGATAGCTTTCCATTTATCTGGATTCCTTTCGTTACATAGGACACCACCCAACATCTTCGCTGCCAAAGGTAAGCCTTTACATTTTTTAGCTAATTCCTTGCCTATTCTTTCAAGATCTGGGTGGCTTTCAAAATTTGTTGCTCCAAGAGCATGAAAGGTTAATAAGCTTGTACAATTACCAAGGGACAGTGCTCCAAATGATACGGTGAAGCTCCTCTTATGGAAACAACGGGAAGGTTGCGAGTCGTGACAATGATCTTGCTTCCCTTGGCCCCGCTTCAAATGGCTTTAAGAAGTCAGTCCATTTTCCGTAGTTCTCATTCCATACATCGTCTAAAACCACAAGAAACTTCTTCCTGGATAAACCGTCCTTCAACTTAACTTGAAGTCCGTTAAGATCTTCGCCTCATGAGACAACCGTGATCGACCGCAAAATAGTCTTTGTTATGTCAAAAACATCAAAAACATCGACACACAAACCCATGCTCTCGTCTCGAAATAGCTTTTCACTCTAGCATCATTATACGGTAGTTGAGCCAATGCCGTCTTTCCAACACCACCCATCCCAACTATGGGGACTATGCTCAGCGTGGCATCAGAATTTTCGACCTCACTGACCAATCGTTTGAGTATCTGTGCTTCTTCCTTCTTCCTGCCAAAAAACTGAGTCTCCGGCAGAGAAGTGCTAGGGAGCTTTTGGTTGGTGTAGTCAGATTTGACCACAACATTCTCTCTCAAGCTTAAACGATCCTTCCTGATGGCAATATCTTCCAACCTGCCATTGATCTCCTGGACCTCGGTTTCAGACACGAGCAAGCACGGGTTTAGATTCGATCTGGAGGATTTATCTTGGCCAAAGCAAGAGAACTTCCAATTTATCCGACCTCTGCTTGTGCTGGATTTTGCCCCCGACTTAACCTGAGTGGCTTGGAGCGCGAGCACATCGAGCAAGTCTTCCATGTCATAGCCCAAGTCCCTAACATCGTCCAACCACAGCTTCACTAGACAATCATTGCTCAGTTGCCTGTCCTCTGCATCATCCAGCACTGCATTGATTGTATCTAGCGTCTTCCTCCAATTATTGAGCAGGTCGGTGCTGATTCCAGAGAAGGGCGGTGCTCCTTCCCTTTGCGCATTGCTCAATCCCAAAGAAGCTAATTTGTCGAATAGGACCTGAAAGAAGGAAGCCAAGACGGAACCCAAAACAATCTCTACAATGGCCATGGGTGAATCAGTCACTGTAGACAACAACAAAGGTTATGGTGAATCAAAGCGATAATGACCTAATAGAGAGAGAAAACTATGAAGTTGAGGAAGACCAAGACTTTCACCTACCAAAGAGAGGAAACGAAGATCAAGACTTTCGAGGATGCTTTCTATCCACAAGTGCTTGTTTCGTAATATTTAGAGATTATCCCAGATATTCGTAGTTTCCACAATCATATATCTGTTCATGTAAATAAACCATAAACTCAAGAAAATCAAGACCTTACTGGGTATGATGAACTTTTTTGTCGTGAAAGTGAAGCAAAATTGACAAAGAGCTGATGGGAAAGAAACTTTAATAAAATCTAGGAAGACAAGACTTATGGAGACTGATTATTATCTGACAATTAGCATTGATTATTGTTCTCTTGCTCAAAATCAACTAATTTTTGTCCAACTTTTGTCATTTTTAACCATGTTGTGATTTTTCGTTCATTAATCTCTATTGTACTTGTCTGTCAGAATTATGTCTAGATTTTCATTGATCTTTCCAAATTTAAGTTTAATAAATGAAAAAGGAGCAAAAAGATAAACTAAAAAAGATAAACAGCAAAAAACTGATAAAGAAAAAAAATGCAGGAATGGGGCAATAATACTTCGTGACTTGCGGAGAGTTCCACATCACATTTTTGTTTTGTTTTCTTTAAATGAAGATGCAATCTAAAGTTGTTAACATGCATAAAGATTGTCCTAGATTTTCCAATTTATAACATTTGATTTATGAAAGGAAACGTGCAAATATTACAATTAATAATAATCCACACCAAATGGCCTAGATGTGCATGATAATGCTTGTCCACGAAAATTCTAATTTTTCTAATATAATTGTCATGATACAAATATAATGCAATTCTATCTTAATATGTAATGAAAAATCATAAATTAGAGGTCAATTTTGGCTCGAACAAGTACGCGTGCAGATGTATCACCTCATTAAAACAACTAGGCCAAATTAAGATCAACAAATCACCATGAATTATGCAATCAAGCCACAACTTTAATCTGGCCAGCAAGTACTTGACATCAACCTCCCTTGCTGCATCAGTTTTGAGGGAAAAAGGGAGCAAGTAGATAGATGTCTCTTACCTATTTCGAGTAGACTTCCTCGAGTTGACTGGAAAACGGGTTTAGATCAACGAGTAGGCAGCTTGTTGTGACGACTCACGACGCCACTTAGCGATGATCACGGCAAGGCAGTGGTGGGAACGTAGCAATGAGGTGAGGACTCCGGCTTGACCACGGCAGCAGGTGAACTGTGATGGGCGATGGGCCTATCTCGAGCTGAATAACGGCTCTATCATGCCCAGTTTGAATGACAAAATATGACTAGCGATCTGGACAAATCAACAACAGCAATCCAGCAAGCACGAGCGCTAAGTTCGGATGAACAGAAGGAGAATACTATTGAGCAGGGGGACAAGCACTGGATTCGGCGGTTCACAGTCTATGCGTGTGACTTCAGCTATGGCAATGCGTGGCCACCACTTGCAACGACGAATAATAATATCAATGGAGCTACTACTAGAATAGCAGATCAAAGATGTTGGTGATTGGCGACAATCAACATGCATGCAAGACGGGAATTGAATGAAAGTGGAGTCTCTAGGTGTGAGTTTGATAATGATGGTGGTGGTGGTGGTTGAAAACAATTATTGGATCACGTTCACCAATTGTGACCAAAGATCGGTCCCTTCAATGCTAAAACAAAATGATTGAATTGGTAGGACCTTGCCTTAGACTTTTTTGTCACCATGTCCCATCAAGCATAGCATTAAGGACTTGACCCCTCCGAGGACGATGACCCCCCATCCGCCAATTGTTAAAGGCCTAAAAGCTACACACGATTGATAAAATCATATCTTGTTGCTTGATTCAAATAAAAATATTCGCCCGTTTTCCATTCCAAAAGAAGAGCCCTTAAGACTCGTATGGTGCTACGAATTGTTATCATAAAATTAGCCCATATTATTTCGGATACTTTTATCAATCATGTTTTAAATATCGGAAGTTATAAAAATCAACAAGAGTGGAGAATCTAAATATAATTGTCCTGATACGAATATAATGCAATTCTATCCTAATATGTAATGAAAAATCATAAATTAGAGGACAATTTTGGCTCGAACAAAGAGAAAAAAGAAAAACTAAAAAAGATAAACAGCAAAAAACTGATAAAGAAAAAAAAAATGCAGGAATGGGGCGATAATACTTCGTGACTTGTGGAGAGTTCCACGTCACATTTTTGTTTTGTTTTCTTTAAATGAAGATGCAATCTAAAGTTGTTAACATGCATAAAGATTGTCCCAGATTTTCCAATTTATAACATTTGATTTATGAAAGGAAACGTGCAAATATGACAATTAATAATAATCCACTCCAAATGGCCTAGATGTGCATGATAATGCTTGTCCACGAAAATTCTGATTTTTCTAATATAATTGTCCTGATATGAATATAATGCAATTCTATCCTAATATATAATGAAAAATCATAAAATAGAGGTTAGTTTTGGCTCAAACAAGTAGCGTGCAAATGTATCACCTCATCAAAACAACTAGGCCAAATTAAGATCAACAAATCACCATGATCAAGCCATGCAACTTTAATCTAGACAGCAAGTATTTGACATCAACTTCCCCAAAAATTTTGTTATTAAACTTGCAATCGGGATTATAGATAGACATGAATTCGGTTTGAGAACCAAAATTTTGTTGCTGCTGTTGCCTCTTCTTTTGCTCAAAAGATTGCTTTTCCCTCCATTAATTGAAAGATTTCCGAAACGATGGGTGGTTGCTTTCGTGTAATGAATTTCTACCAGATGCTTTAGTGAGCGAAGTTCTGGCTGCATCGGTTTGAGGGGAAAAGAGAACAAGTAGATAAATGTCTCTTACCTATTCCGAGTAGACTTCCTGGAGGAGACCGTTGAATGGGATTAGATCAACGAGAGCAATCCAACAAGCACGAGCGCTAGGTTCAGATGAGCAGCAAGAGAACACTGTTGAGCAAGGGGACGAGCATATGGTGAAGCCAAGTGATAATGAGATAATGGACAGAGAAAACTATAAAGTCCAGGAAGACCAAGACTTTTCACCTACCAAGACATGAAATGAAGACCAAGACTTTCGAGAACGCTTTCTATCCACAAGTGCCTGTTTTGTAATATTAAGAAATTATCCCAGATATTTTTGGTTTCCACGATCATATATATTTCTTCATGTAAATATACCATAAACTTAGGAAGACCAAGACTTTACTAGACATCATGTACTTTTTGGTCTAGAAGGTGAAGCAAAAGTGAAAAGGAGCAAATGGGAAGGAAAGTTCAATAAAATCCAGGAAAACCGAGACTTTGCAAGATGCATATTGGCTTTAGTGCTTCACTTTTTAAAATGCAGGTATGGGACAATAATACCCTTCGTGTCTTGCGGAGAGTTCCACTATACATCTTTTCTTTGTTGTTTTTTAATGAAGATGCAATCTTTAATTACTAACATGCAAGATATGATTTTCTCACATTTTCGAATTTATAACATGTGATTAATATAAGGAAACGTGCAAATAAATGAAATCCTATCCAAATATGTAATGAAAAATCTTCAATATGCCCAAATATGCAAATATGAACACATATAAAATTGTGAATATAACTTTCCCCAAAAATGTAAATGGTTAATATGCAATGTCCTAAATGTACAACACCTAATAAATCTACATGTGGTTTTATTAAGCATGCCCCCTAATATACAAATCTAGAATGCAACGAATGTATAGGCGATGTAAACATGAAAATTACATGTGAAGATGTGATCAAGAGTGACCTAGTGATATGCAATTTCATGAACACCGACGGCAAAAATATTCAACAAATCACCACGAATTATGCAATCTAGCCATGCAACTTTAAAATGGACAGCAAGTATTTGAACATCAACTTCCCCAAAAATTTTGTTATTAAACTTGCAATCGGGATTATAGATAGACATGAAATCGGTTTAAGAACCAAATTTTGTTGCCGCTGTTGCCTCTTCTTTTGCTCAAAAGATTGCTTTTCCCTCCATTAATTGAAAGATTTCAGAAACGATGGGCGGTTGCTCTCGTGTAATGAATGTCTACCAGATGCTTTAGTGAGCGAAGTTTTGGCTGCATCGGTTTGAGGGGAAAAGAGAGCAAGTAGATGGATGTCTCTTAGCTATTCCGAGTAGACTTCCTGGAGGAGACTATTGAACGGGATTAGATCAACGAGAGCAATCCAACAAGCACGAGCACTAGGTTCGAATGAGCAGGAAGAGAGCACTATTGAGCAGGGGGATGAGCATATGGTGAAGCCAAGTGATAATGAGCTAATGGAGAGAGAAAACTACCAAAGAGATGAAAGGAAGACCAAGGCTTTCGAGAATGCTTTATATCCACAAGTGCTTGTTTTGTACTATTTAGAGATTATCCCATATATTTGTAGTTTCCACTATCATATATTCTGTTCATGTAAATATACCAGAAACTCAGGAAGACCAAGACTTTATTAGACATCGTGTACTTTTTGGTCTAGAAAGTGAAGCAAAAGTGAAAAGGAGCAAATGGGAAGGAAAATTCAATAAAATCCAGGAAGACCAAGACTTTGCAAGACGCAAATTGGCTTTGGTGCTTCACTTCTCAAGAAGAAAAACCAAAATAGAAAAACAGAAAAAAACTTATAGAGAAAATAAAATGCAGGATTGGGATGATAATACTCTTCGTGGCTTGCGGAGAGTTCCACCATACATATTTTCTTTTTTTTTTTTTTAAGGATGCAATCTAAAATTACTAACATGCAAGATATGATTTTTCCTACATTTTCCAATTTATAACATGTGATTTACAAAAGGAAACGTGAAAATAAATGAAAATCTATCCTAATATGTAATGAAAAATCTTCAATAAGCCCAATTATGCAATATGAACACACTTAAAATTGTGAATATAACTTTCCCCAAAAATGTAAATGGTTAATATGCAATGTCCTAAATGTACAACACCTAATAAATCTACATGTGGCTTTATTAAGCATGCCCCCTAATATACAAATCTTGAATGCAACGAATGTGTAGGCAATGTAAACATGAAAATTACATGTGAAGATGTGATCAAGAGTGACCTAGCGATATGCAATTTCATGAACACCGACGGCAAAAATATTCAACAAATCACCATGAATTATGCAATCAAGCCATGCAGCTTTAAAATGGACAGCAAGTGTTTGAACATCAACTTCCCCAAAAATTTTGTTATTAAACTTGCAATCGGGATTATAGATAGACATGAAATCGGTTTACGAACCAAATTTTGTTGCTGCTGTTGCCTCTTCTTTTGCTCAAAAGATTGCTTTTCCCTCCGTTAATTGAAAGATTTCAAAAACGATGGGTGGTTGCTCTCGTGTAATGAATGTCTATCGGATGCTTTAGTGAGCGAAGTTCTGGCTGCATCGGTTTGAGGGGAAAAGAGAGCAAGTAGATAGATGTCTCTTACCTATTCCGAGTAGACTTCCTGGAGGAGACCGTTGAACGGGATTAGATCAACGAGAGCAATCCAACAAGCATAAGCGCTAGGTTCGGATGAGCAGCAAGAGAACACTGTTGAGCGGGGGAGGAGCATATGGTGAAGCCAAGTGATAATGAGCTAATGGAGAGAGAAAACTATAAAGTCCAGGAAGACCAAGACTTTTCACCTACCAAGACATGAAATGAAGACCAAGACTTTTCACCTACCAAGATATGAAATGAAGACCAAGACTTTCGAGAATGCTTTCTATCCACAAGTGCCTGTTTTGTAACATTAAATTATCCCAGATATTTGTAGTTTCCACGATCATATATATTTCTTCATGTAAATATACCATAAACTCGGGAAGACCAAGACTTTACTAGACATCATGTACTTTTTGGTCTAGAAGGTGACGCAAGAGTGAAAAGGAGCAAATGGGAAGGAAAGTTCAATAAAATCCGGGAAAACCAAGACTTTGCAAGGCACAAATTGGCTTTGGTGCTTCACTTTTTAAAAAGACAAACCAAAAAAAAAAAAGCAAAAAACTGATAAAGAAAATAAAATGCAGGAATGGGACGATAATACTCTTCGCGACTTGTAGAGAGTTCCACTATACATTTGTTTTTTTTTTTTTAATGAAGATGCAATCTTAAATTACTAACATGCAAGATATGATTTTCCTACATTTTCCATTTTGGAAACGTGCAAATATGACAATTAATAATAATGCACTCCAAATGGCCTAGATGTGCATGATAATGCTTGTCCAAATACTAATATAATGAAACTCTATCCTAATATGTAATGAAAAATCTTCAATATGCCCAATTATGCAAATATGGACACCCTTAAAATTGTGAATATAACTTTCCCCAAAAATGTGAATGGCTAATATGCAATGTCCTAAATGTACAACACCTACTAAATCTACATGTGGTTTTATTAAGCATGCCCCCTAATATACAAATCTAGAATGCAAGGAATGTATAGGCAATGTAAACATGAAATTACACGTGAAGACGTGATCGAGAGTGACCTAGCGATATGCAATTTCATGAACACCGACGGCAAAAATATTTGACAAATCACCATGAATTATGCAATCAAGCCATGCAACTTCAATCTGGACAGCAAGTATTTGAACATCAACTTCCCCCAAAATTTTGTTATTAAACTTGCAATTGGGATTATAGATAGGCATGAAATCGGTTTAAGAACCACAATATTGTTGCTCAAAATAATGATTGTGCCTCAATTAATAAAAAGATTTCAGAAAGAATAGGTGGTTGCTCTCGTGTAATAAAGGCCCACCAAATACTTCAGGTAGCAAAGTTCTGGCTGAATCGGTCACGGAAATGGGCGGCCACCGTTTGCAACTACAAAAGACAATATCGATAGAGCTACGACTAGAATCGGTTTGCAGGGGATTGGGCAGATCAAAGAGGGTGGTGTTGAATAATCTACGTCCTACCATTGGCGGTCAAGCAAGAAAAATCAAAGTTGGCCTCCGAATCTTAGTCAACTTTGCTTAATAAAGAAGGAAGAGAAACAGGCCGTGAATCAGGCTCCAAGCTGTCACTTTTAGAAAACAAGTCGACAGATCAACTTGCCTTAGCCAAACCTTTCCTCTATTAGATAACAAGTTGGCCTACATGCTCCGCGTGAGCGCACAATTCATATGAAAGCCAAGCTTTTCCTCTGTTATTACTTGAAGTGAAATGGTGTTATGCCTTGTTAATACGCAATGTGTATGTGCTAATTATTGTTATCCAGGAGAAGTCACAATCATGCACTATCGGAAGCATGTATCCAAATGATTCACGATTTGCATTTTAACTGTATAATGATTTTGAAGCTGAAAATCTATACCCAAAGGCTCGAAATTATGTCAAACTCCATCATTACATGGTAATCGTGGCTGAGGATTCTGCAACTAGTGATCTCGTGCCAACATATGCCTCCCTGGCAGCTCCTTGAGCATCGGGAGCCAAAATCGCGTCGAAGGATCACTGCTGAAGTGGATGACTTGAGCAACATATACGACCATGAAGGTCAAAGTTGCAGTAAGGAGTAGAAGAGCTAGAGAAGACGATCTGGTTAGGGCAGAACAATCCAACCGGTTCAAGTGATTTCAGGATCAACACAATGCAGAAACAAATTCAATCGATTTGATAAGATGTTGAATTTTAATTGCCTTCGTAATATTTTGGTAATATAAATGTTGATAGTTCGTGCAAAGGCAGTCAGGCTGTTGTGAAGCGGGATGAGCGGGTTTAACAACTTGTCAAACAAGAACGTGCAATCCCTCTAATCGAGGTGCTCACTCTCCTTTGGCGCGGGCTTTCCCAAATCTTAATCACTTACGATGTTGAGAAATATACTAAAAGGTAGTTGTCACTAGCCTATTTAAGTAGGCAAGGTACCAGCTAGAGAACGTTCTTTTTCCTACGAGCTAGAGATCCTAAGTTTGGAGATTTGATTACACTAATTACTTATTAGGTGATTCGTGTCGTCTTTATCAAATTATGGATTCTAAGTATTCTTCAATACGTGTCCATACATGCTCGTTTGATTGAGATTGACTCGAAAGTGTAATCTACTCGTTAAATGAAGCTAAAGAAATCGAGTCACGATATTAAAATAAAGAAAACAACACAACACAACACAACACATCAAAATGACAATAAAGGACGAACAAAAGTAAAGTGTGAAAAGTAAATCCGATACGAGACGAGCAAAGTATACGCTGCCTCATTTTTAAGTTTCGGGACATGAACCTGTGAGTTAATTTTCAAAGTCAAGTCAAAGTCTAATTTTGGCTAATGGGAATTACCTACGGTTTCACTAACGATATTAAAGACGAAAACATTCAACGAACTAAAGTAATACTATCATAAAAGCAAATAAGATTTTTTTTATCTTATTATTATATTCCGACCCAAAAAAATCTTATTATTATTATTATTATCCTCATCCTCATCATCATTGTTTTTTAATTTATAAATGTTTTTTTTTCTTTTCTCCTTTAAATTTGACAATGATATGTTTGTTCATCTTTAAACAGTGATAATTACTAGTATTCATTCTTCTTTTTTTCTGTGTAAACTCAACAAGATTGACGGATACCAGATATTTTACTCGAAAAGTAATGGGAAGTGGGTTGATGGGTGAGCAAGGCCGAATTATGTAAGTGTAACATCCTTAATCCATCCTTTTAATGTGGTATTTTATATTTTTGAT
Organism: Syzygium oleosum; assembly: GCF_021117445.2. Taxonomy (NCBI): domain Eukaryota; kingdom Viridiplantae; phylum Streptophyta; class Magnoliopsida; order Myrtales; family Myrtaceae; genus Syzygium; species Syzygium oleosum. Next base: position 1,573,763 of record NW_026607501.1, on the reverse strand, counting down.
TTGTTCTCTAACTTTAATTGTATGACTTGGAAAAGATGTCAGAGATGGGCACGAAGACGAATTCGGGCTCGACACGACACCAGAGACTGAGGATGAGGCATCATCGGTTGAATTCTTATGTCGATTCCTTGTGGTTGATCGTCGAGGAGGCTAGACCGCATGGTAATTGCATAAAATTTCTATTCTTGTAATAGAAAAAGAACATAAATGCATTTGATAACTGCACAAAATTTCTATTCCTAAAATAGAAAAAGAACAAAAATATATTTGGTACGACAAAAAAAATTTCTTTTCCCAATTTTTTTCATTTGAGTCTATATCTTTTACTTAACTATAAGTACAAGTTATAAGTGAAAAGACTAATATAATAAAAAAATTAGTAGGTTGCATATTACGTTTTTGCGGTTCGGTTCGGTTTCGAAAAAATTGAAACCAATTTAGACCACAGAAAACGGTTTTGTTCGATTTGTGAACCGGTTTTTCTCAAGAAAGTACTCAAACCACAGATTTAAACCTTTTTTTGGCTCACTAGTTAGAATTATACAATTTTTCTGAGGCATTAACGTTATGATGCGAATGTGCTACTTTTTCTCTCAATTCGCTCCACACTTGGATTGTCCATGGCAGCTTCAATATCAAACATCTTCAACAAGACTCTCCTGAGCGTCGGGTTGATTTTGCTAAGGTCGAAAAATGGGTCAAACTCGAAGGACTGGATTGAAGAAGAGCTTCCAATGACTCAGAAGACCTCGACATGTTTGCGTTACTTAAGTATTCTGAATCAAAATACACACTTTGCAAAGAAGCAATGTCGCAACGGGTATAGTTCAACTACATACAATACAATAAACATCCTGTCATCTGTCCAACGTAACACGGCGATGCCTAAGCGCGTTCACTGAAGAACCTCACAGGAGGAATCTTTCGAAACTTCTTATGACCAATTAATGCCCTTTTGATCCCATACGCCACTGAAAGTTACTGAACATCGTGCAGACATTTTCGAATCGCAGCTTGGAAATCATCGGACTCGACATCTGTGGGAGGAGGGTACATGCAAAAAACATACGAGATGGGCTTGGATACCACCATCAGTTTCTTGGTGGGTATAACATCCGACAGTTCCCCAAAGCTCTGCTCGGCAAAAGGAAATGACTGGGTGAGAAAGAAGAAGCTGCTCCTTCCCAGCTTCTCCACCTGGAACAATAATCACAAAGTTGTCAAAACAACACTGGGGACTAACAACGGATATCTACAAAAGATGTCTTGAACACACGATTATGAACTTTAGCAAAAGAGTTTAAAGATGCTACTCAAAACCGAGCTGAAAGATTCATCTGTGTAACTACCGATTAGCAAAGATACACTCGAGAACAAACATAAAAATCTAGTTTACTGGCCATGAATGGAAATTGCAAGCTCTCTACCAAGCCTGATCAGTTGATCACCTATTCCTTACAAGATCCCATGAGCAAGCAAATGCAGCAATGACAAAAAATTGTTACCATCTTTTAGAAACGGTAATTACCTGTAGTTTTGAAAACCTAAGGTTATTCATGGTAAGAACAACCGGCACTTCACATAAAGTGTCAGCAAGTAGCCGAATTGCCAGATACTCGAAGAAATTCTTCATGAAACTTATCTGTCCATCAAAATTTTTTTCAAGTCCACAAACTTCAAAATCAAGAAACCACAAGACGCATTTCACTGACTTCCACAGAACTTGACTCTCTGTAGATTTCCCTATGATGGTTTGGTATGGGTGATGGAGTCCCCACATAATCTTGACATGAGTCAATGACGGGTCAGACACGGAGGATTCCAGAAGACGTGTGGTGGCAACCATTCTAAAAGGATCATAACTCCGGGCAATGTTGGAGGTAAAATGGAAGGTGGTGTCATCCAAGATATGTAAACCATAAGTTCCTAACGCAGTTTGCAGGGACAACATTTATCCAATTCACAAGGAGGAGACTTTGCCAATCGCCATAGAGCTCATAGAAAATCTTCCCTACGTTACACTACCTAAGTTTTTATCAGATGAACTATCATTCTCACCGAAGTTCCAGATAAAACTGACTATGTACTCAAATTAGAAAATGCTTTGGCTGGTTAGGTTGACCTAATATTTCCTGATTCTCTAAAGCATTGCTTCTCGCGGGCTTCGTTTCATGCCCGGAGGAAATGGGTTTTTGCTGAACACTCAAGCGAAACCAGACTCCAAAAATTTTATCTATTCTCACACAGAAGAAGCTGCAATGACATCCATCCACCCATCCATCCGAATCCGGACACACACTCTACAGATCAACCAAAACATCAACATTGATTAATTACCGAATAGAGGTTGGACCACCTTTATGTGTTAAATATGATGTTTAGCTTCTTCTTTTCTTATCATTGAGGAGGTTGGACCCCTATGTGATGTATTGCTACATTTTGGATGTAATGTTTAATTTTGCATGTGTTAGATAGCCACAATAATAGAATTAAAAATATGTAGACTTGCAAATGGCACCTATAATAAAAAAATCAAAATCTGAAAGGACTTTTGGCAACGTACTTCATAGCATATTCACTCTTTTAGCCCCAGAAAATGACATGCAAATTAATACGATATTAACAACGAAATTTTTGTGGCAAAAGCTGCAAATATACTCACATGGACTTTTAGCCACCGGATATTTCGTGACCGTAACCATGGCAAAAAACATATGGACTTTTTAGCTACGAAATGTTTTATCGAGACGAATTTTTAGCTACGAAAATTTCATTGGCAAAAATGATTTTGCTCACTACTAAATTTGACACTTGGACCACGAACTTTTTCGTGTCCTTGTATCGTTAGCCATGGTGATCGATCCTCCCTCCCCTTTCCCTTCCTGCACTGGTACGTAAGATTGCTTCAAATGTTATCAAGAGATGGAGTGGGTACTTGAATAGAAGAATGATGAACTCAATTCTTTGACCAGGCCATCAAGTTCGTAAATGGTTTTTGATCCGCAGGGTTCATTTAGAATCTAGCTGTTGATTTCGCATATTCAAAAACCTCGGTTCTTTTTATTGGAAGATAAAAAGCTTCTTATTTTGGAAATTGACCTGATCATGTTAAACGGATATTATCTAACCAATTCAGGTATTTATACAAATTCCATTATAGAATATTTTTTGGCTAGGCGAGGCCTACATTATATTTACTAAAAGCAATTCTGTACTTAGTGTTGAAAGTTCAAAATTTTCGATGACCGCGAAAATATTTTCGCAATTAATTCTCCTAAACAGTGCCGATGGACCAAAATGGAGAAAATATTTTCGCACAGCTAATTTCTCGTAAAACAGACCCTCAGTTGCCCCTTTAGTATGCAAATTGGAATGGGGAATACGTACTCAACATCAACAAGTCCGCCTAAAAACTGGTGAATCAACATAAAAATTTAGGGACCACAAGATTTATAGGTATGAAACTAGAGCTTTTATAGGGCAGGCTACAAGTGGAATATTTTCTTGAGTCTCAACTCTCAATGCCGCTTGGATAAAAGCATGTTTCCACAGCACTCTTACAAAATTCCATGAGAAAATCTTTGCTTTAACTAAATCTTAAGAGATTGTTACTTTTCACTTAGAGGATGAAAGAGCGAATAGACCCTGTAGAGGCTCCCATAAAAGTTCCATACTTGCTGCGAACTACTCGGTTTAAGCCATAACCGTAGCTTATTTGACAATTCAGTTGCTATCGCATCACAGGATGCGAATGCAAATATGGCTGGAGTAGTGCTACAGTTAATACAAGCCAGATCAAAGCACAGGATGAAAAAGAGTTCCGGAGATCAAGATATAACTAGAGGATTAGCCCAGTTTGCTTTCAATTGGAATTGAAGAATTGCAAATCTGGATTTGATGTGTTCAGAGTTGGGATCCCAGAACAATAAAATCAAATTAATCCACAGACGCTGCCATTCAGAGATTCTGCACACTCAACCAATTTCTGCTACATTTTGGGATGTTTGTCCGCCACCGTTAGTGTAGACGATGAACAGAATAGCCCCGGAGATACCTTCAGGACTTCCAAACTCTTATAATCCTGGAAATTCCCATGGAAATCCACCACCTTGCCTTGAGAACCACCCAGAACTCGTCCACGCTTCCATATATTAGATGCTCATCGTGACTAACCTGCAAATCAAGGCAAAAAGAGGGCTATTAGCTGCGAAATGATCCATCCTAGAAACAAGACCAGACCTCGAATGAGCGCCTCAACCGCATCCAAATCCTACAGTTGGGGATAGGGGAAAAGGCAGAATCATATCTATCCTTGGACAAGAAACTAACGATTTCCAAAGACAACACTTGAGTAGTCATTGGTCATTCAAGCAAAACTTGAAGTAAACATTTATAAACAAGAAAAGGTCCACATTAATTATGTGCAAAGCCCAATACTACCTAAAAGCACAGACATAGGAACTACTTGGTATTATAGATTACTGTAATACAAAAACACTGACAAGACTAGCATAATTGTTCTATTCCAAACATTTTGCAAGTTGGAAAAATTAGATTGGTCTCTGTTCCATTAGAAGTTATATGTATGATGACAGAGGCGCCCTGTAGCTGTGGTCACTGATTAGTTCTACTATATTTTCAATGTAAAAACCATATTCCGATAAGTTCGATCAGTGCAAGTACAATAACAAGCTAACTGAAAAGGTAATCTAAGTCATTAGGTCGAGAAAAATGAGTAAACTTACCAGATGATTGGATAGCTCATCAAGCAAAATTATGTGAGGTTTCCTGAAAGTTATCTTGGCAAATGCAACTCTGCTTTTTGACCACCTATTTATATGGTCAAAGCACCATGTTATAAGTGCAATAACAATCAAAAAAGCCTCAGAGCAAGTACATGGTGAACCAAAATTCAGATTACACATCAACTAACCTCTAATAGAGCTTCACAATGTCGCACGAAAATTGCTTCAGCAAAAAATTTACATATGCAACAGTAGCAGAGAGGGAAGAGATGTCCCAGACAAAATATACATTGGTTGAAGCGCAAGATTTCTAGTTACACCAAAGGAACCCAAGTGAGCTCAAAGCTTTTGCTCCAGAAGTCCCTGCAGGAAGAATGCCACATATGAAGGAGGTAAAATGACATAATGCATGATGAAATCATATTTTGCGGTGGAGTAAACGAAAACAACTGATACTTTAAAGAACTGAATAGATTTGCTCCAGAGGTCACTGCTGACAATGCAAACACAGAGGTAGGCAGCGTATAGTTACCATCGCAAGCAAACAAGCATAAGTATATTGACTAAAAATTTCTAGCAAGCCAGAAGCAATAGTTCCTAACCCACTAGAGATCAAGACCCAAGCGGAAGGTGATTTATGGAATATCAATGCTGTCATGAATAGTAGTATTGAAAGCTTGGAGCCATGAGCCGCCCCAGAATTTTATCCCAGATTGACTGCTTAATACTGTGAAGGATCATCATCAACAAAAAGAAGGTTCTGATTCTTAAGAAAACCATTAAAAAAAAAAATGCATCCCGCTTTCGTCACAATCATATCACAGTTTCCACATAACTAATCATGTTTTTAGATTTTGAAAAGATTATTCTTATCTAGATCATATTTACTAGAAGAAAATTTAGAACATACCGGTGCACCAAATAAAATTAAACTCTTCTTCTATTTTTTAGTTAAATTGCAAAAAATGACACATAACATTGACAGCATTAGTCCAACCTCAAAAGCGTTCGCTAGTGAATGAGCTAGGGCACAAGAAAAAAGATGTTTGTAAGAGAACCCACGGCAAACGCTGAAAACGAAGAAGAATATGATTGCGAAACGCTATGATTCTTCGTGATTCTCATGCAAAGCATAGTGCCTTTTCATTCACAATTTGTTTGGGCATTAGGCAGAGTTCAAGATATTGTCCAACGAAACAGAGCCGATCCATCCCAACGAGAACACCACCCAAATGACAATCTTTGACCTTCAGCGGCGGCTGGTTTTTGGAAATTAACGAGAAACATCTTCATTGGAAAATATCAATTTGAATTACCCATCGAATTGAGGAAGCATAATCAAAATTGATGCCTTCAAAACCGAAAAACTTACCCGGACCCTAAAAACTGATTGTACATGGAAGAATCAATTCATTGGATCCAATCATTGTCAATCTTGATGTAAGGGATGTCTTGGATGAGGGGCCAATAGTCGCCACTGAGTTTTGAGCATCGATCTTTCAGAAACTCGCATCCATATATGAGCAATCGTTGGAGGGAGGGAGGTAGGCCATCCTCTGGCAAGTACCTCAACTTCGGGCAATTCCTAATCCCTAACACTTTGAGAGAGGAGAAATGGTTGGGAAGACCACTTGATAGTCTTTCCACGTTCCTCATATTGTAAATAAAAAGATACTCTAGAGAGGAAGGAAAGAGAAGACTCCACGCTTCCTCGTCTTCCGAAGGAAACCACACCATCTCTCCCTCACCTCCCATGCTCAAGTCAAGCGATAGAAAAGTGAGGGATGTGATCATGGGTAAGCCCCATTCTCTCACTGGCTGTTTTAGATTATCGCACCCTCTTAATACAAGGGACCGCAAATTGGGAGGCAGACCTCCTTTGGGGAAGCATTTGATAGTTTGGCATCCCCAAATTCGTAGCCTCTGGAGAGATATAAGATGATTTGGTAGAGACTTTATCTGTGGACAATCCCAAAGTGTGAGAGTCGACAAGGAGATGGGAAGGGTAGGGAAGTACTCTATCTCCAATGCTGGACACTTCTTTATTTCCAATTCAGTGAGATGGGAGAGCCTATGAAGGCACTGTGGTAGGCTTTCCAGATTGTTACAGCTTTCAATGTGAAGTGTCTTCAGAGCAGCAAGTCTACCATCAGCAAACGGAAAGGATGTCAGAGAATCACATTGACCTATCCATAGATATTCAAGTTGAGACATCGAGTTATTGCTGCTAGGGTCACTTGGAGAAATGGTTAGTCTCGTGAGTCTTGGACAATTCTCAATCTTCAAATCTCTAAGTGTGTGCATCTTGCTTGGAAGCTTTTCTAAACTCGTGCAAAACCTCAATTCCATCCTTTCAAGGTTGCATGGTAGCTCTATTTCTCCTTCTCCAGCCACAAAAGATATGAATCGAGGACACCTTGTGATGACTAATTCTTGGAGGTAAGTGAGATTTCGCATTTCGTTTCCATCCTGGCACAAATATGTTAGTTTGTCACATTCTCCTATATGAAGCTCCTTTAGATTAACCAAGCAACTCATAAAGTCATGATCAAAGCAAACGAGCTCCGAAAGATTTGCAATTTTGAGAGTGGTTAAAGAAGTTAGGTTGACCAAGCTCTTTAAAACCTCCTTGTTACAATCCTCAAGGTATAACTCACGGAGAGATGGAAGACAAACTACACTGGTTGAGATATTCAACTGTGGGCATGAATGAATTTCAAGCTTTATGAGACGATCAAGTTGAGAAGGCACCATCCCGATCAACGAAGGACAGCTCCGGACAACAAGATGCTGAAGACAAGAGAATGGCACTTCTTCTGGGCCCCCGGGATAATGAGACCAATCCTTCCATGCCAACATCTCTTTGAACTTCAAAGTTGCTAAGGATGAGAAAGGCCTTTTACCTCCGTAAAATTCAGAGCTTATCATTCTTACTGCATGTAGACCTTCAAGAGATAATTCTTTAAGTGAAGGTAGTTGTCCAAGTGGGGGCAATGATATAACATAAGGACAGTCTTGGAAGCACAAAGACACTATCTTAAAATAGGATGGACCATCTAACCATGATGGGAATTTCATACCGCCATAGTTCAAGATAGTGAGATTTTCAAGATTAGTGTGAGGTCGTAGAGAGTCAAGCACTCGTGCTTCGTGCTTATCATTCCGTAAACTTCCAAAATCTTCACCCCAATGCAATAATAAGTTGCTAAGGCCTTGCTTTCCAAACAAATTAGCATCAACAGCATCTCTAACTTCTTCCACCTTTTGCAATTCCGATATAAATAAATCTCCTTGAAGATGTGATAAGTTCTTTAACTCTTTTAATTGTGAACCTTTCTCTGGTCCTACCACAAACTTGGACAAGATAGTAAGATTCTTCAAATTACTGATACCCAATGGCATCTCTTTTAGATTTTCTGTATCTCTAATGTCAAGAAACTGTAAATTGACCATTTTTGTGATACCTGGAGGCAACATAGAAAGCTTTTGACAACCTCTTAAGATCAAAGCTTGTAATTTGCACAAAGCAACAATCGACTCGGGTAGCCTTTTAATACTTGTGTACGAGAAATTGAGATATCGAAGATGTTTTAAATCACCAACACAGTTCGGTACCTCTGTGATGCAACAATGACATAATGAGAACACCCTCAAGTATTTCAATTTTAGTAGCAAGTCATGTAGCACTTTGTTGGAAATAGAGAATCTTATTGAGCCCCAAGTAGATCCAACACGCACTAGAATTAAACTTCTCAGTACCTTCATTTCATGATATGCTCTCAAGCATTTTGATGTAACAAAATACGACGACATGAATGATGCATAACGAGCTTTCTCAAGAAATGCATGATCTTCATCACTTTCTAGCTGAGAATTTCCTGAGGTAAAGCATATACCACCCGCAATTGACTTTGCAAGATCATTCAAAAGATCATGCATTGAAAACTTAGATGTGTCGACCCTTGATTGTTGAAGAAATGATCTAGATACTAATTCATCAAAGTGATCCCTTCCCAGTCTCAAGATATCCTTCTTTGCCTTTTGTCCATCCAAAAAGCCCTCTGCTATCCATAAGAGTACGAGCTCATCCCTCTCAATTTCGTAATCCTTGGGAAATACGGCACAATAAGCAAAACATCTCTTCAAATAAGGAGGAAGATGGACATAACTCAATTTCAAAACAGGGAGAACCTCATCTTTTTTCCCCTTCGGAAGATCCCATATTTTGTTATTTAAGATAGCTTCCCATTTATCTGGATTTCTTTCATTACATAGGGCACCGCCTAACATCTTTGCTGCCAAGGGTAAGCCTTTACATTTTTCAGCTAATTTCTTGCCCATTGCTTCAAGATCTGGGTGGCTCTCAAAATTTGTTGCTCCAAGAGCATGAAAGGCTAATAAGCTTGTACAATTATCAAGGGACAACTCCTCCAAAGGATACGGCAAAGCTCCTCTCATGGGAACGACGGGAAGGTTTCGAGTCGTGACAATGATCTTGCTTCCCTTAGCCCCCGCTTCAAATGGCTTGAAGAGTTCGGTCCATTTTCCATAGTCCTCATTCCAAACATCGTCTAAAACCACAAGAAACTTCTTTCCATAGAGACTATCCTTCAACTTAACTTGAAGCTCGTTAAGATCTTCACCCTCGCAAGACAACCCGGTGATCGACTGTAAAATAGCCTTCGTTATGTCAAAAACGTAAAAAACATCTGACACACAAACCCATGCTCTCCTCTCGAAACAACTTTTCACTCTGGCATCATTATACAGCCGTTGAGCCAAGGCTGTCTTTCCAACACCGCCCATCCCAACTATGGGGACTATGTTGAGTATGCTCAGCACGGCATCAGAATTTTTGGCCTCACTGATCAATAGTTCGAGTATCTCTGCTTCTTCCTTCTCCCTGCCAAAAAACCAAGGCTCCGGCAAAGAAGTGGTGGGACCCCTTTTGTTGGTGTAGTTGGATCTGTCCACAACATTCTCTCTCAAGCTTAGATGATCCTTCGTCGTGACAATTGCTTTCAACCTGCCAATGATCTCTTGTACCTTGGTTTCAAACACTAGCAAGTGTGGGTTTGGATTCAATCTAGAGGATTTATCTTGGCCAAAGAAAGAGAACTTCCATTTCTCCATACCTCTACTTGTGCTGGATTTTGCCTCTGACTCAACCTGAGCGGCTTTGATCGCAAACTCATCGAGCAAGTCTTCCATGTCATAGGCCAAGTCCCTAACATCATCCAACCACAGCTTCACTAAAGGGTTACCATTGAGTTGTCTGTCCTCTGCATCAGCCAGCACTGCATTGATTGTGACCAACATCTCCTTCCACTCCTCGAGCAGGGCGGTGCTGATTCCTTCCCATTGCATATAGCCCAATTTGAGAGAAGTCAACTTGTCGAACAGGACTTGAAAGAAGGAAGCCAAGAAGGAACCCAAAATGATCTCTCCAATGGCCATGGGTGAATGAGTCACTGTAGAGAACAACAAGAGCGTTATGGTGAAGCAAAGTGAAAATGAGCTAATAGAGAGAGAAAACTATGAAGTCCAGGAAGATCAAGACGTTCACCTACAAAAAGTATAAAAAAAGACCAAGACCTTCAAGGGATGCACAACAAAGGTTAGACAAATCAAAATAAAATAATTTTTGTCCGCAAGTGCTTGATTCGTCAATTGCTCTCCTTTATCTTCAAATCAAAGACTTTTGGCTGTTGAACCTTCACTTTTGGCCATCCAGACAGACTCTTCATGCGACCAACTTAGAGTGCATGCATATTTTCATCAGAAGTGTTTTCATTAGTATTTTGTTGGCTTTTTTTTTTTTGCATCCGTATATTCTCAGTATCCTTATGATTTCGATGTCTTTGTTTTCTGCTTTATTGGTGAATGTGAGATCAATGAAGGCTTTTACGTTGCAGTTATAGTGCCAACAATTCGTAGCAAGATGGGCGGCGATGATCTACCAAAAGGTGCTGAGGTAGTTGTTGATAATCGGGAATCGCCTTGATAAATCGTGTTAATTATGTGATGCGTACATAATAACTTGCAGTAGATTATATATTGTTAGTTGGTAATTTTTGACTCGCTTACCAATTACAGAGTAAAATAACGCAAGTTGCTTAATGGATTAGTTGGTGTGCCCGACCCTTTTTCTTGTTTCGCCCAAAGCATGTGTTTATGTTTTCCTTATTGAACGGACAAAGTTAGCCGTCTTTGATGACTTGCAGATGTACCACAGAAAATAAGATTCCATTCTTGGGTGTATCCTCAATATTTTAGGTTTCAAATCGTTTATTTTACTCGGTGCAAGTTACACAAAGATGCTTATTTGCCAGTCCTAAAAATTGTAGTCCTAATAATTGTGGTCCGATTCATTCATCGCCAAACAAGCAAAAGGGTTAAGCACACCAATCCCAACTAATCCATTAAGCAACTTCCTTTGTTTTGATCCAGAATTGGTAAACGAATCACAAATCACCAACTAACAGTGTCTAATCTATTGAAAATTATACTTTATGCAACGCACTTACAAACGGGAAAATCAATGTTTAAAGGACCATGATTCTCCTATCAAGCGATTCCTGATCATCAACTACTAAATCATCGTCACCCTTCAACAGATATTGCTACATCTTTTTTTTTCGCTCACTTAAGTGCCACATTGGAGTAAAATCGATTATTTGAGTGCCATTTCCGGCAAATCGTTCTATGTGGATATTTTACCAAATTTTCCATCCCATGTGGATTTTTTTAATCTTTTGATTTTTTTATTTTTCTTTTCCTATTATTTCTTTGCTTTTTTTTTTGTGCCGGCAAGAGTCAATGGCGGTCCTCGCCGGCTGCGAAGGCCGCACCCTCGGCCGGTGGAGTCGCGAAGGCCCTGGGTAAGGCCATCGTCGGCAGCGAGCTTGGGCCTTCGCGGCCCCGCCAGCCGCGGGTGAGGCAGGCTCGCCTAGTTTGGCTAGGGCCTTTATGCCCTTGCTAGCAGCAGGCAAGGTCACGAGGGCTTGCACAGGGCCATGGCGGCGTCACTGGCTGCGGGCGAGGTCGCGAAGGCCCTTCCCAGATCTGTGCAAGGCTACCTCACCCGTGGTTGGTGGGGCCGTGAAGGCCCTAGCCAGTGGCCTCGCCCAAGGACTTCGCGGCCCCATTGGCTGCGGGTGAGACCTTTGTGGCCGGCGAGGGTCGTCGGTGACCCTCGCCGGCATAGAAAAAAACAAAGAAAAAAAAGCAAAAGATAAATGAAATATTCAAAAAAATAAAAATTGGTCCATGTCAGTGTCGGCAATGCCACGTAAGACAACCAATGTCCACGTCGGATTTTTTAGCAAGGCAAATCGCCAATGACACTTAAGTGATCGATTTTTTAAATTTGTGGCATTTAAATGAGTGAAGAAAAGTTATGTTACTCAAGTGAGCACTGTTCGCAAGTTATGGCACTCCTGCTGTTTTTATCCCAAAATAAAATTTAATAAAATCCAGGAAGACCAAGACTTATGGAGGCGCAAATTGGCTTTGTTGCTTCGCTTTCCACACACCTCCTCTTCTATCAGTAGAATTTCCACGCGTTACATGGGTTCTATTTTTTTTGTTTGAATGAAATATTTTTTGACAATTAGTATCGATTATTGTTCTCTTGCGTAAAATTAACAACACTATAACTTTCGTCCAACTTTTATCATTTCATTCATATTGTGATTTTTCATTCATTAACCTCTATTTTAGTGTACTTGTCTATTGGAATCATGTCTAGATTTTCATTTATCTTTTCAATCGATGGAGCTACGACTAGAATAGATTTGTAGGGGATTGGGCAGATCAAAGATGGTGGTGATTGGCGACAATCAACAAGTCTGTGGGCGTGGGTTTGATGCTGATGATGGTGGTTGTAGAAAAAGGGAGGTGGTGTGGCTTTAACGAAGCGAGCAGGAGAACCAAGATGGATTCTGTCGTGTGTGTTTTTTTCTCAGAGGTTCCCATTTTCTTTTTTTCTTTGCGAAATAAATTCGCAGGAACCTAATCCTATTTGTCAAAATTCTGTATATGCTTATAAAATTCTTTAATTGCAATAAACTCTTTTTTTGGAGGAAAACCAAATCCAATTTTTAAAAACTTATGAAAACAACATTTGGGCAAATTTTAGGTATGAGCAATTTTTATCCATCAAATGTTTATTTTTGAGCTATTTATACTTACTTTGGTAACTTGAGGTTTCTTAATTTTAGGTGGTTTGGGATGGTTGGATGATCCTTCCTAGACAGGGTTGTAACCGTGTGCTTATTGCCTATGTTTCGCCTCTCTTTGAAGAGGAATGGCAATGCAGGTTTGGACATTGGGATCTGTAACTGATTTTTAATGGGGAAATTACCAAAAAAAATCCGGATTAATACCATGAAAATCCCAAACTTGTACACCTGTGATAATTTTACTCCGAACTAATTTTTTAACCATCAAAAACCCTAAATTGATACACTTGTGACAATTTTACCTTGAACTAATTTTTTGACCATTAAAAATTCAAAACTGGTACACCTGTGATAATTTTACCCAAAACTAATTTTTTGACCACTAAAAACCCCAAATTGGCACATTTGTGATAAATTTACCCTCCGTTAGTGTCCATTAAATTGGATTAATATCACGAAAAATTACAAATTGGTAAACATGTGACAAATAGAGGGGTAAAAACCCAAACTGGTACACCTATCAACTACCACGTGTTATCAAACTTATCAATTTGACGGTAAAGTTTAATGGAAACTAATTGAGGGTAAATTTGTCACAGGTGTATTGGTTTGGGGTTTTTGGTGGTCAAAAAATTAGTTCGAAATAAAATTGTCGTAAGTGCACCAATTTCAAAAAATTAGTTCTGGGTAAAATTGTTACAGGTGTACCAATTTGGGGTTTTTTGTGATAAAAAAAATAGTTTGGGGTAAATTTATCACATGTATACAAGTTTAGGGTTTTTCGTGATATTAACCCAAAAATTCATAAACCTTTTAATTTGGCTAATTGAGTCATAAATCTTTTGAAAATTTGCCAATGTAGTCCATCTAGGTAATTTTGGCCAGAAATTACTGACGTGAACGTCGGCTGTCCAACGTGGCACCACCGATACTGACGTGGACAATTTTTTGTAAATTTTTATTAATTTTCTGAATTTTTTTATAATTTTTTAGTTTTTTTTTCCTTCTTCCTCCACGGTCGTTAGCCTCCTTGATGGTCGGCGAACGGCCACAAGCGAGGACCGGTGCCTTGCTGGCCTCTAGCGAGGCTCGCCCTCATAGGGGCGAGGTCACCTCGCCAGTATCTGGCGAGGTTCGACCTCACCGGCCTTGAGCGAGGAAGGCTACGTATATGCTGAAACAATTATTGGGTCATGTTCACCAATAGTGACCAAAAATCGGTCCCATATATGCTAAAAGCAAAGATGTCTTGCACGATCAAGCATGGCATTAAGGACTTGACCCCTCCGAGGACCATGACCTCCCAACTAATGCACTAATTTGTAGTTCATCCGCCAATTATTAAAGGCTGAAAAGGTGCATGCGTTTAATACAATCATATCTTCTTGCTCGATTTAAATAAAATTGTTGACCGTTTTTCATTAAAAAAACCGAGCACTTAAGACTCATGTGGTCCTACTGATTGTTATCATAAAATTAGCCCATACTATTCCGAATACTTTTATCAATCATGTTTTAAATATTGCAAGTTATAAGAATCAACAAGAGTTGAGAATCTAACTATACATGAGCAAAACATGTGATGCGCGTGGACATGGGATATCTCAAGGGGTTTTACGACCTCACGAACTTGTGTGTGTGAGAGAGAGAGCAATCCTATTACGTCAAGTTGGAGTCTTGCATGTCTTGCACGATCTTGTTTTCTTAAAGCAAAATTCGTTTCTCTTTTTTAAGTGGGGATGTCTTTGACGATCTTGCTTTCTTAAAGCAAAGATGTCTTGCACCATCGTGCTTTCTCAAAGCAAAATTCGATACTCTTTTTTAAGTGGGGAGACTAATTTGATATGGAAAATTTTCTTCACAACAGAAGGATTAACTACAATTTTAGAATTTTGAGAACGATTCAACTTATTTTGAGTTAGCGCACGAATTAGTATTATGCCTTTCTTCTATTATTACTTGAAGCAAATTGGTATTATGCCTTGTTAATATGCAAAGCATATATGCTAATTATAGTGATTCCGGAGAATTCACAATCATACAATATTGGAAGCTCGTACACAAACTATTCGAGACTTGAATTTGGATTGTATAATGAATTTGAAGCTGAACATCTATATCCGAAGGCTCGAAATTATGTCAAACTCCATCATGACATGGTACATGTCGTATAGGATTCTTGCAGCTAGCCATCTCGTGCCAACATATGCCTCCCCGGCAGCTCCTCGAGCATCAAGGGGCCAAAATCGTATCAAAGGATCGCCGCTATGTCAATGTTTTTGAAACCTAAATTATCAAGGATACAGCCAACAATGGCATCTTATCTTCTGTTATACATTTACAAGTCATCAAAGACAGCTCAGTTTGTTTGTTCCATAAGGGAAACAAAGTCACGTGCTTTGGCCAAAAGAAAAGGTCCTCTGTTTCAAACGACATCCAAAAGTCTTGATCTAGAGAAAAAGGAGAACAATCTAACTCGAGGACATAACGTGCATCAACTTTCTTGTGTAGAAAGGGAAGCAAAAGGGAAAAAGTGATGATGGGAAGGAAACTTTAATCAATTCCAGGAGGACCAAGACTTTGCAAGATGCAACTTGGCTTTGTTCCTTCACTTTTCACATCCCTCGTCCATCCCTATGTGAATGTCTCCTCTTCCATTGCTAGTAGAATTTCTACGCCTTACATATAAAATTAACAATATAATTTTCTTCCAACTCTTTTCATGTTTAATCATTTGGGGTTTTTCATTCATTAATCTCTATTGTACTTGTCTATTAGAATTATGTCTAGGTTTTCATTTATGTTTACAAGTTTAAGTTTGATAAATGAAAAAAGGCAAAGTGAAAAAGCAAACAAGAAAAAACAGCAAAAAACTGAAAAAGAAAAAAAAAACATCAGGAATGGGGCGACATTGATAGCGCCACCCATCCCATGGCCATTGCCACGCCGTTGTCGTCAGCACCTCCGCAGGACGACTCATTTGAACCCCATCGCCACCGTCGCAGCTGGCGGTAGTGACCGGACTAACCATCACAACCAATTACCTTTAATTACCTAATGACTAACCTAACTTAATCTATAGGTATATTCACAATGGAAAGAATGAATTCTAGAATTTACAATTTCTCATGTGCACCGTGAAAAGTTGGGTCCAATGTGGAGCTCACATCGTTCAATAGTGGATGTGAGCTGGGCTCAATTGCTCCGGTTTCATTCAAAAAATTTCCCTCATCCTGTGTCTAAGACTTTACCAATAGTTGCTACAAAAAGAATGGGTCTTTCTTTTTCAAACAAAAGAAAAGGACTTAGGCTCAAGAGAACCGAATCATAATTTATTACGCCCATGAAGCCCAACAGGCTGACTTCCTTCAGCTACGTCAAAATTGTTGTAGTTGGCTGAACGGGGAAAAGAGGAATGGTTAAGAGAGAGACAGAAGAATCAAGATAACTGGATAAGAAGTGAACCGCGCGCTGGAGATCGAAAGGGTTCAGTTCAAGTTCGCCGGGGACATCTTAACGCGTTGGATTTATGTTGTACGTGAAGCACTTGATAAGAATTTAAAGACTTAATTCACCTACTTGAAAATTTTCTAGGTTAAGCTGTAATTTCAATTCCATTTTGGGTTTCAGGTTGCTAGGTTGATTCTAGAGGTTGTTAAGTTATGAAATCATGTTGTAATGAAACTTTGTGTGGCGTGAAACTGTAGGATTTATGGAAGTCAACTTGGGATTACGGTTTGGTCGGGGTGAACTTTTGAAGTTTATTGCGCACTGTTGGAACCAGATTCAAACTAATGTGTTTGGCGCTGGTTTTCGCTCGTTTACGGACCTCTTTTGGGTCAAAGGCGAGTTATCCTTTTAAGCATGGTGAGTTAGTTTTCCAATGACTTCGGACCTACTTAAAACAGGCATCGGTAGTGTTTGTTTTTAAAATTTTTACACGTGAGATGCCAGAGTACAGTGGACAACAATAGTTGTTCTACTTTGGGTGAGCTTTTCATTGGTGCATTTGAATTGTTTTGTTACCGAATAAGCTTACTTTGTTGAGTCTTAGTTAATGTACTTACTAATTAATTTTGATATCCGTTTCTCACTTAATTGATTGGATTTTGCGTTTCTTTGTTTGAGGTAGCTATCGTCATTTGGTTCGTACTTTCAGGTGAATGGTGATTCTCTCTTCTATGATTTTTGAACTCATGTCCTGAAAATAACATAAATTAGATATGTCATAAGTTATGAAAGAGGCATTGCACAATGTTTAGAGCATATTTGTTGCATGAAGCTGGATTGGACATTGACTATCCTTTTGTTAGTTGAAATGGCATAGCAAAGTATATCTTGAAATAGTTTGAGAGTTGATTATTTGTAAAATGATTTGAGAAATGCTATGTGAAATGTATCCTTCTTAATGGAGGAATTGTGAAAGGATACTTACATTGATTTGTAAAACTGGTTTACGAAATGAATCCTGAAGTTTTTTGACTCGTTGGAGGATTGTGTTGATGGTTTTATGTTGCGAGTATGCATACTGTTCTCCAGACTTCCTATATCAATCGAAACACCGGCTGATAATAAGGTGGAGATCTACATTAAAAAGGAATCTTGCTAGGCCTCATCAAGGAGCATTAAGCGTGGCCGTAATTTAATATTGAACGTTAGATTGATCAATATACTAGACCATTGATGTGCGCTTTGGTATCATTGATTGAATGAGTATTTCCAGTACATATAACAATTTTGTTGAAGTGATATAACTCATGTTTGATCTTGTATGTATATTATTTACTGAATTTGGATAAATGTGTTCCGCTAAGAATATTAATCTTAATTGCTCATACCATATAAGAAGAATAAAGAAAAATATGGAAAGAAATTCACAAATAAAAGAAATAAAGAAGTTGTCTGTTATACGTGAGGTGGAAAGTGTCATTCTAGTCAAATTACAAATTAAAAGAGAAAGAAATGGGGACTACCGTTAGTGAGAGAAGAGAGTGCCAAAAAAGAGAGGAATGCAGTGACTGTAAATAATATGCAGAAAATAGAGAATATATAAGAATTGTATATTTTGATTATGAATTATGTTTATTACAATAAGTGATAACTTCTATATATAGACACTTACAAAGAATCTCAAGTAATAAATATTGACAAAAGAATTGGTAACCCCCAGCGGAGACAACATTTAAATTAATCTCGCACTACAAAAAAAATAAGGTTTTAGCCACGAATTTTGCCACGAAAAATTTGGCAAAATTCGTTGCTAAATGAATTTGCGACGAATTTTGCGACAAAAAAAATTTCGTCGCTAATACGGCGTCGCAAAATTTAGCGACGAAAAATTTCAATTTTCGTCGCTAAATTGTGACAAAAAAAAATTCGTGGCAAAATTCGTCGCTAATTTGCCACGAATTGTATTTGTTGCTAATTATTTGTGGCAAAATTCATGGCTAATTTGCCACGAACTGTATTCGTCGCTAATTTGCCCCGAAAAAAAAAATTCTATTTTTTTATAAAAAAAATTTCGTGGCAAAATTCATGGCTAATTTGCCACGAACTGTATTCGTTACAAAATTCGTCGCTCATTTGCCTCGAAAAAGCAAAAAAAAATATTCTATTTTTTTAATAAAAAAAATTCGTGACAAAATTCGTGGCTAATTTGCCACGAATTGTATTCGTCGTTAATTTGCCCCTAAAAAACAAAAAAATATTCTATTTTTTTTATAAAAAAAAATTCGTGGCTAATTTGCCACAAACTGTATTCGTTGCTAATTTGCCCAGAAAAAACAAAAAAAAACATTCTATTTTTTTAATAAAAAAATATTCGTGGCAAAATTCGTGGCTAATTTGCCACGAACTGGATTTGTCGCAAAATTCGTTACTAATTTGCCCCGAAAAAACAAAAAGAAATATTCGTGGCAAAATTCGTGACTAATTTGCCATATTCGTCGCTAATTTACCACGAAAAAACAAAAAAAAATTATGAAAAAAAATTCTATTCTCTAGCTGAGAAATTAACAGGCATATAACCAAGAAACAATTAAAACCGTCTATTTCTCTGAGACATCTGAGAAATTAACTAGCCGGTGAAGGAAAGATTACTATAGCAATGTGCAAGTTTGGTATCAACGCCTAATAACCAAATCTCCTGTAAAAACACTAAATGGGATTATCTATCGCTTGTCACATATGT
The DNA here is from genome assembly GCF_021117445.2 of Syzygium oleosum. NCBI lineage: Eukaryota > Viridiplantae > Streptophyta > Magnoliopsida > Myrtales > Myrtaceae > Syzygium > Syzygium oleosum. Next base: position 1,554,645 of record NW_026607501.1, on the reverse strand, counting down.
AATGGATTTATCTCGAGTTTTTTTTTTTTTGCTGCATATCTCAATACTTGACTTTGGCTAAATTTCTCAGGTAACTTTAGACCTAAAAGAATCCATCATGTAACTTCTAACCGCATCCTTTTGTGTACATGCTTATTCTGGCTGCGCCTATAATTTAATTCCAAGACATCTTACAAAAAGTATTTCCTTTGCATGACTTTCAAGCATCCGAAATAACTCCACAAATTCTAACAATATGTTGAAAGACCAAGCAGTTCCATTCAATGACATAGATATAAACAGCAAGTACCATCTATGTTCAAGGAAATGGAGATGTAAATGTGACAAATTCGGAGGGTAATATAAAAAGCCAGTTCACATAACTATTAATTGTCAAACGCAAACAATAACAACCAATTGACTGAAGAGAACTTAATGAGATCAGAATTATAGTGTCATGAGACCTACCTAAATGACAAGCATAAGAACAAAAATAGTCACTAACATTTTCTACTTGTTGAATTCAGATCCTATATACATTCAAAAAGCAACAGTCGACACAATAATATAAGAGCATGAAACTACCTTGACTCCCCCTTAATTCAGAGATCATAATAAGATATGCCCACTTCACCTACAAGTCAAAAGACATATTTATTGGGAAGGATGAACATGGTTACCAACAAGAAGCTACAACATTAAATCCTCAACTTAAGATTATTTCCAGTGATATCATGGACTATATGCAAAGTTGATATTATTCAAGTAATATCCACCATTTCTTGGAAAATAATCTCACAAACGACATTCAAGAACTACTCAATTCGAAGACTCTGATGCTATGACATAATTGTCAAGAGGGTAAATCTCCCATTATGAAGAAAGCATAGTAGGGTACAATGCGAGAAGCCACTGGTTCCGAGCTCCGAGGGGGCGGAAACCACCGGCGAGAAGCGAGAACAATGCGAGAAATCATCTCACCTAACATCATGAACTATGGTGATGGGACTGAGATTTTGCACCACAAATTTGAGTTATGCAGACATTAAGCCCTAGTCTAGATGGAAAAGAATGCTGATGACCCGAGAACAAGATAAAGCTTAGGAATATGTAATCAAAATTGCAAGCTTCACAGCAAAGATATTACATGGAATCAGATCCATCTCTATGAGCAATTAAACCCCTTCCATGACAACCAGGGCATGGCGTCATCTGATTTTCTTTATAAAATCCATATTCCTGATCTGCATTGCAAGTGGGACACACTCGATCTCCCCGTCCATCACAACCTGCACAACTTTCCTCAAGCTATGCTAGTTCATAAACAAAGCCACATATCACATGACTGATCGTGATCACGACATAAGTAGAACTTCCTCGTCCTTTATGTCTTGTTTTTAACCTACATAAAATGATTATCATAGACGGCACACAGCAGATAACAGAAAAATGCTACAGAGAAGAAGGATAAAGATGGGCAGTATCACAAATGGAAACATCCTTATATGAAAAGTGGTAAAAAAATATTTATCCTAAAAACTACCTCAGCATTTCTCTATAGTCTCAGAATGAGGAACTTTTGTCCGTGTCTCCTTGTAGGGAACAAATAGGACAGGAAATTGAGACCTCAGATCCAATTCCCAAATTCCCAGTTCACGACCCTTATCCTTTCCGTCGATGTTGCCACCACGGTGGGGTTCTGTTTCTCTTATAATTTCTCTCTCCTCTATAAAGGTATCTAAAGTTCCCACGTAAACATTGCAATCTTCAACTGTGTGAATTTTCCAAGTGCAAAAAGGACAACTTCCCCAACAGCAGCGATGACCAACATGATCAATAAGCAACTCCCGTATCTCTACTTCATCCAGTATTTGCCTACATAAGGTGACACAATGAGTAGACCATTGTTTCAGAATGCAATAGGCAAGACTTTTTAACATAACTTATCACAAAGGATAATTAGAGTTACACGTTAAAGTGTCACTATAACCATGTCAAACACTGATTTCGTATGGCGAGCAATAAGGACACCTTTCAACTTTTTCTAATCGAGTTCAATACAGGATGGGATTCTGTTGGCCTTACTAAAAGGTACTTGCTATAGTTCCACACAGCGAATGGATGATAAGCCAATGTTATCACTCTTGAAAAATAACATAAAGGAACAAAGGCATGGGTTGCAAATTGCAGCATGAAAGCATGCTGCAAATCATCTACTTGGTCCATACAATACTGATTGAACAGGGCAACAAGGGACCTTGCGTTTTCTCGACCAGTATAATACCTAAACCCTGTTAGAAGTTCAATGAAAGGAAAAATCTCCATCCCTAATATTAAAGGAAAAAGTCGTTTTTCCACTAAAGGTTCGGAAAAACAGAACTCACTTTTTTGGATATACCAACTTTCCTGAAGAGACACAACAGCGTGCTTTATTCCAGGACAAGACTGAAACTTTACGGAATTTCGAAAGACCAAAAAAAAAAAAAAAACTTTCCCATAGGAATTGGCCGGCGAGATTTGGTTATTCCTCAAGGTTAACAGTAGCACTCCCAGTAAACCAAGCTTTCTATATAAATGTTGCGAAAGTATTCTATTAACATTATGAATGTACCAATAGGCATATGAAAATTAAAGAAATTAATTCATTAAATGTTTGCAAACCACAGAAGTGTCATGATCTTGCAAGCTGATCGAACAAAAGGGCGAGAGCACCAGAAAATATAACAAGATGAAGATGTTTCAGCTGAGCTGGATGGACAACCGAAACTATAGCAACAACATAAGTAATTTGAAGTATAGAAGGCTGGAAGCACAAGAAGATGAATGAAACCTATGTGTCGCAACTCGTAAGGGTATGCTTGTGGAAAAGCAAAATGGTTTCAGCTAACTATTACACACATGAAAATGATCCTCACGAAAAGCAAGGGCGACTTCAACAGATCGTACCTCTGAAATTCACTGGTGGTTGTTAGAAATTAAATCAAATTTGTTAGTACTTGTTTCCTTTTTGAGTCTGTTCATATTTCCATATTTTGATAGATATTGTTAGATATTGTTTCTAGTTATATTTTAGGAAAGTTTCCTAAGTCAAGTAGGTTTCCTAATTAGAATAGGTTTCCTAGAAAGAGGTTTCCTATTTCGAATCAAACTATGGTCTATATATAGTCTATTTCTCCGTAATTGAGACATGCAATAGAAAACGCGAATTGCGATTGTTTCACCTTCAAAATTTCCTTTCATCAAATCAATATTGTTGCCGCGCCTCGACGCTCAACAAATTGGTATCGAGCTTACGGTTCGTGATCATGGCCTCAACGAACAATCAGCTTCCTCTTCAATACCCTCGTCTTACCAAAGAAAATTATGATAACTGGGCTGTTAGAATGAAAGCTCTACTCGGTGCCTACGGTGTGTGGGAATTTGTTAACACCGGCTATGATGAGCCGGAGGATGAAGCCACGTTGAACCAAATCGAGGAATGCCTTGGAGAAGGCTCGAACGAAAGATCAATATGCCCCTGTCGATCATCTATCAAGCGTTAGATGATTCCATGTTCTAAAAGTTTCGAACGCCACTACCGCTAAAGAGGCATGGGAGATTCTTCAAAACACACATCAAGGAGTTCAGAAAGTTCGGAAGATTCACCTTCAAACCTTGAGAGGCGAATTCGAGGTAATTCGTATGAAAGAATCTGAATCGATTGCTGATTATTTCACGAGAATTTTGGCAATTATTAATCGATGAAAAGAAACGGAGAAGACGTTTCCGATGTTCGTGTTGTTGGGAAAATACTTCGGTCCTTAGACAAGAAGTATGATTATATTGCGATTGCAATCGAAGAATCCAAAGACTTGGATGTCATGACGGTCGATGAACTTATGGGTTCATTACAAGCCCATGAAGAAAGGTTTAGAAAGAAAAAGATTGAACCGGTGGAGGAAGTTCTCCAAACGCAGTTGACCATACGAGATGAAAACGAGCAAAGAAGAGATCCCGTACAAAATCGCGGGACAAATCAAGATCGTGGCCGAGGTCACTTTCGAGGAAGAGGTCGCGGACGGCGGGAGATCCCGCTCGAGTGATGGAGGATACCGATTACTAAAGAAGTGTTCGTGGAAGAGGAAAGAACTCGACAAGCCAATGGTATGATAAATCTAAAATCCGATGTTATCATTGCAATAAACTTGGCCATTATGCTTCTAACTCGCTGGAATAAAGAAAGTAGCGAGACTGACGAAAAGGCCAACTTGGTAAATAATGCTGATCAAGTTCTCTTATTGGCATTCAAAGAAGATGAAGAAGGTCAAAGCGATACGTGGTATTTGGATACCGGCGCAAGTAATCACATGTGGGAGAAAGGAGATGTTTGCGAGTTAGATGAGACAACTAAAGGGAATGTCTCATTCGGTGATAACTCTAAAATTCTTGTTGAAGGGAAATGTACAATTTTGATTCGCTTAAAGAATGGTGCACGTCGGTTTATTACTAATGTTTATTATGTTCCAAAAATGTCAAGCAATATCTTGAGTTTGGGACAACTTCTGGAGAAAGGTTATACTGTTCATATGAGAGATCTTAATCTTATGTTGAGAGATCGGAATAATAAATTGATTGCAAATGTGAAGATGTCGAAGAACAGGATGTTTATTCTTAATATAAAGAGTGAGATGCCTCGATGTCTAAAGACGTGCATAGATGATCCTTCATGGTTGTGGCATTTGAGGTTTGGCCATCTCAATTTTGGCGGACTCAATTTGCTTTCTCGCAAGAAGATGGTTTATGGCTTATCACATATTGATCATCCCGATCAATTATGTGAAGGGTGTGTTATCGGCAAGCATTCCAGAACTAGCTTTCCGAAGGAGGCGACTTATCGAGCGAAGAAGCCGCTTGAGTTGATTCATTCTGATTTGTGTGGCCCGATCAATCCTCACTCATATGGTAATCATCGATATTTTGTTACTTTTATTGATGATTTTACTCGGAAAACTTGGGTGTATTTTTTGAAAGAAAAGACAGAAGTGTTTGATATTTTCAAACAATTCAAGAACCTGACCGAAAAGGAAAGCGGCTATTTTATCAAGGCTTTGAGGACCGATCGTGGTGGACAATTCACCTCAGCCATATTCAACAAATTCTGTGAAAATCATGGTATTCAGCGTTTCTTGACGGCCCCGTATTCTCCTCAAAAAAACGGTGTGGCTGAACGGAAAAATAGAACCATTCTTGATATGGTTCGAAGTATGTTGAAGAGCAAAAATTTGTCCAAGGAACTTTGGGCTGAAGCTGTTTTGTGTGCCGTCTATCTTCAAAATAGATGTCCCACATATGGACTTATTAAGCCCTAGTCTAGATGGAAAAGAATGCTGATGACCCGAGAACAAGATAAAGCTTAGGAATATGTAATCAAAATTGCAAGCTTCACAGCAAAGATATTACATGGAATCAGATCCATCTCTATGAGCAATTAAACCCCTTCCATGACAACCAGGGCATGGCGTCATCTGATTTTCTTTATAAAATCCATATTCCTGATCTGCATTGCAAGTGGGACACACTCGATCTCCCCGTCCATCACAACCTGCACAACTTTCCTCAAGCTATGCTAGTTCATAAACAAAGCCACATATCACATGACTGATCGTGATCACGACATAAGTAGAACTTCCTCGTCCTTTATGTCTTGTTTTTAACCTACATAAAATGATTATCATAGACGGCACACAGCAGATAACAGAAAAATGCTACAGAGAAGAAGGATAAAGATGGGCAGTATCACAAATGGAAACATCCTTATATGAAAAGTGGTAAAAAAATATTTATCCTAAAAACTACCTCAGCATTTCTCTATAGTCTCAGAATGAGGAACTTTTGTCCGTGTCTCCTTGTAGGGAACAAATAGGACAGGAAATTGAGACCTCAGATCCAATTCCCAAATTCCCAGTTCACGACCCTTATCCTTTCCGTCGATGTTGCCACCACGGTGGGGTTCTGTTTCTCTTATAATTTCTCTCTCCTCTATAAAGGTATCTAAAGTTCCCACGTAAACATTGCAATCTTCAACTGTGTGAATTTTCCAAGTGCAAAAAGACGACTTCCCCAACAGCAGCGATGACCAACATGATCAATAAGCAACTCCCGTATCTCTACTTCATCCAGTATTTGCCTACATAAGGTGACACAATGAGTAGACCATTGTTTCAGAATGCAATAGGCAAGACTTTTTAACATAACTTATCACAAAGGATAATTAGAGTTACACGTTAAAGTGTCACTATAACCATGTCAAACACTGATTTCGTATGGCGAGCAATAAGGACACCTTTCAACTTTTTCTAATCGAGTTCAATACAGGATGGGATTCTGTTGGCCTTACTAAAAGGTACTTGCTATAGTTCCACACAGCGAATGGATGATAAGCCAATGTTATCACTCTTGAAAAATAACATAAAGGAACAAAGGCATGGGTTGCAAATTGCAGCATGAAAGCATGCTGCAAATCATCTACTTGGTCCATACAATACTGATTGAACAGGGCAACAAGGGACCTTGCGTTTTCTCGACCAGTATAATACCTAAACCCTGTTAGAAGTTCAATGAAAGGAAAAATCTCCATCCCTAATATTAAAGGAAAAAGTCGTTTTTCCACTAAAGGTTCGGAAAAACAGAACTCACTTTTTTGGATATACCAACTTTCCTGAAGAGACACAACAGCGTGCTTTATTCCAGGACAAGACTGAAACTTTACGGAATTTCGAAAGACCAAAAAATAAAATAAAAAACTTTCCCATAGGAATTGGCCGGCGAGATTTGGTTATTCCTCAAGGTTAACAGTAGCACTCCCAGTAAACCAAGCTTTCTATATAAATGTTGCGAAAGTATTCTATTAACATTATGAATGTACCAATAGGCATATGAAAATTAAAGAAATTAATTCATTAAATGTTTGCAAACCACAGAAGTGTCATGATCTTGCAAGCTGATCGAACAAAAGGGCGAGAGCACCAGAAAATATAACAAGATGAAGATGTTTCAGCTGAGCTGGATGGACAACCGAAACTATAGCAACAACATAAGTAATTTGAAGTATAGAAGGCTGGAAGCACAAGAAGATGAATGAAACCTATGTGTCGCAACTCGTAAGGGTATGCTTGTGGAAAAGCAAAATGGTTTCAGCTAACTATTACACACATGAAAATGATCCTCACGAAAAGCAAGGGCGACTTCAACAGATCGTACCTCTGAAATTCACCGGTGGTTCCGCCATAGTCCTCTCCATATCCACCTTGATATACAATTGCTTGCTCCACAGAGCATAAAATTCGATAGTGACAAGAACTAAATTAACCTGCACACGTCCTAAAGTTTCGACTTTCGAGCATGAAGAGTCAAACCCAAAATCAATCAAGCCAAAGGATCGCGCTTTCCTTAGTTTCGTAAGGCGAACAATGATCATAATTACAACGCTTAGCAAGTAATCACCTAACCCACCTTCTTTTGAGAGAGGTATTAAGCGAACTCAGATAGACATCGACTGGAAGCGATCTCAGATACGCTCGACCCACAACCCAAAACTCGAAGATAGCCACGCACGTACCGCTGGGATCGGGATCGGGCTCGGGCTCGGAGACGAGGGCGGCGTGAATCGAGGGCGGGTAGCGATCGGAGGCGGCGGCGGCGGCGGACCGAATCTCGTCGACGCTGACTTCGGTGCCGGCTAGAGACGCGGTGGTGGGGATCGCGAAGCCGGTCCTCCCCAGGTACTGGTACGAGCACCACTTGTCGGTCTCCTGGGGAGGGGAATATTGTTGCCGTCCATCGTCGGAAGCGCCGCCGAATCGATCGGGTTTGGAGCCGATTTTTCGTCGCTAATTTTCCGCGGCTAAATCCTTGTTTTTTTGTAGTGTAATTCCATGGCTTTGCTCATCGCTATCATCATTAATCAGTACAATTTGAATCACGCTGTCAATTGTATGGGAGAATTATCAACTTGAAGAATAACATATGGCACGAGATTAACATGAGAAAACTAAATCCGATCCCCCAAAAAAAAAACATTAGAAAACTAAAGAATCTGAAAAGGAACAATCAATTACTCCTGAATAAAAATTATCTTTCATGCATAATAAATAACTATAAGAGTTATTAGACAAACAAAATTACAATCAGAAATGGTCCACTGGATATAAAAGAACCCATCACATAAATAAGACCAAAAACTCAAGCCCATAAACTCATAACTGCAGACCACCATCGGCCCACCAAACAAGCTCAGCCCTCCCAACCCTCTCTCTCTCTCTATCTCTTGCTCTCTCAAGATGATCGACGCGGACGGAAAAGTGCACTAGAAGTTTTAAGAGTAATTGAGTTTTAAAACTTTCAAAAAAATGTAATCCAATCTTTAAACTTATCACAAAATTACAATTGAGTCCCAGAACTTTTAAAAACTGCAATCAAGTCCTAAAACTTTCAAAAAGCGCAAACAAATCCTAAACCTTCTCAAATTGGTCCGATCAAATCCTTCAATTGATTGCATTTTTTGAAAATTTTAGGATTCAATTGCTTTTTTAAAAAAGTTTTAGGACTTGATTGTACTTTTTAAGAATTTTAGGACTCAATAGTACTTTGCGATAGAGGCTTTTAATGCGGTAAGGTTTTTAGAAGGCTGAGTCACGCACATGCTCGAAACAGAATCCGTTTTGAACTCTCAACACAATCTGTTTTGGGCTCGCAACAGCAAAACAGGATGGGGGCATAAGGAAGCGAAATAAACTCTCCATGAGAAACTCTCTTTGCTCTCTCTTTCACGAAGCTCTCCACTAATTCTCTCTCTGATCTCTGATCTCTACCTCGATGGAAGCAAAGCCGATCGAAGCTTCATCATTCATACACACATGACCACCATCGTTGTTCGCCATCCCCGACCATCGACGGCTACCGTCAAGCTTCCATTGACGGCCACCTCAAAGCTCGGCCACCACGTCCAGAAAAAAGAAAAAGGCGAGGGGCAAACTAATCTATGCCCCTGCGATCCGCTAGGTACGTTTTTCCGTTTAAGTTTTATCGTAATTAGCTTTTGATGTCAGTGAAGCTTGTAGGAAATAAACAGGAAGGGGAGAGTTTCCATTGTTCTGAAGATACGCACGCATGTTTAACATGATTACTTAGGTAGTGCTCATGGAATGCAATGATTTCTGGGTGTTAGAATGGGAGATGTCGCTGAAATTGTCTGCTATGAGTTACGTGGGAAGTAAAGATGGATTCCGTGACTGTATATAATCTACTCGTTATTTTTGCTTAGTTCGATGAGGTATTTGACTGGAACCATAATTCATCTTTACATCATTAAGCATGGGCAAAAACTTAGATTTGTTTGCAGATAAGGTTCTCTAACAAACATGCATGCCAAGTTCAGTAACTCAGGAGATGCCTATTTGAGTGTGTGGTAATAAAAGATGGAGTTTCGTGGAGCTCAATCGTTGCCACATATGAACAGAACAATGATCCAACTACTTCATGATTGTTATCTGAAGAGATATAGAAAAATTGGACAGTAATTAGATTAGTCTTGAGTTTTGATCAACTAAATTATTCGCAGGGTGGCAAGTCTCTTCGTCATTTCACTCCGAGCAAGAGTTGGCTTTCAAAAGACGCAATACTTGGAAATGCAGTAGTGGACATGCTGTGCTCAGAATAGTCCTGTAAGTGAAGCAAATTCAAGCATAAACTGATGTGGGGGAGCAAATTGGCCTGAAGGAGATTAAGATGGAAGATCAACAAAATAGAGAGAGGATGCGTGGATCCAATGTGTGACTAAATGGAGGGGTATAGGGTAGATTAAGTGCACGTGTCAGATGGTGGACTGGATCACGAAGACAATAATAGAATTGAAAATTGAATACAAGAATTACCTCAAATATGAGTATAGAAAATAGAATGTGGAAGGTTGAACCTTCCACTTAAATATCTGGGTTAGAACATTTTGGTCACAGACAGCTTTTGCATCTTCATTGCTGTCTCCTTCCTCCAGCCTCTGCGAAGCTGCTCGAAGAGCTTGCACCTTACATTTTCCGTGGGAAAATCGGACATCCTTTCTCTTTCTAGGTTTTGTTTTGAGTCGTGCTCGAAAAAAATGAGGGTGGTCTGTGAATTACGATTATTTACGAGCTAAATAGCGAGTAGATAAAGTTAAAAAGCAATAGAACGAATATAATACTTTACTAGAGTCGAGTTAGAGAGAAGGAAGTAGCTCGACCTTAACCAACGTAAGAGGTATGAAGTTTCTGGTTCGATAGGACCAGGAAGGGAAAGTGCGGATTGGAGTCGCCAAATGCACTTGTGTGACATTAGGATATCCTAATTCAAATCGTTTGAGTCGCGATTTTGGGCTAAAATGCCTTTTTCCTTCGTAGCCGTCCATTTCAATTGTGCCACTTTTAAAAAAGACCAGGAAAATTTTCTTACATCGGATCTCCCTTCGTGAATTAAGCCTCAAAGATGGCAAAAAGTCTAGGAGCTCTTTTTTCCATTTTCACAATGCCACTGCTAAGGGAATCGAGATTGACTAGTTGTCCATCTAGGTGAGTATTGAACAGGGTATCTTTCTACCACTTGTGAAAGCAATCCTTCCTGCGCTCATTCACTCAGCTTGGTATCGGCAAATAATCGTAATTCACAGGCCAAAGCATTGCTTAAAACAGAACCTAGAAAGCAGAAGGATGTCTGATTTTCCCACGAAAAATGTGAGGTGCATGCTCTTTGATCAGCTTTGCAGAGGCTAGAGGAAGGAGATAGCAATGAAGATGTCAAAGCTGTATGTGACCTAAATGTTCTAACCCAGATAATTAAGTGAAAGATTGCATCTGTATGTGACCTAAATGTTCTAACCCAAATAATTAAGCGAAAGATTCAGCACCTTCACATTCTATTTTCTATACTCATATTTGAGGTTATTCTTGTATTCTATTTTCAATTCAAGATGTGGTCGCTCTCTAATGTCTGGCGTAATTTGCACTGCTGCTTGATTGAAACATTGCTTTCCGGCTGCACTCATGTTTTTCACTTAAGTGGAAAGAATAACTAGGCTTTTAAGTTATCAAAAGCATTGGTTCTATTTGTGGCCTAATGTGAGCTCAGACCGTAGATTAAGCTTCTTACCTTTGATCTGTTCCTTTATTTTTTAGCATTGCTTGCATTTCATCTTTATTTGTTTTACTTTATTTATTTATACTCGATGTCAAAAACTTATCCTTCCATGACCTCCAATCAAGTTTAAATCTCACATCTGCACCTTGTAAAAAAGTAGAGACATATTTATTATTCACAAAAGATGATTATCCAGTAAGATATTCAATTCAAATTTCTTTGGAAAATTTTAACGAATACCTGTCGGGCTAATTATAGCAACTACTACCAATACATATAACTACGATTCCAGCCATCTCCTTATAATCAATCTCATAAAACAAATTGCTCGCCCATCAGTGCAAGAGCTATCTGTGGTAAGATTTCTTTTTTTTTTGGTAAGGATATCTGTGGTAAGATTTTTCTCTCCTCATTATGCAAGAAAGATCAAATGCCACTCAATAGAAGAATAACCAGCTTATACCTTTGACTCAAGTATGTGCACATCATGCTGATAATCTTCTGGAAGAAAACACGGTCGAAATTTGTAATGTCCTCACCATCCACACCTAGAGCAAGCAAATAAGATGATGTAAATACCCTTAATTAGCATATGATTTGGATTCTCAGTAAGAGCTGCCAACCACCAATTTTAAGAACCGTCTTAGTCGGTAAATAGACGAAACACAAAGTCATATAGCTAAGGAAACCGGAAAAACTTCAAAGATATCGTGTTGCATCATTTAATTTATCTCCATCGTGCTTCCTATGTTTAGAAATGATAAAGCGCATGACGAACCATAAACAGCATTGGTGGTAAAGAAAACAAAATCCCACCAGAATCAAGCTAGATAGAATAGGCAAGTTCGAAAAGAAGGGAACTTCAAATCGATGAAGTCGAGAGAGAGGCTAAAACCAATTCCCAAGTCACTCTGCAAATGCTAATTTTTGCTCCTGAAACAGATTTAGTTGAGCAATATCCCAGCCAAAAAAGAAACGGGTATCGAAATCACAAATCCAGCGAACCTCTTGAAATCGATTCGACAACTCAAAAAGCACAACGAAAGGGGCTTGGCTAGTTAGGCAGACGAAGTCAAGCTGGCATCAATCATCTATATATCCACTCATCAACTGTACTGGATGATCCTAACCAAATTTCTCCGAAATAGGCCACCTAGTGGCTAAAATGAGGATTCATCTCTCGAACTAGTTCTTCTTTGACTCAATTCATCGACACAAAAACAGCAGGCAATTGATGAACAAGTGATATCACCAACAAAAACTTAACAAGAAGAAACCGTGCTACCTCGAGAATCGACAGCATGCAATCGGAATTTGCAGGAGCTCGATCGGATTGAACCTCTGAACCACAATTATCTTACACCAAGATAAGGCAACCGGCTGGGTAAGTAAGGCCAAAAGAAAAAACTACATGGAGCAACAACTGATCCATTAGTAATCAAGAAAAGGGGGAAACAAATAAATACCAAACATTCAACTAAATCGAATAAGTCCATTGTAAGAAATAAATGAACTGGCATTACGTAGTAGTGGAGCTTCACCGATTTGTCATCTATGGTGTGACAAATTCAGGATGAACAAGTTACTTAATCGTAAATGGTAAAACCATCTGGAAAGTCATGTAAAAATTGATTTACACGGCCAAAGTTCAGAGCAAATTCTTTACTACTTTTGCAAAGAAAACACACCGAGTCTTGTAGACATACAGCTTGACGAGTCCTTTGTCCCTTCCTTAACCTCTACTTCTTGAACGGAAAAATAACGAAACCTAATTTGGAGTTAGTTCTTACTTTACTCAAACAAACCGAACCGACGTTCATTTTCTCTTTCGTTTGACATGCTTATCTTATATAAGTCTTAAACAAGTTGACGTGTGTTTAAGTATGGTCAAGTTTGTCTTAATTTAGTGAGCTCAATATGGCGTCAAACTAATCAATCAAAAGATTTTATACATAATAACGAAAAAGAAAATCATTTGAGTGGTGATCTCACTCATGTAAATCAAGGAATCACCACTATATCTGGTGGCAACTTCTTGTGACAGCAAACCAGAGGGACTCCGTTTTTTCTTTTTTTTGTTGCTTAAAATAGTTCGTCTTAGACTCTTGTGTCCATACTATTTTCGTACTTCGACTTTTTAAATTAAAAATTTTATTTTATTTGATTTTCTGATTGACCAAAGTAATTTCCTTTGACAAGCTTTTTTTTTTTGGTAAGGATTTTGACAAGCTTTTTTTTACCACTCTAAATAGTGAAAAACGAAAATAACAATTTTCGATTAAAATATTTTTCTGCAAACAAACAAAATCCTAGAAGAACTTTTCAAAACTCAGTCATAAAAATAATGCAGGGTCACATCCCTCCGGATTTTACTTATATTACAGATCATCCTCTTAGAACCAGAACTTTTTACGAATTTATTTAAGCCTCAACCATATAGTTACTATGAGTATATGCAAGCATGGTATAACTTTTTAAATCAGAAACATTTTGATCATTCATGTTTCTTCTTCTTTGATAAAAATTTTCAGAAAACGAGTCCTATTTGGTTCCAAGACTGGTTTAATCTAATTTGGTCCAGGTTCTCATATTTTCCCTCCATAGGTTTCAAATGGATACAATTACTTCTCTCGAAATATTCAAGAACCTCTTCATCTTCACATGTTAGATCTTGTTCAGTAGACCGTGGCATGCTCTATTCTTGAAAGATAATTAGAAAATTAAATGGTGGTCAAAATTTGCCCCTCCATTTGCAAATGAAGAGGCGTTTATGGTTCGCTGCAAATCCCACTCGGTCAAAGTCGCAGACTACCAGAACAAACTCAATTATTCCTCAACAAAGGTCAACATCAAGCTCCACTTGCAGCCGCTCAAGATCAAAAGTCTCTGCTAAAAGTAGTTCGGGAGACAATGTCTCAAGCAGGGTCTGACGATGTAGAAAACAGTTTTGCTCCTCAACATCAAGATGATTGTTATGGCATAAACCTCATGAAGCAAGCAATAATTTTATCATGTAACAGAAGTGTCCAATAATAGAATTCATGCAACAGTATTCCTCAATGTTGTATATCATGAAGCCATAGTAGCAAGTTTCCTCTTTGGATAAAATTTCCTTCATCTGCTCAAACTCAAACTCAAGATATATCTTTAACATGTGAGGTCACGAGATCGAAACCATTTGCGATGGTAGTGCATACATCTCATTGCGTCAGAATGGTTCTGGACCTTTGGCACCTTGATGGGGTAATTGTGATGGGGCTTGCCTACTTCAATGAATTGGTCATGAGTGGTGCTAAGTGACGACTTTCTCGGAATAAGAATATCTCATTGCAGACGCAAATCCTCAAAGCAACATCCAGATGGTAGCCACGGCTATCGATCCTCCCTCCCTTCCCCCTCCTGCACAGGAAATATAATATGTAGGTCTGCTAAAAATGTTGTCAAGAGATGGAGTAGGTATTTGAATAAAAGAAAGATAAACTTTAACCTTTGATCAGGCAACCAGTTTGTGAATGGGTATTGACCAGCAGGGCTCATCAAAATCTAGCTGTCACATTCGCATATTCAAACCTCTGTTTTCAGTAGCGTTCGTTCATCTGCACCATAGCAGTTGGAAGAAAGAAAGCTTCTTATTTCGATTATTGACCTGAGCATGTTAAAAGGATATTATCTAACAAATCCAGGCATTTATACAGAATTTCATTATAGTACTTTTTGGCTAGGCAAGGCCTACATTATAGCTAGTAAAAGCAATTCTGTACTTAGAGTTGAATATAGAGTTTAGTTGACTGTGATAATATTTTCATAATTAATTCTCCCGAACAGTGCCAAAGAATGAAAATAGGGAAAATATATTCATACAGCTTTCTCAAAAAATAGATTGTCTTACAAAATAATTTACTGTGCTAAAATGGTTCTTTCGCAAATGATTAAATCATTTTACTGTGCATGGGAAAGCTGACTTCCGTGGCGATAGAGTATCAAACTTCCAGGGGCACAACAAATGGACTTATTGCTAGGACAAAATGCGCAAAGAATCATAAATTATACCAGGACTGCAATCCCATCTCAGTTCTTAAGCTATTGCAAATGATACTGCATGCTCAATGCCAAAAACTTGGACTCATCCTTTCACGAGCCCTTATCAAGTATATATGACAAACGAGGGCCAGTGTGACTGTGAGTCCGACCTGTATATCGCAACAATCCTCTCTTCGTCCTTTTTCGCTTTCTCTATGTAGCTGAGCCTCATTTTCTGTTTTGTAAGGTAATGTGAACCCATCGAACCATTCTCTCTTGATGTCAATAACTAGATGCACCTTATTCAAGGAAAACTGAAGCACCTTCCTATAGTCCTGGAAATTCCCATGGAAAGGCGCCACCTTGACTTGAGAAACCAGCCAGACCTCATCTGAGCTTCCAGCCATTAGATGCTCATCGTGACTAACCTGCAAATCACGGCGAAAAGAGGGCTGTTATCCGTGAAAATGATCCATCATTGGTCAAATTGAAGTATTTTGACAAGAAAATCAATCTCACCATCAGAATTCCTGATTGGAGCAAGACCAGACCTTGAATGAGTGCCTCCGCCACATCCAAATCCTACGGTTGAGGATAGGCAAAAATGCAAAATTCACAGTCACTCATCCTTAGACAAGAAACAAACAATTTGCAAAGATAATACTTTAGCAGTCATTGGTCATTAAAGTAGAACTTGAAGACCAAATTTATAAACAAAAGTAGGTCCACAACCACATTAACTATGTGCAGAGCCCAATATTTCCTATAGGCACAGATATCAGAACTATTTGGTATAATGATTACTCTAATATGAAAAAACTGATCAGGCTAGCATAACTGTTCTATTCCGAATATTTTCCAAGTTGGAATAATTAGATTGGTTTATGTTCCATTATAAGTTATATATATGATGACAGAGGCTCTCTGTAGCTGTAATCACTGATTGGTTCTCCTAAAATTTCAATGTAAGAGCAGATTTTGATAAGTTCAATTAGTGCAAGAAAAATAATAAGCTAACTGAAAAGGCAATTGAAGTCATAAGATGGAAAAAAATGAGTAAACTTACCAGATGATTGGATGGCTCATCAAGCAAAACTATGTAAGGTTTCTCGAAAGTTATCTTGGCAAATGCAGCTCTGCTTTTCTGACCACCTATTCATATGGTCAAAGCACCATGTTATATCTGCAATAAAATCCAAATAGCCTCGGAGTAGTACACAGTGAACTACAATTCAGATTACAAATTGACTAACCTCTACGAGAGCTTCTAAATTTCATGCGAAAATTGCTGCAACAAAAAATTTACATATGCAACAGTAGCAAGAGGGAGGAGATGTACCAGACAAGGTATACATTGGTTGAAGTGCACGATTTCCAGTTACACCAAAGTAACCCAAGTGAGCTCGAAGCTTTTCTTCCTGAACTCCCTACAGGAAGAATGCCACATAAGAAGGTATTTTCAGATAAAATGACACAATGTATGACGAAATCATTTTTCGCAGTGGAGTAAACGCAAATGCAAACCCAGAGGCAGGCAGCATATCATTACAATCTCAACGAAACAAGCATAAGTATAATGGCTGAATATTTCTAGCAAGCTGTAAGCAATAGTTCCTAAGCCACCAGAGATCAAGACCCAAACGGAAGGTGATTTATGGAATATCAATGCTGTCATGAATAGGAGTTGTATTGAAAGCTTGGAGCCACGAGCTGCCTCAGAATATTATCCCAGATCGACTGCTTAATACTACGAAGGATCATCATCAACAAAAAGAAGGTTCTCGATTCTAAAGAAAATCATAAAAAAAAAATACTGCATCCCCTTTCTTCACAATCACATCACAGCTTCCACATAACTGATCATTTTTTTAGATTTTGAAAAAGATTATATTCACTAGAAGAAAACTTAGAACATATCAGTGCACCAAATAAATTTCATTGTTTCTTCTCTTTCTTTTGGGATAAATTGCAAAAAAAATGACATAAAAACCATCGACAGCATTAGCCCTACCTCAACAATGTTCGCAAATGATCCTTCCAATAGATTTTGCCAATGCAGACTACAATGGTCCCTGCAAAACAACTAGAGTGAATGAGCTAGGGCACAAGAAAAAGATGCTGTGAAGAGAACAAACAACGAACGCTGAAAATGCAGAGGAATATGATTGCAGAACGCTATGATTCTCCGTGACTCTCGTGCTAGGCATAGTACATTTTTCATTCACAATTTGTTTGGGCATCAAGCAGAGTTGAAGATAGGTCATCAATATAGCAAGAGGAAGATCCAACCCAACGAGAAAACCCACCCGAATGTCCGTCTTTGACCTTCAATGGCTGGTTTTTTGGAAATTTATGGGAAACATCTCCACTGGAAAGTATCAATTTGTATTAAGCATCGAATCAAGGAAGCAGAAATGGAAATCGATGCCTCCAAAAACCATAAAACTCACCCGAACCCTAGAAAACCCACTGTGCATGGCCGAATCAATTCACTGGATCCGATCGCCATCAATGACGATGCTCGGGATGTCTTGGATGAGGGGCCAATAGTCGCCACCGAGGTTTGAGCATTGGTTTTTCAGAATCTCGCATCCTCCTATCCACAATTGTTGGAGGGAGGGAGGGAGGCCATCGTCTGGCAAGTACCTCAACTTCGGGCAATCGTAAATCTCTAAATATTGGAGAGAGGAGAGATGGTTGCGAAGACCGCTCGACAGTCTTTCCACGTTCTTCATCTGGTAAATGCCAAGAGAGGTTAGAGAGGAAGGGAAGAGAAGACTCCACGCATCCTCCTCCTCCTCGTTCTCCTCCGAAGGAAACCGCACCTTCTCTCCCTCCCCTCCCATGCTCCTTCCGTCAATTCCCAGACTCTCGAGGGAAGCGAGCATGTGTAAGCCCCATTCTCTCACTGGTTGCTCCAGATTCTCACACATTCCAATTATAAGGTGCAGCAAATTGGGAGGAAAACCTCCTTCGGGGAAGCGTTTGATATTTTGGCAATTGATAATATATAGATACCTGGAGGGATGAAAGACGATGCCACTGATTTGGTAGAGACTTTACCTTAGGACAACTACGGAGCCAGAAACACGACAGGGTGAGGGGAAGGGGAGGGAAGTCCTCTATCTCCAATGCTAGACAGCCACGTATTTCCAAACGAGTGAGATGGGAGGGCGTGCGAAGGCACTGTGGTAGGCTTCTTAGTTTCATACAGTTGTTAATAGTTAAATATTTCAACGATTCTATGGCAATCTCTTCCATCGACTCCACTCCCTCACAATCACTAATTTGAAGTGTCTTTAGAGCAGCAAGTTGAGGCATCGAGTTATTACTGGTGGGGTCATCGGGAGCAATGATAAATCCCATGAGTTTTGGACAATTCGCAATAACCAAATTTCTGAGGGCCTGCATTTTGCTCGAAAGTTTTTCTAAACTCATGCAATTCCTTAATTCCATGCTTTCAAGGTTGGAAGGAAGCTCTATCTCTTTTTCTCCTGCCACAAAAGACGTGAATTGAGCACAGCTTTGGATGGCTAATTTCTGGAGGCAAATAAGATTTCGCGTTTCATTTTCATCTTGCCACAAGTGTGTTAGCTTGTCACAGCTTGTTATTTGAAGCTCCTTTAGCTTGACCCAACCACTCATAAACTCATGATTAAAGCAAACGAGATCTGCAAGATTTTCAACTCTGAGAATGGTTAAAGAAGTTAGGCTGACCAAGCACGTTAAGATCTCCTTATTACAATCCTCAAGGTATAACTCGTGGAGAGATGGAAGATGAACCATGCCGGTTAAGTTATTCAAATGCGGGCATGAATGAATTTCAAGCTTTATGAGAAGATCAAGTTGACAAGGCAATGTCCCGACCAACGAAGGACAGCTCCGGACAACAAGATGCTGAAGACAGGAGAATGGGAATTCTTCCTTTGGGTCCCCGGCATAACGACCCCAATCCTTCCATGCCAACATCTCTTCAAACTTCAAAGTTGTTAAGGTCGAGAAAGGCCTTTTACCACCATAAAATTCAGAGCCTATCATTCTTACTGCATGTAGACCTTTAAGAGATAATTCCTTAAGTGAAGGTAGTTGTCCAAGTAGGGGCAGCGACGTGACATTAGGACAGTCTCGCAAGTACAAAGACACTATCTTAGAATATGATGGACTATCTAACCAGGATGGGAGTTTTGCACCACCATAGTATGAGATAGTGAGATTTTCAAGATGAGTGTGAGGTTGCAGAAAGTGAAGCACTTGCGCTTCACGCTTATCATTCCGCAAATTTCCAAAATCTTCACCCCAATGCAAGGCTAAGTTGCTAAGGCCTTGCTTTCCTGACAAATTAGCATCAACCGCGTCTCTCACTTCTTCCACCTTTTGCAATTCTGATATGAGTAATTCTCCTTGAAGATGTGGCAACTTCTTTAACTCTTTTAACTGTGACCCTTTCTCTATTCCCACCACAAACTTGGACAAGATAGTAAGATTCTTCAAATTACTAATACCCAATGGCATCTCTTTTAGACTTTTTGTATCTCTAATGTCAAGAAACTGTAAGCTGACCAAGTTTGTGATACCTGAAGGCAACATAGAAAGCTTTCGACAACCTCTCAATATCAAAGCTTGTAATTTGCACAAGGTGCTAATTGACTCGGGTAGCCATTTGATATCAGTGTACGAGAAATTGAGATATCGAAGATGTTTTAAATCACCGACACAATGCGGTACCTCTGTGATGTAACAATGACATAACGAGAACACCCTCAAGTACTTTAAGTTTGTTAGCACGTCATGTAGCACCTTGTTGGAAATACAGAAAGAGCCCTCACTAGATCCAACACATCCTAGAATTAAACTTCTTAGTACCTTCATTCCGTGACATGCTCCCAGGCATTTTGATGTAACATGCCATGTTGTCATGAATGATGCATAACGAGCTTTCTCTAGAGATGCATCGTCTTCATTACTTGCCAGCTGAGAGTCCCCTGATCTATAGCATGTCCCACCCGCAATTGACTTTGCTAGATCATTCAGAAGATCATGCATTGAAAACTTAGATGCATCGACCCTTGATTGTTGAAGAAATGATCTCGATACTAACTCATCGAAGTGATCTTGTCCCAGTCTCAAGATATCCTCATTTGCCTTTTGTCCATCTAAAAAGCCCTCTGCTATCCATAAGAGTACCAGCTCATCCCTCTCAATTTCATAATCCTTGGGAAATACCGCACAATAAGCAAAACATCTCTTCAAATAAGAAGGAAGATGGACATAGCTCAATTTCAAAACTGGGAGTACCTCATCTTTTTTCCCTTTGGAAGATCCCATATTCTGTTATTTAAGATAGCTTTCCATTTATCTGGATTCCTTTCGTTACATAGGACACCACCCAACATCTTCGCTGCCAAAGGTAAGCCTTTACATTTTTTAGCTAATTCCTTGCCTATTCTTTCAAGATCTGGGTGGCTTTCAAAATTTGTTGCTCCAAGAGCATGAAAGGTTAATAAGCTTGTACAATTATCAAGGGACAGCTGCTCCAAATGATACGGTGAAGCTCCTCTTATGGAAACAACGGGAAGGTTGCGAGTCGTGACAATGATCTTGCTTCCCTTGGCCCCCGCTTCAAATGGCTTTAAGAAGTCAGTCCATTTTCCGTAGTTCTCATTCCATACATCGTCTAAAACCACAAGAAACTTCTTCCCGGATAAACTGTCCTTCAACTTAACTTGAAGTCCGTTAAGATCTTCGCCCTCGCAGGACAACCCGGTGATCGACCGCAAAATAGTCTTTGTTATGTCAAAAACATCAAAAACATCTGACACACAAACCCATGCTCTCGTCTCGAAATAGCTTTTCACTCTAGCATCATTATACAGCCGTTGAGCCAATGCCGTCTTTCCAACACCACCCATCCCAACTATGGGGACTATGCTCAGCGTGGCATCAGAATTTTCGACCTCACTGACCAATCGTTCGAGTATCTGTGCTTCTTCCTTCTTCCTGCCAAAAAACTGAGTCTCCGGCAGAGAAGTGCTAGGGAGCTTTTGGTTGGTGTAGTAAGATTTGCCCACAACATTCTCTCTCAAGCTTAAACGATCCTTCCTGATGACAATATCTTCCAACCTGCCATTGATCTCCTGGACCTCGGTTTCAGACACGAGCAAGCACGGGTTTAGATTCGATCTGGAGGATTTATCTTGGCCAAAGCAAGAGAACTTCCAATTTATCCGACCTCTGCTTGTGCTGGATTTTGCCCCCGACTTAACCTGAGTGGCTTGGAGCGCGAGCACATCGAGCAAGTCTTCCATGTCATAGGCCAAGTCCCTAACATCGTCCAACCACAGCTTCACTAGACAATTACTGCTCAGTTGCCTGTCCTCTGCATCATCCAGCACTGCATTGATTGTATCTAGCGTCTTCCTCCAATTATTGAGCAGGTCGGTGCTGATTCCAGAGAAGGGCGGTGCTCCTTCCCTTTGCGCATTGCTCAATCCCAAAGAAGCTAATTTGTCGAATAGGACCTGAAAGAAGGAAGCCAAGACGGAACCCAAAACAATCTCTACAATGGCCATGGGTGAATCAGTCACTGTAGACAACAACAAAGGTTATGGTGAATCAAAGCGATAATGACCTAATAGAGAGAGAAAACTATGAAGTCGAGGAAGACCAAGACTTTCACCTACCAAAGAGAGGAAACGAAGATCAAGACTTTCGAGGATGCTTTCTATCCACAAGTGCTTGTTTCGTAATATTTAGAGATTATCCCAGATATTCGTAGTTTCCACAATCATATATCTGTTCATGTAAATAAACCATAAACTCAAGAAAATCAAGACCTTACCGGGTATGATGAACTTTTTTGTCGTGAAAGTGAAGCAAAATTGACAAAGAGCTGATGGGAAAGAAACTTTAATAAAATCCAGGAAGACAAGACTTATGGAGACTGATTATTATCTGACAATTAGCATTGATTATTGTTCTCTTGCTCAAAATCAACTAATTTTTGTCCAACTTTTGTCATTTTTAACCATGTTGTGATTTTTCGTTCATTAATCTCTATTGTACTTGTCTGTCGGAATTATGTCTAGATTTTCATTGATCTTTCCAAATTTAAGTTTAATAAATGAAAAAAGAGCAAAAAGATAAACTAAAAAAGATAAACAGCAAAAAACTGATAAAGAAAAAAAATGCAGGAATGGGGCGATAATACTTTCGTGACTTGCGGAGAGTTCCACATCACATTTTTGTTTTGTTTTCTTTAAATGAAGATGCAATCTAAAGCTGTTAACATGCATAAAGATTGTCCCAGATTTTCCAATTTATAACATTTGATTTATGAAAGGAAACGTGCAAATATTACAATTAATAATAATCCACTCCAAATGGCCTAGATGTGCATGATAATGCTTGCCCACGAAAATTCTAATTTTTCTAATATAATTGTCATGATACGAATATAATGCAATTCTATCTTAATATGTAATGAAAAATCATAAATTAGAGGTCAATTTTGGCTCGAACAAGTACGCGTGCAGATGTATCACCTCATTAAAACAACTAGGCCAAATTAAGATCAACAAATCACCATGAATTATGCAATCAAGCCACAACTTTAATCTGGCCAGCAAGTACTTGACATCAACCTCCCTTGCTGCATCAGTTTTGAGGGAAAAAGGGAGCAAGTAGATAGATGTCTCTTACCTATTTCGAGTAGACTTCCTGGAGTTGACCGGAAAACGGGTTTAGATCAACGAGTAGGCAGCTTGTTGTGACGACTCACGACGCCACTTAGCGATGATCACGGCAAGGCAGTGGTGGGAACGTAGCAATGAGGTGAGGACTCCGGCTTGACCACGGCAGCAGGTGAACTGTGATGGGCGATGGGCCTATCTCGTGCTGAATAACGGCTCTATCATGCCCAGTTTGAATGACAAAATATGACTAGCGATCTGGACAAATCAACAACAGCAATCCAGCAAGCACGAGCGCTAAGTTCGGATGAACAGGAGGAGAATACTATTGAGCAGGGGGACAAGCACTGGATTCGGCGGTTCAGTCTATGCGTGTGAATTCAGCTATGGCAATGCGTGGCCACCGCTTGCAACGACGAATAATAATATCAATGGAGATACGACTAGAATAGCAGATCAAAGATGTTGGTGATTGGCGACAATCAACATGCATGCAAGACGGGAATTGAATGAAAGTGGAGTCTCTAGGTGTGAGTTTGATAATGATGATGGTGGTGGTGGTTGAAAACAATTATTGGATCACGTTCGCCGATTGTGACCAAAGATCGGTCCCTTCAATGCTAAAACAAAATGATTGAATTGGTAGGACCTTGCCTTAGACTTTTTTGTCACCATGTCCCATCAAGCATAGCATTAAGGACTTGACCCCTCCGAGGACGATGACCCACCATCCGCCAATTGTTAAAGGCCTAAAAGCTACACACGATTGATAAAATCATATCTTGTTGCTTGATTCAAATAAAAATATTCGCCCGTTTTCCATTCCAAAAGAAGAGCCCTTAAGACTCGTATGGTGCTACGAATTGTTATCATAAAATTAGCCCATATTATTTCGGATACTTTTATCAATCATGTTTTAAATATCGAAAGTTATAAAAATCAACAAGAGTGGAGAATCTAAATATAATTGTCTTGATACGAATATAATGCAATTCTATCCTAATATGTAATGAAAAATCATAAATTAGAGGACAATTTTGGCTCGAACAAAGAGAAAAAAGAAAAACTAAAAAAGATAAACAGCAAAAAACTGATAAAGAAAAAAAATGCAGGAATGGGGCGATAATACTTCGTGACTTGCGAAGAGTTCCACATCACATTTTTGTTTTGTTTTCTTTAATGAAGATGCAATCTAAAGTTGTTAACATGCATAAAGATTGTCCCAGATTTTCCAATTTATAACATTTGATTTATGAAAGGAAACGTGCAAATATGACAATTAATAATAATCCACTCCAAATGGCCTAGATGTGCATGATAATGCTTGTCCACGAAAATTCTAATTTTTCTAATATAATTGTCCTGATATGAATATAATGCAATTCTATCCTAATATATAATGAAAAATCATAAAATAGAGGTCAGTTTTGGCTCAAACAAGTAGCGTGCAGATGTATCACCTCATCAAAACAACTAGGCCAAATTAAGATCAACAAATCACCATGATCAAGCCATGCAACTTTAATCTAGACAGCAAGTATTTGACATCAACTTCCCCAAAAATTTTGTTATTAAACTTGCAATCGGGATTATAGATAGACATGAAATCGGTTTAAGAACCAAATTTTTGTTGCTACTGTCGCCTCTTCTTTTGCTCAAAAGATTGCTTTTCCCTCCATTAATTGAAAGATTTCAGAAACGATATGGGTGGTTGCTCTCATGTAATGAATGTCTACCGGATGCTTTAGTGAGCGAAGTTCTGGCTGCATCGGTTTGAGGGAAAAGAGAGCAAGTAGATAGATGTCTCTTACCTATTCCGAGTAGACTTCCTGGAGGAGACCGTTGAACGGGATTAGATCAACGAGAGCAATCCAACAAGCATGAGCGCTAGGTTCGGATGAGCAGCAGGAGAACACTGTTGAGCAGGGGAGGAGCATATGGTGAAGCCAAGTGATAATGAGATAATGGAGAGAGAAAACTATAAAGTCCAGGAAGACCAAGACTTTTCACCTACCAAGACATGAAATGAAGACCAAGACTTTTCACCTACCAAGATATGAAATGAAGACCAAGACTTTCGAGAATGCTTGCTATCCACAAGTGCCTGTTTTGTAATATTAAATTATCCCAGATATTTGTAGCTTCCACGATCATATATATTTCTTCATGTAAATATACCATAAACTCGGGAAGACCAAGACTTTACTAGACATCATGTACTTTTTGGTCTAGAAGGCGAAGCAAGAGTGAAAAGGAGCAAATGGGAAGGAAAGTTCAATAAAATGCGGGAAAACCAAGACTTTGCAAGACACAAATTGGCTTTGGTGCTTCACTTTTTAAAAAGACAAACCAAAAAAAAAAAAAAGCAAAAAACTGATAAAGAAAATAAAATGCAGGAATGGGACGATAATACTCTTCGCGACTTGCGGAGAGTTCCACTATACATTTGTTTTTTTTTTTTTAATGAAGATGCAATCTTAAATTACTAACACGCAAGATATGATTTTTCTTCATTTTCCAATTTGGAAACGTGCAAATATGACAATTAATAATAATGCACTCCAAATGGCCTAGATGTGCATGATAATGCTTGTCCTAATACTAATATAATGAAACTCTATCCTAATATGTAATGAAAAATCTTCAATATGCCCAATTATGCAAATATGGACACCCTTAAAATTGTGAATATAACTTTCCCCAAAAATGTGAATGGCTAATATGCAATGTCCTAAATGTACAACACCTAATAAATCTACATGTGGTTTTATTAAGCATGCCCCCTAATATACAAATCTAGAATGCAAGGAATGTATAGGCAATGTAAACATGAATTTACACGTGAAGACGTGATCGAGAGTGACCTAGTGATATGCAATTTCATGAACACCGACGGCAAAAATATTCAACAAATCACCATGAATTATGCAATCAAGCCATGCAACTTCAATCTGGACAGCAAGTATTTGAACATCAACTTCCCCCAAATTTTGTTATTAAACTTGCAATTGGGATTATAGATAGGCATGAAATCGGTTTAAGAACCACAATATTGTTGCTCAAAATAATGATTGTGCCTCAATTAATAGAAAGATTTCAGAAAGAATAGGTGATTGCTCTCGTGTAATAAAGGCCCACCAAATACTTTAGGTAGCAAAGTTCTGGCTGCATCGGTCACGGAAATGGGCGGCCACCGTTTGCAACTACAAAAGACAATATCGATAGAGCTACGACTAGAATCGGTTTGCAGGGGATTGGGCAGATCAAAGAGGGTGGTGTTGAATAATCTACGTCCTACCATTGGCGGTCAAGCAAGAAAAATCAAAGTTGGCCTCCGAATCTTAGTCAACTTTGCTTAATAAAGAAGGAAGAGAAACAGGCCGTGAATCAGGCTCCAAGCTGTCACTTTTAGAAAACAAGTCGACAGATCAACATGCCTTAGCCAAACCTTTCCTCTATTAGATAACAAGTTGGCCTACATGCTCCGCGTGAGCGCACAATTCATATGAAAGCCAAGCTTTTCCTCTGTTATTACTTGAAGTGAAATGGTGTTATGCCTTGTTAATACGCAATGTGTATGTGCTAATTATTGCTATCCAGGAGAAGTCACAATCATGCACTATCGGAAGCATGTATCCAAATGATTCGCGATTTGCATTTTAACTGTATAATGATTTTGAAGCTGAAAATCTATACCCAAAGGCTCGAAATTATGTCAAACTCCATCATTACATGGTAATCGTGGCTGAGGATTCTGCAACTAGTGATCTCATGCCAGCATATGCCTCCCTGGCAGCTCCTTGAGCATCGGGAGCCAAAATCGCGTCGAAGGATCACTGCTGAAGTGGATGACTTGAGCAACATATACGACCATGAAGGTCAAAGTTGCAGCAAGGAGTAGAAGAGCTAGAGAAGACGATCTGGTTAGGGTAGAACAATCCAACCGGTTCAAGTGATTTCAGGATCAACACAATGCAGAAACAAATAAGATGTTGAATTTTAATTGCCTTCGTAATATTTTGGTAATATAAATGTTGATAGTTCGTGCAAAGGTAGTCAGGCTGTTGTGAAGCGGGACGAGCGGGTTTAACAACTTATCAAACAAGAACGTGCAATCCCTCTAATCGAGGTGCTCTCCCAAATCTTAATCGCTTACGACGTTGAGAAATATACTAAAAGGTAGTTGTCACTAGCCTATTTAAGTAGGCAAGGTACCAGCCAGAGAACGTTCTTTTTCCTACGAGCTAGAGATCCTAAGTTTGGAGATTTGATTACACTAATTACTTATTAGGTGATTTGTGTCATCTTTATCAAATTATGGATTCTAAGTATTCTTCAATACGTGTCTATACATGCTTGTTTGATTGAGATTGACTCGAAAGTGTAATCTACTCGTCGAACGAAGCTAAAGAAATCGAGTCACGATATTAAAATAAAGAAAACAACACAACACATCAAAATGACAATAAAGGACGAATAAAAGTAAAGTGTGAAAAGTAAATTCGATACGAGACGAGCAAAGTATATGCCGCCTCATTATTAAGTTTGGGGACATGAACCTGTGAGCTAATTTTCGAAGTCAAGTCAAAGTCTAATTTCGGCTAAGGAGAATTACCTACGGTTTCACTAACGATATTAAAGACGAAAACATTCAACGAACTAAAGTAATACTATCATAAAAGCAAATAAGATTTTTTTTTATCTTATTATTATATTCTGACCAAAAAAAATCTTATTATTATTATTGTTATCCTCATCCTCATCATCATTGTTTTTTAATTTATTATTTATTATTATTTATCTTTTCTCCTTTAAATTTGACAATGATATGTTTGTTCATCTTTAAACAGTGATAATTACTAGTATTCCTTCTTCTTCTTTTTTTTGTGTAAACTCAACAAGATTGACGGATACCAGATATTTTACTCGAAAAGTGATGGGAAGTGGGCTGATGTAGTGGTGGCCACGGGCCGGTTTCGGCCCGGAACCGGACCGGTCAAACCCGGGCCCGGACCGTTGACCGGGCCCACGGTTTGGAACCGGGCCCGAACCGCTGGCCGGCCCGGTTTGACCGTCCGTCCGGCCGGTTCCGGCCGAAACCGCCCGTGGCCACCAACAAAACTTCCCATCACTTTTCGAGAAAATATCCGTATCCGTCAATCTTGATGAACCGCTGTCGCCGGTTCGAAAAAAAAAAAAAAACTAAAAACCGCGCAGCAGCAGAGTCGCAGAGTCGCACTGCACTCACTTTGCAGTGCAGTGACCGTTGGCCTAACGGGCAAAGTTTTTTAAAAAAAAAAAAAAAAAACCCCCCGGGCCCCCCCCCCCAGGCGCCCGCAGCAGGGCCTGCACTGCAGGCCCTGCTGCGGGCAAAATAAAAAAAAAAAAAAAAATCCCCGCAGCAGGGCCTGCACGTCTGCAGGCCCTGCTATGGGCTTGCGGCCCGTTGGCAACGGGCAAAAAACTATTAAAAAAAAAAAAAGATAACCATTGCAAAATTGCAATGGTTATCTTTTCTTTTTTTTTTTAATTCTAAATTTTCTTCTCATTTTTTTCTTATAAATTCTCTCAATAGTCGAAATTCTCTCAAATTCTCTTAAATTCTCTCAATTTTCTCAATACACGCAATTCTTTCTTAATTCTCCCAATTAATTCACTCAATTCTCTTAATCCACTCAAAAAATGGCAAGTGGAAGTCGAGTGCCAACTGGCAAAGGTAAGAATATCGCGACGGAATCCCATCATTCTTTTGATCCTCGTGAATATGCAGATTTTCAAGATGATGAAATCAACATTTTTCCCGATGTGGAGCGCGTCCCGGCGCAAGAAAGTTTTCATCCTCCTGCCGAAATATCTACAACAAAGGAAGTGGAACGGGAATTTACATCTGACATTTGGAATCATTTCACGAAAATGGAAAGGTTTGATATTGGTCAAAAAAGGTATGATATAATTTGTAAATATTGTGGGAAAATATATAAATATACAGGTGGACAAGGATATGGAACATTTAAACGACATCTTACGAGCAAACATCCAACCGAAACGGGAATCGATATCGGGCAACAACAAATTTCCGGGTACGTCAATCCTAACACTTTCCCTTTATTTCGTTTTAATGAAAAAACTTATAAGGAAGAATTAGGCAAATTTATTTCCGTTGAGCATTTAGCATTTAATTTTGGAGAAAGATTTGGTTTTAATGAATTTGTACAAAAAGCATGTGCTCCACAAGCAAAACGTGTTCCTAGAAATTCAATTAAACGAGTAATTAAAGATCTTTACAAAAATGGAAGAAAAGATTTACAAAACTTTTTTATGCAATTTAATGGATGCGTGCATATAGGTAGTGATATTTGGAGTGATCATTGGCAAAATCATTCTTACATGGGCATAACATGTCATTGGATAGATGACGAGTGGAGTATTCAAAAAAGAGTTATTGCATTTAGAGTTTTCGATAATAAGCATACGGCAAATAATATTTATAGAATAATTAGGCAAATTTTAGAAGAATATTATTTGCTTAACAAAATTTTTTCAATTGGTTTTGATAATGCTGCGGCAAATACCGCTTCAATTGCCGATTTAGAAAATATTTGTAAACCCGCTTTTGGTGGAAAATTTTTTCACATTAGATGTGCTTGTCATGTTTTAAATTTATGTGTACAAGATGGTTTGAAAACTCTTGATATTTTTCTTCAACCAATAAAAACGGTGATTCAATTTTTATGGAAACATCCCTAGAAAATGAAAGAATGGGGTAGATTTTGTAGAGAAAATGGCAAAAGGCCAAAAAGATTTCCAAAAGATGTTCCAACTCGTTGGAATTCTACTTTTCACTTGCTTAATGAATCTTTAGCATATAAAGATTTATTATATGCATTTATTTCTAATAATATACCTGAGATTAATTTATACCCACAAGAGTGGGATATTTGCCAAAAAATTTTAGATGTTTTAAAGGTTTTTAATGATTCAACTTATACTTTGTCCGGTGTTTATTATCCTACTACACATTTATTTTTAGTAGAGTGTACTAATATTGTCGGAATTTTTGATGAATATGAAAATGATGTTGAATTGCAACATACTATAGTTGCAATGAAAATGAAGTGGCTACATTATTATAGGGAAATTCCCATTATTTATTTAGTTGCTTGTGTTTTTGATCCGCGTTGCAAATTGGATGGCTTAAATGATTTTTTGCGTACGTATTATCAATGTTTACATTATGATGCGATAAATGTTACAACCATAATACGTGAGGTTAAAAATGTAGTAATAGAATTATATAATGAATTTTATGCTAAATATAATTTAGGTGATATTGGATCTTCTCGATCTACGGAGATACAAAATGACAGTACAGGTAAAATTAGTAGAGGGTACCAACTTTTATTACATAGACAAAAAAAACAAAAGGGAGTAATAGGAAATATTTCTGAATTAGAGATTTATCTAACCGTTTCATTTGAGTTTACTGAATCCGAAGGTGGTACAGATTTTTTAATTTTGGATTGGTGGAAGAGGCACGCAAGCCAATATCCAATCCTTTCTCTTATTGCAAAACAGATTTTTTCAACCCCTTGTTCCACAGTTGCGGTCGAACAAGCATTCAAGGCGGAGGTAATATTTTGGACGAACATCGTTCAAGATTATCTCCAAAATCAGTGCAGATTCAAGCTTGTGTTGCTGATCGGACGAAGGCTCAATACCGCAAAAGAGATAGATCGGAATAATGAATCCGAATTCTTTAACGACGAAGATACTACCGGTACGTGCACGAACGGAATAGTGACGATTGAGGGTAAAAGAACTATTGGAGTTGGCAAATATTTTCGGGAACCCTTGTTTCTCATACCGGGTACGCCCACGTGAGCTTAGGGAAACCGAAATATAATCCGACGACATGTGACCTCTGGTCCCCTGCGCACGGAATGCTTAGGTTTTGGGGTCATTTTAGGGCATATATATTGTGCTCTTTTTTTTTATAAATCGTTGTAACGAATTATAATGTGCTAAATGATAATTTATTAAGTTCAAGCCCTCTCTTGTCTTTTTGTCCCCAAATTTGATTACAATTTACATTTTAATTACAATTTTATATTGAATAATGTTCCGTCACCGGAACATTAACTTTTTAATTTTTTATTATTTTCTTTTCTTTTTTTATTTTCCTTTTCTTATTTTTTTTTCTTTTCTTCCTTCGCCGGCCATAGCCGGGCCGGCGGAGGAGGTCGCCGGCCTCGGCGAGGCCGCCCTCGCCGCGTCGGGGGCGAGGCCGACCTCGCCTCGCAACCGGCGAGGCCGGCCTCGGCCGGCGCCGGCGAGGCTCGACCTCGCACGCAATCGGCGAGGCCGGCCTCGCCGGCCGGCGAGACTCGAGCCGCCGGCGCCGGCGAGGCCGACCTCGCCCGCTGACCGGCGAGGCCGGCCTCGGCCGACGCCGGGCGAGGTCGAGCCTCGCCGGCCCGGCAAGGCCGGCCTCGCCCGGCCCGGCGAGGGCGGCCTCGCCCGAACCGCGAGCCGGGCCGAGGCCGGCGAGCCCCTCGCTCGAGGCCGGCGACTCCGCCTCGGCCCCGGCTATGGCCGGCGGAGGAAGAAAAGAAAAAAAAAGAACTGCCCACAACCGGCCCTCGAACCGATCGGTTCAACCCGAACCGGGAACCGGAACGGCCCGGAACCGGACGGTTCCGGTTGATGCTTGGCCATGAACCGGAACCGCCGGTTCCGAACCGGAACCGGTCGGTTCCGAACCGTGGCCATGACTAGGCTGATGGGTGAGCAAGGCCGAATTATGCAAGTGTAACAGCCTTAATCCATTCTTTTAATGTGGTACTGTATATTTTTGATCTTTTCTCTAACTTTAATTGTATGACTTGGAAAAGATGTTAGAGATGGGCACGAAGATGATTTCGGGCTCGACACCAGGAGAAAGTATTTGGTGGTTGTTGAGGGGCGTTTGGAAAGTTGCAAAAAAGTGAACATTTCTGATCTTTTATTCTCAGAATCAGTTTGGGACAAGAAATTCATTTTTTAAAATTTTTGTACCCGGGAATAAATTTACAAAAAATTGTTTCCAGAATCAGTTTTGGAACAGAGTCAAGAAGCAAAAAAAGGTAGCTTCTTGATTCTGGAACAATTTTTCCATTTCTGATTCTTCTTGGTTTTCTTCTTCCTTTTTGGTTTGTTCTTCTTCTTCTTCTCGGTCTGCCACCGTTTGCCGGCGACCGGTATGTTCAAACTAATCCCTAAAATTTTGGTACATGTTCAAACTAATCCCTGTATTATATGTTCAATGTTATTTTTCCATTAATTTAAGTTTTAGGGACAATATGAAATATTTCCATATAGTTCAAGGACTAGTTTGAACATGTACTAAAAGTTTAGGGATCACATTGAATATATTAAAAATTTAGGCATCACATTACATATTGAGCTAAAGTTCAGGGACCACATTTAATAAATTAAAAATTCATGGATTATACTGTACATTGGATTAAAGTTCAAGGACCATTTACAACATTTTTCCCAAGGAAAGAAAAATGGTTAATATCACGGAAAACCCCAAATTGGTACGCCTATGACAATTTTACCAAAAACTAATTTTTTGACCACGAAAAATACTAAGCTGGTACACCCGTGATAAATTTACCCTCAGTTAGTTTCTGTTAAATTTTACCATCAAATTGTTGAATTTGATGACACATGACAGTTAATAGGCGTACCAGTTTGGGATTTTACTCCTCTATTTGTCATATGTTTACCAATTTGTGATTTTTCGTGGTATTAATCCAATTTAATAGAGGGTGTATCTGTCACAAGTGTACCAGTTTGGGATTTTTGGTGGTCAAAAAATTAGTTTGGGGTAAATTTGTCACATGCGCACTAGCTTGGGATTTTTAGTGGTAAAAAAATTAGCTTAGAATAAATTTATCACGGGTGTATTAGTTTGAGGTTTTTCGGGCATTAACCCGAAAAGAAAGAAAGACGCGAGAGGATAAATGGAGAGAGAACGAAGTAACGTGGCTTCGAAAGGATTCTAGGAGGCTGAGTCACCCACGCTCGCAACAGAATCCGTTTTGCACTCGTAACAGGATGGGGCGGAAGGATATTCATTCGGTTCTTCACGGAGAACAGAAAAAGCGAAGCAAAACTCTCTCTCCATGAGAAACTCTCTTTGCTGTGCTCCCTCATCCTCTCTCTCTCTCTCTTTCACGAAGCTCTTCACTAGTTCTCTCTCTCTGATCTCTGATCACATTGGCCCTTTTCTTTATTTGGTTTCTTCTTCTTCTTTTTTCTCGTCTGGGACAAACTGGTGTCTCTCTTTTCCAAACAAATAATAGTTTATTTGACAGATGGCCGACTAGTTATTTTGCTAATTCAAGGTGTTAGTTGTGTCTGTAGTAGTGAAATCTGAGGTGGAAAAAGTGCGATTCTAAATTTTTTGTATTGAAAAAAAAAATTCGGGCAAGTTAGGGCACGAACATAAAGGGGAGCCCGAAATCTCAGCCGAACCTATTTCGATCGAAAAAAATCGGCTAGTCAAATCAAGGTCCATACGGGCTTTCAAGCATTTTTGCTCACCCTATAAAATAAGTGTCATGCTAGATAAAGTGCTACATAGGGGGAACCACCTCTTGAACCTTATAAGGGCCAAATGCTACATGGTGGGAATTACCTCTTGATTCTTGAACCCGTGGGGGCCATAAAAGTATTGAATATATTTGAACTTTATTAGAATGATCCCTCAAATTTTAGTTTTGAAGACGATCTACACACAACTACCAAATGATAACTCTAGTGAAGTCAAAATTAATAACAATTAAATATCTATGGGTGAAATAATTATATTTGGCATAACAAAATAAAAACCATTTGAATAGCTTCAACGATTGTCAAACAAACTTCAAGACAGTTTGCAATAATGCTTAACGAAGACTTCTATGTAATTTAGAGAAGAAATGATGGTGGAATAGGGAAATAAGTTTCCTATAATTGATCTTGCCCCATTGATCTTTTTATCCTTTTTGACGGACTTCATGCTGATGCTGATTCCACATTTATTTAATGACATGACGAGTGTCACATAGCGAGCCATTTCATTTCGTAAGAAATTCTAGTAAAGTCTCCGTACATGTAACGTTATTCATATTTCAACGTCTTGCCTGATTTCACTCCCATTACAAAATAATGAAAGAGAAACTCAGATACTAAGGCTATTTTATAAATTTGACATAAAAAGTGATGTGGCATATTGTTATAAGTTATTGAATGTCCATGCTTATTGTCCACTTATAATTTGCCACGTGGTTCAATACACTAATATTAATTATATAACATAGTACTCTCCAACAGGAGGAGAGAGAAAGAGAGATCAAGGTAACAACGAAGAAGAAAGGGAGGGGGATACCAAATGAATAAGATGGGTCCATATGAAGGACAAATTGGTGCCTCATATTCAACCAAAGGCCATTACGTGAGGATTGGGAAGTCAACGGAGACGAAGACCCAACGTTCCATCGAATGCGCCGTGTAAGCAGACGACGATAACCCAACCAAAAAGAAGAAAAAAAGAAGAGACAAGTCCTTCAATACCCCGTCAACTACGGGAGCATCCACAAGTCCATGGAATTTGCAGGCTCGATAGAGGCCGAAATAGAGGTCCAGGCCGGTTCAGGATGCGCCCGAATTTTATCTCCATAAAAAAAAAGATCAATTATTAGATTTTTCACCTCAAATATCACTTTTTTTTACGTGTTTATTTTTTAACTTATTTATGACTTTACCAAAGTACTTTGAGTATCGATAAGGGGGAACTCGAAATCTTGGCCTGTGCCTATACGGACTTGAAAATTCCGGCCATTTGATCTGGCTCAATGTCACGCCCCGTACCCCACGAAGCATGAGCATCCCGCTTATAGGTCGAAATAGTAGTGCGACGCTCCTAGGACACGTCGCCGACCCAAAACCCAACACAGAGATCAAGTCACAAGCGAAAGCACGATATATAAATAAATATATATCACTCAGGCAAAATAAACACAAGCCAAGGATAGCCGCACACGAGTGATCAGCAAATAAAAACAATTATACTCTTTTATAAACATATAGAAGCTTATACAAAATCCATTTACAAAGAGCCAAAACCAAAAACGAGTCGCGGCCAAGACGAACAAAAAGGATCAGTGGCCGGGGTACTAAACTGAGCTAAGATGGGCTTCAGTCAAAAAGATATAGCCCATACTAAAGTATAGTATCTAATATACGCATTCCCCTCCCCTACTGGATGTACAGAAATCGTCTTCTCAATGAAGTGGGGAATCCCAAAACGCACGAGCGGCTCCGCCATCTTTACTGCCGGAGGTCTGAAATATCGGTTTTCCAACAACCGTGAGATAAAACTCAGCAAGTACAAAACCCCTAATCCTAAACTAGGCTAACGTGCACCTCCAGACAGGTAAATCGACACAATAAATTCATGAACCAGTAAATCACTATAAATTCGCCCGGGCTCACAGCCCAATTTATTATCTCAGCCCTGCAAGTTAGGCATTTGAATTCAATATGAATCATGCACAATTATAACGACCCGAAGGCCCACAATTTGATAAAATGACCCGTAGGCCCGACTCGAAGGCCAACAGTTAATAAAACGACCCGTAGGCCCGACCCGAAGGCCACAATTGAATATAACGACCCGTAGGCCCGACCCGAAGGCCAACAGTTAATAAAACGACCCGTAGGCCCGACCCGAAGGCTACAATTGAATATAACGACCCGTAGGCCCGACCCGAAGGCCACAGTTGATAAAACGACCCGTAGGCCCGACCCGAAGGCCACAATTTAATAAAACTCAAGCATGTACTTCAAAGCACTCAATTTCACTCATATCACAACATACTTTGCGAACCACAAACCCGGGAATTCAAGCCAATTGCCAATGCCCGAATGCCAAACACGATCATTCACCGATTAAACAAATTTAACGCATTCTCGGCACTCCCAATTATCTCCATTCGAGTCCAATCAATTCAACATTTACTCCGCACATTTATTACAAAACAATTTAATGCGCCTAGGGCCCGCCTTGGCAAATCGGTCTTGAAAGTCGATCTCACAATCATGGGGTCATTCAATAGAATTTATTCAAGTCCCAATCGACCCTTAAAATGCCTAAATTCCCGCCATCAGTCCATTGTCCATTAAATACTCAACTTGGACAAAATAAGGCATTTTCGGTACTGAATGGACAGTACCAGGGCTGATTATGCCTTAGTCACTAAATCACACTTAAACAATCTCATTAGGGCCTAAACACATACCCTAATCATCCAACCACCAAATACACTTAATTAAGCCTTGTCTAAGCCTAATTAGCCTCTCAAATGCTTAATTCAAGGCCTTAATCCATGAACCCACTTAATGCACAACTTAAGCCATTTTATTGCAAATTCGGTACTGATGAACAGTACCAGGACAGCAGACTAATTAGGCCCTAATTCACCTCTAAACCATATCATTAAGCACTAATTAGGTCCCCTAATCACCCCACACAACATTAGACACGATTAGGCCACGATTAAGCTTAATTAACTTCCTAATTACCCTCTAAAAAGCACAATTAGACTAATTAAGGGTTTAGGGGTTTGTACTCGCCTAATATTAACTCGGGATGACGGGAACGAGTGGTCGATCATCTGCATGCGGTAAAAATCGACGGCGGCGTTCTGGGGGCAAGCCGGCGGTCACGGCGGCACCGGCGATGGCGATTTGCTGCTGGTCTTTTCTGTTTGGGCTGGAACCGGGGTTGAGGGTGGTGGTTCAGGGGCGAAAGTGGCTGATGGTGGTGTTGGACGGTGGCTGGTCTGGCGGGGGCGGCTCCGGCACGGCGGTCCGGAGTGGACGGTCTTCCCGGCGATGATGACGTCAAGAGGAAGAATGGCGAAGAAGAAGGAAAATGGGGGAGGGGTGTCTCGGCTGATCAGAAAAATGGGAGAGAGAGAGAGAAAATTCAGGTCAAATCGGGTCAAAGATGGTTTAGTGGAAGCCAAGTGTCAATCATCCAAGGGCTTGGACATTTTTGCCCTTAATCCAATGGCTAGTGTTCATCCATATCCAATAATGCAAGGGGCAAAGGGGTCATTTGTCCTTAACCATGGCTGACCAGACCTGATTTAGTCCCATTTAACCTTGGTTAGTCCCCAAAATTTTGATCAATTTTCGGAATTAAAGAAAATGGCCTTAGGGGCATTTTCGTAATTTTTCAATCCCGAACAGAAATTCCAATTTTTGTCCATACCGGTCCTATATATGCATGGCCAACATAATACGGTGTCGGATCCTTAAAAATCATCCTTTAAGCCCTCAAAAATTAGTCCGGAAATTTTGAGGGGTAAAACCGTAAATTCTCATTTTTCTCTCACCAAACGGCGTCGGATTAATTCCGATCCTTCACGGAACTTCCTCGCCATAAAATACTGGTTCTAAAAACCCAACTTGCGTCCCGATCGGCCCATCACGACCCCATGAACAGTAGATCACAGCCACTGTTATTTTCTAATTTCCAATAATTAATGCACGAATTAAATCCCAAGGCCCGCCATAAAATTTTCACTACCAATTCATACAATTCCGCACCTAACTTTATACAGATTTCGCCCAAAATCGCCCGCCGATACCCGAAGTCCTAAATTGTATTTAGAGCGCGACTTACTAAAATCAAACGAGCATTAACATACACTTTATTGGTCCCGGTAACGGGCCAAAATTCAGGATGTTACAGTCAATCCAGTCTTTTTTGCTCTCCCCTAAAACTAAGTGTCACATGAGACGAATTTTTATATCGTGGGAGCCACTTCTTGATCCTTATAAGAGCAAAATGCTAAATAGTGGGAACCACCTTTCGAACCGATGGGAGCCACCCCTTCAAGTGCGACCACCCAGGTATATCAATGGGATTGGTTATGTGGTTTCACTACAAAAAAACTGGATTTTTGCCACGAAAATTTGCGATGAAAAAATTTTCGTCGCAAATTTGCGACAAATTTTCCAACGAAAAGTAAATTCGTTGGAAATTTCCAACAAATTTTCCCACGAATTTAAATTTTCCGGGCAATTATTTCAGTGTGTACAATTTTCGTTGGAAAATTCGTTGGAAATTTCCAACGAATTTTCCAACGAATTCAAAAAAACCCGGCATTATTCGGCATTTTTTATATTTGTTGGAAAATTCGTTGGAAATTTCCAACGAATTTTCCAACGAATTTCAATTTTCCGGGCAATTATTTCAGTGTGTACAATTTTCGTTGGAAAATTCGTTGGAAATTTGCAACGAATTTTCCAACGAATTCAAAAAAACCCGGTATTGTTCGGCATTTTTTATATTCGTTGGAAAATTCGTTGGAAATTTCCAACGAATTTTCCAACGAATTTCAATTTTCCGAGCAATTATTTCAGTGTGTACAATTTTCGTTGGAAAATTCGTTGGAAATTTCCAACGAATTTTCCAACGAATTTCAATTTTCCGGGCAATTATTTCAGTGTGTACAATTTTCGTTGCAAAATTCGTGGGAAATTTCCCA
This sequence comes from Syzygium oleosum, assembly GCF_021117445.2. Taxonomy (NCBI): domain Eukaryota; kingdom Viridiplantae; phylum Streptophyta; class Magnoliopsida; order Myrtales; family Myrtaceae; genus Syzygium; species Syzygium oleosum. Next base: position 1,516,226 of record NW_026607501.1, on the reverse strand, counting down.
CAAATTTTGCAACGAAAACCTTACTCCTTCCTTATTCAATATTTTCGCGCTCATTATTCCCGCAACTCTCAATTTCCACATATTCTCTCTCTCTCTCTCTCCCTCGCTTCGCCTTCTCCCTACGCGTCCCCCTCCGCCTCCTCCCCCGCCGCCTCCCCTTCTCCTCCGGCTCCGGCGCCATGGACACCAAGATCGGGGCCCTCAACTCCTGCAAGCCCCCCTCGGGCGACGTCGGCTCCCTCCCCAAAGGCGCCGCTGCGGCCATCCAGGGCCAGGCCCCCGCGGCGGTCGGCGCCCCCGACGACACCATGGGCCGCCACCTCGCCCGCCGCCTCGTCCAGATTGGCATCACCGACGTCACTCCATCCCCGGCGACTTCAACCTCACGCTCCTCGACCACCTCATCGCCGTCGCCGGTGAGCTCGAGGTCGCCCAGATCTGGCCGAGTTCTGGGCGAGCTTGGCCCTCGCCATGGCCGGCAAGGGCGATTTTTCGACCAAAAAATTTTTTTTTTGGAAAAAAAAAAATTGAAATTCGTCGGACGAATTATTATTGAAATTTTTTCGTTGGAAAAAACTTTCCAAGATTTTTCGATCAAAAAAACAATTTTGTAGTTTTTCCAACGAATTTAGCCACGAGTTTTCCAACGAAAAAAAATTCGTCGCAAATTTCCAACGAAAATTGAAATTTTTCGTTGGAAAAATTTGCGACGACGAATTACCAACGAATTTTTTTCGTTGGAAAATTCGTTTTCCAACGAATTTTTCCAAATTTTTCGTTGGAAATTTCGTCGGAAAAAACATGTTTTTTTGTAGTGTTTGCATCATCGAATATCATCTAGTATGAAGCTAAACTTTGTCATTTATATGCAGCAAGTTGATGCATCTAGTACGAGGAAATTGAAGAATAAAGGGGTATGGAGAGTTAGTGTCGCGACCTAAAATTCGTCATTTTTCGGGCTAATGGATTATTAAGACTAATCTTAACTCGGGCCCTCCCAAGCCCTACCAATTCGCAACTTAGAATTTAAGTTTTTAACATGCAAAAGTTTTTATGCTCGGAGTCGCCACTAATCAATTTATGGTAGGTTGATTAGAAACCTAAATAAAACATAGGGAGATATGTTTTATTCCTACGAACTTAGAGATTCTAAGCCCGGGGACTTGATTACGCTAGATCCGGTCTAACGCCCTTTCGGTACCTTTTCTTTTCAAAAATGTTTTGGCGAGCGGTTTGGATCCATTTCAACTTAGTTACTAACATGTGAGGTGTTCATGCGAGTGCGCAAACCACCAATTTAACACCCAGAAATCATTAAATAAATTGCAAGTTTGGAAGAATTACTTACCTGGAAGCAACGTAAGCATCTGCATTATTAGCTAGAAAATCACATTGACACCCTAATATGATTTCTAATTAACAAGCAATTCACTCAATTTCTTTTTTGGATTTTCACTTATTTAAATGAAATCTAGCCTATATGCAATGACATGCGAAAATGACATGCGATTAATGCAACCTAGCATGCAAACTATATGTCGTGCGACGACGTGACCTATTTCTAATGACAGGACGAATGATTATTTTTGGTATTTTCTCAATTTAAATTCGGAATAATAAAAATGCCTAAATTAACATGCAAACTATGATGACTTAATCTACCCTAGCATGATTTCTCTTTAGGATTTTTGTTAAAATTCGAAATAATGAATAACCTGAATAATCTATTAAGATTAGAATATTACTTAATTTAAACGAGGAAATAGATCATCTCAAGTCCTAATTTAAATTAAATAACTACTCTATCTTCTAGATACATTTAGGATTCCTAGACATACAAAAACTCTAATTCAAATCTAATTAATATTTTTTTGAATTTTCTATTTATTTGAAAAAGGAAAGCAATTAAATAAACAAGGATAGCAACCATATTCAACACGTCCACGCGATCCGCCATATTTGTTTCAAACTCGGATTAGGCACAAAAATCAAACTATCGGTCATATCTATAGGGTTATAGATATCGACGGAAAGCCGATTATTCAAATTTGGAAAGCGGATAAAAATCATTATCGTACCCAAGTGGTTATGGATAGGATAATAATTTTCCGTATCGCCGCGTATCGAACCTTAGGGATAAGGTCGGATAGTCGTCCAGATACGTTGCTAAATTAGGAAGTTTTCCTAATTTTGAATATTTAAAAATATTGCGGATATATCGAACATTATCCTAAGATATCTAAATATCCACATGATATTCACGAAATATTCAAACACCCATATTAGGAAATTAAATATTCTGAAAATATCGGATAATGTTGAATTACCTAATTTGCAGATAACTTCCAAATTCGAATTGTGGATCGGGATCGGACTCGGACGACGGGCGACGCGGCGTCGGCGCGGCAGCTCACGGTGGCATCCGGCACGTTGGTACAGTTCACGAACTTGCTGGATCGTGTGGACTTTCAATTCGGTGGGGGTGTTCGGTGGCTTGTGTGACTCGGCGATGATGTCCGATGGTGGCTCACGATGTGGTGTCTCGGCCAAAGCTCGCGGTGGCACGGCGATGCAGCAGTGCTTGGGAGTTCTCCGTAAAACTGTGAACGTCGGGCTCGTGGCGCATCTGGACAGCAGCTTCGTGGCTATAGCACGCCAAAGTGGCTGGAGTTGCTGGAATGTCGTGATGGGGGCTTTGACTTTCGGCAACGAAGTATGCAAGTTCGCTCGGTGAAGGAGCGGAAACCGAGAGAGGAAGTCTTCGCTTGTGGCCTTCGTTGACCTGCAGGAAAAGACTCGATTCTTCCCCCCCCCCCGCTCTCTCTTTTCAATTGTGACTGTGTCTTCTCTATTGTCAAGAAGCCACCCACTGATCACGATTTTTTTCTCTCCGTAAGGTGCTCTCTCGGAATTGTGTTCTGAAAATTATGAGTCCCCCCTAAAATCCTGACCTAATGATGTATATATAATACTAATCTAGGTCAATTAGATGGGCTCTCTAGTCCTAATGGGCTTAGGCTTGGGATTAGATTTTAATTTAATTTAAATGGGCTGAATTAATTAAGGATAATGGGTTGAATTAAGCTCAAATTAAAACAACCGAGCCCGTTTGACTTGTAATTCCCGGCCCTTGCATTCCAAGCGAGCCGAGTCTCGTTCGATGAAATTTTAAGCTCATTCGTCACTACCAATCTGATGTAAAAAATGCAATTAAATTAAATGGACCTCAACTATATGTTTATGCAATTTAAATATTTTTGTTTAGGGGTTAAAAATTTAATCCCTAATTTTCTATGCAAATTACACTAAATGATACGCCAAAATTTAGGTGTCAACAGCTGCCCCTCTTTGAAGGTAAGCTCGTAGAGGTTGCATTCAAAGACTAAATGATACCTAAATTTCAACCATGCAAATGCAATGAATGTTGTTTTTGTCGGGATTATGAGTCCCATTTTAAAATGCATTAAGAAATGATGTATGCTAACATGAGTGGAAAACATACCTGGAATTACTTACCTGACAGGAGTGAGATAGCGCAATTCGAGGCACGACTCGGACTTTGTATGTTGTTTGGCAAATGTCTAGGCTCATTTCCATAGGTATTGCCTGATATACGTTGATGAACTTCGGTGATCTGCAGTTAAGTCAAAACACACGAAGAAAGCTCGACGTATCCAATCATCATCTGGATTCGTGAGAACAGTTCCGATCTTTACCAACTACCTATACATCTCCATAGGTGTTTGCAAAGATTTGGCCGCTTCACTTATACCTGCTCATAAGTGAATTGCAGGGAGAACTTTTGAAGTCAAGAGGATATTCCGACCTTTACATATACCTGCTCATATGCAAAAATTTGGCCGCCTCACTTATACCTGCTCATAAGCGAGTAGCGGGGGAACACCTGGGGTTGAAAGAATATTCCGACCTTTACATATACCTGCTCATATGCAAAGATTTGGCCGCTTCACCTATACCTGCTCATAGGCGAGTAGCGGGGGAATACCTGAGATTTGGGGAGAATTCCGACCTTTACATATACCTGCTCATATGCAAAGATTTGGCCGCCTCACCTATACCTGCTCATAGGCGAGTAGCGGGGGAATACCTGAGATTTGGGGAGAATTCTGACCTTTACATATACCTGCTCATATGCAAAGATTTGGCCGCCTCACCTATACCTGCTTATAGGCGAGTAGCGGGGGAATACCTGAGATTTGGGGAGAATTCCGACCTTTACATATACCTGCTTATATGCAAAGATTTGGCCGCCTCACCTATACCTGCTCATAGGTGAGTAACGGGGGAATCTTCTCGAGATTGTATGAAAATCTGTGATTTGGTGAACAAAGGGGCTAGCCCAAGTGTTCAAGGGTTCCTTGACAAAGTACCTGGATATCATCAGAGGTACCTGAAAAAGCTTGACCAATAGACATCTAAACATCATCAAAGGCATCTAGAGATTGCAAAAATGATCAAATGTGGGTCCTGACGATTGCTCGAACAGGTTAGGGACACCTAGATAGTCATAGACATCCTAGGGATAGAGATATACTTACCTGGCGATACCTCCAACTCTGAAGGTGTGTCTCCTGTTAGACACGGATTTAAGTAACATGTAATATGCATTCGCATACTGTCAAGAACACATATATACATGCACTATGATTTTTAACTGATTTTCATGCACGATGGTTTTGTCAAATCGGTATTACAAACTCTGCTGGGGAACAATCATGACAAGACAATCCGAACTTACAAGTGGGTGTCTTGAAAATGCCGAATGAGGGACTTCCGATCTAAAAGGGCTTTCTCTCATTCTCATTGAAAAAGGCTGATTTATGAGAATCACTCCATCTTACCTTCATCATGTGGACAAGGGTCCGAGTATTCTCGCAAGCGGTACGACCTTACCAATCTGAGAGGTCTTTGTTAGGACCGTAACATGGGCTTAGTCAATGGCTTAGCAAAAGGGGACTCTTTGAGTCAAGGCTATTGAAAGAACAATACTCCGCAATCGTCTCCGGGTTTACAAGTCAAGAACCCTGCAAAACGAGATAGAAATGGACTTGCTCGCACTTCTTCGAGCTAAGCTTATAAACATCTGAATCCTACATTAGTTCAAGTGCCCTGATCTGAAGAGACTTTACAAGGGACGTAATGTAGGCTAGGCTCATGAGTTGAGAAATGAATGGATCATTAGGCTCAAAATGTGTATAATTTGGATGAATAAGTTGGTGATCATCTCGGCATTATCACCGGTCCTCTTTTCCGCCAGGGATTGTCTTCTCGGTAGATGCTCCATTGGCCTCGAGAGCTTATCACTTGACTCCTTAAGACTGTGGATGACTTTGACACATCTCAACATTTTCTACTCCGAAGTTCTCTCCTTTTTCTTCATTTTTTTCTTTCATTCTCTTCCTCTTCTTTTTTTTTTTCACGGGCATTGGCCTTGCTTTTACCAGGCACACTGCTTTTTCACGCCCCCTAATTTTTTTTTTTTTTCATTTTTGACTTTTGACACACACTGTCAACAATGCATATATTGGCCAGCCACCCTTTGGCTTGTTTTGATCGAATGATTAACATTTGGACTTTCAGGGCCTTCGTCTTCTATCGGCGCTCCGGATATGTCTGCGTGGACAGTGATGACTTTTACCTTGCCCCGGTGTGGGGATGATCACCAACTGGTTTTTATGAAATGAAATTGCGGGCTCAAGTGGGCTATACAATGGATATAAGTGTGTATAGGATAGAGAAAGAAATGCTCTTCGTCATCCTAAGGCACTTGAACTTCGTAGACATTCATCTGAAAAAGCAACACTCGAAGATTGATGCAAGTGAGAGCAAGACAATCTCTATTCATTTTTCACCTTATAATGCTGACTTACCTCAGTAGGATCGAATCATAGGATCTTTTGTACAGCTTTTCACCACTGACAAAGAATTTTGAAGCCATTTTCATTATGTACTTCCTGTCAGCCGGGGTGCTTCCCTCAGGAAATTCTTGTTTCTGGATGTAACTCATGATATCATAATACCATGGCTTCTCGTCAGGTTCTCCAGTCACAACCATACAGTAGGCCGATTTTGTCAGGACTTCAATTTTCAGGGGTTCTACCTCTATTCCACCAGTCACTTGCAGCATGGATGATAATGTAGCTAGCGCATCAGCGAACTGATTATGGGACCTCGACAAGTACTCAAAAGAGATATCCTCGAATTCCTCTATGATTTCTTCGAGGTATTCATGGTACGGCACCAGTTTGGTGTCTCTCGTCTTCCACTCCCCTACAGTTTGGAGAATAATCAGAGCGGAATCACCAAACACTTTCAACTTGGCTATCCCCATTTCCACTGCAGCTTGGAGTCCAAGGATGCAAGCTTTGTACTCGGCTATGTTGTTGGTACATGGGAACACCAACTTTGCTGCTACTGGATAATGTTGCCCATCTGGGGATATTAAAACTGCCCCAGTGCCAGAACCAGCTAAGTTTACAGCTCCATCAAAAAACATGGTCCATGTATCTTCCTTTATTACCAAAATGCGATCTTCTGGGGAATATCTATCATCATCAGGGATTTCAGGATTTTCGGCTAACACATCAGCAATTACTCGGCCTTTAACTGACTTCTGCAACATCGTCTGGACATCAAATTCTGAAATGAAAATCTGCCACTTGGCTAACTTCCCTACCAAAGCCGGTTGATCAAGTAAATACTTGATGGGATCATTCTCAGTCACAAGCAAAGTCTGGTGATGCAATGTATATTGTCGCAGCCTATGGAGCACCTATACTAGTGCAGCGCAAGTCTTCTCGGCTTCAGGATAATTCAACTCCGAGACGGTGAACTTCTTACTCAGGTAATAAATGGCTCGCTCTTTTCCATCTTCAGGACTTTTCTGGGCTAGCATCGCACCCAGAGACTCGCTATGAATCGTGAGGTAAAGGATCAAAGGCTGGCCCGGCATTGGTGGGATTAGCACTGGTGGTTTCATCAGGTACCGTTTTAATTCATTAAACGCTTCCCGACAATCATCGTCCCATTCTACTTGAGCATTCTTCTTTAGAAGTTTGAAAAATGGCTTAGCAGTTTCAGAGAGCTGGGAAATAAAGCGGGCTATGTAGTTCAACCTACCCAGGAGGCTTCGCACTTCTTTCACGGTCGATGGGGGTTGTAACTCACATATAGCTTTCACTTTGGAAGGGTCAACTTCAATGCCCTTGCTGCTTACTATGAACCCGAGTAATTTGCCCGAGGTTGCTTCGAATATGCATTTCGCTGGGTTGAGACGGAGTTTAAACTCACGGAGTCTGTCGAACAATTTTTTCAGGGAATTAACATGACTCTCTCCGGGTTGAGACTTGGCAATCATGTCATCGACATAGATCTCGATCTCCTTATGCATCATGTCATGGAAAAGCGTCACCATTGCCTGTTGATATGTTGCCCCGGCATTTTTAAGGCCGAAGGGCATGACCTTGTAATGGAATGTCCCCCAAGGGGTAATGAACGCCGTTTTTTCTTTATCGCCGTCTTTCATTTTTATCTGATTATAACCCGAGAAACCATCCATGAAGGAAAACAGCTCGAACCCAGCGGTGCTGTCCACCAAAACATCTATGTATGGCAAAGGGAAATCGTCTTTAGGGCCGGCCTTGTTTAGGTCGCGGTAATCGATGCAAACCCGAACTCGACCATCTTTCTTCATGACTGGCACGATGTTGGCCACCCAGTTGGGGTATTGGGTGACTTCGATGAATCCCACTTTCAAGAGCTTCATGACCTCCTCCTCTATTTTCTTCGAAAGTTCAGGCTTGGTTCTCCGTAGCCTCTGTTTCTTGGGCGACATGTCTGGATTAGTAGGTAGACTATGCTTCACGATAGAAGGGTCTAAACCCGGCATATCGGCATACGACCGTGCAAAGATATCCTGGTAATCCTTCAGCAGTTGGACCAGGCGTTTTGCTTCACCTTCGAGAAGGGTTGCTCCTATCTTCACCTCTTTGGGTTCTCCGGAATCACTCAGGTTGACGGTGATAGTTTGGTCTACCGTCAGGACTTTAGGTCTTTCATGATGCTCTAGATCGCGCTGAAGATCCGAGGAATCTTCGAGTTCGTTGGTGTCATCAAGATCAGGCTCGGCGGCACATAATTCATCAGATTGGACCGTTCCCATACCTTCACGCGTCATAAGATTGCCCCTGAAACATAAAGTAAGGGATTCACAAGGACAAACAGGGGTAAACCTTGCATTTTTTCTAAATTAATTTTTTTTTGAAATTCTTTTCAAAAATATTGTAACACGAAGGAACATGAAGAAGCCCAGGCCTCAGAATTCTCCTTGGACTATATTTTCTTTTATCGGTTGGATATCATCACTAGGCTGGTTTGATGTACCTCAACATGTCCTCAAAACGAAAATAACTTGTAATTTCATTGATTATTTCAAAATGAATTACATTTATTGAATGGAAATTGCAACAATCAAATCCTAGAAATGAAAATGGAAAGCAGCGCCCGAAATGGGGCAAGTCCTAAAAAGCAGTAAAAATTCCCACGCAGGGGAGTGTGCGAAAAAGTAAAAGTTTTACTCTTGTGGGCCTGTGCCCATTCCCTCTAACGGTCCTTCTTCGATAGCTCCAATAAAGAAATCATCGAACAGGGCAGTGATTCCCTCCATTGCATCATAAGGATCTTTAGTCACTAGAGGTGTTGGATCATCCATACCTCCCCATCCATCGGGGATAATATCACGTGGGTCAACATAGAAGCTTGGGGGCGCCGAGTATTTCACATAATAATCGAACTTGCCGCTCGGTTGCCCCAAAGTGTCGATCACCTCTTTTTCTTCATGCATCATTCTTGCAGGGCCCAGAAATGTGGTCCGGATGTTTGGAACTATGAGAAGATCGTCTCGGCCTTGGCAAAGCCACGAAGCACGGAATGTGAATGCCCCAGTATCTAAGAGGTCTTGAACCTTGTGCTTTAGAACATAGCAGTCATCAGTGGAGTGACCGACTTCTCCCAAGTGATAGTCACACTTTTTGGATGGGTCGTAGTTGGAGAACCGCTCAGGATTAGGCCGCTTCGGCTTAGTGGAAAGCAAGCCCTTTTCCCGGAGGATCGTCAATACTAGGGATAGAGACCCGGGGAGAGGAGTGAATTGTCTTCTAGCGCCTTGTCGTCGATTAGAGAACGGGTGTCTCGGTGGGCTATCTTGACATCCAGGGAGTAGTCGTGCTTTGCTTTGCTGGGGGCGCGATGTTGGAACGAGTGGATCCCGATTACCTTGTTTGTGCTTTACGAACTTTGGATGCAGGGTGCTCAACTCCCTAGGATCAGGGGACTTAATAGTATTGTCAGGTACGACTGCTTTGTCATTTGGGTCGGTGCTGAAGGGCTTCATTTGAATCATCACCCTTGGCCCTTGAGGAAAGGGACGGGTCATGGTGAGTTGTTTCAAGCAGTCCGACAGATGCGCAGTTTGCCTCGTGAGTTGTTGGAGGATGACAGAGGCCTGCTTCAGGTCCTTCTCGATATTAGCAAGGCGGTTCAGCACTTCACTCTGATTACTTGTTTTCTCTCGTGGCCAGGTGGGAACGGCCGGTGTTCGACGATCCATGATCACTTAGCTCGAGTATCAACTTCCTCGCGGTGGTGGCTCACAGCTAGGGGCGTCTCTGCTTGGCGGCTAGCAAACGTATGAGGCTCCGAGAAACAAAGACACGGACGGCGTTTATGTAGAGAAGCCGCAGTCGCCGCGAGAACAGCAAGTGGTGGACGGAGCTGCGGTTTGTGCCGGGCGATGAGCTCACGGTGGCGGAGGAGCAACAATGAAGGAACTCGGCGAGGTTGCCCCTTAGCGAGGCTCGAGCGACGGATCGATAACTGTGGATGATCCGTAGTCACCTAATTTAAGAGAAATGAACCAAATAAGCACATGGTCAAGACAAGGTTGGTCCATGACACGCTTTCTAGTCTTTTTCATTCTTCGTTTATTCATAAAAATACTCGTATATGAACGAGACTTTATGGAAAAGTGCTCTAAGCAAAGAAATATAAATAACACTCTAGACACAACCTAGGAAATAGACGCATCGAAATCCCCAATCATAAAATTAGGAAAACCAAAAATTAAGACTCCCTAGAAACTATGAACTGAAAACAAATTCTCTGAAGTTTTTTTTTCGCCATTTTTGTTATAAAAACGATAACAACCTCTTGTGAAAATAATTACCTATGACACACCAAGGAAATAAATTCTCTAAAAAAAGGCTTTCTTTCTTTCTTTCTTTTTTCTTCTCAAAGGATTCAATGATTATGGATTTCAAATTAAAACCTACCTAGACCTGTCATGGACCACCCAAAAAAATACGAGAAAATAAGTAAACTGCAAGATAAAGGTTCAGAAGACTTACTTCACCTGGTAGGACCATGGCAACCACATAGACATGCGCATGAAATGTGAGGTTCGATTTCTATCTAGACTCTGGCTTGCAAAGTGGAGACGCGAGGATTACCGAGCTAAACCAGTCATGGTGGTGGTTAGGCTGGGATTCCCCTGACTCCGGCTTAGTCAAGGAGCCGACCCGGGTTGCAAAGGGTGCAACCGTGGTGGGAACTCAATGACACCGTGAAAGAACTTTCGGGACTAAGGAGGGTGACCCGTACCACGCGGGTGTGGTCGGGGTGTCCGCTGTCTCAGTACCATCCTAAACCTGTGCCGCCCAGGTCCGGCAGCGGGTAGTGTGTGCGGTGTAGTATAAATGCAAGGCATGCACAACAGGTTATATCATACAGCACTTCGTGCATAAAATAAACCATACATCCAAACACCTCCCTGCAAAACAAGGGTTAACAATCACGCCTCCCCTTATACCTCCCATTCTGCAAAAACATTTAACACCTAAAATGTTAGGGACGTACCTGGGATCCTCGCTGCCAAACAAAAATATTTTTTGAAAAGAAAAACTGGCCTAAGTCCACTAAGAGTTTTAACTCAAGTCCCCAGCGGAGTCGCCAAGCTGTCGCGACCTAAAAAAATTCCTCATTTTTCGGGCTAATGGATTATTAAGACTAATCTTAACTCGGGCCCTCCCAAGCCCTACCAATTCGCAACTTAGAGTTTAAGTTTTTAACATGCAAAAGTTTTTATGCTCGGAGTCGCCACTAATCAATTTATGGTAGGTTGATTAGAAACCTAAATAAAACATAGGGAGATATGTTTTATTCCTACGAACCGAGATTCTAAGCACTGGGGACTTGATTACGCTAGATCTGGTCTAACGCCCTTTCGGTACCTTTTCTTTTCAAAAATGTTTTGGCAGGCAGTTTGGATCCATTTCAACTTAGTTACTAACATGTGAGGTGTTCATGCGAGTGCGCAAACCACCAATTTAACGCCTAGAAAGCATTAAATAAATTGCAAGTTTGGAAGAATTACTTACCTGAAAGCAACGTAAGCATTTGCATTGTTAGCTAGAAAATCACATTGACACCCTAATATGATTTCTAATTAACAAGCAATTCACTCAATTTCTTTTTTGGATTTTCACTTATTTAAATGAAATCTAGCCTATATGCAATGACATGCGAAAATGACATGCGATTAATGCAACCTAGCATGCAAACTATATGTCGTGCGACGACGTGACCTATTTCTAATGACAGGACGAATGATTATTTTTGGTATTTTCTCAATTTAAATTCGGAATAATAAAAATGCCTAAATTAACATGCAAACTATGATGACTTAATCTACCCTAGCATGATTTCTCTTTAGGATTTTTGTTAAAATTCAAAATAATGAATAACCTGAATAATCTATTAAGATTAGAATATTACTTAATTTAAACGAGGAAATAGATCATCTCAAGTCCTAATTTAAATTAAATAACTACTCTATCTTCTAGATACATTTAGGATTCCTAGACATACAAAAACTCTAATTCAAATCTAATTAATATTTTTTTGAATTTTCTATTTATTTGAAAAAGGAAAGCAATTAAATAAACAAGGATAGCAACCATATTCAACACGTCCACGCGATCCGCCATATTTGTTTCAAACTCGGATTAGGCACAAAAATCAAACTATCGGTCATATCTATAGGGTTATAGATATCGACGGAAAGCCGATTATTCAAATTTGGAAAGCGGATAAAAATCATTATCGTACCCAAGTGGTTATGGATAGGATAATAATTTTCCGTATCGCCGCGTATCGAACCTTAGGGATAAGGTCGGATAGTCGTCCAGATACGTTGCTAAATTAGGAAGTTTTCCTAATTTTGAATATTTAAAAATATTGCGGATATATCGAACATTATCCTAAGATATCTAAATATCCACATGATATTCACGAAATATTCAAACACTCATATTAGGAAATTAAATATTCTGAAAATATCGGATAATGTTGAATTACCTAATTTGCAGATAACTTCCAAATTCGAATTGTGGATCGGGATCGGACTCGGACGACGGGCGACGCGGCGTCGGCGCGGCAGCTCACGGTGGCATCCGGCACGTTGGTACAGTTCACGAACTTGCTGGATCGTGTGGACTTTCAGTTCGGTGGGGGTGTTCGTTGGCTTGCATGACTCGGCGGTGATGTCTGGTGGTGGCTCACGATGTGGTGTCTCGGCCAAAGCTCGCGGTGGCACGGCGGTGCAGCAGTGCTTGGGAGTTCTCCGTAAAACTGTGAACGTCGGGCTCATGGCGCATCTGGACAGCAGCTTCGTGGCTATGGCACGCCAAAGTGGCTGGAGTTGCTGGAATGTCGTGATGGGGGCTTTGACTTTCGGCAACGAAGTATGCAAGTTTGCTCGGTGAAGGAGCGGAAATCGAGAGAGGAAGTCTTCGCTTGTGGCCTTCGTTGACCTGCAGGAAAAGACTCGATTCTTCCCCCCCGCTCTCTCTTTTCAATTGTGACTGTGTCTTCTCTATTGTCAAGAAGCCACCCACTGATCACGATTTTTTTCTCTCCGTAAGGTGCTCTCTCGGAATTGTGTTCTGAAAATTATGAGTCCCCCATAAAATCCTGACCTAATGATGTATATATAACACTAATCTAGGTCAATTAGATGGGCTCTCTAGTCCTAATGGGCTTAGGCTTGGGCTTAGATTTTAATTTAATTTAAATGGGCTGAATTAATTAAGGATAATAGGCTGAATTAAGCTCAAATTAAAACAACCGAGCCCGTTTGACTTGTAATTCCCGGCCCTTGCATTCCAAGCGAGCCGAGTCTCGTTCGATGAAATTTTAAGCTCATTCGCCACTGCCAATCTGATGCAAAAATGCAATTAAATTAAATGGACCTCAACTATATGTTTATGCAATTTAAATATTTTTGTTTAGGGGTTAAAAATTTAATCCCTAATTTTCTATGCAAATTACACTAAATGATACGCCAAAATTTATGTGTCAACAGTTAGTACACGAATTTAGGGAAGAATCAGCAGTTCCAGCTTGATTCAAGCTCGTTTTCATGGAGAATTGCTTTTTAAGTGCTTTTTAAGTACTCATGCTTTGATATAGGTCCAACACATTCATAGAAATAACATAAGTGCCAACATTCTCGAGATCTTAAGTGATGAAGTTTATATGTTAACATGGATAAAAATAGCATGTAAAAATACCAACATATGCAGATAAAACATTTACATTCGGGTATGCATATGCAAAGCGCGGATATTGTAACCTGTTACAAAAGAAATCAAAACTTCTAGTGTAAAGAGAATAATTTTCTCTTAGAAATAGGAAGTAAATATTTGGAATTTACTTATACCTCGACCAGCAACATTAGTCAAATAATCACAATTGGCCTGTTTGTGGATGAACGTGGCTCACCGGTGACTAGAGCTAGGTCGTAATGTCTCAACTTTGGCCCTAAATAAAATAGAAATTAAGAAAATAAATTTATCAAGATTTTTTTATCTACATATGCCGACAAAAAAGAAGCGATCTTATCAATTATTTTCCATTAAACAATTTTATTGAAATAGATTGAATATAATGTTAACATACGAAGGACGAAGTCATTGATTATTGTTTTTTTAACATGCATGCACAGTTCTACTAATGAATGTTAGAATCAAGAGTTGCCAATGAAATGAATAAAAAAATTATTGTTTCAAGCTTTTTAACAGATTGAACGAGCTCTGACTTGAGCTCTTTTTTCTTATTCCCCAAATGAAAGATCAGACTTATTACGCTGTTATCATAAAAAAAAAAGTCAGTGTAATTAATTTTTTAATATGAGGAATCGTCCTCGTCTCTCTTGCAGAAAGTGAAAACAACATATCGGTTGTTTCATAATCTAAATGTTTCATAATCTAAATGCAAATCATAGTACACTATTTAATTTAGGTGAATCCAAAGCTCTTGCCTCACAGAATGGGGCATTATTTTGACATTATAGTTCATCATTCGACATACAACTTATTATTGTAATTACATAAGGCTTCTGGCCTACATAGTTCCCGGGAGGATCGTAGTTACAAGTGACCAAAGCACCGCCCGTCGCACATTGGATCTTTGCGCATCCGAGCCTAACCGAGTTGCCCCACACCACCTGAGTGTAATGCCCACAGACCTTCCCCGGTGCGCATGAGTTGGAATTGTAGTCATAGTCGGGCTTTTCCCCGACCCACATGTTCACCGCTCATGTGCCAGTAAGATTGGGGGAAGCCCATGCAAGGTTCTCCCCATAGGGTCCGCCTGAATGAACGAGCCGCGTGCAGTCGTTGGCATGCTTGTTGGCATAATCCCTGGCATAGCCAGCCATGCCCTCGTCCCACGCAATTGGGCCCACACTGACCTGAAAGCGGGCCGCATTGTGGGCCGCGACATAGTCTTGGGGCAAGTCCTGGGCGATGGACAATGGGATCGGCACTATGCTTAGCGAGATGAGGAAAGTAAGACGCAGGGGGACTGTCACACGGGAACTCATATTGTGAGAGACCAAAAGAAATTTGACAAAGGATGGATCTTAGTTGCTTGATGAAGAGATGAGCAAAAGCTAAAAGGTTATTTATAGGATGATCATGAGGAAAAATCTGTGCATGGAAAAGTCAAATGTTCAAACTAGGCCACGATGACCAGAGAGTTGCCCGTCAAATTGATTGATGACTGAATGTCACCTTCACGTGATTATTTTCATTCTCTGTAAAACGTTAGTTTTTTGCTATAGATGTTCATTAGACACGTTAGAAGGTAATTTATCTTGAAACTCTTCTCTCTTTCCACGAAAATCCTTTACATATGTCGTCTCTTGGGTAAATCTCTACTCTTGATTGTATCGTTTGACCTTTTCCACGAAATTGGTTTCGAGTCCAAGTCTATCATGAGTCAAGCAATAAAGGACGAAGCGTCAAGCTCAGGCAGTCAAGTTGATGCATTCTCGATTTTTCTATCTAATGTTTGCACGAAAGCGAGTTTAAAAAATATCGAATACATGAGTATGATGTTTATTTTTGGTTATAATTAGAAATTTCACCATAACTTCCGAAGATATTATATGCTTTGACAAAGCAATAGTTGGTAATTTTTTTAATTTAGTCATAAACCTTTCAATTTCGTCAATTGACACCTAAATATTTTCACGTTTAACTAATTGAGTCTATCCGGTCAATTTTAATTGGAAAACGCTGACGTGGATACTGGCTATCCTACGTGGTATGACCGATACTGATATGAACAATTTTTAATAATATTTTAATATTTTTTTCCGAATTTTTTTTATTAATATTTTTTTTTATTTTTCCTTTCTTTCCTTTTCCTTTCCTTTTCTTTTCTTTTCTTTTCTTTGTTTTTTATAAACCTCTGGCCGGCGAGGTCGTCGGTTGACCATCGCCAGCCATAGGCGGCTGGGCGAGGGCGCCACTATCCTCGCTACGCACAGGCGGCTGGCCGAGAGCGTCATGGTCCTCGCTAGCCACAAGTGAGGGCGTTGAGCCCTTGCCCAGATCCAAGCGAGGGTGACGCGCCCCTCGTTGGCCAAAAGAGGAAAGAGCATCCAAAGATCGCCGGGAAAAGTAGGCAATCGATCTTGCACCCGGATTATACAGACATAAATGGAAAAGGAGAGAGAGAGAGAGAGTCGGAGCCCGACCGTGCAGATCAGTAGGTCAATGGTGGTGGTTGCTTCAGCTAGAGAAAGTAGATTTTTGCCCGAGTAGGTGATGGACACCCTCGCCTGTTGGTCGACGAGGGTTGCGATGCCCTCGCTTGGTCTGGGCTAGAACATTTGGGGGGAAGAGATAGAGCGAGAAAACCGGGGAAAAAGTTGAGCCTATTGTTGGAGTTGGCGAATACTTCGGGGACCCTTGTTTCTCACACCGGGTACGCCCACGTGAGCTTAGGGAAACTGAAGTGTTATCCGACGACATGTGACCCCTGCGTGCGGAATGCGGGGGTTCGGGGGCAGCGCCCCCAACACGGGTGTCCCGCTGCCCGGTCAGCGGGCGGGGGTTCGGGGGTAGTGCCCCTCGACGGGGGTTCCGCTGCCCGGTCAGCGGACGGCTGCCCCGCTCACCGGTGAGTGGGCGGGGGCTCAGGGGCAGCGCCCCCGAAACCTCAACGGAAGCAAGCCGATCGAAGCTTCATCATTCATACACGCAAGACTGCCTTTGCCGTCTCCGAACATCAACAGCCGCCGTCGAGGTTCCATTGAAGGCCACCTCGAAGCTTGGCCGCCGCTAGGTACGGTTTTCTGTTATTCGGTAAAGCTCGATCAACGCGAGTGAGCAGGAGAGTGTCCTATCTTTACAGAGATAGATATCATTGCCGTCCTCTCCCACATGTTGTTTTCTCTCTTTTTCGCAAGTGCTCTGCAGATTCAATTAACATGTCAATCTGAGAAAAGTAGATGGTGTTAAGTTTAACATGATTAACATGTCAATCTGAGATAAAAGGCTCATGGAATGCAATGATTTCTGGGTGTTAGAATGGGAGACGTCGGCTGAAATTGTCTACTATGAGTTCCGTGGGAAGTAAAGATGGATTCCGCGACTGCATATAATCTACTCGTTATTTTTGCTTAGTTCGATGAGGTATTTGACTGGAACCATAATTCATCTATACATCATTAAGCATGGGCATAAAGTTCGATTTGTTTGCAGATAATGTTCTCTAACAAACAAACATGCATGCCAAGTTCAGTAACTCAGGAGATGCCTATTTGAGTGTGTGGTAATAAAAGATGGAGTCTCGTGGAACTCAATCTTTGCCACATATGAACAGAACAATGATCCAATTACTTCATGATTGTTATCTGAAGAGACATAGAGCAATTGGACAGTAATTAGATTAGTCTTGAGTTTTGATCAACTAAATTATTCGCAGGGTGGCAAGTCTCTTCGTCATTTCACTCCGAGCAAGAGTTGGCTTTCAAAAGACTCAATACTTGGAAATGCAGCGGTGGACATGTTGCGTGGATCCAATGTGCGACTAAATGGAGGGGTGAAGGGTAGATTAAGTGCACGCGTCAAATGGTGGACTGGATCACGAAGACAATAATAGAATTGAAAATAGAATACAAGAATTACCTCAAATATGAGTATAGAAAATAGAATGTGAAGGTGCTGAACCTTCCACTTAAATATCTGGGTTAGAACATCTGGGTCATAGCCAGCTTTTGCATCTTCATTGCTGTCTCCTTCCTCTAGCCTCTGCAAAGTTGCTCGAAGAGCTTGCACCTCACATTTTCCGCGGGAAAATCACACATCCTTATGGTTTCTAGGTTTTGTTTTAGCAGTGCTTGATAAAAATGATGGTGGCCTGTGAATTACAATTATTTA
Organism: Syzygium oleosum; assembly: GCF_021117445.2. Lineage (NCBI taxonomy): Eukaryota > Viridiplantae > Streptophyta > Magnoliopsida > Myrtales > Myrtaceae > Syzygium > Syzygium oleosum. The sequence continues at coordinate 1,498,419 of NW_026607501.1, read as the reverse complement.
CGAGCTACATAGCGAGTAGATAGAGTTAAAAAGCCATAAATCGAATATGTTACTTTACTGGAGTCTAGTTAGAGAGAAGGAAATAGCTCGACCTTAACCAACATAAGAGGTGTGAAGTGTCTCGTTCGATAGGACCAGGAAGGGAAAGTGCAGATCGGAGTCGCCAACTGCACTCTTTATTGTGTGATATTACAATATCCTAATTCAAATAGTTTGAGTTGGGATTATGGGCCAAAATGCTTTTTTTCCTTCGTAGCCATCCATTTCAATCGTGCCATTTTTAAAAAAGACTGGAAAAATTTTCTTACATTGGATCTCCCTTCATGAATTACCCCTCAAAGATGGCAAAAAGTATTGGAGCTCGTTTTTCCATTTTCGCAATGCCACTGCTAAGGGAATCAAGGTTGACTGGAAGTCCATCAAGGTGAGCATTGAACAAGGTACCTTTCTACCACTTGTGAAAGCATTTCTTCCTGTGCTCTTTCACTCAGCTTGGTATCGGCAAATAATCGTAATTCACAGGCCACCCTCATTTTTAGCTAGCATTGCTTGAAACAAAACCTAGAAAGCAGTAGGATGTTCAATTTTCCCGTGGAAAATGTGAGATGCATGCTCTTCGAGCAGCTTTGCAAAGGCTAGAGGAAGGAGACAGCAACGAAGATGCAAAAGCTATACGTGACCTAGATGTTCTAACCCAGATAATTAAGTGGAAGGTTCAGCACCTTCACATTCTATTTTCTATACTCATATTTGAGGTTATTCTTGTATTCTATTTTGAATTCGAGATGTGGTCTCTCTCTCTAATGTCTGGTGTAATTTACACTGCTGCTTGATTGAAACAATGCTTTCCGGATGCACTCATGTTTTTCACTTAAGTGGAAAGAATAACCAGGCTTTTTTTTTTGAGTTATCAAAATCATTGGTTCTATTTGTGGCCTAATGTGAGCTCAGACTGTAGATTAAGCTTCTTACCTTTGATTTGTTCCATTATTTTTTAGCATTGCTTGCTTTTCATCTTTATTTTTTTTTACTTTATTTATTTATACTCAATGTCAAAAACTTAGACTCATTCTTCCATGAGCTCCAATCAAGTTTAAATCTCACATCTGCACCTTGTACAAAAGTAGAGACATATTTATTATTCACAAAAGATGATTATTCAGTAAGATATTCAATTCAAATTTCTCTGAAAAATTTTAACAAACACCTGTCGGGCTAATTATAGCAACTACTACCAATATATATAACTACACTTCTAGCCATCTCCATATAATCAATCTCGTAAAACAAATTGCTCGCCCATCAGTGCAAGCGCAATCTATGGTAAGATTTTTTTTGGGTAAGGATCTATGGTAAGATTTTTCTCTCCTCATTATGCAAGAAAGATCAAATGCCACTCAATAGAAGAATAACCAGCTTATACCTTTGTCTCAAGTATGTGCACATCATGCTGATAATCTTCTGGAAGAAAAACACGGTCGAAATTTGTAATGTCCTCACCATCCACACCTAGAGCAAGCAAATAAGATGATGTAAATGCCCTTAATTAGCATATGATTTGGATTCTCAGTAAGAGCTGCCAACCACCAATTTAAGAACCGTCTTATTCGGTAAATAGACGAAACACAAAGTCATATAGATAAGGAAACCGGAAAAACTTCAAAGATATCGTGTTGCATCATTTAATTTATCTCCATCGTGCTTCCTATATTTAGAAATGATAAAGCGCATGACGAACCATAAACAGCATTGGTGGTAAAGAAAACAAAATCCCACCAGAATCAAGCTAGATAGAGTAGGCAAGTTCGAAAAGAAGGGAACTTCAAATCGATGAAGTCGAGAGAGAGGCTAAAACCAATTCCCAAGTCACTCTGCAAATGCTAATTTTTGCTCCTGAAACAGATTTAGTTGAGCAATATCCTAGCCAAAAAAGAAACGGGTATCGAAATCACAAATCCAGCGGACCTCTTGAAATCGATTCGACAACTCAAAAAGCACAATGAAAGGGGCTTGGCTAGTTAGGCAGACGAAGTCAAGCTGGCATCAATCATCTATATATCCACTCATCAACTGTACTGGATGATCCTAACCAAATTTCTCCGAAATAGGCCGCCTAATGGCTAAAATGAGGATTCTTCTCTCGAACTAGTTCTTCTTCGACTCAATTCATCGACACAAAAACAGCAGGCGATCGACGAACAAGTGTTATCACCAACAAAAACTTGACGAGAAGAAACCGTGCTACCTCGAGAATCGACAGCATGCAATTGGAATTTGCAGGAGCTCGATCGGATTGAACCTCTGAACCACGATTATCTTACACCAAGATAAGGCAACCGGCTGGGTAAGTAAGGCCAAAAGAAAAAACTACATGGAGCAACAACTGATCCATTACTAATCAAGAAAAGGGGCAAAGCAACTAAATAGCGAAACATTCAACTAAATCGAATAAGTTCATTGTAAGAAATAAATGAACTGACATTAGGTGGTAATGGAGCTTCACCGATTTGTCATCTATGGTGTGACAAATTCAGGATGAACAAGTCGCTTATTAATCGTAAATGGTAAAACCATCTGGAAAGTCATGTAAAAATTTATTTACACGAGAAAAGTTCAGAGTAAATTCTTCACTACCTTTTGCAAAGAAAACGTACACCGAGTCTTGTAGACATACAGCTTGACGAGTCCTTTGTCCCTTCCTTAACCTCTACTTCTTGAAGGGAAAAATAACGAAACCTAATTTGGAGTTAGTTCTTACTTTACTCAAATGAACCAAACCGACCTTCATTTTCTCTTTCGTTTGACATGCTTATCTTATATAAGTCTTAAACAAGTTGACACGTGTTTAAGTATGGTCAAGTTTGTCTTGATTTAGTGAGTTCAATATGGCGTCAAACTAATCAATCAAAAGATTTTATACATAATAACGAAAAAGAAAATCATTTGAGTGGTGATCTCACTCATGTAAACCAAGGAATCACCACTATATCTGATGGCAACTTCTTGTAACAGCAAATTAGAGGGACTCTGTCTTCTTTTTTTTTGTTTGCTTAAAATAGTTTGTCTTAGACTCTTGTGTCCATACTATTTTCGTACTTCGACTTTTTAAATTAAAAAGTTTATTTTATTTGATTTTCTGATTGACCAAAGTAATTTCCTTTGACAAGCTTTTTTTACCACTCTAAATAGTGAAAAACGAAAATAACAATTTTCGATTAAAATATTTCTCTGCAAACAAACAAAATCCTAGAAGAACTTTTCAAAACTCAGTCATAAAAATAATGCAGTGTCACATCCCTCCGGATTTTACTTATATTACAGATCATCCTCTTAGAACCAGAACTTTTTACGAATTTATTTAAGCCTCAACCATATAGTTACTATGTGTATATGCAAGCATGGTATAACTTTTTAAATCAGAAACATTTTGATCGTTCATGTTTCTTCTTCTTTGATAAAAATTTTCAGAAAACGAGTCCTATTTGGTTCCAAGACTGGTTTAATCTAATTTGGTCCAGGTTCTCATATTTTCCCTCCATAGGTTTCAAATGGATACAATTACTTCTCTCGAAATATTCAAGAACCTCTTCATCTTCACATGTTTGATCTTGTTCAGTAGACCGTGGCATGCTCTATTCTTGAAAGACAATTAGAAAATTAAATGGTGGTCAAAATTTGCCCCTCCATTTGCAAATGAAGAGGCGTTTATGGTTCGCTGCAAATCCCACTCGGTCAAAGTCGCAGACTACAAGAACAAACTCAATTATTCCTCAACAAAGGTCAACATCAAGCTCCGCTTGCAGCCGCTCCAGATCAAAAGTCTCTGCTAAAAGTAGTTTGGGAGACAACGTCTCAAGCAGGGTCTGACGATGTAGAAAACAGTTTTGCTCCTCAACATCAAGATGATTGTTATGGCATAAACCTCATGAAGCAAGCAATAATTTTATCATGTAACAGAAGTGTCCAATAATAGAATTCATGCAACAGTATTCCTCAATGTTGTATATCATGAAGCCATAGTAGCAAGTTTCCTCTTTGGATAGAATTTCCTTCATCTGCTCAAACTCAAGATATATCTTTAACATGTGAGGTCACGAGATCGAAACCATTTGCGATGGTAATGCATGCATCTCGTTGCGTCAGAATGGTTCTGGACCTTTGGCACCTTGATGGGGTAATTGTGATGGGGCTTGCCTACTTCAATGAATTGGTCATGAGTGGTGCTAAGTGGCGACTTTCTCGGAATAAGAATATCTCATTGCAGACGCAAATCCTCAAAGCAACATCCAGAGGGTAGCCACGGCTATCGATCCTCCCTCCCTTGCCCCTCTTGCACAGGAAAGAAATATAATATGTAGGTCTGCTAAAAATGTTGTCAAGAGATGGAGTAGGTATTTGAATAAAAGAAAGATGAACTTTAATCTTTGATCAGGCAATCAGTTTGTGAATGGGTTTTGACCAGCAAGGCTCATCAAAATCTAGATGTCACATTCGTATATTCAAAACCTCTGTTTTCAGTAGCGTTCGTTCATCTGCACCACAGCAGCTGGAAGAAAGAAAGCTTCTTATTTCGATTATTGACCTGACCATGTTAAAAGGATATTATCTAACAAATCCAGGCATTTATACAGAATTTCATTATGGTACTTTTTGGCTAGGCAAGGCCTACGTTATAGTTAGTAAAAGCAATTCTGTACTTAGAGTTGAATATAGAGTTTTGTTGACTGTGATAATATTTTCATAATTAATTCTCCCGAACAGTGCCAAAGAATGAAAATAGGGAAAATATATTCATACAGCTTTCTCAAAAAATAGATTGTCATACAAAATAATTTACTGTGCTAAAATGGTTCTTTCGTAAATGATTAAATATTCTACTGTGCATGGGAAAGCTGACTTTCGCGGCGATAGAGTATCAAACTTCCAGGGGCACAACAAATGGACCTATTGCTAGACAAAATGTGCAAAGAATCATAAATTATGTAACAGCCCGAATTTCGATGTAATTTCCGGGATCAATGAAACTGATATTATTTCGCATTTCATTTTAGTAAGTCTCACCCAGAGCTGATCACTCTCGGGATACTAACCAATAGGGTATGGCTAACTAGAAGATGGTACGTGGACCGGGGACCCTATCGCGAAAGGGATACCGATCACGAGAGACTCTGAGGAAATATTTTGGGCCAACGTGAGCCGATCTTAGGAAAGGTAACGGATTTGGTTTGGCCAAGGCCAACGATGTACGATTGGGACGCAGGTGATTCTGCAAGACCAAAAGTGCACGTGGTCAACCAAATCCGGAACTTGAACCTAATGATTGTGACCTCTGGAACTAATGATAATTTCTCATTCTCTCAATGATCGAGACCATCACGATACGAATAGCCTTAGGTCGATACGCGTAACCTCTAAACAGCCACCCGTTAGTGAGAGACTCTGAAATTGAAAGTTTAGCGGGTTTTGTTCACGTAATTGGGCCCGGATTTCGGTATCGATTTTCAAAGGCTTAAGAGACTATTTTTGGGAATCTCACGTCATATTACGCTGGCCACTCACATGTGGAGTTAGTACGAGTAAAAATTGGAATTTCGGTCCGGGGGTGAAAAAATTACGATTTTGCCCCCGGGATGCCAGCGTCGCTTTTCGAGGCCAAATGAGGTTATTTTTCGTGGCCGACGCCATTTTTGGGTGGCCACGCATACCAGGAGTCATTTTGGACAAAAACTGGAATTTTGACAAAAATTGAAAAAATAATATTATTTTATTCCCGAAACTTTGACGTGGATTTTGGAGGGCTTGCGCGATGAATTTCGCGATTCCGACGCCATATTATGTTGGCCACGCATATATGGAACGCGTATGTGCGAAAATTGGAATTTTGGTTCGGGATTGGAAAATTACGAAAATGCCCCTAGGCCATTTTTGATTAATTCCGAAAATTGGATTTAATTTTGGGATTAACCAAGGTGAGTTAAGGTTAAACCAGGTCTGGTCAACCATGGTTAGGGGCAAAAGACCATTTCACCCCTAAATTATTGGATTGGGGCAAATCCTAGCCTTTGGATCAAGGGCAAAATTGTCCATTGGCTTGATTTTTGACACATGGCACCCTAGGCCCTAGTTTTTGACTAAGATAAGCATTTTTTTTCTCTCTCCTCTCTCACTCCCACGACCAGACCAGCCTTCAGAAAAATTTTCTCTCCATTTTCCCCTCACTTTCTCTCATTTTCTCTCAAATTTTCACTCTCATTTTCTCTCTCGCCGGAGCTTCGCCGGAGCACGCCGCCGACCGCCGTGCCTCGCCGTCGACCCCTTTGGTCCCCCGCTTCAGCTCAGCCTCGGTTCCGTCCATTTCTCTCTCCTTTTTCTCTCTCTTTTTCTCTCTTTTTCTCATTTTCCATTCTCAGTGAAGCAGTGACATGCACGGAGCTCCGATCGCTGCCTCAGTCGACACCCTGGCCGCTCGGCACGTCCATACGTCGCCGTTCAGCCCCGTCCGTACAGAGACCGTACGACTGTTCACCGTCCGTACGGTCACTGTTCATCCAGACCCGTATGGCCGTCGCCGCCGTGACCGGCGCCTCGCCGGCCACCCGTTCCCAGCCGTCCGTACAGTGTGTCCGTACGGGTGGTACTGTTCACGCGTCCGTACGGAATCACTGTTCACCGTCCGTACACCGCGCCGCCGTCCGCCGGGAATTCCGCCGCCGGTTTCGCTGTTCATCAGTGATCGGCCGCCATTCCCCGTCGTCGTGACCCTTGTTTTGGTGAGTAAAATTCCTAAACCCGGATTAGGACTGATAGTGCGTTTTTCCTGGACTGGTTTAGGTATTATCGGTGCATTTTTGACCGGCTTAGATAATAGCAAGTGTGTATTTGAGACTCAAGTTGAGGACCGATTAGTAGAATTTATTATCGGAAAAATTTAGTGGATTAATGAGAATCGTTGGGGAGGATAATAGGGTTTAATGACCAATTTAGGAGTTCATCGGTGAAATTGCCGGGTATGCCCGGGTTGTCTGAATTATATTGGTGCTCGTGGTTCATTGCATTGCATAACATGGACACGCATTGCGTATGCCAAGAGTGAGGCATGTGATGAAAATTGTGCGAGAATGCGTGTCTGCCATGAGCATGTGATCACCTAAAATACCCCGGCGTTATACGCGGGTTCGATAATAATGAGCTGTGATCACCTAAGGACCTTCGGGTCGATACCGTCCTCATGCACTTTGAAGCAGGACGATGCCCGTACGTCCGGGAAGGCGACCATCCTCATGCACTTTGAAGCGGGCTCGGTTCGCAAGGAGAAACAGTGTTGCGCCTCATGCACTTTGAAGCGAGGCTAGAGACACCGGGCCGGATCGGATGCTGCGCCTCATGCACTTTGAAGCATGCTAGACGCACCGGGCCGTGAAAAATTGATGACTCGAGTCGTAATAATAATTAATTGGGCAAGTGTGCCAGTGTGGGCCAGTGGGCCAAAGAAATGTGCATGACATGTCAATGACATTTGCATGCATAAACATGCATTGAATGGCATGCGAGTGTGTGAGACTCGGTGTATGAGCATGTGATTGGCGTACGTGTGATAATGTGTGCCACGTATGTCCCGTGATTATTACATATTGAACTATCTAACCTGCAGGGTCAGAGAATTGTATGATTATGGTTGTGTTATGATTTTAAATGTTTGTTTCCGGTCAGGAGATTACATGCTAGCCTAGCCTAGGTTTAGGGGTTGAACTCACTCGAGATTCGTCTCACGGTTGTATGGCCAAACATTTTCGACCCCCAAGAAGGATGCAGAGGTCACCACCTCTTTTTGGGAATATCGCCTTTTATCCAGCAGTCGTCAAGCATGCACCCCGGTGGGGATGGAGCAGACCAGAGAAGTGGCTGTTTGGATTATTCTCAGCTGTTGGTGTTTCCTTTTTGGTTGTCGTGAACACTGTAAAAAGAGTTTTAAAATAGTAATATAAGTATGTACATATTTTCTGCGTTGATCGTTGTTTATTGGATGGCTATCCTTGGCTCATATTGTAATTGTCTGGGTTTGTTTATTTTATACTTCCGCTTGTGCTTGATCTCTGTATGGGCGTGGGTCGGCGACGCTTCCTGGGACGTCGCAATTTATCGACCGAAAGTGGGATGCTCCCGCTTCGTGGGGTACGGGGCGTGACAAATTATACCAAGACTGCAATCCCAACTCAGTTCTTAAGCTATTGCAAATGATACTGCATGCTCAATGTCAAAAACTTAGACTCATCCTTCCACGAGCCCTTATCAAGTATATATGACAAACGAGGGCCAGTATGACTGTGAGTCCATCCTGTATATCAGCAACAATCCTCTCTTCGTCATTTTTCACTTTCTCTATGTAGCTGAGCCTCATTTTCTGTTTTGTAAGGTAATGTGAACCCATTGAACCACTCTCTCTTGATGTCAATAACTAGATTCACCTTATTCAAGGAAAACTGAAGCACCTTCCTATAGTCCTGGAAATTCCCGTGGAAAGGCGCCACCTTGCCTTGAGAAACCACCCAGACCTCATCTGAGCTTCCAGCTATTAGATGCTCATCGTGACTAACCTGCAAATCAAGGCAAAAAGAGGGCTGTTATCCGTGAAAATGATCCATCATTGGTCAAATTGAAGTATTTTGACAAGAAAATCAATCTCACCATCAGAATTCCTGCTTGGAACAAGACCAGACCTTGAATGAGTGCCTCCGCCGCATCCAAATCCTACGGTTGAGGATAGGCAAAAATGCAAAATCACAGTCACTCATCCTTAGACAAGAAACACACAATTTGCAAAGATAATACTTTAGCAGTCATTGGTCATTAAAGTAGAACTTGAAGACCAAATTTATAAACAAAAGTAGGTCCACAACCACATTAACTATGTGCAGAGCCCAATATTGCCTATAGGCACAGATATCAGAACTATTTGGTATAATGATTACTCTAATACGAAAAAACTGATCAGGCTAGCATAACTGTTCTATTCCGAATATTTTCCAAGTTGGAATAATTAGATTGGTTTATGTTTCATTATAAGTTATATATATGATGACAGAGGCTCTCTGTAGCTGTAATCACTGATTGGTTCTCCTAAAATTTCAATGTAATAGCAGATTCCGATAAGTTCAATTAGTGCAAGAAAAATAATAAGCTAACTGAAAAGGTAATTGAAGTCATAAGATGGAAAAAAATGAGTAAACTTACCAGATGATTGGATGGCTCATCAAGCAAAACTATGTAAGGTTTCTCGAAAGTTATCTTGGCAAATGCAGCTCTGCTTTTCTGACCACCTATTTATATGGTCAAAGCACCATGTTATATCTGCAATAAAATCCAAATAGCCACGCAGTAGTACACAGTGAACTACAATTCAGATTACAAATTGACCAACCTCTACTAGAGCTTCTAAATTTCATGCGAAAATTGCTGCAACAAAAAATTTACATATGCAACAGTAGCAAGAGGGAGGACATGTACCAGACAAGGTATACATTGGTTGAAGTGCACGATTTCCAGTTACACCAAAGTAACCCAAGTGAGCTCGAAGCTTTTCTTCCTGAACTCCCTACAGGAAGAATGCCACATAAGAAGGTATTTTCAGATAAAATGACACAATGTATGACAAAATCATTTTCCGCAGTGGAGTAAACGCAAATGCAAACCCAGAGGCAGGCAACATATCATTACAATCTCAACCAAACAAGCATAAGTATATTGGCTAAAAATTTCTAGCAAGCTATAAGCAATAGTTCCTAAACCATCAGAGATCAAGACCCAAACAGAAGGTGATTTATGGAATATCAATGCTGTCATGAATAGGAGTTGTATTGAAAGCTTGGAGCCACGAACTGCCTCAGAATATTATCCCAGATCAACTGCTTAATACTACGAAGGATCATCATCAACAAAAAGAAGGTTCTCGATTCTAAGGTTCTCGATTCTAAAGAAAACCATATATATATATATATATATATATATGCTGCATCCCCTTCCTTCACAATCACATCACAGCTTCCACATAACTGATCATTTTTTTAGATTTTGAAAAAGATTATATTCACTAGAAGAAAGTTTAGAACATATCAGTGCACCAAATAAATTTCTTTGTTTCTTCTCTTTTTTTTTTTTGGGATAAATTGCAAAAAAATGACACAAAAACATTGACAGCATTAGCCCTACCTCAACAATGTTCGCAAATGATCCTTCCAATAGATTTTGCCAATGCAGATTACAATGGTACCTGCAAAACAACTAGAGTGAATGAGCTAGGGCACAAGAAAAAGATGCTGTGAAGAGAACAAACAACGAACGCTATCGAATTGAGGAAGCAGAAATGGAAATCGATGCCTCCAAAAACCATAAAGCTCACCCGAACCCTAGAAAACCCACTGTGCATGGCCGAATCAATTCACTGGATCCGATCGCCATCAATGAGGATGCTCGGGATGTCTTGGATGAGGGGCCAATAGTCGCCGCCGAGGTTTGAGCATCGGTCTTTCAGAATCTCACATTCTCCTATGCGCAATTCTTTGAGGGAGGGAGGGAGGCCATCCTCTGGCAAGTACCTCAACTTCGGATAATCGTGGATCCGTAACTCTTCGAGAGAGGAGAGATGGTTGCGAAGACCGCTCGACAGTCTTTCCACGTTCTTCATCTCTCCAATGGCAAGTTTGGTTAGAGAGGAAGGGAAGAGAAGACTCCACGCATCCTCCTCCTCCTCGTTCTCCTCCAAAGGAAACCGCACCTTCTCTCCCTCCCCTCCCATGCTCCTTCCGTCAATTAACAGTCTCTCGAGGGAAGTGAGCATGTGTAAGCCCCATTCTCTCACTGGTTGCTCCAGATTCTCACACATTCCAATTATAAGGTGCAGCAAATTGGGAGGAAAACCTCCTTCGGGGAAGCGTTTGATATTTTGGCAATTGATAATAGATAGCGACCCGAGGGATGTAAGACGATGCCACTGATTTGGTAGAGACTTTACCTTAGGACAATTACGGAGCCAGAAACACGACAGGGTGATGGGAAGGGGAGGGAAGTCCTCTATCTCCAATGCTGGACAGTCACGTATTTTCAAAAAAGTGAGATGGGAGAACGTGCGAAGGCACTGTGGTAGGCTTCTTAGTTTCATACAGTTGTTAATAGTTAAATATTTCAACGATTCTATGGGGATCTCTTCTAGCGATTTCACTCCCTCGCAATCACTAATTTGAAGTGTCTTCAGAGCAACAAGTTGAGGCATCGGGTTAATACTGGTGGGGTCATCTGGAGCAATGATAAATCCCTTGAGTTTTGGACACTTCTCAATAACCAAATTTTTGAGGGCCTGCATTTTGCTCGGAAGCTTTTCTAAACTCATGCAATTCCTTAATTCCATGCTTTCAAGGTTGGAAGGTAGCTCTATCTCTTTTTCTCCTGCCACAAAAGACGTGAATTGAGCACAGCTTTGGATGGCTAATTTCTGGAGGCAAATAAGATTTCGTGTTTCATTTTCATCTTGCCACAAGTGTGTTAGCTTGTCACAGCTTGTTATTTGAAGCTCCTTTAGCTTGACCCAACCGCTCATAAACTCATGATTAAAGCAAACGAGATCTGCAAGATTTTCAACTCTGAGAACGGTTAAAGAAGTTAGGCTGACCAAGCACGTTAAGATCTCCTTATTACAATCCTCAAGGTATAACTCGCGGAGAGATGGAAGACGAACCATGCCGGTTAAGTTATTCAAATGCGGGCATGAATGAATTTCAAGTTTTATGAGAAGATCAAGTTGACAAGGCAATGTCCCGACCAACGAAGGACAGCTCCGGACAACAAGATGCTGAAGACAGGAGAATGGGAATTCTTCCTTTGGGTCCCCGGCATAACGACCCCAATCCTTCCATGCCAACATCTCTTCAAACTTCAAAGTTGTTAAGGTCGAGAAAGGCCTTTTACCACCGTAAAATTCAGAGCCTATCATTCTTACTGCATGTAGACCTTTAAGAGATAATTCCTTAAGTGAAGGTAGTTGTCCAAGTAGGGGCAGCGACGTGACATTAGGACAGTCTCGCAAGTACAAAGACACTATCTTAGAATATGATGGACTATCTAACCAGGATGGGAGTTTTGCACCACCATAGTACGAGATAGTGAGATTTTCAAGATTAGTGTGAGGTTGGAGAAAGTGAAGCACCTGCGCTTCACGCTTATCATCCCGCAAATTTCCAAAATCTTCACCCCAATGCAAGGCTAAGTTGCTAAGGCCTTGCTTTCCTGACAAATTAGCATCAACCGCGTCTCTCACTTCTTCCACCTTTTGCAATTCTGATATGAGTAATTCTCCTTGAAGATGTGGCAACTTCTTTAACTCTTTTAACTGTGACCCTTTCTCTATTCCCACCACAAACTTGGACAAGATAGTAAGATTCTTCAAATTACCGATACCCAATGGCATCTCTTTTAGACTTTCTGTATCTCTAATGTCAAGAAACTGTAAGCCGACCAATTTTGTGATACCTGAAGGCAACATAGAAAGCTTTCGACAACCTCTCAATATCAAAGCTTGTAATTTGCACAAGGTGCTAATTGACTCGGGTAGCCATTTGATATCAGTGTACGAGAAATTGAGATATCGAAGATGTTTTAAATCACCGACACAATGCGGTACCTCTGTGATGTAACAATGACATAACGAGAACACCCTCAAGTACTTTAAGTTTGTTAGCACGTCATGTAGCACCTTGCTGGAAATAGAGAAAGAGCCCCCACTATATCCAACACGTACTAGAATTAAACTTCTTAGTACCTTCATTCCGTGATATGCTCCCAGGCATTTTGATGTAACATGCCATGTTGTCATGAATGATGCATAACGAGCTTTCTCTAGAGATGCATCGTCTTCATTACCTGCCAGCTGAGAGTCCCCTGATCTATAGCATGTCCTACCCGCAATTGACTTTGCTAGATCATTCAGAAGATCATGCATTGAAAACTTAGCTGCATTGACCCTTGATTGTTGAAGAAATGATCTCGATACTAACTCATCGAAGTGATCTTGTCCCAGTCTCAAGATATCCTCATTTGCCTTTTGTCCATCTAAAAAGCCCTCTGCTATCCATATGAGTACCAACTCTTCCCTCTCAATTTCATAATCCTTGGGAAATACCGCACAATAAGCAAAACATCTCTTCAAATAAGAAGGAAGATGGACATAGCTCAATTTCAAAACTGGGAGTACCTCATCTTTTTTTCCCTTTGGAAGATCCCATATTCTGTTATTTAAGATAGCTTTCCATTTATCTGGATTCCTTTCGTTACATAGGACACCGCCCAACATCTTCGCTGCCAAAGGTAAGCCTTTACATTTTTTAGCTAATTCCTTGCCTATTCTTTCAAGATCTGGGTGAATTTCAAAATTTGTTGCTCCAAGAGCATGAAAGGCTAATAAGCTTGTACAATTATCAAGGGACAGCTGCTCCAAATGATACGGTGAAGCTCCTCTTATGGAAACAACGGGAAGGTTGCGAGTCGTGACAATGATCTTGCTTCCCTTGGCCCCCGCTTCAAATGGCTTTAAGAAGTCAGTCCATTTTCCGTAGTTCTCATTCCATACATCGTCTAAAACCACAAGAAACTTCTTCCCGGATAAACTGTCCTTCAACTTAACTTGAAGCCCATTAAGATCTTCGCCCTCGCAGGACAACCCGGTGATCGGCCGCAAAATAGTCTTTGTTATGTCAAAAACATCAAAAACATCCGACACACAAACCCATGCTCTCGTCTCGAAATAGCTTTTCACTCTAGCATCATTATACAGCCGTTGAGCCAATGCCGTCTTTCCAACACCACCCATCCCAACTATGGGGACTATGCTCAGCGTGGCATCAGAATTTTCGACCTCACTGACCAATCGTTCGAGTATCTGTGCTTCTTCCTTCTCCCTGCCAAAAAACTGAGTCTCCGGTAGAGAAGTGCTAGGGAGCCTTTGGTTGGTGTTGTCAGATCTGCCCACAACATTCTCTCTCAAGCTTAAACGATCCTTCCTGATGACAATCTCTTCCAACCTGCCATTGATCTCCTGGACCTCGGTTTCAGACACGAGCAAGCACGGGTTTAGATTCGATCTGGAGGATTTATCTTGGCCAAAGCGAGAGAACTTCCAATTTATCCAACCTCTACTTGTGCTGGATTTTGCCCCCGACTTAACCTGCGTGGCTTGGAGCGCGAGCGCATCGAGCAAGTCTTCCATGTCATAGGCCAAGTCCCTAACATCGTCCAACCACTGCTTCACTAGACAATTACTGCTCAGTTGCCTGTCCTCTGCATCATCCAGCACTGCATTGATTGTATCTAGCGTCTTCCTCCAATTATTGAGCAGGTCGGTGCTGATTCCAGAGAAGGGCGGTGCTCCTTCCCTTTGCGCATTGCTCAATCCCAAAGAAGCTAATTTGTCGAATAGGACCTGAAAGAAGGAAGCCAAGACGGAACCCAAAACAATCTCTACAATGGCCATGGGTGAATCAGTCACTGTAGACAACAACAAAGGTTATGGTGAATCAAAGTGATAATGACCTAATAGAGAGAGAAAACTATGAAGTCGAGGAAGACCAAGACTTTCACCTACCAAAGAGAGGAAACGAAGATCAAGACTTTCAAGGATGCTTTCTATCCACAAGTGCTTGTTTCGTAATATTTAGAGATTATCCCAGATATTCGTAGTTTCCACAATCATATATCTGTTCATGTAAATAAACCATAAACTCAAGAAAATCAAGACCTTACTGGGTATGATGAACTTTTTTGTCGTGAAAGTGAAGCAAAATTGACAAAGAGCTTATGGGAAAGAAACTTTAATAAAATCCAAGAAGACAAGACTTATGGAGACTGATTATTATCTGACAATTAGCATTGATTATTGTTCTCTTGCTCAAAATCAACTAATTTTTGTCCAACTTTTGTCATTTTTAACCATGTTGTGATTTTTCGTTCATTAATCTCTATTGTACTTGTCTGTCGGAATTATGTCTAGATTTTCATTGATCTTTCCAAATTTAAGTTTAATAAATGAAAAAAGAGCAAAAAGATAAACTAAAAAAGATAAACAGCAAAAAACTGATAAAGAAAAAAAATGCAGGAATGGGGCGATAATACTTCGTGACTTGCGGAGAGTTCCACATCACATTTTTGTTTTGTTTTCTTTAAATGAAGATGCAATCTAAAGTTGTTAACATGCATAAAGATTGTCCCAGATTTTCCAATTTATAACATTGATTTATGAAAGGAAACGTGCAAATATGACAATTAATAATAATCCACACCAAATGGCCTAGATGTGCATGACAATGCTTGTCCACGAAAATTCTAATTTTTCTAATATAATTGTCCTGATACGAATATAATGCAATTCTATCTTAATATGTAATGAAAAATCATAAATTAGAGGTCAATTTTGGCTCGAACAAGTACGCGTGCCGATGTATCACCTCATTAAAACAACTAGGCTAAATTAAGATCAACAAATCACCATGAATTATGCAATCAAGCCACAACTTTAATCTGGCCAGCAAGTACTTGACATCAACCTCCCTTGCTGCATTAGTTTTGAGGGAAAAAGGGAGCAAGTAGATAGATGTCTCTTACCTATTTCGAGTAGACTTCCTAGAGTTGACTGGAAAACGGGTTTAGATCAACGAGTAAGCAGCTTGTTGTGACAACTCACGACGCCACTTAGCGATGATCACGGCAAGGCAGTGGTGGGAACGCAGCAATGAGGTGAGGACTCCGGCTTGACCACGGCAGCAGGTGAACTGTGATGGGCGATGGGCCTATCTCGAGCTGAATAACGGCTCTATCATGCCCAGTTTGAATGACAAAATATGACTAGCGATCTGGACAAATCAACAACAGCAATCCAGCAAGCACGAGCGCTAAGTTCGGATGAACAGGAGGAGAATACTATTGAGCAGGGGGACAAGCACTGGATTCGGCGGTTCACAGTCTATGCGTGCGAATTCAGCTACGGCAATGCGTGGCCACCGCTTGCAACGACGAATAATAATATCAATGGAGCTACGACTAGAATAGCAGATCAAAGATGTTGGTGATTGGCGACAATCAACGTGCATGCAAGACGGGAATTGAATGAAAGTGGAGTCTCTAGGTGTGAGTTTGATAATGATGATGGTGGTGGTGGTTGAAAACAATTATTGGATCACGTTCCACCAATTGTGACCAAAGATCGGTCCCTTCAATGCTGAAACAAAATGATTGAATTGGTAGGACCTTGCCTTAGACTTTTTTGTCACCATTTCCCATCAAGCATAGCATTAAGGACTTGACCCCTCCGAGGACGATGGCCCACCATCCGCCAATTGTTAAAGGCCTAAAAGCTACACACGATTGATAAAATCATATCTTGCTGCTTGATTCAAATAAAAATATTCGCCCGTTTTCCATTCCAAAAGAAGAGCCCTTAAGACTCGTATGGTGCTACGAATTGTTATCATAAAATTAGCCCATATTATTTCGGATACTTTTATCAATCATGTTTTAAATATCGAAAGTTATAAAAATCAACAAGAGTGGAGAATCTAAATATAATTGTCTTGATACGAATATAATGCAATTCTATCCTAATATGTAATAAAAAATCATAAATTAGAGGACAATTTTGGCTCGAACAAAGAGAAAAAAGAAAAACTAAAAAAGATAAACAGCAAAAAACTGATAAAGAAAAAAAATGCAAGAATGGGGCGATAATACTTCGTGACTTGCGAAGAGTTCCACATCACATTTTTGTTTTGTTTTCTTTAATGAAGATGCAATCTAAAGTTGTTAACATGCATAAAGATTGTCCCAGATTTTCCAATTTATAACATTTGATTTATGAAAGAAAACGTGCAAATATGACAATTAATAATAATCCACGCCAAATGGCCTAGATGTGCATGATAATGCTTGTCCATGAAAATTCTAATTTTTCTAATATAATTGTCCTGATATGAATATAATGCAATTCTATCCTAATATATAATGAAAAATCATAAAATAGAGGTTAGTTTTGGCTCAAACAAGTAGCGTGCAGATGTATCACCTCATCAAAACAACTAGGCCAAATTAAGATCAACAAATCACCATGATCAAGCCATGCAACTTTAATCTAGACAGCAAGTATTTGACATCAACTTCCCCAAAAATTTTGTTATTAAACTTGCAATCGGGATTATAAATAGACATGAAATCGGTTTAAGAACCAAATTTTTGTTGCTACTGTCGCCTCTTCTTTTGCTCAAAAGATTGCTTTTCCCTCCATTAATTGAAAGATTTCAGAAACGATATGGGTGGTTGCTCTCATGTAATGAATGTCTACCGGATGCTTTAGTGAGCGAAGTTCTGGCTGCATCGGTTTGAGGGAAAAGAGAGCAAGTAGATAGATGTCTCTTACCTATTCCGAGTAGACTTCCTGGAGGAGACCGTTGAACGGGATTAGATAAACGAGAGCAATCCAACAAGCATGAGCGCTAGGTTCGGATGAGCAGCAGGAGAACACTGTTGAGCAGGGGAGGAGCATATGGTGAAGCCAAGTGATAATGAGATAATGGAGAGAGAAAACTATAAAGTCCAGGAAGACCAAGACTTTTCACCTACCAAGACATGAAATGAAGACCAAGACTTTCGAGAATGCTTTCTATCCACAAGTGCCTGTTTTGTAATATTAAATTATCCCAGATATTTGTAGCTTCCACGATCATATATATTTCTTCATGTAAATATACCATAAACTCGGGAAGACCAAGACTTTACTAGACATCATGTACTTTTTGGTCTAGAAGGCGAAGCAAGAGTGAAAAGGAGCAAATGGGAAGGAAAGTTCAATAAAATGCGGGAAAACCAAGACTTTGCAAGACACAAATTGGCTTTGGTGCTTCACTTTTTAAAAAGAAAAACCAAAAAAAAAAAGCAAAAAACTGATAAAGAAAATAAAATGCAGGAATGGGACGATAATACTCTTCGCGACTTGCGGAGAGTTCCACTATACATTTGTTTTTTTTTTTTTAATGAAGATGCAATCTTAAATTACTAACACGCAAGATATGATTTTTCTACATTTTCCAATTTGGAAACGTGCAAATATGACAATTAATAATAATGCACTCCAAATGGCCTAGATGTGCATGATAATGCTTGTCCTAATACTAATATAATGAAACTCTATCCTTATATGTAATGAAAAATCTTCAATATGCCCAATTATGCAAATATGGACACCCTTAAAATTGTGAATATAACTTTCCCCAAAAATGTGAATGGCTAATATGCAATGTCCTAAATGTACAACACCTAATAAATCTACATGTGGTTTTGTTAAGCATGCCCCTAATATACAAATCTAGAACGCAAGGAATGTATAGGCAATGTAAACATGAAATTACACGTGAAGACGTGATCGAGAGTGACCCAGCGATATGCAATTTCATGAACACCGACGGCAAAAATATTCAACAAATCACCATGAATTATGCAATCAAGCCATGCAACTTCAATCTGGACAGCAAGTATTTGAACATCAACTTCCCCCAAATTTTGTTATTAAACTTGCAATTGGGATTATAGATAGGCATGAAATCGGTTTAAGAACCACAATATTGTTGCTCAAAATAATGATTGTGCCTCAATTAATAGAAAGATTTCAGAAAGAATAGGTGGTTGCTCTCGTGTAATAAAGGCCCACCAAATACTTTAGGTAGCAAAGTTCTGGCTGCATCGGTCACGGAAATGGGCGGCCACCGTTTGCAACTACAAAAGACAATATCGATAGAGCTACGACTAGAATCGGTTTGCAGGGGATTGGGCAGATCAAAGAGTGTGGTGTTGAATAATCTACGTCCTACCATTGGCGGTCAAGCAAGAAAAATCAAAGTTGGCCTCCGAATCTTAGTCAACTTTGCTTAATAAAGAAGGAAGAGAAACAGGCCGTGAATCAGGCTCCAAGCTGTCACTTTTAGAAAACAAGTCGACAGATCAACTTGCCTTAGCCAAACCTTTCCTCTATTAGATAACAAGTTGGCCTACATGCTCCACGTGAGCGCACAATTCATATGAAAGCCAAGCTTTTCCTCTGTTATTACTTGAAGTGAAATGGTGTTATGCCTTGTTAATACGCAATGTGCATGTGCTAATTATTGTTATCCAGGAGAAGTCACAATCATGCACTATCGGAAGCATGTATCCAAATGATTCGCGTTTTGCATTTTAACTGTATAATGATTTTGAAGCTGAAAATCTATACCCAAAGGCTCGAAATTATGTCAAACTCCATCATTACATGGTAATCGTGGCTGAGGATTCTGCAACTAGTGATCTCGTGCCAGCATATGCCTCCCTGGCAGCTCCTTGAGCATCGGGAGCCAAAATCGCGTCGAAGGATCACTGCTGAAGTGGATGACTTGAGCAACATATACGACCATGAAGGTCAAAGTTGCAGCAAGGAGTAGAAGAGCTAGAGAAGACGATCTGGTTAGGGCAGAACAATCCAACCGGTTCAAGTGATTTCAGGATCAACACAATGCAGAAACAAATAAGATGTTGAATTTTAATTGCCTTCGTAATATTTTGGTAATATAAATGTTGATAGTTCGTGCAAAGGCAGTCAGGCTGTTGTGAAGCGGGACGAGCGGGTTTAACAACTTATCAAACAAGAACGTGCAATCCCTCTAATCGAGGTGCTCTCCCAAATCTTAATCGCTTACGACGTTGAGAAATATACTAAGAGGTAGTTGTCACTAGCCTATTTAAGTAGGCAAGGTACCAGCCAGAGAACGTTCTTTTTCCTACGAGCTAGAGATCCTAAGTTTGGAGATTTGATTACACTAATTACTTATTAGGTGATTCGTGTCATCTTTATCAAATTATGGATTCTAAGTATTCTTCAATACGTGTCTATACATGCTTGTTTGATTGAGATTGACTCGAAAGTGTAATCTACTCGTCGAACGAAGCTAAAGAAATCGAGTCACGATATTAAAATAAAGAAAACAACACAACACATCAAAATGACAATAAAGGACGAATAAAAGTAAAGTGTGAAAAGTAAATTCGATACGAGACGAGCAAAGTATATGCCGCCTCATTATTAAGTTTCGGGACATGAACCTGTGAGCTAATTTTCGAAGTCAAGTCAAAGTCTAATTTCGGCTAAGGAGAATTACCTACGGTTTCACTAACGATATTAAAGACGAAAACATTCAACGAACTAAAGTAATACTATCATAAAAGCAAATAAGATTTTTTTTTATCTTATTATTATATTCTGACCAAAAAAAATCTTATTATTATTATTGTTATCCTCATCCTCATCATCATTGTTTTTTAATTTATTATTTATTATTATTTATCTTTTCTCCTTTAAATTTGACAATGATATGTTTGTTCATCTTTAAACAGTGATAATTACTAGTATTCCTTCTTCTTCTTTTTTTTGTGTAAACTCAACAAGATTGACGGATACCAGATATTTTACTCGAAAAGTGATGGGAAGTGGGCTGATGTAGTGGTGGCCACGGGCCGGTTTCGGCCCGGAACCGGACCGGTCAAACCCGGGCCCGGACCGTTGACCGGGCCCACGGTTTGGAACCGGAACCGGCCCGTGCCCTACGGGCCCGGTTCTGGTTCCAGAAATTATGGAACTGGGCCCGGAACCGTTGACCGAGCCCGGGTTTGACCGGTCCGGTTCCGGGCCGAAACCGGCCCGTGGCCACCACTACATCAGCCCACTTCCCATCACTTTTCGAGTAAAATATCTGGTATCCGTCAATCTTGATGGAACCGGCCCGGTTCAGGAAAAAAAAAAAACTGCTGCATTGCAGAGTTAGCAGAGTCGCAGACTGCACTCTGTACTTTGCAGTGCAGTGACCCGTTGGCCCAACGGGCAAAGTTTTTTAAAAAAAAAAAAACCCCCCCAGGCCCCCCCTACTCCCCCAGGCGCCCGCAGCAGGGCCTGCACTGCAGGCCCTGTTGCGGGCAAAATAAAAAAAAAATAAAAAATCCCCGCAGCAGGGCCTACATGTCTGCAGGCCCTGTTGCGGGCTTGCGGCCCGTTGACAACGGGCCAACGCCCGTTGGCAACGGGCAAAAAACTATTAAAAAAAAAAAAAGATAACCGTTGCAAAATTGCAACGGTTATCTTTTCTTTTTTTTTAATTATAAATTTTCTTCTCATTTTTTTCTCATAAATTCTCTCAAATTCTCTCAATACTCACAATTCTCTCAAATTCTCTCAATAGTCGAAATTCTCTCAAATTCTCTTAAATTCTCTCAATTTTCTCAATACACGCAATTCTTTCTTAATTCTCCCAATTAATTCGCTCAATTCTCTCAATCCACTCGAAAAATGGCAAGTAGAAGTCAAGTGCCAACTGGCAAAGGTAAGAATATCGCGACGGAATCCCATCATTCTTTTGATCCTCGTGAATATGCAGATTTTCAAGATGATGAAATCAACATTTTTCCCGATGTGGAGCGCATCCCGGCGCAAGAAAGTTTTCATCCTCCTGCCGAAATATCTACAACAAAGGAAGTGGAACGGGAATTTACATCTGACATTTGGAATCATTTCACGAAAATAGAAAGGTTTGATATTGGTCAAAAAAGGTATGATATAATTTGTAAATATTGTGGGAAAATATATAAATATACAGGTGGACAAGGATATGGAACATTTAAACGACATCTTACGAGCAAACATCCAACCGAAACGGGAATCGATATCGGGCAACAACAAATTTCCGGGTACGTCAATCCTAACACTTCCCCTTTATTTCGTTTTAATGAAAAAAACTTATAAGGAAGAATTAGGCAAATTTATTTCCGTTGAGCATTTAGCATTTAATTTTGGAGAAAGATTTGGTTTTAATGAATTTGTACAAAAAGCATGTGCTCCACAAGCAAAACGTGTTCCTAGAAATTCAATTAAACGAGTAATTAAAGATCTTTACAAAAATGGAAGAAAAGATTTACAAAACTTTTTTATACAATTTAATGGATGCGTGCATATAGGTAGTGATAATTGGAGTGATCATTGGCAAAATCATTCTTACATGGGCATAACATGTCATTGGATAGATGACGAGTGGAGTATTCAAAAAAGAGTTATTGCATTTAGAGTTTTCGATGATAAGCATACGGCAAATAATATTTATAGAATAATTAGGCAAATTTTAGAAGAATATTATTTGCTTAACAAAATTTTTTCAATTGGTTTTGATAATGCTGCGGCAAATACCGCTTCAATTGCCGATTTAGAAAATATTTGTAAACCCGCTTTTGGCGGAAAATTTTTTCACATTAGATGTGCTTGTCATGTTTTAAATTTATGTGTACAAGATGGTTTGAAAACTCTTGATATTTTTCTTCAACCAATAAAAACGGCGATTCAATTTTTATGGAAACATCCCCAGAAAATGAAAGAATGGGGTAGATTTTGTAGAGAAAATGGCAAAAGGCCAAAAAGATTTCCAAAAGATGTTCCAACTCGTTGGAATTCTACTTTTCACTTGCTTAATGAATCTTTAGCATATAAAGATTTATTATGTGCATTTATTTCTAATAATATACCCGAGATTAATTTATACCCACAAGAGTGGGATATTTGCCAAAAAATTTTAGATGTTTTAAAGGTTTTTAATTATGCAACTTATACTTTGTCCGGTGTTTATTATCCTACTATACATTTATTTTTAGTAGAGTGTACTAATATTGTCGGAATTTTTGATGAATATGAAAATGATGTTGAATTGCAACATACTATAGTTGCAATGAAAATGAAGTGGCTACATTATTATAGGGAAATTCCCATTATTTATTTAGTTGCTTGTGTTTTTGATTCGCGTTGCAAATTGGATGGCTTAAATGATTTTGTGCGTACGTATTATCAATGTTTACATTATGATGCGATAAATGTTACAACCATAATACGTGAGGTTAAAAATGTAGTAATAGAATTATATAATGAATTTTATGCTAAATATAATTTAGGTGATATTGGATCTTCTCGATCTACGGAGATACAAAATGACAGTACAGGTAAAATTAGTAGAGGGTACCAACTTTTATTACATAGACAAAAAAAATAAAAGGAGTAATAGGAAATATTTCTGACTTAGAGATTTTATCTAACCGTTTCATTTGAGTTTACTGAATCCGAAGGTGGTACAGATTTTTTAATTTTGGATTGGTGGAAGAGGCACGCAAGCCAATATCCAATCCTTTCTCTTATTGTAAAACAGATTTTTTCAACCCCTTGTTCCACAGTTGCGGTCCAATAAGCATTTAGTGCCGGAGGTAATATTTTGGACGAACATCGTTCAAGATTATCTCCAAAATCAGTGCAGATTCAAGCTTGTGTTGCTGATTGGACGAAGGCTAAATACCGGCAGCAAGAGATAGATCGGAATAATGAATCCGAATTCTTTAACGACGGAGATACTACCGGTACCGGTACCGGTACTGGAACGTGTAGTGACGATTGAGGGTAAAAGAACTATTGGAGTTGGCAAATATTTTCGGGAACCCTTGTTTCTCATACCGGGTACGCCCACGTGAGCTTAGGGAAACCGAAATATAATCCGACGACATGTGACCTCTGGTCCTCTGCGCACGGAATGCTTAGGTTTTGGGGTCATTCTAGGGCATATATATTGTGCTCTTTTTTTTATAAATCGTTGTAACGAATTATAATGTGCTAAATGATAATTTATTAAGTTCAAGCCCTCTCTTTCTCTCTTGTCTTTTTGTCCCCAAATTTGATTACAATTTACATTTTAATTACAATTTATATTGAATAATGTTCCGTCACCGGAACATTAACTTTTTAATTTTTTTATTATTTTCTTTTCTTTTTTTTATTTTCCTTTTCCTTTTCTTATTTTTTTTCTTTTCTTCCTCCGCCGGCCATAGCCGGGCCGGCGGAGGTCGCCGGCCTCAGGCGAGGCCGCCCTCGCCGCCGCCGGCGGCTCGGGCGAGGCCGACCTCGCACCTGGGCGAGGCGGCCTCGGCCGGACGCGGAGAGGTTGAGGCCGACCTCGCCCGCAACCGGCGAGGCCGGCCTCGGCCGGCGAGCCTCGCCGGATCCGGCGAGGCTCGAGCTCGCCGGCGCCGGCGAGGCCGACCTCGCTCGCAACCGGCGAGGCCGGCCTCGGCCGACGCCGGCGAGGCTCGACCTCGCCTCGCACCTGGGCGAGGCCGGCCTCGGCCGACGCCGGGCGAGGCTCGACCTCGCCGGCGTCGGGCCGAGGCGGGCCTCGCCGGTGCGAGCGAGGTCGGCCTCGCCCGACGCCGGTGAAGTCGAGCCCTCGCCCGGATCTGGCGAGGCCGGCCTCGCCCGGCCCGGCGAGGGTGGCCCTTGCCCGGCGCCGGCGAGCCGGCCTCGCTAGGCCGGCGACCTCCGCCCGGCCCGGCTATGGCCGACGGAGGAAGAAAAGAAAAAAAAAAAAGAACCGGCCCAGAACCGGTTCCGAACCAACTGGTTCTGAACCTGAACCGGAACCGGAACTGGCCCGGAACCGGACGGTTCCGGTTCATGCTTGGCCACGAACCGGAACCGCTGGTTCCGAACCGGAACCGGTCGGTTCCGAACCGTGGCCATGACTAGGCTGATGAGTGAGCAAGGCCGAATTATGCGAGTGTAACATCCTTAATCCATTCTTTTAATGTGGTACTGTATATTTTTGATCTTTTCTCTAACTTTAATTGTATGACTTGGAAAAGATGTTAGAGATGGGCACGAAGATGATTTCGGGCTCGACACCAGGAGAAAGTATTTGGTGGTTGTTGAGGGGCGTTTGGCAAGTTGCAAAAAAGTGAACATTTCTGATCTTTTATTCTCAGAATCAGTTTGGGACCAGAAATCCGTTTTTTAAAATTTTTGTACCCGGGCATAAATTTACAAAAAATTGTTTCCAGAATCAGTTTTGGAACAGAATCAAGAAGCAAAAAAAAGTAGCTTCTTGATTCTGGAACAATTTTTCCATTTCTGATTCTTCTTGGTTTTCTTCTTCCTTTTTGGTTTGTTCTTCTTCTTCTTCTCGGTCTGCCACCGTTCGCCGGCGACCGGTATGTTCAAACTAATCCCTAAACTTTTGGTACATGTTCAAACTAATCCCTGTATTATATGTTCAATGTTATTTTTCCATTAATTTAAGTTTTAGGGACAATATGAAATATTTCCATATAGTTCAAGGACTAGTTTGAACATGTACTAAAAGTTTAGGGATCACATTGAATATATTAAAAATTTAGGGATCACATTACATATTGAGCTAAAGTTCAGGGACCACATTTAATAAATTAAAAATTCATGGATCATACTGTACATTGGATTAAAGTTCAAGGACCATTTACATCATTTTTCCCAAGGAAAGAAAAATGGTTAATATCACGGAAAACCCCAAATTGGTACGCCTATGACAATTTTACCAAAAACTAATTTTTTGACCACGAAAAATACTAAGCTGGTACACCCGTGATAAATTTACCCTCAGTTAGTTTCTGTTAAATTTTACCATCAAATTGTTGAATTTGATGACACGTGACAGTTAATAGGCGTACCAGTTTGGGATTTTACTCCTCTATTTGTCATATGTTTACCAATTTGTGATTTTTCGTGGTATTAATCCAATTTAATAGAGGGTGTATCTGTCACAAGTGTACCAGTTTGGGATTTTTGGTGGTCAAAAAATTAGTTTGGGGTAAATTTGTCACATGCGCACTAGCTTGGGATTTTTAGTGGTAAAAAAATTAGCTTAGAATAAATTTATCACGGGTGTATTAGTTTGGGGTTTTTCGGGCATTAACCCGAAAAGAAAGAAAGACGCGAGAGGATAAATGGAGAGAGAACGAGGTAACGTGGCTTCGAAAGGATTCTAGAAGGCTGAGTCACCCACGCTCGCAACAGAATCCGTTTTGCACTCGCAACAGAATCTGTTTTGCACTCGTAACAGGATGGGGCGGAAGGATATTCATTCGGTTCTTCACGGAGAACAGAAAAAGCGAAGCAAAACTCTCTCTCCATGAGAAACTCTCTTTGCTGTGCTCCCTCATCCTCTCTCTCTCTCTCTCTTTCACGAAGCTCTTCACTAATTCTCTCTCTCTGATCTCTGATCACATTGGCCCTTTTCTTTATTTGGTTTCTTCTTCTTCTTTTTTCTCGTCTGGGACAAACTGGTGTCTCTCTTTTCCAAACAAATAATAGTTTATTTGACAGATGGCCGACTAGTTATTTTGCTAATTCAAGGTGTTAGTTGTGTATGTAGTAGTGAAATCTGAGGTGGAAAAAGTGCGATTCTAAATTTTTTATATTGAAAAAAAAAATTCGGGCAAGTTAGGGCACGAACATAAAGGGGAGCCCGAAATCTCGGCCGAACCTATTTCGACCAAAAAAATCGGCCAGTCAAATCAAGGTCCATACGGGCTTTCAAGCATTTTTGCTCACCCTACAAAATAAGTGTCATGCTAGATAAAGTGCTACATAGGGGGAACCACCTCTTGAACCTTATAAGGGCCAAATGCTACATGGTGGGAATTACCTCTTGATTCTTGAACCCGTGGGGGCCATAAATGTATTGAATATATTTGAACTTTATTAGAATGATCCCTCAAATTTTAGTTTTGAAGACGATCTACACACAACTACCAAATGATAACTCTAGTGAAGTCAAAATTAATAACAATTAAATATCTATGGGTGAAATAATTATATTTGGCGTAACAAAGTAAAAACCATTTGAATAGCTTCAACGATTGTCAAACAAACTTCAAGACAGTTTGCAAAAATGCTTAAGGAAGACTTCTATGTAATTTAGAGAAGAAATGATGGTGGAATAGGGGAATAAGTTATCCTATAATTGATCTTGCCCCATTGATCTTTTTATCCTTTTTGACAAACTTCATGCTGATGCTGATTCCGCACTTATTTAATGACATGACGAGTGTCACATAGCGAGCCATTTCATTTCGTAAGAAATTCTAGTAAAATCTCCGTACGTGTAGCGTTATTTATATTTCAACGTCTTGCCTGATTTCACTCCCATTACAAAATAATGAAAGAGAAACTCAGATACGAAGGCTGTTTTATAAATTTGACATAAAAAGTGATGTGGCATATTGTTATAAGTTATTGAATGTGCTTATTGTCCACTTATAATCTGCCACGTGGTTCAATACACTAATATTAATTATATAACATAGTACTCTCCAACAGGAGGAGAGAGAAAGAGAGATCAAGGTAACAACGAAGAAGAAAGGGAGGGGGATACCAAATGAATAAGATGGGTCCATATGAAGGACAAATTGGTGCCTCATATTCAACGAAGTCCATTACGTGAGGATTGGGAAGTCAACGGAGACGAAGACCCAACGTTCCATCGAATGCGCCGTGTAAGCAGACGACGATAACCCAACCAAAAAGAAGAAAAAAAGAAGAGACAAGTCCTTCAATACCCCGTCAACTACGGGAGCATCCACAAGTCCATGGAATTTGCAGGCTCGATAGAGGCCGAAATAGAGGTCCAGGCCGGTTCAGGATGCGCCCGAATTTTATCTCCATAAAAAAAAAGATCAATTATTAGATTTTTCACCTCAAATATCACTTTTTTTTACGTGTTTATTTTTTAACTTATTTATGACTTTACCAAAGTACTTTGAGTATCGATAAGGGGGAACTCGAAATCTTGGCCTGTGCCTATACGGACTTGAAAATTACGGCCATTTGATCTGGGTCAATCCAGTCTTTTTTGCTCTCCCCTAAAACTAAGTGTCACATGAGACGAATTTTTATATCGCGGGAGCCACTTCTTGATCCTTATAAGAGCAAAAGGCTAAATAGTGGGAGCCACCTTTCGAACCGATGGGAGCCACCTCTTCAAGTGCGACCACCCAGGTATATAAGTGGGATTGGCTATGTGGTTTGCATCATCGAATATCATCTAGTATGAAGCTAAACTTTGTCATTTATATGCAGCAAGTTGATGCGTCTGGTACGAGGAAATTGAAGAATAAAGGGGTATGGAGAGTTAGTACACGAATTTAGGGAAGAATCAGCAGTTCTAGCTTGATTCAAGCTCGTTTTCATGGATAATTGCTTTTTAAGTGCTTTTTAAGTACTCATGCTTTGATATAGGTCCAACACATTCATAGAAACAACATAAGTGCCAACATTCTCGAGATCTTAAGTGATGAAGTTTATATGTTAACATGGATAAAAATAGCATGTAAAAATACCAATATATGCAGATAAAACATTTACATTCGGGTATGCATATGCAAAGTGTGGATATTGTAACCTGTTACAAAAGAAATCAAAACTTCTAGTGTAAAGAGAATAATTTTCTCTTAGAAATAGGAAGTAAATATTTGGAATTTACTTATACCTCGGCCAGCAACATCAGTCAAATAATCACAATTGGCCTGTTTGTGGATGAACGTGGCTCACCGGTGACTAGAGCTAGGTCGTAATGTCTCAACTTTGGCCCTAAATAAAATAGAAATTAAGAAAATAAATTTATCAAGATTTTTTTATCTACATATACCGACAAAAAAAGAAGCGATCTTATCAATTATTTTCCATTAAACAATTTTATTGAAATAGATTGAATATAATGTTAACATACAAAGGACGAAGTCAATGATTATTGCTTTTTTAACATGCATGCACAGTTCTACTGATGAATGTTAGAATCAAGAGTTGCTAATGAAATGAATAAAAAAATTATTGTTTCAAGCTTTTTAACGGATTGAACGAGCTCGGACTTGAGCTCTTTTGTCTTATTCCCCAAATGAAAGATCAGACTTATTGCGCTGTTATCATAAAAAAAAAAAGTCAGTGTAATTAATTTTTTAATATGAGGAATCGTCCTTGTCTCTCTTGTAGAAAGTGAAAACAACATATCGGTTGTTTCATAATCTAAATGTTTCATAATCTAAATGCAAATCATAGTACACTATTTAATTTAGGTGAATCCAAAGCTCTTGCCTCACAGAATGGGGCATTATTTTGACATTATAGTTCATCATTCGACATACAACTTATTATTGTAAATGCATAAGGCTTCTGGCCTACATAGTTCCCAGGAGGATCGTAGTTACAAGTGACCAAAGCACCGCCCGTCGCACATTGGATCTTTGCGCATCCGAGCCTAACCGAGTTGCCCCACACCACCTGAGTGTAATGCCCACAGACCTTTCCCGGTGCGCATGAGTTGGAATTGTAGTCATAGTCGGGCTTTTCGCTGACCAACATGTTCACCGCTCTTGTGCCAGTAAGATTGGGGGAAGCCCATGCAAGGTTCTCCCCATAGAGTCCGCCTGAATGAACGAGCCGCGTGCAGTCGTTGGCATGCTTGTTGGCGTAATCCCTGGCATAGCCAGCCACGCCCTCGTCCCACGCAATCTGGCCCACACTGACCTGAAAGCGGGCCACATTGTGGGCCACGACATAGTCTTGGGGCAAGTCCTGGGCGATGGACAAAGGGATCGGCACTATGCTTAGCGCGATGAGGAAAGTAAGACGTAGGGGGACTGTCACACGGGAACTCATATTGTAAGAGACCAAAAGAAATTTGACAAAGGATGGATCTTAGTTGATTGATGAAGAGATGAGCAAAAGCTAAAAGGTTATTTATAGGATGATCATGAGGAAAAATCTGCGCATGGAAAAGTCAAATGTTCAAACTAGGCCACGATGACCGGAGAGTTACCCGTCAAATTGATTGATGAATGAATGTCACCTTCATGTGATTATTTTCATTCTCTGTAAAACGTTAGTTTTTTGCTATAGATATTCATTAGACACGTTAGAAGGTAATTTATCTTGAAACTCTTCTCTCTTTCCACGAAAATCCTTTACATATGTCGTCTCTTGGGTAAATCTCTACTCTTGATTGTATCGTTTGGCCTTTTCCACGAAATTGGTTTCGAGTCCAAGTCTATCATGAGTCAAGCAACAAAGGTCGAAGCGTCAAGCTCGGGCAGTCAAGTTGATGCATTCTCGATTTTTCTATCTAATGTTTGCACGAAAGCGAGTCTAAAAAATATCGAATACATGGGTATGATGTTTATTTTTGGTTGTAATTAGAAATTTCATCATAACTTCCGAAGACATTATATGCATAGTTGGTAATTTTTTCAATTTAGTCATAAACCTTTCAACTTCGTTAATTGACACCTAAATATTTTTACGTTTTGCTAATTGAGTCTATCCGATCAATTTTAACTGAAAAACGCTGACGTGGATACCGGCTATCCTACGTGGTATGACCGATAATAACATGAACAATTTTTAATAATACTTTAATATTTTTTTGTGAATTTTTTTATTAATTATTTTTTATTTTTCCTTTCTTTCCTTTTCCTTTTCCTTTCCTTTTCTTTTCTTTTCTTTTCTTTGTTTTTTATAAACCTCTGGCCGGCGAGGTCGTCGGTTGACCATTGCCAGCCATAGGCGGCTGGGCAAGGGCGCCGCTATCCTCGCTAGCCACAGGCGGCTGGCCGAGAGCGTCGTGGTCCTCGTCAGATCCAAGCGAGGGTGTTGAGCCCTTGCCCAGATCCAAGCGAGGGTGTCGCGCCCCTCGTCGGCCAAAAGAGGAAAGAGCATCCAAAGATCGCCGGGAAAAGTAGGCAATCGATCTTGCATCCGGATTATACAGACATAAATGGAAACGGAGAGAGAAAGAGAGAGAGTCGGAGCCCGACCGTGCAGATCAGTAGGTCAATGGTGGTGGTTGCTTCAGCTATAGAAAGTAGATTTTTGCCCGAGTAGGTGATGGACACCCTCGCCTGTTGGTCGACGAGGGTTGCGATGCCCTCGCTTGGTCTGGGCTAGAACATTTGGGGGGGAAGAGATAGAGCGAGAAAACCGGGGAAAAAGTTGAGCCTATGAGCTTCCGTTTCTCTTGGGTTTGCTCTGTTTCTGGAGATGGAGGTAGGAGAAATCTAGCAGAGAGAGAGAGAGAGAGAGGAACTTCAACTTCATGGGCTCTTCCTTGCGTAATTTTCTTGATTCTCTAGTGCTCAAAGCATGGCCTCAAAAAAAAGCATGGCCTCTTTGAGTGTCCTATTGATATCCCCCCTCTCGTCCTTCATTCTCTGACACTTAGCTTCAAAAAGAAAAAAAAGCCACGAACTTTCTGCAATTTGGTGGAGCATAAAGGCGATCCTGCTTGTGCCCATTTGAATTCACGGCTGTTCTTGCCTGAAATCTACAAATCTTTTCAGGTCTCTCCCTCTCTCTCTCTCTCCAAATATCTTTTTTCAATCCTTCTTTTTCATTTATAATTATGTGAGGGTCTTTGTTTCTTGGTGTTTCTTCTTTGCAGATTGAGCTGTTGTTGGGGCCGTATACATAGAGAGAGCAGATTTTTCTCAGAGAGAAGCTTTTTTAATGGCGGAACTTAGTTCTTTCTCTTTACCATCTCCCAGAAATAATTACAAGAAAGTCACCGGATCATCTTTTTTCAGCTTGCCAAGGCTATGCACTAGCTTCACTGTGAAGGGGTTCTCTGAAACCGACACTGCGATTAGTCCCACTTCAGTTCTTGACACCAAACCATTCTCATTCTCGACCATCAGAAACTCCTTCTGGTCTGATAACACCAGCACTTCGTCTTCTTCACCCAGAAACACAGACACAGAGCACAAGCGCTCTTACTGGGAAAAGAAGAAGATAGAATCAGTAGGAATTGGCCTGGGCATTGTTGACGCTCTGAAAGACGAGAGCTTTGACCCGAAGCAAACTAAACCCGAGACCCGGCCTGTCGTCATCTTCGGATCGAAGCTCAAGATCCAAGTCCCTTCCCTGCCGTTCTCTGTCCCTCCCAACCCCGAGTCGGCGAGCCCAAGGTCTCCACCCAATTTTGGGATCAAATCGAGGAATTCCCAGCTGGGTTTTGCATCACCGCGCATTTCGCGGTCCCCAGATACGAAATCCCGTTCCGGGTCATCCTCCAATTCGCGTGGCCTGGGTGTGCCCGGCTCGCCCCAGATTTTAAGTGCCAGTGAGATGGAGCTCTCGGAGGACTACACTTGCGTGATCTCCCATGGCCCGAACCCGAAGACAACGCATTGCATTGTCGAGAGCTGCTGTGGTGTTTTTGGGGTTGCCTCTGATTTGAAGGAGAATGGATTTTTGAGTGATGAGCAGAGTAGTGGTTCTTTGTCACAGAGTTTTCTTAGCTTCTGTTGCACCTGCAAGAAGAATCTTGGGCAGGGAAGTGACATTTATATGTACAGGCTAGTTCAAACTTTCAAGTTCTGCAATTTTGTTGGGACATCATTTTGAGTGATTTTTGAGTGTGATCTATTGAATTTGAGCACTTTTTGGACACTTTTGGGATGAATGTGGAAAGAGAGCATGTGTAACTGAGAATCCCTTTCCAAATATGGTAACCAAGTTTACTTCATGTAGCTTCTATAATTGAAAATTTTTGTGATTCTGAAACCTTTTTAATAAGAAAATAAAGTTTCCTGCCACATGAATTTGAATTTTCCCTAATCCTGTCATACAAGAAGAAGCTGAGACTTTCAATTGCAACTTTGATCACTGCAGTTCTATTAGATTCACCTCTGGTAGGAAGATGGACCAATAGATACAAGTTCATGTTGTGATTCTAGCTCTATTTTATTGTTTTTTTTTTTTTTATCATAAGATGGTTTACTCAATACCTAGGATTTCATATCACTTTGCTCTGGTACCTCATTCTGGTCACAATTATTTGTATAGAGTGATTCGATGAACCAAAAAAAGGCACATCAATTCGTTTGCACCATTTATCTCCGAATCTTTTAGCTCATACAGATTGGCATTTTCACCATTTTCAGGAGAGAGAAAGCTTTCTGTAGTGAAGAGTGCCGGTACCAGGAGATTCTCTTGAAAGAGGGGATGGGAAAATCAGAATCAGATGAATATGGCTTTTCTTGATATTGAGTGATAATCACCTTGCTTCAAAACAGAGCCTAGAAGAAACCAGCTTCACAAGGATAGATTAATCATTCTTAACATAAATCTTTAGAGGCAGAGAGAGAGAGAGAGAGACTGAACTTTCTATTGTATTGAATGGGTTGAAGCTTGATATTCTAGCCTTCGGGGCTGTTTCTGCTACTGCTGCTTCTCTTGGCAATCTTTTTTGCTTTCATTTCCCATTTTTCTCTACTCATAATTTTTCTTGTACAATTGATTTCCATGAAGTGATGATTTAGGAGATTTCTAATCTGGTGCTTTGGTCCAAAAAGCTTTTCTTGTTTGCATAGTGGTGCTCATAATGATGATAGGGTGACTGAGATTTTCCCCATTATCTTCCCCCAGAATAATTTATTGCTGCAAATCATCCTCTGGGCACATAAGGACAGATTACATCATTTGACGCAGAATCTTGCAGTTCTTTTTCCTTACCTGTGAGGCTGTGATCCTCCTCTGATCATACCCCACTTTGACAAGTTTTTGTCCCCTTCCATCAATTTAGTATTAGTCTAATGCAAGTTGGATGATCTTGATGATAGCTCATTGGTGCAGGAATGATTGTTTATTGTATTATTAGTATTATTATATGGTTGGAATCTTGAGGGGCTATTTCTTTTCAATTTTCTCAGGTACTCCCGTATTGAAAACCCCACCATTTGGTAAAATATGTTTTAAGTCCGACGCCATATTGTGATGCTGTACATTCTTCGAATTCTGCAACAAAGTATTATTCAATTTCAAAATGCTGCTCGAATCTGACCCAGTCCATTGTCATAGTAGAGCTGCCCTACAAGCTCGATGATTAGTTTGAAGCTGGGGAAGAAAACGATTTGAGTTCTCTTTTGCATGTTTAGACAAAGTGAAAAGAAAAGTATATTCAATCACAAAATTTGGTGATTATCATTTAAGGAAAAAAATGGGGAGTAAGGTGTACTAATGATTGTAGCATTAGGCAAATATAGATCATCACATTCTTACTTCTTCTCTTTTTTTTTGAATAATTGATGACACAAGTATGGAAATCCATATGCTTAGAGACCCATGGACATCTTGCAAGCCCTATGAACTAGTTTAATACAGACCTTTGATCTATGCATGTGGCCCTTATCTAGAGCCATTAAAAAGCAGTTGATGGGATTCGAATGAATGACCTTCAATTCTTGAGTTGGAAATCCCCCAACGTCCCAACAAACCATACCAATCCCGTGAGATCATTACACTCACTAACTTGAAAAAATCAACTCTAAATTAACATAATCACTATTCAAATTAGTTCAAAATTATATGCTAGAGGCTAAGCATGCACTATGCGAGTGAATGAAGGGAGATTATCATGTGTTAAAAGTATTGGTGGTTATTAAAGGAAGTGGATGAAGGGGTGCTTAATGAAAGATTACATGTGATCTAGTTGGTATTTCAGTATCTTGAAGATTAGTTGTGTCATTTCGGGCTTTTGCCCAGATTTACTTTCCCAAAAAAGGTGAAAACATTATTTTCTTATCCAATTGTTTTGAGGAAATATATGAACTGATAATACTTTGTTCAGATCAAGTTCTATCTTCCTTGTGATCCATATATTATACCATACAACATTCTAATAGAAAAAGACACTATCCCAAAAGGTTTTGGGCAATTTGATGCATATTGTGAAAGTTATTGTGTGATGACATAAAATAAACTTTGAGAAGCAAATCAATTGAAGAGACTAATTTTCAACGGACAATCTATATTTCTTCCTCATGTCTTTATTTCTAGGCAAGCTTTTCAATCAGACTGAACATGAGAAAGTTGGTATGTTTTTCTTTTCATCTAAAAGCAAGTTGAGAATTTCTTGCTATAAGTAATAACCAACTCCAAAATGATTCAATCACAAATATAAAAAAATGCTTTGAAAAACAAAGTAAAAGCCCAAGATTTTACCTTTAATTCCATGGCTTTGCTCATCGCCATCATCATTAATCAGTACAATTTGAATCACGCTGTCAATTGTATGGGAGAATTATCAACTTGAAGAATAACATATGGCACGAGATTAACATGAGAAAACTAAATCCGACCCCCCAAAAAAAAACATTAGAAAACTAAAGAATCTGGAAAGGAACAATCAATTACTCCTGCATAAAAATTATCTTTCATGCGTAATAAATAACTATAAGAGTTATTAGACAAAAAAAATTGCATGCATACCCACCCGACAGCAATCAAAAAATGAACAAACAAGACAAGAATCGAGATACTTCACTTTCCTACTCTTAGAAATTAGTGACCCTTTCGATGTTTTTTTTTCCCGCTGAATAAATGTTATGATCATGTTAAGCCACAAATGAGGGAGAAACCTAATCACTGGTGATTGTGATTTATTGGTACAGGCTGATATTCTACAAAAGTGAGGTCACGAGATCGAAATCATTTATGACGGCAATGCGTGTATCTCGTTATGTGCGATTGGTTCTAGGCCTTTGGCACCCTCGTAGAGTTAAACAATGACGGGACTTGCCTACTTCCAAAGAATGGATCGTGGGTGTTGCCGAATAACGACCTTCTCGGGATAAAAAGCATCTCATAACAGACATTGCTTCGAATGTTGTCAAGAGATGGAGCCGGTATTTGTTGACACCTGAATTTTGGTCAACAATTCGAACTTTCATCATTATAAAAGGTACAAAAGATAAAGAATAACAAGATAATGACAAAAACAAATAAATAAGTAATGAACAAATCAACAAATAAAAAGAGGGCTTAATTTGGTCTTAGTCTGGTTTACGCAGCCGACGAAAGCTATCCACAGAGCAATCCGGCCCAAATCCACCAACATCAGAAATGGTCCACCGGATATGAAAGAACCCATCACATAAACAATCCCAAAAATTCAAGCCCATAAACTCATAACTGCAGACCACCCTCGGCCCACCAAACAAGCTCAGCCCCTCCACCCCTCTCTCTCTCTCTCTCTCTCTCTCTCTCTCTCTCTCTCTGCTCTCTCAAGATGATCGATGCGGATGTAAAGTGCACTAGAAGTTTTAAGGGTAATTGAGTTTTAAAACTTTCAAAAAATGTAATCCAGTCTTTAAACTTGTCACAAAACTGCAATCGAGTTCCAGAACTTTTAAAAAATGCAATCAAGTCCTAAAACTTTCAAAAAGTGCAAACAAATCTTAAAACTTTTCAAATTGGTCCAATCAAATCCTTCCATTGATTGTATTTTTGGAAAATTTTAGGACTCAATTGCATGTTTAAAAAGTTTTAGGACTTGACTGTACCTTTTAAAAATTTCAGGACTCGATTGTATTTTTGCGATAAAGGCTTTTAATGCGGTAAGGATTTTAGAAGGCTAGTCACGCACATGCTCGAAACAGAATCCGTTTTGAACTCTCAACAGAATCTGTTTTGGGTTTGCAACAGCAAAACAGGACGGGGGCATAAGGAAGCGAAACAAACTCTCTCCATGAGAAACTCTCTTTGCTCTCTCTTTCGCGAAGCTCTCCACTAATTCTCTCTCTCTGATCTCTACCTCGATGGAAGCAAGCCGATCGAAGCTTCATCATTCATACACATGACCGCCTTCGTTGTTCGCCATCTCCGATCATCAACGGCTACCGTCGAGCTTCCATTGACAGCCACCTCAAAGCTCGGCCACCACGTCCAGAAAAAAGAAAAAAAGGCGAAGGCAAAGTAATCTATGCCCTGCGATCCGCTAGGTACGTTTTTCTGTTTAAGTTTTATCGTGGTTAGCTTTTGATGTCAGTGAAGCTTGTAGGAAATAAACAGGGAGGGGAGAGTTTCCATTGTTCTGAAGATACGCACGCATGTTTATCATGATTACTTAGGTAGTGCACATGGAATGCAATGGTTTCTGGGTGTTAGAATGGGAGATGTCAGCTGAAATTGTCTGCTATGAGTTACGTGGGAAGTAAAGATGGATTCTGTGACTGTCTGTAATCTCCTCGTTATTTTTGCTTAGTTTGATGCGGTATTTGATTGGAACCATAATTCATCTATACGTCATTAAGCATGGGCAAAAACTTAGATTTGTTTGCAGATAATGTTCTCTAACAAACATGCATGCCAAGTTCAGCAACTTAGGAGATGCCTATTTGGGCGTGTGGTAATAAAAGATGTAGTCTCGTGGTACTCAATCGTTGCCACATGTGAGCAGAACAATGATCCAATTACTTCATGATTGTTATCTGAAGAGACATAGAACAATTGGACATTAATTAGATTAGTTTTGAGTTTTGCTCAACTAAATTATTCGCAGGGTGGCAAGCCTCTCCGTCATTTCGCTCCGAGCAAGAGTTGGCTTTCAAAAGACTCAATACTTGGAAATGCAGCGGTGGACATGTTGCGCTCAGAATAGTCCTGCAAGTGAAGCAAATTCAAGCTTAAACTGATGTGGGGGGACAAAATTGGCCTGAAGGAGATTATGATGGAAGATCAAGAAAATAGAGAGAGAGGATGCGTGGATCCTATGTGCGACTAAATGGAGGGGTGTAGGGTAGATCAAGTGCACGTGTCAAATGGTGGACTGGATCACGAAGACAATAATAGAATTGAAATTAGAATACAAGAATAACCTCAAATATGAGTATAGAAAATAGAATGTGAAGGTGCTGAACTTTCCACTTAAATATCTGGGTTAGAACATTTGGGTCACAGACAGCTTTTGCATCTTCATTGATTTCCTTCCTCTAGCCTCTGCAAAGTTGCTCAAAGAGCTTGCACCTCACATTTTCCGTGGGAAAACCGGACATCCTTCCACTTTTTAGGTTTTGTTTTAGCAATGCTCGATAAAAATGATGGTGGCCTGTGAATTACGATTACTTACGAGCTACATAGCGAGTCGTTAAAGTTAAAAAGCGATAGAACGAATAGAATACTTTACTAGAGTTGAGTTAGAGAGAAGGAAGTAGCTCGACCTTAACCAACATAAGAGGTATGAAGTTTCTGGTTCGATAGGACCAGAAAGGGAAAGTGTAGACCGGAGTCGCCAACTGCACTCCTTATTGTGTGACATTGGGATATCCTAATTCAAATCATTTGAGTTGGGATTTTGGGCTAAAATGCCTTTTTCCTTCGTAGCCGTCCATTTCAATTGTGCCATTTTTAAAAAAGACCGAGAAAATTTTCTTCCATTGGATCTCCCTTCGTGAATTAACCCTCAAAGATGGCAAAAAGCGTGGGAGCTCCTGTTTCCATTTTCACAGTGCCGGGAATCGAGATTGATTGGTTGTCCATCTAGGTGAGTATTGAACGGGGTATCTTTCTACCACTTGTGAAAGCATTCCTTCCTGCGCTCATTCACTCAGCTTGGTATCGGCAAATAATCGTAATTCACTGGCCACCCTCATTTTTAGCGAGCATTGCTTAAAACAGAACTAGAAAGTGGAAGGATGTCCGATTTTCCCGCGGAAAATGTGAGGTGAAAGCTCTTTGAGCAGCTTTGCAAAGGCTAGAGGAAGGAGATAGCAATGAAGATGCAAAAGCTGTATGTGACCTAAATGTTCTAACCCAGATAATTAAGTGAAAGATTCAGCACCTTCACATTTTATTATCTATACTCATATTTGAGGTTATTCTTGTATTCTATTTTCAATTCGAGATGAAGTCTCCCTCTAATGTCTGGTGTAATTTGCACTGCTGCTTGATTGAAACATTGCTTTCCGGCTGCACTCATGGTTTTCACTTAAGTGGAAAGAATAACTAGGCTTTTAAGTTATCAAAAGCATTGGTTCTATTTGTGGCCTAATGTGAGCTCAGACTGTAGAATAAGCTTCTTACCTTTGATCTGTTCCTTTATTTTTTAGCACTGCTTGCATTTCATCTTTATTTTTTTTTACTTTATTTATTTATACTCGATGTCAAAAACTTAGACTCATCCTTCTATGAGCTCCAATCAAGTTTAAATCTCACATCTGCACCTTGTACAAAAGTAGAGACATATTTATTATTCACAAAAGATGATTATCCAGTAAGCTATTCAATTCAAATTTCTCTGGAAAATTTTAACGAACCCCCGTCGGGCTAATTATAGCAACTACTACCAATACATATAACTACGATTTAAGCCATCTCCAGATAATCAATCTCATAAAACAAATTGCTCGCCCATCAGTGCAAGAGCAATCTGTGGTAAGATTTTTCTCTCCTCATTATGCAAGAAAGATCAAATGCCACTCAATAGAAGAATAACCAGCTTATAACTTTGCCTCAAGTATGTGCACATCATGCTGATAATCTTCTGGAAGAAAACACAGTCGGAATTTGTAATGTCCTCACCATCCACACCTAGAGCAAGCAAATAAGATGATGTAAATGCCCTTAATTAGCATTGATTTGGATTCTCAGTAAGAGCTGCCAACCACCAATTTTAAGAATCGTCTTAGTCGGTAAATAGACGAAACACAGAGTCATATAGCTAAGGAAACCGGGGAAAAACTTCAAAGATATCGTGTTGCATCATTTAATTTATCTCCATCGTGCTTCCTATGTTTAGAAATGATAAAGCGCATGACGAACCATAAACAGCATTGGTGGTAAAAAAAAAAAATCCCACCAGAATCAAGCTAGATAGAATAGGCAAATTCGAAAAGAAGGGAACTTCAAATCGATGAAGTCGAGAGAGAGGCTAAAACCAATTCCCAAGTCACTCTGCAAATGCTAGTTTTTGCTCCTGAAACAGATTTAGTTGAGCAATATCCCAGCCACAAAAGAAACGGGTATCGAAATCACAAATCCAGCGAACCTCTTGAAATCGGTTCGACTACTCAAAAAGCACAACGAAAGGGGCTTGGCTAGTTAGGCAGACGATGTCAAGCTGGCATCAATCAGCTTTATATCCACTCATCAACTGAACTGGATGATCCTAACCAAATTTCTCCGAAATAGGCCGCCTAATGGCTAAAATGAGGACTCATCTCTCGAACTAGTACTTCTTCGACTCAATTCATCGACAAAAAAAACAGCAGGCAATCAACTAACAAGTGATATCACCAACAAAAATTTAACGAGAAGAAACCGTGTTGCCTCGAGAATCGACAGCATGCAATCAGAATTTGCTGGAGCTCGATCTGATTGAACCTCTGAACCACAATTATCTTACACCAAGATAAGGCAACCGGCTGGGTAAGTAAGGCCAAAAGAAAAAACTACATGGAGCAACAACTGATCCATTACTAATCAAGAAAAGGGGCAAAGCAACTAAATAGCGAAACATTCAACTAAATCGAACAAGTCCATTGTAAGAAATAAATGAACTGACATTAGGCAGTAGTGGAGCTTCACCGATTTGTCATCTATGGTGTGACAAATTCAGGATAAACAAGTTACTTAATCGTAAATGGTAAAACCATCTGGAAAGTCATGTGAAAATTGATTTACACGGGCAAAGTTCAGAGCAAATTCTTTACTACCTTTTGCAAAGAAAACATACACCGAGTCTTGTAGACATACAGCTTGACGAGTCCTTTGTCCCTTCCTTAACCTCTACTTCTTGAAGGGAAAAATAACGAAACCTAATTTGGAGTTAGTTCTTACTTTACTCAAACGAACCGAACTGACCTTCATTTTCTCTTTCGTTTGACATGCTTATCTTATATAAGTCTTAAACAAGTTGAAGTGTGTTTAAGTATGGTCAAGTTTGTCTTAGTTTAGTGAGTTCAACATGGCGTCAAACTAATCAATCAAAAGATTTTATACATAATAACGAAAAAGAAAATCATTTGAGTGGTGATCTCACTCATGTAAATCAAGGAATCACCACTATATCTGGTGGCAACTTCCTGTAACAGCAAATTAGAGGGACTGTTTTTTTTTTTGGCTTAAAATAGTTCATTTCAGACTCTTGTGTCCATACTATTTTCGTACTTCGACTTTTCAAATTAAAAAGTTTTTTTATTTGATTTTCTGATTGACCAAAGTAATTTCCTCTGACAAGCTTTTTTTACCACTCTAAATAGTGAAAAACGAAAATAACAATTTTCGATTAAAATATTTTTCTGCAAACAAACAAAATCCTAGAAGAACTTTTCAAAACTCAGTCATAAAAATAATGCAGGGTCACATCCCTCCGGATTTTACTTATATTACAGATCATCCTCTTAGAGCCAGAACTTTTTACGAATTTATTTAAGCCTCAACCATATAGTTACTATGAGTCTATGCAAGCACGGTATAACTTTTTAAATCAGAAACATTTTGATCATTCATGTTTCTTCTTCTTTGATAAAAATTTTCAGAAAACGAGTCCTATTTGGTTCCAAGACTGGTTTAATCTAATTTGGTCCAGGATCTCATATTTTCCCTCCATAGGTTTCAAATGGATACAATTACTTCTCTCGAAATATTCAAGAACCTCTTCATCTTCACATGTTAGATCTTGTTCAGTAGACCGTGGCATGCTCTATTCTTGAAAGACAATTAGAAAATTAAATGGTGGTCAAAATTTGCCCCTCCATTTGCAAATGAAGAGGCGTTTATGGTTCGCTGCAAATCCCACTCGGGTCAAAGTCGCAGACTACCAGAACAAACTCAATTATTCCTTAACAAAACTCAACATCAAGCTCCACTTGCAGCCGCTCCAGATCAAAAGTCTCTGCTAAAAGTAGTTCGGGAGACAATGTCTCAAGCAGGGTCTGACGATGTAGAAAACAGTTTTGCTCCTCAAGATCAAGATGATTGTTATGGCATAAACCTCATGAAGCAAGCAATAATTTTATCATGTAACAGAAGTGTCCGATAATAGAATTCATGCAACAGTATTCCTCAATGTTGTATATCATGAAGCCATAGTAGCAAGTTTCCTCCTTGGATCAAATTTCCTTCATCTGCTCAAACTCAAACTCAAGATATATCTTTAACATGTGAGGTCACGAGATCGAAACCATTTGCGATGGTAATGCATACATCTCGTTGCGTCAGAATGGTTCTGGACCTTTGGCACCTTGATGGGGTAATTGTGATGGGGCTTGCCTACTTCAATGAATTGGTCATGAGTGGT
The DNA here is from genome assembly GCF_021117445.2 of Syzygium oleosum. Taxonomy (NCBI): domain Eukaryota; kingdom Viridiplantae; phylum Streptophyta; class Magnoliopsida; order Myrtales; family Myrtaceae; genus Syzygium; species Syzygium oleosum. Next base: position 1,456,417 of record NW_026607501.1, on the reverse strand, counting down.
GCTAAGTGACGACTTTCTCGGAATAAGAATATCTCATTGCAGACACAAATCCTCAAAGCAACATCCAGATGGTAGCCACGGCTATCGATCCTCCCTCCCTCCCTTCCCCCTCCTGCACAGGAAATATAATATGTAGGTCTGCTAAAAATGTTGTCAAGAGATGGAGTAGGTATTTGAATAAAAGAAAGATAAACTTTAACCTTTGATCAGGCAACCAGCTTGTGAATGGGTTTTGACCAGCAGGGCTCATCAAAATCTAGCTGTCACATTCGCATATTCAAACCTCTGTTTTCAGTAGCGTTCATTCATCTGCACCATAGCAGTTGGAAGAAAGAAAGCTTCTTATTTTGATTATTGACCTGAGCATGTTAAAAGGATATTATCTAACAAATCCAGGCATTTATACAGAATTTCATTATAGTACTTTTTGGCTAGGCAAGGCCTACATTATAGCTAGTAAAAGCAATTCTGTACTTAGAGTTGAATATAGAGTTTAGTTGACTGTGATAATATTTTCATAATTAATTCTCCCGAACAGTGCCAAAGAATGAAAATAGGGAAAATATATTCATACAGCTTTATCAAAAAATAGATTGTCTTACAAAATAATTTACTGTGCTAAAATGGTTCTTTCGCAAATGATTAAATCATTTTACTGTGCATGGGAAAGCTGACTTCTGCGGCGATAGAGTATCAAACTTCCAGGGACACATCAAATGGACTTATTGCTAGGACAAAATGTGCAAAGAATCATAAATTATACCAGGACTGCAATCCCATCTCAGTTCTTAAGCTATTGCAAATGATACTGCATGCTCAATGTGAAAAACTTGGACTCATCCTTCCACGAGCCCTTATCAAGTATATATGACAAACGAGGGCCAGTTTGACTGTGAGTCCGTCCTGTATATTAGCAACAATCCTCTCTTCATCCTTTTTTGCTTTCTCTATGTAGCTGAGCCTCATTTTCTATTTTGTAAGGTAATGTGAACCCATCAAACCACTCTCTCTTGATGTCAATAACTAGATGCACCTTATTCAAGGAAAACTGAAGCACCTTCCTATAGTCCTGGAAATTCCCGTGGAAAGGCGCCACCTTGCCTTGAGAAACCAGCCAGACCTCATCTGAGCTTCCAGCCATTAGATGCTCATCGTGACTAACCTGCAAATCATGGCGAAAAGAGGGCTGTTATCTGTGAAAATGATCCATCATTGGTCAAATTGAAGTATTTTGACAAGAAAATCAATCTCACCATCAGAATTCCTGCTTGGAGCAAGACCAGACCTTGAATGAGTGCCTCCGCTGCATCCAAATCCTACGGTTGAGGATAGGCAAAAATGCAAAATCACAGTCACTCATCCTTAGACAAGAAACAAACAATTTGCAAAGATAATACTTTAGCAGTCATTGGTCATTAAAGTAGAACTTGAAGACCAAATTTATAAACAAAAGTAGGTCCACAACCACATTAACTATGTGCAGAGCCCAATATTGCCTATAGGCACAGATATCAGAACTATTTGGTATAATGATTACTCTAATACGAAAAAACTGATCAGGCTAGCATAACTGTTCTATTCCGAATATTTTCCAAGTTGGAATAATTAGATTGGTTTATGTTCCATTATAAGTTATATATATGATGACAGAGGCTCTCTGTAGCTGTAATCACTGATTGGTTCTCCTAAAATTTCAATGTAAGAGCAGATTCCGATAAGTTCAATTAGTGCAAGAAAAATAATAAGCTAACTGAAAAGGTAATGGAAGCCATAAGATGGAAAAAAATGAGTAAACTTACCAGATGATTGGATGGCTCAACAAGCAAAACTATGTAAGGTTTCTCGAAAGTTATCTTGGCAAATGCAGCTCTTCTTTTCTGACCACCTATTTATATGGTCAAAGCACCATGTTATGTCTGCAATAAAATCCAAATAGCCTCGGAGTAGTACACAGTGAACTACAATTCAGATTACAAATTGACTAACCTCTACTAGAGCTTCTAAATTTCATGCGAAAATTGCTGCAACAAAAAAACTACATATGCAACAGTAGCAAAAGGGAGGAGATGTACCAGACAAGGTATACATTGGTTGAAGTGCACGATTTCCAGTTACGCCAAAGTAACCCAAGTGAGATCGAAGCTTTTCTTCCTGAACTCCCTACAGGAAGAATGCCACATAAGAAGGTATTTTCAGATAAAATGACACAATGTATGACGAAATCATTTTCCGCAGTGGAGTAAACGCAAATGCAAACCCAGAGGCAGGCAGCATATCATTACAATCTCAACCAAACAAGCATAAGTATAATGGCTGAATATTTCTAGCAAGCTGTAAGCAATAGTTTCCTAAACCACCGGAGATCAAGACCCAAACGGAAGGTGATTTATGGAATATCAATGCCGTCATGAATAGGAGTTGTGATGAAAGCTTGGAGCCACGATCTGCCTCAGAATATTATCCCAGATCGACTGCTTAATACTACGAAGGATCATCATCAACAAAAAGAAGGTTCTCGATTCTAAAGAAAACCATAAAAAAAAAATATACTGCATCCCCTTTCTTCACAATCACATCACGGCTTCCACATAACTGATCATTTTTTTTAGATTTTGAAAAAGATTATATTCACTAGAAGAAAATTTAGAACGTATCAGTGCACCAAATAAATTTCTTTGTTTCTTCTCTTTCTTTTGGATAAATTGCAAAAAAAATGACACAAAAACATTGACAGCATTAGCCCTACCTCAACAATGTTCGCAAATGATCCTTCCAATAGATTTTGCCAATGCAGACTACAATGGTACCTGCAAAACAACTAGAGTGAATGAGCTAGGGCACAAGAAAAAGATGCTGTGAAGAGAACAAACAACGAACGCTGAAAATGCAGAGGAATATGATTGCAGAACGCTACGATTCTTCGTGACTCTCATGCAAGGCATAGTACATTTTTCATTCACAATTTGTTTGGGCATCAAGCAGAGTTGAAGATAGGTCATCAATATAGCAAGAGGAAGATCCAACCCAACGAGAAAACCCACCCGAATGTCCGTCTTTGACCTTCAATGGCTGGTTTTTTGGAAATTTATGGGAAGCATCTCCACTGGAAAGTATCAATTTGTATTACGCATCGAATCGAGGAAGCAGAAATGGAAATCGATGCCTCCAAAAACCATAAAACTCACGCGAACCCTAGAAAACCCACTGTACATGGCCGAATCAATTCACTGGATCCGATGGTAATCAATGCCGATGTAAGGGATGTCTTGGATGAGGGGCCAATAGTGGCCACCGAGGTTTGAGCATCGATCTTTCAGAATCTCGCATCGATATATCTCCAATCGTTGGAGGGAGGGAGGGAGGCCATCCTCTGGCAAGTACCTCAACTTCGGGCAATCGTAAATCCATAAATGTGTGAGAGAGGAGAGATGGTTGCGAAGACCGCTCGACAGTCTTTCCACGTTCTTCATCTGGTAAATGCCAAGAGAGGTTAGAGAGGAAGGGAAGAGAAGACTCCACGCATCCTCCTCCTCCTCGTTCTCCTCCGAAGGAAAACTCACCTTCTCTCCCTCCCCTCCCATGCACCTTCCGTCAATTGACAGTGTCTCGAGGGAAGTGAGCATGTGTAATCCCCATTCTCTCACTGGTTGCTCCAGATTCTCACACATTACAATTATAAGGTGCAGCAAATTGGGAGGAAAACCTCCTTCGGGGAAGCGTTTGATATTTTGGCAAATGATAATAGATAGCGACCCGAGGGATGTAAGACGATGCCACTGATTTGGTAGAGACTTTACCTTAGGACAATTACGGAGCCAGAAACACGACAGGGTGATGGGAAGGGGAGGGAAGTCCTCTATCTCCAATGCTGGACAGTCACGTATTTTCAAAAAAGTGAGATGGGAGAACGTGCGAAGGCACTGTGGTAGGCTTCTTAGTTTCATACAGTTGTTAATAGTTAAATATTTCAACGATTCTATGGCGATCTCTTCCAGCGATTTCACTCCCTCGCAATCACTAATTTGAAGTGTCTTCAGAGCAGCAAGTTGAGGCATCGGGTTAATACTGGTGGGGTCATCTGGAGCAATGGTTAATGCCATGAGTTTTGGACACTTCCCAATAACCAAATTTCTGAGGGCCTGCATTTTGCTCGGAAGCTTTTCTAAACTCATGCAATTCCTTAATTCCATGCTTTCAAGGTTGGAAGGCAGCTCTATCTCTTTTTCTCCTGCCACAAAAGACGTGAATTGAGCACAGCTTTGGATGGCTAATTTCTGGAGGCAAATAAGATTTCGCGTTTCATTTTCATCTTGCCACAAGTGTGTTAGCTTGTCACAGCTTGTTATTTGAAGCTCCTTTAGCTTGACCCAACCGCTCATGAACTCATGATTAAAGCAAACGAGATCTGCAAGATTTTGAACTCTGAGAACGGTTAAAGAAGTTAGGCTGACCAAGCACGTTAAGATCTCCTTATTACAATCCTCAAGGCATAACTCGCGGAGAGATGGAAGACGAACCATGCCGGTTGAGTTATTCAAATGCGGGCATGAATGAATTTCAAGCTTTATGAGAAGATCAAGTTGACAAGGCAATGCCTCGACCAACGAAGGACAGCTCCGGACGACAAGATGCTGAAGACAGGAGAATGGGACTTCTTCTTTTGTGTCCCCGGCATAACGACACCAATCCTTCCATGCCAACATCTCTTCAAACTTCAAAGTTGTTAAGGTCGAGAAAGGCCGTTTACCACCGTAAAATTCAGAGCCTATCATTCTTACTGCATGTAGACCGAAAAGAGATAATTCCTTAAGTGAAGGTAGTTGTCCAAGTAGGGGCAGCGACGTGACATTAGGACAGTCTCGCAAGTACAAAGACACCATCTTAGAATATGATGGACTTTCTAACCAGGACGGGAGTTTCGCACCACCATAGTATGAGATAGTGAGATTTTCAAGATTAGTGTGAGGTTGCAGAGAGTGAAGCACCTGCGCTTCGCGCTTATCATCCCGCAAATTTCCAAAATCTTCACCCCAATGCAAGGATAAGTTGCTAAGGCCTTGCTTTCCTGACAAATTAGCATCAGTTGCGTCTCTCACTTCTTTCACCTTTTGCAATTCTGATATGAGTAATTCTCCTTGAAGATGTGGCAACTTCTTTAACTCCTTTAACTGTGACCCTTTCTCTATTCCCACCACAAACTTGGACAAGATAGTAAGATTCTTCAAATTACTGATACCTAATGGCATCTCTTTTAGACTTTCTGTATCTCTAATGTCAAGAAACTGTAAGCTGACCAAGTTTGTGATGCCTAAAGGCAACATAGAAAGATTTTGACAACCTCTCAATATCAAAGCTTGTAATTTGCACAAGGTGCTAATTGACTCGGGTAGCCATTTGATTTCAGTGTATGAGAAATTGAGATATCGAAGATGTTTCAAATCACCGACACAATTCGGTACCTCTGTAATGGAACAATGACATAACGAGAACACCCTCAAGTACTTTAAGTTTGTTAGCACGTCATGTAGCACCTTGTTGGAAATAGAGAAAGAGCCCCCACTATATCCAACACGTACTAGAATTAAACTTCTTAGTACCTTCATTCCGTGATATGCTCCCAGGCTTTTTGATGTAACATGCCATGTTGTCATGAATGATGCATAACGAGCTTTCTCTAGAGATGCATCGTCTTCATTACTTGCCAGTTGAGAGTCCCCTGATCTATAGCATGTCCCACCCGCAATTGACTTTGCTAGATCATTCAGAAGATCATGCATTGAAAACTTAGATGCATCGACCCTTGATTGTTGAAGAAATGATCTCGATACTAACTCATCGAAGTGATCTTGTCCCAGTCTCAAGATATCCTCATTTGCCTTTTTTCCATCTAAAAAGCCCTCTGCTATCCATAAGAGTACCAACTCATCCCTCTCAATTTCATAATCCTTGGGAAATACCGCACAATAAGCAAAACATCTCTTCAAATAAGAAGGAAGATGGACATAGCTCAATTTCAAAACTGGGAGTACCTCATCTTTTTTTCCTTTTGGAAGATCCCATATTCTGTTATTTAAGATATCTTTCCATTTATCTGGATTCCTTTCGTTACATAGGACACCGCCCAACATCTTCGCTGCCAAAGGTAAGCCTTTACATTTTTTAGCTAATTCCTTGCCTATTCTTTGAAGATCTGGGTGGCTTTCAAAATTTGTTGCTCCAAGAGCATGAAAGGCTAATAAGCTTGTACAATTATCAAGGGACAGCTGCTCCAAATGATACGGTGAAGCTCCTATTATGGAAACAACGGGAAGGTTGCGAGTCGTGACAATGATCTTGCTTCCCTTGGCCCCCGCTTCAAATGGCTTTAAGAAGTCAGTCCATTTTCCGTAGTTCTCATTCCATACATCATCTAAAACCACAAGAAACTTCTTCCCGGATAGACTGTCCTTCAACTTAACTTGAAGTCCGTTAAGATCTTCGCCCTCGCAGGACAACCCGGTGATCGACCGCAAAATAGTCTTTGTTATGTCAAAAACATCAAAAACATCTGACACACAAACCCATGCTCTCGTCTCGAAATAGCTTTTCACTCTAGCATCATTATACAGCCGTTGAGCCAATGCCGTCTTTCCAACACCACCCATCCCAACTATGGAGATTATGCTCAGCGTGGCATCAGAATTTTCGACCTCACTAACCAATCGTTCGAGTATCTGTGCTTCTTCCTTCTCCCTGCCAAAAAACTGAGTCTCCGGTAGAGAAGTGCTAGGGAGCCTTTGGTTGGTGTTGTCAGATCTGCCCACAACATTCTCTCTCAAGCTTAAACGATCCTTCCTGGTGACAATCTCTTCCAACCTGCCATTGATCTCCCGGACCTCGGTTTCAGACACGAGTGAGCACGGGTTTGGATTCGATCTGGAGGATTTATCTTGGCCAAAGCGAGAGAACTTGCAATTTATCCGACCTCTGCTTGTGCTGGATTTTGCCCCCGACTTAACCTGAGTGGCTTGGATCGCGAGCTCATCGAGCAAGTCTTCCATATCATAGGCCAAGTCCCTAACATCGTCCAACCACAGCTTCACTGGACAGTTACTGCTCAGTTGCCTGTCCTCTGCATCATCCAGCACTGCATAGATTGTGTCTAGCGTCTTCCTCCAATTATTGAGCAGGTCGGTGCTGATTCCAGAGAAGGGCGGTGCTCCTTCCCTTTGCGCATTGCTCAATCCCAAATAAGCTAATTTGTCGAATAGGACCTGAAAGAAGGAAGCCAAGACGGAACCCAAAACAATCTCTACAATGGCCATGGGTGAATCAGGCACTGTAGACAACAACAAAGGTTAGGGTGAATCAAAGCGATAATGACCTAATAGAGAGAGAAAACTATGAAGTCGAGGAAGACCAAGACTTTCACCTACCAAAGAGATGAAACAAAGATCAAGACTTTCGAGGATGCTTTCTGTCCACAAGTGCTTGTTTCGTAATATTTAGAGATTATCCCAGATATTCGTAGCTTCCACAATCATATATCTGCTCATGTAAATGAACCATAAACTCAAGAAAATCAAGACCTTACTGGGAATGATGAACTTTTTTGTCGTGAAAGTGAAGCAAAATTGACAAAGAGCTGATGGGAAAGAAACTTTAATAAAATCCAGGAAGACAAGACTTATGGAGACAGATTATTATTTGACAATTAGCATTGATTATCGTTCTCTCGCTCAAAATCAACTAATTTTTGTCCAACTTTTGGCATTTTTAACCATATTGTGATTTTTCGTTCATTAATCTCTATTGTACTTGTCTGTCAGAATTATGTCTAGATTTTCATTGATCTTTCCAAATTTAAGTTTAATAAATGAAAAAAGAGCAAAAAGAAAAACTAAAAAAGATAAACAGCAAAAAACTGATAAAGAAAAAAAATGCAGGAATGGGGCGATTATAATACTCTTCGTGACTTGCGGAGAGTTCCACATCACATTTTTGTTTTGATTTCTTTAAATGAAGATGCAATCTAAAGTTGTTAACATGCATAAAGATTGTCCCAGATTTTCCAATTTATAACATTTGATTTATGAAAGGAAACGTGCAAATATGACAATTAATAATAATTCACTCCAAATGGCCTAGATGTGCATGATAATGCTTGTCCACGAAAATTCTAATTTTTCCAATATAATTGTCCTGATATGAATACAATGCAATTCTATCCTAATATGTAATGAAAAATCATAAATTAGAGGTCAATTTTGGCTCAAACAAGTACGCGTGCAGATGTATCACCTCATTAAAACAACCAGGCCAAATTAAGATCAACAAATCACCATGAATTATGCAATCAAGCCGCAACTTTAATCTGGCCAGCAAGTACTTGACGTCACCCTCCCTTGCCGCATCAGTTTTGAGGGAAGAAGGGAGCAAGTAGATAGATGTCTCTTACCTATTTTGAGTAGATTTCCTGGAGTTGACCGGAAAACGGGTTTAGATCAACGAGTAGGCAACTTGTTGTGATGACTAACGACGCCACTTAGCGATGATCACGGCAAGGCAGTGGTGGGAACGCAGCAATGAGGTGAGGACTCCGGCTTGACCATGGCGGCAGGTGCACTGTGATGGGCGATGGGCCTATCTCGAGCTGAATAACGGCTCTATCATGCCCAGTTTGAATTACAAAATATGACTAGCGATCTGGACAAATCAACAACAGCAATCCAGTAAGCACAAGCGCTAAGTTTGGACGAACAGGAGGAGAACACTATTGAGCAGGGGGACAAGCACTGGATTCGGCGGTTCACAGTCTATGCGTGTGAATTCAGCTATGGCAATGCGTGGCCACCGCTTGCAATGACGAATAATAATATCAATGGAGCTACGACTAGAATAGCAGATCAAAGATGTTGGTGATTGGCGACAATCAACATGCATGCAAGACGGGAATTGAATGAAAGTGGAGTCTCTAGGTGTGAGTTTGATAATGATGATGGTGGTGGTGGTTGAAAACAATTATTGGATCACGTTCCACCAATTGTGACCAAAGATCGGTCCCTTCAATGCTGAAACAAAATGATTGAATTGGTAGGACCTTGCCTTAGACTTTTTTGTCACCATGTCCCATCAAGCATAGCATTAAGGACTTGACCCCTCCGAGGACGATGACCCACCATCCGCCAATTGTTAAAGGCCTAAAAGCTACACACGATTGATAAAATCATATCTTGTTGCTTGATTCAAATAAAAATATTCGCCCGTTTTCCATTCCAAAAGAAGAGCCCTTAAGACTCGTATGGTGCTACGAATTGTTATCATAAAATTAGCCCATATTATTTCGGATACTTTTATCAATCATGTTTTAAATATCGGAAGTTATAAAAATCAACAAGAGTGGAGAATCTAAATATAATTGTCTTGATACGAATATAATGCAATTCTATCCTAATATGTAATAAAAAAACATAAATTAGAGGACAATTTTGGCTCGAACAAAGAGAAAAAAGAAAAACTAAAAAAGATAAACAGCAAAAAACTGATAAACAAAAAAAATGCAGGAATGGGGCGATAATACTTCGTGACTTGCGAAGAGTTCCACATCACATTTTTGTTTTGTTTTCTTTAATGAAGATGCAATCTAAAGTTGTTAACATGCATAAAGATTGTCCCAGATTTTCCAATTTATAACATTTGATTTATGAAAGGAAACGTGCAAATATGACAATTAATAATAATCCACTCCAAATGGCCTAGATGTGCATGATAATGCTTGTCCACGAAAATTCTAATTTTTCTAATATAATTGTCCTGATATGAATATAATGCAATTCTATCCTAATATATAATGAAAAATCATAAAATAGAGGTCAGTTTTGGCTTAAACAAGTAGCGTGCAGATGTATCACCTCATCAAAACAACTAGGCCAAATTAAGATCAACAAATCACCATGATCAAGCCATGCAACTTTAATCTAGACAGCAAGTATTTGACATCAACTTCCCCAAAAATTTTGTTATTAAACTTGCAATCGGGATTATAGATAGACATGAAATCGGTTTAAGAACCAAATTTTTGTTGCTACTGTCGCCTCTTCTTTTGCTCAAAAGATTGCTTTTCCCTCCATTAATTGAAAGATTTCAGAAATGATATGGGTGGTTGCTCTCATGTAATGAATGTCTACCGGATGCTTTAGTGAGCGAAGTTCTGGCTGCATCGGTTTGAGGGAAAAGAGAGCAAGTAGATAGATGTCTCTTAGCTATTCCGAGTAGACTTCCTGGAGGAGACCGTTGAACGGGATTAGATCAACGAGAGCAATCCAACAAGCATGAGCGCTAGGTTCGGATGAGCAGCGACAGAACACTGCTGAGCAGGGGGAGGAGCATATGGTGAAGCCAAGTGATAATGAGATAATGGAGAGAGAAAACTATAAAGTCGAGGAAGACCAAGACTTTTCACCTACCAAGACATGAAATGAAGACCAAGACTTTCGAGAATGCTTTCTATCCACAAGTGCCTGTTTTGTAATATTAAGAAATTATCCCAGATATTTGTAGTTTCCACGATCATACATATTTCTTCATGTAAATATACCATAAACTCGGGAAGACCAAGACTTTACTAGACATCATGTACTTTTTGGTCTAGAAGGTGAAGCAAAAGTGAAAAGGAGCAGAAGGGAAGGAAAGTTCAATAAAATCCGGGAAAACCCAGACTTTGCGGGACACAAATTGGCTTTGCTACTTCACTTTTTAAAAAGAAAAACCAAAAAAAAAAAAAAAACAGAAAAAAACTGATAAAGAAAATAAAAGGCAGGAATGGGACGATAATACTCTTCGTGACTTGCGGAGAGTTCCACTGTACATTTGTTTTTTTTTAATGAAGATGCAATCTTAAATTACTAACATGCAAGATATGATTTTCCTACATTTTCCAATTTATAACTTGTGATTAATATAAGGAAACGTGCAAATAAATGAAATCCTATCCTAATATGTAATGAAAAATCTTCAATATGCCCAAATATGCAAATATGAACACATTTAAAATTGTGAATATAACTTTCCCCAAAAATGTAAATGGTTAATATGCAATGTCCTAAATGTACAACACCTAATAAATCTACATGTGGCTTTATTAAGCATGCCCCTTAATATACAAATCTTGAATGCAACGAATGTGTAGGCAATGTAAACATGAAAATTACATGAGAAGATATGATCAAGAGTGACCTAGCGATATGCAATTTCATGAACACCGACAGCAAAAATATTCAACAAATCACCATGAATTATGCAATCAAGCCATGCAACTTAAAAATGGACAGCAAGTATTTGAACATCAACTTCCCCAAAAATTTTGTTATTAAACTTGCAATCGGGATTATAGATAGACATGAAATCGGTTTACGAACCAAATTTTGTTACTGCTGTTGCCTCTTCTTTTGCTTAAAAGATTGCTTTTCCCTCCACTAACTGAAAGATTTCAGAAACGATGGGTGGTTGCACTCGTGTAATGAATGTCTACCGGATGCTTTAGTGAGCCAAGTTCTGGCTGCATCGGTTTGAGGGGAAACGAGAGCAAGTAGATAGATGTCTCTTACCTATTCCAAGTAGACTTCCTGGAGGAGACTGTTGAACGGGATTAGATCAACGAGAGCAATCCAACAAGCACGAGCGCTAGGTTCGGATGAGCAGCAAGAGAACACTGTTGAGCAGGGGGACGAGCATATGGTGAAGCCAAGTGATAATGAGATAATGGAGAGAGAAAACTACCAAAGAGATGAAAGGAAGACCAAGACTTTCGAGAAAGCTTTCTGTCCACAAGTGCTTGTTTTGTACTATTTAGAGATTATCCCAGATATTTGTAGTTTCCACGATCATATATATCTGTTCATGTAAATATACCAAAAACTCAGGAAGACCAAGACTTTATTAGACATCATGTACTTTTTGGTCTAGAAAGTGAAGTAAAAGTGAAAAGGAGCAAATGGGAAGGAAAGTTCACTAAAATCCAGGAAGACCAAGACTTTGCAGGATGCAAATTGGCTTTGGTGCTTCACTTCTCAAGAAGAAAAACCAAAATAGAAAAACAGAAAAAAACTTATAAAGAACATAAAATGCAGGAATGGGACGATAATACTCTTCGTGGCTTGCGGAGAGTTCCACTATACATATTTTCTTTGTTTTTTTTTTAAAGATGCAATCTAAAATTACTAACATGCAAGATATGATTTTTCCTACATTTTCCAATTTATAACATGTGATTTACAAAAGGAAACGTGAAAATAAATGAAAATCCATCCTAATATGTAATTAAAAATCTTCAATAAGCCCAATTATACAATATGAACACAGTTAAAATTGTGAATATAACTTTCCCCAAAAATGTAAATGGTTAATATGCAATTTCCTAAATGTACAACACCTAATGAATCTACATGAGGTTTTATTAAACATGCCCCCTAATATACAAATCTAGAATGCAACGAATGTATAGGCAATGTAAACATGAAATGACACGTGAAGATGTGATTGAGAGTGACCTAGTGATATGCAATTTCATGAACACCGATGGCAAAAATATTCAACAAATCACCATGAATTATGCAATCAAGCCATGCAACTTTAATCTGGACAGAAAGTATTTGAACATCAACTTCCCCCAAAATTTTGTTATTAACCTTGCAATTGGGATTATAGATAGGCATGAAATCGGTTTAAGAACCAAAATAGATGTCTCTTACCTATTCCGTGTAGACTTCCTGGAGCAGACCGGTGAACGGGATTAGATCAACAACAGCAATCCAGCAAGCACGAGCACTAGGTTCAAACAAGCAGGAAGAGAACACTGTTGAGAGGGGGGCGAGCACCAGTTTCGGCCGTTCACAGTTTATGTATGTGAATTCTGGTCCGGCAATGCGTGGCCACCGCTTGCAACGACGAACGACAATACTGATGGAGCTACGACTAGAACAGGTTTGTGGGGGATTGGGCAGATCAGAGATGGTGGTTATTGGCGACAATCAACATGCATGCGAGAAGTGAATTGAATGAAAGTGGAGTCTGTGGGCGTGAGTTTGAAGCTGATGATGGTGGTTGAGGAAAAAGTGAGGCGGTGTGGCTCTAAGGTGGGTATTTTTTCTCAGAGGTTCCCATTTTATCTTTTCTTTTCTTTTTTTCTTTGGGGAATAAATTCGAAGGAACCTAATCCTTTTTGTTAAAATTCTGGTATATGCTTATAAAATGCTTTAATTGCAAGAAACTTTTTTTTTTTAGGAAAACCGGTTCCATTTTTTCAAATATATATGAAATCGACTTTGGGCAAAATTTAGGTATCAACAAGTTTTATCTATCAAATGGTTATTTCTGAGCTATTTACACTTATTTTGGTAACTCGGGGTTTCTTAATTTTAGGTGATGTGGGATGGTCAGATGATCCTGACCGTAACCGTCTGCTTATTGCCCACGTTTCGCCTCTCTTTGCAAAGTAACGCCAGTGCAGATTTGGACACTGGGATATATATCTGACTTCTAATCCTATTCGGATTTTCCATTACGTTTCTCTTTCGGATCAAATTGAGCCAAATCCTCTTGTTGTTCTCTATCAAAGTAGTTTAAGTAGTTAAAGTTTTTACTTCCTTGCATTTTACATGGTAAAGAGTAGAAACCCATATCAGCTCGACTTAAGAGTCACGGAGAGATTTTTTAAGGGTCCAACCAAATTTCCTGATTTAATAGATTTGATAGTTTTTGACATTCACGCTTGGCATAACTTTAGTTTACCCAAGGATGTGAGGAATCATGGAGGCTATGTATATGCTTAAACAGTTATTGGATCATGTTCACCAATAGTGACCAAAGATCGGTCCCACACATGCTAAAACAAAATGATGGAACTGGGAGCACTGCTTTAGCCTTTTTTGTCACCATGTCCAATCAAGCATAGCATTAAGGACTTTTCGTCCGCCAATTATTAAAGGCTGCAAAGTTACACAAGATTAATACAATCATATCTTTTACTGGATTCAAATGAAGATGTTCACCGTTCTTCACTCGAAAAAAAGAGCAAATTAGACTCCTATAGTACTACTGATTGTTATCATAGAATTAGCCCATACAATCTTGAATACTTTTATCAATCATGTTTTAGGTATCGTAAGTTATAAGAATCAACAACAGTCGAGAATCTAACTATATATGAGCGGAATACGTGATGTGTGTGGACATGAAACGACTTGAGAGGTTTGAGAGAGAGAGAGAGAGAGAGAGAGAGAGAGAGAGAGAGAGCCATCATATTACTTCAAGTTGGAGTCTTGCATGTCTTGCACAATCTTGCTTTCTTATAAGAAAATTCATTTTTCCTTATTGAATGGGGACGTTTTTCACGATAATCTTGCTTAAAGCAAAGATTTCTTGCACAATCTTGCTTTCTTAAAGCAAAATTCAATTCCTTTTTTCGAGTGGGGAGACCAAACCAATTGGATGTGGAAATTTATCTTCACAGTGGATCGGGATTAACTACGATTCTAGAATTTAGAAAACAATTTAACCTACTTAATCTGAGTGAACGCACTAAGTATTATGCCTTTCCTCTATTATTACTTGGAGCGAATCGTATTATGTCTTGTAGTATATGCTAATTATAGTGATTCTAGAGAGTTCACAATCATAAACTATCGAAAGCTTGTAGACAAACAATTCGAGGCTTGAATTTAGACCGTAAAATGAATTTGAAGCTGGACATCTATATCTGAAGGCTCAAAATTATGTCAAACTCCCTCATGACAAGGCACATGTGGCAGAGTATTCTGCAACTAGCCATCTCGTACCAACATATGTCTCCCCGGCAGCTCCTTGACCATCGTGGGCCAAAATCGCATCAAAGGATCGCCACTATGTCAGTGTTTTTGAAACCTAAATTATCAAAGACACAGTTAACAATAACATCTTATTTTCTATTATACATCTACAAGTCACAAAGGACGGCAAGTTTGTCTGTTTGATAATGAAAACAAAATCAAGTGCCTTGGCTAAAAGAAAAGGTCCTCTATTTCAAACGACATCCAAAAGTCTTGATCTGAAGAAAAAGGAGAACAATCTCACTTGAGGACATAGTGTGCATCAAAACATACGCTCTTCGGTCTGACTCAAACTTCTTGGCGTATTAGGAAGACCAAGACTTTACTGTAACTCATCCACTTTCTTGTGTAGAAAGTGAGGCAAAAGGGAAAAAAGTAATATTATTAAATCCAGGAAGACCGAGATTTTGCAGGACTCAAATTGGCTTCATTGCTTCACTTTTCACATCGCTCTTCTTCCATCCCTATGTGAATGTCTCTTTTTCCATTACTAGTAGAACTTTCACTCGTTACAGGTCTTGCCTAAAAGTAACAATACTAGAAACAAGTATAAGAAGAAAGCCAAGAAGGAACGGAAAAGATCTCTCCAATGGCCATGGGTGAATCAGTCACCGTAGAGAACAACAAGGGTTATGGTGAAGCTAACTAGCTAGGTGATAATGAGGTAACGGAGAGAGAAAACTGTAGAAGTCCCCGAAGACCAAGACTTTCACCTACGAAAAATATTAAACAAAGACCAAGACTTTAAAATATGCTCATCAATGGCTAGAGAAATCATTTTAAAATATTTTTTGTCCACAAGTACTTGTTTCCTAATATTTAGAGAATATTTCCAGAGACATTATTGGATGTCATGTGCTCTTTTGTCTGGAAAGTGAAGCAAAAGTGGAGAATTTCTACGCGTGACATGAGAAGCAAAAGCGAAGCACTTTAAGAAAAAGTACCAACTGGAAAGAAACTTTAATCAATTCCAGGAAGACCAAGACTTTGTAAAACGCAAATTGGCTTTGTTGCTTCACTTTTCACATCCCACTATCATCCATAATGTGAATGTCTCTTTGTTGCGCACCATAATTTGGGCTAACTTTGCATGTTCAAAGTTCTTGACCCGGAGAAAAAGGGGAACAATTGATTTATCTAACTCAAGAACATAATGTGCATCAAAACATATGCTCTTCGGTCTTACTCAAACGGATTGTCGTAATAATACACTCAAATAAAATACTTCTCATCAGGAAGACCCAAACTTTATTGGATATCATGTACCTTTTTTTATCTAGAAAGTGAAGCAAAAGTGAAAGAGCAAATGGAAAAAAAAAACTGTAGTAAAATCCAGGAAGACCAAGATTTTCCAAGACACAAATTGGCTTCATTGCTTCACTTTTCACATCCCTTCTCTTCCATCCCTATGTGAATGTCTCTTTTCCATTACTAGTAGAATTTCCACGAGTTGCATGTCTTGCTTAAAATTAACAATTTTATAAATTAGTATAAGAAGAAAGCCAAGAAGGAACGGAAAATATCTCTCCAATGGCCATGGGGTGATGAGTTATGGTGAAGCAAAGTGATAATGAGCTAATGGAGAGAGAAAACTATAAAGTCCAGGAAGACCAAAACTTTCACCCACCATAAACATTAAGCTAAGACCAAGACTTTCAAGGATGCTTTCTGTCCACAGGTGCGATGTTCATGTAAATAAACCATTAACTCAGAAAGACCAAGACTTTAGGGGACATCATGTACTTCACAAAAAAAAAAAAAGAAGAAAAGAAAGAGACGCAAAAGTGAAAAGGAGATGTGCGAAAGAAACTTTAATAAAATTCAGGAAGACCAAGACTTACCAGGACGCGAATTGGCTTTGTTACTTCACCTTTCACATGGGTTCTATTTTTTTTTTTTTGTTTGAATGAAATATTATTTGACAATTAACATTGATTGTTGTTCTCTTGGTAAAAATCAACAATACGATAATTTTATTTAGATTAGCGTTCTCCTATGTTCTGTATTATTCATTTTTCTATGGTAATTATGGGTAAAAGAGAGATATTTTCTTCAAAGAATGAGATTAAAATATGCTTTTGCACTTTACAAGTCATATGCATTGTACACATGTTAACGGAAAAAAAATATCAAAGGGTTAGTGGCTGTTACAAAATTAAAATTCAGGGGACATTGTGTAATAATTGAAACTGGGGGCAAACGTGCACTATTCCCAAAGTTCAAGGGGATTTGTGTAATTTCATCTTAAACATATAACTAAGCCAAATTTATTTAGATGGAATAATCACTAATCAATATGTAATATTCTCGCTCTTCCATAAGTAAGCACTAGAGGACCATCAGGCTCTACCCCAAAAAACTATTCAATAAAAAAAAAGTAAATCTTGTGGCTCCTCTAGTGGGTATTGTCATTAAACTAAGCACCAAAGTTTGCTAGATGGAATGATAAGTAAACCTAATTGGCTCCTCCAGTGGGGCAACGAAATCAATTCCAACTTATTCTTTTTTTTAGATAGAATTCATGGTCGAGACTCAATTGGTAACAAAACGACTCCAATGATTTCGATTGTATTATGGGAGCCAAAATGTCTTCTTATGTTTCTCTAACCATAATTTCTAAATGCTCCTCTTAAAATATGAATCACGAGTCCTTATTCTATATGCACTTTTTGGGACAAATAATAAACGTTGGTTGATGCCAAGATGGTTAAATATAGACCAATAAAAAAAGCTGAAATGATTGCCAAACATGGTGAGTTTATCAATCATTAAATAGAACCAGACACCTTACTATTGACGAAATATAAAAAAGGTTACCCCTTGACACTCGTTAAGTGTTTATATTAATATGTCAACATGACATATGAAGCTGCGATGGAGAAATGGTAGTCTACATGAGAAGTACTAATCTGCCTATCAAATAATGTATCAATTAACCGGGACTCTCAAGTTCTCATCAACCAAATGTTTTAATTGCAAATCAAATTTGTCCCATAATATGGCTACGTTTAGCAACCATTTGGCCAAAAGGCCTTTGGGCCTCTAAAGGACTTTGGCCAAAAGTTAAGCCATTCGACAAATATTTTTGAAAAACTTTGGGAAAACGCATTGCATTTTTAAAGTACTCTAAAGTCGCTTAGCCCAAGACAGATTCATAGGAGCTTTGGCTTTAAACATTTTTGGAATGTTAATGTATATTTTTTCTTTCAACTTTGCCCTCCCTAAACTTTTGAAATTCCAAAAATACCTCATCATGGCGTTGCTGGCGAGGTTAGATTCAGTGCCAGATCTGAACCACCGGTGAAGGTTTGAGGATTTTTTTTTATAAAGAAAATAGCAAAACTTCCTTTGTAAGTGTAGTTTTTTTTTTCCAAATAGTATATAAATCAAAGTTGTTCCCAATGCGCTTTTAATTTACACTTTACCAAAACACTACTTGCATTTAAGAAAAACCCTCTCACCCAAATTCTTTGCATTTCCTCCAAAGACTTTCCCTGGAAGCCTTACCAAACGCAGCAACCCTTCTAAAGTCTTAGCACACATGAACTCCCAAAACATTCATTTGACTTTCAAAATTGCAGAACCAACCCAGAAAGAAGTTGAACAAGTGGACCCAATAGCACAAACTTTACTGTGGTATTGTGACTAGTAATGACCACTCGACCTTGTCGGCCCAGGAACTGCACAGCACGGCCCCTTCAAAGGGTAGTCGTGCATGGCCATTGTGCCGGGTCGAGCTCTAGCCCAGGTGGGCCTAGGCCATCCCCTTAGGCCCAAACAGGCTAGCCCAAAAACAGCCCAATTTTTTTTTATCAAAGGTCACTGCCAGTGACCGTTGAGTCTCCGTTGCTTCAGAAAAAAAATGAATGTGGCGGAATGTGATCATTCGGCCGCACCCAAAAAGAAAAAAAAACTCCTACAAATTCAACTCCTCCTCCTTCATCATCACCTCCATCCGTTTCTCATTACTTATCACTCTCGTATAGCTCCTAATAAAATCTTGACTTCTACTAATACGCAATGGACCCAACTCAGCTGCATTAACCAACTCAATTGCCAGACCCAGACCTTTGGCTACGAAGAGTAGCCTACTCCAACCAATACAAATCACCATGAATTGTGCAATCAAGCCATGCAACTTTAATCTGGACAGAAAGTATTTGAACATCAACTTCTCCCAAAATTTTGTTATTAACCTTGCAATCGGGATTATAGATAAGCATGAAATCGGTTTAAGAACCACAATATTGTTGCTCAAAATATTGCTTTTACCTCCATTAATAGAAAGATTTCAGAAAGAATAGGTGGTTGCTCTCGTGTAATAAAGGCCTATCAGATACTTTAGGTAGCAAAGTTCTAGCTGCATCAGTCACGGAAAAGCGTGGCCACCGTTTGGAACTTCAAAAGACAATATCGATGGAGTTACGGCTAGAATCGGTTTGTAGGGGATTGGGCAAATCAAAGAGGGTGGTGTTGAATAATCCACGTCCTACCATTGGCGGTCAAGTACGAAAAATCAAAGTTGGCCTCCGAATCTTAGTCAAGTTTGCTTAATAAAGAAGGAAGGGAAACTGGACCGAGCATGTCCTTAAAAGGCTCAAAGGGTTAAGGAGAGTGGGGTGGGAGACCCCTTGCTGAACCCCATAACCCTCCCCTTGGGGTTGAAAAACTTACAAAGGAGACTTAGGACAGGAGGGCCTTAGGTGGTGAAGGTAGATACCACGTCAGTTTCGACTGGCTACCACCGAGTAGGGCTTGCATAGTAGCATCCCGCGCTTGGGGTGATAAGGTGGTCTAGCAGACAACTGCTGTATTTGCCAACCTCGCCGCTAACGTGAATCAACCCGCAACGCGAGACTCGGTACCCCCGGTTGATTCGCGTTAGGTCGTGAATCAGGCTCCAAGCTGTCAGGCTCCAAGCTGTCACCTTTTAGAAAACAAGTTGACAAGTCAACTTGCCTTAGCCTAACCTTTATCTCTTTCAGGAAGCAAGTTGGCCTACTTGCTCTGAGTGAGCGTGCAATTCATATGAATGCCAAGCCTTTCCTCTATTATTACTCGAAGCGAAATGGTGTTATGCCTTGTTAAAATGCAACACGTATATGCTAATTATTGTTAATCAGGAGAAGTCACAATCATGCACTATCGGAAGCCTGTATCCAAATGATTCGCGATTTGAATTTAAACCGTATAATGAATTTGAAGCTGGAAATCTATATCCAAAGGCTCAAAATTATATCAAACTCCATCATTACATGGTAATCGTGGCAGGGGATTCTGCAACTAGTGATATCGTGCCAACATATGTCTCCCTGGCAGCTCCTTGAGCATCGGGAGCCAAAATCGTGTCTAAGGATCACTGCTAAGCGGATGACCTGAGCAACATATACGACCAAGAAGGTCAAAGTTGCAGAAAGGAGTAGAAGAGCTAGAGAAGATGATCTAGTTAGGGCAGAACAATCCAACTAGCTCAAGTGATTTCAAGATCAACACAATGCAGAAGCAGATTCAATTGATCTGATAAGATGTTGAATCTTTATTGCCTTCGTAATATTTTGGTAGAATATGAATGTTGATAGTACGAGCAAAGGCAGTCAGAGTCTGTTGTGACCCTCCTAAGCGGGACGAGCGGGTTTAACAACTTGTCGAACAGGAACGTGCAATCCCTCTAACCGAGGTGCTCACTCTCCTTTGGCGCGGGCTCTCCCAAATCTTAATCGCTTACGACGTTGAGAAATATACTAAAAGCTAGGCAAGGTGCTAGCTAGAGAACATTCTTCTTCCTACGAGCTAGAGATCATAAGTATAATGACCCGGTCCGACGAGGGCAGGGAGTGATCGCCAGAGCCAGAGAGGGCTCGGACAAGGAGCGGCTCCCAGCAAATTTCGCGGATGGTGAGGGGATTGCATTGCTCTTGTTCCACATTGCTTAGGGAGTGAGATCTTGGTGAGTTTATAAGGCTTGGCCCCTAACCCTTGTGTAACGCGTTTTAAAACTGTGAGGACTTAGTGTCCAAAGCGGACAATATTACATAAGGAGTGGCGCAGTGGAAGCGTGGTAGGGCCGAGGTCCTTACAAATGGTATCAGAGCCAACTCCCGACCGCATGTGGGACTATAGCGAGGACGCTATGCTCGAAGGAGGGGAGAATGTAATGACCCGGTCCGACGAGGGCAGGGAGTGATCGTCGGAGCCAGAGAGGGCTCGGACAAGGAGCGGCTCCCGGCAAATTTCGCGGATGGTGAGAGGATTGCGTTACTCTTGTCCCACATTGCTTAGGGAGTGAGATCTTGGTGAGTTTATAAGGCTTGGCCCATAATCCTTGTGTAACGCGTTTTAAAACCGTGAGGACTTAGTGTCCAAAGCGGACAATATTACACAAGGAGGGGCGCAGCGGAAGCGTGGTGGGGCCGAGGTCCTTACACTAAGTTTGGGGATTTGATTATACTCGTGTCATCTTTATCAAAGTATGGATTCTAAGTATTCTCCAATACATGTCCATACATTCTTGTTTGATCGAGATTGACACGAAAGTGTAATCTACTCGTTAAATGAAGCTAAAGAAATCGAGTCACGATATTAAAATAAAGAAAACAACACAACACATCAAAATGACAATAAAGGACGGATAAAAGTAAAGTGTGAAAAGTAAATTCGATACGAGACGAGGAAAGTATATGCCGCCTCATTATTAAGTTTCGGGACATGAACCCGTGAGCTAATTTTCGAAGTCAAGTCAAAGTCTAATTTCAGCTAAGGAGAATTGCCTATGGTTTCACTAACGATATTAAAGACGAAAACATTCAACGAACTAAAGTAATACTATCATAAAAGCAAATAAGATTTTTTTTATCTTATTATTATATTCCGACCAAAAAAAATCTTATTATTATTATTGTTATCCTCATCCTCATCATCATTGTTTTTAATTTATTATTTATTATTATTTATCTTTTCTCCTTTAAATTTGACAATGATATGTTTGTTCATCTTTAAACAGTGATAATTACTAGTATTCCTTCTTCTTTTTTTCTGTGTAAAACTCAACAAGATTGACGGATACCAGATATTTTACTCGAAAAGTAATGGGAAGTGGGCTGGTGGGCGAGCAAGGCCGAATTATGTAAGTGTAACAACCTTAATCCATTCTTTTAATGTGGTATTTTATATTTTTGATCTTTTCTCTAAATTTAATTGTATGACTTGGAAAAGATGTCAGAGATGGCACGAAGACGATTTCGGCCTCGACACCAGGAGAAAGTATTCGGTGATTGCTAAGGGGCGTTTGGCAAGTTGCCAAATAGTGAAAATTTCTGTTCTTTTGTTCTCAGAATCAGTTTGGAAACAGAAATTCGTTTGTTAAAATTTTTGTGCCCGGGCACAAATTTGCAAAAAATTGTTTCCAGAATCAGCTTTGGAACAGAATCAAGAAGAAAAAAAAGTAGCTTCTTGATTCTGGAACAAATTTTCCATTTCTGATTCTTTTTTGTTTTCTTCTTCCTTTTTGGTTTGTTCTTCTTCTTCTTCTCGGTCTGCCACCGGTGACCGGCCAGGGCAGGCGAGGGAGGCTCGCGGCCGCGAGGTTCAACCTTGCCTGGCCATGGCGAGGCCGGCGGCGAGGGTCGCGACGCCCTCGACAGCCTTGGCCTGTGGCCGGTTGTCGGCGCTGGCGACCGGCCATGGCCAAGGAAGGGAAGGAAAAAAAAGAAAAAAAAGGAAAAAAAGGAAAGAAATATTAAAAAATTCAAAATATTATTAATAAAAATAAATTTTGTGTAGTTATCAAACGCATTTATGTTCTTTTTCTATTTTAAGAATAAAAATTTTGGGTAGTTACCAAATGTTTTCAAATGCTTAGAAATTGTTTCCGGATATAGAATAAAAAAGAATCATTTCTGAGCAGAATTAGTTCCTGGACACAGAATCGTTGCCATGCGTACCCTAAGTGCCACGTCATAGATTGACGTGGCATTTTTTTGGCAAAATCCAATCATAAATTGACACGTGGTAGTGACGTGGATAAATGTAAAAAAAAATAAAAATCTGTCTAGATTTTTCTCTCTTCCTCTCCTCCTCCATTCACGGCAAGCTCTCTCCTCCATCCACAATGGCGCACTCGGTCCCCCACCGCCGAATCCATCTAGGGCGCTCGAACTCGTCGTCGTCCTCGTCGAAAAGCATGATACTGTTTTGCTGGTCTTCAATTTGTTTGTAACCTCTTGTGGGCTCAAGGATTTGAAGCGGTTTACCTTTCGTGGTAAGGGCAGTGGTTGCAGTAAAGCTTCCCACTGCATGAAGCGGCCTTCGTCCGCGAAGAGTAAAGCAGCCTTCGCTCGCGGCCAAGGCTCCGTCGCCGGCATCAATAGACGATCGTCGGCGATTTCCAGTTCTGTGGAGAGTAAACCAACCTTGGTTCACGGCCAAGATTTCAGATCTAGATGACGCTGACGACGGAAGCTTGGTCGGGAGCCTTTCTCGTCCATGGCCTTAAAAAGCAAAAAGAAAAACAATAGAGGCAGCTTGCCAGTGGTCCATCGCTGCCTGAGACTGGATGCTCAAAAATCATAAATAAATAAAAAAAGCAGAGGCAGGTCGTCGGAGGTCCACGGCTGCCGGCGATGTGTGTGTACGCACGGTTGTGGCTGAAGGAGAGCTCGCCGTGAATGGAGGAGGAGAGGAAGAGAGGAAAATCTGGACAGATTTTTAATTTTTTTACATTTGTCCATGCCATTGTCATGTGTTAATTTATGATTGGGTTTCAAAAAAAACAATGCATGCCACGTCAGCCTATGACGTGGCACTAGCAACCATCAAATACTTTCTTCGACACCAGAGACCGAGGGCGAGGCATCATCGGTTGAATTCTTATGTCGAATTCTGATGCTGATTTGATCTAGGTTGATCATCAAGGAGGCTGGACCACCTTTACGTGTTAATATGATCTTTAGCTTCTTCTTTTCTTATCATTGATGAGGCTGGACCCCTATGTGATGTATTGCTACATTTTGGATGTAATGTTTAATTTTGCATGTGTTAGATAGCTACAATAATAGAATTAAAAATATGTAGATTTGCAAATGGACCCTATAATAAAAAAGTCAAAATCTGAAAGGACCTTTGGCAACGTACTTCATAGCATATTCACTCTTTTAGCCCCGGAAAAATGACGTGCAAATCAATACGATATTAACAACGAAATTTTTGTGGCGAAAGCTGCAAATATACTCACATGGACTTCTAGCCACCAGATATTTCGTGACTGTAACCATGGCAAAAAAACGTATGGACTTTTAGCTACGAAATGTTTTACCGAGACGAATTTTTAGCTACGAAAATTTCGTTGGCAAAAATGATTTTGCTCACTACTAAATTTGACACTTGGGCCACGAACTTTTTCTGTGTCCTTATATCGTTAGCCATGGTGATCGATCCTGCCTCCCCTTTCGCTTCCTGCACTGGTACGTAAGATTGCTTCAAATGTTATCAAGAGATGGAGTGGGTACTTGAATAGAAGAAAGATGAACTCAATTCTTTGACCAGGCCATCAAGTTTGTAAATGGTTTTTGATCCGCAGGGTTCATTTAGAATTTAGCTGTTGATTTCGCATATTCAAAAACTTCGGTTCTTTTTATTGGAAGATAAAAAGCTTCTTATTTTGAAAATTGACCTGATCATGTTAAAAGGATATTATCTAACCAATTCAGGTATTCATACAAATTTCATTATAGAATTTTTTTTTGGCTAGGCGAGGCCAACATTATATCTACTAAGCAATTCTGTACCTAGTGTTGAAAGTTTAAAATTTTCGTCGACCACGAAAATATTTTCACAATTAATTCTCCTAAACAGTGCCGATGGACAAAAATGGAGAAAATATTTTCACACAGCTAATTTCTCGTAAAACAGACCCTCAGTTGCCTCTGCAGTATGCAAATTGGAATAGGGAATACGTACTCAACATCAACAACTCCGCCTAAAAACTGGTGAATCAACATAAAAATTTAGGGACCACAAGATTTATAGGTCTGAAACCAGAACTTTCATAGGGCAGACTGCAAGTGGAATATTTTCTCGAGTCTCAACTCTCAATGCCGCTTGGATAAAAGCATGTTTCCACAGCACTCTTACAAAACTCCATGAGAAAATCTTTGCTTTAACTAAATCTTAAGAGATTGTTACTTTTCACTTAGAGGATGTGTTGACACCTAAAATTTTAACTAGTCATTTATGAACAATTGCATAGAAAATTAGGGATTAATTTTTTAACCCCTAAACAAAAAAATATAATTAGATGGCATTGCATATAGATATTAGGAGTATTCCATTAATAGTTAATTAGGCCCATATAGTTTGCATATTTATCGGATCGACGGCGAATGGACCCGAGCGAATGGTTCCGAGCTTAAATCAAGCTAATTGAACTAAGCCCGCGAGAACTAGAAAGGTTGGCAAAAAGCCCATGCTATGACCAAAAGTTTGATGGACTCAGAAAATTCTTCCCCACGGTATGGTCAGATAAATGAAAGGAAATAATAGCATGCAGGGCATGTATCGTCTTCACACATATCTTTGATTTATGGGCACAAGTGGATGAATGATGCAAAGAATAAAAGAAAATATTTGGCTGAGCTGGAGTTGTGCAGACCAAGGGAATAAAAGGAAGAGCAACTGGGAAAGAAATATTCACGTGCGGATATATATTATTTGAGCAATATATCTTTCTCAAAACAAGAAAGTGTATACTGTCAAGGAGCTTCACGTGTCCATATGTGGAGGAAGAATGGGAAAGAACAAAATATAATATATTTTTAAGAGGAAAGAAGATTGACTCCCTTTATCCCGAAGGCCTAAGTCGTCCCTGCATATAAAAAGAAGACTTATCAGAGACAAGGGGGGTTCGGAGAGAATTTTGGAAGAAAAGAAATAACGAGAGCGAGAGAGAGGATCACGGGTGTACTTGTCCCACTGCGCCTTCACCGACGCCGCACCCGCTCACGGCCAGACCTGTGGCCGTGCGTCACTGCCACCCCGGAGACACGAGTGAAAAGGTGAGAGCCAGAGCGAAAACAAGAGAGAATTAGTTGCGCGCGCCTGCCCCAACGCCGCGCTGCCTCGCGCCCACGCCACTTTGCTCCCGTGCCGTCCAGCATCCGCACCGACGCCGTCATCCGTACCGTGCGGACTGCTGCCGCTACTGTTCTGTGACGCTGCCGTCCCTCTGCTGATTGCCGAGCCGCCGCCCGTCGCTGCTTCTCTCAAGGCCAGACCTGTGGCCGTGAGTCACGACCCCCCCCTCGCTCCGATCTCTGCTTATCCTGCTGATCACCACGTTGCTGGATGGGCCCCTCCTACGAAGCTGCTGCATCTGATCCGAGAAGTCTCTGCCGAGCAGCTACCGCATAAAAGACCAGCCACGAAGCCCCCCGTGAAGTCCTCACTGTTTCTGCTTTGCAGATTAATCCGTGACGGTTCATACGAGTCCAACGCTCACCGCGAGATCTGATACTAGTGAGCCACCCCCAGCAATCGTTGGTTGGCGAGATCAAGATTTCTGGGTGATTTTCATCCGAATCCAGCAATACCTGACAAGTCCCAGGCTTGTCCGGTTCAACGTGGGTCAAAGCTTCATTACTTGACTCTTTGACCATATTTTTTAATCCAGGAATATTGAAGACCATCTTGCTACGCCCAATTTTGACCCTGGTTTATTGAACTTCGTCGTGGGTACTCCTCAAAGAGCCATCTTGCTACCCCCGAGCCGCCGTCAGTCCACTCGCCATCATCCCGATCCGCAATCTCGGTCCGCGAGTTCAAATTTGGGAATATCCCGAAATTAGGTAAGAATGCTATCCGGTATATTTTCAAAATATTTAGATTCCTAGTTCAGATATTTTGAATATTCCGTGAATATTGCGTGGATTGCTAGATATCTTAGGATAATGTGTGTTATATCCGCAATATTCGAAAACACTCAAAATTAGGAAAACTTCCTAATTTAGCAACGTATCTGGACGACTATCCGACCTTATCCCTAAGGTTCGATACGCGGCGATACGGAAAATTATTATCCTATCCATAACCACTTGGGTACGATAATGATTTTTATCCGCTTTCCAAATTTGAATAATCGGCTTTCCGTCGATATCTATAACCCTATAGATATGACTGATAGTTTGATTTTTGTGCCTAATCCGAGTTTGAAACAAATATGGCGGATCGCGTGGACGTTTTGAATGTGGTTGCTATCCTTGTTTATTTAATTGCTTTCCTTTTTCAAATAAACAGAAAATTCAAAAAAATATTAATTAGATTTGAATTAGAGCTTTTGCATGTCTAGGAAGCCTAAATGTATCTAGAAGATAGAGTAGTTATTTAATTTAAATTAGGACTTGAGATGATCTATTTCCTAGTTTAAATTAAGTAATATTCTAATCTTAATAGATTATTCAGGTTATTCATTATTTCGAATTTTAACAAAAATCCTAAAAAGAAATCATGCTAGGGTAGATTAAGTCATCATAGTTTGCATGTTAATTTAGGCATTTTTATTATTCCGAATTTAAATTGAGAAAATACCAAAAATAATCATTCGTCTTGTCATTAGAAATAGGTCACGTCGTCGCACGACATATAGTTTGCATGCTAGGTTGCATTAATCGCATGTCATTTTCGCATGTCATTGCATATAGGCTAGATTTCATTTAAATAAGTGAAAATCCAAAAAAAGAAATTGAGTGAATTGCTTGTTAATTAGAAATCATATTAGGGTGTCAATGTGATTTTCTAGCTAACAATGCAGATGCTTACGTTGCTTCCAGGTAAGTAATTCTTCCAAACTTGCAATTTATTTAATGCTTTCTGGGTGTTAAATTGGTGGTTTGCGCACTCGCATGAACACCTCACATGTTAGTGACTAAGTCAAAATGGATCCAAACTGCCTGCCAAAACATTTTTGAAAAGAAAAGGTACCGAAAGGGCGTTAGACCAGATCTAGCGTAATCAAGTCCCCGGGCTTAGAATCTCTGGTTCGTAGGAATAAAACATATCTCCCTATGTTTTATTTAGGTTTCTAATCAACCTACCATAAATTGATTAGTGGCGACTCCGAGCATAAAACTTTTGCATGTTAAAAACTTAAACCCTAAGTTGCGAATTGGTAGGGCTTGGGAGGGCCCGAGTTAGGCTTAGTCTTAACAATCCATTAGCCTGAGAAAATTTAGGTCGCGACAGCTTGGCGACTCCGCTGGGGACTTGAGTTAAAACTCTTAGTGGACTTAGGCCAGTTTTTCTTTTCAAAAAATATTTTTGGCAGCGAGGATCCCAGGTACGTCCCTAACATTTTAGGTGTTAAATGTTTTTGCAGAATGGGAGGTATAAGGGGAGGCGTGATTGTTAACCCTTGTTTTGCAGGGAGGTGTTTGGATGTATGGTTTATTTTATGCACGAAGCGCTGTTTGATATAACATGTTGTGCATGCCTTGCATTTACACTACACCGCACACACTACCCGCTGCCGGACCTGGGCGGCACAGGTTTAGGATGGTACTGAGACAGCGGACACCCCGACCACACCCGCGTGGTACGGGTCGCCCTCCTTGGTCCCGAAAGTTCTTTCACGGTGTCATTGAGTTCCCACCACGGTTGCACCCTTTGCAACCCGGGTCGGCTCCTTGACTAAGCCGGAGTAAGGGGAACCCCGGCCTAACCACAACCATGACTGGTTTAGCCCGGTAATCCTCGCGTCTCCATTTTGCAAGCCAGAGTCTAGATAGAAATCGAACCTCACATTTCATGCGCATGTCTATGTGATTGCCATGGTCCTATCGGGTAAAGTAAGTTTTCTGAACCTTTATTTCGCAATTTATTTATGTTCCGTATTTTCTTTGGTCGGTCCATGACATTAGGTCGGTCGTGAGTCTTGGTCTATACACTATGGGAGGGGCAGACATCCGGATTCTTGATGCTCCTAAGGACGAGCTCCGTGCCCGGTGGAATCGCCGTCCGACCAACCGCAAGCTAGTTGAGGGCCACATCGGGAGGTTGCTCCCCCTATCGGAGGTCAAAGTCCGTACCGGCCTCGTTCGAGCATTAGCGCACTTCTGGTGTCCCGAGACCTCTACCTTTATATTCGGTAAGCACGAGCTCACCCCGACATTGGAAGAATATAGCGTGCTCATTGGAAAACCTTTAGGGTCGGAATTAGTTACACCACCTCTAGGAATCGATTCCACCTTAATGTTGTCTGAATTTTTGGGTGTCGAAAAAGATGAATTGGGAAAAGTCTTAAAAGAAAATCGTGGGACATGTTCCTTTTCGTACCTTAGTCAATGTTTTGATAAAGCCACATCTTTTCAAAAAGGCAGAATATTTTTGTTAGCATTTTTCGGGTTTGTGATTTTTCCCCACTGTAAGAATGCATGTAGTTCGTCAATTGCATGGTTGGTCCAACAAATCTGTCTTGAAAAGAATTTTGTCAACACCATTTTAGCCGAGACTTTCATTTCCCTCACTAAATTTAAGCAACATGTTGACAAAACGTTTCATGCCCCCCTCGAACTTTTGCAAATTTGGTTTTTGTCTCACATAAAAGGGTGTGGCGATTTACTCACAATATCCGAGCTTAGTGATTCTAGCCATCCCATTTTAAGCTATAAAGAAAAACAAGGAAATGCACCTGATTATCATTATTCCGAATGGGTCATTTTCATGAAAAACGCTAGACCCCAAGGTTTCCATTGGCATGCTAATTGGTTCAAGGTCGAGGAAGCTCGGCTTACGTGTAATGGTGTTGGACCGGTGCCACTTTTGGGCTTCACTGGCGCAATCGAGTACTAGCCTGCCAGAGTGTCCCGACAGTACCAAATTCTCCAGGGACTCCCTCCGGCGTTACAACCAGAACTCCTTCGGGTCGACTTCGCCGATGATGATAAAGACCACGAAGGGACCGTAGCTCAGCTCAATAAGATGTGGAAGAAGTGCCGTGTGTTAAAGATAGCTCGGCCCGAAGGGGAACTAAAGGGAGAGCGTAAGTCCTATTTCGCGACGACCCAAGATACATTCGACGGCACGGTAATCCCGCAGGATTTGCTCCCGAAGATACCTAAGGTGCCTCTCAAGTCCGCCAATCGCTCAGAGAACAATCGCCTCAAAAGGAAGGCCGAAGAAGCTGAAGAGAAGGCAGCCAAGATAGCTCGAGCTTATGAGCAATTGAAGAAGGAAGTCGCCTCCCATATGTCTATGGATCAAGTCAAATAGAAAAGCTTGAATCAATGTTCTCATTTCAGTTTTAGTCTTTAGACTTGTTTAGGAATTGAGTCATTTGTTTTTGCATTCTTGTTTAAGTGATTTCAAGTTATAGTCGTTGTAAAAAATTTCGTCATTTTAATAA
Organism: Syzygium oleosum; assembly: GCF_021117445.2. NCBI lineage: Eukaryota > Viridiplantae > Streptophyta > Magnoliopsida > Myrtales > Myrtaceae > Syzygium > Syzygium oleosum. Next base: position 1,426,186 of record NW_026607501.1, on the reverse strand, counting down.
AGAGGTCATTTCTAATCAAAGCGGTTAGACCAATGTCATGGATCGGCGTCTGATTCTTCTTGACACTTATGTATGCTTGTTTTATCCGTGAAATTAGGTAATTACGGACCGATCACGATCACCTATTCGTACGCGGTCGAGAACTAGGATGGCTGATCAAACCGACTTACGAGATCGTGTCGTTGGCATTGAGGACCAGATGAAGCAAGTCCTCGTCGCAATGCAACAGATGTCCGCTGAGATCAAAGTCCTTCGGCTAACTCCCGTTCCTGCATCCCCTGAGGCATCAGCCCCGAAGCATAAAGGTGGAAAGAATGCCGACAGTGAGGAAGATGACGATCTGCCCGATTTAGTAGATGACCCCGTTCAGATTATCGTCAACAAGGATAAACCTGATGAACGGGTCAACAAACTTGAAGAAAGAGTGAAGCAGCTGGAAGGTTCGCAAGATTCACCTTCGATCGATCTATCCTTGTACTCACAGATCAAAATCCCAAAGAAGTTCAAAATGCCAGATTTTGACAAGTACAATGGCACCACATGTCCAAAAGCCCACCTGCAGCTCTATCACGTACAGATGACTTCGTATGTTGACAACGAACTCCTGATGATCCATGCCTTTCAAGCAAGTTTGACGGGTCCTGCTTTGAACTGGTATCTCATGAAGAAGATAAATGGCCTCAAAACTTGGAAAGAAGCTAGTGAAGCATTTCTAAAACAGTACAGGTTCATAACGGACATCATTCCCACCCGCGATGACCTCGAGCGTGCTCAGATGAAAAAGACTGAGTCGTTCAAAGATTATGCTATCAGATGGAGAAATATAGCCGCTCAGGTTGTCCCGGAACCTATAGACAGTGAATTGAAGAGGATGTTCATTAAAACTCTCCCGTTCGAGTATCGTAATCGGATGGTAGCCACTCCGGCTGACAACTTCAATCAACTCATCCCCATAGGTGAACAGATTGAGATAGGGCTGAAAGATGGGTGGTTTGTGGAGCCGTCTTCCTCGACCAAAAGATTTGGTGCAAGGAAGGAGAAGGAACCGGCACTTGAAGTGAATGCGACTTATACCCAAACGGGCCGACGGAATGCTAACCTTGTCCCAGCAATCCAAGTAGCAGAAGCTCAGCAACAGAACATTGGCCGTCAACCCTCTCAGAGGAGGAACAACAAGAGGCAATTCACCCCTCTCCCCGGGTCGTTGTCCCAAGTACTGACAGTACTCCAAAAGAAAGGTTTGCTTACCACCGAGCCAAAGCGACCTAACTCTGAAAAGTACTATAACTATGACCCATCTAAGAAATGTGATTATCATATGGGTGAAGTGGGGCATTCAACTGACGACTGCTTTACCCTCAAGCATCGAATCCAGGATCTCCTGGACACAAAGGCTTTCTCATTCCAACCTGCCAGGCCGAATGTTCAGAACAACCCGCTCCCTGATCACACGGGCAATGTGAATGGCATATTTAGTTTCGATGCTGGTCGAATCAAGAATGTCAAGGTGTATACCACCAACGTCTACGGTGAGTTAGTAAAAGCCGGTTATTACCCAAGTAACGAGCTCCTTCCCCTGGCTATCATGAGAGAAAGAATCTCAAGAATGGTAGAAGCTGGGATGATCGTTTATGCTGACCACACTGGCATCGTTTCTACTATTTCCGAAGTGGTTATTAATTGGGAGGAGGAGTTTGCTACATTGAACACTGGGAAGGACAAGCTCGACCCTTTACTTGAAGACATGCCTCCGCTCGAAGACGCGTCTGATAATGAAGAGATCGTAGTAAGCACGCCTACAGCTGATGAAGGAATAGTGATCGAGATACCTCAACCGTATGAGTACGGTGATGATAAGGCAGTCCCTTGGTCTTACAGTCTCGATGTCGACTTGGTTACCAGATCTGGGCGTACCTATGGCCAAGCTAATGCCCAACTTGCAAAACCTGTTACTGATGAAGAAGCCAAGGAGTTTCTAGCTGTGATTAAGGCTAGCGAATACAATATAGTTGAACAATTGCGCAAGATGCCCGCGCAAATCTCTCTGCTTGAACTCCTCCAAACGTCTGTCAAACATCAAAAGGCCCTGATGAAGGTGTTAAGTGAAGTCCACGTGCCCGAGACGATCGATCATGACAAATTGGAGGAATTTGTGGGTTCTATACTCCTCAAGGACCTCATAGCCTTTTCGTATGAAGAGTTCCCTCCGGAAGGGAGGGGCATACCAAGGCACTTTACATTTCACAAATATAAGGCCTCGCATGTAGCCCGGGTACTCATTGACAACGGATCAGCCTTGAACATCTGCCCTTTGGCGACTTTACACCGCCTCGAGATAGATCCTTCTAGGATAAATTCTGCGAAGACCTCCGTGCGAGCCTTTGACGGAACGAAGAAAGAAGTAATGGGAGAAATCCATCTTGACATACAGATAGGACCAACAATGTTCAACATCCTATTTCAAGTCATGGATATTCCCACTGCATTCAATTTTCTGTTGGGTCGTCCATGGATTCATACTGCCGGAGCTGTGCCATCCAGTCTACATCAGAAGGTGAAGTTCGTTGTGGAGAGAAAGTTAGTCACAGTCCACGGTGAAGAAGAGTACCCAATTTACCACGCGACTGCTATCCCCTATGTTGAGCCGGATTGCAAAATAGAATCGAGCTATCAGTCGCTCGAGCTCGTATCTACCATACATGCGTCTAGAGGATCATCACCGTCCATTCCTGAGATGTCAAATGCTGCAGTCATGGTTGGAAGAGTAATGATGTCCCATGGCTTTACTCCGGGTGAAGGCCTTGGTAGGACTGGTCAAGGTATCCGCCAGCCGGTGGAAGTCTCTCGGAGGCCCCACACTACTGGGTTAGGGTACCGGGGGTCAAGCGAGACAAATAATGGGGGACGTGGACGTAGACGTGGACGTGGTCGAAGTCGAGGAGATGGGCAGAATAGACAGCGATCTGAAGAAGAGCCGAATGGTGAAGAACGTGGGCGTGGTAGGTTGCTTCCACACATCCGCGCCACATTCCCAGGCCCTGCAAAAATGATGCATGAAGAGAAAGAGGTGATCGACACTTTGGGGCAACCGAGTGGCAAGTTCGATTATTATGTGAAATACTCGGCGCCCCCGAGCTTCTATGTTGACCCCTGTGACATTATCCCGGATGGATGGGGAGGTATGGATGATCCAACACCTCTAGTGACAGAAGATTCTGACAATGCAATGGATGGAATCACTGCCCTGTTTGATGATTTCTTCGTTGGAGCTATCGAGGAAGGACCGTTAGAGGGAATGGGCACAGGCCCACAAGAGTAAAACTTTTACTTTTTCGCACACTCCCCTGCGTGGGAATTTTTACTGCTTTTTAGGACTTGCCCCGTTTCGGGCGCTGCTTTCCATTTTCATTTCTAGGATTTGATTGTTGCAATTTCCATTCAATAAATGTAATTCATTTTGAAATAATCAATGAAATTACGAGTTATTTTCGTGTTGAGGACATGTTGAGGTACATCAAACCAGCCCGGTGATGATATCCAACCGATAAAAGAAAAATATAGTCCAAGGAGAATTCTGAGGCCTGGGCTTCTTCATGCTTCCTCGTGTTAAAACTTTTTTGAAAAAAAATTTCGAAAAAAAAAGTCACAAAAAAAGAAAATCAAAAGAAATAAATACACTGTTTAGCCCTGTTTGTCCTTCTGAACCCCCTACTTTATGTTTCAGGGGCAATCTTGTGACACGTGAGGGTATGGGAACGGTCCAATCTGATGAATTATGTGCCGCTGAGCCTGATCTTGATGACACCAACGAACTCGAAGATTCCTCGGATCTTCAGCGCGATCTAGAGCATCATGAAAGACCTAAAGTCCTGACGGTAGACCATACTATCACCATCAACCTGAGTGATTCCGGAGAACCCAAAGAGGTGAAGATAGGGGCAACCCTTCCCGAAGGTGAAGCAAAACGCCTGGTCCAACTGCTGAAGGATTACCAGGATATCTTTGCATGGTCGTATACCGATATGCCGGGTTTAGACCCTTCTATTGTGGAGCATAGTCTACCTACTAATCCGGACATGCCGCCCAAGAAACAGAAGCTGCGAAGAACCAAACCTGAACTTTCAAAGAAGATAGAGGAGGAGGTCATGAAACTTTTGAAAGTAGGGTTTATTGAAGTCACCCGATACCCCAGTTGGGTGGCCAATATCGTGCCAGTCATGAAGAAAGATGGCCGAGTTCGGGTTTGTATCGACTATCGCGATCTAAACAAGGCCAGCCCTAAAGACGATTTCCCATTGCCACATATAGACGTTTTGGTGGACAGTACTGCTGGGTTCGAGCTGTTTTCCTTCATGGATGGTTTCTCGGGTTATAATCAGATAAAAATGAAGGACGATGATAAGGAGAAAACGGCGTTCATCACTCCATGGGGGACATTCCACTATAAGGTGATGCCCTTCGGCCTTAAAAATGCCGGGGCAACATATCAACGGGCAATGGTGACGCTTTTCCATGATATGATGCATAAGGAAATCGAGGTCTATGTCGATGACATGATCGCCAAGTCTCAATCTGGGAAGAGTCACGTCGATACCTTGAAGAAGTTATTCGAGAGACTTCGTGAGTTTAAGCTTCGTCTCAACCCAACGAAGTGCATGTTTGGAGCAACCTCGGGCAAATTACTCGGGTTCATAGTAAGCAGTAAGGGTATTGAAGTTGACCCCTCCAAAGTGAAGGCTATATGTGAGTTACAACCTCCATCGACCGTGAAAGAAGTACGAAGCCTCCTGGGTAGATTGAACTACATAGCCCGTTTTATTTCTCAGCTCTCCGAAACTGCTAAGCCGTTCTTCAAACTTCTAAGGAAGAATGCTCAAATGGAATGGGACGATGTTTGTCGGGAAGCGTTTAACGAACTAAAGCAGTACCTGATGAAACCACCAGTGCTAGTCCCACCAGTGTTGGGTCAGCCTTTGATCCTTTACCTCACGATTCATAGCGAGTCTCTAGGTGCGATGCTAGCCCAGAAAAATCCTGAAGATGGAAAAGAGCGAGCTATTTATTACCTAAGTAAGAAGTTCACCGTTTCGGAGTTGAATTATCCTGAAGCCGAGAAGACTTGCGTTGCACTAGTATGGGTCCTCCATAGGCTGCGACAATATACACTGCATCATCAGACTTTGCTTGTGACTGAGAACGATCCCATCAAGTATTTACTTGATCGACCGGCTTTGGTAGGGAAGTTAGCTAAATGGCAGATCTTAATTTCAGAGTTTGACGTCCAAACGATGCCACAGAAGTCAGTTAAAGGCCGAGTAATTGCTGATGTGTTAGCCGAAAATCCTGGAATCTCTGATGATGATAGATATTCTCCAGAAGATCGCATTCTGGTAATAAAAGAAGACGCATGGACCATGTTTTTCGATGGAGCTGTAAACTTGGCTGGTTCCAGACTCGGCGCTTTTAATATCCCCGGATGGGCAACATTATCCAAGAGCACAAAGTTGGTATTCCCCGTACCAACAACATAGCCGAGTACGAAGCTTGCATTCTCGGACTCCAAGCCGCAGGTGGAAATGGGGATAACCAAGTTGAAAGTGTTTGGTGATTCCGCTCTGATTATTCTTCAAACTGTAGGAGAATGGAAGACGAGAGACACCAAACTAGTGCCGTACCATGAATACCTTGAAGAAATTATAGAGGAATTCGAGGATATCTCTTTTGAGTACTTGTCGAGGTCCCATAATCAGTTCGCTGACGCACTAGCCACGTTATCATCCATGCTGCAAGTGATGGGTGGATTAGAGGTAGAACCCTTGAAGATCGAAGTCCTGACAAAACCGGCCTACTGTATGGTTGTGACCGAAGAACCTGACGAAAAGCCATGGTATTACGATATCATGAGTTACATCCAGAGACAAGAATTTCCTGAGGGAAGCACCCCGGCTGACAGGAAGTACATAATGAAAATGGCTTCAAAATTTTTTGTCAGTAGTGAAAAGCTGTACAAAAGATCCTATAATTCGATCCTATTGAGATGTGTGGACGCGGTTGAAGCTACTAGAATCATGCAAGAACTACATGAGGGAATATGTGGTCCACACATGAATGGCCACATGTTAGCTAAGAAGATCATGAGGTTGGGTTATTATTGGCTCAGTCTTGAAAGTGACTGCATCCAACATGTTCGAAGATGTCATCGTTGTCAGGTTCACGGGGACAAAATAAATGTTCCCCCGACAGAATTACATCAGTTGTCTGAGCCGTGGCCCTTTTCAATGTGGGGAATCGATGTGATTGGCCCAATTAATCCCAAGGCATCAAATGGACACCGATTTATCTTGGTCGCGATTGATTATTTCTCCAAGTGGATTGAGGCGGCATCTTATGCAAACGTCACTGCAAGGAACGTTGTAAGATTCATCAGGCGAGACATAGTCGCTCGTTATGGTGTCCCTGAGGCTATTGTCACCGACAATGGGACAAATTTGAACAACAAGTTCATAGATCAGTTGTTCAACGAGTTCAAAATCCGGCACCTAAATTCATCTCCCTATCGTCCACAGATGAATGGAGCAGTTGAAGCCGCTAACAAGAACATCAAGAAGATCCTGGCCAAAACAGCTGAAAACTATCGTGACTGGCATGAAAGGTTGCCATTTGCACTAATGGCATATCGGACTTCGATCCGAACCTCTGTCGGGGCAACCCCTTTTTCTTTGGTGTATGGCATGGAAGCAGTCCTGCCCGTCGAAGTAGAGATCCCTTCCCTGCGAGTCTTGTCTCAAGTGGAGTTGTCCGAGGCGGAATGGATGCGACAAAGGCATGAGCAGTTGAACTTAATTGATGAGAAGCGATTGAAAGCCATTTGCCACGGTCAAACCTATCAGCAGAGGATAGCTAGATCCTTCAACCAAAAGGTGCGTCCAAGACATTTCGAGGTAAATGATCTAGTCCTAAGGAAGGTATTGCCGCCTTTCCTATTCCCGGGGTAAATTTGCCCCAAATTACATTGGTCCATATGTGGTTAAAAAGGTTCTTCCCGGAGGTGCCTTGATTCTCGCAGAAATGGATGGTCGTGAGTTCTCCACTCCTGTTAATTCTGATGCTGTGAAGATGTATTACCCCTGATAAAATCTAACATTTTACAGCAAAAGTTTTCAAGTGTTTGGTTTTATATTCTGAATTGCAAACATTTCACTGATGAATAAATGGTTTCAGTTAAGATGTGTGCATTGGCTTTAAATTCTGCATGGTTATTTTGTCGGTCTGCATCATCGACTTCAAAAGGGGAATTTATTTGGACAATCTGATAACTCATGTGGAATGAATTGAATGTGTTGAATGAGGTATATCGGGATGATGAAAGGCAAGTCATATCCTATACACAGTCCCATGCACTAATCTCCAGTGAGTTGAGTGGAAAAATTCCATGTCTGCAAGGTAAAGAGTTATCTCGCAAAGGGTACGGCAACCGAAATGACGAGAGGCGGTTCATTTCTCTATCCCAAACACCACAGGTTATCCATTGTTTTGCCACTTTGAGCCTAAACACTTGGTGAATTTCTTTCAAATTACCCCTGACAAGAACCACCCCACATCGGGGCAAACTGGAGGTAAGTCAGCATTATAAGGTGAAAAATGAATAGAGATTGTCTTGCTCTCACTTGCATCAATCTTCGAGTGTTGCTTTTTCAGATGAATTCACACGAAGTTCAAGTGCCTTAGGATGACGAAGAGCATTTCTTTCTCTATCCTATACACACTTATATCCATTGTATAGCCCACTTGAGCCTGCAATTTCATTTCATAAAAACCCAGTTGGTGATCATCCCCCACACTGGGGCAAGGTAAAAGCCATCACTGTCCACGCAGCATATCCGGAGCGCCGATAGAAGACAAAGACCCTGAAAGTCCAAATGTTAATCATTCGGTTAAAACAAGTCAAAGGGTGGCTGGCCAATATATGCATTGTAGACAGTGTGTGTCAAAAGTCAAAAATGAAAAAAAAAAAAAAAAACAAAAAACAAAAAACAAAAAACTAGGGGGCAAGAAAAAAGCAGTGTGCCTGGTAAAAGCAAGGCCAATGCCCGTGAAAAAAAAAGAAGAAGAAGAAGAAGAGAATGAAAGAAAAAAATGAAGAAAAAGGAGAGAACTTCGAAGTAGAAAATGTTGAGATGTGTCAAAGTCATCCACAGTCTTAAGGAGTCAAGTGATAAGCTCTCAAGGCCAATGGAGCATCTACCGAGAAGACAATCCCTGGCGGAAAAAAAGACCGGTGATAATGCCGAGATGATCACCAACTCTCACCCCAATTATACACATTTTGAGCCTAATGATCTATTCATTTCTCAACCCATGAGCCTAGCCTATGTTACGTCCCTTGTAAAGTCTCTTCAGATTAGGGCACTTGAACTAACGAAGGATTCATATGTTTATAAGCTTAGCTCGAAGAAGTGCGAGCAAGTCCATTTCTATCTCGTTTTGCAGGGTTCTTGACTTGTAAACCCGGATATGATCACGGAGTATTTTCTTTCAATAGCCTCGACTCGAAGAGCCCCTTTTTGCTAAGCCATTGACCAAGCCCACGTTACGGTCCTGACAAAGACCTCTCAGATTGATAAGGTCGTACCGCTTGCGAGAATACTCGGACCCTTGTCCACATAATGAAGGTGAGATGGAGTGATTCTCATAAATTAGGCAATTTTCGATGAAAGTGAATGAAAGCCCTTTCAGACCGGAAGTCCCTCATTTGACATTTTCAAGACACCCACTTGTGAGTTCGGATTGTCTTATCATGATTTTCCCGTGAAATTTTGTAATGCCGATTCGACAAAACCGTCATGCATGAAAACCAATTGAATTTATAGTGCATGAGTATATGTGTTCTTGATTGTCCATGAATGCATATTATATGTTGCCTAAAACCGTGTCCAGCAGAGACACGCCCTCAAGAGTCGGAGATATCACTGTAAGTATACCTATCCCTTGGATGCCTATGCTTATCCAGTATTCCTTCACTGTTCGAGCAATCGACAGGCTCTATATCTAATCAGTTTTGTTGCAGTCACTCGGCGTCTTGGACAACGTCCAGACGTCTACATATTTCTCATTCGAGTGCCTGAGGAGAAATCCAGGTGTCTCATCCGAGTATCCGAGGAGAAATCCGGATATCTCACCCGAGTGCCTGAGGAGAAATCCAGGTGTCTCATTTGAGTATCCGAGGAGAAATCCGGATATCTCACCAGAGTGCCTGAGGAGAAATCCAGGTATCTCACCAGAGTATCCAAGGAGAAATTCGGATATCTCACCCGAGTGCCTGAGGAGAAATCCAGGTATCTCATTCGAGTATCCGAGGAGAATTCCGGATATCTCATCATATTTCTCACCAGAGTGCCTGAGGAGAAATCCAGGTATCTCATTTGAGTATCCGAGGAGAAATCCGGATATCTCACCAGAGTGCCTGAGGAGAAATCCAGGTGTCTCATCCGAGTATCCGAGGAGAAATCCGGATATCTCATCATATTTTTCACTTGAGTGCCTGAGGAGAAATCCAGGTATCTCATCTGAGTATCCGAGGAGAAATCCGGATATCTCACCATATCTCTCATCCTAGTGCCTGAAGAGAAATCCAGATGTCTCATCCGAGTAACCGAGGTGAAATCCGGGTATCTCACAATGTCCCTTGTCAGAACTCCTGAGGTGAAATCCAAGTAACTGGAGTCTTATCGGAAGTCTTCGATCCTATCAAGTCTGTGAGGTAAAATCCAAATGCTTGACGGCTTCATCAGGATTGTCACGTACCTTTCAATCTACTTAACCACTCCTACAAGGTAAGTAACTTCAGGTACGTTTTTATTCGCATGCATCATTTCTTATTGCATTTCAAAATGGGACTCATATTCCCACAAAAAAATAACATCCATTGCATGGTCAAAATTTAGGTATCATTTAGTCTTTGAATGTAACCTCTTTGAGCTCACTTTCAAAGAGGGGCAGCTGTTGACACCTAAAATTTTAACTAGTCATTTATGAACAATTGCATAGAAAATTAGGGATTAATTTTTTAACCCCTAAACAAAAAAATATAATTAGATGGCATTGCATATAGATATTAGGAGTATTCCATTAATAGTTAATTAGGCCCATATAGTTTGCATATTTATCGGATCGACGGCGAATGGACCCGAGCGAATGGTTCCGAGCTTAAATCAAGCTAATTGAACTAAGCCCGCGAGAACTAGAAAGGTTGGCAAAAAGCCCATGCTATGACCAAAAGTTTGATGGACTCAGAAAATTCTTCCCCACGGTATGGTCAGATAAATGAAAGGAAATAATAGCATGCAGGGGCATGTATCGTCTTCACACATATCTTTGATTTATGGGCACAAGTGGATGAATGATGCAAAGAATAAAAGAAAATATTTGGCTGAGCTGGAGTTGTGCAGACCAAGGGAATAAAAGGAAGAGCAACTGGGAAAGAAATATTCACGTGCGGATATATATTATTTGAGCAATATATCTTTCTCAAAACAAGAAAGTGTATACTGTCAAGGAGCTTCACGTGTCCATATGTGGAGGAAGAATGGGAAAGAACAAAATATAATATATTTTTAAGAGGAAAGAAGATTGACTCCCTTTATCCCGAAGGCCTAAGTCGTCCCTGCATATAAAAAAGAAGACTTATCAGAGACAAGGGGGGTTCGGAGAGAATTTTGGAAGAAAAGAAATAACGAGAGCGAGAGAGAGGATCACGGGTGTACTTGTCCCACTGCGCCTTCACCGACGCCGCACCCGCTCACGGCCAGACCTGTGGCCGTGCGTCACTGCCACCCCGGAGACACGAGTGAAAAGGTGAGAGCCAGAGCGAAAACAAGAGAGAATTGGTTGCGCGCGCCTGCCCCAACGCCGCGCTGCCTCGCGCCCACGCCACTTTGCTCCCGTGCCGTCCAGCATCCGCACCGACGCCGTCATCCGTACCGTGCGGACTGCTGCCGCTACTGTTCTGTGACGCTGCCGTCCCTCTGCTGATTGCCGAGCCGCCGCCCGTCGCTGCTTCTCTCAAGGCCAGACCTGTGGCCGTGAGTCACGACCCCCCCTCGCTCCGATCTCTGCTTATCCTGCTGATCACCACGTTGCTGGATGGGCCCCTCCTACGAAGCTGCTGCATCTGATCCGAGAAGTCTCTGCCGAGCAGCTACCGCATAAAAGACCAGCCACGAAGCCCCCCGTGAAGTCCTCACTGTTTCTGCTTTGCAGATTAATCCGTGACGGTTCATACGAGTCCAACGCTCACCGCGAGATCTGATACTAGTGAGCCACCCCCAGCAATCGTTGGTTGGCGAGATCAAGATTTCTGGGTGATTTTCATCCGAATCCAGCAATACCTGACAAGTCCCAGGCTTGTCCGGTTCAACGTGGGTCAAAGCTTCATTACTTGACTCTTTGACCATATTTTTTTAATCCAGGAATATTGAAGACCATCTTGCTACGCCCAATTTTGACCCTGGTTTATTGAACTTCGTCGTGGGTACTCCTCAAAGAGCCATCTTGCTACCCCCGAGCCGCCGTCAGTCCACTCGCCATCATCCCGATCCGCAATCTCGGTCCGCGAGTTCAAATTTGGGAATATCCCGAAATTAGGTAAGAATGCTATCCGGTATATTTTCAAAATATTTAGATTCCTAGTTCAGATATTTTGAATATTCCGTGAATATTGCGTGGATTGCTAGATATCTTAGGATAATGTGTGTTATATCCGCAATATTCGAAAACACTCAAAATTAGGAAAACTTCCTAATTTAGCAACGTATCTGGACGACTATCCGACCTTATCCCTAAGGTTCGATACGCGGCGATACGGAAAATTATTATCCTATCCATAACCACTTGGGTACGATAATGATTTTTATCCGCTTTCCAAATTTGAATAATCGGCTTTCCGTCGATATCTATAACCCTATAGATATGACTGATAGTTTGATTTTTGTGCCTAATCCGAGTTTGAAACAAATATGGCGGATCGCGTGGACGTTTTGAATGTGGTTGCTATCCTTGTTTATTTAATTGCTTTCCTTTTTCAAATAAACAGAAAATTCAAAAAAATATTAATTAGATTTGAATTAGAGCTTTTGCATGTCTAGGAAGCCTAAATGTATCTAGAAGATAGAGTAGTTATTTAATTTAAATTAGGACTTGAGATGATCTATTTCCTAGTTTAAATTAAGTAATATTCTAATCTTAATAGATTATTCAGGTTATTCATTATTTCGAATTTTAACAAAAATCCTAAAAAGAAATCATGCTAGGGTAGATTAAGTCATCATAGTTTGCATGTTAATTTAGGCATTTTTATTATTCCGAATTTAAATTGAGAAAATACCAAAAATAATCATTCGTCTTGTCATTAGAAATAGGTCACGTCGTCGCACGACATATAGTTTGCATGCTAGGTTGCATTAATCGCATGTCATTTTCGCATGTCATTGCATATAGGCTAGATTTCATTTAAATAAGTGAAAATCCAAAAAAAGAAATTGAGTGAATTGCTTGTTAATTAGAAATCATATTAGGGTGTCAATGTGATTTTCTAGCTAACAATGCAGATGCTTACGTTGCTTCCAGGTAAGTAATTCTTCCAAACTTGCAATTTATTTAATGCTTTCTGGGTGTTAAATTGGTGGTTTGCGCACTCGCATGAACACCTCACATGTTAGTGACTAAGTCAAAATGGATCCAAACTGCCTGCCAAAACATTTTTGAAAAGAAAAGGTACCGAAAGGGCGTTAGACCAGATCTAGCGTAATCAAGTCCCCGGGCTTAGAATCTCTGGTTCGTAGGAATAAAACATATCTCCCTATGTTTTATTTAGGTTTCTAATCAACCTACCATAAATTGATTAGTGGCGACTCCGAGCATAAAACTTTTGCATGTTAAAAACTTAAACCCTAAGTTGCGAATTGGTAGGGCTTGGGAGGGCCCGAGTTAGGCTTAGTCTTAACAATCCATTAGCCTGAGAAAATTTAGGTCGCGACAGGATGAAAGAGCGAATAGACCCTGTAGAGGCTCCCATAAAAGTTCCATACTTGCTGCGAACTACTCGGTTTAAGCCATAACCGTCGCTTATTTGACAATTCAGTTGCTATGGCATCACAGGATGCGAATTTAAAAACGGCTGGAGTAGTGCTACAGCTAATACAAGCCAGATCAAAGCAAAGGACGAAAAAGATTTCCGGAGATCAAGATATAACTAGAGGATTAGCCTAGTTTGCTTTCAATTGGAATTGAAGAATTGCAAATCTGGGTTTGATGTGTTCAGAGTTGGGATCCCAGAACAATAAAATCAAATTAATCCACAGACGCTGCAATTCAGAGATTCTGCACACTCAACCAATTTCTGCTACATTTTGGGATGTTTGTCCTCCACCGTTATTAGTGTAGACGATGAACAGAATAGCCCCGGAGATACCTTCAGGACTTCCAAACTCTTATAATCCTGGAAATTCCCATGGAAAGCCACCACCTTGCCTTGAGAAACCACCCAGAGCTCGTCCGCGCTTCCATATATTAGATGCTCATCATGACTAACCTGCAAATCAGGGCAAAAAGAGGGCTATTAGCTGCGAAATGATCCATCCTAGAAACAAGACCAGACCTTGAATGAGCGTCTCAACTGCATCCAAATCCTACAGTTGGGGATAGGGGAAAAGGCAGAATCATATCTATCCTTGGACAAGAAACTAACGATTTCCAAAGACAACACTTGAGTAGTCACTGGTCATTCAAGCAAAACTTGAAGTAAACATTTATAAACAAGAAAAGGTCCACATTAATTACGTGCAAAGGCCAATACTACCTATAAGCATAGACATAGGAACTACTTGGTATTATAGATTACTGTAATACAAAAACACTGACAAGGCTAGCATAATTGTTCTATTCCAAACATTTTGCAAGTTGGAAAAATTAGATTGGTCTCTGTTCCATTAGAAGTTATATGTATGATGACAGAGGCGCCTTGTAGCTGTGGTCACTGATTAGTTCTACTATATTTTCAATGTAAAAACCATATTCCGATAAGTTCAATCAGTGCAAGTACAATAACAAGCTAACTGAAAAGGTAATCTAAGTCATTAGGTCGAGAAAAATGAGTAAACTTACCAGATGATTGGACGGCTCATCAAGCAAAATTATGTGAGGTTTCTTGAAAGTTATCTTGGCAAATGCAACTCTGCTTTTTGACCACCTATTTATATGGTCAAAGCACCATGTTATAAGTGCAATAACAATAAAAAAAGCCTCAGAGCAAGTACATGGTGAACCAAAATTCAGATTACACATTAACTAACCTCTAATAGAGCATCACAATGTCGCACGAAAATTGCTTCAGCAAAAAATTTACATATGCAACAGTAGCAGAGAGGGAAGAGATGTCCCAGACAAAATATACATTGGTTGAAGCGCAAGATTTCTAGTTACAACAAAGGAACCCAAGTGAGCTCAAAGCTTTTGCTCCAGAAGTCCCTGCAGGAAGAATGCCACATATGAAGGAGGTAAAATGACATAATGGATGACGAAATCATATTTTGCGGTGGAGTAAACGCAAACAACTGATACTTTAAAGAACTGAATAGATTTGCTCCAGAGGTCACTGCTGACAATGCAAACACAGAGGTAGGCAGCGTATAGTTACCATCGCAAGCAAACAAGCATAAGTATATTGGCTAAAAATTTCTAGCAAGCCAGAAGCAATAGTTCCTAACCCACTAGAGATCAAGACCCAAGCGGAAGGTGATTTATGGAATATCAATGCTGTCATGAATAGGAGTAGTATTGAAAGCTTGGAGCCATGAGCCGCCCCAGAATTTTATCCCAGATTGACTGCTTAATACTGTGAAGGATCATCATCAACAAAAAGAAGGTTCTGATTCTTAAGAAAACCATTAAAACAAAAAAACTGCATCCCCCTTTCTTCACAATCATATCACAGTTTCCACATAACTAATCATGTTTTTAGATTTTGAAAAGATTATTCTTATCTAGATCATATTTACTAGAAGGAAATTTAGAACATACCAGTGCACCAAATAAAATTAAACTCTTCTTCTATTTTTTAGTTAAATTGCAAAAAATGACACATAACATTGACAGCATTAGTCCAACCTCAAAAGCGTTCGCTAGTGAATGAGCTAGGGCACAAGAAAAAAGATGTTTGTAAGAGAACCCACGGCAAACGCTGAAAACGAAGAAGAACATGATTGCGAAACGCTATGATTCTTCGTGATTCTCATGCAAAGCATAGTGCCTTTTCATTCACAATTTGTTTGGGCATCAGGCAGAGTTCAAGATATTGTCCAACGAAACAGAGCCGATCCATCCCAACGAGAACACCACCCAAATGACAATCTTTGACCTTCAGCGGCGGCTGGTTTTTGGAAATTAACGAGAAACATCTTCATTGGAAAATATCAATTTGAATTACCCATCGAATTGAGGAAGCATAATCAAAATTGATGCCTTCAAAACCGAAAAACTTACCCGGACCCTAAAAACTGATTGTACATGGAAGAATCAATTCACTGGATCCAATCGTTGTCAATCTTGATGTAAGGGATGTCTTGGATGAGGGGCCAATAGTCGCCACTGAGTTTTGAGCATCGATCTTTCAGAAACTCGCATCCATATATGAGCAATCGTTGGAGGGAGGGAGGTAGGCCATCCTCTGGCAAGTACCTCAACTTCGGGCAATTCCTAATCCCTAACACTTTGAGAGAGGAGAAATGGTTGGGAAGACCACTTGATAGTCTTTCCACGTTCCTCATATTGTAAATAAAAAGATACTCTAGAGAGGAAGGAAAGAGAAGACTCCACGCTTCCTCGTCTTCCGAAGGAAACCACACCATCTCTCCCTCACCTCCCATGCTCAAGTCAAGCGATAGAAAAGTGAGGGATGTGATCATGGGTAAGCCCCATTCTCTCACTGGCTGTTTTAGATTATCGCACCCTCTTAATACAAGGGACCGCAAATTGGGAGGCAGACCTCCTTTGGGGAAGCATTTGATAGTTTGGCATCCCCAAATTCGTAGCCTCTGGAGAGATATAAGATGATTTGGTAGAGACTTTATCTGTGGACAATCCCAAAGTGTGAGAGTCGACAAGGAGATGGGAAGGGTAGGGAAGTACTCTATCTCCAATGCTGGACACTTCTTTATTTCCAATTCAGTGAGATGGGAGAGCCTATGAAGGCACTGTGGTAGGCTTTCCAGATTGTTACAGCTTTCAATGTGAAGTGTCTTCAGAGCAGCAAGTCTACCATCAGCAAACGGAAAGGATGTCAGAGAATCACATTGACCTATCCATAGATATTCAAGTTGAGACATCGAGTTATTGCTGCTAGGGTCACTTGGAGAAATGGTTAGTCTCGTGAGTCTTGGACAATTCTCAATCTTCAAATCTCTAAGTGTGTGCATCTTGCTTGGAAGCTTTTCTAAACTCGTGCAAAACCTCAATTCCATCCTTTCAAGGTTGCATGGTAGCTCTATTTCTCCTTCTCCAGCCACAAAAGATATGAATCGAGGACACCTTGTGATGACTAATTCTTGGAGGTAAGTGAGATTTCGCATTTCGTTTCCATCCTGGCACAAATATGTTAGTTTGTCACATTCTCCTATATGAAGCTCCTTTAGATTAACCAAGCAACTCATAAAGTCATGATCAAAGCAAACGAGCTCCGAAAGATTTGCAATTTTGAGAGTGGTTAAAGAAGTTAGGTTGACCAAGCTCTTTAAAACCTCCTTGTTACAATCCTCAAGGTATAACTCACGGAGAGATGGAAGACAAACTACACTGGTTGAGATATTCAACTGTGGGCATGAATGAATTTCAAGCTTTATGAGACGATCAAGTTGAGAAGGCACCATCCCGATCAACGAAGGACAGCTCCGGACAACAAGATGCTGAAGACAAGAGAATGGCACTTCTTCTGGGCCCCCGGCATAATGAGACCAATCCTTCCATGCCAACATCTCTTTGAACTTCAAAGTTGTTAAGGATGAGAAAGGCCTTTTACCTCCGTAAAATTCAGAGCTTATCATTCTTACTGCATGTAGACCTTCAAGAGATAATTCTTTAAGTGAAGGTAGTTGTCCAAGTGGGGGCAATGATATAACATAAGGACAGTCTTGGAAGCACAAAGACACTATCTTAAAATAGGATGGACCATCTAACCATGATGGGAATTTCATACCGCCATAGTTCGAGATAGTGAGATTTTCAAGATTAGTGTGAGGTCGTAGAGAGTCAAGCACTCGTGCTTCGTGCTTATCATTCCGTAAACTTCCAAAATCTTCACCCCAATGCAATAATAAGTTGCTAAGGCCTTGCTTTCCAAACAAATTAGCATCAACAGCATCTCTAACTTCTTCCACCTTTTGCAATTCCGATATAAATAAATCTCCTTGAAGATGTGATAAGTTCTTTAACTCTTTTAATTGTGAACCTTTCTCTGGTCCTACCACAAACTTGGACAAGATAGTAAGATTCTTCAAATTACTGATACCCAATGGCATCTCTTTTAGATTTTCTGTATCTCTAATGTCAAGAAACTGTAAATTGACCATTTTTGTGATACCTGGAGGCAACATAGAAAGCTTTTGACAACCTCTTAAGATCAAAGCTTGTAATTTGCACAAAGCAACAATCGACTCGGGTAGCCTTTTAATACTTGTGTACGAGAAATTGAGATATCGAAGATGTTTTAAATCACCAACACAGTTCGGTACCTCTGTGATGCAACAATGACATAATGAGAACACCCTCAAGTATTTCAATTTTAGTAGCAAGTCATGTAGCACTTTGTTGGAAATAGAGAATCTTATTGAGCCCCAAGTAGATCCAACACGCACTAGAATTAAACTTCTCAGTACCTTCATTTCATGATATGCTCTCAAGCATTTTGATGTAACAAAATACGACGACATGAATGATGCATAACGAGCTTTCTCAAGAAATGCATGATCTTCATCACTTTCTAGCTGAGAATTTCCTGAGGTAAAGCATATACCACCCGCAATTGACTTTGCAAGATCATTCAAAAGATCATGCATTGAAAACTTAGATGTGTCGACCCTTGATTGTTGAAGAAATGATCTAGATACTAATTCATCAAAGTGATCCCTTCCCAGTCTCAAGATATCCTTCTTTGCCTTTTGTCCATCCAAAAAGCCCTCTGCTATCCATAAGAGTACGAGCTCATCCCTCTCAATTTCGTAATCCTTGGGAAATACGGCACAATAAGCAAAACATCTCTTCAAATAAGGAGGAAGATGGACATAACTCAATTTCAAAACAGGGAGAACCTCATCTTTTTTTCCCCTTCGGAAGATCCCATATTTTGTTATTTAAGATAGCTTCCCATTTATCTGGATTTCTTTCATTACATAGGGCAACGCCTAACATCTTTGCTGCCAAGGGTAAGCCTTTACATTTTTCAGCTAATTTCTTGCCCGTTGCTTCAAGATCTGGGTGGCTCTCAAAATTTGTTGCTCCAAGAGCATGAAAGGCTAATAAGCTTGTACAATTATCAAGGGACAACTCCTCCAAAGGATACGGCAAAGCTCCTCTCATGGGAACGACGGGAAGGTTTCGAGTCGTGACAATGATCTTGCTTCCCTTAGCCCCCGCTTCAAATGGCTTGAAGAGTTCGGTCCATTTTCCATAGTCCTCATTCCAAACATCGTCTAAAACCACAAGAAACTTCTTTCCATAGAGACTATCCTTCAACTTAACTTGAAGCTCGTTAAGATCTTCACCCTCGCAAGACAACCCAGTGATCGACTGTAAAATAGCCTTCGTTATGTCAAAAACGTAAAAAACATCTGACACACAAACCCATGCTCTCCTCTCGAAACAACTTTTCACTCTGGCATCATTATACAGCTGTTGAGCCAAGGCTGTCTTTCCAACACCGCCCATCCCAACTATGGGGACTATGTTGAGTATGCTCAGCACGGCATCAGAATTTTTGGCCTCACTGATCAATAGTTCGAGTATCTCTGCTTCTTCCTTCTCCCTACCAAAAAACCAAGGCTCCGGCAAAGAAGTGGTGGGAACCCTTTTGTTGGTGTAGTTGGATCTGTCCACAACATTCTCTCTCAAGCTTAGATGATCCTTCGTCGTGACAATTGCTTTCAACCTGCCAATGATCTCTTGTACCTTGGTTTCAAACACTAGCAAGTGTGGGTTTGGATTCAATCTAGAGGATTTATCTTGGCCAAAGAAAGAGAACTTCCATTTCTCCATACCTCTACTTGTGCTGGATTTTGCCTCTGACTCAACCTGAGCGGCTTTGATCGCAAACTCATCGAGCAAGTCTTCCATGTCATAGGCCAAGTCCCTAACATCATCCAGCCACAGCTTCACTAAAGGGTTACCACTGAGTTGCTTGTCCTCTGCATCAGCCAGCACTGCATTGATTGTGACCAGCATCCCCTTCCACTTCTCGAACAGGGTGGTGCTAATTCCTTCCTGTTGCGCATAGCCCAATGTGAGAGAAGTCAATTTGTCGAACAGGACCTGAAAGAAGGAAGCCAAGAAGGAACCCAAAACGATCTCTCCGATGGCCATGGGTGAATCAGTCACTGTTGAGAACAACAAAAGTGTTATGGTGAGCAAAGTGAAAATGAGCTAATGGAGAGAGAAAACTATGAAGTCCAGGAAGATCAAGACGTTCACCTACAAAAAGTATAAAAAAAGACCAAGACCTTCAAGGGATGCACAACAAAGGTTAGACAAATCAAAATAAAATAATTTTTGTCCGCAAGTGCTTGATTCGTCAATTGCTCTCCTTTATCTTCAAATCAAAGACTTTTGGCTGTTGAACCTTCACTTTTGGCCATCCAGACAGACTCTTCATGCGACCAACTTAGAGTGCATGCATATTTTCATCAGAAGTGTTTTCATTAGTATTTTGTTGGCTTTTTGTTTTTGCATCCGTATATTCTCAGTATCCTTATGATTTCGATGTCTTTGTTTTCTGCTTTATTGGTGAATGTGAGATCAATGAAGGCTTTTACGTTGCAGTTATAGTGCCAACAATTCGTAGCAAGATGGACGGCGATGATCTACCAAAAGGTGCTGAGGTAGTTGTTGATAATCGGGAATCGCCTTGATAAATCGTGTTAATTATGTGATGCGTACATAATAACTTGCAGTAGATTATATATTGTTAGTTGGTAATTTTTGACTCCCTTACCAATTACAGAGTAAAATAACGCAAGTTGCTTAATGGATTAGTTGGTGTGCCCGACCTTTTTTCTTGTTTCGCCCAAAGTATGTGTTTTTATTTTCCTTATTGAACGGACAAAGTTAGCCGTCTTTGATGACTTGCAGATGTACCACAGAAAATAAGATTCCATTGTTGGGTGTATCCTCAATATTTTAGGTTTCAAATCGTTTATTTTAGTCGGTGCAAGTTACACAAAGATGCTTATTTGCCGGTCCTAAAAATTGTAGTCCTAATAATTGTGGTCCGATTCATTCATCGCCAAACAAGCAAAAGGGTTAAGCACACCAATCCCAACTAATCCATTAAGCAACTTCCTTTGTTTTGATCCAGAATTGGTAAACGAATCACAAATCACCAACTAACAGTGTCTAATCTATTGAAAATTATACTTTATGCAACGCACTTACAAACAGGAAAATCAATGTTTAAAGGACCATGATTCTCCTATCAAGCGATTCCTGATCATCAACTACTAACTCATCATCACCCTTCAACAGATATTGCTACATCTTTTTTTTTCGCTCACTTAAGTGCCACATTGGAGTAAAATCGATTATTTGAGTGCCATTTCTGGCAAATCGTTCTATGTGGATATTTTACTAAATTTTCCATCCCATGTGGATTTTTTTAATCTTTTGAATTTTTTATTTTTCTTTTCCTATTATTTCTTTGCTTTTTTTTTTTTTTGTGCCGGCAAGAGTCAATGGCGGTCCTTGCCAGCTGCGAAGGCCGCACCCTCGGCCGGGGGAGTCGCGAAGGCCCTGGGTAAGGCCATCGTTGGCAGCGAGCTTGGGCCTTCGCGGCCCCGCCAGCCGCGGGTGAGGCAGGCTCGCCTAGTTTGGCTAGGGCCTTTATGCCCTTGCTAGCAGCAGGCAAGGTCACGAGGGCTTGCACAGGGCCATGGCGGCGTCACTGGCTGCGGGCGAGGTCGCGAAGGCCCTTCCCAGATCTGTGCAAGGCTACCTCACCCGTGGTTGGTGGGGCCGTGAAGGCCCTAGCCAGTGGCCTCGCCCAAGGACTTCGCGGCCCCATTGGCTGCGGGTGAGACCTTTGTGGCCGGCGAGGGTCGTCGGTGACCCTCGCCGGCATAGAAAAAAACAAAGAAAAAAAAGCAAAAGATAAATGAAATATTCAAAAAAATAAAAATTGGTCCATGTCAGTGTCGGCAATGCCACGTAAGACAACCGATGTCCACGTCGGATTTTTTAGCAAGGCAAATCGCCAATGACACTTAAGTGATCGATTTTTTAAATTTGTGGCATTTAAATGAGTGAAGAAAAGTTATGTTACTCAAGTGAGCACTGTTCGCAAGTTATGGCACTCCTGCTGTTTTTATCCCAAAATAAAATTTAATAAAATCCAGGAAGACCAAGACTTATGGAGGCGCAAATTGGCTTTGTTGCTTCGCTTTCCACACACCTCCTCTTCTATCAGTAGAATTTCCACGCGTTACATGGGTTCTATTTTTTTTGTTTGAATGAAATATTTTTTGACAATTAGTATCGATTATTGTTCTCTTGCGTAAAATTAACAACACTATAACTTTCGTCCAACTTTTATCATTTCATTCATATTGTGATTTTTCATTCATTAACCTCTATTGTAGTGTACATGTCTATTGGAATCATGTCTAGATTTTCATTTATCTTTTCAATCGATGGAGCTACGACTAGAATAGATTTGTAGGGGATTGGGCAGATCAAAGATGGTGGTGATTGGCGACAATCAACAAGTCTGTGGGCGTGGGTTTGATGCTGATGATGGTGGTTGTAGAAAAAGGGAGGTGGTGTGGCTTTAACGAAGCGAGCAGGAGAACCAAGATGGATTCTGCCGTGTGTGTTTTTTTCTCAGAGGTTCCCTCTTTCTTTTTTTCTTTGCGAAATAAATTCGTAGGAACCTAATCCTATTTGTCAAAATTCTGTATATGCTTATAAAATTCTTTAATTGCAATAAACTTTTTTTTTGGAGGAAAACCAAATCCAATTTTTAAAAACTTATGAAAACAACATTTGGGCAAAATTTAGGTATGAGCAATTTTTATCCATCAAATGTTTATTTTTGAGCTATTTATACTTACTTTGGTAACTCGAGGTTTCTTAATTTTAGGTGGTTTGGGATGGTCGGATGATCCTTCCTAGACAGGGTTGTAACCGTGTGCTTATTGCCTATGTTTCGCCTCTCTTTGAAGAGGAATGGCAGTGCAGGTTTGGACATTGGGATCTGGAACTGATTTTTAATGGGGAAATTACCAAAAAAATTCCGGATTAATACCATGAAAATCCCAAACTTGTACACCTGTGATAATTTTACTCCGAACTAATTTTTTAACCATCAAAAATCCTAAATTGATACACTTGTGACAATTTTACCTTGAACTAATTTTTTGACCATTAAAAATCCAAAACTGGTACACCTTTGATAATTTTACCCAAAACTAATTTTTTGACCACTAAAAACCCCAAATTGGCACATTTGTGATAAATTTACCCTCCGTTAGTGTCCATTAAATTGGATTAATATCACGAAAAATCACAAATTGGTAAACCTGTGACAAATAGAGGGGTAAAAATCCAAACTGGTACACCTGTCAACTACCACGTGTTATCAAACTTATCAATTTGACGGTAAAGTTTAACGGAAACTAATTGAGGGTAAATTTGTCATAGGTGTATCGGTTTGGGGTTTTTGGTGGTCAAAAAATTAGTTCGAAATAAAATTGTCGTAAGTGCACCAATTTCAAAAAATTAGTTCGGGGTAAAATTGTTACAGGTGTACCAATTTGGGGTTTTTTGTGATAAAAAAAATAGTTTGGGGTAAATTTATCACATGTATACAAGTTTACGGTTTTTCGTGATATTAACCCAAAAATTCATAAACCTTTTAATTTGGCTAATTGAGTCATAAATCTTTTGAAAATTTGCCAATGTAGTCCATCTAGGCAATTTTGGCCAGAAATTACTGACGTGAACGTCGGCTGTCCAACGTGGCACCACCGATACTGACGTGGACAATTTTTTGTAAATTTTTATTAATTTTCTGAATTTTTTTATAATTTTTTAGTTTTTTTTTCCTTCTTCCTCCACGGTCGTTAGCCTCCTTGATGGTCGGCGAACGGCCACAAGCGAGGACCGGTGCCTTGCTGGCCTCTAGCGAGGCTCGCCCTCATAGGGGCGAGGTCACCTCGCTAGTATCTAGCGAGGTTCGACCTCATCGGCCTTGAGCGAGGAAGGCTACGTATATGCTGAAACAATTATTGGGTCATGTTCACCAATAGTGACCAAAAATCGGTCCCATATATGCTAAAAGCAAAGATGTCTTGCACGATCAAGCATGGCATTAAGGACTTGACCCCTCCGAGGACCATGACCTCCCAACTAATGCGCTAATTTGTAGTTCATCCGCCAATTATTAAAGGCTGAAAAGGTGCATGCGTTTAATACAATCATATCTTCTTGCTCGATTTAAATAAAATTGTTGACCGTTTTTCATTAAAAAAACCGAGCACTTAAGACTCATGTGGTCCTACTGATTGTTATCATAAAATTAGCCCATACTATTCCGAATACTTTTATCAATCATGTTTTAAATATTGCAAGTTATAAGAATCAACAAGAGTTGAGAATCTAACTATACATGAGCAAAACATGTGATGCGCGTGGACATGGGATATCTCAAGGGGTTTTACGACCTCACGAACTTGTGTGTGCGAGAGAGAGACCAATCCTATTACGTCAAGTTGGAGTCTTGCATGTCTTGCACGATCTTGTTTTCTTAAAGCAAAATTCGTTTCTCTTTTTTAAGTGGGGATGTCTTTGACGATCTTGCTTTCTTAAAGCAAAGATGTCTTGCACCATCGTGCTTTCTCAAAGCAAAATTCGATACTCTTTTTTAAGTGGGGAGACTAATTTGATATGGAAAATTTTCTTCACAACAGAAGGATTAACTACAATTTTAGAATTTTGAGAACGATTCAACTTATTTTGAGTTAGTGCACGAATTAGTATTATGCCTTTCTTCTATTATTACTTGAAGCAAATTGGTATTATGCCTTGTTAATATGCAAAGCGTATATGCTAATTATAGTGATTCCGGAGAATTCACAATCATACAATATTGGAAGCTCGTACACAAACTATTCGAGACTTGAATTTGGATTGTATAATGAATTTGAAGCTGAACATCTCTATCCGAAGGCTCGAAATTATGTCAAACTCCATCATGACATGGTACATGTCGTATAGGATTCTTGCAGCTAGCCATCTCGTGCCAACATATGCCTCCCCGGCAGCTCCTCGAGCATCAAGGGGCCAAAATCGTATCAAAGGATCGCTGCTATGTCAATGTTTTTGAAACCTAAATTATCAAGGATACAGCCAACAATGGCATCTTATCTTCTGTTATACATTTACAAGTCATCAAAGACAGCTAAGTTTGTCTGTTCCATAAGGGAAACAAAGTCACGTGCTTTGGCCAAAAGAAAAGGTCCTCTGTTTCAAACGACATCCAAAAGTCTTGATCTAGAGAAAAAGGAGAACAATCTAACTCGAGGACATAACGTGCATCAACTTTCTTGTGTAGAAAGGGAAGCAAAAGGGAAAAAGTGATGATGGGAAGGAAACTTTAATCAATTCCAGGAGGACAAAGACTTTGCAAGATGCAACTTGGCTTTGTTCCTTCACTTTTCACATCCCTCGTCCATCCCTATGTGAATGTCTCCTCTTCCATTGCTAGCAGAATTTCTACGCCTTACATATAAAATTAACAATATAATTGTCTTCCAACTCTTTTCATGTTTAATCATTTGGGGTTTTTCATTCATTAATCTCTATTGTACTTGTCTATTAGAATTATGTCTAGGTTTTCATTTATGTTTACAAGTTTAAGTTTGATAAATGAAAAAAGGCAAAGAGAAAAAGCAAACAAGAAAAAACAGCAAAAAACTGAAAAAGAAAAAAAAAACATCAGGAATGGGGCGACATTGATAGCGCCACCCATCCCATGGCCATTGCCACGCCGTTGTTGTCAG
This sequence comes from Syzygium oleosum, assembly GCF_021117445.2. Lineage (NCBI taxonomy): Eukaryota > Viridiplantae > Streptophyta > Magnoliopsida > Myrtales > Myrtaceae > Syzygium > Syzygium oleosum. The sequence goes on along the minus strand of NW_026607501.1, from coordinate 1,400,876 downwards.
CACCTCCGCAGGACGACTCATTTGAACCCCATCGCCACCGTCGCAGCTGGCGGTAGTGACCGGACTAACCATCACAACCAATTACCTTTAATTACCTAATGACTAACCTAACTTAATCTATAGGTATATTCACAATGGAAAGAATGAATTCTAGAATTTACAATTTCTCATGTGCACCGTGAAAAGTTGGGTCCAATGTGGAGCTCACATCGTTCAATAGTGGATGTGAGCTGGGCTCAATTGCTCCGGTTTCATTCAAAAAATTTCCCTCATCCTGTGTCTAAGACTTTACCAATAGTTGCTACAAAAAGAATGGGTCTTTCTTTTTCAAACAAAAGAAAAGGACTTAGGCTCAAGAGAACCGAATCATAATTTATTACGCCCATGAAACCCAACAGGCTGACTTCCTTCAGCTACGTCAAAATTGTTGTAGTTGGCTGAACGGGGAAAAGAGGAATAGTTAAGAGAGAGAGACAGAAGAATCAAGATAACTGGATAAGAAGTGAACCGCGCGCTGGAGATCCAAAGGGTTCAGTTCAAGTTCGCCGGGGACATCTTAACGCGTTGGATTTATGTTGTACGTGAAGCACTTGATAAGAATTTAAAGACTTAATTCACCTACTTGAAAATTTTCTAGGTTAAGCTGTAATTTCAATTCCATTTGGGTTTCAGGTTGCTAGGTTGATTCTAGAGGTTGTTAAGTTATGAAATCATGTTGTAATGAAACTTTGTGTGGCGTGAAACTGTAGGATTTATGGAAGTCAACTTGGGATTACGGTTTGGTCGGGGTGAACTTTTGAAGTTTATTGCGCACTGTTGGAACCAGATTCAAACTAATGTGTTTGGCGCTGGTTTTCGCTCGTTTACGGACCTCTTTTGGGTCAAAGGCGAGTTATCCTTTTAAGCATGGTGAGTTAGTTTTCCAATGACTTCGGACCTACTTAAAACAGGCATCGGTAGTGTTTGTTTTTAAAAATTTTACACGTGAGATGCCAGAGTACAGTGGACAACAATAGTTGTTCTACTTTGGGTGAGCTTTTCATTGGTGCATTTGAATTGTTTTGTTACCGAATAAGCTTACCTTGTTGAGTCTTAGTTAATGTACTTATCTAATTAATTTTGATATCCGTTTCTCACTTAATTGATTGGATTTTGCGTTTCTTTGTTTGAGGTAGCTATCGTCATTTGGTTCGTACTTTCAGGTGAATGGTGATTCTCTCTGTTAGTGGTCTGCCCTAAGAATCAATCGAGGTTGATACTCTAATATTAGTTGTGGATTAGGTTGTGTCGGAAAACCGATCTTCACTATACTTAGGTAGTCATAATGTGTTGCTAGAGACCGCTTATGACTTGTGGGCCAAAAGAGTTTTGGGCACACTGCTAATGTTTAGTGAACCTACAGGGTTGCACACAATAGCGAACGGACTTAATATTGTCTGTGCGCCTTGATCTACTTAAGAAGTAGATTTTAATTTATTCTCCTATTTAAATTATCTATGCGATCGTGCGCGTTATGAGATAACGATTAAACGTACGATTGAAGGTGGACGGTTTGGCGGGCCCAAATAGCCCGGCCCACTTCTTTTAATTCCACTAGATAATGAGGCTGTATAAATAGATAGAGAATCGTTCTCTGTCTGGGGTTTTTTCGATAGAGTATCGAAAATCAAAAGGCGTTCAAGAAAAGGAACTTCAAGATCTTTCGCTAGCATGTGGATCGTTGGAGAATTCCGTTCGTGTGTGTGGATACCGGTAGAGGCGCAACACTTGGGGCGCTCATCCAGACACAATCAATTGCTGATTTATCTTCGATCTGCAAAAGGTACGTATCGAAATTCCTTTCGAATTTCAATATACACATGGATCCTGTCTAGGGTTCTATATTCCGCTGCGTTGTTTTTCGTTGATGAACCCTACAGTGGTATCAGAGCTACTTGTGATATATTGAAATTGAATCGAAAACCCTAATTGTTGATACATATGATGTATGCCTGAAGTGAGTCTAAATTAGGGTTAGATGAATTTGAAATACGAATTGATATGATCAATTGAGAAGGAACGAAGCAGGGATGGGTCGATCCTGTTCTGCTCGCGTCGAGGCAGAGACGGCGTCGTGCCTGGGTTGTTGCCCGAGGCGGAGACCGCGGGCGGAGACGGCGGGCGGAAACGACGTTGCGCTTGGGTTGTTGCCCGAGGCGGAGACGGCGGGCGGAGACGGCGACGCGTCTGGCTTGTTGCCCGAGGCGGAGACGGCGGGCAAAGACGACGGCGCGTTTGGGTCTGCTGCCCGAGGCAGAGACGGCAGCGCGCCTAGTCATCCGGCGCGTCAAGGACTCGAGGCGTCCGGCCAGATGCGTATGGTGAGTGCGCGGGAGGCGGCAGCAACGGATAGTCTCCCGAGAACACAGAATTGAGAATTCTGTCTAGTTTTCGGGGGCTCTCCTCAGAAAACAGAATTGCGAATTCTGTCTAGCTTTCGGGGGCGCTGCCCCCGAGCCCCCGCGAGGGGCGCTGCCCCTTCGAACCCCGCTCACTGACCGAGCTCTGCCACTTGACCCCGCGAGGGGCGCTGCCCCTCGACCCCGCAAGGGGGCGCAGCCCCCTTGACCCCTGCATGGAATTGGTCGTTCCCGTATGATTGATATATCTTTGTTATTATAAGTGATGCTTTGTTGATGTTCAGAACATGCATACATTCACCACTACATAATTATTAAGAGTCCCTCATAAAATTAAGTAATAATATGATGCCTTTCCAATCATACACCTATTAAGACTTGAATCGTCAAAAGATGGGCCTGCCAAAGCAGGGTGTCTTTAACTATTTGAGTAAAATAGGATGGATAATGGTTATCCATAAGTCAAGATTGGTTTACTTAACGAGGCTATCAAAACGGTTTTGGGCCTTGAGGCATAGTGTTTGGGGATAAGATATGAGATGTCAACCCCAATAACCAAGAGTTGTATTCGATACAATTGACAGATAGTTGTCTACCTAAATAACTTAGTCTTGAGCGGTAAACCAAAGTTTACTCGAGTCTTGGTAAAATATGGATCTTGGTCCACTATACTTATTGGGACACATGTTATAAAAGTATAGTTGGAGTTTATTATTTATAATATTAATGAACAATTCACTTTGCATATTTGTTGTAGATAATGGCAAATAGCTCTGCATCATACTTTTCATTGCGATTTGTCCTTGAGAAGGACAAATTGAATGGTTCGAATTTTTTGGACTGGTATAGAAGCTTGAGAATTGTTCTCAAGCAAGAGAAAAAGGATTATGTCCTGGAGAAACCACTCCCTCAGAAGGCACCTCCTTCCAACGCTCCCCATGCTGAAAGGAATGCTTATCAGAAGCATAAAGATGATGCATTGGATGCATCATGTCTAATGTTAGCTACCATGAACTCAGACCTTCAGAAGCAGTTTGAGAACGTGGATGCCTATGATATGATCATGAACCTGAAAAATTTGTTTCAGGAACAGGCACGCACTGAAAGGTACCAAACGGTAAAGACCTTAATTGAGTGCAAGCTAGCAAGTGGGAGCTCAGTTAGCCCACATGTCATAAAGATGATAGGTTATATTGAAAACCTGGAGCGACTGGGCTCTCCCATTAGCCAAGAGTTGGCTACTGACATTATTCTTCAGTCATTGCCTCAAGATTATGACACGTTTGTTATGAACTATAACATGCATAATCTGAATAAGTCTTTGACTGAATTGCATGGGATGCTCAAAACTGCTGAGCAGAATATCAAGAAGGACCCTACCCCTAATGTTCTCATGGTTCAAAAGGGGAAAGGCTTTAAGAAGCCAGGTAAGGTCAAGGGTAAGGGCAAGGGCACTAAGCCTAAACCCAAATCCAAGACCAAACCGGGTCCGACTGCTGATGCTGTATGCTTCCATTGTGGGGAGAATGGACATTGGAAGAGGAATTGCAAGAAATATTTGGAGGATCTGAAGAAAAAGGGAAGTGAGACTTCTGATTCAGGTATTTATGTTATAGAAGTAAATGTTACTACTAGTTCTACTTCATGTGTATTGGATACCGGTTGTGGTACTCACATTTGTATGAATGTGCAGGGACTAAAACAAAGTAGAACACTTACAAAAGGTGAAGTGGAGCTACGTGTTGGGAATGGAACAAGAGTTGCTGCATTAGCCGTAGGAACATATGATGTAGCTTTACCTTCTGGCATGTTTTTAGAACTGAATAATTGCTACTATGTACCTGCTATACGCAGGAATATTATTTCTGTTTCTTGTTTGGACAAGGAAGGTTTCTATTTTGATATAAAGAACAATAGTTGTTCGTTTTATCTTAATGGATTATTTTATGGTAGCGCCCATATTGTGGATGGGATATATGTTCTAAGTCTTGATGTGCCAATCTATAATATAAATACAAAAAGGTTTAAATCTAATGATTTGAATCCAACCTACGTATGGCATTGTCGATTAGGCCACATAAACGAGAAACGAATTCACAAGCTTCATAGCGATGGACTATTAAATTCATTTGATTTTGAATCATTTGATACATGTGAATCTTGTTTAGTTGGAAAAATGACAAAAGCTCCTTTTACTAATCAAAGTGAGAGGACAAAAGAATTATTGGCCCTTATACATACTGATGTGTGTGGACCACTAAGTTCTACAGCCAGAGGAGGTTATCAGTACTTCATTACATTTACTGATGATTTCAGTAGATATGGATATGTTTACTTGATGAAACATAAATCTGACTCCTTTGAAAAGTTCAAGGAATTTCAGAATGAAGTACAGAATCAACTTGGCAAGAATATCAAGGCTCTTCGATCTGATCGAGGAGGAGAATATTTAAGCCAAGAGTTCAATGACCATCTCAAAGAGTGTGGAATTGTTTCACAGCTCTCTCCCCCTGGAACACCACAGTGGAGTGGTGTCTCTGAGAGGAGAAATCGAACTTTGTTAGACATGATTCGATCAATGATGAGTCATTCAGATCTACCATTATCTTTCTGGGGATATGCACTCGAGACAGCTGCGTTTACACTAAATAGAAGTCCATCAAAAGCTGTAGAGAAGACACCATATGAGATGTGGACAGGAAAAGTTCCTAGTATGTCTTTTCTAAATATTTGGGGTTGTGAAGCCTATGTAAAACGTTTACTTTCTGATAAGCTTGGACCCAAATCTGATAAATGCTTCTTTGTCGGATATCCTAAAGAAACGAAAGGATATTACTTTTACAATCCATCAGAGAACAAAGTGTTTGTTGCTCGAAATGGTGTCTTTTTAGAGAAAGAGTTTCTTACTAAAGGAACCAGTGGGAGTAAGGTAAACCTCGAAGAAGTTATTGTGCCACAAGAGGGTGTTCCAGTTCATGAGGAACCTCAATTAGATCTACAAAGAGTTGTAGAGTCTACTCCATTGGCACCTATAGTTCGTAGGTCTGAAAGAACACATCGTGAGCCTATGAGATATGGTTTTCACGTGACAGAACATCGTCATCTATTGTTAATAGAAAATGACGAACCTACGACCTATACAGAAGCTATGATGGGCCCAGACTCCGATAAATGGCTTCAGGCCATGAAATCCGAAATGGACTCAATGTATCAAAACAAAGTTTGGACTTTGATTGATCCACCTGAAGGTGTCAAACCTATAGGGTGCAAGTGGGTTTTCAAGAAGAAAACTGATATGGATGGAAATGTTCACATCTATAAAGCACGGCTAGTAGCTAAAGGTTTCAAACAAACTCATGGTATTGACTATGATGAGACCTTTTCGCCAGTGGCCATGCTTAAGTCCATTCGGATTATCCTAGCGTTTGCTGCATATTATGATTATGAGATATGGCAAATGGATGTAAAGACAGCTTTCCTTAACGGAAAACTAGAGGAGGATGTGTATATGACACAACCTGAAGGCTTTACATCACCAGATAACACTGGGAAGATATGCAAGCTTCAACGTTCTATTTATGGATTGAAGTAGGCATCACGAAGCTGGAATATTCGTTTCGATGAAACTGTCAAAGAGTTTGGCTTCATCAGAAACAAAGAAGAAGCTTGTGTATACAAGAAGTCTAGTGGGAGTGCAATTGTGTTTCTAGTGTTGTATGTGGATGACATACTACTCATTGGAAACGACATTCCTATGCTTCAGTCAGTTAAGACATCGCTAGGAAAATTGTTCTCCATGAAGGACATGGGAGAAGCAAACTATATCTTGGGGATCAGGATCTATAGAGATAGATCTAAGAGACTTATTGGACTGAGTCAAAGTACATATGTTGACAAAGTCATCAATAGGTTTAATATGCAAGATTCCAAGAAAGGTTTTCTCCCAATGACACATGGCATAAGTCTTAGCAAGACTCAGTGTCCTTCAACACAAGATGAGCGAGACCGCATGAGTAGGATTCCTTATGCATCGGCTGTGGGATCCATCATGTATGCTATGTTATGCACTCGTCCTGACGTTGCTTATGCATTGAGCATGACAAGTAGATACCAGTCAGATCCAGGAGAACCTCACTGGATTGCTGTCAAGAATATCCTTAAGTACTTGAGAAGAACTAAGGGTTTATTCTTAGTCTATGGAGGTGAGGAACAGATCACTGTAAATGGTTACACTGATGCTAGTTTCCAAACCGACAAAGACGACCTACGATCGCAGTCAGGTTTTGTCTTTTGCGTGAATGGTGGAGCGGTGTGCTGGAAAAGTTCCAAGCAGGAAACTCTTGCAGATTCTACGACAGAAGCTGAGTATATTGCTGCTTCAGAAGCATCAAAGGAAGCTATTTGGATTCGAAAGTTCATAGAAGAACTGGGAATCAGTCCCACTAGTTCGATTCCAGTGGACCTCTATTGTGACAGCAATGGGGCCATAGCTTTGGGTAAAGAGCCTAGGTCTCACCAGAAGACCAAATACATACTCAGGAAGTATCATCTCATTCGAGAATTCATTGAAAGAGGTGATGTCAAGTTGTGCAAAGTTGCAACGGAGTTGAATACAGCTGATCCGTTGACGAAGGCTCTTCCACAACCTAAGCATGAGCATCATTGTAACGCTTTAGGCCTTAGACACATTAGTGATTGGTCTTGATGTGAGTGGGAGTATATGTGATATACATTTTCATTGTTCATTAATAAAATATATATATTATATTTGATTTCGATTTAATTTGAGTATATAATTGAATGCGAAATCTTTATCCCCTGAATATTGAATATCCTTAATAGATAATCAAATACGTGATTTGATCGTGAAACTCTATTAATAGAGTGGATATTAATGTTCTAAATGTCCCTAGTCAATTGCCATTGTGCATTGGGACGCAAATGGCATTTGAGACTAGCATGTGAGTCAACTGATGACCAAGTTTCACGGGTCATGAATATAGAGATATAAAGTTGATCACATGGAATACATGTTGGAGAACATTGTATTGGACTGACCCGCTATGAGAATACTGTAGGATTGTTATATAATGTCATCAGTATTTCTCATCACAGCTATAGAGTATAGTCCTTTGACCTGAGTCTGCCATGGTTTCCTAGACGTGGATTGGCATGCTTTAACATTGCCAAACGTCAGCCGTAACAGGTGATTATAAAGGTAATGGCTGGGTATGTCATGAAGCGTGCTGAGTGATGTGAGTAGACAAGATGGGATTTGTCCCTCTCATATAACGAGGGTATGATTTCCTGGCCTCCCGTAGAGTTGAGACTGTGAAATGCATGGCCATGCTCAAGTGAGTTGAAGAGTCAACTACTTGTTTTGACAGTCTAACTGCGGTATCGGGAAAATGAGTTTAAGCTATATAAGGATGACACTTGTCCTGCCTTATGCTTAACTCGGAAATCAAGTGACAAAAGAGACTTAGTTTATATGATTGGTTCTAGTGCAAGTGGGAGATTGTTAGTGGTCTGCCCTAAGAATCAATCGAGGTTGATATTCTAATATTAGTTGTGGATTAGGTTGTGTCGAAAAATCGATCTTCACTATACTTAGGTAGTCATAATGTGTTGCTAGAGACCGCTTATGACTTGTGGGCCAAAAGAGTTTTGGGCACACTGCTAATGTTTAGTGAACCTACAGGGTCGCACACAATAGCGAACGGACTTAATATTGTCTGTGCGCCTTGATCTACTTAAGAAGTAGATTTTAATTTATTCTCCTATTTAAATTATCTATGCGATCGTGCGCGTTATGAGATAACGATTAAACGTACGATTGAAGGTGGATGGTTTGGCGGGCCCAAATAGCCCGGCCCACTTCTTTTAATTCCACTAGATAATGAGGCTGTATAAATAGATAGAGAATCGTTCTCTGTCTGGGGTTTTTTCGATAGAGTATCGAAAATCAAAAGGCGTTCAAGAAAAGGAACTTCAAGATCTTTCGCTAGCACGTGGATCGTTGGAGAATTCCGTTCGTGTGTGTGGATACCGGTAGAGGCGCAACACTTGGGGCGCTCATCCAGACACAATCAGTTGCTGATTTATCTTCGATCTGCAAAAGGTACGTATCGAAATTCCTTTCCAATTTCAATATACACATGGATCCTGTCTAGGGTTCTATATTCCGTTGCGTTGTTTTTCGTTGATGAACCCTACACTCTCTTCTATGATTTTTGAACTCATGTCCTGGAAATAACATAAATTAGATATGTTATAAGTTATGAAAGAGGCATTGCACAATGTTTAGAGCATATTTGTTGCATGAAGCTGGATTGGACATTGACTATCCTTTTGTTAGTTGAAATGGCATAGCAAAGTATATCTTGAAATAGTTTGAGAGTTGATTATTTGTAAAATGATTTGAGAAATGCTATGTAAAATGTATCCTTCTTAATGGAGGAATTGTGAAAGGATACTTACATTGATTTGTAAAACTGGTTTACGAAATGAATCCTGAAGTTTTTTGACTCGTTGGAGGATTGTGTTGATGGTTTTATGTTGCGAGTATGCATACTGTTCTCTGGACTTCCTATATCAATCGAAACACCGGCTGATAATAAGGTGGAGATCTACATTAAAAAGGAATCTTGCTAGGCCTCATCAAGGAGCATTAAGCGTGGCCGTAATTTAATATTGACCGTTAGATTGATCAATATACTAGACCATTGATGTGCGCTTTGGTATCGTTGATTGATTGAGTATTTCCGGTACATATAACACTTTTGTTGCAGTGATATAACTCATCTTTGATCTTGTATGTATATTATTTACTGAATTTGGATAAATGTGTTACGCTAAGAATATTAATCTTAATTGCTCTACCATATAAGAAGAATAAAGAAAAATATGGAAAGAAATTCACAAATAAAAGAAATAAAGAAGTTGTCTGTTATACGTGAGGTGGAAAGTGTCATTCTAGTCAAATTACAAATTAAAAGAGAAAGAAATGGGGACTACCGTTAGTGAGAGAAGAGAGTGCCAAAAAAGAGAGGAATGCAGTGACTGTAAATAATATGCAGAAAATAGAGAATATATAAGAATTGTATATTTTGATTATGAATTATGTTTATTACAATAAGTGATAACTTCTATATATAGACACTTACAAAGAATCTCAAGTAATAAATATTGACAAAAGAATTGGTAACCCCCAGCGGAGACAACATTTAAATTAATCTCGCACTACAAAAAAAATAAGGTTTTAGCCACGAATTTTGCCGCGAAAAATTTGGCAAAATTCGTCACTAAATGAATTTGCGACGAAAAAAATTTCTTCGCTAATACGGCATCCCAAAATTTAGCGACGAAAAATTTCAATTTTCGTCGCTAAATTGTGACAAAAAAAAATTCGTGACAAAATTCGTCACTAATTTACCACGAATTGTATTCGTCGCTAATTTTTCGTGGCAAAATTCATTGCTAATTATTCGTGGCAAAATTCATGGCTAATTTGCCACGAACTGTATTCGTCGCAAAATTCGTCGCTAATTTGCCCCGAAAAAACAAAAAAAAAAATTCTATTTTTTTTATAAAAAAAATTTCATGGCAAAATTCGTGGCTAATTTGCCACGAACTGTATTCGTCGCAAAATTCGTCGCTAATTTGCCCCGAAAAAACAAAAAAATATTCTATTTTTTTATAAAAATAATTCGTGGCTAATTTACCACCAACTGTATTCGTCGTTAATTTGCCCCTAAAAAACAAAAAAATATTCTATTTTTTTTATAAAAAAAATTCGTGGCAAAATGGCTAATTTGCCACGAACTATATTCGTCGCAAAATTCGTCGCTAATTTGACATGAAAAAACAAAAAAAAATTCTATTTTTTTATAAAAAAAATTCGTAGCAAAATTCGTGGCTAATTTGCCACGAATTGTATTCGTCGCAAAATTCATCGCTAATTTGACCCGAAAAAATACAAAAAAATATTCTAATTTTTTTATAAAAAAAATTCGTGACAAAATTCATGGCTAATTTGAAAAGGAACCGTATTCGTCGCAAAATTCGTCGCTAATTTACCCCAAAAAAACAAAAAAAAATATTCTATTTTTTTTAATAAAAAAAATTCATGGCAAAATTGGTGGCTAATTTGCCACGAACTGTATTCGTCGCTAATTTGCCTCGAAAAAATAAAAAAAAATATTCTACTTTTTTTATAAAAAAAAATTTGTGGCAAAATTCGTGGCTAATTTGCCACGAACTGGATTTGTCGCAAAATTCGTTACTAATTTGCCCGGAAAAAACAAAAAAAATCCTATTTTTTTATAAAAAAAATTCGTGGTAAAATTCGTGACTAATTTGCCACGAACTGTATTCGTCGCAAAATTCGTCACTAATTTACCACGAAAAAACAAAAAAAATTCGCAGCAAAATTCGTCGCTAATTTGCCACGAGCTGTATTCATCACTAATTTGCCCCGAAAAAACAAAAAAAAAATATTCAATATTTTCAAAAAAAAATTCATGGCAAAATTCGTGGTTAATTTGCCACGAAAAAACAAAAAAAATTTATGAAAAAAAATTCTATTCTCTAGTTGAGAAATTAACAGGCATATAACCAAGAAACAATTAAATCTCACATCTGCACATTGTACAAAAGTAGAGACAAGTTTATTATTCACAAAAGATGGTTATCCAGTAAGATATTCAATTCAAATTTCTCTGGAAAATTTTAACGAACACCTGTCGGGCTAATTATAGCAACTACTACCAATATATATAACTACAATTCTAGCCATCTCCATATAATCAATCTCGTAAAACAAATTGCTCACCCATCAGTGCAAGCGCAATCTATGGTAAGAATTTTTTTTTTTTTTGGGTAAAAAAATCTATGGTAAGATTTTTCTCTCCTCGTTATGCAAGAAAGATCAAATGCCACTCAATAGAAGAATCACCAGCTTATACCTTTGTCTCAAGTATATGCACATCATGCTAATAATCTTCTGGAAGAAAACACGGTCGAATTTTATAATGTCCTCACCATCCACACCTAGAGCAAGCAAATAAGATGATGTAAATGCCCTTAATTAGCATATGATTTGGATTCTCAGTAAGAGCTGCCAACCACCAATTTTAAGAACCGTTTTAGTCGGTAAATAGACAAAACACAAAGTCATATAGCTAAGGAAACCGGAAAAACTTCAAAGATATCGTGTTGCATCATTTAATTTATCTCCGTCGTGCTTCCTATGTTTAGAAATGATAAAGCGCATGACGAACCATAAACAGCATTGGTGGTAAAGAAAACAAAATCCCACCAGAATCAAGCTAGATAGAATAGGCAAGTTCGAAAAGAAGGGAACTTCAAATCGATGAAGTTGGGAGCGAGGCCAAAACCAATTCCCAAGTCACTCTGCAAATGCTAATTTTTGCTCCTGAAACGGGTATCGAAATCACAAATCCAGCGAACCTCTTGAAACCGATTCGACAACTCAAAAAGCACAACGAAAGGGGCTTGGCTAGTTAGGCAGACGAAGTCAAGCTGGCATCAATCATCTATATATCCACTCATCAACTGTACTGGATGATTGTGACATTCCGAAATTTCCACCAATTGGAATTTATTGAATAATTGAGTTTTATGAAATGTGCTCGCAGTAAATTCTCGCCCGGAACTGATCATTCCTGGGAATGCTAACCATTAGGGAAAGGCTAATAGGGGAATTAAATTCGCGCGACTAAAGAAAATTCGACCGTGAATGGACTTCGACCATTAAATCGCGTAAGTGATATTTTGAGCCACTGTTGGCGATCCAAGGATAGTTAGGGGTCGGTTCGCCACTGTCCTAGTAGTGGATCGCGGGTGATTCCGTTGGACCACGAAACGACTTGACGAATGATTCCGAAATTATACCGAACGATCGTACCCCTCGGATCAAGTGATTGATCTTCGCGATTTTTATGACAACCGAGATCGTCACGCATCGAACGGACTTGCACGTGACTCGATTCAGTATCAGTCATGAGTCGATTCTGCGAGTTTCCCCAGCAAGCCGCCCGTTAGCTTGAGAAACGCTCGAGTTGCGTTTAATAGAATTTAATTATGGAATTTTTGTCCAAATTGGACACTGGAAAATTAGGAAGTCACGCCGGAACGTTAGGACGACGTTGTACGTGACACGTGTGAAATTTTGGTGTGCTCAAATTCTTCGGAAAAATTCAATTTGGACAAGAAACGAAGAAGTTGACTGTTTTGCCCTTAAGGATTAACAAAGGGCATGCTTATGGAAGAAGGGGTATTTTAGTCATTTTTGCTTTAGATATTTTTTTGGATCAAAGTTTCTAGATAAGACCCTCTCCTCTCTCTCTCTCCCTCTCCTTCGTGGACTTCCCCCCCTTTTTCTTTTTTGGCCGTGAGTTTCCCCTCCTCCACCGTGAGTTCTTCCTTGGCCATTTTCTCCACCGCCGGCGCCGCCGCTCGCCGCCACCACACCGGACCACCCTCAAGCCACCGTCCACGCCGCCGTACGCCACCATCACCCCCTCCCGCCGTCCCTCTCTCTCTCTATTTCCCTCCCTCTCTCTCTTGGCCGTGAGGCCCTCGGCCACGCGCAAGCCACGCCATCACCGTCCAAGCCGATCGCCGCCACCCGGAAGTTGTACGTCGTCGCCGTTGTCCCCGATTAAGGGCCGCCGCTTTCCGTTCTAGCCAAGGAAGTCTAGAACGCGGGTAAGTCGCGCCTAAACCTAATTTAGGACTTCGGGTATCGACGGGTAAATTCGAACAAAATCAGTATGGAATTAGGTGCGGAATCACATGGATAGGGGGTGAAAATTTTATGGCGGGCCTTAGGAATTAATTCGGGTAATATTTATTGGAAATTCAGAAAATTAGGGGCTGCGAATTACTGTTCATATGCCTCGAATCACTGTTCACTGGCTGTGGATTACTGTTCACCGAGCTGTGATGGTCCGATTGGGACGCAAGTTGAATTTTTGGAACCTAGATATTATGTCGAGAAAGTCCCGTGAAGAATCGGAATTAATCCGACGCCGTTTGGTTGAAGAAAAATGGGAATTATCGTATTGGATGCATATTTAAATTATTAGTAAATTGTGGTAATTCAGTTGAGTATGCTGTGGCGTGCTGTTGGGTACGAGAATGATACCGTTGAGTCCGGCTCGGAGTTTCATGTAAGTGTCGGGAAGAGTCGGTGGTGTGATTTTGTGGTTTGAGTGCAGAAATTACTGTTCACGAGCTGTGGGAGTACTGTGCACTGTGCTGTGGTGAGTCGTTTGATGCGTGTTCGGTACCGTTAGGTCCGTCTTGGAATTTTATGAAAATCCCGTGAAGGGCTGAAAATGATTTGAAAACATTTGAACAAAGAAAAATGTTGTTTTATGCGAAAATGTGCTTTTGTGTGAAAATGGTGATGTGGTGAAGTGTGGGGTGCAAGTGTACACGGAATTTGAGGCAATGGCATGAGAAAGTGAATGTGGGATCGGACCGAGGCGTGTGATGCTCGGGGCGCGATCGAGGGGCTTGAGGCGTGAACGAGTACGCGGGCCGGATGTGGTGAGTGGTCGCAGTGTACCTGAGGCGTGTACGTTTACACGGGTCACTGGCGAAGAATGAGAAAGAGGAAATGAGAATGGACGGAATAATGGGATAAGAGTGGTATATGCGCGTGTTTACATCTGACAGGATTGAGTTTGAATGATGTTGTGCGCATGTTTGAGCCTGGCAATATTTTTTGTTGTGCCTGCAATGTGATGTTTCAGCGTGTGGTGATATTGAGTGTTTGAATTTAATTGGCGCTCATGGTGCATTGCATTGCATAACATGGACACGCATTGTGTATGCCGAGAGTGAGGTATGTGATGAAATTGTGTGAGAATGCGTGTCTGCCATGAGCATGTGATCACCTAAAATGCCCTGAAGCGTTATACGCTGGGTTCAGATAATAATAAGTTGTGTGATCACCGAAGGACCTTCGGGTCGTGACCTTCGGGTCGATACCGTCCTCATGCACTTTGAAGCAGGACGATGCCTGATACGACCGGAAGACGACCATCCTCATGCACTTTGAAGCAGGCTCTGGTTCGTAAGGAGATCAGTATTGCGCCTCATGCACTTTGAAGCAGGCTAGAGACACTGGGCCAGATCGGTTGCTGCGCCTCATGCACTTTGAAGCAGGCTAGACGCACCGGGCCGTTAATAATGTGGACTCAAGTCGTAATTAATAATAAATTGGAAAATTGCCAGTGTGCCAGTGTGGGCCAGTGGGCCGGAGAATGCGTATGACATGTAGATGACATTTGCATGCATGGAACATGCATAGACTGGCATGCAAACGTATGAGAATCGGTGCATGAACGTGTGATTGACATACGTGTGATTATGCGTGCCACGCATGTGCCGTGCCTATTGTATGTTGATCTGCCTAACCTGCAGGGTTAGATAATTGTCTGACTATTGTGGTATTGTGATTTGAATAATTGTTTCCAGTCAGGAGATTGCATGCTAGTCTAGCCTAGGTTGGGTTTAGGGGTGAACTTACTGAGAAGTGTTCTCACGGTTGTTTCAACCAACAATTTCAGAACCCCGACAGGACCCATGAATCTTCCGCCACCGCCACCAGAACGTTTTGGAGTCCTCAGTGGATGGGACGGTATAAAGGGACTCAGACTCAGAGGACAAGGAATCAGACTCAGAATGGGTTTTTGGCGAGCACCTTTTTTGGAGTAGTAGTAAACCCAAGTTTTCGTCCTTGGAGTATCGGTTTTTGAGAAAGGCGATATGCATGTACATTTATGGGACAGTTTATAAATGTAAATATTATGGTATAAGAAGGAAATGAAAAAGATATGTATATTCTCCCTGATTTTTCTCCCCAGTTTTAATTGTCCGGGTTTAATTGTTGATATCCGCTGTGGTAGTAAATCTCTGATGGTGAATTTGAGGTCAGCGATATTCCTGGGACGTCGCTTGAATCGACCAGAGGCGGTGTCGCGTGCCGTAGGGGTTCGGGGCGTGACAATGATCCTCACCAAATTTCTCCGAAATAGGCCGCCTAATGGCTAAAATGAGGATTCTTCTCTCGAACTAGTTCTTCTTCGACTCAATTCATCGACACAAAAACAGCAGGCGATCGACGAACAAGTGTTATCACCAACAAAAACTTGATGAGAAGAAACTGTGCTACCTCGAGAATCGACAGCATGCAATTGGAATTTGCAGGAGCTCGATCAGATTGAACCTCTGAACCACGATTATCTTACACCAAGATAAGGCAACCGGCTGGGTAAGTAAGGCCAAAAGAAAAAAACTACATGGAGCAACAACTGATCCATTACTAATCAAGAAAAGGGGCAAAGCAACTAAATAGCGAAACATTCAACTAAATCGAATAAGTCCATTGTAAGAAATAAATGAACTGACATAAGGTAGTAATGGAGCTTCACCGATTTGTCATCTATGGTGTGACAAATTCAGGATGAACAAGTTACTTAATCGTAAATGGTAAAACCATCTGGAAAGTCATGTAAAAATTGATTTACACGGGCAAAGTTCAGAGCAAATTCTTTACTACCTTTTGCAAAGAAAACATACACCGAGTCTTGTAGACATACAGCTTGACGAGTCCTTTGTCCCTTCCTTAACCTCTACTTCTTGAAGGGAAAAATAACGAAACCTAATTTGGAGTTAGTTCTTACTTTACTCAAACAAACCGAACCGATCTTCATTTTCTCTTTCGTTTGACATGCTTATCTTATATAAGTCTTAAACAAGTTGAAGTGTGTTTAAGTATGGTCAAGTTTGTCTTAGTTTAGTGAGTTCAACATGGCGTCAAACTAATCAATCAAAAGATTTTATACATAATAACGAAAAAGAAAATCATTTGAGTGGTGATCTCACTCATGTAAATCAAGGAATCACCACTATATCTGGTGGCAACTTCATGTAACAGCAAATCAGAGGGACTCTGTTTTTTTTTTTTTTTGCTTAAAATAGTTCGTCTTAGACTCTTGTGTCCATACTATTTTCGTACTTCGACTTTTTAAATTAAATTTTTTTATTTGATTTTCTGATTGACCAAAGTAATTTCCTTTGACAAGCTTTTTTTACCACTCTAAACAGTGAAAAACGAAAATAAAATTTTTGATTAAAATATTTTTCTGCAAACAAACAAAATCCTAGAAGAACTTTTCAAAACTCAGTCATAAAAATAATGCAGGGTCACATCCCTCCGGATTTTACTTATATTACAGATCATCGTCTTCGAACCAGAACTTTTTACGAATTTATTTAAGCCTCAACCATATAGTTACTATGAGTATATGCAAGCATGGTATAACTTTTTAAATCAGAAACATTTTGATCATTCATGTTTCTTCTTCTTTGATAAAAATTTTCAGAAAACGAGTCCTATTTGGTTCCAAGACTGGTTTAATCTAATTTGGTCCAGGTTCTCATATTTTCCCTCCATAGGTTTCAAATGGATACAATTACTTCTCTCGAAATATTCAAGAACCTCTTCATCTTCACATGTTAGATCTTGCTCAGTAGACCGTGGTATGCTCTATTCTTGAAAGATAATTAGAAAATTAAATGGTGGTCAAAATTTGCCCCTCCATTTGCAAATGAAGAGGCGTTTATGGTTCGCTGCAAATCCCACTCGGTCAAAGTCGCAGACTACCAGAACAAACTCACTTATTCCTCAACAAAGGTCAACATCAAGCTCCACTTGCAGCCGCTCCAGATCAAAAGTCTCTGCTAAAAGTAGTTCGGGAGACAATGTCTCAAGCAGGGTCTGACGATTTAGAAAACAGTTTTGCTCCTCAAGATCAAGATGATTGTTATGGCATAAACCTCATGAAGCAAGCAATAGTTTTATCATTGTCCGATAATAGAATTCATGCAACAGTATTCCTCAATGTTGTATATCATGAAGCCATAGTAGCAAGTTTCCTCTTTGGATAAAATTTCCTTCATCTGCTCAAACTCAAACTCAAGATATATCTTTAATATGTGAGGTCACGAGATCGAAACCATTTGCGATGGTAGTGCATACATCTCGTTGCGTCAGAATGGTTCTGGACCTTTGGCACCTTGATGGGGTAATTGTGATGGGGCTTGCCTACTTCAATGAATTGGTCATGAGTGGTGCTAAGTGACGACTTTCTCGGAATAAGAATATCTCATTGCAGACGCAAATCCTCAAAGCAACATCCAGATGGTAGCCACGGCTATTGATCCTCCCTCCCTTCCCCCTCTTGCACAGGAAATATAAAATGTAGGTCTGCTAAAAATGTTAAGAGATGGAGTAGGTATTTGAATAAAAGAAAGATGAACTTTAATCTTTGATCAGGCAACCAGTTTGTCAATGGGTTTTGACCAGCAGGGCTCATCAAAATCTAGCTGTCACACTCGCAAATTCAAAACATCTGTTTTCAGTAGCGTTCGTTCATCTGCACCATAGCAGTTGGAAGAAAGAAAGCTTCTTATTTCGATTATTGACCTGAGCATGTTAAAAGGATATTATCTAACAAATCCAGGCATTTATACAGAATTTCATTATAGTACTTTTTGGCTAGGCAACGCCTACATTATAGCTAGTAAAAGCAATTCTGTACTTAGAGTTGAATATAGAGTTTTGTTGACTGTGATAATATTTTCATAATTAATTCTCCCGAACAGTGCCAAAGCATGAAAATAGGGAAAATATATTCATACAGCTTTCTCAAAAAATAGATTGTCTTACAAAATAATTTACTGTGCTAAAATGGTTCTTTCGCAAATGATTAAATCATTTTACTGTGCATCGGAAAGCTGACTTCCGCGGCGATAGAGTATCAAACTTCCAGGGGCACAACAAATGGACCTATTGCTAGGACAAAATGTGCAAAGAATCATAAATTATACCAGGACCACAATCCCAACTCAGTTCTTAAGCTATTGCAAATGATACTGCATGCTCAATGTCAAAAACTTAGACTCATCCTTCCACGAGCCCTTATCAAGTATATATGACAAACGAGGGCCAGTGTGACTGTGAGTCCGTCCTGTATATCAGCAACAATCCTCTCTTCGTCCTTTTTCGCTTTCTCTATGTAGCTGAGCCTCATTTTCTGTTTTGTAAGGTAATGTGTGATGTAGCTAGCAAGGATCACCTAGAGGGGGGGGGGGGGTGAATAGGTGATCTTAAACAATTCTTTACCAATTTAAAGCGGAAGTAAAAGATCAAGAACAAAGTCTGAACAACAAGCA
Source organism: Syzygium oleosum (assembly GCF_021117445.2). Classification (NCBI taxonomy): domain Eukaryota; kingdom Viridiplantae; phylum Streptophyta; class Magnoliopsida; order Myrtales; family Myrtaceae; genus Syzygium; species Syzygium oleosum. The sequence goes on along the minus strand of NW_026607501.1, from coordinate 1,382,205 downwards.
GATTCTGATCAGACTTTGTGACAAATGTTCTTGTGAGCAGTATAAACAATATAATAAGAGATTAGAGATGGAGAAAACTGCACACAAACAATTATAGTGGTTCGGCTTAGATCAAGCCTACGTCCACTCTCTCACGCTGACAGCCTACTGGCTGGATTCCACTAATAAAATCAATGAGAAGTTACGGCAAGTTGTGCCGCTTAAACCCAAGCACTTCTCCCCGAAGCTGGTGCTGCTTATACCAAGCCGATAGATCACATTATCTCACACCTAAGCACACACTTATAACACTGTCTACACCTCTCAAATGATTACACGTTTAAGCTCACGAAAGACAAGAGATTGAATCGGAGTATGCTCAGACTTTGGACTTGTTGATTCTTGATTTCGTTCTCTACCTTCTACTCCTCGTTGATCTCCTTTTATACTCCTCCACTTTCAAACTAGCCGTTGGATAGTCTTCAGAGGATCATCTTCCAATATTCATCTTTGGACAGATTTGTATAAAATGGATTGAGTAGCCGTTGGTTGATAAAATCTGAATCCCGCTTATTCTGGTCGCCCATACAATCAGAATCTTGGTTTCCATAAGTAGAGCTTTATCCGTTGTAATGCATACTTGTCGTAATGTTCGATTGTCAATCAATTTGATTGAGTTTGAGACAATCAAAATTTTCCTTCTGTGAAATCCATACCAGATCACTAGCTGTTATTTTTCGTTCTGAGTTCTGCGTCTGAATAATTTTAACGTCTGTGTCTGAATAATTTCAGTGCCTGTGTCTGAAGAATTTCTGCGTCTGAAGAAATTCTGCGTTTGAACTTTCTCGTTCTGAGTCTGAACTTCTCGTTCTGAGTCTGAATCTCTTTTGCTTGAAGTTCTTTCACAATCTGAACACGAACTAGATCAAGATTGACATATGCTTTTCTTCCAAAAACAACTTCCTGAATCAAAATACTTCAAAGCATTTATCAGACTTACAAAACACTTATGGACAGTTTTGTCAACTTCAAAATCTATTGGGAATTTTCCTTAACAATGTGAACCCATTGAACCACTCTCTCTTGATGTCAATAACTAGATTCACCTTATTCAAGGAAAACTGAAGCACCTTCCTATAGTCCTGAAAATTACCAAGAAAAGGCGCCACCTTGCCTTGAGAAACCACCCAGACCTCATCTGAGCTTCCAGCTATTAGATGCTCATCGTGACTAACCTGCAAATCAAGGCAAAAAGAGGACTGTTATCCCTGAAAATGATCCATCATTGGTCAAATCGAAGTATTTTGACAAGAAAATCAATCTCACCAGTAGAATTCCTGCTTGGAACAAGTCCAGACCTTGAATGAGTGCCTCCGCTGCATCCAAATCCTACGGTTGAGGATAGGCAAAAATGCAAAATCACAGTCACTCATCCTTAGACAAGAAACAAACAATTTGCAAAGATAATACTTTAGCAGTCATTGGTCATTAAAGTAGAATTTGAAGACCAAATTTATAAACAAAAAGTAGGTCCACAACCACATTAACTATGTGCAGAGCCCAATATTGCCTATAGGCACATATATCAGAACTATTTGGTATAATGACTACTCTAATACGAAAAAACTGATCAGGCTAGCATAACTGTTCTATTCCCAACATTTTCCAAGTTGGAATAATTAGATTGGTTTATGTTCCATTATAAGTTATATATATGATGACAGAGGCTCTCTGTAGCTGTAATCACTGATTGGTTCTCCTAAAATTTCAATGTAAGAGCAGATTCCGATAAGTTCAATTAGTGCAAGAAAAATAATAAGCCAACTGAAAAGGTAATTGAAGTCATAAGATGGAAAAAAATGAGTAAACTTGGCAGATGATTGGATGGCTCATCAAGCAAAACTATGTAAGGTTTCTCGAAAGTTATCTTGGCAAATGCAGCTCTGCTTTTCTGACCACCTATTTATATGGTCAAAGCACCATGTTATATCTGCAATAAATCCAAATAGCCTTGGAGTAGTACACAGTGAACTACAATTCAGATTACAAATTGACTAACCTCTACTAGAGCTTCTAAATTTCATGCGAAAATTGCTGCGACAAAAAATTTACATATGCAACAGTAGCAAGAGGGAGGAGATGTACCAGACAAGGTATACATTGGTTGAAGTGCACGATTTCCAGTCACACCAAAGTAACCCAAGTGAGCTCGAAGCTTTTCTTCCTGAACTCCCTACAGGAAGAATGCCACATAAGAAGGTATTTTCAGATAAAATGACAAAATGTATGACGGATTCATTTTCCGCAGTGGAGTAAACGCAAATGCAAACCCAGAGGCAGGCATCATATCATTACAATCTCAACCAAACAAGCATAAGTATAATGGCTGAATATTTCTAGCAAGCTGTAAGCAATAGTTTCCTAAACCACCGGAGATCAAGACCCAAACGGAAGGTGATTTATGGTATATCAATGCTGTCATGAATAGGAGTTGTATTGAAAGCTTGGAGCCACGGGCTGCCTCAGAATATTATCCCAGATCGACTGCTTAATACTATGAAGGATCATCATCAACAAAAAGAAGGTTCTCGATTCTAAAGAAAACCATAAAAAAAAAAATACTGCATCCCCTTTCTTCACAATCGCATCACGGCTTCCACATAACTGATCATTTTTTTTAGATTTTGAAAAAGATTATATTCACTAGAAGAAAATTTAGAACATATCAGTGCACCAAATAAATTTCATTGTTTCTTCTTCTTTCTTTTGGATAAATTGCAAAAAAAATGACACAAAAACATTGACAGCATTAGCCCTACCTCAACAATGTTCGCAAATGATCCTTCCAATAGATTTTGCCAATGCTGACTACAATGGTACCTGCAAAACAACTAGAGTGAATGAGCTAGGGCACAAGAAAAAGATGTTGTGAAGAGAATAAACAGCGAACGCTGAAAATGCAGAGGAATATGATTGCAGAATGCTACGATTCTCCGTGACTCTCATGCAAGGCATAGTACATTTTTCATTCACAATTTGTTTGGGCATCAAGCAGAGTTGAAGATATGTCATCAATATAGCAAGAGGAAGATCCAACCCAACGAGAAAACCCACCCGAATGTCCGTCTTTGACCTTCAATGGCTGGTTTTTTGGAAATTCATGGGAAACATCTCCACTGGAAAGTATCAGTTTGTATTACGCATCGAATCGAGGAAGCATAAATGGAAATCGATGCCTCCAAAAACCATAAAACTCACCCGAACCCTAGAAAACTCACTGTACATGGCCGAATCAATTCACTGGATCCGAACGCTATCAATCTTGATGCTCGGGATGTCTTGGATGAGGGGCCAATAGTCGCCACCGAGGTTTGAGCATCGATCTTTCAGAATCTCGCATCCTTCTATCAACAATCGTTGGAGGGAGGGAGGGAGGCCATCCTCTGGCAAGTACCTCAGCTTCGGGCAATCGAAAATCCCCAAATGTTGGAGAGAGGAGAGGCGGTTGCGAAGACCGCTCGACAGTCTTTCCACGTTCTTCATCCGTTTAATCACAAGAGTGGTTAGAGAGGAAGGGAAGAGAAGACTCCACGCATCCTCCTCCTCATTCTCCTCCGATGGAAACCGCACCTTCTCTCCCTCCCTTCCCATGCTCATTCCGTCAATTAATAGATACTTGAGGGATGTGAGGAGGGGTAAGCCCCATTCTCTCACTGGCTGCTCCAGATTCTCGCACCTTGTAATGGAAAGGGTCTGCAACTTGGGAGGAAAACCTCCTTCGGGCAAGCGTTTGATATTTTGGCAAGAAATACTTATGTACGTGAGGGATGCAAGATGGTGCCACTGATTTGGTAGATACTTTACCTTAGGACAATTATAGAGCACGAAATATGACAGGGTGATGGGAAGGGGAGGGAAGTCCTCTATCTCCAATGCTGGACAGTCACGTATTTTAAAAAAAGTGAGATGGGAGAGCATGCGAAGGCACTGTGGTAGACTTCTTAGTTTCTTACAGTTGTCAATAGTTAAATATTTCAACAATGCTATGGCGATCTCTTCCAGTGACTCCACTCCCTCGCAATAACTAATTTTAAGTGTCTTTAGAGCAACAAATTGAGGCATCGGGTTAATACTGGTGGGATCATCGGAAGCAATGATAAATCCCATGCGTTTTGGACAATTCTCAATAACAAAATTTCTGAGGGCCTGCATTTTGCTCGGAAGCTTTTCTAAACTCATGCAATCCCTTAATTCCATGCTTTCAAGGTTGGAAGGCAGCTCTATCTCTTTTTCTCCTGCCACAAAAGACGTGAATTGAGCACAGCTTTGGATGGCTAATTTCTGGAGGCAAATAAGATTTCTTGTTTCATTTTCATCTTGCCACAAGTGTGTTAGCTTGTCACAGCTTCTTATTTCAAGCTCTTTTAGCTTGACCCAACCGCTCATAAACTCATGATTAAAGCAAACGAGATCTGCAAGATTTTCAACTCTGAGAACGGTTAAAGAAGTTAGGTTGACCAAGCACGTTAAGATCTCCTTATTACAATCCTCAAGGTATAACTCGCGGAGAGATGGAAGACGAACAATGCCGGTTAAGTTATTCAAATGCGGGCATGAATGAATTTCAAGTTTTATGAGAAGATCAAGTTGACAAGGCAATGTCTCGACCAACGAAGGACAACTCCGGACAACAAGATGCTGAAGACAGGAGAATGGGACTTCTTCTTTTGGGTCCCCGGCATAACGACCCCAATCCTTCCATGCCAACATCTCTTCAAACTTCAAAGTTGTTAAGGTCGAGAAAGGCCTTTTACCACCGTAAAATTCAGAGCCTATCATTCTTACTGCATGTAGACCTTTAAGAGATAATTCCTTAAGTGAAGGTAGTTGTCCAAGTAGGGGCAACGACGTGACATTAGGACAGTCTCGCAAGTACAAAGACACTATCTTAGAATATGATGGACTATCTAACCAGGATGGGAGTTTTGTACCACTATAGTATGAGATAGTGAGATTTTCAATATTAGTGTGAGGTTGCAGAAAGTGAAGCACCTGCGCTTCACACTTATCATTCCGCAAATTTCCAAAATCTTCACCCCAATGCAAGGCTAAGTTGCTAAGGCCTTGCTTTCCTGACAAATTAGCATCAACCGCGTCTCTCACTTCTTCCACCTTTTGCAATTCTGATATGAGTAATTCTCCTTGAAGATGTGGCAACTTCTTTAACTCTTTTAACTGTGACCCTTTCTCTATTCCCACCACAAACTTGGACAAGATAGTAAGATTCTTCAAATTACTGATACCCAATGGCATCTCTTTTAGACTTTCTGTATCTCTAATGTCAAGAAACTGTAAGCTGACCAATTTTGTGGTACCTGAAGGCAACATAGAAAGCTTTCGACAACCTCTCAATATCAAAGCTTGTAATTTGCACAAGGTGCTCATTGACTCAGGTAGCCATTTGATATTGGTGTACGAGAAATTGAGATATCGAAGATGTTTTAAATCACCGACACAATGCGGTACCTTTGTGATGTGACAATGACATAACGAGAACACCCTCAAGTACTTTAAGTTTGTTAGCAAGTCATGTAGCACCTTGTTGGAAATAGAGAAAGAGCCCCCACTATATCCAACACGTACTAGAATTAAACTTCTTAGTACCTTCATTCCGTGATATGCTCTCAGGAATTTTGATGTAACAAACCATGTTGTGATGAATGATGCATAACGAGCTTTCTCTTGAGATGCATCGTCTTCATTACCTGCTAGCTGAGACTCCCCTGACCTAAAGCATGTCCCACCCGCAATAGACTTTGCTAGATCATTTAGAAGATCATGCATTAAAAACTTAGATGCGTTGACCCTTGATTGTTGAAGAAATGATCTCGATACTAACTCATCGAAGTGATCCCATCCCAATCTCAATATATCTTTCTTTGCTTTTTGTCCATCTAAAAAGCCCTCTGCTATCCATAAAAGCACCAACTCATCCCTCTCAATTTCATAATCCTTGGGAAATACCGCACAATAAGCAAAACATCTCTTCAAATAAGAAGGAAGATGGACATAGCTCAATTTCAAAACTGGGAGAATCTCATCTTTTTTTCCCTTCGGAAGATCCCATATTCTGTTATTTAATATAGCTTTCCATTTATCCGGATTCCTTTCGTTACATAGGGCACCGCCTAACATCTTCACTGCCAAAGGCAAGCCTTTACATTTTTTAGCTAATTTCTTGCCTATTCTTTCAAGATTTGGGTGGCTTTCAAAATTTGTTGCTCCAAGAGCATGAAAGGCTAATAAGCTTGTACAATTATCAAGGGACAACTCCTCCAAAGGATACGGCGAAGCTCCTCTTATAGAAACAACAGCAAGGTTGCGAGTTGTGACAATGATCTTGCTTCCCTTGGCCCCCGCTTCAAATGGCTTTAAGAGGTCAGTCCATTTTCCGTAGTTCTCATTCCAGACATCGTCTAAAACCACAAGAAACTTCTTTCCAGATAGATTGTCCTTCAACTTAACTTGAAGCCCGTTAAGATCTTCACCCTCGCAGGACAACCCGGTGATCGACCGCAAAATAGTCTTTGTTATGTCGAGAACATCAAAAACATCTGACACACAAACCCATGCTCGAGTCTTGAAATAGCTTTTCACTCTGGCATCATTATACAGCCTTTGAGTCAATGCCGTCTTTCCAACACCACCCATCCCAACTATGGGGACTATGCTCAGCGTGGCATTAGAATTTTCGACATCACTAATTAATCGTTCGAGTATTTGTGCTTCTTCCTTCTCCCTGCCGAAAAATTGAGTCTCCGACAGAGAAGTGCTAGGAAGCCTTTGGTTGGTGTTGTCAAATCTGCCCACAACATTCTCTCTCAATCTTAGATGATACTTCATGGTGACAATCTCTTCCAACCTATCATTGATCTCTTGGACCTCGGTTTCAAACACGAGCGAGTGTGGGTTTGGATTTGATCTGGAGGATTTATCTCGGCCAAAGCAAGAGAACTTCCAATTTATCTGACCTCTGCTTTTGCTGGATTTTGCCCCCGACTTAACCTGAGTGGCTTGGATCGCGAGCTCATCAAGCAAGTCTTCCATGTCATAGGCGAAGTCCCTAACATCGTCCAACCACAGTTTCACTCTATAGTTACCGCTCAGTTGCCTGTCCTCTGCATCATCCAGCACTGCATTGATTGTGTCTAGCGTCTTCCTCCATTTATTGAGCAGGTCAGTGCTAATTCCAGAAAAGGGTGGTGTTCCTTCCCTTTGCGCATAGTTCAATCCCAAAGATGCTAATTTGTCGAACAGGGCCTGAAAGAAGGAAGCCAAGACGGAACCCAAAACGATCTCTACAATGGCCATGGGTGAATCAATCACTGGAGACAACAACAAAGGTTATGGTGAATCAAAGCGATAATGAGCTAATGGAGAGAGAAAACTATGAAGTCGAGGAAGACCAAGACTTTCACCTACCAAAGAGATGAAATGAAGACCAAGACTTTTGAGGATGCTTTTTGTCCACAAGTGCTTGCTTCGTAATATTTAGAGATTATCTCCAATATTCATAGTTTCCACGATCATATATCCTGTTCATGTAAATAAACCATAAACTCAAGAAAACCAACACTACTGGGTATCATGAACTTTTTTGTCGTGAAAGTGAAGCAAAAATGACAAAGAGCTGATGGGAAAGAAACGTTAATAAAATCTAGAAAGACCAAGACTTATGAAGACTGATTATTATTTGACATTTAGCACTGATTATTGTTCTCTTGCTCAAAATCAATTAATTTTTGTCCAATTTTTTGTCATTTCTAACCATATTGTGATTTTTCATTCGTTAATCTCTATTGTACTTGTCTATCGGAATTATGTCTAGATTTTCATTGATCTTTCCAAATTTAAGTAATAAAAGAAAAAAGAGAAACGCAGGAATGGGGCGATAATACTCTTCGTGACTTTCGGAGAGTTCCACTTCACAATTTTGTTTTTTTTTAAATGAAGATGCAATCTAAAGTTATTAACATGCATAAAGATTTTCCTAGATTATCCATTTTATAACATTTGATTTATGAAAGGAAACGTACAAATAAGACAATTAATAATAATCCACTCCAAATGGCCTAGATGTGCATGATAATGCTTGTCCACGAAAATTCTATTTTTTCTAATATAATTGTCCTGATACGAATATAAGGCAATTCTATCCTAATAGATAATGAAAAATCATAAAATAGAGGTCAGTTTTGGCTCAAACAAGTAGCGTGCAGATGTATCACCTCAGCAAAACAACTAGGCCAAATTAAGATCAACAAATCACCATGATCAAGCCATGCAACTTTAATCTGGACAGCAAGTATTTGACATCAACTTCCCCAAAAATTTTGTTATTAAATTGGCAATCGGGATAATAGATAGACATGAAATCGGTTTAAGAGCCAAAATTTTGGTGCTGTTGTTGCCTCTTCTTTTGCTCAAAAGATTGCTTTTCCCTCCATTAATTGAAAATTTTCAGAAATGATGGGCGGTTGCTCTCGTGTAATGAATGTCTACCAGATTCTTTAGTGAACGAAGTTCTGGCTGCATCGGCTTGAGGGGAAAAGAGAGCAAGTAGATAGATGTCTCTTACCTGTTCCGAGTAGACTTCCCGGAGGAGACCGTTGAACGGGATTAGATCAACGAGAGCAATCCAACAAGCACGAGCGCTAGGTTCGGATGAGCAGCAAGAGAACACTGTTGAGCAGGGGGAAGAGCATATGGTGAAGCCAAGTGATAATGAGATAATGGAGAGAGAAAACTATAAAGTCCAGCAAGACCAAGACTTTTCACCTACCAAGACATGAAATGAAGACCAAGACTTTCGAGAATGCTTTCTATCCACAAGTGCCTGTTTTGTAATATTAAGAGATTATCCCAGATATTTGTAGTTTCCACGATCATACATATTTCTTCATGTAAATATACCATAAACTCAGGAAGACCAAGACTTTACTAGACATCATGTACTTTTTGGTCTAGAAGGTGAAGCAAAAGTGAAAAGGAGCAAATGGGAAGGAAAGTTCAATAAAATCCGGGAAAACCGAGACTTTGCAAGACGCAAATTGGCTTTGGTGCTTCACTTTTTAAAAAGAAAAACCAAAAAAAAGCAAAAAACTGATAAAGAAAATAAAATGCAGGAATGGGACGATAATACTCTTCGCGACTTGCGGAGAGTTCCACTATACATTTGTTTTTTTTTTTTTAAAGAAGATGCAATCTTAAATTACTAACATGCAAGATATGATTTTCCTACATTTTCGAATTTGGAAATGTGCAAATATGATAATTAATAATAATGCACTCCAAATGGCCTAGATGTGCATGATAATGCTTGTCCTGATACTAATATAATGAAACTCTATCCTAATATGTAATGAAAAATCTTCAATATGCCCAATTATGCAAATATGGACCCCCTTAAAATTGTGAATATAACTTTCCCCAAAAATGTGAATGGCTAATATGCAATGTCCTAAATGTACAACACCTAATAAATCTACATGTGGTTTTATTAAGCATGCCCCCTAACATACAAATCTAGAATGCAAGGAATGTATAGGCAATGTAAACATGAAATTACACGTCAAGACGTGATCGAGAGTGACCTAGCGATATGCAATTTCATGAACACCGACGGCAAAAATATTTGACAAATCAAATGTAACTTCAATCTGGACAGCAAGTATTTGAACATCAACTTCCCCCAAAATTTTGTTATTAAACTTGCAATTGGGATTATAGATAGGCATGAAATCGGTTTAAGAACCACAATATTGTCACCCAAAATAATGATCGTGCCTCCATTAATAGAAAGATTTCAGAAAGAATAGGTGGTTGCTCTCGTGTAATAAAGGCCTACCAAATACTTCAGGTACCAAATTTCTGGCTGCATCATTCACGGAAATGGGTGGCCACCGTTTGCAACTACAAAAGACAATATCGATAGAGCTACGACTAGAATCGGTTTGTAGGGGATTGGGCAGATCAAAGAGGGTGGTGTTGAATAATCCACGTCCCACCATTGGCGGTCAAGCAAGAAAAATCAAAGTTGGCCTCCGAATCTTAGTCAACTTTGCTTAATAAAGAAGGAAGAGAAACAGGCCGTGAATGAGGCTCCAAGCTGTCACTTTTAGAAAACAAGTCGACAGATCAACTTGCCTTAGCCAAACCTTTCCTCCATTAGAGATCCTAAGTTTGGGGATTTGATTACACTAATTACCTACTAGGTGATTCGTGTCGTCTTTATCAAATTATGGATTCTAAGTATTCTCCAATACGTGTCCATACATGCTTGTTTGATTGAGATTGACTCGAAAGTGTAATCTACTCGTTGAATGAAGTTAAAGAAATCGAGTCATGACATCAATATAAAGAAAACAACACAACACATCAAAATGTTAATAGAGGACGAATAAAAGTAAAGTGCGAAAAGTAAATCCGATAAGAGATGAGCGAATTATACGCTGCCTCATTATTAAGTTTCAGGACATGAACTAATTTTCAAGTCAAAGTCTAATTTCGGCTAAGGAGAATTACCTACGTACGGTTTCACTAACGATATTAAATACGAAAACATTCAATGAACTAAAGTAATACTATCATAAAAGCAAATAAGATTTGTTTTATCTTATTATTATATTCCGACCGAAAATAATAATAATAATAATATTATTATTATTATTATCATCATCATCATCATCATCATCATTGTTTTTTAATTTATTATAATTTATTTTTATTTTTTTTCTCCTTTAAATTTTACAATGCTATGTTCATCTTTAAACAGTGCTAATTACTTGTATTCCTTCTTCTTTTTTTCCAACAAGATTGACGGATACCAGATATTTTGTAACAGCCCGAATTTCGATGTAATTTCCGGAATCAATGAAACTGATATTATTTCGCATTTCATTTTAGTAAGTCTCACCCAGAGCTGATCACTCTCGGGATACTAACCAATAGGGTATGGCTAACTAGAAGATGGTACGTGGACCGGGGACCCTATCGCGAAAGGGATACCGATCACGAGAGACTCTGAGGAAATATTTTGGGCCAACGTGAGCCGATCTTAGGAAAGGTAACGGATTTGGTTTGGCCAAGGCCAACGATGTACGATTGGGACGCAGGTGATTCTGCAAGACCAAAAGTGCACGTGGTCAACCAGTCCGGAACTTGAACCTAATGATTGTGACCTCTGGAACTAATGATAATTTCTCATTCTCTCAATGATCGAGACCATTACGATACGGGTAGCCCTAGGTCGATATGCGTAACCTCTAACAGCCACCCGTTAGTGAGAGACTCTGAAATTGAAAGTTTAGCGGGTTTTGTTCACGGAATTGGGCCCGGATTTCGGTATCGATTTTCAAAGGCTTAAGAGACTATTTTTGGGAATCTGACGTCATATTACGCTGGCCACTCACATGTGGAGTTAGCACGAGTAAAAATTGGAATTTCGGTCCGGGGTGAAAAATTACGATTTTGCCCCGGGATGCCGCGTCGCTTTTCGAGGCCAAATGAGGTTATTTTTCGTGGCCGATGCCATTTTTTGGTGGCCACGCTTACCAGGAGTCATTTTGGACAAAAACTGGAATTTCGACAAAAATTGGAAAAATAATATTATTTTATTCCCGAAACTTTGACGTGGATTTTCGAGGGCTTGCGCGATGAATTTCGCGATTCCGACGCCATATTATGTTGGCCACGCATATATGGAACGCGTATGTGCGAAAATTGGAATTTCGGTTCGGGATCGGAAAATTACGAAAATGCCCCTAGGCCATTTTTGATTAATTCCGAAAATTGGATTTAATTTTGGGATTAACCAAGGTGAGTTAAGGTTAAACCAGGTCTGGTCAACCATGGTTAGGGGCAAAAGACCATTTCACCCCTAAATTATTGGATTAGGGCAAATCCTAACCTTTGGATCAAGGGCAAAATTGTCCATTGGCTTGATTTTTGACACATGGCACCCTAGGCCCTAGTTTTTGACTAAGATAAGCATTTTTTTCTCTCTCCTCTCTCACTCCCACGACCAGACCAGCCTTCAGAAAATTTTCTCTCCATTTTCCCCTCACTTTCTCTCATTTTCTCTCAAATTTTCACTCTCATTTTCTCTCTCGCCGGAGCTTCGCGGAGCACGCCGCCAACCGCCGTGCCTCGCCGTCGACCCCCTTGGTCCCCCGCTTCGGCTCGGCCTCGGTTCCGTCCATTTCTCTCTCCCTTTCCCCCTCTTTTTCTCTCTTTTTCTCATTTTCCATTCCGTGAACAAGTCCGCCGGAGCTTCGCCGGAGCTCCGATCGCTGTCTCGTCGACACCCTACTGCTCGGCATGTCCATACGTTGCCGTTCAGCCCGGTCCGTACAAGACCCGTACAATTTTACTGTTCACGTCCGTGCGGTCACTTTCATCCGGACCCGTACGCCGTCGCCGCCGTGACCGGCGCCTCGTCGGCCACCGTTCCCAGCCGTCCAAACAGTGTGTCCGTACGGTGGTACTGTTCACGCGTCCGTACGGGGATCACTGTTCACCCGTCCGTACACCGCGCCGCCGTCCGCCGGGAATTCCGCCGCCGGTTTCACTGTTCATCAGTGATCGGCCGCCATTCCCCGTCGTCGTGACCCTTGTTTTGGTGAGTAAAATTCCTAAACCCGGATTAGGAGCGATGTTGCGTTTTTACCGGGACTGGTTTAGGTGTTATCGGTGCATTTTGGACCGTGGCTTAGATAATAGCAAAGTGTGTAATTGAGACTGGGTTGAGAATTGATTGGTAGAAATTATTATCGGAAAAATTTAGTGGATTAATGAGAATCGTTGGGGAGGATAATAGGGTTTAATGACCAATTTAGGAGTTCATCGGTGAAATTGCCGGGTATGCCCGGGTTGTCTGAATTATATTGGTGCTCGTGGTTCATTGCATTGCATAACATGGACACGCATCGCGTATGCCAAGAGTGAGGCATGTGATGAAAATTGTGCGAGAATGCGTGTCGCCATGAGCATGTGATCACCTAAAATACCCCGGCGTTATACGCCGGGTTCGATAATAATGAGCTGTGTGATCACCTAAGGACCTTCGGGTCGATACCGTCCTCATGCACTTTGAAGCAGGACGATGCCCGGTACGTCCGGAAGGCGACCATCCTCATGCACTTTGAAGCGAGGCTGCGGTTCGCAAGGAGAACAAAGTGTTGCGCCTCATGCACTTTGAAGCGAGGCTAGAGACACCGGGCCGAGATCGGATGCTTGCGCCTCATGCACTTTGAAGCGAGCTAGACGCACCGGCCGTGAAAAATTGATGACTCGAGTCGTAATAATAATTAATTGGGCAAGTGTGCCGGTGTGGGCCAGTGGGCCAAAGAAATGTGCATGACATGTCAATGACATTTGCATGCATAAACATGCATTGAATGGCATGCGAGTGTGTGAGACTCGGTGTATGAGCATGTGATTGGCGTACGTGTGATAATGTGTGCCACGTATGTCCCGTGATTATTACATATTGAACTATCTAACCTGCAGGGTCAGAGAATTGTATGATTATGGTTGTGTTATGATTTTAAATGTTTGTTTCCGGTCAGGAGATTGCATGCTAGCCTAGCCTAGGTTTAGGGGTTGAACTCATTGAGATTCGTCTCACGGTTGTGTAAACCGAAACATTTCAGACCCCCAGCAGTAGGATGCCGAGGTCACCACCTCTTTTTGGGAATACCGCCTTTTATCCAGCAGTCGTCGAGCATGCACCCCGGTAGGGATGGAGCAGAACGGAGAAGTGGCTGTTTGGGTTATTCCCAGCTGTTGGTGTTTCCTTTTTGGTTGTCGTGAATACTGTAAAAAGAGTTTTAAAATAGTAATATAAGTATGTACATATTTTCTGCGTTGAATCTTGTTTATTGGATGGCTATCCTTGGCTCATATTGTAATTGTCTGGGTTTGTTTATTTTATACTTCCGCTTGTGCTTGATCTCTGTATGGGCGTGGGTCGGCGACGCTTCCTGGGACGTCGCAATTTATCGACCGAAGGTGGGATGCTCCCGCTTCGTGGGGTACGGGGCGTGACATCCCCGTTTGAATTGGTATCAGAGCAAGGTCAGCTCGATTCCTTTGGTCGAGGTTTGGAGTGATAAGGAGCGATGAGACCCTGGGTAGCCAGTAGGGTGACCTCGTGTGCTACATGCATCTCCTGACAGCTTGTGATTGTTTTTGAATTGTGATTGTGTGACCCGTAAGTGCAGGTGCGGCAGGATTCGAGGTGAGTACGCGAATCCCTTGGGTGATGTGTTGGATAATTGTTAGACCGCGTGCTGATTGCTTGATTGTTGTTTAATACCTGCCTAGAACTTAGACTGGGATAGATTGGTTTAAGTCTTTAATTCCTTCGTGGAATTATAGCAGGTAGTCGTAGAATCGAGTAGCCAAGATGAGTAGCGAGGGGAGAGGTATAGGAAGAATTCCCAGAAGGGGTGCAGGAAGAGGAATCCGAGGTAGAGGTCGTGCTCGAGTAGGAGCAGTAGACAATCTGGGAGTTAATGTGGGAGCTGCAGTAGACCCCCAAGTTGATGTTAGACCCGTGGAAGATCCACGTATGGAAGGAGTTCTGCGAGTATTAGAAAGGATTGGGAACGTGCTGGATAGGCAGACTCAAGGGCGAGATAATGTAGCCGCCTAGCTGCGGTAGATGAGAATCAAGCTAACGCCGGACGAGGCTCAACCAATGGTTAGACAGATGCCCCAGCTTAGTAGAACAGTTTATGAAATTGAAGCCGCCCAAATTTCATGGTCGCGGTGACCCCGAGGCTGCGCCAAGATGGATTGAGGAACTGGAGAAAACTTTTAAAGTTCTGGGGTGCACCGATGAAGAGAAAGTGACGCTAGCGGCTTATCGCCATTCACGGGACGGTGCCAATGAGTGGTGGAATGCCGTGGAGAATAGAGTGTTTCCGGTAGGAACGGCCCCGATTTGGGCTGTGTTTGTGGAAAATTTTTATGAAAAGTATTTCTCGGAAAATGCGCAAGAGAAGAAGTTGATGGAATTTATGCGCTTGCGTCAGGGACAAATGACCGTTGATCAGTATGAGGCCGAGTTCGCGAGATTAGCTAAGTTTGCCCCAACTATGGTGGAGAACCCGAGAGATAGGGCGCGAAGATTCCGGGATGGACTGAAACCGGACCTTCGAAGTCTGATTTTGTCTCATGATATCAAGGACTATGGGGAGATGTTCAGACGGGCTCAGATCATGGAACGAGATCAACAGGAAAGGGCAGCCGCTTCAGGATCGCGGTTTGCTCAAAATCGAGATAATCGCCGTTTGGGAAAGAGGCCTATGACTGGAAATAGGCGATTTGTTCCACCAGCCAGACGGAATATCGGAAAACCGAATCCCCAGTTGGGTAGATATGGGGCGTGTTTTAAGTGCGGGAGTATGGGACATCGGATCCGCGATTGCCCACAGATGCAACCATCAGGACCGTCCAGAGTGCCGCCACCACGAGCTGGAAATCAAGCCGGACCTCCCCCACCGGCTAATCAGGGACGACCGCCAGCTCAAGGAAGGATTTATGCAATGGCGCGCAAGGAAGCTGAGAATGCGCCGGGCGTGGTCACAGGTACGATTTCTTTGTGTGATCATGCCGCGTATGCATTGTTTGATCCGGGGGCAACCCATTCGTTCGTTTCAGAGCAATTTATTGAGTTGGTTGGTATGAAACCAGTGCTGCTTGAGCATGTGCTTTGCGTGTCGACACCTGTGAATGATAGGTTGCTAGTTTCTTTTGGATGTCCTAACTGTAAGATAATTATTGGAGGTAAAGAAGAAAACATCGACTTGGCAGTAATAGCCATGTTCGATTTTGATGTGATTATTGGAATGGATTGGTTAGTCCGACAGAAAGCTGTAGTGGATTGCAGCGATAGGACGATCCAATTTAATCCGGATGGACGCCCTAGTTTTGTATTTCAGGGAAACCGAGGAGGAACCTCGATCCCTTGGATTTCCTCGCTCGAGGTAAGTAAGCTGTTGGACGAAGGGTGTGAAGGATATTTGGTGAATGTTGTGGATCCAACAGTTGTTGAACCTAAGTTGGAAGATATACCCGTAGTAAGCAATTTTCCTGATGTGTTTCCTGAGGAATTGCCGGGTTTACCGCCTGAGCGAGAGGTGGAGTTTGTGATTCAATTGGCGCCAGGAACAGAGCCGATTTCGAAAGCGCCATATAGGATGTCCTTATCAGAATTGAAAGAATTAAAGGTCCAGATACAGGAATTACTGGATAAAGGTTTTATTCGCCCTAGTGCGTCCCCATGGGGAGCGCCAGTCCTGTTTGTCAAAAAGAAAGATGGAACTCTGAGATTGTGTATAGATTATCGGCAGTTGAATCAAGTGACAGTGAAGAATAAGTACCCACTGCCGAGAATTGATGACCTGTTTGATCAGCTGCAAGGAGCCTCAGTGTTTTCCAAGATAGATTTGAGGACCGGGTACCATCAGCTAAGGATCAGAAATGAGGACATTCCCAAGACTGCTTTCAGGACTCGGTATGGGCATTATGAATTTACGGTTATGCCCTTTGGATTAACGAATGCCCCAGCCGCTTTCATGGATTTGATGAATCGTGTGTTCAAGGAATTCCTGGATCAGTTTGTGATAGTTTTCATTGACGATATACTAGTGTATTCCAAGAGCCTTGAGGAACATGAGATACACTTGACTGAAGTGCTACGGACTTTGAGAGAGCATGCATTATATGCTAAGTTCAGCAAGTGTGAGTTTTGGCTCAACAGAGTAGGATTCCTTGGACATATCGTTTCTGGGGATGGGATTTCGGTGGATCCAGCTAAGATTGAAGCGGTTACCAAGTGGCCTAGACCGACGTCAGTAACGGAGATTCGAAGTTTTCTCGGATTGGCTGGTTATTACAGGCGATTCGTAGAAGGATTTTCGTCAATAGCCATGCCAATGACAAGATTGCTTAAGAAGGAGGTGAGGTTTGAGTGGGATGACAAGTGTGAAAGGAGCTTTCAGGAACTGAAACACCGGTTGACAAGCGCTCTGTATTGACCATTCCGTCGGGCCCGGGAGGATTTGAGATTTATAGCGATGCTTCGCTAAGAGGATTGGGCGTGTGCCGATGCAAGCATGGAAAAGTGGTAGCATATGCGTCGAGTCAGTTGAGACCACACGAGATGAATTACCCGACGCATGACTTGGAATTAGCTGCTATAGTGTTTGCACTTAAGATTTGGAGGCACTACTTATGTGGGGAGAAGTTCCAGTTTATACGGATCATCAAAGCCTCAAGTACCTCTTTTCGCGAAAAGAGTTGAACATGAGGCGGCGCCGATGGATGGAGCTTCTAAAGGATTATGATTGCGACATCCTGTATCATCCTGGAAAAGCCAATCGAGTGGCAGATGCTCTGAGTCGAAAGTCTAGTTTGGCGCATCTAATGGTCAAGGAATGGACCTTATTGGAAAGACTCAGGGATTCAGAGTTTAAGCTGGAGATGAGTCACGTATCGAAATTACTAGCCGCCTTAAGGATTGAGCCAGAGATTCAGATCAAGATTAAGGAACTACAGACTACGGACCCAGAAATCCAAAAGATTATGGAGATGGATGCAGCTAAGAGGAAACCGGACTTTCAAGTGTCCGAGGATGGAGTTCTGAAGTTTAGAGGGCGACTCTGTGTACCAGATGATGTAAAGCTAAAGGAAGAAATCTTGTCGGAAGCTCATAGGAGCAATTACAGTATCCACCCGGGAAGTACGAAGATGTATCAGAATTTAAGACAACACTACTGGTGGAATGGAATGAAGGTGGATGTGGCCAGGCACGTAGCTAAGTGTTTGACGTGCCAACAAGTGAAGGCACAGCATTGTAAGCCTGGAGGACTATTGAGACCGTTAGAAATCCCAGAGTGGAAATGGGAACATATTACAATGGATTTCGTGTCGGGACTGCCGAGAAGCCAGAGAGGACATGATTCAATTTGGGTGATAGTGGATAGACTGACTAAATCAGCGCACTTTCTGGCTGTGCGAAAGGACTTTGAGTTGGAAAGATATGCAGACTTGTATGTGAGGCAGATCGTGAGGCTGCATGGAATACCAGTAACGATCACTTCGGATCGTGATCCGAGATTTACGGCTAACTTTTGGAAAAGTTTGCAAACGGCCTTAGGAACGAAGTTACAGTTCAGTACGGCCTACCATCCGCAAACAGATGGCCAGTCTGAAAGGACCATTCAAACCCTAGAGGACATGCTGAGAGCTTGTGTGATAGATTTCCAAGGCAAATGGGAGGAACAGTTACACTTGGTGGAGTTTGCCTATAACAATAGCTATCAGCAGAGCATTCAGATGGCACCGTTTGAAGCCTTATATGGTAGGGCGTGCAGGACGCCAGTATGTTGGGATGAAGTGGGTGAACGGAGTATCACGGGTCCAGAATTGATCCAACAAACTGTTGAGGCAGTTGAGGTTATTCGAGACAGACTCAGGACAGCGCAGAGTCGTCAGAAAAGTTATGCCGACAGAAGACGACGACCCTTGGAGTTTCAAGTTGGAGATCACGTGTTCCTTAAGGTGTCGCCTATGAAGGGACTATCTAGATTCGGCAAGAAGGGAAAACTGAGTCCTAGGTATGTCGGGCCATTTGAGATTTTGGAAAAGATTGGGGAGATGGCCTATCGACTTGCCTTGCCGCCCAATTTGTCCCAAGTACACAATGTTTTCCACGTGTCGATGTTAAGAAAGTATGAACCAGACCCGACTCATGTCTTGCGGTACGAGGAGATAGAAGTGGACGATAAAGTGTCGTACGTGGAAAGACCAGTCAGGATCGAGGATAGAAAAGAACGGGTGCTGAGGAACAAAACGATCCCGATGGTCAAAGTTGTCTGGGAGCACCACGGAACAGAAGGTGCCACGTGGGAAAGCGAAGAAGCGATGAGACGTCAACACCCCCAGTTGTTTGAGTAGATAAGGATAGATTGCAAATTTCGAAGACGAAATTTTATAAGGGGGGAAGATTGTAACAGCCCGAATTTCGATGTAATTTCCGGGATCAATGAAACTGATATTATTTCGCATTTCATTTTAGTAAGTCTCACCCAGAGCTGATCACTCTCGGGATACTAACCAATAGGGTATGGCTAACTAGAAGATGGTACGTGGACCGGGGACCCTATCGCGAAAGGGATACCGATGACGAGAGACTCTGAGGAAATATTTTGGGCCAACGTGAGCCGATCTTAGGAAAGGTAACGGATTTGGTTTGGCCAAGGCCAACGATGTACGATTGGGACGCAGGTGATTCTCGCAAGACCAAAAGTGCACGTGGTCAACCATCCGGAACTTGAACCTAATGATTGTGACCTCGGAACTAATGATAATTTCTCATTCTCTCAATGATCGAGACCATTACGATACGGGTAGCCCTAGGTCGATACGCGTAACCTCTAACGACCCACCCGTTAGTGAGAGACTACGAAATTGAAAGTTTAGCGGGTTTTGTTCACGGAATTGGGCCCGGATTTCGGTATCGATTTTCAAAGGCTTAAGAGACTATTTTTGGGAATCTGAGGTCATATTACGCTGGCCACTCACATGTGGAGTTAGCACGAGTAAAAATTGGAATTTCGGTCCGGGGGTGAAAAATTACGATTTTGCCCCCGGGATGCCAGCGTCGCTTTTCGAGGCCAAATGAGGTTATTTTTCGTGGCCGATGCCATTTTTTGGTGGCCACGCTTACCAGGAGTCATTTTGGACAAAAACTGGAATTTCGACAAAAATTGGAAAAATAATATTATTTTATTCCCGAAACTTTGACGTGGATTTTCGAGGGCTTGCGCGATGAATTTCGCGATTCCGACGCCATATTATGTTGGCCACGCATATATGGAACGCGTATGTGCGAAAATTGGAATTTCGGTTCGGGATCGGAAAATTACGAAAATGCCCCTAGGCCATTTTTGATTAATTCCGAAAATTGGATTTAATTTTGGGATTAACCAAGGTGAGTTAAGGTTAAACCAGGTCTGGTCTACCATGGTTAGGGGCAAAAGACCATTTCACCCCTAAATTATTGGATTAGGGCAAATCCTAACCTTTGGATCAAGGGCAAAATTGTCCATTGGCTTGATTTTTGACACATGGCACCCTAGGCCCTAGTTTTTGACTAAGATAAGCATTTTTTCTCTCTCCTCTCTCACTCCCACGACCAGACCAGCCTTCAGAAAATTTTCTCTCCATTTTTCCCTCACTTTCTCTCATTTTCTCTCAAATTTTCACTCTCATTTTCTCTCTCGCCGGAGGTTCGCCAGAGCACGCCGCCGACCGCCGTGCCTCGCCGTCGACCCCCTTGGTCCCCCGCCACAGCTCAGCCTCGGTTCCGTCCATTTCTCTCTCCCTTTCCCCCTCTTTTTCTCTCTTTTTCTCATTTTCCATTCTCGTGAATGCAGTCCGCCGGAGCTTCGCCGGAGCTCCGATCGCCGTTCCGTCGACACCCTACTGCTCGGCATGTCCATACGTCGCCGTTCAGCCCAGTCCGTACAGCGACCGTACAATTTTACTGTTCACGTCCGTGCGGTCACTGTTCATCCAGACCCGTACGCCGTCGCCGCCGTGACCGGCGCCTCGCCGGCCACCGTTCCCAGCCGTCCGTACAGCGTGTCCGTACGGTGGTACTGTTCACGTGTCCCGTACGGAATCACTGTTCACCCGTCCGTACACCGCGCCGCCGTCCGCCGGGAATTCCTCCGCCGGTTTCACTGTTCATCAGTGATCGGCCGCCATTCCCCGTCGTCGTGACCCTTGTTTTGGTGAGTAAAATTCCTAAACCCGGATTAGGACTGATGTTGCGTTTTTCTGGACTGGTTTAGGTGTTATCGGTGCATTTTGGACTGGCTTAGATAATAGCAGTGTGTAATTGAGACTGGGTTGAAAATTGATTGGTAGAAATTATTATCGGAAAAATTTAGTGGATTAATGAGAATCGTTGGGGAGGATAATAGGGTTTAATGACCAATTTAGGAGTTCATCGGTGAAATTGCCGGGTATGCCCGGGTTGTCTGAATTATATTGGTGCTCGTGGTTCATTGCATTGCATAACATGGACACGCATTGCGTATGCCAAGAGTGAGGCATGTGATGAAAATTGTGCGAGAATGCGTGTCTGCCATGAGCATGTGATCACCTAAAATACCCTGAAGCGTTATACGCTGGGTTCAGATAATAATGAGCTGTGTGATCACCTAAGGACCTTCGGGTCGATACCGTCCTCATGCACTTTGAAGCAGGACGATGCCCGGTACGTCCGGAAGGCGACCATCCTCATGCACTTTGAAGCAGTGCTCGGTTCGCAAGGAGAACAGTGTTGCGCCTCATGCACTTTGAAAGCGAGGCTGTAGACACCGGGCCGGATCGGATGCTGCGCCTCATGCACTTTGAAGCAGGCTAGACGCACCGGGCCGTGAAAAAAATTGATGACTCGAGTCGTAATAATAATTAATTGGGCAAGTGTGCCAGTGTGGGCCAGTGGGCCAAAGAAATGTGCATGACATGTCAATGACATTTGCATGCATAAACATGCATTGAATGGCATGCGAGTGTGTGAGACTCGGTGTATGAGCATGTGATTGGCGTACGTGTGATAATGTGTGCCACGTATGTCCCGTGATTATTACATATTGAACTATCTAACCTGCAGGGTCAGAGAATTGTATGATTATGGTTGTGTTATGATTTTAAATGTTTGTTTCCGGTCAGGAGATTGCATGCTAGCCTAGCCTAGGTTTAGGGGTTGAACTCACTGAGATTCGTCTCACGGTTGTGTAAACCGAAACTTTTCAGACCCCCAGCAGTAGGATGCCGAGGTCACCACCTCTTTTTGGGAATACCGCCTTTTATCCAGCAGTCGTCGAGCATGCACCCCGGTAGGGATGGAGCAGAACGGAGAAGTGGCTGTTTGGGTTATTCCCAGCTGTTGGTGTTTCCTTTTTGGTTGTCGTGAATACTGTAAAAAGATTTTTAAAATAGTAATATAAGTATGTACATATTTTCTGCGTTGAATCTTGTTTATTGGATGGCTATCCTTGGCTCATATTGTAATTGTCTGGGTTTGTTTATTTTATACTTCCGCTTGTGCTTGATCTCTGTATGGGCGTGGGTCGGCGACGCTTCCTGGGACGTCGCAATTTATCGACCGAAGGTGGGATGCTCCCGCTTCGTGGGGTACGGGGCGTGACATATTTTACTCGAAAAGTAATGGGAAGTGGGTTGATGGGTGGGTAAGGCCGAATTATGTAAGTGTAACAACCTTAATCCATTCTTTTAATGTGGTATTTTATATTTTTTATTTGTTCTCTAACTTTAATTGTATAACTTGGAAAAGATGTCAGAGATGGGCACGAAGTCGATTTCGGGCTCGACACCAGAGACCGAGGGCGAGGCATCATCGGTTGAATTCTTATGGCGATTCCTTTTGGTTGATTGTCGAGGAGGCTAGACCGCCACTTATATGCTGATTTGATCTAGGTTGATCATCAAGGAGGTTGGACCACCTTTACGTGTTAATGTGATCTTAGCTTCTTCTTTTCTTATCATTGAGGAGGTTGGACCCCTATGTGATGTATTGCTACATTTTGGATGTAATGTTTAATTTCATATGTGCACAAGTAGCTAAAAAAATAGAATTAAAAATATCTAGATTTGCAAATGGAACCTAGAAAATAAAATCAAAATTTGCAAAGGACTTTTGGCATCGTACTTCATAGCAAATTCACTCTTTTAGCCCTGGAAAAATGACATGCAAATTAATACGATATTAGCGACGAAATTTTCATGGCGAATGCTGCAAATATACTTGCATGGACTTTTAGCCACCAAATATTTCATGACCGTAACCAGGGCAAAAAACATTTGGACTTTTAGCTACGAAATGCTTTATTGAGACGAAGTTTTAGCTAAGAGATTTTCATTGGCAAAAATGATTTTGATCACTACTAAATTTGACACTTTGGCCACGAAATTTTTCGTGTCCTCGTATCATTCTTGAAATGAATTTGTTGCTATTCAGCCTTTGCTTTCACTTTTGCCACTAAATATTTATGTGACGAAAAATATATTTTTTGCTATGAAATTACTAGAATTCGTCGGGCCTTGAGACACGCCTGACATTGCTCCTTTGGAGATCAAAGTTGAGTTTCGCTTGTGAATTTGGTCGGTGAATGATTTCTCTTAAACCGTGGCTATCCCTGTGTCCTGTGAGTTTAGAGTTATTCAAGGTATTGAATTGACACTCGTGTGGCTAATTTGTCTGAAAAATCTTCGTTATCCAAAGTTTCGTATTTTAAAATTGAGAATTGTGAAGATATTGATCGTCCAACTCAAATTGAATAGCTGAGATTCTTGGAAAGTTAATAGGGGTCCCTCTTTGGCGAACATAAAGGATGATTGACACACGCGAACATTATTAACTGAAAAATTAGAAGTGTTTTTCTAAATCCCATGATTGACGAGCAAGCTATTTTAACGTGAACTGAATACAGAATTTTTCGTGGCAAGTTACACTTATCATGGAGCCATTAAGCATAGTCGACGGACGATGCGAATAGTTAAAAACTTGGCTTAATTGCGATGGACTTTGTCTTTAAATCTATAAGTTGCAAGACTCAATGAAAAGTGGTGAGAAATTGAGATATAGTAACGTCTATATAATACATTCAAAACACGACACACAATTTCGGGATCAAATCGAGGAATTCCCAACTGGGTTTCACATCACCTCGCTTTTGCGGTCTCCGGATATGAGATCCCGTCCTGGGTCGTTCTCCAATTCGCGCGGCCTCGGAGTGCCGGGCTCGCCCTGGGTTTTCAGTGCCAGTGAGATGGAGCTCTCGGAGGACTACACTTGTGTGTGATCTCCCACGGCCCGAACCCGAAGATAAGGCATATATTTGACGATTGCATTATTGAGAGTTGCTGTGGTGATTTTGGGTTTGCCTCTGATTTGAAGGAGAATGGGTGGTTGAGTGATGAACAGAGTAGTGGTTCTTTGTCACAGAGTTTTCTTAGCTTCTGCTGCACCTGCAAGAAGAATCTTGGGCAGGGAAGTGACATTTACTTGTACGGAATAGTTCATACTTTCAAGTTCTGCAATTTTGTTGGGGCATGTTTTGGGTGATGTGATCCGTTAAAAATTGAGAGAAGAACACTAGAAGTGTCAAAATTTGTGTACGGCGCTCACTTTAGTGTTAAAAGTTTTCGCCAGCTTACTTAAGTACCAAATCGGAGCAAAAACGATCACTTAAGTGCCAACGGCGAAAAATTCCGGTCAAATTAATACGTAGCTTTCATAATTAAAATTTTAATCTGAGTTGAAATTTTTTTTTAAAAATCAATCTACGTGATATTTCCACGTGTATATTTCAATTTTTTAAATATTTTTTCTGATTTTTTTCCGTCTTTTCTTTTTTTCTTTTCTTTCTTCTTCTTCTACCTTCGGTCACCATCGATGATCGGAGGCCAGCCACCGGCCGCCTGGCCTCAACGATGGCGAGGTCGGCCTCGCCATGAAGAAGAAGAAAGAAAAGAAAAAAAGAAAAGAAGGAAAAAAATCAGAAAAAAATTTAAAAAATCCAAGTGTACATGCTAAACTACGTCATTTTGATGTATACATGCTGACTAAACCTCCGGCGAGCTACATCGGCTTCAGAAATTAATAAAAAAATGTCACGTTGGATTTCCGGCCAAACTGATCGGAGCTGGCACTTAAGTGATCGTTTTTCAAAAATTTTGGCACTAAAGTGAGCGCCGTACAGAAATTTTGGCACTTTTACTGTTCTTCTCCGGTTAAAAATTTGAGCACTTCTTGTACACTTATGGGATGAATGTGGCAAGAGAGCATGTGGAAGTGAGAGTCCTTTTCCAAATAGAATAACCAAAAAAAAGAGTTTCCTGCCACATGAATTTGAATTTTCCCTAATCCTGTCATACAAGAAGAAGCTGAGACTTTCAATTGCAAATTTAGTACACTCATCGCTGCATTTATATTAGATTCATCTCTGGTAGGAAGATGGACCAATTGTTACAAGTTCATGTTGTGATTTTAGCTCTCTTTTGTTGTATTTTTTTTTAATCATAAGATGGTTAACTCAATACCTAAGATTTAATATCACTTGCTCTGGTACCTCATTATGGTCACAATTATTTGTATATAGAGTGATTCGATGAACCATAAAAAGGCACATCAATTTGTTTGCACCATTTATCTCCGAATCTTTTAGCTCATAGGGATTGCATTTTCACCATTTTCAGGGGAGAGAAAGCTTTCTGTTGTGGAGAGTGCCAGTACCAGGAGATTCTCTTGGAAGAGGGGATGGGAAAATCAGAACCAAATGAGTTTGGCTTTTCTTGATATTGAGTGATGATCACCTTGCTTCAAAACAGAGTCTAGAAGAAACCTGCTTCACAAGGATAGATTAATCATTCTTAACATAAATCTTTAGAGGCAGAGAGAAAGAGAGATGCTGCACTTTCTATTGTATTGAATGGGTTGAAGTTCGGGTTTCTTGATATTCTAGCCTTCTAGGCTGCTTCTGCTACTGCTGCTTTTTCTTAGCAATCTTTTTGCTTTCATTTCCCATTTTTCTCTACTCATAATTTTTCTTTTACAATTGATTTCAATGAAGTGATGATTTAGGAGATTGCTAATCTGGTGCTTTGGTTCAAAAGGCTTTTCTTGTTTGCATAGTGGCGCTCATAACGATGATAGGGTGACTGAAATTTTCCCCATTATCTTCCCCAAAATAATTTATTGCTGCAAATCATCCTCCGGGCACATAAGGACAGATTACATCATTTGACGCAGAATCTTGCAGTTCTTTTTCCTTACCTGTGAGGCTGTGATCCTCCTCTGAACATACCCCACTTTGACAAGTTTTTGTCCCCTTCCATCAATTTAGTATTACTCTAATGCAAGTTGGATGATCTTGATGATAGCTCATTGATGCAAGAATGATTGTTTATTGTATAATTGATATTATTATATGGTTGGAATCTTGAGGGGCTATTTCTTTTCAATTATCTCAGGTACTCCCTTATTGAAAACCCAACCATTTGGTAAAATATGTTTAAGTGCCACACCAGATTGTGATACTGTATGTAACAGCCCGAATTTCGATGTAATTTCCGGGATCAATGAAACTGATATTATTTCGCATTTCATTTTAGTAAGTCTCACCCAGAGCTGATCACTCTCGGGATACTAACCAATAGGGTATGGCTAACTAGAAGATGGTACGTGGACCGGGGACCCTATCGCGAAAGGGATACCGATCACGAGAGACTCTGAGGAAATATTTTGGGCCAACGTGAGCCGATCTTAGGAAAGGTAACGGATTTGGTTTGGCCAAGGCCAACGATGTACGATTGGGACGCAGGTGATTCTGCAAGACCAAAAGTGCACGTGGTCAACCAGTCCGGAACTTGAACCTAATGATTGTGACCTCTGGAACTAATGATAATTTCTCATTCTCTCAATGATCGAGACCATCACGATACGAATAGCCCTAGGTCGATACGCGTAATCTCTAAACTGCCGCCCGTTAGTGAGAGAGACTCTGAAATTGAAAGTTTAGCGGGTTTTGTTCACGGAATTGGGCCCGGATTTCGGTATCGATTTTCAAAGGCTTAAGAGACTAATTTTTGGGAATCTGACGTCATATTACGCTGGCCACTCACATGTGGAGTTAGTACGAGTAAAAATTGGAATTTCGGTCCGGGGGTGAAAAATTACGATTTTGCCCCCGGGATGTCAGCGTCGCTTTTCGAGGCCAAATGAGGTTATTTTTCGTGGCCGACGCCATTTTTGGGTGGCCACGCATACCAGGAGTCGTTTTGGCCAAAAACTGGAATTTCGACAAAAATTGGAAAAATAATATTATTTTATTCCCGAAACTTTGACGTGGATTTTCGAGGGCTTGCGCGATGAATTTCGCGATTCCGACGCCATATTATGTTGGCCATGCATATATGGAACGCGTATGTGCAAAAATTGGAATTTCGGTTCGGGATTGGAAAATTACGAAAATGCCCCTAGGCCATTTTTGATTAATTCCGAAAATTGGATTTAATTTTGGGATTAACCAAGGTGAGTTAAGGTTAAACCAGGTCTGGCCAACCATGGTTAGGGGCAAAAGACCATTTCACCCCTAAATTATTGGATTAGGGCAAATCCTAGCCTTTGGATCAAGGGCAAAATTGTCCATTGGCTTGATTTTTGACACATGGCACCCTAGGCCCTAGTTTTTGACTAAGATAAGCATTTTTTCTCTCTCCTCTCTCACTCCCACGACCAGACCAGCCTTCAGAAAATTTTCTCTCCATTTTTCCCTCACTTTCTCTCATTTTCTCTCAAATTTTCACTCTCATTTTCTCTCTCGCCGGAGGTTCGCCGGAGCACGCCGCCGACCGCCGTGCCTCGCCGTCGACCCCCTTGGTCCCCCGCCACAGCTCAGCCTCGGTTCCGTCCATTTCTCTCTCCCTTTCCCCCTCTTTTTCTCTCTTTTTCTCATTTTCCATTCTGTGAACAGTACCGCCGGAGCTTCGCCGGAGCTCCGATCGCCGTTCCGTCGACACCCGGCTGTTCAGCATGTCCATACGTCGCCGTTCAGCCCAGTCCGTACAGCGACCGTACAATTTACTGTTCACGTCCGTACGGTCGCTGTTCATCCAGACCCGTGCGGCCGTCGCCGCCGTGACCGGCGCCTCGCCGGCCACCGTTCCCAGCCGTCCGTACAGTGTGTCCGTACGGTGGTACTGTTCACGCGTCCGTACGGGGATCACTGTTCACCCGTCCGTACACCGCGCCGCCGTCCGCCGGGAATTCCGCCGCCGGTTTCACTGTTCATCAGTGATCGGCCGCCATTCCCCGTCGTCGTGACCCTTGTTTTGGTGAGTAAAATTCCTAAACCCGGATTAGGACTGATGTTGCGTTTTTCTGGACTGGTTTAGGTGTTATCGGTGCATTTTGGACTGGCTTAGATAATAGCAGTGTGTAATTGAAACTGGGTTGAGAATTGATTGGTAGAAATTATTATCGGAAAAATTTAGTGGATTAATGAGAATCGTTGGGGAGGATAATAGGGTTTAATGACCAATTTAGGAGTTCATCGGTGAAATTGCCGGGTATGCCCGGGTTGTCTGAATTATATTGGTGCTCGTGGTTCATTGCATTGCATAACATGGACACGCATCGCGTATGCCAAGAGTGAGGCATGTGATGAAAATTGTGCGAGAATGCGTGTCTGCCATGAGCATGTGATCACCTAAAATACCCTGAAGCGTTATACGCTGGGTTCAGATAATAATGAGCTGTGTGATCACCTAAGGACCTTCGGGTCGATACCGTCCTCATGCACTTTGAAGCAGGACGATGCCCGGTACGTCCGGAAGGCGACCATCCTCATGCACTTTGAAGCAGGCTACGGTTCGCAAGGAGAACAAGTGTTGCGCCTCATGCACTTTGAAGCGAGCTAGAGACACCGGGCCGAGATCGGATGCTTGCGCCTCATGCACTTTGAAGCGAGGCTAGACGCACCGGGCCGTGAAAAAAATTGATGACTCGAGTCGTAATAATAATTAATTGGGCAAGTGTGCCAGTGTGGGCCAGTGGGCCAAAGAAATGTGCATGACATGCCAATGACATTTGCATGCATAAACATGCATTGGAAGGCATGCGAGTGTGTGAGACTCGTTGTATGAGCATGTGATTGGCGTACGTGTGATAATGTGTGCCACGTATGTCCCGTGATTATTACATATTGAACTATCTAACCTGCAGGGTCAGAGAATTGTATGATTATGATTGTGTTATGATTTTAAATGTTTGTTTCCGGTCAGGAGATTGCATGCTAGCCTAGCCTAGGTTTAGGGGTTGAACTCATTGAGATTCGTCTCACGGTTGTTTAAACCGAAATATTTCAGACCCCCAGCGAGTAGGATGCCGAGGTCACCACCTCTTTTTGGGAATACCGCCTTTTATCCAGCGGTCGTCGAGCATGCACCCGGTAGGGATGGAGCGAAACGGAGAAGTGACCATTTGGGTTATTCCCAATGTTGGTGTTTCCTTTTTGGTTGTCGTGAACACTGTAAAAAGAGTTTTAAAATAGTAATATAAGTATGTACATATTTTCTGCGTTGAATCTTGTTTATTGGATGGCTATCCTTGGCTCATATTGTAATTGTGCTCGGGTTTGTTTATTTTATACTTCCGCTTGTGCTTGATCTCTCGTATGGGCGTGGGTCGGCGACGCTTCCTGGGACGTCGCAATTTATCGACCGAAGGTGGGATGCTCCCGCTTCGTGGGGTACGGGGCGTGACATCCCCGTTTGAATTGGTATCAGAGCAAGGTCAGCTCGATTCCTTTGGTCGAGGTTTGGAGTGATAAGGAGCGATGAGACCCTGGGTAGCCAGTAGGGTGACCTCGTGTGCTACATGCATCTCCTGACAACTTGTGATTGTTTTTGAATTGTGATTGTGTGACCCGTAAGTGCAGGTGCGGCAGGATTCGAGGTGAGTACGCGAATCCCTTGGGTGATGTGTTGGATAATTGTTAGACCGCGTGCTTGATTGCTTGATTGTTGTTTAATACTGCCTAGAACTTAGGCGCGTGATAGATTGGTTTAAGTCTTTAATTCCTTCGTGGAATTATAGCAGTGTAGTCGTAGAATCGAGTAGCCAAGATGAGTAGCGAGGGGAGAGGTATAGGAAGAATTCCCAGAAGGGGTGCAGGAAGAGGAATCCGAGGTAGAGGTCGTGCTCGAGTAGGAGCAGAGACAATCTGGGAGTTAATGTGGGAGCTGCGGTAGACCCCCAAGTTGATGTTAGACCCGTGGAAGATCCACGTATGGAAGGAGTTCTCGCGAGTATTAGAAAGGATTGGGAACGTCTTTGGATAGGCGAGACTCAAGGGCGAGATAATGTAGCCGCTAGCCGCGGTAGATGAGAATCAAGCTAACGCCGGACAGCTCGGCCAAATGGGTTAGACGGATGCCCCGAGTTAGTAGAACAGTTTATGAAATTGAAGCCGCCCAAATTTCATGGTCGCGGTGACCCCGAGGCGCGCCAAGATGGATTGAGGAACCTGGAGAAAACTTTTAAAGTTACAGGGTGCACCGATGAAGAGAAAGTGACGCTAGCGGCTTATCGATTCATGGGACGGTGCCAATGACTGGTGGAATGCCGTGGAGAATAGAGTGTTTCCAGTAGGAACGGCCCCGACTTGGGCTGCGTTTGTGGAAAATTTCTACGAAAAATATTTCTCGGAGAATGCGCAAGAAAAGAAGTTGATGGAATTTATGCGCTTGCGCCAGGGACAAATGACTGTGGATCAATATGAGGTCGAATTTGCAAGATTGGCTAAGTTTGCACCGACTATGGTGGAGAACCCGAGAGATAGGGCGCGAAGATTCCGGGATGGATGAAGCCGGACCTTCGAAGTCGATTTTGTCTCATGATATCAAGGACTATGGGGAGATGGTCGGACGGGCTCGAGATCATGGAACGAGATCAACAGGAAAGGGCGGCGCCGGGATCGCGGTTTGCTCAAAATCGAGATAATCACTAGTTTGGGAAAAGAGGCCTATGACTGGAAATAGGCGATTTGTTCCACCAGCCCGGACGGAATATCGGAAAACCGAATCCCCGGTTGGGTAGATATGGGGCGTGTTTTAAGTGCGGGAGTATGGGACATCGGATCCGCGATTGCCCACAGATGCAACCATCAGGACCGTCCAGAGTGCCGCCACCACGAGCTGGAAATCAAGCCGGACCTCCCCCACCGGCTAATCAGGGACGACCGCCAGCTCAAGGAAGGATTTATGCAATGGCGCGCAAGGAAGCTGAGAATGCGCCGGGCGTGGTCACAGGTACGATTTCTTTGTGTGATCATGCCGCGTATGCATTGTTTGACCCGGGGGCAACCCATTCGTTCGTTTCAGAGCAATTTATTGAGTTGGTTGGTATGAAACCAGTGCTGCTTGAGCATGTGCTGTGCGTGTCGACACCTGTGAATGATAGGTTGCTAATTTCTTTTGGATGTCCTAACTGTAAGATAATTATTGGAGGTAGAGAAGAGAGCATCGACTTGGCAGTAATAGCCATGTTTGATTTTGATGTGATTATTGGAATGGACTGGTTAGTCCGACAGAAAGCTGTAGTGGATTGCAGCGATAGGACGATCCAATTTAATCCGGATGGACGCCCTAGTTTTGTATTTCAGGGAAACCGAGGAGGAACCTCGATCCCTTGGATTTCCTCGCTCGAGGTAAGTAAGCTGTTGGACGAAGGGTGTGAAGGATATTTGGTGAATGTTGTGGATCCAACAGTTGTTGAACCTAAGTTGGAAGATATACCCGTAGTAAGCAATTTTCCTGATGTGTTTCCTGAGGAATTGCCGGGTTTACCGCCTGAGCGAGAGGTGGAGTTTGTGATTGAATTGGCGCCAGGAACGAGAGCCGATTTCGAAAGCGTCATATAGGATGTCCTTATCAGAATTGAAAGAATTAAAGGTCCAGATACAGGAATTACTGGACAAAGGTTTTATTCGTCCTAGTGCGTCCCCATGGGGAGCGCCAGTCCTGTTTGTCAAAAAGAAAGATGGAACTCTGAGATTGTGTATAGATTATCGGCAGTTGAATCAAGTGACAGTGAAGAATAAGTACCCACTGCCGAGAATTGATGACCTGTTTGATCAGCTGCAAGGAGCCTCAGTGTTTTCCAAGATAGATTTGAGGACCGGGTACCATCAGCTAAGGATCAGAAATGAGGACATTCCCAAGACTGCTTTCAGGACTCGGTATGGGCATTATGAATTTACGGTTATGCCCTTTGGATTAACGAATGCCCCAACGCTTTCATGGATTTGATGAATCGTGTGTTCAAGGAATTCCTGGATCAGTTTGTGATAGTTTTTATTGACGATATAGTAGTGTACTCCAAGAGCCTTGAGGAACATGAGATACACTTGACTGAAGTGCTACGGACTTTGAGAGAGCACGCATTATATGCTAAGTTCAGCAAGTGTGAGTTTTGGCTCAATAGAGTAGGATTCCTTGGACATATCGTTTCTGGGGATGGGATTTCTGTGGATCCAGCTAAGATTGAAGCAGTTACCAAGTGGCCTAGACCGACGTCAGTAACGGAGATTCGAAGTTTTCTCGGATTGGCGGGCTATTACAGACGATTCGTAGAAGGATTTTCATCAATAGCCATGCCAATGACAAGGCTGCTTAAGAAGGAGGTGAGGTTTGAGTGGGATGACAAGTGTGAAAGGAGCTTTCAGGAACTGAAACACCGGTTGACAACTGCTCCTGTATTGACCATTCCGTCGGGCCCAGGAGGATTTGAGATTTATAGCGATGCTTCGCTAAGAGGATTGGGCTGTGTGCTGATGCAGCATGGAAAAGTGGTAGCATATGCGTCGCGTCAGTTGAGACCACACGAGATGAATTACCCGACGCATGACTTGGAATTAGCTGCTATAGTGTTTGCACTTAAGATTTGGAGGCACTACTTATGTGGGGAGAAGTTCTAGATTTATACGGATCATCAAAGCCTCAAGTACCTATTTTCGCAGAAAGAGTTGAACATGAGGCAGCGCCGATGGATGGAGCTTCTAAAGGATTATGATTGCGACATCCTGTATCATCTGGAAAAGCCAATCGAGTGGCAGATGCTCTGAGTCGAAAGTCTAGTTTGGCGCATCTAATGGTCAAGGAATGGACCTTATTGGAAAGACTCAGGGATTCAGAGTTTAAGCTGGAGATGAGTCACGTATCGAATTTACTAGCCGCCTTGAGGATTGAGCCAGAGATTCAGATCAAGATTAAGGAACTACAGTCTATGGACCCAGAAATCCAAAAGATTATGGAGATGGATGCAGCTAAGAGGAAACCGGACTTTCAAGTGTCCGAGGATGGAGTTCTGAAGTTTAGAGGGCGACTCTGTGTACCAGATGATGTGAAACTTAAGGAAGAAATCTTGTCGGAAGCTCATAAGAGCAATTACAGTATCCACCCGGGAAGTACGAAGATGTATCAGAATTTAAGACAACACTACTGGTGGAATGGAATGAAGGTGGATGTGGCCAGGCACGTAGCTAAGTGTTTGACGTGCCAACAAGTGAAGGCACAACATTGTAAGCCTGGAGGATTATTGAGACCGTTAGAAATCCCGAGTGGAAATGGGAACATATTACAATGGATTTCGTGTCGGGGCCGCCGAGAAGCCGAGAGGACATGATTCAATTTGGGTGATAGTGGATAGGCCGACTAAATCGGCGCACTTTACGGCCGTGCGAAAGGACTTTGAGTTGGAAAGATATGCGGGACTTGTATGTGAGGCAGATCGTGAGGTTGCATGGAGTACCAGTAACGATCACTTCGGACCGTGATCCGAGATTTACGGCCAACTTTTGGAAAAGTTTGCAAACGGCCTTAGGAACGAAGTTACAGATTCAAAGACGGCATACCATCCACAAACAGATGGCCAGTCTGAAAGGACCATTCAAACCTTAGAGGACATGCTGAGAGCTTGTGTGATAGATTTCCAAGGCAAATGGGAGGAACAGTTACACTTGGTGGAGTTTGCCTATAACAATAGCTATCAGCAGAGCATTCAGATGGCACCGTTTGAAGCCTTATATGGTAGGGCGTGCAGGACGCCAGTATGTTGGGATGAAGTGGGTGAACGGAGTATCACGGGTCCAGAATTGATCCAGCAAACCGTTGAGGCAGTTGAGGGTATTCGAGACAGGACTCGGGGCAGCCATGAAGTCGTCGAGAAAAGTTATGCCGACGAAAGACGACGACCCTTGGAGTTTCGGGTTGGAGATCACGTGTTCCTTAAGGTGTCGCCTATGAAGGGACTATCTAGATTCGGCAAGAAGGGAAAACTGAGTCCTAGGTATGTCGGGCCATTTGAGATTTTGGAAAAGATTGGAGAGATGGCCTATCGACTTGCCTTGCCGCCCAATTTGTCCCAAGTACACAATGTTTTCCACGTGTCGATGTTAAGAAAGTATGAACCAGACCCGACTCATGTCTTGCGGTACGAGAAGATAGAAGTGGACGATAGAGTATCGTACGTGGAAAGACCAGTCAGGATCGAGGATAGAAAAGAACGGGTCTGAGGAACAAAACGATCCCGATGGTCAAAGTTGTGCAGGAGCACCACGGAACGAAAGGTGCCACGTGGGAAAGCGAAGAAGCGATGAGACGTCAACACCCCCAGTTATTTGAGTAGATAAGGATAGATTGCAAATTTCGAGGACGAAATTTTGTAAGGGGGGAAGATTGTAACAGCCCGAATTTCGATGTAATTTCCGGGATCAATGAAACTGATATTATTTCGCATTTCATTTTAGTAAGTCTCACCCAGAGCTGATCACTCTCGGGATACTAACCAATAGGGTATGGCTAACTAGAAGATGGTACGTGGACCGGGGACCCTATCGCGAAAGGGATACCGATCACGAGAGACTCTGAGGAAATATTTTGGGCCAACGTGAGCCGATCTTAGGAAAGGTAACGGATTTGGTTTGGCCAAGGCCAACGATGTACGATTGGGATGCAGGTGATTCTGCAAGACCAAAAGTGCACGTGGTCAACCAGTCCGGAACTTGAACCTAATGATTGTGACCTCTGGAACTAATGATAATTTCTCATTCTCTCAATGATCGAGACCATCACGATACGAATAGCCCTAGGTCGATACGCGTAATCTCTAAACTGCCGCCCGTTAGTGAGAGAGACTCTGAAATTGAAAGTTTAGCGGGTTTTGTTCACGGAATTGGGCCCGGATTTCGGTATCGATTTTCAAAGGCTTAAGAGACTAATTTTTGGGAATCTGACGTCATATTACGCTGGCCACTCACATGTGGAGTTAGTACGAGTAAAAATTGGAATTTCGGTCCGGGGGTGAAAAATTACGATTTTGCCCCCGGGATGTCAGCGTCGCTTTTCGAGGCCAAATGAGGTTATTTTTCGTGGCCGACGCCATTTTTGGGTGGCCACGCATACCAGGAGTCGTTTTGGCCAAAAACTGGAATTTCGACAAAAATTGGAAAAATAATATTATTTTATTCCCGAAACTTTGACGTGGATTTTCGAGGGCTTGCGCGATGAATTTCGCGATTCCGACGCCATATTATGTTGGCCACGCATATATGGAACGCGTATGTGCAAAAATTGGAATTTAGGTTCGGGATTGAAAAATTACGAAAATGCCCCTAGGCCATTTTTGATTAATTCCGAAAATTGGATTTAATTTTGGGATTAACCAAGGTGAGTTAAGGTTAAACCAGGTCTGGCCAACCATGGTTAGGGGCAAAAGACCATTTCACCCCTAAATTATTGGATTAGGGCAAATCCTAGCCTTTGGATCAAGGGCAAAATTGTCCATTGGCTTGATTTTTGACACATGGCACCCTAGGCCCTAGTTTTTGACTAAGATAAGCATTTTTTTCTCTCTCCTCTCTCACTCCCACGACCAGACCAGCCTTCAGAAAATTTTCTCTCCATTTTTCCCTCACTTTCTCTCATTTTCTCTCAAATTTTCACTCTCATTTTCTCTCTCGCCGGAGGTTCGCCGGAGCACGCCGCCGACCGCCGTGCCTCGCCGTCGACCCCCTTGGTCCCCCGCCACAGCTCAGCCTCGGTTCCGTCCATTTCTCTCTCCCTTTCCCCCTCTTTTTCTCTCTTTTTCTCATTTTCCATTCTGTGAACAGTACCGCCGGAGCTTCGCCGGAGCTCCGATCGCCGTTCCGTCGACACCCGGCTGTTCAGCATGTCCATACGTCGCCGTTCAGCCCAGTCCGTACAGTGACCGTACAATTTACTGTTCACGTCCGTACGGTCGCTGTTCATCCAGACCCGTGCGGCCGTCGCCGCCGTGACCGGCGCCTCGCCGGCCACCGTTCCCAGCGTCCAAACAGTGTGTCCGTACGGTGGTACTGTTCACGCGTCCGTACGGGGTCACTGTTCACCCCGTCCGTACACCGCGCCGCCGTCGCCGGGAATTCCGCCGCCGGTTTCACTGTTCATCAGTGATCGGCCGCCATTCCCCGTCGTCGTGACCCTTGTTTTGGTGAGTAAAATTCCTAAACCCGGATTAGGACTGATGTTGCGTTTTTCTGGACTGGTTTAGGTGTTATCGGTGCATTTTGGATTGGCTTAGATAATAGCAGTGTGTAATTGAGACTGGGTTGAGAATTAATTGGTAGAAATTATTATCGGAAAAATTTAGTGGATTAATGAGAATCGTTGGGGAGGATAATAGGGTTTAATGACCAATTTAGGAGTTCATCGGTGAAATTGCCGGGTATGCCCGGGTTGTCTGAATTATATTGGTGCTCGTGGTTCATTGCATTGCATAACATGGACACGCATCGCGTATGCCAAGAGTGAGGCATGTGATGAAAATTGTGCGAGAATGCGTGTCTGCCATGAGCATGTGATCACCTAAAATACCCGAAGCGTTATACGGCCGGGTTCGATAATAATGAGTGTGTGATCACCTAAGGACCTTCGGGTCGATACCGTCCTCATGCACTTTGAAGCAGGACGATGCCCGGTGCGTCCGGAAGGCGACCATCCTCATGCACTTTGAAGCGGGCTGCGGTTCGCAAGGAGAATAGTGTTGCGCCTCATGCACTTTGAAGCGAGGCTAGAGACACTTTGGGCCGAGATCGGATCTTTGCGCCTCATGCACTTTGAAGCGAGGCTAGACGCACCGGGCCGTGAAAAAATTGATGACTCGAGTCGTAATAATAATTAATTGGGCAAGTGTGCCAGTGTGGGCCAGTGGGCCAAAGAAATGTGCATGACATGCCAATGACATTTGCATGCATAAACATGCATTGAATGGCATGCGAGTGTGTGAGACTCGTTGTATGAGCATGTGATTGGCGTACGTGTGATAATGTGTGCCACGTATGTCCCGTGATTATTACATATTGAACTATCTAACCTGCAGGGTCAGAGAATTGTATGATTATGATTGTGTTATGATTTTAAATGTTTGTTTCCGGTCAGGAGATTGCATGCTAGCCTAGCCTAGGTTTAGGGGTTGAACTCATTGAGATTCGTCTCACGGTTGTTTAAACCGAAATATTTCAGACCCCCAGCAGTAGGATGCCGAGGTCACCACCTCTTTTTGGGAATACCGCCTTTTATCCAGCAATCGTCGAGCATGCACCCGGTAGGGATGGGAGCGAAACGGAGAAGTGGCTGTTTGGGTTATTCCCAGTTTGTTGGTGTTTCCTTTTTGGTTGTAAGTGAACACTGTAAAAAGAGTTTTAAAATAGTAATATAAGTATGTACATATTTTCTGCGTTGAATCTTGTTTATTGGATGGCTATCCTTGGCTCATATTGTAATTGTCTGGGTTTGTTTATTTTATACTTCCGCTTGTGCTTGATCTCTGTATGGGCGTGGGTCGGCGACGCTTCCTGGGACGTCGCAATTTATCGACCGAAGGTGGGATGCTCCCGCTTCGTGGGGTACGGGGCGTGACACTGTACATTCTTCGAATTATTCATATTCTGCAACTAAGTATTATTCAATTTCAAAATACTGCTTGAATCTGACCCGGTTGATTGTCATGGCAGAGCTGCCCTACAAGCTTGGTGATTGATTTGAAGCTGGGGAAGAAAATGATTTGAGTTCTCTTTTGCATGTTTAGACAAAGTGAAAAGAAAAGTATATTCATTCACAAAATTTGGTGATTATCATTTTAGGAAAAAAATGGGGATTAAGGTATACTAATGATTGTAGAATTAGGCAAATATAGATCATTACATTCTTACTTCTTTTTTGAAAAATTTAGGACACGAGAATGGAAATCCAACTGCTTAGAGACCCATGGACATCTTGTAAGCCCCATGAACTAGTTTAATATAGACCTTTGACCTATACATGTGACCCTTATCCAGAGTCATTAGAAAGCAGTTGATGGGATTCGAATGAATGAGCTCCAATTCTTGAGTTAAAAATCCCCCAACGCCCCAACAAACTATACCAATCCTATGAGATCATTACATTCACTAATATGAAAATATCAACTCTAAATTAACAAAATTACTATTCGAATTAGTTCATAATTATACGCTAGAGACAAAGCACGCACTATGCGTGCGCATGAAGCGAGATTATGTGATAAAAGTATTGGTAGTTATTAAAGGAAGTGGATGAAGGGGTGCTTAATGAAAAGATTACATGTGATCTAGTTGGTATTTCAGTATCTTGAAGATTAGCTGTGTCATTTCGAGCTTTTGCCCATATTTACTTTCCCAAAAAAAAGTCAAAACATTATTTTTCCTATCCAATTGTTTTGAGGAAATATATGAAGTGAAAATAGTTTGGTCAGATCAAATTCTATTGTCCTTGTGATCCACGTATCGTACCATACAACATTCTAATAAAAAACAGACACTATCCCCAAGGGTTTTGGGCAATTTGATGCATATTGCGAAAGTTTACGGTGCGATAACATAAAATTAACTTTGAAAAGCAAATCAATTGGAGAGATTAATTTTCAACGGACAGTCTATATTTCTTCCTCATGTCTTTATTTCTAGGCAAGCTTTTCAATCATACTGAACGAGAGAAAGTTGGTATGTTTTTCTTTTCATCTAAAAGCAAGTTGAGAATTTCTTGCTTTAAGTAATAACCAACTCCAAAATGATTCAATCTGTCACGCCCCGAACCCCAACGAGCTCGCGACATCCCCTGCTCCGGTCGAAATGATGCGACGTCCCAGGAACGTCGTCGACCCAACCCAAACATCAGAGCCACATGCGGAAGCGAATAACAAAACCCCGGACAAATAATGACGACAACGGGGTAGAACAACAGAACAATCCAGCAACCACATATTCATACAACACCAAATATACAAACATCATATTACAGACATAAATACAGACTAACATCCTCAGTCACCGTTTAAACAAAAGTTCAGGGGTTTGGTTTTCTTAACTTCACTATTGGATAACCCAAGTTATACAACCCCTAAAACACCCTAGGGAAAAAACCTAAAGGTCGCCCTCCTCCAGTCTGCTTCTGAATCTCTGGCTTGAATATCTGGAACTCACCTGCAGCTCCACTGGGCACCAACAGTAGCTCCCCGGACTTCCAAAAAGAAAAGGCGCACTTCTCGGGTTTAGGGCCGGGGGTGCAAAAAGTGGCGGTTATACAACCGTGAGACGAATCTCAATAAGTGTACAACCCCAAACCCCACGTAGGCACTCACGTACCGCCGACGAAAACACACATAACACACAACGATCGGCCAAACTAACAATCACATGCGACCCTACCCGGAATCCATCACGCACGTTCTCGCACGTTAGACAATAACACAGCCAACACATCACAGCAAGGAATCACGAGGCTTGCGCGTGCCTCAATTATAAGACGAAAACCACTTGGGCACGTCCCCATACCGTGCCTAGCAGTTTCTACCCCATAATTAAGCATCACATCGCGCGATACAAACACACTCGCACGCTACTCACACCATGCGTCACTTTCCACAATCCTCTCGCTTGTCTTGCCAAATCCCACTCATTTTCTATCTTTCCACCACTACCGCGCCCGCGTAAAACGCATCAGGCCAACGGTCTTCTGACCTCGTCAGGCATCGTCACCCCGTCGGGCCGGGCATCCTCACTTCGTCAGGGACGGCATCGTCCCGCGTAAATGTACACGCCTCAGGACGGAATCATACACACACTTTCCTTCTACCGTGCCCGCGTAAAACACATCAGGCCAACGGTCTTCTGACCACGTTAGGCATCGACACCCCGTCGGGCCGAGCATCGTCACCTCGTCAAGGACGGCATCGTCCCGCGTAAATGTACACGCCTCAGGACGGATCCTTTCCAACCAATCCTACATTTCCGTACCCTCGTTCCACTCAAACCACACTTACACATGGCCAGCAACACTCACGGTCATACACAACCTCACGCCTTACACACAATCCACCACGTATGGTCAAACATACACACCTCACACACATTTCACGATTACTCATTCTCGTCACACGAACACGCACACATAACCACACACTCTTGGTACACAAATTCATTGCACAATCACACTCCCATACTCACACGCCTCACAGCCATACACACGAGGCACACGGCCAAGCCACATTCAGTCCGAAACACACACCAAACCAGCCAACCATCACGAGCCACACAACCACATACAAAGTGCCATTCAAGACATAATTCTACCAATCAATCGCACAATTCAGTCACAATCAATCCACAACACCTCAGCCATCATCGAGCCTCCTAAACCTCGCAAATTTCGTTGCCAACTCAGTCTCCGATTCAGCCCACAACAACCACACAATCAGCCTTCAATTTAGTCCTAAAATAGCCACATAAACTACCCGAACTAAACCCTAAACATGCCCTACGATACCCGAACTCCTAAATGACATTTGGGGAAAACACTTACCCAAAAAGGTGAGACAGAACGGGACTGGAACGGGCCGGGACAGCGGCAGCAGCGTCGCCGGCGACGTACGGACGGCGTGAACAGTACTTTTCGTACGGACACCGTACGGACAGGGCTAGGACGGTGGCCGGCGAGGTGCCGGTGACAGCCGCGGCGTCCGTACGGTCCGGCGTGAACAGTGATCCGTACGGGGATGGTGAACAGTAACCGTACGGACACTGTGCGGACGGTGTTGGGCGGCGACGTATGGACGTGCTGGACGGCCGGGTGTCGACGGAACGGCGATCGGAGCTCCGGCGAAGCTCCGGCGGTACTGTTTGTAAAACAGAAAAATGAGAAAAGAGGGAAAAAGGAGAGAGAGGGCTATTTCTGGACTAAAACCGGGGCTGATGGTGGGCACTCTTGGGTAAAACTAGCTGCTTGGTGGTGCTAGCTCGGCGGGGGCAGCTCCGGGTAAGTCTTGTTCGGCGTGAAAAGTGCCTGACCCGCGAAAGTGCACGGCAAAAAACCAGAAACGGTGAGGAAGAAGAGAAACGAGGAGAATGGGCTCGGCAGATTAGGGAAATGCGTGAGAAAGAGAGAGATTTCTGGTCAATTGGGTCAAAGATGGTCTAATTGGAGTCCAAGTGTCATTATCTAAGCCCATTGGACACTTTTGCCCTTGATCCAATGGACAAGATTTGATCAAATCCAATAATTTAGGGGTGAAATGGTCTTTTGTCCCTAACCATGGTTGACCAGACCTGGTTTAATCCCAATTAACCTTGGTTAACCCCAAAATTTTGACCAATTTTCGGAATTAAATAAAATGGTCTTAGGGGCATTTTTGTAATTTTCCGATCCCGAACCGAAATTCCAATTTTCGCACATACGTGTTCCATATGTGCGTGGCCAACATAATATGGCGTCGGAATCGCGAAATTCATCGCGCAAGCCCTCGAAAATCCACGTCAAAGTTTCGGGAATAAAATAATATTATTTTTTCAATTTTTGTCGAAATTTCAATTTTTGGCCAAAACCATTCTGAATGTGCGTGGCCACCCCAAAATGAACTTGGCCTCGAAAAATAACCTCAAACGGCCTCCGAATCCAGCCTCGGTGCCCACAGGGGCAAAATCGTAATTTTTCCGGCCCCGGACTGAAATCCATTTTTTTGCAGAAATGGGTGGCCCCAAGGTTGGCCAAGCCAAAAACGTCATCGGCCGTCCAAAATTGTCACTTTCAAAATTCTCGATTCCCGGGCCCGAATTCCAAGAAATGACTAAAATCGAACAATCGCGACTTTAGCTTATCTCTGGCTAACGGGTGGCTCATTGGGATTACGCGCTCTCGACCCGTGACTGACACTAAGTCAAATCACATTTAAGTTTACTCTACCTGGGACGACCTCGGTTGTCATATAATTATGAGGGTCTGTCGCTAGTTCCCTTCGGACACGATCAATCAAGTAGACCGGTCTCGGTTGGCTCAAAACATTCCCTCGTCAATCCATATGGTCGAAGATCGAACACAGGTCGAGTTCTTTGGTCGTGCGAACTCAATCCCTTAACGGCCCTACCCCTAAGGTTAGCATCCCGAGAATGCGCATTTCCGGGTGAGATCTTACTATAAGTGCGTTGATCAAATTCATTTCCTAAATCCCGGGAAAAGGATCGAAAATTCAGACTGTTACACAATCACAAATATAAATTTTTTTATTCAAAAACAAAGTAAAAGCCCCAAATTTTACCTTTAATTCCATGGCTTTGCTCATCGCCATCATCATTAATCAGTACAATTTGAATCATGCTGTCAATTGTATGGGAGAATCAGCAACTTGAAGAATAACATATGGCATGAGATTAACATGAGAAAACTAAATCCGACCCCCCCCAAAAAATACCATTAGAAAACTAAAGAATCTGGCAAGGAACGATCAATTACTCCTGAATAAAAATTATCTTTAATGCAGAATAAATAACTATAAGAGTTATCAGACAACCAAAATTACATGCATACCCACCCAACAGCAACCAAAAATGAACAAACAAAGACAAGAATTGAGATACTTCACTTTCCTACTCTTAGAAATTAGTGACCCTTTCGATGTTTTTTTTTTTCCCGCTAAATAAATGTTATGATCACGTTAAGCCACAAATGAGGGAGAAACCTAATCACTAGTGATTGTGACTTATTGGTACGGGCTGATATTCTACAAAAGTGAGGTCACGAGATTGAAATCATTTGTGATGGCAGTGCGTATACCTCATTACGTGTGATTGGTTCTGGACCTTTAGCAGCCTCATGGAGTTAATAGTGATGTGGCTCACCTACTTTCAAAGAATGGGTCATGGGTGTTGCTGAGCGACGGCCTTCCCGGACTAAAAGTATCTCATAACAGACATTGCTTCGAATGTTGTCAAGAGATGGAGTCGGTATTTGTTGACACCAGAATTTTAGTCGACAATTCAAACTTTCATCCTTATAAAAGGTACAAATGATAAAGAATAACAAGATAATGACAAAAACAAATAAATAAGTAATCAACAAATAAAAGGAGGGGTTAATAATTTGGTCTTAGTCTGGTTAACGCAGCCCACGAAAGCTATCCTCAGAGCAGTCCGGCCCAAATCTACTAACATCAGAAATGGTCCACTGAATATAGAAGAACCCACCACATAAATAAGCCCAAAAAATCAAGCCCATAAACTCAAAACTGCATACCACCCTCGGTCCACTAAACAAGCTCAGCCCATCTCTCTGTCTCTCTCTCTATATCTCTTGCTCTCTCCAGATGATCGACGCGGACGCAAGCCAAAATAAAAAGTGATAACTATACTAGAAGTCTTAAAACTTTCAAAAAGTACAATTGAGTCCCAAAACTTTTAAAAAATGCAATCAAAT
The DNA here is from genome assembly GCF_021117445.2 of Syzygium oleosum. Classification (NCBI taxonomy): domain Eukaryota; kingdom Viridiplantae; phylum Streptophyta; class Magnoliopsida; order Myrtales; family Myrtaceae; genus Syzygium; species Syzygium oleosum. The sequence continues at coordinate 1,338,765 of NW_026607501.1, read as the reverse complement.
CCTAAAATTTTGAAAAAGTGCAATCAATGGAAGGACTTTATTAGACAAATTTGAGAAGTTTTAAAACTTGTTTGCACTTTTTAAAAGTTTAAGGACTCGATTGTACTTTTTAAAAGTTTTAGGACTCAAATTGCATTTTCGTGATAAGTTTTAAAACTTTCAATGCACTTATTAGACCTGTCAAATGGGTGGGTTGGGTCAGGTTTGGGTCGGGTAAAAAATGGTCCGACCCAAATAGATCCATTTAACTCGTTTTGACCCATTTCCATGTAATGAAAATCTAATGACTCGTACCCGACCTGACGCATACCCAACCTATACCCGACCCGATCCATATTGCAAATTTTTTTTTTATATTTAACTCAATCTAGGAAAACTCATACCCAAATTAAGATGATAGTGTGGAATAAGTGAGTACGAGATTAAGTGAGGGCAAGAGAGATGAGTTGGGTTTAAATAAGTTGTAAACCCATTTATGACCCATTTAACATCCATATTATATTTATATCCATTTATTACCCATTTAATGAATAACTAATCTATTTACGATCCATTTATTGATATATGGGTTAAGAAATGAATTTATGATCTATATTGACAGGTGTAGCATTTATCCCAAAAAAAAAAAGACAAAAGATGTGCGAGAGGAGAAACGGAGAGAAAACGAGGTAAAGTGCCTTCGAAAGGATTGGCTGAGTCACCCGCGCTCGCAACAGAATCCGTTTTGCACTCTCAACAGAATCCGTTTTGGGCTCGCAACAGGAAGGGGCGGAAGGATAGTCATTCGGTTCTTCACGGAGAATAGAAAAAGCGAAGGCAATACTCTCTCCATGAGAAACTCTCCTTGCTCACTCATCCTCTCTCTGTCTTTCACGAAGCTCTCCACTAATTCTCTCTCTCTCTCTGATCTCTGATCTGCGATCTCTACCTCGATGGAAGCAAGCCGATTGAAGCTTCATCATTCATACATATGACCGCCTTCGTTGTTCACCAACTCCGAACATCAACAGCTGCCGTCGAGCTTCCATTGAAGGCCACCTCGAAGCTTGGCCACCGTTAGGTACGGTTTTCTGTTATCAGTAAAGCTCGATCAACGCCAGTGAGCAGAACTGTCCTATCTTTACAGTGATAGGTATCATTGCCGTCCTCGCCCACATGTTGTTTTGTCTCTTTTTCGCAAGTGCTCTGCAGATTCAATTAACATGTCAATCTGAGATAAGTAGATCGTGTTAAGTTTAACAGGATCAACATGTCAATCTGAGATAAAGGCTCATGGAATGCAATGATTTCTCGGTGTTCGAATGGGAGATGTCAGCTGAAATTGTCTGCTATGAGTTCCGTGGGAAGTAAAGATGGATTCCGTGACTGTATATAATCTACTCGTTATTTTTGCTTAGTTCGATGAGGTATTTGACTGGAACCATAATTCATCTATACATCATTAAGCATGGGCAGAAACTTAGATTTGTTTGCAGATAATGTTCTCTAACAAACAAACATGCATGCCAAGTTCAGTAACTTAGGAGATGCCTATTTGAGCGTGTGGTAATAAAAGATGTAGTCTAGTGGAACTCAATCATTGCCACATATGAACAGAACAATGATCCAATTACTTCATGATTGTTATCTGAAGAGACATAGAGCAATTGGACAGTAATTAGATTAGTTTTGAGTTTTGCTCAACTAAATTATTCGCAGGGTGGCAAGTCTCTTCGTCATTTCACTCCGAGCAAGAGTTGGCTTTCAAAAGGCGCGATTCTTGGAAATGCAGCAGTGGACATGTTTTGCTCAGAATAGTCATGTAAGTGAAGCAAATTCAAGCATAAACTGATGTGGGGAGAAAATTGGCCTGAAGGAGATTAAGATGGAAGATCAAGAAAACAGAGAGAGGATGCGTGGATCCAATGTGCGACTAAATGGAGGGGTGTAGGGTAGATTAAGTGCACGCGTCAAATGGTGGACTGGATCACGAAGACAATAATAGAATTGAAAATGGAATACAAGAATTACCTCAAATATGAGTATGGAAAATAGAATGTGAAGGTGCTGAACTTTCCACTAAAATATCTCGGTTAGAACATCTGGGTCATAGACTGCTTTTGCATCTTCATTGCTGTCTTCTTCCTCCAGCCTCTGCAAAGCTGCTCCAAGAGCTTGCACCTCACATTTTCTACAGGAAAATCGGACATCCTCATGGTTTCTAGGTTTTGTTTTAGCAATGCTCAATAAAAATGATGGTGGCCTGTGAATTACCATTACTTACGAGCTACATAGCGAGTAGATAAAGTTAATAGAACGAATGGAATACTTTACTAGAGTCGAGTTAGAGAGAAGGAAGTAGCTCGACCTTAACCAACACAAGAGGTATGAAGTTTCTGTTTCGACAGGACCAGAAAGGGAAAGTGCAGACAGGAGTTGCCAACTGCACTCTTTATTATGTGACATTGGGATATCCTAATTCAAATCATTTGAGTTGGGATTTTGGGCTAAAATGCCTTTTTCCTTCGTAGCCGTCCATTTCAATCGTGCCATTTTTAAAAAAGACCGGGAAAATTTTCTTGCATCGGATCTCCCTTCGTGAATTAACCCTCAAAGATGGCAAAAAGCGTAGGAGCTCCTTTTTCCATTTTCACAGTGCTGGGAATCGAGAAGGACTGGTTGTCCATCTAGGTGAGTATTGAACAGGGTACCTTTCTACCACTTGTGAAAGCATTCCTTCCTGCACTCATTCTCTCAGCTTGGTATCGGCAAATAATCGTAATTCACAGGCCACCCTCATTTTTAGCGAGCATTGCTTAAAACAGAACCTAGAAAGCAGAAGGATGTCTGATTTTCCCACGAAAAATGTGAGGTGCATGCTCTTTGAGCAGCTTTGCAGAGGCTAGAGGAAGGAGATAGCAATGAAGATGCCAAAGCTGTATGTGACCTAAATGTTCTAACCCAGATAATTAAGTGAAAGATTGCATCTGTATGTGACCTAAATGTTCTAACCCAAATAATTAAGCGAAAGATTCAGCACCTTCACATTCTATTTTCTATACTCATATTTGAGGTTATTCTTGTA